>NC_141694.1:301404527-302712027 GCF_964263255.1 Lissotriton vulgaris | reverse complement strand
GTATACTTTTTATTCTCCCGTCCATCCTACCCAATCAAGAATTGACTATTTTTTCGGAATGCTTCTAGGAGATGGCGTTTTAACAATGCCTTTCTTTTGGACCCCACATTTACCTCCTCCTTCACTACCTTTTTCAATTAATATTTTCTATTAATTCAGAATGACTCTATGCCCTTCTTGACTATTTGGGATGCATTTAAAGCCTCAGCCAGAGACTTCATCATTGGATATGTTGCTAAGAAACGTAAGATAGCTCGCAAACAAACTAGCGACCTTTTTCATGAAATAAAGAGAAATAAATATTACTCCTCTAATTCGAAAGAATATTTATCTTCCCTCATAAAAGCTAAGCTTCAGTTCAATAAGGAATCCACTGATAACGCTTCATTGTATTTATTAAAATCCAGTGCAAAATGTTATGGTGGCCAAAACAAGGCAGGAAAAATGTTGGCTAATTATCTGAAAATTAAACATAACAAGCTCAATATTGATTCTATTGATGATGAACATTTTATTTTAAAATTCAGAGATACAGACATATTAACTGAACCTCTTTTATAACCTTCTCACTTCAAGTGGAGTCAGAATCATATTAACTATTTAAGGTTACATTTTACTCCTTTAATCCCAGATACTGTATCTCTATGTATGAATACATGAATCCAAAAGATCTCAGAATTAACTACTAAGTGACATCCTCTCTATTTGTCTTGGTGGGGCCGCCTTGATACGACAAAGATGATGCTCTACCCTATAGTGTTATTGACTATTTCCAACATTCCAGTCCCTATACCTGCCAAAACGTTTAAAAAGATTAATTCCATCCTTTCCTCCTTTCTATGGAATAACAAAAAATCTAATTTGTTATTATCCAAATTAACTCGCCCTAAATTCGAGGGAGGAGTCAACTTTCCCAACTTTTCCCTGTATCACAGGTCTTTCCTTCTATGCCAATCTGCATATTGCTTGAGCGATTCCATAGATCAATGTCCTTTATGGACCTTAGTTGAGAGCTTATTTTTATCTCCGTTTTCATTTCAAGAGTACCTTTCTTTTTCTCGCAAACCACAATGACTTTCCACTCCTATAATCAAACTCACGTCTCTGCTTTCAGGATCAAATTCCTCTTTGATTCATGGAAACTCTGATTTTTTCCTCAACTCAACAATCTGCCATAATAACTCCTTGCTAATACGCAATAAAACTTTCTACTGGAAGACTTGGAGGCAGAAAGGTTTAATTTGGGTTCATCAATTATTTTCTCACTCACAAATGATACCTTTCCCTTTACTCAGCCAATTGTTTGGCTTACCTGCTTCTTTTCTTTCAAAATATAATCTCCACAGAAGGGCTGTGTTAGACACTGGCACTCACTTTGCCATTACAACTGATGTTGCTCATACTCCAGTTTCGCCTGATAGTCTTCATATCCTATTACGTACCAGGCCTAAAGCCTCCACTCTTTATACTCATTTATGTTGTCCTAGTGACACCAGACAAAAATCTAAAATAAAGTGTGCATTGGAGCAGGATTTGAGGTCACCTTGGCCGGTATCTTTCTGGGGAAGGATTTGGACCAAGATAAGTAAATCCTCAAGAGCTGCCAATACAACTCAAACACTGTTTTTATTTATAATAGGTTTTTGTTCTGCCCAAATTCCCTAAGTAAATGGTTTCCCTTGGTAACGGACAATTGTTGGACATGCTCATCCCAGAATGCTGATCTGTTTCATATGCTGTTCTCCTGCTCGTTTGTGCACAGTTTCTGGAAACGTGTATGGTCTCAACTTAATTACATTTTTGGCACTAACTTTGCTTTTTTATTTACTCAAGTGTTTTTGGGAAGTCTCTCTCCTATTTGAAATGATTACCCATCCAATGTCAAACTTATTGATTTGCTATTAGCAGTTGCCTTCCAATAAATTACTCGGAACTGGAAAGACTTCACCAAAATCTCCTATCAGGCCTGGTTGTATGCAGTCTGCCACAATCATAGGCTGGATACTTCTTTTGTTTACCCTATATCTCTGAGTTTGAATCTATGGTCACCTGTTACGTTGTATATTGATGTAAGTGCCAAACGTTCTCTTTTGCCAATGCCATGTCAACGATATGTCCTCAAACCGCCATTATTCCCCTGATCATTGATTTGTTTTACTTTAATATTAACTGAATTTCTTTCTCACCTTCTTGAATTGTATTCTTATCGTATATTACTCCAATTCATGTATTTCTTTTAAGAGCTTCTTTGTATTCTGATGACCTATGCTTAATTCTGTACATTATTATGTTGACAACTTTATTCTCTCAATAAAATTCTTTTTACAACTTAATTGTAGATGTGTAGACCGCTACTTGTCAACCATGAGGGTATCCAGGTGCTTAGCCCTAATTGTACATTTGCATGAGTTGACCTAAGGTATATCAATTAGAGCGGTCAGATTTTGCAAACACCTGTTATCGGCTGCAAATCTAGGGAGACAGGCCTCCAGCACTACTTTTACATGCCCAAACCGAAAACTTATTTTTTTTAAAGGAGCCCGTGTCCAAAAAAGAAACCAGTTTCTTAAAAAATGTATATATCATTTGATAAAACATAGTGACCTGTTTCACAAAAAAATATTGTATTTTGGAAAACATTAGGCTGAAACGATTCACAATAGAGATGTCCAATGGGAACACGTTCCCTTTGTGAATCAGTTACCTCCCTGAATGTCTGACATAATATCGACAGACAGAATATCGAAATACAAAAATATCGGCACAAAAATTTCGACATCAAAAATATCGGAATCATATCTTCATAAAGGTAAGTACAAAAATATCGAAAAAATAATATCGTAGTACAAAAATATCGGAATTAAAAATATCGTTTTTTTAAATGTATTAATAATAATGTAAAAATAATTTTAAAATACATATAATTTTACAAATATTAAACAAAAATATTAAAACAAAATTAAAACTAATACATATACATTTAAAATAAATAAAACACTTAACGCCGTCTGCGCGCCGAAGGAGCGCCAAAGGAGGGCCCGTCTGTGCCCGTCCGTGTCCCGGACGTGGCCAGCGCCAGCCCCCCTGTCGGCGCCCCATTTATACCCCACAGGACCAGGACTCGCTACTCCCGTGAGTACCTTATGGCACTTAAATTGCCCTCCTGCCCCTGCAGTAACTCATGGGAAGCGGCCGGCGATCCCTCGTGGGTCTGTCAAGCCTGCGACTTCCGCTATCAGCCCATTCTCTCATGTCCAACTCAGCCCCCGATGATCCGTCACTCATCCGTGCAGGCCTGATCAATGCTAGATCATTGGTCAAGCACGCTGAGGACATTTTTGAATTACTGAGCGACAACCAGTTCGATCTTCTCTTTGTTACTGAAACCTGGCTAAATGAGACATGTGGCCCTGTGGTCGAATTTGCCATCCCACGGGGTTTCAAAATTGCTAGGAACGACCGCCCATTAGGCAGAGGTGGTGGCCTAGCAGCCATATTCAGAGAACAATGGACTCTCTCTCTTGAACTCCAGGGCCCCCCAGCTGATGCTGAGATACTTCATTTCTCACTTTCACTTGGGGCGCACTTTACTCTAGGAGGCACCCTGGTCTACCGACCACCAGGCCATTTTGGTAGATTTCTAGGCACACTGGAGGACATAGTAGTCCCACGGGCGCTGAAATACTCCAGATACCTTCTGCTGGGGGATTTCAATATCCATGTGGATAACCTCAACCTCCCTGACACGTCCCGCTTAAATGAAGCACTTGCCTTGGCCCAGCTCAATCAATGGGTTAAGACTCCCACCCACTCAGGTGGACATGTCCTCGACTTGGTCTGCACTAATTTTGATATTAATCTAACCCACCCCGAAATTGTGCCCTGGTCCGACCATATGCTGATTAGATTCTCATGGACCCTGACCCGCCCGGCCAAGACCAATGACCCAACTGCTCATAAACAAAAAATCAATGTAGAGATTATGTCTGAACATCTTGACACCTCCCGCCCCACTCTTCCTTTTGAAATTGAGTCAGCCGTTAGCACATTCAATTCCTGGATTGAAGGTGGGTCGGCCGCATCAATAAAAACAGGTCGGGTTTGTAGACTGCGCTCCACCCCTTCTAAACCCTGGTTCACTCCCACCCTCCGTGATCTTAAGTCAGGTTGTAAAAGACTTGAACGGACATGGAGACAAGCCTACCTCCCCGAGGCTAAAAAGAACCTAAGGATGGCGCAGAAGAAATATTATGCAGCGATTAGATACGCTAAAAGCCAATATTTCGAAAGACGTATAACTAATGCCAATAACAATAGCAAAGAAACCTTTGCTATAGTGAAAAGCTTCACCTCACCCTGCGGCGCCCAACCCATACTTGCATCTTCGGAGAAATGGTGCGAAGAACTCTCTGTTTTCTTCGTTGACAAAATCACCAAAATCCAAGACGATCTACTCACTGTATGCAACAGTTTTCCTCCCACACTGGTTATTCCGTCCCCCGTGTTACCTACTCCCACGGAACGGTTTCACCAGTTCACCCCAGCAGAAACCTCAGACATTGTTCGCATCCTCAACTTCCTACAATCAGGATCCCCTTCTGACCCTTGTCCTGCCAGAGTGCTTGCGCGTCTCACAGACACAATCAGCAATGAGGTAACACATATCATCAACCGCTCCTTCCTCACTGCCACGGTTCCGGCTTGCTGGAAGCAAGCTAAACTACTCCCACTTCTAAAGAAAAACGGTTTAGATCCTGCTATCCCCGCTAACTTCCGGCCCATATCACTGCTGCCGGCTCTAGCAAAAATATGTGAAAAGGTCGCTTTCACTCAAATCGACAAATTTGTCTAAAATTCCCAGGCTCTACATCCAGCGCAGTCAGGCTTTAGAGCAGCCTACAGTACGGAGACGGCGTTGGTGGGAATATCTGAGGCCATCCGGGATTGTCTGGACGAAGGTGGTAGAGCGGCTCTGATTTTATTAGACCTCTCTGCCGCCTTCGATACTGTCCCTCACTCCCTCCTGCTTACTAGATTAGCGGCCATAGGCATCACAGGCTCCGCCCTTGATTGGCTAACGTCTTTTTTAGACAACAGATCCCAACAAGTTTGGATGCCACCTTTTGCCTCCTCCCCCAAGAAACTTGCAACGGGTGTACCTCAGGGCTCTACCCTCAGCCCCCTGCTTTTTAATATATATCTAACCCCCCTCATTTACCTCGCTGAACAACTGGGAGCAAAAATAATGGCCTACGCTGACGACACTCAACTCCTGTTCACGTGGCCCAAAAACAACCTGGATACATATGGAGCCCAAGCCTGCTTATCATCTGTCTTTCGCTGGCTTGCCCTTGCACAACTAAAATGCAACGAAAGCAAATCTGAAAATCTGCTGTATGGCTCCTTCCCTGACAACTTTGGCAACTCTCTTTGGCCGGCGGATCTACCATGCCCCAAATCCATCGGAGGCCCTGCCAAAAATCTGGGAGTCTGGTTCAACAACGACCTCAGATTCAAGGACCATTTAAAAAAACTTACTGGGATCTGCTTTTCCACACTTAAAACTTTACGCAGGTTTTTCCCACTCCTCCCGAGAGAGGCCAAGGAGACCGTCATCCGCGCCCTCATATTATCCAGATTGGATTACGCAAATGGCCTCTTCTGTGGCCTTCCTGCCTATTTGATCCACCGCCTCCAAGTCATACAAAATGCCGCTGTACGGCTTTTGTTTAATATACCTAAAAGTTCAAGTGTACGTCAACCTCTCCGCACCCTACACTGGCTCCCAGTTGCCCATAGGATTCTATTTAAAATCCTTGTCCTCGCCTACCGAGCTGTCAATCAAACTGGCCCAACATACCTGAGGAAAAGATTCTCCCTATATGTTCCAAACCGTCCCCTCAGATCAGCTAATCTGCACCAAATCACTGTCCCAAAATTCAAATATAGCAGGCTCGGTGGCCAATCCATCTCTGTCAGAGCAGCGAGAGCATGGAACACCCTTCCGCTCCAGATAAGAACAGCCTCATCCATCACTCTGTTCAAAAAGGGACTGAAGACCCACCTTTTTAACATCACTGTATAGGGTCTCCCCTGCTCTGCTGTGCCTCTCACCCCTTTCGCGCCAGGATACTATTTTTTAGTAACAGAGCGCGCTACAAAAGCCTCTATAATAATAATAATAATAATAATTTGATGTAATTTTTTTTTTTTTAGTGTTATTTAATTGATTTAATGTAATTTTTTTTGTTTTTACCCTGTACGCCTGTACCCCAAAAACCCCAAACTGACCCAGAACCCTAAAAATATCCCTGTACCCCAAAAACCCAAAACTGACCCTGAACCCTAAAAATACCCCTTTACCCAAAAACTGAAAACTGACCCTGAACCCTAAAAATACCCCTTTACCCAAAAACTGAAAACTGACCCTGAACCCTAAAAATACCCCTTTACCCAAGAACTGAAAACTGACCCTTATCCCTAAAAATACCCCTTTACCCAAAAACTGAAAACTGACCCTGAACCCTAAAAATACCCCTTTACCCAAAAACTGAAAACTGACCCTGAACCCTAAATATACCCCTTTACCCAAGAACTGAAAACTGATCCTGAACCCTAAACATACCCCTTTACCCAAAAACTGAAAACTGACCCTGAACCCTAGAAATACCCCTTTACCCAAAAACTGAAAACTGACCCAGAACCCTAAAAATACCCCTTTACCCAAGAACTGAAAACTGACCCTGAACCCTAAAAATACCCCTTTACCCAAAAACTGAAAACTGACCCTGAACCCTAAAAATACTCCTTTACCCAAAATTAATTAATATTATTTAATTACCAATTAATTATTCATTAACAATAACAATAAAGTAAATATATTAGCACATTAGCTGTAATTAATTTAATTTAATAATTAATATTATTTTTCCCAATTAATTAATTAAGAATAACACAAAATTATATATAAAAAAATTACTATAAATAATGTAATTAACTAATTAATATTAATTAATTACCAACTAATTAATAATTAAAAATATGTACAAAATTATATTGATTAATTAACTAATTAATATACATTAATTACCAATTAATTATTAATTAAAATATGTACAAACTTATAATAATTAATTAATTATTATTAAATTACTTCCCACCCTATTCCCCTATAAACCCATAACCCGCTACAGAACATATTTATCAATTAATCAATTAATTAAAATTAATTAAAAATTAATTCTCAATTAATTAATTAATAATTCCTACTAATTAATAATTAATTTAACATAATTAAATTACTTCCCACCCTATTCCCCTATAAACCCACAACCCGCTACAGTAGTAAAAGACAATATTTAATTAAATTACATTAAAAATAAATAATAAAACATAATAAATACAATATAATATACACTAAATTTATTTAAAAATTGATATTAGTAACATCGAAGTTATTTATTTCGATATTATTGACATCGATATTTAAAACTTCGATATTACTGATATCATACTAATATCGATATTAAGACTGTCGATATTACTTACCTTCGATATTTTGTCCCATCGATATTTAAACTTCGATATTATTGTATATCGAAATTTAAAACTCGATATTTTGTCTGTGTACCTACCTCCCCAACTTGAGGGTTTATAAGAAATCAGTAATTTACAACTACAATTGTATGCATAAAGCATTGATACCTTCCTCTCTGAATCGCAAAGATGAGGGGGACATACCTATCACACCCCCTCCTATTTGTGATTCAGAACGGATCGTCAACTCCTTTTACCAAGTCGAAAATAATTTTCTGACTCAATAAAGCTCTTGAGTACATTAAGAAAAGCCCTTTCACAGTTGCAAACCATGTACTTTTGCAAATCGCAGGGTTTGCAATCTCAAAAGGCTTTGTACATTAGGCCCAATGTTTTTAATAATAAGGGCTGGAGGGTAGTAGGGATGCATTTACAGGCCATGGCACTGGAAACTATGAGTTGCCCCACAGCCTGTGGTGTGTGCAGTGTCTCTTGTTGAATTTCATCAGATTTGTGAGGTTTGTGTGCCCCTCAAAGAGCCAACTTTGGCACCAATTATGGGTGCCCTGATCTTCTTTCCCTACACCACCAAGAGCAGGAACTAGCATTTCAGGCTGAAGTCTTTTTTATCAGTGAGATGAATGCCAGGAGGCTGCAGATTGGGTACAGCAAGGTAACAACGTAGCCTCTACAAGACAGACAAATGGTCTCAGATTAAAAGAATATCGCATTAGACTCGGATCAAAAGAAGGTTATGATGGACCATGAATAGAGCACCAAACTATCTTGATGCATAGCAGAATCTGGCTTCGAGTGTTCCTAAAGCAGCAGCAGTTTGGCCAGTGACAAAGTCAAAACCACACTTATCAAAAGAGGTTGCAGCCAGCCTTGTGATTGATTGATTGTGACGTTAATTAAATAGTGTGACTCTATCTAAAAATATGTCCTCATCTTCCTGGATGTAGGGCTCTCACCTCCTCACCTCCACCTCATAGAGTTCAGCCGATGAGGAAGTTTGTGCTATATTTTAGCTGTGCTTTGTGTTCCTTACATCTGGTTACCTGCTTCGAGTTGATAGTAATTCACACATGCACTTTGACAGTTCTGTGACTCTTTTGTATATGGTAATTGTGAAGTTTTATTACTGAGTCACATTTTAGAAATTACAAAAAGTAGCATTTTTGGATTTTTTTATTGTCACCTTACACTTTTTAGCTATTCAAACTCCTCAAATGATAAGGACCTTTTTCGTAGTCATAAACCATTTGGCGTCTGATTTGCAACTTTGTTTTTTTTTTATACATGAAGCTTATTGTTTATGGGATGTCAACCTCCAGTTGTAGTCCTCGCCTGTATGATAGGCAATCACAGAAATCAAACCAGCACAAGGGGAGGATGTGAGCCATATCTGTCAATAATCACAGTCTGAACGTGCTGCAGATGAAGAGGGGACGTGTGGGATGCTGACATTTAGATTCCTCTATGGACTTAACACAATATGCAGAAAACCTTCCACTTGAATTTAAATGGCAAGAGTTTGAAATAACCCCAATCTGAAGAATAAATAATATATTTTTATATCAAGACTACTAGTTCCTGCCTGAGAAGATAGGGCTTTGCTTTCCGAACACGCCACGACCGAACCACCGCCCCCCACCACCACCCTCCGCGCCTGGACCCCGATCAGCACCGAAGACACCGTCCGCACGATGAACTCCATCCACTCCGGATCTCCTACCGACCCCTGCCCTCACCACGTCTTCAACAAGGCTGACGCTGTCATCGCACCCCACCTGCGGGACATCATCAACACCTCCTTCGACACCGCTACCTTCCCGGAGAGCTGGAAGCACGCCGAACTCAGCGCTCTACTAAAGAAACCATCAGCCGACCCCACCGACCTCAAGAACTACCGCCCCATCTCGCTGCTCCCGTTTCCTGCAAAAGTCATCGAGAAGACCGTCAACAAGCAGCTGGCCGCCTTCCTCGAGACGAACGGATCCCTCGACCTCTTGCTGGCTTCCGGGCCAACCACAGCACCGAGACCACCCTGATCGCAGCCACCGATGACATCCGAGCACTGCTTGACAACGAAGAAACAGCAGCCCTCATCCTTCTAGACCTCTCCGTGGCCTTCGACACTGTCTGCCACCGTACACTAGTGCAGCGACTCAGCAACGTCGGAATCCAGGAGAAGGCACTGGAGTGGATCATCTCCTTCCTCGCCGGAAGGACACAGAGAGTCCGCCTCCCCCCGTTCAGATCTGAAGCCAGCGAAGTCATCTGCGGCGTCCCTCAAGGCTCCTCGCTCAGTCCTACTCTCTTCAACGTCTACATGAGCCCCCTCGCAGACATCGCACGCCAGCACAACCTCAACATCATCTCCTACGCCGACGACACCCAGCTGATTCTCTCCCTCACCAACGACCCCGCCACCGCCAGAGCCAACCTTCACGAAGGGATGAAAGAGGTAGCCGAATGGATGAAGAACAGCCGCCTGAAACTGAACTCGGACAAGACAGAAGTCCTCATCCTGGGATCCTCACCCTCCACCTGGGATGACTCCTGGTGGCCCCCCGCCCTAGGCAGCGCACCCAAACCAACAGACCACGCACGCAACCTGGGCTTCATGCTGGACTCCTCCCTCTCCATGACCAGACAAGTCAACGCCGTCTCCTCGTCGTGCTTCAACATCCTGCGCATGCTACGTAAGATCTTCCGGTGGATCCCCACCGAGACCAGGAAGACGGTCACCCAGGCCCTCGTCACCAGCCGTCTGGACTACGGCAACTCCCTCTACGCCGGAACCACCGCCAAACTCCAGAAGAGACTCCAGCGGATCCAGAACGCCTCAGCACAACTCATCCTGGACATCCCCCGTCGCAGCCACATCTCCGGACACCTGAGAGACCTGCACTGGCTCCCGGTCAACAAGAGAATCACCTTCCGACTCCTCACCCACGCACACAAAGCCCTACACAACCAAGGCCCAGGATACCTCAACAGCCGCCTCAACTTCTACGCTCCCAAACGTCAGCTTTGATCGACCAACCACGCCCTCGCCGCTGTCCCCCGCATCCGAAGAGCCACCACAGGGGGACAGTCCTTCTCCTACCTCGCCGCCAAGACATGGAACTCCCTCCCGACCCACCTCCGCCTGACCCAGGACCACCGCGCCTTCAGGAAGCAACTCAAGACCTGGCTGTTCGAGCAGTAGTGAACCCCCCTCCCCTAGCGCCTTGAGACCCTCTGGGTGAGTAGTGCGCTATATAAATGCTTTGAATGATTGATTGATTGATTGAACACACATTCTGGCCAAAGATTGTGCGCCCAATAATGATAACCTTTAGAGTGGCCCACTACTTCACTAGATAGACAGCCTCAATTGGATTGGCACATTGACTCAGTGATTTACCTATGCCCATTAAATACCCATACACATGTCCTACCTCATAAACTGTTTATAGGTTACTTTGATCTTGGTGTTTAGTAGTACTCCTTGAATTTTACAATATTTCTAAAAATGTCAGAAAATGACTCCAAAGTTAAGAGTGACTCTACCAATGTAACGCTCTTACTTTTATCCAGTTGTTTTAGAAATTAGTTATTTTTTGCTTTACTGTTGGATGCACCATATGTTAAAAAAATTTAAAAGGTATTTCACGAATTAATGTACATGATAATTCCAAATGAGCATCATGGCATATGAGAATAAATAGCTACGTATGCTTAGTACTCAAACTAGCTCCTGGGGATGCTTAAAGTCTTACTGAAGCAGCAAGCATATGCATGACAAGCTATTGAAGAGGGTTCTTTCCCCTGTCATTGTACTCTGAATGTTCTGTTTAAAGCTTTTTTTACAACTTTGTATTACTCTCCAAAGTTTGTGATTAATGCCCACTCGTAATTATTTTTGATGGTCTGTCACATATATGCACGTTTGTGTTTTGGGGGTTTGTTGATGGTTTGAAGTGAGCATTTCCTTTTAAAAATATTTTTTTTTATTGAGAATTTAATATTGGTACAAAAATATCCATAATCGTAATTTCATTTCATCAAGAAGAGAGGAAATATCATAAATACAATTCGTTATCATATAATAAATAGATATAGATACATTCATACAAAAAAGAGGAAAACTTCACCATGTACGGGGATTTGGTGGGCACAAATACACAAAATAAGTTATACTCATATATATATACACTGACCTACATTTGCAATTGCCCATCCCTCCACTCTTTCAATGGTGCCCAGATTTTAAGCCCAAACTCCCGTGTTTTCCTACCCTTGTGTAAATACAATGTGGATTCGATGTTGTGAATACCGAGAAGCCTGGTCAACCACATCTGTAAGGATGGAGCATTCGCATCCTTCCAGGCTGCTGAGAGAAGGATACGTAATACAGCAACAGACAAAAAGATAAATGCTTCTATCTCCCTGTTTACACCCAACTTACTTTTACTCCCCAAGATCATTAATGTCGGGGATAGGCTGATCTTTGAGCCTAGCAGCCCCTCCAAAAATGTCTCGATCTCCCCTTTAATAGTGCTAAGTTTCTCACAATGATGGAACATGTGCAATAGATCTGCCGGCCCTTTCTGACATCGGGGACAGTTGTTATCCACTCTCTTACCCACTCTCTTACTTGAATAGTTTAGAGGGTGTGAGATAGAGATTGAAAAGTGTTTTAAAATGTTGAGCCTTTAAATTAGATGAGCGTAAGACCTCTTTATCCAGATGTAAAGCTTTGTCAAGATCCGTATCTGGATCCTGCAGCTTTATTGCCCAGGCAGCTTCATTTTTTTCTAGATCATCGTGCATCCCTCCAATTAAATCCCGATAAATAACTTTATTCTGCTCCCCCCTTTAATTAAATATTCCAAAATGGGATAACGATTACCCGGGGAGATGCGGGGTCTTATAACTTTAAATATTTGCAAGATCTGGGCATATTAAAAACCTTGGCTATTGGGTACCCCGTATTTCTGTTGGATGGCATCAAAACTCATAATGCTTCCTTCCTTCATTACATCCTCTACTGTCTGGATACCCTGCTGTTCCCACGATTTCCATGCTCCATCCAGGCTCAAATTAGGGAAGTAACCCGACTTCCACAGTGGCGTATGCATATTAATCTTTGGGATTTGTAGTACTTTCTGAAGTATTTTCCACAGCTCCCAGACGCTTGTAGATATCTTGTAGCGCATTTTCTTAAAATATCTACGGTCTGTTTTTCTTAGCAAAGCCCCCACCGCTTCCTTTCACATTAGTAACTCATAAATTGAAGGGATATCATGAATCACAGCTGCCGGGTCTTGGGTGTTTAACTTGTTTAAAGATGGATCAAATAGAAATGACATCTGTGTTAACGGACAGACCCAATGGTAATACCTTAAGTTCGTGATTCCAAAACCTCCACGTTCCTGTGGGAGGGTAATGTATTTTAATGATCACCTGATCTTCCCATATTGCCACAAAAAACATTAAAAATAGATTCCACTTTTTTTATCATCCCCATCTCAATTAAAAAGGGGATGGAGCGAAACAGATAGAGGATTTTGGGCAACATGGTCATTTTCAGGACATTTGACCTACCTATAAGAGATAAATGCAGGGTATCCAGTCTTTTCAGATCTTGCTCCATCATTTTTAACATAGGGACAAAATTATCCTTTGTAATTAATTCCGTTGCTGCATTAATCATCACTCCCAGATACGTTGCAGAGTCTACATGTTAGAGCTGGCACCTTGGCGTGAGTCTCCCTTCCACTTTTTGCTGACGTGCCTCAGATGTTTTGCTGGTGTTCGATGCTCAGGGCACTGCGCCACGGCCGATCCGTGCCGCAGTGCAAGTGCTCCCAATGTAAAGTGTATGTACAATTGATTTCCACGATTGGATTATTTGGTTTACTGTCAGTCCCCAGTAAAGTACACGAGGCATGCCGGGGCTTGTAGATGTAAAGGCCGCTAGTGGGCCTGCAGCGCTGGTTGCGCCACCCACAGAAGCGGCCTCGTAAGATATGTCTCGGGTTCGCCATTGCTGACCCCGCGTACAGTCCCGCACTGTCACGCTGACTGTGCAAGTGCCCACACTTGCCAGTCCCAGAACCTTCCCTCACCTTCATATCAGTCACCCCTATGGTAGGCCTATGGGCAGGGTGCATTGTAAGCGTAAGGTAGGACAGGCCTAGAGTGTGGCATGTCCTAGTAGTGAATTACCACCTCTCTCGTTCTTCACTATTGAAGGGCTACCGGTTCTCTTAGGCCAGATGAGCTGTCGGAGCTATTACACGCTATAATCCCAGCAGGCTCAGGGAACACGGTATCAGGTCGAATTTAGTATGCCTGAACTCAGAATAATAAAATACTTCCTTTATTAAGGTTTATTTTAATATCTTGTGTTTGCAAATGCTACTTTTAGAAAGTTAGCCTTTGCTCGCCTAACTGTTCAGCCCGCCTCTGCCAGGATGTGCATCTGCTGTCTGGGTTTGTGTGAGTGACAGGGCTGGGAGATTCCCAGGGGATAGTCGGGTACTCAGGAGGGTGAATGAGATGCTTGCACCAGGATGGGTGGGCGGAGTAGTGCTTGACTCTGAATAGGGTTGTGCTCCACCACCACAATGCTGGCTCCACCTCCTGCGGAGCGTCTGATGTCTCTGCCCTGCACCCTGAAAGAAGACGGCAGCGTCCTGTCAACAAAGTACTCCAGAACCGGGTTGAACCAGGATCAGGCCCCCTGGCCTGCAAAGACAAAAGAAATGCACCATAAATAATGGAGCTCCGCTCCTTACAAATCAGATCCAGTTTTGACCACGACGAACCTCTGCCTGATTAGAAGGACCAAGAGAAGCTGAAGGACGAAAACCAGTCTGTATCCTGTAAGACTGGCCTGCAGTGGTGCCTTGCTGAGAACGGAGAGGAAAGGACCAGATAGGACTTTGTAGACTTGTGCCTGAAACTATCTCCAAGGGCTTGATCGAGAGCTTGCCCCCTGAGCGGAACCCCAGGACCATTGGGTTCTATCCGCTTGTGCCCGTTTGCTGTTGGGCCTCAGTTCTTATTCCCTCGCCAGAGTTGTGACTCGGGTGCCTTCGCCCTCTCCCAGGTCGTGACAGCTTGGAGCGTGGTCGCCCCGCCGTAGAGAGTCCCGCTCATTCCCGAGCCGCTCTCCGCTTCAGTGCCGGGCCGCCTGCTCTCCTGTCACCTCACCGCTTACGGAGCGAGCTTCGTACCTCTCATCTTCTCCAGCCGGAATCTGCACGGAGAGCATCTCATAGCCTCGGACGGTCCGTACGTCGTAACGTGCCCAACTGTCTCGCTTTGCGCTCCCTCATACCAAGGCTCGTGCCGCACCTCAAGAAACGCCTCCCCGTACCGTGGTACCATAAAGCCTGGTGCTGCACCCGTCTGCCCTAGAACTCGACGCCCCTCACAGATCCACTGGTCAGACCCGGCGTGCTAAGAAGTAGTACGCCCCGCAGGCCTGAACGGCGCCTCGCGAGCTGCACCGATCCCGGATCGCCGCAACCCTCCACAGTGTAGCTCCTTCACCTCGCTCCTCGTGGGGGATTGAGCCGGAGAGATCCTCTGGAGAACCGTCGGCCTCGTTCGGGGTCCGCCCTCACAAGTAGCCGCACCTGAAATGCCTCGGACTTCCACCAGCAAGGTACACTTGAACTCCGTCTCGAGTTCATATCGGATCCAGGGTCCGCAATGTTCTTATTTCCCTGTCATCGTACCTTGATAAACAACGAACATTGAAAGACTAAGTTTGCCTATTGAAATCTGGTGACCTCGATTTACTAAACATTATTCTGGTCTTGTGATAATCCTGCTTGAATCTATATTTTATATAAAGTATACGTATTTTTGATACAACCACACAACTGGTGTCCATTTGTGGTGGGTCAGTGGGTTTACTGTGTGTGATCATGAATGCTTAACTTACTATCGCCCTGAAGATTAGCCTTGTCTGCTCGCGCCACACTACCTAGAAGGTGAGCAGGGGTTATTCGAAGGAGTAGTTCCCTTGCCCTGACGTGGAGCTGAGGGTCCTTGCTTGTCACAAGTGCATACCTGTGCCAACCAGAGTCCTCCGGTTCTAACACTACATATCTATTATCAGACGTAACAATATTTTTTGTGCATATCACCTGGGTTTTCCCCTCGTTCAAGCGGTATCCTGAGTGTCGCTCAAATTCCTTGGTGATTTCCACCAGTACCCGCATAGCCACGGCAGGCTTTGATGAAATCACTGCCAGGTCGTCTGCATAGGCTGATATTTTACTCTCAAATCCATTAGTTATAGCCGGCTTGATCTCATGATTAACCAGAATCTGTCTAACTAATGGATCGATATACAACGCAAATAGGATGGGTGAGCAGGGACACCCCTGACGGGTTCCCCTTGTTATATTGATATTACTCGAGCACTGACCCATCAACTGTATTCTGGCGACCGGATTGGAATACATAGCTTTTATGGCCATCAGGATTCAGAGTTTTTCTGCGTAAAGGAGGATCCTGGCGATCCCCTCTCCCCGACAGCATGGACCCGAAAATCAGAGAGATTGCTCTTCTTATATGATCGGTTGTTCCTCGACCCGGAATGAAGCCATGCTGCCAAGGGGAAACCAGTCCGCCAATGACCCTCCCCAGATGCGTCACCAGGATTTTTGCATAGAGTTTATTGTCCGCGTTTATAAGCGAGATCGGTCTATAGGACCCTGGATTTTCTTTTGGTTTCCCTTTTTTATGGAAAACCACTATGTTTGTATCTTTCCATGTCTCGGGTATTACTCCGGTACACATTATGCCATTAAACAGGTCTAATAACATTGGGGCCACCTCACTTGATAAACACTTAGTCACCTCCAGTGGGATGCTGTCCGGTCCCGCTGCCTTACCGGCAGCTAGATCTTGTAGTGGTTTGTGCACTTCGTCGGTCGTCATACAGCTCTCCAACTTTTCCCTCTCGAACTCACCCAGTTTGGGTCCTCCATCCATATAACCTTCCTGCGGCTCCTCCCCCTCTACCTCTTCCTTATATAGGGTTTGATAAAAGTTTGCAAATACCCCGAGTATCTCCTGCGGTTCAACAAACTCTCGCCCGTTCTCCTGGATACTGGTTATTATATTTTTTGTGTTGTCCTGCCTGATCCTAAGCGCCAGCGCCTTGCCCACCTGTTCCCCTATTTCATACATCTTCCCTTTATATGTCCAATATTCTGATACAGCTTTTTCAGCCAACTGTTTATGTATTTCTGCTTTAACAGTACTAATTCTCAGTTGACTTTCTTTTCCTTCCCTCCCTTGTATTATATCTTGACCATGTTGTTTTTCTGCTTTTATCAAATCAGCTAAAAGCCTATCCTTATCAGCCTGTGATTTTTTCCTGGCGTGGGTAGTATAACTAATTGTCTTACCCCCTAAATGCAGCTTTAGACGCGGCCCAGACCCTATTTCTGGATGCACTATACCAATTGGCCTCAAAGAATTCCTGAGCCCATTTCCTCAGATGTTCAACAAATAGAGTATCTGCCAGCAGTTTCCTATTAAATGTCCAAACCCTTTGTTTCCTAACTGGCCTTAAGCCATTGTATCTTACTGCTAATGGGCTGTGATCCGATAGAACCTTGGGCAGCTTCCTGATGTTAACTTTACCTATTTCTGTAGATGAAATTAGAAAAGAATCCAGTTTGGTATATTTCTGGTATGGGCATGAAAAATATGTAAACCCGGGGTCATCAGGCTCCTTTGTTCCCCATACATCTACTAACCCATCCGACTGTATCAGGGAGCATAGTGCCCTAAACACCCTCGGCTTCCGGCCTACATACAGATTTTTCTTAACTAGGTCAGCTGATATATTTAAATCCCCACATACAAAAATGGGGTAGGGCCAGCTTGACAATACCTTTTCCAATATTTCAAACACTTCAGGGTCATCTTGATTAGAGCCATATATCCCACATATTGTTATACCACAACCCATTTCAACCAGAGCCCATCTGCCTAAAGCGCCAGCCTTGGATTGCTTAGTCCCGCCAAGCCCAGTTTTACCTAAAATAGCCACCCCCCTTACCATTGAGGTCTGTGATGAGCATACGAGAATATCAAAACCTCCCATCCTGAGTAGCTGTTTTTTAGCCCAGGGTAGATGTGTTTCTTGTAAACAAAGAATATCAATAGGTTCTGTTTTGACAAACTCGGACAGTCTAGACCTCTTTCTCCAGTCGTTAAGCCCTTCTATATTGATCGAATTTATACTAAGGCTCGACATTATTAAGTTTGGACATTTTCTTTATTTTTAGTACCAACATCTGGATAGAGAAGACACTCCTTACCGAGATACCATACCCTGCACTAGAAGATAAACACACATTTGTACCATAAATTCTCTTTTTTTGCTTTTTCCCCCCTTACTGCCCCCCACTATCCCCTTGACCCCTCCCCAGACTTCCCTCCCTACCCACCCCCCTCTCCCTCCCATGTGACGCGGTCAGACATGGGTCTGTGCTTGTGATGCACGTTTGCAGCAGCAGTGAAGTGGGTGCTCCAAACAATTACCGTGAGGCATTTAATGCCATAAGGCTTCCCCCAGCAGAAAACAAACCCAAATGTAAAGATATACAGATAAAAAATACTTATTAGAAAATCGTAGCCATACAGTGCCGTGAATTACCCTACATAGTACCACGTGACCCAGTTTAGAGAACTAAATGCTCCTTTTACCCCTACAATAATCACTCCCCCCTTCACCAGGACACATAGTATCATTAGCTCGTCATTAGCATCGCTAGCTACAGAGAGAGGCCAGAAACTCCTGTGCCTTTACTTTGGATGAAAAGTACTGGGTTCGACCCTCTTTTACCACCTTGAGCTGCTCTGGATTGACAAGATAGACTTGTAGATGTTTGTCCTGGAAAGGTTTGATCAATTGTCTCAACCTCCTTCGCCTCTCGACTGTTGCATGGCAAAAGTCTTGCCTGACAAAAAACGACACACCCTCACTGGACCTTCTTGCCTCTGGTCAGGCCTTTTCCGATATGGCTTGTCGAAGTATGAAATTACCCAGAAATATTAGGACTGCCCTTGGCTTGTTGCCGCTTCTCGCACCAGGCCGGATTCTGAACGGAGTACGATGTGCCCTCTGAATTTCCGCTGACCAGTTCCATTCAGAGAGTTCAGGGAATGCGGTCTTAAATAGATTGATCATATAGGCCCTAACATCCGACCCCTCAGCCCCTTCTGGTATCCCCAGGACCCGTAGATTGTTACGCCTTAGCCTATTTTCCATATCCTCCAGTTTCCACTGGATATCGAAGACCTGAGTGCTTTGAGACTCCACTTTAGTAGTAGCTGTGGCGGCCTCTGATTCATTTGCTACAATCCTTTCCTGCAAATTTGTCACTCTGTCTCCCACATTAACATATGCCTTAGACAGTTTTCTTACCATGCCTTGCATCTTACGCATTGCTGCTTGCGATTTTCGACAGTCCTGGCGTGCTTCCTCTCTATGCGCAAGGATGGTCTGGTAAATAACATCTAGGAGAGGAGGATGAGTTGCTGGGGCCTCTGCATTCGGGCTCCCCTGCAGTGGCATGGCTGATGAATGATCCCATATTAAATCCCGCACGGGCTGCTCCAGGGCATTCCCTTGGGCATTTGGTCTTTTGGCTGTGCTAGGGGGGTTCTGCTCGATATCACTATCGAACTCAAAGTTGCTCCCCCCCTGAGACGAGCTCCGGTCATCATCCGACCATTCTGCCTCTTCTGAGACAGAATAGAAACATTCCCTGCTTTACCTCTCCTTGCCGCCCATTAGGGCCTGGGGGGGGGGCATAGACCTTCCGCACCTTCTTCCCTAGTCACACCAGCAAAGCATCTTTGCCCTAATACCAGCTCTGGCTGGCTACCCTGTACCACATTAGTCTCAGCGTTGTTATCCAGGGCCATCCCATCAGTCACTGTTAGCTTTTGCCCAGTTTCGCCCACCATTATCAATTCCTCAGTCAAGCCCACATTCTGATCAGCTGTATCTGCTGGCAGGGGGTACACGTCGCATCCCTACCTGAAGCCATGACCTTCTGTGGTGCAGGCGCAGGGGTGACTATCTCCTCAATGCTCCGATCCTTTGAGTTCTGCCCCTTGTCACTTCGGGAGAACATCTCAGGGATTGAAGCAGTTGCTTGCTGTGTTCTTACTGCAGTGTGTTTCCCCTTTTTTGTAGTTCCCATGGGGGTGTATGCAACTTGCCTGGAAACCCTATTCTCCTTTCAGCAGGCCCTTGAATAAATTTAGCTTGAATCGACATATCTTGCTCAATTTCAAAATTTTCAACAAGCAGGCGCCATGCCAAGAATAAAGAGCTTACTATAAGTATGGCGGTCCATGGGACCGCTATACTTCAGTGTCGGTCCGACAACCACCACCCTATGGGTCCATCCACAAGTGTGGCAGTCGGACCACTACAGGACCGCTGCGACCAACAGGGATTCAGGATCCTGCTGCAGTTGAGCAGCGGTCAGGGGCTACAATATACTGGTGGTGCCGATGCGGCACTGCCGAGCATATTCTGAGTTGGCTTTCCACCACCCCTTTCATGGCAGTGAGCCTGCCATGAAAAGCAGTGGTGGAGAGACAACTAAGGGAGCCCAAACAAAGCACCCTGCTGCTCCTGTTCCTGGGTGTGCATGAAGGGTGGTACATGTAGTGCCCCCTGGTTCTACACCGTGCAGGAACATGCAGTTCACAGCAGTGGTCACCTCTGCCTTTACGCTGCTTTGAAATTAAGGAGAAGGAGATATTGCCACCAAAATGTCACTAAAAGTGATGTTCTGGTGGCGATATCCCTTGTAAATAAGCCCCCAAGTCTCACAAATATTCTCCTTGAAACAAACAACACTGCAGTGAAGTTGCTGTTATTTAACCTTAATTTATTAAGGGATCTCAAACATATACATATGTAATTGTTTTGTTAATTACTCTGCAGAATCCACTCCTTCGCTATCATCTTTTTTCAAGGGTTTGTTAGGACCTTTCAGCCCCAATATCCTTAGGGAGGGAAGACACACTACACAATTATGGTAACATGTTTTTGCTCTCATTTACAACTTCTAAATTTATAATGAATATATTTGAATATTGTGCTGTGAAATACAACATGAAGCCCTATTTTTTCAAAATGTTGCCTATAAGAAGTGCAACCTTGTTTCATTTGCTCTCTCAGTCCAATTTAATGAAGGCATTATTACCCCACTACTAATTAAGTTCAACGGCTGACAAGGCATACCATTGATCCATGATGGTAAAGCATTCCATATGTTTATGATGGGGTTAAGCTCTCCTTTAATTCTTTGAGTTACAGACAGAAGAGTGTCTAATAGAAAGCATAGGCTGCTTATTTTCCCACAGTTTCATCCTGCAGGCACTTCACCTGCAAAGAACAATGGCACATTCTGCAATGTTTGTGTGCTTGCTAATTGCTCCGCTATGATGTGATCAACAACCAATTGAACCCCTCCAGACAATGGAGCAAACATTAGAGTAAATCATTTTCACACTGGTAGGCTTTACTTTCAGGGCCTAGGGATCTGGGAAGCATGAATCTAACGTTCATTGCTACATTGCTTTGTGCAGTCCACTTGAGATATACGTTAATCTCCTAAAATCTAATTTACTATTAAATGCTGTATCTCTGCTTTCTGAAACAGGGAGGCATTCGGAAACTGTGAAGGAGAGAAAATGTAATGGAAAAAGCAATGGTGCCCGAATGTGTGTTGGTTTATGTGTCAATTAGGACATCCAGATGTGTGGCTATTTCTCAATATGCTTATCGATTTTTAGGAATTTCCAAAAAAGTAAAGAAATGTCAGAAAAGACTATTGGCCAAACAGTTTTATGTATTGGAAGGTTTAGACTACCTGGAAAATATTGGACACATCTTACACTTTTAATCTCTTTAAACATTAACATGCATCTCACTTCTCTTTTAACAAAGCATTTTAAATTAATTAGCCTTTTTTAAAGATTAATATTTGAAAGTATTAAGGGCCAGATGTAGGTAAATCTAATTTACCGACTGATAAATAACGAGTCATACCGAATCGGTATTTATGAATCTGTAAATTAGAAGGAGGGAGATGTAGGTAATTTTTTATTTTGAATTACCGAATCGGTAAGATTCGGTGTTGAACGATTCGGTAAATACCGAATCGGTATTCCCCTTTGATTCCTATGGGCTTTGGAGCCCATAGGAATCAATGGGAAATACCGATTAGGTATTTACCGAATCGGTAAATACCGAATCCAGCAAGGGTGCAGGGGATGTCACTTTGACACCCTCTAGCACCCCAAGTGCAGGCTTGTGTGCCATGTGGCACACATACATGCCCTAAGGGCATGTCTGTGTGTCACATGGCACAGGTGTGCATGCACAGATGTGCATGCGCACCTGAATTTGGTATTTACCACCCAATAGGATTGGGTGGTAAAATATCGACTCTTAAGGGCCTGTGGCACTCTGTGGAGTGCCACCTACATCTTGATTTACCGAATTCGGTAAAATTACAGATTCGGTATTTTACAGAATCAGTAAATTTACCGATTCTGTAAAATAATGGCCCCTACATCTCAATCACCAATTACCGGTCGGTAACGGCCGAATTCGTCCGTTACCGACCGGTAATTGGCGACCTACATCTGGCCCCTAATACTTTTAATCTCCTACTTTAAGTTTTTTCTTTAAGATTTGGTAACGAACCACTCACCGAAATCCCTGGTAATTTAATAGTTCATTCAATAGTCCATTCAATGTACCTTCTATCTAAAACATGAAAAAAACCTCAAAACAAAATGCACAAATCCGTCTTCAATGTACCAATAACATCTCAAATCAAAGTCCAAAAATCCTACATTTTTTAAAGGTATTTCTCAAACAACCAACATCCAGAAGCCAAAAAAAAGAAACTCCATTTAAAAATAAAGTCTTCTCTCTTCTTAATTGTTATCTTATTCACTCAAAATAAAACACCGATAGAAAACATGACACCATTTTTTTTAAAAGTTCTTAGCAAAGTTTAGAAAAGAAGTATTTTAAATCTGGTCCTACTTCTTTTTAAACAGCCTGATGTGTGCATACAAACATGAACAGTATGGGGAGGTAAATCTGGTTAAAAGTAAATGTACAGTCACAAGTCCAGTCTGTGGCTACTCAGGAAATGCTCAATGCTTAATGAGCCCATATTCAGGCACAACCATGTTACTGATGATTTATTTGATCAGGACCCAGGCAAGGGGAGGAGATCGGCTGGAAGGGAGGCCTCTAACAAGAAAATGTAAAGGTGGTTAAAATGTGTTCTTCGTTCAACTTTCCACTCGCCCGCATCTCGATTCTCACCACTCTCTCTCTCTCTTCAGTGACTGGAGTACCTGGGATAGGGGTTTTCTACTTGAATTCCTCGTTTTTCGGTGTGTAAGTCTTTTCTCAGGTTTCGCCTTAGCCAGCGCATGCGCTGCCCTTGTGAGACTTTTAGGTATTCAAAAATCCGTCCACTTACTTTCTGTGTGGCCTCGAGCGTGCAGTTACGCGCATAGTTACGAGCAGAGGCGCTATCTGGCTTACCTCTCTCCTCAAGCGCTCAGAGCATCGCTCGCGGTGTCTCAGTCTGCTTATCAGTATTTCTTTTATGGCCTTCCTACTCGTTAGCCATGGATGACTCATCACGTTTCAGACGTCGAGTGAGAGACCATTCATTTCATCCTAAATCTACCTCTCATTCACTTCTTTCATCAGGACTGCAGAGACCACGTTGCTTATTGCAATCGATAGGTACGTTTTATTAATCTTTCTTTTGCCTCTCACTTTCATCAGCCCAACCTTCCTTGCTCTCTATTGGCACATCAAGCCGACTTCATTCCTTGTGCCTTTCTCGAGTACCACCCGATGCGCGTTAGAAGGCGGCTTGACTTTTACATCTTGCATTGCATTTTGTTTCTCCTCTTATGTTTCAGCCTTATAGCCTAAGAGCTGCTCGACACATATTTGAAGGATCTTTCATGTGTACAGCTGCCCACGCTGGGTTAGGTTATTGTGAAGTCCTCTTACTTAATGTTTATTAGTCAGAGTTCGCACTAGGACTGTCTGACCTGTTTTTCCCGCTAATCTCCATTGTAATCTCTCTGCAGAGCCTGCCACTTCTGCTGAATTATTTTGGGTGATTAGACCCTGCTAACCATGACCGTGTTATTTGCTCCTGACAGACGTCCCCTTCCTTACAGCTTTCATGAACACTCACCAAGCATTTTGCGTTCACGAATATTCCTAAAGAATCTCCCTTTGCTTGAATAATGTGAGGTCAGTGACCTAAAACCCAGATTTAAATGAGGCGTGCTTCGCCTGTCATTGTGGGACCGGGCCATGAACAACTTTGCTTCCCACTCCCTGATAGCCTTGGCGTGCATGCAGAGACGGAAAGTCAGAGGACCTGAAATCATTGTCCGAACCCAAGATTGTCGCATCAATGACTCATTGCTAATCTGATACTCTACGTACTGTAATTGGTCGTGTTTAACCGCAAAACATTGGACCCCACGCTCTTTGTTGCTGTTTCCCTCCTGGTCTTCCGTGTTTGCCCTCCCGACCAGCAAAAAATTCCCTTGCTGGCCCATGTTGCTTTATCCTTCATGTGGTTCGCCTCAACCCAATGTAGATTTCCTTTATCTGATGCTTCTCCCCTCCCACATCCTGTTGCCTCCCCCCACTCGCTCTTCTGTTGCCCCATCCCCACCCTCTTTTTGTAACTTTTTTTTAAGCAAACTGCTACTGACACTTCTGGCTTTCGTGGCGTTTTGTATCATGGTTTTTAATTTATCAATCCATATCAGATCAATAAATACAAACAAATTGTGACCGTCATTTTATAGGTGGGCATATTTACCAAATGACGCTCCTGCATCATTGCGCATTTCTTCCACAATTTGGCCACGTTGTACAGCATCCGCAAATGCACTGTTTATTGAAAGGAGACCTTGAATTACATGAGGCTGGAGGGAAATAAAGTACTTCACAAGCCCATACCAAAACAAGCATTGGCATAGCCAATAGGTCTTGCCCTTGGGACCTTATAAGTGCCATGCTTTCCAGCCGAACATGAGCTTTTTTTTAGAAAGGGCTATTCCAGGTATTGAAATCATTGTAGAAACTAATGTTGTGTGTGTAACCATAAGTCAAGTGCTACATTTTTTTAAATTGAAGATTTTTCTCTTTGGTTCTATGCAGCACTTTATTTTTCGGGTGATTTAGTTCTGCTTTACATATCATCAGCCAGGGACTCGATCGTCATGGCATTTCCAGAACCATCTTTTTCAGTTTCCCTACAGAACATATGTGGACCCCAATTGCCAGTTGCTCATTTTTTCATTTACATTTGGGGGAGAATATTTAATTGTTTGAAGATGGTTGAATCTGTTTTCATTGGAGGATTGCTTACTTTTCAGGCCTCCAAACCCTAAATAAATCTGAGTATCGGCTTGCTTGTAGCTGTGCATATTTTTGATGTGTTTTGTGTAGGCTAAAGATGATCCAATTGCCTAGTGTATGGGCATTGCACTTGTGTACATTTTTTATATATATAGATATGTTTGTATGTATATCTAATTGAGAGTGCTTGATTTCCACATATAATTTTACATACAGCACAATGTTCTTCGTTTAAAACTCGCAATCAGACGAATTGTGAACTATTGTGAAAAAGGCTGGCATGGTTGTAAGCCTGAGATTTTTGCATGAGAGGTAAGCACAAGAGAGTTGTTTTGAAACATCCGAGCACACCCTTTTACCTATGTATGGCTTTTATTACTGTACAAATGTATTTGGTCAGACTTGAGTGTAGGTTTCATCCAGGAAGGACCTCTAGCATAATGCCGCCACCTCAGAAGACAGGCATTTGTATTCCGCTGTCTTCTTCATATTGCCTTGCAATATTATTTGCATTTTGTACCTTTAATTGTCACACTGGTTGTCAAGTCTTAGCACAGACCATTATTTTCAAGTGCTTGCTATCTTTGATATGAAATCCTCCTTTGTGGCAGGCAAGCAAATGCCTCCAAGTTTTAACAAGCTACATTTGCTGCATGCATGTTGCCGATATCAGATTTGCCTGTGGTTTCTTCTGATAATGCAAAATACGCTACATCAGTGTCAGCTGCAGCCCTTCATCTTCTCTGTAGTTCTGCACCAACCAGCAATTTGGAAAGTCCTTCCTGCAATAATGTTCATTTTCTTTCAGCATTGTGACCGTGTATTTTTAGGTTGAGCCTCCAATGAGGACAGGCCCTTTTACTTCTGTCCTAACACGGTATGTCTTATTTAGCCTGTAAACACTATTTTCTTTAATGAGTTTCTCCTATTGCAGCCACCACATGCTTTCCTGCAACATTTAGCGCGCCATGCTCGCTTTCACTTTCCGAGCAGCCAGGACAATGGCGGCTGCATCTTGGAGTAGGTCTCGCATTTACAAGACTTTGAGCTATTGGCATTGCAAATAAAAATGCCTTTTATTTAATGGTTAATTAGCAAAACAGATAAATAAAAAGGCATTGTCATTTTCAATGTCAATGGTTTAAACCCTTGCAAATGCAAGACCTATTGCATTGCAAATGCTTGTTCTCATAGGTTATGACCTGGCATTTGATGCAAAAAATAGAGACAGTTGTAAGATCGAGAATTTCCCAACCATTCAATAATACATTTCAACATAAATGTATAGGCATTTATATAGCGCACTACTTACCCGTAGGGTCCCAAGGCGCTTCGACCGCTGCGAAACCCTTCCTGGCTTCCCTGAGAGATGGTCCCTTAATGGGTATCTCCAGGGTGAGACCAGGCATCCCCGGCGGTCTGGTGGGGCCGTTAGTGAAGATGAGGCAAGCTAAGGCCCAGAGTTGCCGAGTGTGATCGCTGATCAGAGTGGGCACCGAGGCGAGAGAATTATCGAGTCCGCTGACCCTGGTCCAGAAACCTGCCGCGCCGGGAATCGAACCCTGGTCCCGGCCGTCCTCTGCTCTCGGGTCTGCCGCCTCTAACCAGTGAGCCACACCACTTCAATACACTCTCATTTTACCATTTGTCAGTTGTGGACCTTGTCTCTATCATCTATTATAATCATAGCTGGTTCTCCAACTCAAAGTTCATCTGTAGGTTTTTTTATTCTAATGTTCGTAATCTTTTGTTTAGCTTTTGACAATTCTTCCTACAGATGGTCCTACTTCGATTCCCCTTGGATATAGACTTATAGTAAGTACCTCCTTAGTACTATTTATAGTTGTAACATGTACCCCCATCTTTAGAGCACATAAATGATCATGCCACACACAGAGCTTTGTAATACACGTCTCTATTCTTTGCCATGCAGCTGTTAACTGAACTCAATGCATCATAGAATTTATTGTCCACACCCAGACACATCCAAATACCTCCCAACAGATTACGTATCTTTGTGAGGAGTCCACCTATGGCCTCAAGGGCCTTGCTGCACATGATCACACAACACTATATGTTCTCCTTTGTAAAATAAAAAATACGGACAACATATATAAATTAGAGTTCCTCAATGAGTCGTTGAGGTCCTCGCACCAATCTTCCAGATCAAGAGTTGTATGGGATCAAGGAGTTGCCTTCTGCGTGGCAGTAAAGATGTAGACTCAGGTGCTTAAACTGGGCACACAGGTGAACTTGTCTAATTCGTAAGATCTGGAGCCAACAAACATCGAGGCAGATGCTTCAAATGTGACAAGTCTCTTATGATGGACTTTTCATGACATTTAGCGGTCACCAAATGTCCTTTACTTGTCATGAATCTCAATTTTTGAGCATCAAATGGAGCATCAATTGTGCGTTTTCCATTTTTGTTTGACAAGGACCAGGTCTCCTTCCGCGAAAACTGTGTCCTGGGGCATTAGCGCATATCTGCCTAGACCTTCTTTTTTTGTTTTAAATATGTCTTTATTAGTTTCTCAGTGCACACATCTATATGCATTTACAAGAGCAGTAGGCAAATCAGTAGATCAATTGCATATCGCAATTCGTTGTATGCACAGAATCATGTAAAATACATTGCTGTTCTGTCTTCATAGCAATTGTTTGCACATCATTATGGCGATTCACCCCATGACCACTGTTCTTCGTGCTATGAGCTACTGTTCTATACAGAAACAGACCCTCAGGATTCACAAGTATTACCACCTTACACAGTCATAATAAGCAGACATTATGTAAACCATAAAAACTGAACCTTTAGGAACAAACAAACAGCATGCTTTTCAGTGGGCGCACATCCCACCAGCATTGTAGGATCAAACCTCACCTCAACTCGGGGGGTGGTGAAGCTTAGAGTGTACTATAGAAAGGATCTATACATTCCTCTTGGGGAGAAAGGTTGTCCCACAGCAGGCCCTCATCCCCAGCAGACATTCTTCATATGGGCAATACAATGTATCAAGGAGTGCTTGCGGTCACCCCCCGCATCGGCCCTTTCACCTGTGTCACCTTCGTCCCTTCTACTCCATGCTCGCCAAACACATCCATCCACACACTCGCCATCGGGCGGCGGTGAACCCCCCTGGCATCCTCCTGCATCAGTGCCCTCTCTTCTGTTGCGGCAAACATCCCTTTCCCACTGCCATTGTAGGGCCCACCCTTGCCATCCATGTGAGTACAATCTGTCTCCGGGCCAACCCCAGGGTCAGATACACAATCCTGCCCTTTTGGCCTTGGGTCTGGGAAAAAGGCCCAACAAACAAACCTCTGCTGAGCAAGGGAGCGTTCAAGTGAAGACCCTGTTGATGGAAGCTACCACCGATTCCCAAAAGCCCTGCACCCTCGAACACTCCCATGCCAAATGCAGAAACCCCACATCTGGCTCTCTGCATTTAGGGTGGCAACAGTCATCTTCTCCATACATGATTCTTAATCTTTGGGATGGCAGATAGGCCATGTCAATATAGTTAAATTGGATAAGCTTAAATTTAGTGTTCCTTGACACCCTTCTCGGACTTCGCAGAACTCAGCTCCACTCTTTGTCGAGAAGCTCCCTTCCCACTATCTCATCCCATTTCTCATACATCTTTGCCAGGGGTCTCATGACCATTGCAAGCTGTGCCTTAAATAGCCATTTCACCAGGTGTTGGGCTGCCCACAGCATCACCAGTGCCTGCAGGACCCGATGGATCTTCAGCTCTGGCCGTTCCCACAGCCGCAGATCCCCAAACATCCTCAACGTTGTATAATTGGCAAGAATCTGTCCCTGGGGCAGATCGTATTGGGATAAAAATCATCCATTGGAATGAGTTCACCTTGTTGGAAACAGTAGTTCACTGTAATGACCCTAACCGATGTCCAGTTGCACGCCTGTCTCCTTGTGAATGGGGAACAAGTGTCACCATGTGGGAGCCCCACAAGGGGCACATCCAGTGCATACAGGGAAGTCCTGGCTGTCCGCCGGAGGCATCGTCTCCTGCACCTCAGTGCTGTTCGCAGCAGCACCACCTGCACTGGGATTTTCATTTGTGAGGGTACAAGTTTTGCCAATAACAGTCCCTGATTATCTAATAGGCCTATGGGGTCCAGAGTCTCCAGGTTCCTCTCATCGTCGTGTCAAAAACATCACTAAAAAAGTGATGGACAGAATGCAGAAAACTGTCATACATTCTCCCCAGTACAGAGATCTGGGCCAAAATCCATCGCTTTTTTTTTCTCCCCATGCCATTCCAATTTGAACCCAGCCATATGCAAATCATCTTGACCCTGACCCCTATGGAAACAGTCCAGTCCAAACTGCCAGGCCAGGTCCTCCCTGGACTGGAAACAAGCATCCTATGTTAATCCATTGTTCTTTTTCTTACTATGCCATCCCAGTTTGGACGCCGCCATATGCAAATAAGTCTTGACCCTGTTTCTCATGAGAAAAGTCCAGCCCAAACAGCCATGCCAGGTCCCCCCTGGACTGGAAAAAAGCATCCTGGGACCGGTTTCTGTGTTTTTCCCCTCATTAGCCAGGCTAGCTTAAATCCAGTGGCACAGAGAGCAAGGGACCCATGCCTGGGCATACCCTCAGTCACTTAGGGCGAATATAGAAAAAAAAATGATGGACTGTGTGCTGAAACTTATCAACCACTCACCCCAGTCACAGATCTGAGTTTAATCTATTATTATTTTGCTCACTATGCCACCTCAGTTTCGACCTAGCCATATGCAAATCAGTCTTGACCCTGTTCCTCATGAAAATAGTCCAGCCCAAACTGCGAGGGCAGATCCTCCCTGGACTAGAAACAAACATGCTGGGACTAGTTTTGGGGTTTCACCCCTCATCAGCCAGGCTAGCTTGAATCCACTGGCACAACGAGCAAAGGACCCACATCTGGGGTTACCTTTGGCCACTTAGGGCGAACATAGCAAACATCAACAAGATGATGGATGGATCGCTGATACTTTTCAACCACTCACTCCCAGCCACAGATTTAGGTTACTCCATCGTTCTTTTGCTCACTATACCACCACAGTTTGGACCCATCCATATACAAATCAGTCTTGACCCTGTTCCTCATGGGAATAGTCCAGCCCGGACTGCCAGGCCAGGTCCTCCCTGGACCAGAAACAAGCATCCTGGGACCGGTTTTAGGGGGTTCACCCCTCATCAGCCTGGCTAGCTTGAATCCAGTGGCACAGCGAGCAAGACAAGCATCTAAGTAGTGCAAGACAAGAAAAGGTCTGCAAAGGTTACCAGAGGTGGACCTCACTTGTATGAATCCATTTTAGTCTCAATGTATGAGATGGGGCATGTAGGGTAAAAGTCTCATGACCAGTATTTTGCTCAAAACCTTAAAATCCATGTTCAACATGGACAGGGGGGAAACTCCGACATGTGCCCCACCGAGGATTTAGTTTTCGGTAGTGTGATAACCAATCTGTCTCTAGTGGAGTCCGGCAGTATTCCCTTACCCAGTGACTCAGAATAAAGTGCTTCCAGTTTAGGGACTAGGGTCTGTGCGAAGGTTGAAAAAAAACACTGGTAGGCCAACCAGTACCTGTGTCTTCCCAGTGGCCATTTCCTTAATTTTTTTTTACAACAGTTAGTAAAACATCAACTTTAGAAAGTCAAAGATCCAAAGAAAAAAATAAATAAATAAATAAATAAATAAATAAATAAGAAGAATTCAATTCATATCCTTCCTTCTATGTATCATAGAATACAATTTGTAGAGACTCTCCTTTTAATTTGACTAATTTTAAGTGCATTATTCTCAGAATATAAAGTTAAAAGAAATATTTCCAGCTAGACGAATTTTTTTTTAAGTGCGCCAGTTTGTTTAGCGTAAACTTCTTCAAATGTTTTGGTTCGCTGCATCTTATTAGGCCATTTTTCGTATGAGGGTGCTTTCAGCGACCTCCAATTTTGTAGGATTAAAGAACAGTCCACTAACATTAAAGTAGGTAGAAAATCACCCTTAGATTTCACTAAACTGACCTCCATGCTTTTTATGCCAAAGAGAGCTGCTTCCGCGATTGGGGGATAAGGTTTTTTTTATAGCCTGGCTAAAATAGTCAAAAATTTTACGACAAAACATCTTGAGTTTTGAACATGAAAAAATATATGCCTCCATCCCCCTTCAGTGGGAGAGAGGCAACAAAAGCATCTGTTTTCACCTGGGGGTAGAATTTATTAAGGGCCTTTGGACTATAATACGCCATCCAGTGTGAGAGAAATGCCATTCTCTTGAAGTTGGCAGCTCTAAGATCCTTATTGCCAGCAACTGATATATTTTGCCATTCTAAGCTAGAAATCATAAATAAAGTTTCTAGAGTAACCTTCTCTAAAAAAGTTTCTACCAAAAGGGTTGATTTTGGGATTGCAATCCTCGATACCAATTACCTACCGCTCTAATATTAGTGGAGAAAAGAGAAGTAGCTACCTTAGAAGGAGAACAACCCAAAATTAACTTATATTTATTTAAGAAATTAACAAATTGAAGATATTCAAAAAATAAAAGCATAATACGATCATGGCTCCTTATCTGCACTTCTTCCCATGTTAGAATCCTATCCTGAATAAAAAACTGATTAACTGTACCCAAGCCAGAATGCTGCCCGATTTTGATATGTGAAGAATGTATATAGAGACCCAGATCTCTACATTGATTTAGCTTTAGGGCATGGAGCCCCGAAAAGCCACTTTTTTTAAAAAATGGATCCAATCTTCCTTTCAAATCAATAAGCGTTCTATATCTAGAGTTTCGAGCTTCTGAGAAAAGTGGGGATTTGAGAACCAACTTCTACAATCTTTTTATTAATAAAAAAATATCTCTGCATTTTGTATTGGATAATAAGCAAGCAACAAAGTCTACAAACCCTGCACCATCATTGGTATCCCAGTACTCCCCGCTCTGCGAGGTCCAGTGTCCTCAACCTCAGGGAAGTCAAAAACTCCGTTGCCCTCTGCAGCTGTTGAGTCCCTGGTTCCCCATACACGGTCTCATAATACGCGTTAAAGGTCTCACTAATAGCCCTAGGTGAGTGTATCATTGTTCCCCTATCGTCTTGAACTGGGTGATGCTGGAGCCATGGCACCAGCCATGCCAAGAGTCTACCCGACCTTCCCCCTGGTCTTCATGCAAGTCCAAGCATCTAAGATATTCTTGTGCCTTATTGTATTTATCCCTTGTTTCCTCCAATTGCTAATGGGGGAGCGACACAGCGGTCAATTTGGAGCCCTGGTTGTGCAGGCTTTCTTCCAGTGTGTCTAGCTCCTTACCAAAAATTATATTTACAAAAGAGGGTCCAGGGGGAACAATTTTTATCGACCAGGTGATTCTCAAATCCTCAACAACTATTCATACAACAAAAAGGGGAGAAAACCGGTCAAACCATATAGAGACAGAGAATCTAAAGAAGAGTACAACAGTGAGAACTACATACGATAGAGATTCGGCCTCACCATACCGAGATGAATCCCATCAGCCCACCACACTGGCGGAGCATCGTCATTTGGGATTAGTAAAGTGAACAAAATGCTGTCCACCCCAGGCTCAGGAGAATTTTACTGCACAATGATCATAACAAGACGATCTGCCACAGTGTAATCTCAATATGGCTACGGGTATTCGTTCGCGCTCAATAAATGTCAGAAATAAATAAATAAATAAATAAATATGGTGGTGCTGGAAAAAGTTTTTGCAGTGCACAAAGGAAATAGTGAATATTAAAAATGGCTACTGGGACACACAACAGTATTTTAATAAGTGTTGTCCAAGTGCCAAGATTAAAAATGTATGAAAGCTGACAGTTTGAAAAAATAACTGTCTTGTAGCAATAGGACAAAGCTCAACATGTTTCAGCCTAATAGGTCATAATACCCTGGCTTTCGTCAAGACCATGAGTTGAATACGCTACTGCAATAATATTAGAAAAATACAGTGAAAACAAACAATTAAATAACCAAATCGTTGTCACGATACACCCTACCAGAACCTGGTAGGCACTGGTGTGCCAGAATATCCAAGTTGGTGGGGGTGCAATTCCATTCCTGCAACAACAATAAATATACACCAATTAGTGTTTTACTCTGTTGTACTCTTAATCATATAGATCTCTAAACAAAACTACTGCCCAAAATAATGACAGAAGTGATAACAGCCCATATAGTGGTCAGGCCTACAGTATGCTGAAAAAATATCATATACAAATACTTATGTGTACTCACCCATCTTTATGTGGGAGTAAGCCTCACCTCACCCGGCAGCTGCTCAGAAAATGAGGCCCTGCTCTGTTGTAGGGTAAAGAGGACACACAAATATTAGATTTGGGTGTGTCCACCTTCCCAAAAAAACCTTAATGTTGATAAAATAAAAGCAGACCACCGCCGTATAAGGCGGGCCAAAGCATCAATGTAAAAAGAAAGAAAACTTAATATTACCAAAAGTCACAGGGGTAAGACATAATTCCTTCATTAATGTGAGATGGAACGCAGTCAAAAAGGAGAGAAATGCTCTACTGCCTCATATCACAGAAGGAAGTTTTACATTTGCCTTTAAGCCAATCAACTTACTCATCACTACTCACAAACAAAAATGGAGAAATATGAAGGAGAAAAGTAAGCGCTAGTCAGAAGTACTGCTAAAGAACTATGGAGACTAACCTGTCGGTCGGTACTCCACATTGAAACCAAGCCGAAGGGGAGGTGTTTGTTTGGCAGGAACGTCATCTATATATAGTCCCTGTAATTGGACAATGTCTAACACCTGATCAACGCGGGATTTCAATTCAGTACAGTGGCAATGCGACAATAACCTTAACCGGAAATACTAGCTTTTGTTCGCACATGCTCAAAAAGTCTGTAGGTCGTCCTTCGGATGATGGGAATTGTAGTCAAACGGAGTGCCTGCGTCTCAAGAACTCTTGATAGTGTGTGCGTGAAAGAGCATGCCCACACCAGTGAGGCCGTTCTCAAAGAATGCGCTTGCTCAGTGCAAGAAACACCGCTATCTCAGGGATCCAGCTTTGAAAGAAAAATGCTATATCAACCTCCCTGATAATAGTGGCCTTATGATAACAATGATACAGCATTTATTTAGCATGATGATTTATAGTTGAAAAGAGATAGCATCCGTGTGAAGATACATGAAGTTTCCAAAAATAATGGCGAAAACAGATTTGTTACCCTCTCCTAAACCTCGATGGAGTTTTAACAGACTTTGGAAATTAGGCTAATTTGTGACACGTGTGTGTCAATTTAGGCTTTGGAAAAAAACCCTAATCGCATGATATTGAACACACAATTCATCCTAGTTCTTTCACTGTGCAAAGTCATAGAGCCAGAGTTAGTTTATAGGTCCCATCTCCGGATTTTAGCACCACCATATTGAGATTACACTGTATTGGATCGTCTTGTTCTGATCATTGTGCAGTAAAATTCCCCCAAGCCTGGGGTGGACTGCCTTTTGTTCACTTTACTAATCCCAAATGACGATGCTCCGCCAGTGTGGTGGGCTGATGGGATTCATCTCGGTATGGTGAGGCTGAATCTCTATCATATGCAGTTCTCACTGTTGTACTCTTCTTTAGATTCTCTGTCTCTATATGGTTTGACCGGTTTTCTCCCCTTTCTGTTGTATATTCCCTCCTTACCCCCATGATTTGCCCCATACTGTGACCCCTAACCACCATCTAAAAGGGCTTCCATTCTATCATTGGGGAACTAGCTGTACCTGGTTAAGCTAACATTATTCAGAGACGGCCGTCTGCAAAGAGTCCCTAAAGAATGTGTCCTCAAGAAAGGCCGGATTGAATTGCCATGTGGAGGTCATCGTAGGCACCGCCACGGGGCAGAAGCACAGCAGGAACACGTTGTGGGTCTGATAAGGGCGCACCCCAGATATTCAGTGTGCCAAAGAAGGGCTCTGACATTTAGAACAACAAAAATAAATCCAATCTGGTGTGGAGGCTATATAGGTGTAAGTAATAGGAGTAGTCTCTCTATAGGCCATGTTGTACCCTCCAAATATCTTGCAGGTCCCACTCTTCCCTCCATTCTAGAAACCCCAGCATTTTTTTAAATGCCAAAATACCATTGTGCAGCGGAGTAGACCTATCTAACTCTACATCTGCCACACAGTTGAAGTCACCCCCTAGAAGATCAGTAGAACCCATAGATGTAAGGGGCATGGACAGTGTCCGCAGATAGTGGAGCTGATCCTGGTTTGACACATAAATGCTACCCAACATGATCTCTTTCTCCATTAGTCTGCTCGTCACAAGGACATAGTGTCCCTCATGTTTGATACATGCATTGCCTACGTCAAAGCGTGTGCCAGATCTAATCCACAAAATATGCACCCTGTGAAAAAGCAGAATAAAAGATAGCATACAGTTGTCAGCGACACCTTCTTCTTAAACTGGTCACCTCTCCGGCAGTGAGTTGGGGTCTCCTGCAATATCACTACATGTGCACCCCTGCAGGTAATGTAGCTGAGTATTTAATTACATTTGGCCACTGACCCCATCCCTCTCACCTTCCAAGGACTAGTCATTTACCTCATGATGCAACTGCCTCTCATTCGCCATCAGAATAAACACCAGTCTATGTATCCCCCACCTCTCCCTCTCCCTCTCCCCATCCCCCTCCCCAGAACTCTCGCTGTTCATAGTGTCACCCTTTGTAACCCCCGGAAAACCGATAAACACCCAAAACAAGTAAATCCCAAGGGCAGCTTCGCAACTGCTGGACGCGCAAACTTGTAAAGAAAAAAACATTAGGAGAAGATAGCCACCTCTAGTTTCCTAGTAGAGACAATCTGGTCGGGGTAGGTTATGATGTTGCGCCCATGCAGTACCCCTCTCTGGCCCAGTACTCATTTATGATGCCCACCGGCATGTGCCTCCCCAATGCAAGCACACACAAGTCATTTTCCCCAGTGATGGTAGTTCAAGTGTTCCCCAGTGTGTATGCATATCAGCCCCATACATGCCCAATAACCCCTGTGCCAGAAGCAGAGGAAGTCCAGCAACACTCATCCCATTACAAGGAGTGTCTATTCCACCTACTTGATAGTTAGAACAAATCATCCACCGACCTCAGGGTCACAACTGGTAACACTGTGTTTCTCAGGATTAAACCACTATAGTCAAAGTTTCCTCCTTCCGGTGCCTTTGTCAACATAATCTTCACCACAGCCTGCAGCGCCCCCATTCTTTCTTGTTCCATTCGGGAGGAGAAGGGTCTTTTCAGTGTGGCCCCCATAGTAGATCTCCTGAACCTTTTCCCAGCCAGTCGACTTAGTGCCCCGGGGTTAGTCTGCTGCTGCTGATGTGACTTGCCAGATATATATGCCTCCAACCATGACCTCACAGCTTCCAGAATATTGCAAAAATTAGTTTTACCGTCCAGAGTTATTTAAAGCTTGGCCGGGAGCATTAAGGAGTACTTAATGCCCTAAACACGCAGAGCCTGCTTCTCTTTCAGGAATTACGCCCTGTGGGCCTGAACATAAGCTGTGAAGTCTGGGGATGATTGATACTTTACTGTTCTCTACCACATATGGGGCAGTTTGTCCAGGCATTGTAAAGAATGATGTCACGGTCCCTATAATGTAGGAGCTTTGCCACCACCGGACGAAGGGGTGTTTCCAGGGCCAAGGGATGCACCGGCACCCATTGCACCCTTTCCAGGGCAAAGAACTGTGTGAGCATCCCTGGAGCCACTATGGTGAGAAGTCACTCTTCAAGGTAGAAAACCATGTCCATTCCCTTCACCCCTTCAGTCATCCCCACCACTCACCAATCTGCCATCAGGTGTTCTCGCTTATGGGACGTGACTGCCTGCTTTGGCTATAAATCTTCGACTGCGAGTTCCACTTCCTTCACTCTGTCCACCAATTTGTGGTGTTCCGTCTGTAACAAGCCAAGCCCAACTGACACCGCCGCAATATTTTGTTGTAGAGTGGCCTTTGTGTCCACTATGGCAGCCAACACCTTATCTAGTTGCATGTGTATCGATAGGTCAGCCCTATCATGTTCCTAAATCTTGGATCCAGTGGCGACCTGTGAGGGTTCTCCCTCCTCCAGCTACATGTTCCCTTGTTTAACCTTCAGTTTTCCCATGCTGCACTGGTGCCACTAGTACTACAGGCAAGTGTTGTGCACTCCCACTGTATTCCTCCTCATCGCTGTCAGTTATAAAGGCCTTTACAGTGCAGTGTAAGCCCAGCGTATTCTATATGGCAGCCCCCATCTCCAGCTCACCCCTCCTTACATGTAAGGGTTTCAAGTAGCAGGGCCCAGACCTTCCCAATATGATGGTGAACAAATGGAATTCTAGGACAGTGATCAAGTCCCAGGTCTGTGGTCACCATTTACTGTGCCTTCTGCTGTCTCTCACTTTGTTCCCTACAGTTAATATATGGTGGTTCAGGAAAGGGGAACCTCACTCTCTCCCTCTATTTTCCTTGCCCTGGGCTCCAGCACCTGCTCCATTCATCTACAATGCTGTGGCAGCGAGGGATGGCTCACTGCCCCTCTATCATCGCCGGCACTACCTCTCCCACTCTTCTGTGGCCCCCTGGTGGGCCTCGCTCACCTGGTTCTCTGGCATGGGGTCGTCACCCGCCGTGGGCCCTCAGGAGTCACAGTATGCAGTCCCCATCTCGCTGGCAGTCCCGAGATGATGGGCGGGCTGGCAGGGGTTGTGTTTCATTGCTCACAACCCCAGCCAGCTTTCCCCACTTAGATGCTTCTCCTCAGTGGGTCCGGTCGCAGCCACCGATCTGCCAGTGCTGCTTGGGGGCCCCTTACAGAGCACTCCTGCTACTTCTGAGCTCTCAGCTTGCAATTCTGTGCCTCTAGGTCACCAGCCCCCACCCAAGCAGGCTGATAAGGTAGGATTAATGGTGGGCTGGAGCAGAGCTGGTCTCTCACACATAAGCCATCTGTTGCATCATAGCCATGTCCCTATCTGCATAGACCCTCATTTTACTTTTGCGAGAAATGCTCTTGACACAAATCTCATCAGTGTCTTCTACAGTACCTTGTGATCCACTGTGGTAGCTTTGTCCCAATGGCTCTCCCAAGCAGCAAGGCGGCAGGGCTTTCACCTGTTGAATAAGAAGTTGACCGATAGGCACGAAGCACTGGACATAAAGCTGACTTGAGATCGATTCCTTTGAGTGCAATTCGCTGAACCACTTTCTTCAGGGTATCTATAAATTGTTCAACAATGCCATTTGCCTGTGACCAGAGAGGTGTGCTTTTCTAATGCATGACTAAGAAAGTCCTTACATTCTCTCCTATTGTAATGCAGACTGTTGTCAGATCTGAGGATGGAGGGAACAACTCACACTGTAAAAATATCATCCAGCCTCTCTAGGACTTTGTCATGGGTGGTCAATGGTAAATCCTCCACTAAGGCATGAGATGATGGCCATTGTTTAAGGGTCGAAAGAAATCACCTGAAATTTTCTCCCATTCTCATATAGGAAGGGCAGATATCCTTAGTGGATGCTGTGTTGTCTTGGGAGATAAGAAGTTGCACAGGTGACATGCTTTCAGTTCCTTCTCAACTCATTTGTCAAGCTGAGGAAACCACACTCGGTCTCTGAGGCCTCTCTTGGTGGCTACAATGCCACAATGTCCTTGGTGTACCAGTTCAATGCCTTATTTTCTCAAGCTCTCAGGTATGACACTCCTCAAAACTCCTATTATAATACCTTCTGAGGTGATAGAAAGTTATTCCTGCACATTTTTGAATTTTTTGATATTCCACATCATCTGTGAGAGGTCGAGTATGCTTTCTTTATGATTGCATTGCAATGATATCCTTGAGTGTGAGCATGTCTCTGTCTCTGTTCGTGGCAGCAATGGCCTGCTCAATAGATAGAGCTGCAGGGATGCAAGACTATGAAATTAATGTTAGCTTCAGCCACTTGCATTCTGATGCTTAAACGGTACTCATGAAAAGTAATTGGTTTATGCACAAAAGTGTGATCACACTCTTACAATCTCAACCCCCATCTTTCGATGTGAAGGGAACTTACCTTTTGGATTCCCAGCAGCGGTGAGTAATGCCTGGTGGTCAATGATATGGTGAAATGCTTTCCATAAAGAAACACATGAAAATATTCACAAGCTCACACTACCACCGGGGCCCTCTTTTCCTGGGGGAGAATAGGTACATTCAGTCTGAGATATACTTCTGCTAGCGTAGGCCACAATATTTCACTGAACATTTGGATGTCCATTGTGTTGAGCAAGGAGTGCACCCAACCCCACCAGGCTTGAGTTAACAACAATCTCTGAATGCAATTTTGAATCAAAGTAAGCCATTTCATTTAAATTTTCAATTTTTTGATTTTCTTGAACCTTTAATCACACTCAGTGGACCATTAGAAGAGAACATTCTTCTTTGTCATCTCTCTGAATGGGGAATTCAACATGGTAAAATCACAAACGTGTCTGGAATAATAGCTGCTCATGCCTAAGAAGGATCAAAGCATGGTTACATCTTGCAGGGGAAAGGTGGATAAAAATGCTTGAACGTTTTAAGGGTCAGGAGTCATTCCCCCTTCAGAGAAAATATTCCCAAAGAATTTGAGCTTGGATTTGTGAAACACACACTTGTCTGCATTTAACGTGAGACCTGCATCAGCATCGGCAAGCAAACAGCATATTTGTGTAAGAGCTTTGTCATGTTCCTTTTGTGTGGCCCCCAGACACTAATATATCACCACTGTAGTTAAAAGCATGTGAGACAGGATGAATTACTCGACAACTGACATCGTGAAAGATTTCTGCAGCCGACGACACACCAAAACAGATTCTTTTGTATCTGAACAAATCAACATGAGTTGAAAAAGTAATAATGTTCCAAAAGTTCTCTTCCAGCTCGAGTTGCTGGTAACCTTTTGTTAAAATGAAGTAAGCCACATAGACAGGTCATGTAGAAAAAGGTAATTATTTATTCTTCAGATTATGTCTTCAGTTACAAGTTACAGGAAGATGGTAAGATCCATGTGATGCCCCTCCAGGAGCAGCCTCCTTGCTGCTCATCCCATGCACTCCAACTGACTCAACCACTTCAAACATCAACACTCTAGCATTCCAATGACATCACCACTGGCTGAGCAGCAAGGCAGAAAACAACAATGGGGAGGATGCATTAACCCAAAAAGTATATTACAATACCTTTGTTCAATTCAAGATGGGAGAAGACTTTGGCACCATTCAGCTGTGTAAAACACTGTCCGCTATGTGTGGACCTGGATGTGTTTCTCTCTCAATTGCTTTGTTGGCCTTGCACATATCAACACAAGTGTGCACTGCACCTCCATTATCCTTTTTGGCACAACCACTATGGGCGAAACCGATGGCGTCTACCTACTAAAGTGCACAATGATGTCATACTTTAATAATATTTTAGTTCTTTCTCAACAGCCTCCTGTAAATTAAAAGCAATCTGACTGTGTCAATGAGCATTAGGACAAATGTCCTCATTAATTTGATGTTGCACCTTCATTGTCTTGAGTTTCCATAGTCCATGAAACAACGATGGAAATTGACTCACTATTTCAGAATGTGCATTGAAGTTGTAGTTGATGGGTATCAGTCCCATGTCAGCATCAGTGCTGAAACTGAGGAGACATACACTTGAAGAACTACCTTGGAGAACCTGAATTGGTGCTTATACTGTCATTTTCCTATGCCTTGTGGTCGCTCACTTCAAATATCACTTGAATTTGCATCAGTGTAGAAACAGCTCATGTGTACACCTTTGCTTTCAATGGTGTTAGATGTGGTAACCGATACAGTTTGTTCTATTGTTCTGCCGGAATGATATTGATCGATGCACCACTGTCTGTAATGAAAGTTGTACAGCAGCCATTCACCTCTAGAGTAATCTTGGGGCATTGACAAAATGAGTTTGGTTGCTTCACGTGACAATCTCTCTTTGACTTGTGTTCTTCTTTGCAACCAGCCAATCCCACATGTGCATGTCTTTCTGTGATTGACATCACCATTGCACATCCATCCTCTTCATTGTCACTGGATAATGAGACTGAAGAGTCTTTGGAAGATGAATTTGATGAAGATTTACTTTGTTTAGTCTATACTATACTCATTTGATGTTGCAATTTGACCTTCTGGACATAGCTAGAATACTTCTGGAACTTTCTGGTGCCAATATTCTCTTCTCGGGGTGAAGCACTTACTTTCTCTTTTGCTTGGCAGACTGTTCTGAAATGGTTTTCTCTCCCACAACCTTTGCATACCTGTCCAGTGGCAGTTCCTTTGTGTGGAAACAAGTATACACTTCTGAAAAACAATTTATTTTTCTTTGAAGACATCGTCTTCTGGACCTTTACTTTGTGTTTCTGCATACTTTTCATCAATGCTGATTTATTCTGGGTTCCTCCAGCTTCCATATGAGCAGCCTGTTGATCTGTCCATTCCTCAGCTCTTGCAGCCATGAGTACCTTTTCTAGACTGAGTGTCTCTCTCAGCATTCTTCGTCTGAACGAATTGGAAAGATAACCATGGATGCCTCTGAGACACATGGCTTATTTGCTATTAAATTAACTGAACATGCAGTCCTTGATGAGGATATCGGGTCTTTCAACAACTTATCCTTCATTCCACTTGCTTGCTGTCTCGCCTGGTTGAAAATGTACCTTTCATAGTTGGCAATCGGCATAGGCTTGAACTTCGCTTCCAATGTTTTCTTTATGTGACAGTACAATGGTTGTGTGAAGGAAAACGTATGCTTCAACGTGGCATGCCTTAACCAAATGGTCTAAACCCTGACTGCGTCTTTACCATGCATGCCTTTACAATGTAATTTTGTGGTAAAGACATGTTTTGTAAATGGGCATGTGTGGTAAAGATCCCACTCTTGCCCCTCTGTCCTAAACCCTAAAATCACCCTAAACCTGAAACCCTACCTACCTCCTACCACCAGCCCAACTGCCCACTCCACCTGAAAACTGCCCATATGTTGTACCCTGCCTTGAGCCCTACAACTCAGCCTCCTAAAACCTATTTCAGGCCCCTCCTTGAGCCCTACAACAAGTACTTCACCCCCTAAAACCTAACCCCACCTACAACTGTGCCAGCTCAACTGCCCCCTCAGCCTTAAAACTGACCCTTTCCTGTCCCCTGCCCTAAGTCCTAAAACTCCAGACCCCAGACCTGAAAACTACCCAGACCACCACCCCCAAAACTACCCTCAACACAAATATTCTACCCCCACCTCCGTCCCCTGTCCTTAGCCCTAAAACTCCAGACCCTCCGTTATCCCTGCAAACTACCCTGACCCACTACCACCGCATAAAACTTCCCCACAACCCCTAAAAACCGAACTTACCTCTCCGCCTCATCCGATCCTTCCTCTTCCTGCTTGCTGCTCTTTGGCCCAGAAGCAGCAGTAACTAGACCGCGCATAAGCCTTAACCACGCATATGCGAGGGTAAGGCATATCCGTAGTTGAGATGTGCATGGTACTGCCTACGTGGATCAGCCCCACGTGGTTCACGCTGCATGGTTAAGGCTGTTTCCTCGTCAACTGCAAGCTTATTTAAGGATTTGATGATCTTTTGCCATCTACTTCTTCTAGAGCACCTATGAAGTCATCAAATGTTTCGATCCATGTAGTCAATCTGGTGTCAATGTTCTGCTTGTTGGCAATGATGAATCTGGGTGGTGGTTTCAGCAATGTGGCTCGCCATATTAGGCACTCTGTTCTGCAGCCATTGGAGAACTTCAATTTCTTAAAGACCTTTTGAGTGGTGCTGAATACCCCCACTGTCTTTTTGGTAGTTTCCGCAGGGACCAATGCCTCGTTGTATTTTGAGGTTGTAAGGCACTTTGGGCCTCATTTAGATCTTGGTGGATGGGTTATATTATATTTTGGCTGATGCAATATTCGTCACTGTTGTGACGGAGAACCTGTCCATCAAGATCTAAATCAAGCCTTTTGTCTTTCTTTCACCCATGAGTTGACTTTTTTTCGTGTACCTGATTGTCGCTTTCACCTGGCCATCCCTGTCTCTAGTGCTTTTTTTCACTTGGCTGCCACTGCCTTTAGCGTTTCTCTACACCTGGTTGTCACTGCCTTTAGCGTTTCTGCTTTGTGTGGACAATGGCTCTGTGTTAGGCTGTGGCGCAGTATCTTTTGCTTTGGCTTGTGATGGACCTTTTGACTGTGCTCCTATTTAGAGTCTTCACCTTCTTTGAAGGCCTTGTAAAAGCAAGTTAGGAACTTTGACTCCCCATACCCCAACCGTAGTCTGCTTCTTAGGGTGCACATGGCGCACACAAGCCAGTTGCGGGACCTGGACAAATTCTCTGGGAAAGCAGTTGTGTTTCTTTGAAGCACACATCACCTACTGTAGTGTAGTTCCTATTTTCCCTATAGGCCCTGCGCATTGGAATAACATAAACAGCAGTGTAGACGTAGGACTGCGGTCTTCTAGGTCTCTACTGACTATGTTAGACTTAATTTAGGTTTGCGCCATCTAGCTCAGAGGTCACTGGAAACTTTCTTGACTGAATAGGAAGTGATCAGATTCCCTGGCTCAGACAAGAAGGGATTCAGCTTCCGACAACCGCATAAACATGACAACTTTGCTCCTCAGAATAAGAGTCAATCTCTAGAGTTGTGTGAAACAATAGACAGCTATTTCACTCAGTCAGTTGTGCAGATTTAATTTCACCAAGGTGCAGAGAATAGAGAGACAGGAGTTTTTCAATAAAAGATATTATTTATTGAGCAGTCTTCCTTCTCATGCAAGAGAAATGAATTGCCACAATTGCAAGACTTGTTATTATGAAAAGTGCGTACAGTAAAAGGAGTATTATGAAATAATACTGTAAAAGCATTGATATGGTTTCTTAGCCATAAGATAGTTAAAATGAATAAAATATTATGGCTGAGATACCCGCCACCCCCTCTCAACACAAATCCCCAAGAATGGGAATACGGAAACGTTTTCTGAACTTTTGGAAGGCGGGAGGGAGTTACCCTCCCGGCCGTATTTATTAAAATATGAAACAAAAGTTAAAACATTAAAATAACAGTTTCATATCATGTACAATTTCATTTCCACATTACGATGTTTTGGCTGACCTTAACATATTTCTAATACAAAGGTTCTCCTAGCCGATACTAACATCCTACAAATACATTCTTAAATTGAAATTGTACATCCTAACGTTAAGGGCCAACGGCAAGGTCGTAACCGGTGTCAGATCCCTAAACCAGAACTACCCCCTCAGTTGTGAGGGGCGGCCGCACAGCGGACTGTACCTCCTGTGCACATACCAATTTCCCTTGTCTTGACGGGGGCCCCCATTAACTCGACGCCATTTTATGGTCGTCCGAGGACTCGTGTGAGGTGTCTAGAAGGTAGCGTAGACCCCCCTCCCCACCCCACACAACTTACCACATCTGCCGTCGCAGATGTCCTGGCCCCGGGAAATTCCCAGGAGGGGCCCGTAGCCCCTCCTATCCAGGGAGGGGCCTTGACCGCCTTCCCTTTCCTTTCGGCGTCCCATCCTTAGAAGGGACCGCCTCCCCGTTGAGGGGCCAATGGCCACCTCCCCCCGGGCGCTCCCATCCGTAATGGGTGACGCCCCCCCCATAGGGATCTTCCAATTACTGCTCACCGATCATGACCTTACCGCCCGACCGAAAAAATAAATACGACATTAAACTAAAAAGACTAATTACTAAAAGACACAGATGCTCAAAGTATGAACTGTCGAAACATCACTGATCAATCACTGGTGCAAAACTTTATTCGATAAAACATACTGTAAAGAATTATCCACTTTATTGCATAATGAATCACGACTTTAATCAACAACCTGTAAGAAAATTGCGTTTACCATAAAAACTTTATTTCAAACCACTTGCTGTCTTCAGGGGCTGGTGGGTGGGTCAAAATTGGCTCTTTGTTCCGTCTCGAGCTCACGTGCAGCGGGGAGGTGCAGCTTCAGAGCACAGGAACAAGAGGATGCTACCTTGGCTTGTCGCTCCTTATATCCTTCTTCGGGTGGGCGTAAACCCGCCTCCGCCCGCCTCCGGGGGCGTGGCTGGCGGCTTCGGTGTCTAGGACAACCCACTCTAGGGCGGGAAAAAGCGCGCCCCGGCTACGCCGCTTCGGGCATACCAGCCGAGACTCGCCTCCCGCCCAAGATGGCTTCCCGGGGGGATCGGGGTACTCCACCATACGTTCGGGGGGACCGATTGGTCGCCCCTTTCCATATGGCTGAGATACCCGCCACCCCCTCTCAACACAAATCCCCAAGAATGGGAATACGGAAACGTTTTCTGAACTTTTGGAAGGCGGGAGGGAGTTACCCTCCCGGCCGTATTTATTAAAATATGAAACAAAAGTTAAAACATTAAAATAACAGTTTCATATCATGTACAATTTCATTTCCACATTACGATGTTTTGGCTGACCTTAACATATTTCTAATACAAAGGTTCTCCTAGCCGATACTAACATCCTACAAATACATTCTTAAATTGAAATTGTACATCCTAACGTTAAGGGCCAACGGCAAGGTCGTAACCGGTGTCAGATCCCTAAACCAGAACTACCCCCTCAGTTGTGAGGGGCGGCCGCACAGCGGACTGTACCTCCTGTGCACATACCAATTTCCCTTGTCTTGACCGGGGCCCCCATTAACTCGACGCCATTTTATGGTCGTCCGAGGACTCGTGTGAGGTGTCTAGAAGGTAGCGTAGACCCCCCTCCCCACCCCACACAACTTACCACATCTGCCGTCGCAGATGTCCTGGCCCCGGGAAATTCCCAGGAGGGGCCCGTAGCCCCTCCTATCCAGGGAGGGGCCTTGACCGCCTTCCCTTTCCTTTCGGTGTCCCATCCTTAGAAGGGACCGCCTCCCCGTTGAGGGGCCAATGGCCACCTCCCCCCGGGCGCTCCCATCCGTAATGGGTGACGCCCCCCCCCATAGGGATCTTCCAATTACTGCTCACCGATCATGACCTTACCGCCCGACCGAAAAAATAAATACGACATTAAACTAAAAAGACTAATTACTAAAAGACACAGATGCTCAAAGTATGAACTGTCGAAACATCACTGATCAATCACTGGTGCAAAACTTTATTCGATAAAACATACTGTAAAGAATTATCCACTTTATTGCATAATGAATCACGACTTTAATCAACAACCTGTAAGAAAATTGCGTTTACCATAAAAACTTTATTTCAAACCACTTGCTGTCTTCAGGGGCTGGTGGGTGGGTCAAAATTGGCTCTTTGTTCCGTCTCGAGCTCACGTGCAGCGGGGAGGTGCAGCTTCAGAGCACAGGAACAAGAGGATGCTACCTTGGCTTGTCGCTCCTTATATCCTTCTTCGGGCGGGCGTAAACCCGCCTCCGCCCGCCTCCGGGGGCGTGGCTGGCGGCTTCGGTGTCTAGGACAACCCACTCTAGGGCGGGAAAAAGCGCGCCCCGGCTACGCCGCTTCGGGCATACCAGCCGAGACTCGCCTCCCGCCCAAGATGGCTTCCCGGGGGGATCGGGGTACTCCACCATACGTTCGGGGGGACCGATTGGTCGCCCCTTTCCATATGGCTGAGATACCCGCCACCCCCTCTCAACACAAATCCCCAAGAATGGGAATACGGAAACGTTTTCTGAACTTTTGGAAGGCGGGAGGGAGTTACCCTCCCGGCCGTATTTATTAAAATATGAAACAAAAGTTAAAACATTAAAATAACAGTTTCATATCATGTACAATTTCATTTCCACATTACGATGTTTTGGCTGACCTTAACATATTTCTAATACAAAGGTTCTCCTAGCCGATACTAACATCCTACAAATACATTCTTAAATTGAAATTGTACATCCTAACGTTAAGGGCCAACGGCAAGGTCGTAACCGGTGTCAGATCCCTAAACCAGAACTACCCCCTCAGTTGTGAGGGGCGGCCGCACAGCGGACTGTACCTCCTGTGCACATACCAATTTCCCTTGTCTTGACCGGGGCCCCCATTAACTCGACGCCATTTTATGGTCGTCCGAGGACTCGTGTGAGGTGTCTAGAAGGTAGCGTAGACCCCCCTCCCCACCCCACACAACTTACCACATCTGCCGTCGCAGATGTCCTGGCCCCGGGAAATTCCCAGGAGGGGCCCGTAGCCCCTCCTATCCAGGGAGGGGCCTTGACCGCCTTCCCTTTCCTTTCGGTGTCCCATCCTTAGAAGGGACCGCCTCCCCGTTGAGGGGCCAATGGCCACCTCCCCCCGGGCGCTCCCATCCGTAATGGGTGACGCCCCCCCCCCATAGGGATCTTCCAATTACTGCTCACCGATCATGACCTTACCGCCACAGGCCGGATAGTTGACCGGCTATCCGGACCCCCCACAAAAACTCCTACCTAAAGGTCATGCCGTAAACTCTTTAGCCACGCTACGAGGTCTCCTATGAGTAAAGAATTCCCCACCCGAGACAAATGTACCCCATCCTCTAGATACATACTGTCCCCCTTAATACAACCATGAGGAATCGAATGTAATGCACTTGTACGAAACAGTCTAGCCAACTTGTTATTTACCTTCTTCACTGAATGATTTATAGCAGACACAGAATTCGCCCCCCGCCACACCTTTCGTGGAATCATATGGGACCATGCAATCGTGCACCCTGGAACCCTTCTCGCCAACCAACTTACTGTGGATAGTATTGCCTCGAGAAGTAGTCGTCTACCAGTGGTCACCAAATCATTGCCCCCAAGATGCACTATGATTATAGATGGCGGTGACCTTGTCCGCGCTAACAAACCCTTGAGAAAAGGTTGAAACTGGTCAATACAGAGCCCGCCCCTTCCGTAGAAGGTCACCCTGTACCCGTATTCCCCAGCCATGTGAATCATGTCACCTGCTTTGAATACGTCCGCGGCACGCCTCACGTATGAGTGGCCCACGACCCACACCATTTTTTCCTCAGCCGGTGATCTTTGACCGCTAGTTCCCAGGTGTCGGGTCGACTGCACAGTCCGCCCCGCCTCGTAAGCTTGCGAAACTGTAAACCAAACAAAAACAAGAAGCGTGAGTACATGATTACAGCTTCACAACATGTGCAACCGCACATACCTTTTGTAACAATTCGAGGACCAACGCCCCAGTTGTTTCACTTTGTCCACACTCAGACCCCTGGCTGTAGCCTCTGTAGCAGCCCCTATCCGGAAGGAATGGGTCCCAAAATCGCCCGGGTTCAAGCCCGCGGCCGAAATTGCCATTGCAAGCACCCGCTGGAACTGAAACCTCGTCAGTGGGGTGGCATCAGTGTGTCTCAACAAAGTCCCCCCCCCATGATGCCACCCTCTGCGCCAAATATTCCTCAACGCATACGACGGGGCACATTGGAGATCCGGGCATCCGAAGGACTACTACACTGTCCCCGATCGCACCCTGATCGGTCTTGGACCTGGGAAACGAAACAATCATCGTATCCCCCTTAACTAGAACGTGCTCTCGGCACAGTCCCCCCCCCCCCCGTATCCTGCTTGTTCCTCGCCACCAATTCGCTTACCCGCATAGCCCCATGGAATGCTAATGCAAAAGCGGCCCGGAATAACACTGTTTCAGACTGGGATGAACAAGTCGCAGGGAGAACGGAAAATAACAGAGCCAACCTCTCCAGACCTATCGGGTGCCTTTCATCTACTTTGCGACCCTCAAGGCGTTGCCACCCACACAGCGCTTTCTGTACTACGAAAGATGCAGTAGGGGGTTGGATCCCATGAGCCCGCGCCATGAAGGAAATGGCGGCCCGATGCCTCTGGGCCGTGGCTACCGATTTGCCTGCCTGATGTAAAGACAGCAAAAATTTTACGACAGACTCTTCCTGGCCCCAAAGCTCCCCCCTAGCCGAACCCAAAAAGGACAAATAGGAACGGAACGCCCCTTCATATGCCTTCCTTGTCCTGGGTGCTAAACTCTCTCCCACGAGGTTTTGTAGTTCGGGGCACCGAGAGACCAGAGAGCTTCGGGAAATGGTGCCGCCACCGGGTCCGCTGTGGGCAGAAAACCCCAGAAGGCCTGCATACGGAAACGAGAAAGCGCATCAGCGGCCTGATTAAGTACTCCGGGCACATGCCTTGCCCTAAAGAGCACGTTCAATTGCATACATAGTAACACAATTTCCTTGAGCAATCTCAGAATCCATTTGCATCGTGCTGCCTGACTATTGATACACTCGACCACGGTCATGTTATCAGACCAGAACACCACAGAGTGATCCCGGAACCCCTCAGGCCATGTTTTCAGGGCCACCAGAATGGGGAACAGTTCAAGAAAAGCAATGTTACTCGTCAGCCCACACTCGTGCCACCATGACGGCCACTTTTGAGCCGACCAGTGATTACCGAATATGGCGCCAAAGCCTATACTCCCCGCCGAATCCGTCCACAGCCCCAACTCCTCGGAGGACACCGCCGGCTTGTTCCAGACAATCCGACCATTGAAATCCGCCAGGAATGCCAACCAAATGCGCATGTCCTGGCGAATCTCTGCCGAGAGCCTCGTGCGGTGGTGTCCCTCTTTAAGACCGACCATGGCTTGTGCCATCGAGCGGGAAAAAGGGCGGGCCATTGGCATAACTCTGAGGGCAAAATTCAACTGACCCACAGTTTGCTGTAATTGATGCAAGTTCACCTTGGTCTCCCGAATACATGTTTCAAGCGAGGCCCTGAATTTCATTACCTTTTCTTTGGGCAACCGGAAGCAACCCTCTTCGGAATCGAGCTCTATTCCAAGAAACTCGAGCGAAGTAGATGGCCCCACAGTCTTACCTGGCGCCAATGGCACACCGAAATGATTCATCAGACTACAAAATTCTTTTAAGGCCTGTGCACATTCCAGATCCCCGGCCGCCCCCAGGAACAGAAAATCATCAAGATAATGCATAACATGCTGAAACCCCGTCATTCTTGTGAAAACCCATTGCAGAAAACAACTGAATTTCTCAAAATAAGCACAAGATATGGAGCATCCCATCGGCATACATTTATCCATGTAATAGCGACCCTGAAACATAAAACCCAGGAGACGCTGATCGTCTGGGTGTACCGGGAGCAACCGGAACGCTGACTCGATGTCTGATTTGGCCATCAGCGCTCCGGGCCCCAGGCGATTCAACATGGCGACGGCCTCATCAAAAGATGCGTACCGCACCGAACACACCTCCGGGTCTATCGCATCATTCACTGAAAGACCTCTCGGGGCTGACAAGTTATGTATTAATCTAAACTCACCCGGGTCCTTCTTGGGGACCACTCCCAAGGGGGAACAAACAAAGTTAGCAACTGGTGGCATGTCGAAAGGTCCGGCAACCCGACCCCGGGCCACCTCTTTCCCAATTTTTGCCTGTACCACCGCCGTATTCTGCAGGACCGACAGTTGGTTCCAACAATGTGCCTTACCCTGAAAATTCCCCACTGGGATGCGGAAACCATACGAAAACCCGTCTCGCAACACCCCAGCGGAGACGTGATCCGGGTATTCATTGAGCCAAGGAATCATTGCCATGGTATCAACCGGGGTAGGTAAAGGCGCCCCTCGGACTATTTCAGACCTGTTTGGCGCTTCCCCTACCACCGTTATCACCCGTTTTGGCTCTGCACATGGACTCAGGATGAGAGGACTGCCCACACCCCCCACAGTCGTGTCTAAACTTGCATGACCCCTGGGGCCTTGTACATTTCCCCCTGTTAAAATTCCAGCAGATCCCTTTTTTACCTGTGTTGCCACTCGACCTTGAGTGTTGCTCGTTACTTGCACCCGCCCGAAAGGGCACCCCAGATGAATGGCGGGAAAACTCACCCCCGTTCCCCCCCGACAATGGTGCCTTTAACATGCCTGATTTCTCCATCTTTTGCCAGGAAATGGAGTCGTAACAATCCCACGTCAGAGATGAGTCGTACTCCTTGGCCTTCCGAAAGACATTATCATAACAAAACCACTGATTGCCCTCATATGACTGAGAGTACTCCATAATACGTGTCTGGTACACGGGCAACTCGGCCAACAGTTCAGGCCTTCGTTCCCCCATAATTGAAGTGAATATGCCAAACGCTCTGCCCCAGTTACCTATGTTCTCATCGACCTTAAAGGCGGCCATCTTGGCGCGCCAAACACTCGGATGCAGAAACTCTTTTTGACCCTTCACATGCTCAATCTCGTAATGATCAGTTAGCAAAGAAAACATGTTTACATACTTATCAGCCCAAATCTTTTCCTTGACTTCAATCGGAATATGCTGGGCCACTTTCTCCCTTCGTGATGGTACAGACCCCTCCCCCGCAATCGGCAGTGGCCGCTTACCTAAATTAGAAGCTGTAGCCGTAGTCGCTGCCGAACTCGCGCCCGCTGCGGTTTCACCCACTGGAGCCTGTGGGGGAACAGAAGAACATGGTGCCTTTGCAGCCTCTCTTGATTGCCGCAACTGCCTCATTACTGCCCTGGCGTCATCTGCCGTGGTGCCCTCACTATCTTTCCCCAACCACGCTGCCAGCTGTGCAGCCAACTCGGGAGGCATATCCTCCCCGTTCACAGGGGTGACTACGACGGGAATTTGTTGCCCCTCCTTTGGAACCGGGATCGGCTCCTCGATCGGTGTATTGGGAAGCGCCGGCGGCGCCTCGGGAACCGGGGCCTCTCCCCCAGTTGCCCCCCTCTTGGACCTCTTGCCTCTCCCGTTGGGGACTACTCCCGGCAATGCTGGTCCGACGACTCGCTTAGGGCCCCCTACACCGTTCATTGCCGCCATCTGCTTCTTCATCACGGCCATGTCTTTTACGAGCATGCGGAGCATCTGATCAGTACCGACCCGCTTTCCGGCCTTCTTGCCCGGCATTCTCCAACGATGATGTCTGAAAGAACAAAGACAAAATTACAACGCTCAAAATTGGCTCTTCGTTCCGTCTCGAGCTCACGTGCAGCGGGGCGGTGCAGCTTCAGAGCACAGGAACAAGAGGATGCTACCTTGGCTTGTCGCTCCTTATATCCTTCTTCGTGCGGGCGTAAACCCGCCTCCGCCCGCCTCCGGGGGCGTGGCTGGCGGCTTCGGTGTCTAGGACAACCCACTCTAGGGCGGGAAAAAGCGCGCCCCGGCTACGCCACTTCGGGCATACCAGCCGAGACTCGCCTCCCGCCCAAGATGGCTTCCCGGGGGGATCGGGGTACTCCACCATACGTTCGGGGGGACCGATTGGTCACCCCTTTCCAATACATTCATATATACATTGGCTAACGACCTCAACTGGTGCTTCTAACTACGCCTACCCCGGTGTACCTGACCTAAGCCTAATACGTGGGAGGGAGTAAGTAAGTAGCTTTAAGTTAAGTTGGTTTTGCCAAGAGTTTGATTCAAGAATTCTCTCTAAGGGTTTAGTCAGCACCGTACCTCTGGAATAGAATGTAGGAGGTTCTGGTATCTCCCCTTTCAGGACCCGATATCCCAGTCACCCTCAAAGGTAGGCTGGAAACGCCAGAGCTGGATTTTCTCGGCAGGAGAAATGACAGCGTCTTCCTCAGCGTGTCAAAGAGGAGGGGCAGCGTCCGTGGGCTTCTCGCATCTGCTGGGCTTTCCGCAAGGGGACAGCTGTTCTGCTCCTGTATTCACCACCACCGTGTGCTTGCTTAAGGCAACGTTGGTATATTTATACCTGAAAAGTGCAGAGTTTGACATAAGTTTTTGGACATAAGACATCAATAAAGATGTCACTAAGAACTGGTCGTTCTTACAGTGCTCGCAGGAGTTCTATTACTAATCAAAACAAAGCAAGCGGGGCTTTCCCAGGTTGCTGGGGGTTTGGTATGTCAAAAGAACTCGGTGTGCTATCTAGGAATCTAAGGAAGTAGCTTCTGCTGTGTCATGGACTGTCATGGACTGCAGAGGCGAGTTACTGAAATATGGCTCAGATTATTATGCCATTTATAGGGATATGTATTGATTATAGCCGTATAGGGGCATGAGGTCACAATATTGATCAGGGTCCTAGATAAAACACATCACCCACTCCACGAATTTATGTCCATCAATTACTAAAAACTTAAGCAATAAGATGCACATGTATTCCTACCCACCCCAAAATACATTTTGCATTTGAAATGGTGTACATGAAATACATGAAAATGATAATAGGTACTGTACGTTTTCAAGCAGAGTAATCATTCAAAAACATTTTGCATATATACTCAGTTGAACGATTTCGCGAAAAATTACACATGAAACGTCTCTCAATACAGAAAAGAAGGGCGAAACTATTTCATCACATATAAATACAATTGCTGTAAAATGTGCTAAAGGCTGGGGTAAAATTTTGTCTCTGGATCTACTAAAAATAGAAGCTCTGTTCTTTATGAATAGTTCTACTTTAAGCAAAGTACGTGTGCCAGAAAAAAGGTAAATATTTTGGAAAAAATAATTTCATGGTGAGCGGGGCAAAAATAGTTCCAAACACTTTTCAGTAGCTTTTGTTTATCAAACCCGAAGGCCGAATTCAGAGTTCATGAGAACGCTGTGTGCTGGATTGTTTTCCAAAAAGTTATTGTTTCTGTTCAGGGGAGAACATCATTTCAGACAGGCTCACAAAGAATTGGTCTACATATTCAGGTGACAGTTCGACCAAGTTCGATAATGCTGTAACTTAGCAGTTGTGAGAATCATTGCTATCATCGATTTCAGGATCCGCAATGCTCACAGAAGGTCGTACCTGGGTGATGTTGCTTTCATTTCTTGCTTCACTGCCACCACCTAACCGTAGCGCATGAGTCTCACCGAATTCCGTCATCAGGATTGGTAACCGCTGGGGACAACACGATGCGTGAGCCGTTACTGGACTTAGCAAAGTATCGACATCCATTGGTACTGCTGATTGTAGTGCAAGACAGGTGTCTAACACGCATTCCTCTCCGCATAGCATACATCGAAGCACAGGTAAGATGCAGGTCTGCCATATAGGTCTGAATGAAAGAAACCAGGTCATATTCAGATCTCTTAGCCGGGCTAGTCCAAGGACTTTAGTTATGCGGTCCCGGTAGCGTATTGCTAGGATTGTTTCTTCCATCCTTGCCGGAGTCATGTCTGCGTTTTGGTTTGCCATATCGGAGCAGGAGGGTCAAAAATAAAATACCTGCTACGAGTCCCAAAATTAGTGGTAGGCCGCCAAAGACCGAATGGACAAAATTGGGAAAGATGCCCAGGACTGCTTCGAATGGTGTTAACAGTCCCGAAAAAATTGTCTTAAATACATTCGAGATACCACTGGCATTCGACATATTTAGGATTTGGCTGAGCATTTCTGTGAAATGCACTGAGCAATTTGTTGATAAAAGTGTATGTATCTCTGCAGTTGTCCTTGCAACTTGGAGATCATACGTCTCTTTTGATGACATGATGGGCAATGTTGTCTGTAAAAGCACAGACTTCATTCTGTTTAAAGTATCAATTCGTATAGAAGAGATATTCAACGGAGGCCCAATCGGAGCCACTGAGTCTCCAGGGCCGTTCGGATACAATGCTTGCATACAGCAAGTGACCATGGAACTCACGCTTAAGAGATATGCTTTCCCTGGCACCAAGCCACAACAGCTGTGATCCGTTATTAGAACGTAACTCCCGTTAGAAAGTTGCCTAAAGAATGGCTTTATCTGTGTTGCAGGTGTGCCGTGCTGGTGGCATGAAAGGTTATTCGAAGTACCCTCACAGGCCCCATGCAAGTTAATACCTTGGCACAAAAGTATACCGCTTAGTGATTGTTTACACTCATTACCACTAAGAAATACATTTTTGTTGTTGTCACTATAACATGTATGTGTATAAGGTAATTTCCATGATGACTTAATGTATCCTTTACCCAACTTTTCATACTGGCCTGCTGGTATATACTCAAGGCAATTTTTAAACTGGAAAGTTGTTATCGGAATTGTGATAATCCTGTGTATTATCCATTCAATGACAGGTCTTTCTGACATTGTCAATGGTAATCTCTCAAGTTTTTCGATGCTCAGGATTGTATAGTCTGCTCCTTTTTGTGCCAAACTGATTTGTTTATCAGTAAGGTTAAAGATAGAGAACAATGACGTTGTGTTGATTAAACGCCATGGCACATAGCCTGAACAGAGATTTTGCAACGTCCAGCCTATCTGTACAATAGAACGTAATTGGGACTGGCCATGTTGTAACATTAGCATGTCCTGGTCTATTATATCAATTGCAGATGATACAATACTGTCCAGTGAATATATTCTGGAGGACAGAGTCATTAACCCATTGTCCACAACAGAAAATGATTTTTCCAATACATATGATCAATTTCTCGTATTTTCTCTGCTATTTCAATTTGAGTCTCTTTCCATGCCTCGTTGTAAGCAGCATATATACTGGCCGCTATGAAACATTTTTGACGCTGTTTGCGTGGTCCCATTATGAAATCTCGCAAGTCAGCACCATCTTTAAGTAAAGACAAGTGTTGCTTAATTTGTGCCAGTGTGGATGTTTGTATCCATTCAAGGCATAGTTTCCCTACACTGTATGTTGTTACTATCCCTGGATGTTGTCTCTGGGAGTATCTAGGGTCTGGTCTGGTCATTTTTAATCCCTGTATTTTGTTCAGGAATCTGTCTTGACAGTTATTCGTGTCTGTAGGCCAGATTAACCACTTTTTCCAATCTGGATGTGTTCTGTTTTCATTTAAGATATGGGATACGTCTACTTCAATATCTGTGGTTGCATTATCAGGTATTGGCTTTTGAATAGACGGTTTGTTAAGGTCTTTAATCTTGGCTAGACCAAGACAGGTTGTTTGTTGAATTGTGTCATTCAAGAACATTATTTGTTCTGGGATCATGCAGGCTCGAAATAATGCTTCTAGGCTTTGTAACTGCCAATCTTTAGTACCCCAGATGGTTTTTAGTTTCAATGTTATTCTTCCAGAAATCAAAACCAAATGTAATCATTTTTTTATAAAATGCTTCTGAATATATCAATTTAGTGTTTGTCAGCATGGTTTTTGTCCCTGTTTTATCTAACAGTTTATAATAAAATGTTTCTGCATTACTTGTGTTAAACCCTGAGAAGTATTGGAATTTCTCATAGAATGTTTTTGAACTGCTTTTAGGTGGAGTAGCACAATGTTCCCATTGGTTATATCTAAAAACATTTCTAGGTTGAGCAGATTTATGTAAATAGTGGTCTGAATAATGGGTAAAACAGTACATCTGTTCATAATTAGATGAACCTTGCAAATAATCATGTTCTGTAAATTTTGCTGACAAAACTAAATCCAACATCATATTATTTATACTTTCAAAATCCCAATCATCAGAGAATGTACTTGGTTTTACAAAGTCACTTACTGAAACCTTAAACTGATGAGGATATTTCAAGAGCTCGACCGGGCCATATATTTCGTAGTCAGTTTTGTCCAAAACTACCCCGCCGGGTAATGGAATGGCTGTGACATTCACTGATGATAGTTCTCTTTTCTCGATGTGAGATGATTTGTGAGGCTTCAGAACTAAGTTGCATGTTCTGACTTGCTCTGTCCATTGTACTGTATTTTCCCTCAATTAATTTTCCCAAGCAAAGTACCATGATGAGCCAAAGCAGGAGGAAAAATACACCCAGCCCAATCCAAAATTCTAACCATGGAGAAATAAGATAGGTTTCTTTGAGTTGATGAAAGAGTTCTGTTGCTTTTTCTTTAAAAGTCTTTGTTGCTGGCATCACTTCAGAGTCGCTTTGATCTTCAAAAAAGTTATCGAAATTGATGAAGTAGCCAGATGTAGTTCTGTTGATTGTTGGAATTGTTTTCTCAATTTGCCTTTCAGTAGCACATTCTGATGCTACATCATTGTAGACTGGTGTTTCATGACGAACTGTTTCAATTTGGGTTTCAAGAGGCACAAGTTCCATGGCATTTCTGCATAGTCCTTTTTTATTCACTGCAGGTTTATCAAATGTGATTAGTCTTTCAGTTTGAACCACTTGGATACTAGCAAATTTGGGTATTCTGTTACTTCTTGGGAGTCCACTGGGCCTACTATTTATTATAGGCCACATGATTGTGGTTTTACCAGGTCGATGGATACAACTCGGTTCTCCTTTTTACCAGCAAGGGGCGGTAGTACTACTGATCTTGTTCCATTGATTGCTAAGACAGGTACTGCTTTTCTGTAAGAAGGCCCAAATTCCTTCTTCACTGCTATTTTCTCTCTGACCAGATCCCCAGTCTTTGGAATCCAGACAGGTCTTGCTGGGACAGGTGGTGTCTTCAGTGGTGGTTGGCTGTTGCTTTAACTTTATGTTGCTCAGGGCTTTTCTTGTTTTATTTAAGTCCTGTAAAACAGCCAAACGATCTTTGATGTCAAAGCCTTTTTTCTTATCTTCTAGCACTGAAGCAAGACTATCTAAGTCCTGAACATACATTCTAGTCCCGAACAATAGTTCGTACGGGCTGAAACCTTTTAGAGAACTTCTTGGCAAGTTGTTAAGACTACGTTGGACACTTGTTAAATGTTGGACCCACCCATCACCCGAACCTAATACCTTTGCCGTTATAGATTGCTTTATGTCTCGTTTTTTTCTTTCCACTACCCCGTTTCCCTCAGGATGGAAGGGACAAGAGAACCACAATCCAATACCCATGCTGGTCATGGCCTCCCTATAAGCTCGAGAGCTAAAAGCAGGACCCTGGTTAGAATGAAGCATGGCAATTGTGTATGTGCCGATAAAGACTTGCAAATCTTTTATAACAGTTCTGGTGTCAGCCGAGCGCTGGGGCCACATTTCTTAAGTGAATATAGTCTTAAAAAAGAAATTAATAGGATGCTGGATTTCATGTGTAGATAGCCCTATGCTACCGACAGAAATGACCATGGCTTTACTCTGGTTGGCTCGTTACTGTGGTCTCTGTCGCAGTATGGACAGCTCTTTGCAAATTTATAATGTTGCAGGCTCATCCCTGGCCACCAGTATTCTGATTGTAATTCTGTCAGAGATTCCTTCATCTCTTTGTGCCTTGGACCCCATCCCATGTGTGCGTCTGCTATTAAAAAGATTCTCCGATTCGTGTTTGGAATTACCCTATCCCCCACTCCAGAGATTCGAGAAAAAAGGAACGGAGTTTGCATCAATTACGTATGTATAATTGAGTGGATAGTTCACAGGTAGTGCTGCACAGTTGCTTTTTGAAGACGTTTTTACCGCCAGCATGGTTTCCCCGTCTATGTATTTTTCTGAACACTTTTTTGTGGCTACGGAAGCCGGTTTAGTTGCTTCCGTTGTGGCTGTATTAGCCAATGAATTCCCTGCAACGTGAACGCCATCACGTTGATGACTCAGAGTGTGTATCACGTGAGTCTTTTGTAGTTCTTTCTGTAACAGAACTACTTGTTTCCAAAGCATTTTATGCTTGATTGTGGCACCTGTGTCATCTTTGTATTCATTTTTAACCCAGTTCTGCAACTCATTATTGTAAGAATTGACGCAGAAATGCGAATCGCACACGATTAGTGTCGGGAATTCACGTTCGGCATTTTCAAGCGCCATCTTTAAAGATCTGATTTCAGCTCGCTGAGCCGAACATTTTCTCAGTGAATCAGTTTTTGTTATTTTCGGTCTGAATTTACCGCAGAGCCAGCGACCTTTAACAATCGCGCAGGCTGTCTCGTAGGATTTATCATCTGCATTGTAATGCTGTACAAATCTGTCTGTATAGATTATACAAGAGTACTGTTCAAGGGGCAGAATTTTGATTGGCAGAGGATATTCTTTTTCATATTTTAAATCATTCAGTTTTTTCATGTTCGGGACAAAATAGTATTTCACGTCCTCTGCTACAAGAAAATTTTCCCACTGTATTCATTTCGGATCTAGTGCCACTGGTTTTAGATTTACCGGGCTGAATAGTGCCTCGAAGGCTGATTCTGCTGTGAAAACAGTGATTCTTTTGCCTTCCGCTAGTGCTCATTCTCTCGCTACAGCAGTTTGCACTGCCTTTACAGTATTTTCTGTGAAACTGAATGTTTTTTCTGCTTGTGTGTACAAATGTGATTTGTAAGCTATTGGTACCGTTTCTCCCTCATTAGAGGTCAGGTACGTGAATCCGTGTCTTCCTGGGATGATCAGGATTACAAGGTTGCGTGTATTGTCACTTGTCTCTAATTTTGTTTTAGCTAACATGTCTGTTTGCAGTGATCTCAAAATTTCTGTGTGTTTTTGAGTCCAGTTGATTGGTTTAAAATCAGGTTTTATTCATTCCTAGAGAGGTTTAACCCTCTCTGCATAGTTTAGAATGTAAGTTCTTCCGAAATTCAGGAAGCCTAGAATTGATTGTAAGTTCTTCAGCGTTTTTGGTGCTTGGAGTACAGCGCACTTCTCTAAGAAGTTGTCCGCTAGGCTTTTCCCTTCACTTGATAATTCGTATCCTAAAAATAGGACTGTTAGATGGGCAATTGGTGACTTTTTAAAGTTGAATTTGTAACCCTCTTCTGCGAACCCAAGTATTATGGTGTTCACTCTTTTCAAGTGAGTATCCAAGTCGTCGTCTGTGAGATAGATGTCATTGACATAAGATAATGCCTCATCATCATACATTTGTAGTAACTCTGTTACTCTGGCTGAGAATAGTCCTGGGCTGTTCTTGAATCCCTGTGGGAGCCTACAGAAATTTTTCTGTGACCCCATTATTGAGAAAGCGGTCAAGTACCTGCTTTCTGGTGCAATATTTTGACAAAAGAACCCATTAGATATGTCTAATGTTGTTTTGTATTTTTTGCGACCTATGTTATTCATTAGTGCCGCACTGTGCGAATTTTGTACCGCAAATGTTTTGCAACATGAGTTAAGGTGTCTGTAGTCCAAGACTAGACTATACGAATCGTCCGGTTTGGAGACAGGAAACAAAGGATTGTTCATTTGAGAGGTGCATGTTTCAATCACCCCTTGGTATTCAAGTTGATCTCAAATCTCCCTGACCTGTTTTTAAGCTTCTTGCTTAATTGGGTACTGCCTTTGTGCAGTTGGTTGACATTTTAACTGGATTTTGTGAGGAGGAGAGTCCTCATCCCATCCTACATGATTCTTATGTAATGCAGGTGCTTGAGCTACTGCCCATTTCCTTGCATATATGTATTTAGTGTGAATTGGAATGTGATTTGAGAAGGCAGGCATAATCATTTCTTCGCCATGAGGGCACTCCCTGACAAACTCTTGGGGCCAATCTTTCTCGGCTAACAGGATGTCATAGCCTTTTGAGAGGTTATCCCAAAATAGACTCCTTATTTTCCTCGCCTTATCTCTCTCTATACGCAGTGTTATTTCGTATATCTTATGAGGTTCGCTAACTCTGGTATCTGCAGTTTCTACTTGAATGTATTCATTTGTGTCCACTGTCTCCAGATGACTCATCAGGATCTTGCGAGCTATGCTGATTTCTGCTGCACTGTCTAGCATTGTCTGTGCCCACTCTCCGTTTTTCAGCTGTATCCTCAGTATTCTCGGCATGTTCGATTACTCTAATACTGGCTACCTTCTTTTTTGGAAATTTTAATTTTTTACTTTGAGCAGGTTCCTTGTCTTTGGACTTGGTGTGCTCTTCCCTTGGTTCTGACCGTCCTTTTCTTTCCGATTTCTGCGAAAAAGATCGAGAGGGACGTGTATCAATACTTTGATATCTATCAGGCTTTTTCAAGTTATCCCTATTTCTCAGGTTATATCTTTTCTCAGAGTACTCCCTCTGGGGAGACTGGTGTTCTCGATTCGGAGTTCTTTCTCTCCGTCGAGGAGACCTTCCTCTGGACTGGAAAAGTTTTTCTTTGGGAGTGGATTGTTTATTTCCATCCCAGCTCTTTTTAGGAGTGTTTAGATTATTTTTAATAAATAATTTTTCAGGATTTTCAAGTAGTTGGGGTTTTACTGGTTTCCCACCCAAACTATCTCTACCTAATTCTTCATAGCATTTTTCTATTATTCTGGCAAGCTCAATTGGTTGATCTGTTATATCTGTTTCTTTCAATTTCTGATGGATCGCCACAGATGCTGCTTCTCCCTTTATGTTGGCTAGTAATATAGCCGAGACCTGCTTGAAGTCTTTCAGTAATTTCATACCAAGAGTTAAAGCAGGTTCTGGACCGTATTCATTTTGAATTTGCTTTAGCACATCTGGTATTACCGCCATGGACGGAACACCATGCGTTTTTGTGTAAATGGAAGCAAAGACTGTACCTCAAGTGTCACAGTCCTCCACATGTGGTGCGACCCCCATTCGAAGGCAGATGGTCAGAATTCTGTGTTTCTCATTAGGGGTAGTATTCGGGAATACTGCCTCTATTTGAGTAATTTTCTGTGCTAACCAGAAAGGAATTTGTTCCCGTTTTGCAGGAGTTTTTCCAAGACATGATTATATGTTCTGTGGTGTTATTTTATTTGTGTTCCCCTGATGAGGGCTTAGCTGTGGAATATTAGCAGCTGTTTGGACTGTTGCAGTCCGCATTACATATTGGACTAACTGTCTGTGTATTTTAATTAATAATTTTAGCTGTGCTAAAAGTTCTTCTTTTGACATTTTTTCAATGTCTGGATGTGGTGTGTAGCTGGCTAGAATCGACCACGTTGCTCCTGGTCTACCTAGTGGACCGAGCCTGGTGATGTGATCATTATGTTTTAGGGCGCCTTTAAACCAGAGCAGGTGCTCTTGGTATTTTAATGGGATTTCAATCTCCTCGAAAGGAGCGTACTATTCCGGTGGTTCCTCTATTTTGTAATAGTGAAACTCGTGTGTTGTAGCGTTTGCCGCTGGAAAGTTTATCCAAGAATAGAATACCTCTGTCTGCCGATATTCGTGTCCCTCTATCACGAAAATGACTGTACCACCTCGTGATGACAGTCCGTTTTCTATAAGTTTTGAAGTTATAGTTTTTCTTATGTTTGCCGGAATGAGGATGGCATTCTGGTCATTCTGTAGTTGATTTGCTAATGTAGCAGCATCCCTTTCCTCATCACTATCTGGCATTTTTACTGTCAGAAAGGTTTTTTTGTTTTGTTGCAGATCAGGTTTTCAAGGAAACAAAGATTTGGTGCACAATATTTGGAACACTGTATCCTTCAACGTTGACTAAACCAGAAACTCTACATAGGAATCTCTTCCTACTAAGTTCCGGCGGATTTTAACCTTTCACCCACTCCAGACGTCTAATGGAGTATTTACAGGAAAAAGGGTATGTGTGAAAAAGCACGACTGAGTTACTCTAACGTCTTGCGTTAGTTTTATCGCCTTACCAAACGTTGGGCGCCATGTAGTGTAGTTCCTATTTTCCGTATAGGCCCTGCGCATTGGAATAACATAAACAGCAGTGTAGACTTAGGACTGCGGTCTTCTAGGTCTCTACTGACTATGTTAGACTTAATTTAGATTTGCGCCAGCTAGCTCAGAGGTCACTGGAAACTTTCTTGACTGAATAGGAAGTGATCAGCTTCCCTGGCTCAGACAAGAAGGGATTCAGCTTCCGACAACCGCATGAACATGACAACTTTGCTCCTCAGAATAAGAGTCAATCTCTAGAGTCGTGTGAAACAATAGGCAGCTATTTCACTCACTCAGCTGTGCAGATTTAATTTCACCAAGGTGCAGAGAATAGAGAGACGGGCATTTTTCAATAAAAGATATTATTTATTGAGCAGTCTTCCTTCTCATGCAAGAGAAATGAATTGCCACAATTGCAAGACTTGTTATTATGAAAAGTGCGTACAGTAAAAGGAGTATTACGAGAATACTGTAAAAGCATTGATATGGTTTCTTAGCCATAAGATAGTTAAAATGAATAAAATATATACATTCATATATACATTGGCTAACGACCTCAACTGGTGCTTCTAACTACGCCTACCCCGGTGTACCTGACCTAAGCCTAATACGTGGGAGGGAGTAAGTAAGTAGCTTTAAGTTAAGTTGGTTTTGCCAAGAGTTTGATTCAAGAATTCTCTCTAAGGGTTTAGTCCGCACTGTACCTCTGGAATAGAATGTAGGAGGTTCTGGTATCCCCTCTGAGGACCCGATATCCCAGTCACCCGCAAGGGTAGGCTGGAAACGTTGGAGCTGGATTTTCTCGGCAGGAGAAAAGACAGCGTCTTTCTCAGCGCGTCAAAGAGGAGGGGCAGCGTCCGTGGGCTTCTCGCATCTGCTGGGCTTTCTGCAAGGGGACAGCTGTTCTGCTCCTGTATTCACCACCACCGTGTGCTTGCTTAAGGCAACGTTGGTATATTTATACCTGAAAGGTGCCGAGTTTGACGTAAGTTTTTGGACATAAGACGTCAATAAAGATGTCACTAAGAACTGGTCGTTCTTGAAGTGCTCGCAGGAGTTCTATTACTAATCAAAACAAAGCAAGCGGGGCTTTCCCCGGTTGCTGGGGGTTTGGTATGTCGAAAGAACTCGGCGTGCTATCTAGGAATCTAAGGAAGTGGCTTCTGCTGTGTCATGGACTGTCATGGACTGTAGAGGCGAGTTACTGAAATATGGCTCTGATTATTATGCCCTTTATAGGGATATGTATTGATTATAGCTGTATAGGGGCATGAGGTCACAATATTGATCGGGGTCCTAGATAAAACACATCACTACACGTTGCCAGTTGTAGCATTCACCCCCAGCTCTGGAGTACGCAAATGACCACGTGACACAAGGAGCTCTGTAAGACACATTTTTATTTGCCTGCAAGCAACTGTTAACTAAACGCCTGCATCATAGACTTTATTGACCACACCCAGACACATCTAAATACTTCCCAACTGATAACATAACTTTGTAAGGAATCTGCCTAGGTTTAAATTGGGTTTAAGAATGTGTATTTTCAGTGCCTCTTGATGCATTTCTTCTAATTTTTCAGGGATCAGCTGAAACTCTATGGCATGCATAATCAAACCAACAATCTCAATGAAAAATGTGTTTAATTATTCAAAACACTATAATCACCAAAATGACTGTATTTACTGTCAGACTAAAATCCTTTAGGAATATAAGTTCCCAAATACCCACCACATGTAATACATTCATGGAAATTTTAAGAGCACAGCACATTGTCTCTTTCAGATAAGAATCAAATACAGCTATTTAAAACTGTGGCATAGCCATATCTAGTGTACTAATATTTCTTGAACTCTCAATATAAAAAACAACACTGAATCAAAAAAAATGTCAAGTCAGGTCATATCACCAAAATAAAGCGAAATTTGATTCTACTACACTTTTCTTTTGAAAACTGGAGGACTCCATTTCCAAAATATTATCTCTTATGAGTTGCTATTAGACAGTAGTCCAATAATTTCATAAATATATTTTCTCAATCTGAATTACTAGCAATATCTCAATCCTCTACCTCCAGGATGTGCATCACACAGAACATTCTTGGTCTGAGTTTAAATGATGCCAAATACAGAACCATAATGACTCTTCCTGTAAGGCAAAGAGCAGTGGAGTCAGTTAACCCCCTGGTTTCTGTTCTCTGAAACCAGGATTCAAAAGAGCACATATAGAAACCTATGTCCACCAGTTTCATGTGGTGCAACACCACTAAGCAGTTAAAATCAGCAATAAAAAGCATCTTGTAAAAAGTGTGCTGAAAACAGCATGCCATTGATCACCCAAGATCTCAAACAAATGGTCTTGCCATTTATACAACTGTTCATATTCAGTCACAAAGAAATCCACCATCATAAATGATTAAGTGGCGAAATCTCATCAAGAACACATCTTTAAAACATTGACATTGCCCTACATGCCCAGACTGATGGTTCCACATCACTCACAGTCATCAATTGTTTCCTCCTTGAAGTTCACCTGAGCTACCCTTTTAACTCTTATACTCTTTAACCTCAGATTTTTAGTACCCCACCTGAATCCCCACTTGTCTACCCAACACTTTTTTAGACCTTTTATTGGGTTCTCCACATTTAAGGATCGTTACACACTATTACACACTATTATTAACCATGGTTTCAGGCATAGTAATGAAAGACATATCACAAGCACTGAATCATGGTTACAGGTGGGAGATATATAACTGATAATATGAAGGGATTGTATTAAATACAGTTCTTCATCCTAGACCATGCATACCTGACACCGGTGTGACTTCAGCACTACTGCTCAGAGTCACAGTTTTCCTGTGCCCACTGTCAGGCACCGAGCGCAACATTTCAGAATATGTTCTCAAACTGCCCCAAAATATGGCTCTATTGGGACGCTACATTGCGTGAGGTCATGGGGCTCTCCAACATTACCGCCTAGGAGGCCTGCTCACTAGGCATATTCCTGCGCCGGAAACATTGCAAAGTCCAGACATGGTTCGCGTCCTTGGCCATCAAATTGGTGAAACAGGGAATCACAATCCATTGGAGAGCACCTGCAGGACCCCCTCTGGTGGCCTGGATGGGAGCAGTCTGTAAGTGGGGTACAGCGGAGGAAGATGCGATCAGACACAAAGAGGTATGGGGAGTGCACCGACGATGCATGTCAACTGAATGAGCCGCAGTCCTTCAGAGCTTCTGACAAACAACTGAGAATGCCCAGTTGCCCCCAGCATTGCCAGTCCCAACCTAGGTGCCCTATTGCACACTCCCTCCTGAGGCCTCAACCAGGCCCCCTCTCTCCTGGGGTCCCTTACACGATATACATGAACACTTAAAACCGACAGGCCCCACTGAGACCCGCCTGTGCCACTTCTTTTTTGTTTAGCTACAAACAACATGCAGACATCCACCCACCCACACCTCCAACCACAATCACCTCTCTCTAGTTCACCCCTGAGTTTACAGTTTGGTACCTCCTCCCATTTCTTCCACTATCAGATACACATGTGGGAGGACATCCACTCCTCTTTGTGATAAACTAGCTCCATTAAAGCATCATACAATCCGGATATCCCCTTGATTCCTAGTATGTTTTGACTCGCATGTGATTCCCATATGTAGTGGTTATTGACCTTTGTAGGCCTTTTGTTTATATTATGGCCAGGTCATTCCAGCCCATCTACACCATATACATACATGCGCACACTATTATGTCCTATCCTCAGGAGTCTTCTTGTTTTCTCATTACTCCTGTTTGTATTGCATTTGTTTCACTCGAGTACTCGAGTAAGATGGCCGCCGTGCATTTTCCCCATTCAGTCCGCTTTCTAGCTTCATTATATTGACTATGATGGAGCCTGCAAGTGACTCCGTTTACCAGAGCCTTTAGCTGCGAGCAGTTCCTAGCAGAGAGCAGTCCATTTCAGTCCCTTTTGACTAGAGTTAAGGTAAGCGTTATTGTTAAACACAATCCCTAGCAGACGATTTGGCTGGCTTCTTTGAGGACAAGGTTAGCTCCATTTTTCTGACTTTTTCCCACTCATCCTCTCTTCCCACCCTGACACCACCTCCTATAAACAATAATGTCAGCTTTACTTCTTTCAAACCTACTAATCAAGAACAAATCCGACATCTGGTAACTAGCACTAAATCGGGATCCCCCTTAGACCCATGCCCTCCAGCTATTCTGAATCTTATCCCAGAAGCCATCTCCCCCGCGTTATCTACTATCTGTAACGCCATGTTCTCTACAGGCATTTATCCATCGGTCTGGAAAGAGGCAATTATTAAACCTCTCCTCAAGAAACCAACGTTGGACCCTCTTCTCCCTGCTAGCTACAGACCCATCGCCTGCCTTCCCTTCCCAGCTAAGATCTTCGAGAAGGTAATGAATACCCAACTCTCCAAATACATTAATGACAACGACCTTCTAGACGACACTCAGTTCGGCTTTAGACAGGGCCATGGAACCGAAACTGCACTGCTCAAGGCAGCAGATGAGATCAGAACAGCTATGGACAAAGGAGGCGCGGCGGTCCTAATACTACTGGATCTTTCTGCTGCATTTGACACGGTCGATCATGTCACTCTGATCGACCGTGTCTCAGCTTTAGGCATAAGAGACAAGGCCAAAGACCTTATCGCCTCATTTTTAGCCAACCGCCCACAAACAGTCAAGATGGGTAATTTCACCTCCCAGACTTTTTCCCTCCCCTGCGGAGTTCCACAGGGTTCCTCGCTGAGTCCGACACTTTTTAATATCTATGTGTCGGACTTAGCGAGAGTAATAAAATCCCATGGAATTGCCCTTACAACGTATGCCGACGACACCCAATTAGTGCTATCAGTGCACAATGACGGTACATCTGTCGCGGCAAACTTTCAAGAAGGGATGAAGGCGATAGGCTCCTGGATGTCATCTAACTGCCTCAAGTTGAACTCCAACAAAACGGAGGTGATGACATTCGGGAGCTTGCAGCCGGCCTGGTCCCCCCAGTGGTGGCCATCACAGATGGGCACGCCCCCCCAGCCAGTAGTTAAGGTACGAAATTTGGGAGTCACTTTCGATAACAAATTGACGTTCCTCCACCACGCCAATTCTGTGGTATCCTCGGCTTTCTTCATCCTAAAAAGAATAAAGAAACTTCTCCCCTACCTGCCACAATCCGCCGGTAAAACATTGATCAGTACCCTAGTGTTCTCTAGAACAGATTATTGCAACTCCCTATTGCTGAACGCTCAGGAAAAGGTACTTAATAAGCTCCAAACGGTGCAGAATGCCGCGGCCAGAATTCTTCTATCCATCCCCAAATTCACTCCTACCTCCCCTTACATCAGAAAATTGCACTGGCTCCCCATCAGGAGCCGCATAAAGTTTAAGGCACTCTGCATAGCCTATAAAACCTTGAACAATCCCGGACCATTGTTCCTAAAAAAAGCTCTCTGCCCAGTGGAACATCAGAGAACACTACGATCGGCATCAGCCCACCTGTTAAAAGTCCCACGGACAAAAAAAACCAACTGGGGAGACAGATGCTTTACCATCGCAACTGCCAAACTATGGAACACTCTGCCACTCCACATTAAAACTGCCCCCACGCTGCTAAAATTCAGAAAAAATCTCAAAACCTGGCTGTTTACCTCCTAAACTTTTCCCCTACTGAAGTGATGATCTGTAACATTAGCGCCGAGACACCCGTATGGGTAATTGATGCGCTTTAAAAATTGCGATAAATAAATAAATAAATAAATAAATATTCTGCGTTCATTTCCGCGCCATATTGTTTGGGCTATTTGTACTTTTCCTGCATGTCATGGTGGCTATTTATTTGCAGATATTAGAACTTTCGATCACTATACCTCCAAGAAAAGCTTTGGAAACCAATGCCCAGTAATACGGGTGAGTGTTTTCTTTCATGTGCCTTCGAAATCTCTACATAGGACTTTGTGTACAGTGGTTCATGGCTTGTTGTCTGTATTGTTGCAGTTGCACCAGTTGCCCCAGCGTGTTGGTATCCTGTAGGCACTTTCCCATTGTATCTCTGCTGTTTATTAGGTGAGTACACCTTTCTTCCCACCCGTGGGATTTCTCCCAGTCAGCTTCATTTGTTGCTTTCCCTCACCACAGCATTTATTATCACTTTTCCAGCATTGGATTTGGATCTGTTTACATTGCTGATTCGGGCTCAGCCAGGTATCTTCGTACATACTCGCTGTTGTACTTATTCCCCTCAGGAGGCTCTATCATTTTGGGTCCTTGGTTCACTTTGCGTATTGCAGACCTTTTCATTCAACTCACCAATTGCTCATGTGTTTCGTTTTTGAATATCTTTCACACCATTTACGCACATCTGGTGAATACTCCTTTTCAATTAATACACAGTAGCCCCTTTGGACATCTTTCAGTTTGCGCAGTTTGATGCATCAATGTAATGGCACCCACATGTTGTTGTGTCTTAAAAACCAGCCAATAAGTTATTACGTTATTGTGAAATTAATGTTTCTGTTTACAGGTTTCCCCTGATGAAGGGACGCCCCAGTCCCGAAATGCATTGGTCTCTTTTTTTAAGGATTTATGTATAATTTGATGTGTTGCTCATGATATGATGACCACACTGTATGATTTTCATGTGATATGCTGTATATTTGCAAAACTTGTTTATGCTCTTGATTCTAATACGTTGTACAATTTTGTATAAGACGATTCAATATAACACAACATTTTCTGAGTCACGTTGTTGGAATATAATTTTGAGCATTATAGGATCCCTCTGAATTCCAGTGCACAGTGTCTACTACCACGCCGGTCAGTATTTTTCTTCGGGCCCTATTTAGCCCATAGGGCAGGGTGCTGTCTATTAAAAGTTTAGACATATACTTTTAGCTTTTACATGTCCTAGTAGAGAAAAACTCGTAAATTGATGTTTAGCTGCAATCCCTAATTAGGAGCAGCTAGACATGTCATGTTTGCTACTAATGAAATTGTAATGAGAAACCCCCTTTAATTGTAAAGTCTGGTTTTTCATTACAATTTTGAAAATGCCACTTTTACACAGTTGCCATTTTCCTACCCTTAGCCCGCTGAGCCTTCAGTCTGTCGTGGGCCATGTGACTGGGTGTAGCTGACAGGTAGACTTTGTGAATTCCTCCTAGACAGTAACACAATGGAGGGTTTGGGTGTGCCTCAATGACCCATCTCCTGCCAGGAAGGGGCGGAGCTAAGCATAACCCCAATTAAACGTGAGTAGCCTGTGCTCTAACGTCATACAAAAGGGCTAACGTCACTATAATGTCATTTTAACCAGCTTGGATTTAGGGCAGGGAAGATTCAGGACATTTAATGCGCTTCAAATAATCATTCTAGAAACTGACTCCTCCACTCTAGAAGAAAGGCACCAGGGAATAAAAATAGGACCTTCAGATCCGCCTCTTCAGTTTACTAAGGGACCTGCAGAAGGACTCCCACAAGTCTGCCAACTTCTGTGACTTGCTGTGCACTCTGCCAGACTGCTGCTGTACCTGGATGGACTGTTTTGCTGCCTAGAGCCTGCCTTGAACCCTCAGAGGCCATCCCTGCTGGTGAGCCCTGCATCTTCATTTGCACCCTGGACTATCAGAAGTGACCCCAAGGGCTAGTTTGTTGGCCTCCTGTTCAGAACCACAGGGACATAAATGGTTCCCACCATCTTGAACTGCCACCTGGACCCATCCATAATGAGCCTCCAGGAGGTGTCCCACCAGTCTTCAGCCCTTGGTTGTGGTGCTAAAGGTGCCCAGATGACCGATTTTCAAAACTGAGGACTTAGACAGAATTTGGACTAAGGATGTTCTGAGAAACAGGTGGAGACTTAGACCAAACTTCTCTTCTATCTGCCCGAGGTGAATTGCCAGTTGCATTGACTTTGCAGCTTGTTCTGCTTCACTTTTCTCCGTAGTAGCAAATCTGTTTCAGCGGTTCTTTGCTAAAGCAATATCTGACTTTTTGGAACTGTCTATCGCTAAATCCGTTAGATGACACAGCTAGTTAATATTGGGATGTACCATTTTAATATGTGTTTAAGGCTTGCGCTGCTACAGCGCGATGGCATGGGTGGGGCTAGTCCATGCGTTTGCACTAGTTATGCAGCCCTCTGCCAGTGCACAGGTCAGTGCGCAACTGTCTACTTCCGAAATGCGCGTTGGTGCTTTTCTGAAAGCACTTTTTTCTGTATGTTAACTTGTTTTGTACTGTCTTAGTCTCAGGATCTTTTGTTAGTTTTGTTATTTGTACTGTAAAAAATTATGTGTTTTGTATGTACTTGTTCAATTACAGTATTGTTGTGGGCGCTCCTCTAGTAAACATGTAGACATATTTTAATGTATGTATTTTTGTTCTGCTTTTATGTACAAAGAATATTGATACATATATTTTATATATAAAAAAAGAAAAATAATCAGTTAATATATTTTTTTTCTTTAGATAAATAAACTTAAAAAACCACTGGTCTAGTGTAGGACAGTTTGTATATTATGGACATATTGCAATCTATTAAATGAAATTGTCTTTGGAGAAGCTTCCGTTTATTTTTGCTTTGTTTATTTTTGCCTTGTAGGATTTCCCCACCTTCTCCCCACCTCCCCATCGTCCCCCCGCCCGCCAATCCGACCCCACACCACCTGCTACACAGCTCTCACTCACAATAAATACACTGAGTGTCACAAAAGAGACCTCACATGTGATGTATGTAAATAATGTTTGTTTTCAACACACTTAATAATCAACACAACATGAACATCGTGTATTTTGGGGCACAAATCACACTTGGAGATACTGCTAGCAGTACTTGGCCCAACCATGTTGAAATGACATCAATAATATGAACACTTGGCAAATATCCAGTTCTTACCCCCCTGCACCCTTTTGCGCTGCAACACATTTTCAAACTCAGACCCACCTCAGCATTTCTCAAAACTCAATTCCACACAGTTATAGGGTGCACCCCAGGTCACAATGATATCAGAAATATGTACATAGAAGGAATTATAAACACTTTTTAGCAGGGTTGAGTTTGCATGGGTAAACCAATGCCAACTGTAGTGTTATTCTGGCACAGAAATCCACGTGTAAGGCAACACCGCCAGCAAGTGCTGTGAATAACAGGCGGTCAGCAGACTGTCACTCCCACACACACACACACACACACACACACACACACACACACACACACACACACACACACACACACACACACACACACACACGCACGCACACTCAGTCCCCCTCGATATGTGGGGCAATATATATCAGGCAGGTCAGAACTGAACGCACTCGCACACTTATGCACTCAGCACCATAATGTGATGCAACTGATACCTAGCAGGTCAATTGATAGTACACTGCAGACCCCATGGCCCAAGCCTCCCTCCAGCTCACCACAACTGTCCTACACCCACAGATGTAAGATAACCAGCCCTTCCCCCGGATACTTGGCCACACGCGGCTGAAGTCAGGGTCTCAGGGAAGCAGGTGGGGGTAGGTAGCAGAACTGATTAGGAGGCAGTTGTCGAATGTTCACCCACAGGATGCAGAGCAGAAGAAGACTGGGGCAGGAGTGGGTCACTCAAAAAGGTTGCACAAGGGCCTTCTGGCACCTGCCCTGTTCTGCACAGCACAGGCGGGTCATGCAGTCTTGTGATCCACTTCCAATCACTCTCAGAAGTGTGCCTTCAACTCAGTCAGTCACTCTCACTACCCAAGCTCGAGCTGGGCAATATTTCCTGGCAACTCGATGTTGTCGGGGCCAAGTGAGAATAGGGCAGTTGGTCCTCCGCGCTGAGGGTAAAAAATGAGAATGCATTCGGCTTGTATCATGAGAGAGATGCGGCACGATCATCGAAGCAGATCACACTGGATCCCACAACCTGTGAATTTGCTCAACACCAACTAGACACTTATGCATGACAAGGTCCCCACGATGCAGTGGCCACATACCTTGGATGAGATCAAGATTTCTGGGGCTCTGCACAAGGCAATCCGGTCTCCAGGCACAGTTCTTAGTTCCATGCTCACACTGTGCTGCCAGTTGGAACCAAGCAGACAATGTGGCAACTTAATAGGGCACTGCTCTCAATGTGTCATGAGTAGATGGTGTTGGTCCCTTTGTAGGAAATCTTTGATGTCCCTAAGACCTCCGAAAGAACAGGGAGCAAGCCAACAAGCCCTTGGAAGGCACACTTCAGGGTGCCACACAACAGCAGGTTGTGGGCCCAGGCCAGCCACTATTCGAGAAGGGCATACAGCTCCTTTCAGTGGTAGTAATCCTCCTTAAGCACAGCAGATTTCCCTGACAGTGTGCACCATGTAGTTCCAGGTTCTCCGGTTCCAGGTCCCCACAAGTGTATCTCTGCCCTGCTGAAGTATGGCACCAATAGGTATACTATAGTGTGCCTTTGAAGTGGAGGGTGGTCTGTCGTTCCAGTTACATGCCCGATGTTTTATAGCTGTCATAGGGGGATGTCCAGATGTGTTCCCCCAGCCTCAAGAGTGGACTGGAATCAAGCTAAAGGCACATAAATAGTTTTAAAGCAGAGGAATTCCCACTTTCTAGGAGAGGAATTTCTAAGCTAGTAATGACAAACTACCTTTTACCACAGGAAAGGGTTTGTCTTTGTGAATCCAATGATAGGAAAAATTGTGAGCCTGCTTCACTGCACTCCACTATTGCAGCCTGAAGTAATTTCAACCATTTCCCCATGTTAGTCTATGGCCAGAGCAAACCTCATAAGTAGTTAAAACACACATGGATACTCCTCACTACCTGCCAAGGAAGTAGTGTGGCTCACTGGTTAGAGGCGGCAGACCCGAGAGCAGAGGACGGCCCGGGACCAGGGTTCGATTCCCGGCGCGGCAGGTTTCTGGAACAGGGTCAGCGGACTCGATAATTCTCTCGCCTCGGTGCCCACTCTGATCAGCGATCACACTCGGCAACTCTGGGCATTAGCTTGCCTCATCTTCACTAACGGCCCCACCAGACTGCTGGGGATGCCTGGTCTCACCCTGGAGATACCCATTAAGGGACCATCTCTCAGGGAAGCCAGGAAGGGTTTCGCAGCGGTCGAAGCGCCTTGGGACCCTCCGGGTAAGTAGTGCGCTATATAAATGCCTATACACATACACACATACATGTGCACTTGCTCGGCCTTTCATCTACCACTCACTTCGGCCCTTAAGACATGTCCTCGGGTTGCTATAGTGGTAGTGGAATGTCCTCTCAAGTTGGCTAGTGATTTAGAAAGGCCAGCCTGAGCAAAAGCGCAATTCCGCTCACACAGACAAGCAATGGAGGGCTGGACATATTTAGAAACATTTTAGGTGCAAGTGCGCAGACCGGCCTGCAACGGCAGGCTGGACACATGTTAAAGCACATCTTTGTTGCAAGTGCGAACACTGGCCTGACATGGCCATGAGGAACATGCAGGAGACACGATACCAATAGGAATACAGCAAAGAGCATGATCAAGCAAAACATCACATAGATCTTTCCCCATGCCCAGGGGGAAGCAACATTATCCTATCAGTTCTAGGTCTTATGTAGAACCAGAAACTGTTCCATAATCAGAGCAATGTGTACTCATAGGAGAAGATGGGTGAGTGACCCAACTCGCCCACAATGTATGCATGTTAGTGAAGTACCATACAATTTAGGTCTTCAAAATTCTTGGTCCTGATGAAAGCCACAAGACATGTTAGGGCTTATTTTGGCAGAAACATTTCGACCTGATCACCATGTGTTGTGGACTACTAAACAGGCCTTATCAACACCGCACAGTTTTTAACCTTATCCTAGCTTTTTAATAAAATTGTTCTTACTGGAGAAGAGATAATTTTGAGCACATGCCACTGACGTCTCACAGACAGTCTCCCACCTGGCGGAGGATGTAGTACCACTTGAAGAACAGGACACTAAATTGGTTAAGACCCGATGATGACGCTATCCACCTGTTCACGCTATCAGAAATAAAACATACACTGCGGGCAGTGACAGCGTGGTTGAGGGTCTCAAAAACGTCTAAGAAACTCAGGCATAAGAGACACAAGTGGCTCATTCCCCCTTCATGATCTACGAAATTCATAATTGACAAAGCCTTTTGCTCAGAAAAGTATACATAAAATATTTCCACAAACTCCAGACACTCCCCTCAAAATCTCACAATGTTTACTTTTGATGGATGGTCTTCACATAAATAAGTCATGAACTACGTGTTTGAAGTTGTATTGAAAAACACAACACAGACCCAGTACCAAGCTATCAATGTCTGCAGATATTTCCAAATGAACACTCACTTATGACTGCATGAAGAAGGCACATATGTATCTGCAGTCCTAAGTGGCCATGTGCTGGTACGTTTTCACATGACAGTGGTAATGCAACTGTGGTGAACAGAAAAAAAACATTTGCTATCACCATCCCACACTTCTAAACTTTCACCTGCTGATGTAGGCCAACAAAATGTTCCACTTTGGGGATTTATAGATTAAGCCCACATTATTTAAGGGAAGGAAGGAAGGGAGAATCCTTAATATGGAAAAGGGCATTCCATGAAATTTATCCCCCCCCCCCAAAAAAAAAATACCAATTCGTGCAAATGCTTATTTTCCTTTATCTATTCTGAGTTGTAGATTTCCCTGCCGCATGCCTGAAAAGTTTGTGAAAACATTTTTTTAAGTGCTCACTATGCATTGGTGTAACTGTGTGCCTCAGGCGGTGACTTTTTTTCTGTGAATTCGGCCTTTTGTGACTAATCTGGAAGATGGATCACAGGACAACAGCAAATGCTCTGCGCACTTAGGGGCATATTTATGGGATTGTAACACAAAGCAGTGCATCAAGTCACCTTGCTGCACTGTGCTGCGTTGCAGGGAAAGAGCAGGGGCCTCATTTATGAGCCCTTGCGTCACTTTTACACCGCGGGTGCGTCACTTTTTGTGATGCACCAGTGGCGTAAAAAATGCGCCTTGTTGAGTCATATTTACAAAGTGACGCATCTAGGTAGATGCGTCACTTTGTAAACCCCTGCGCCACATTATACCTGCGCCAGGTATAATGTATGCAAGGGGGGGAGTATTGACGCAAGGAAGGGTCGTAGAAGTGATGCAGTGAAATCTATGAGATTTCACTGCGTCACTTTTAGGACACCGTTGCGTCAAAATCCTGCGCCTGCCTCACAGCTGGAGTAAGACTGACGCAGGCCCTTTCACATGGGGCTTGCCCCATGTGGAAGGACGCATTGCTGGAGTTGCGTCACTTTTGAGACACACTATAGCAATGCGTCACTTTTGCGCTTACAGATATACGTATCTGTAACTCCTTGCGACATGATGCGTCATACATTAAATATGACGCATCAGGTATGTCGCAAGGAGTGCGCACTGTGAAGTGATGCATCGCTGCTTTCACGCAGCGATGCGTCATTTCTCATAAATGAGGCCCCAGGAATTCACTTTATTTATTACAATATGGCACATTCCTGTCCTTTCCCCAGCGCTGGCGCACAATGGGATGCCTAGCGCCAATGTGACACCCTTCCACCACGGTGCAAAGGTGCTAGTTTTGTATGCAGAATTTTTTTTGGTTGCAGGAAGGGACACCTGCATTTTAATTATTGAACATTTGCATTAACAAAGTTTCTTTTAACGTTCTGCGGGTTCAAACTTTGGTGGCTTTCAATTCTGAAGAAAAGTAAAAATAAAAATTCATAACTGTAGTTGTGTTATGTTTTTTAATGCACACAGTGAGGATTTTTTCCCTTCTTCTATGGAGGTTTTCTCAACTTGGATGCAATGTGCTGACCGCAGAGAAAATCTGTGGTTCATTGACACATACTGTTTTTGTTCGAGAAAAATAAATACATGAGGGGATTAGATTTAAACACACGATACATTACAAGAAAATTTGCTGAAAGCTTTTCTGATTAATGTTTTTAGAGTGTGTGACCTTCAAACTAATATATCTGCATTGGAATTTCCACTTATCCTATGCATACCTCCGTGCCCCAAAATATTTTCTAGAGAATGTACATTTAAATATTTCAGGAATTCCTAGAAACCTTCAAAATGAGTTTCTGTGTCACGGTTGACAATCACCTGAATAGTGTCTTTCATAACTTCTCAACGATAGTTGTATTCTTTCTCGAATTATTTTTGCATACTTTCAAAAATAGTCTCAAGGTGGTTTTCGCCTAATGTTTTTTTGTTTCTTTTAAAGATCATTTTAAATGACCTTTTGCTAATTATCTTGGTCCAAATCAAAGAACTGTACTATAGAGGTCACTACGCAGAGTTCATGTTGTGGTAGTAAATTAAACCATGTTTTTTAAAAATTTATTTTAGGTATTTAACAAGTCACCAGTCTTCCTTCTAGGGGCAGCCGAGCGTGTTGCGGATTTCTTTTTTTATTGTGGCACAGGCAGCTAATGCATAAAGCTGTGCATATTGTATAGTAGGGGGTTTCAGGATATTATGGGAAGGGAAAATCGTACATACATTTTGGACGTGCTATAGACTGATGGTTGTTTAATATTTTCTTGTTGCCATCTGAAGTACTTCCCTGTCAAAGTACTCCTTGCTGCCACACCTACCGAGCTACCTTTGGTGGGTTGCCTTCGACCACTAGCATGTTAAATTATGCCCTATTCAAAAAGGAATTTTAGGCTGTAAACACAAGATTATAGCCAAAAATAAGTTATTTACCAAGTATTATTGGTGGGCGAAAATGCATTTACTAATATGGTTGTGTGTGCCTCAGATATGGAAAAATCTGCAAAAGGAAGTGTATAGTAATCAATCCAAGGACTAGCTTTCACTGAAAGTTTGGGATCACCCACAAAGAAGCACGTTCGTGGCAATATCCAAACTCCTCCCAGACCCCTTTTCACAATCCAAATGGTCCCTTGGCCTAAGTAACTCTCCTTTCAAAAAGAGAAGGGGATGAGAAGGGGGTGGATCACCTCAGATTTGCGAAGGGTGCCGGGGAAGCGCTTTCTCTATGGATAATACTTGTTTGAGAAAAAAGGAACATTTGAACAAGGGGCTTAATTCCACCTGTGTAGAATGTTATGCTATGTAGAGCGCCACACCAAAGGAATAGGAGACCCTAGAATAGTCAGATGACATTCCGAGTAGTACACATGAAAATCTGCTCCTGATCTGTCTTTTCAGACATAATAATGGGAATGGTAGTGTTAGACTTATCAACCTTAGAGTACTCTTCCCCTGAACCATTTGTCTTACTACTCCATTTTTGCTGATCTTGTTTGTTGTTGGATTTAGGACTCTGATAACCAGTGCTAAAGTGTGTGTGCTCACTCCCTAAAACATGGTAACATTGGCTTCCACCCAATTGGCACACTTAATTTACTTGTAAGTCACTAGTACAGTGGCCCTACAAGTCACCGGGCCTGCAAATTGACTGCTACTAGTGGGCCTGCACCACTCATTTGCCACCTACTAAAACAGCCTTTTAAAACATGACTCAGGTCTGTCTCTGCAGTCTGTATGTACAGTTTTAAACTGCCATTTCGACCTGGCAAAGTAAACCTTTGTTGAACAAAGTAAACCTTTTGCCAGGACTTAACCTTCCTTTTTTAATAGATAAGACACCACCAAAGTAGGCCCTTCATAGCTCCTAGGGCAGGGTTCAGTGTATTTAAAAAGTTGGACATGTATTTTTAACTTTTACATGTCCAGGAAGTGAAAAACTCTTAAATTGGTTTTTCACTACTGCAAAGCATATCTCTCCCATAGATAAACATTTGACTACCTTATTACATTTATTAAGTGATAAATGTAAATTGGGAGCAGATAGGTTTGCTGTCAATGGATTTCTCATTTAAAACCCTATTTAATGGTATAGTTGGATTTTAAGTCACAGTTCAGAAAATGCCGCTTTTAGTAAGTTGGCATTTTATTGTCCCTGCCATTTGGTGCCTGAAGCCTGTATCCTGGGTCACATGGCGAGATATGTTAATCACTTGGTCTTTGTGTATTGCTCTCAGATCATGGGACAAAGGGGGATAGGTGTTGGAAGGATGGGCCATCTCTGAATTGATGAGTGGGAGAAGGGGCCACCTACCATACTTGCACATCCAAAGGCTCTACATGGCCACATACACAAAGCGATTGCCAGTAGTGTTTTGTTTGTTTTATTATGTGATGTTAAAGGATCATATTGAACGCACATCCACCAAACAGTCTCTTGGCACTAAGTAACTGTCTCGGCACAACTCAGAAACCTATTTATAGGCTTGCTTAAAAAGCCAGGTCTTCAACAATTGTCTGAGCTTTTCATAGTTCAAAGTGGTCCTACGTTTCAAAGGCAGAGAGTTCCAGACACGAGGACGCTGTGACTGAGAACCTGACTCCACCAGTCCTACTCCTCTTGAATTGGGGCTCACTAGATAGTATAGATGAGTGGATTTAGGATCCCTAAAGGAGGAATACCCTGTGTTTTGTGACCCCAGACAAGCTCGGGCCGGGGCAGGGAGGCAGGAAATTCAATCACGTTGGGGGTGGAAGCATCAAGAAACTTCTCCAACTTCAAAGCTTGCACCAGGTATAACTATAGGACCCTCTGACCAAACTATTCAGCACACCTCTGGATTTCGGGAAGCATCAAAAGGATTGCTGTATTGCAAAAGAAGTGCTACTCTTCTGCCCTGATGCCTCAGTGAGAATGGCTGCATCTTGAACCCAGGATGACCAGTGCTTAATCAAAAAAAAAATAAGTGGAAGGGCCCAAGGTGTTCATGGAAAGCAGCTGCAACCCATACCAACCACTGCCCTTGCCAGTACTGCTATATGTCAGTTTTACTGTTGTGTACTAACCATCACTCTCTAACAAATGCATCAATTTGGTCTGTTCTTTGTTGCTGAAAGCTTTGAATTATTACTTTGATTTTAATGTATATTAAATGTTCTGCTGCTGGAGGTGCTTAAAAATAGATAGCCAGAGCCGCTATGTGGTGGACTGTCAGCAATAAGTGGTGGTGACAAGAAATAAGCGCTGGTGCCTAACACCGGCAAACACTGGTACAAATAAAGGGGCAGATTTACAATAAGTGGCGCATCCCTGCATATCAGCAGGGATTCGCCACTTATTGTGCGCCATGCCTAAGCCACCATGGATGCGCCGCATTTACAATGCGGCGGACCATGTGGCAAAAACGGCACAGATGCGTGACGCATCTGTGCCGTAAAAGCGGCGCATTGCAGGACTTGCGTCGCAAGCGCGATGCAGCTCTAGCAAGGATTGGGGGGCCCTATTCTAATACAGCTGCATCAATCCCTACACCTGCTTCAAGCAGGCGCAGGGTTTTGACGCAGCATGCGCCTAAATGTGACTGAGTGAAATCTTATAGATTTCACTCAGCCACTTTTATTATTATTATTATTGGGCATTTATTAAGCGCCTGGTTACGCCACTGGCGTGTCCCCGCGTACCTGCGCCGGAACACCCCGCCCTGCGCAGGAACGCCTCCTTCTGGCGCAGGGCTTTACAACGTGATGCATCTCCCAGATGCATCACGTTGTAAGTACACCGCACCATGGCGCATCTGTTGCGCCGCCGCTGTGTCACAAAAGTGACGCAACGGCGGCGTAAAAGGTCCGCAAGGGGCTTGTAAATCTGCCCCTAAGTACTGAGGACCAACAGAATGACTCCTGGGCCTAGTTGACTGGCCTCCTGATCAGTGCTTCAGGTACAGAAAGTCTCCAGCCATCTTGAACCCAGCACCTGGACTCTGCCTGCTGTTTGGTAATTGCACCATTTGCTCTCACACCCTTAATACGCATAGGCATGCTGGTATTCGCAGTCACATTGTTCTTAACCTTGAAATCATTTATGGAATAACTCAATTGTGTGTCTTATAAAAAGTTTACTAAAAGTTTGTTTTCACACAGAGTTTTGACGTTAGTTCTTAAGGCATAATGCTGTTATAATATGCTGTGCATTCCTCCCCATTTTAACTGTTTCCAAATTATTTTGAACAGTTTGTTATGTATAGTTTAAAGGTAAACTTTAAACTATACACTCATACTGTTTAAAGTAATTCAGAAAGAGTTAAAATTGAGTGATTCCAGCAATGATTTCAAGGTTAATAACAAAGAGACTATGAATACCAGCATGCCTGTGGATTAAAAGGGCATGAGAGCACATTGTGCAATTTCAAAGCAAATTCACCTGCAGTGAACAAAACATTAATGATCGAAATGCATTGGCTATGAATTTTTTAATGGTAAAGGGATGCACACCTTTTTATCATGTTTCTTATTGTGTCCCATGTTTTTCTTGCCTTTGTTCCGTTTGCGTGCAAAAAAGGTTATTAGGCCTGCCCCACTGCCATCAGTTACAATGAGCTTCTAAGGGATGGGACTACATCTAGCCCCAACGAACCAGTTGCACAGCATCATGCCGCCCCTGGCGTGCATGTTTTTTTCAAGTCTTAATCATTTCTCCATGATATACCAACTTTTTTCCATAATTTGCAGTTACTCTTAAACCATTCTTTTCTCACTTTTATCCAAATCCACAAACCGAATGCAGTGCCAATTTTCAATTTTCTGATATTCCAACTGTACCTCAGGCCTCTTGCAAGAATACGAATAATGCCATGTTCATCACAAGCAGTCTTTATTGTGTTAAAACCCAATGCATTTCGGGCCATTGAATGCCCTTCCTCGGGGGTCACTGCAAATTCATATTAAAACTATAATTAACATTATGGTTCTTCAAACATTATTGCAACACGTTTTCATCAATGTGACATTTTTTGCTGCAATGCATGTCCCTCTATTGTAATCTTTTCCTTTCATTTCTCCCCACCTAATGACTGCATAGCACGCCCTTCGTTCGTACCACACCTATCTTAACCCTAATTGTCTGTCCCAATGCAACAGTACACGTTTTTTTTGTGATCCCATTAGATGTACCTCCCCTCTCCATAAATGTCTTCTAATTCCTTTCGTGTGCGTTAAAGAATCCTCAAAAGAGAACATTTCCCCAGAAAATGCTAACACGAATAACGGTTGTAGAGATTATAAAACATACATCTTGCACAATTCCTGTTCTGTTCTCTACGTACTAAGAACATGCTCCACTGTTTTCCGTTCTATTATCTAATTAGAAACATTCTGCCAACCCAATTCCCTGCGTACCTGCTGTGGTTGTTTATTTAAAAACGCCACCCTTTCTCGCCATCTTCCTCAAACGGTAAATCACTCAAAACTAGTCCCGCCCTCTGTTTTTAAGTTCAAGAAAATTTTATTGAAATAAACAAAGTTGTCATTACAAAGAACAAAGTGAAATACAACATCATCAAAAAGGGTCAATAAACTAGGGTATCACAATAAATAACATGAGATAATAAATGCAGGGGGAAAAAGAAAAAAGAAAAAGAAAAAGTGGATGAGGCTAGAAAGTGCAAAATATACACTGGGGAGGCTTGGTAACATGGTAGAACAATGCAACTAAAAGCAGAGATGTAAAAGCTAGTGATAAATAAGGAACTAAAGGCAGTTCAGGGAGGTTTCGAAACCTCTTGCTGAGGTGGGGGCAGGTGAGAGGGACGTTTGGCGCAGACGTCCAGGTAAAGGGTGATAGGAAGCCACAACTCCTGCCGTTTTGGGGCCAAGGTGAGGGGATAAACAAATGCAGTGTCCAATCTATGGTTATAGCATACATTAAACCACCAAGCCTTGAAAGTGATATCCTTCGAATTTTTCCAATTAACAGCAACCTGTTGAAACGCAACAGCTAATAACAAGTCCACAATATGAACATTTGCTTCAACTTCGGTCCAGGAGGAAGAAAGAGAGCCAAGGAAGAGGTCAGTGAGAGAGAAGGGGATAGAAGTCTGAAAAATAGAATTGATTTGGTCCCATACTTTAGTCCAAAATGCGTGTGTAAGAGGGCATAGAAAAAGCATATGAAAAAGCGTGGCATTGGGGGCAGCACAAGACCAGCAAAGGTCCGGAGACAAGGGGAATCTTTTGTGAAGAAGAGATGGCGTGTAAAGGAGTCTATTGTATATGAAGAAGAGTGTTTGTGTGAGAGACGCAGCTCTAGAGGATTTGCGGAGCTTAATCCATATTTTATCCCATAAGGAGGTGGGCCAAGAAACGAGAAGATCAGATTCCCATTCCTCTTCCACATTGGTTTTAGACCGAGGTGTGGAAGGGTTATGAAAGGAATGATAGATGGAAGAAGCGGAGGGATTGGACCGCAATTGGAGATGCAGCGGGGGAGTAGGAAGTGCAGAGGTCGCAGGAGAAGAAGAATGAGAAAGGGAATCGTATGTAAACATAACTGCAGACTTGAGTAAGAGGTATTTGCGAAAAAAGGAGGAAGGGAGAGAAAAGGTTCGGCGGAGGTCAGGGAAAGATATGAAATCAGAGCCAGTAAAGAGTTGGGAGACCCAGATTAAACCTCGTTGCCTCCAAGTTTTCCAGTAAAAAGGCTTCTGGTTGATAAGAATACTGGTGTTATACCAAATAGAGGTGGCGAGAAGGTTGGGAATAGAAGAGGGAGGTAGTGGAGCAGAGGCTAAGAGTAGTTTCGCAGTATATTTGTGAATGGGGGTGGATAAGAATTGGGGTTTGCGAGAGAAGGAGAGGTATTCGGCAAAGGAAAATGGAGAAAGAGAGAGTCGTTCAAGGTCCGCCCAAAGGGGAAGGGAGTCGGAAGGATCTTTAAGCCAGATGGCGGCCTGTTTCAGGAGAAAAGCTTTATGATAAGCGGGGAAATTAGGGAAATTAACCCCGCCCTCCGATTTGGGGAGACGTAGTCGAGAGAGGGACATACGCGGTTTTTTCCCCGACCATAAAAAGGAGGATAATGTAGTATTAAGTTTAGCAAAAAATTTTGCAGGAATAGCAAGAGGAATATTAGAAATGGTATAGAGGACAATTGGGGAAAGCATCATCTTAATGGTGTCGAGACGTCCCCACCAGGAAAGGTATAAGGGATGCCATCTAGAAGTGAGGTCAGTTATCTTCTGAGTACATTTAGTCAGGCATAATGAAATAGTATCAGGGATAGAAGGAGTGATATGTAGACCGAGATATTTGATATGGTTCGGACTCCATTTAAAATTGGATGTTGCAAAATCAGGTTTGAAGGTGAATTTGGTGAGGGGCAAAATTTCACACTTATCATGATTAAGTTTGTAACCAGAAAGCTGGGAGTAAGCAATAACTTCATCAAGGAAAGCTGGGATGGATACAGATGGGTTTGAAATAAAGAGTAGAATGTCGTCAGCGTAGGCGGCTAACTTGATTTGGGAATGAGAAAGTGGGAAGCCATGAATGTTTGGGTTTTGACGTAACTTAGATAAAAAGGGTTCTAGAGCAAGGTTAAAAAGAAAAGGGGAGAGAGGACAACCTTGTCTAACGCCTCTTCCAAGACAAAAATAAGAGGAAATCAGGCCGTTGGCACAAACCGCTGCTCTAGGGTTTGCATAAAGAAAGGATATGAGGGAAATAAAATTAGGGCCAAATCCAAACCATTTTAAGGCAGAGAAAAGAAAAGCCCATTCCACTCTATCAAATGCCTTCTCGGCATCTAGGGCGATTGCGGCTAATGAATCACTGAATCGGGACGATTTAGAAAGAACATTAAAGAGGAGTCTGGTATTGTCAGAAATGAAGCGACCCTTAACGAACCCTGACTGTTCAGGTCCAAGGAGATCTGGGAGAAAAGTGTCCAATCTAATGGCTAAGGATTTGGCATATAACTTATAATCAATGTTGACAAGTGATATTGGTCTGTAATTTTTACAGTGTTGGGCATCCTTCCCTTCCTTTGGTATAATACAAATGTAGGCATCTGAAAAAGTGCCTGAGGAGGCACCACTGATTTTGAAGGAATCGAGAAGTTGAAGTAATCTGGGTAACAGAAGAGTAGCAAAGTGTTGATAAAATTCGACAGTAAAGCCATCAGGGCCGGGGGCTTTGTCTTTCTTAAGGTAGTGGAGTGCATTATGTAATTCACGAATGGTGAGGGGAGTTTCGAGGGAGGTTAGGTCAATAGGGAAGTTAGGAGGGGGTTGAATGCTTGCAAAGAAGGTGGAAAGAGAGGCAGGAGAGGGGTGGGTGTCAGAGGAGTAAAGTTCAGAGTAGAAACGAGAGAATTCCTCCAAAATATCAGCATCTTTGTGTTGCAGGACCGAATTAACATCAAAAACAGATTCAATATTCAGTTTGTTGTGTTTAACTTTCAAATAATTAGCAAGAACTTTCCCCGCCTTATTCTTCCCACCATAAAATTTCGAACTGGATTTCAATAAGTACAGCGATGCATCATCAGTGGACTGTTTGTTATAACTCATTTTTGCATTTACAAGGGCCGTTAAGCTTTCTTGAGTATGAGAAGTGTAAAAGGAATGTTCAAGGGCTTTGATCTGAGATAAAAGGGCAGCGGTATGTTTACGAGCAAGTTTACGTTTTGTGGACACATGTCTGATAATAAAATCTCTGGCCGCAGCTTTATAGGCGTCCCAAATAGTGTGGACGGCTAGAGAGGGAGTATCATTAATGGCAAAAAATTCAGTAGTAAACTCAGTAAAGGAGGCAGTAAATTTGGGATCAAGAAGAAGGTTATTATTAAAGCGCCATCTCTTAGGTCCGGTGGATGCGGGTAAAATATCAACATTAATGAGGACTGGAGCGTGATCAGAAAATACTATGGGGCCAATCTCAGCTTGGGACAGGGATTGGGACATATGATGAGAAAGAAAGATATAATCAATGCGGGATTGGGAATGATGGACCGGGGAGTAAAATGTAAATTCTTTACTGGTCGGATTACAGATGCGCCAAGCATCAACTAGTTTGTGTTGAGAGATGGCATGTGTGAAGAGTTTGTGGGATTTGTGAGGGACAAAAAAAGAGCTGGAATGTCTGTCCAAGAAGGGGTCTAAAGGCATATTACAATCGCCCGCTAATATGAAATTATCATCAATACAAGCAGTAATACGAGAGGCAAATGCATTCCAAAAAATAGGATTCCCGCCCGTAGGGGCATAAACATTAAGTAGGGAAAAAGGGACATCTCTTGAGGAAAGTTTAACAAATAGCCATCTACCTTCAGGGTCGAATTCGGAATGCAATACAGAATGAGAAAAAGACTTACGAATTAACAGGGCAACACCATTTCTTTTACCATCACCAGGAGCAGAAAAAACTTTACCCACCCAGCCTCTTTGGAGCTTGAGAGCCTCGGCATCAGATAAATGGGTTTCTTGTAAAAAGGCAATATCCACATTCAACTTAGCTAAGTGGGAGAGTATCTTTTGCCGTTTAATAGGAGAATGCAAGCCTTTAACGTTCCAAGAAATAATACGTACTGACATCAAGAATAAGGAAAAAGGAAAAGTGAAAATAGGGCATAGAAGAAAGCCTCATAAAGTGCGAAAAAGGAGAAACAGAAAACCAGTGGAGGAGAATAGAGGAGCACGTCAAAGGAATGAAAAACCAGAGAAGTAAAAGCCAAAGAAAAAAAACAGTCAGAAAGCAAGAAGACAACACACCAAAAAGAGGAGAGTATCATAGAGGAAGAAGGTAGACATAGGGGAGTCTTGAAAGAATACAGGAGATGAACCGGAGTGACTGTGGAAGAAAGAGGAACAATGCCAGAAAAAGAAGGCAGAAGAAATAAAGGAATGAAAAACAAGTGGGACAAAACTATCCTCAACAGAGGGAAAAGAGGAAAAGGAGTACAATACAAAAAAGGAATCCACACAATAAAAACATGATGCAATAAAATAGGGGGGAAATACTTACACAAAATTTTGGAAAGAAGGAAGGGTCAACGATGGGACCAAATGGGAACAGAACGAAAGGAGAAAACGGGAGGTAGGTAAGACCAACCAACGAAGGGCGAACAGGTAGGGCAGCGGAAAGTCCAATCGGAGATAACAGGACGGAACGCTATGAACAATCTGTGGAAAAAGGAGAACAATAAGGTAAGATGATAAAGAGGGCCAAAGGCACAGAACAATAACGAACTGACAGATAAGAATTCAATGAATAAATAACAAGAAAGATAAACGTATAGACTCAGTGAGAGTCTCAGAACACGAAACTAAGCAAACAGGGGTGTCCAATGATCACAATGAGTAGGGAAAATCAATGCGAGCTGCAACAGAGTCAAGGTGGAAGCGAAGATGATGAGGCAGAGAACTCCATGTCGGTAGCACCACATGAATTGAGAAAACTCCGGAGTCGTATAGGATCCTCATAGGAAGTAGTCTTGTTGTTATAGGTGACTTTGAAAAGACACGGATGAAAAAGGCCATATCGAGCTCCAATGGATCGAAGAGCAGGTCTCATGTCCAGGAATGCTTTTCGGCGATCAGCAGTGGCTTTGTCGTAATCTTGAGCAAAATATAAGGTGGTGCCTGACCAGGTGATGCGAGGAAATGCTTTGGCAGCTAAGAGGACCTTCATCAAGTCCGTGTATTCAAGGAAGTACATTATGACACCTCTCGGTTTAGTAGAAGGCGTCGGAGAAGATGGGAGTCGTCCAAGCCTGTGAGCACGTTGAATGTTGAGAGAAGTGCCGTCTGGCAAGTGCAGTAGCTTGGGAAAAAAGGATTGAAAGAAAGCAATAGGATCCTCCCCCTCGCTTCCCTCCTTCAGGCCGTAAAGACGTAAATTATTGCGCCTATTTCTATTTTCAAGATTCTCGACCTGTTTCTGAAGAGAGGAAATCTGAAAATCCATATGAACGACTTTAGTCGTCGTTTCCTGAAACGACGAAACCTCCTTTTCCACATTGGAAACCCTGGTGTTCATGGTCGACCAGTTATCAGTAAGCGTTTGCAGCTTTGCATTGGTGTCTTCCATAAAGGGTCTCAGAGCTCGTATTTCTTCAAGGAGCATTTCAATTGATATAGGCGAGGAGGAGTCCGAGGAGGAATTTGGTGGAGAAGGGGGATTCTTTTTCAAACGTTTTGGGAGTGAGTCATGTTTGGGTGCAACCTGAGAAGAAGTTGCTGCCATATCAGCTGCTACAATGTCAGTGGATGGGCTTAAAGACGTGTCGAGGCTAGCCAGCGTTGTAAATAGCTTAGAATTTTTAATAAAATTGCGCTTAGGAAGTGTGGCAGAGCCTTGCGCCATTGGGAGAGCAAAAAAATGGGGCGTTCGAGAATAGCACAGAGTACAGCACCACAAAATGGCCGCTCAGCTTGAGGAGGTGAACAAAATCGGAATAATAATAGCAGGTCAGCGCATAAAAACAAAAATAAATAAATAAATAAAAAGAGAGTCACCTTTGCGTAGAGAGAAGCGTATCCAGTATCATTGACACGAAAACGGCATCATAGAGGAAGTCCTTGTGAGCCAGTTCAGGTAGTTGCGGTGAAATGCGCAACTGTGAGAAGCGCCGGCATACAAAAACAAAATGGCGGTCGCGACCCGGAGGAGCCGCGACCGAGAGGAAATTCAGGCAAAAAATGCAGCTCGTTGCAGAGGAACCGCCGAAATCAGCTTGGGCGGTGCCTGAGGCGCTCCGACATCAGGTAGTGTACTCCATTGCTCAGAAGAGGAGAGCGAACCGCCTGTAAGCTCCGACGTGGACGGAGCCGCTACCCGGTTGCTGCCATTCGCGTCGGGCGCTTAGCCACGCCCCCCCCCGCCCTCTGTTTTAAACCCTCTACCCACGTGCTCTCTCTCCCAATAGGTTAAAAATAGAGACTTCATGCCCTTACGTGCCTCTTCCCATTCACTGAACTACAATTCCCAACATGCATATCTAGAATCAACATTATATGAAAACATTTCATTAGTGCTCATTTAAAGAGTTTTGCCAAATGTTCCAATTCATGTCTGAAAATAATGTGTGTCACTTCAATGACGCTTGCGATGAACTGCGGTCTTATTATCGACTGGTGGATTTTTAAAGTCACTTTTCATGAATTTCTTCGTGTACCATTCTTCTCCAGTGGGTGCATTCCCAAAATGGGGCTTTAGTTAGGAATTTTTTAATGGTGAAGGGATGCACACCTTGTTATCATGTTTCTTGTTGTGTCCCATGTTTTTCTTGCCTTTGTTCCGTTTGCGTGCAAAAAATTTTATTAGGCCTGCCCCACTGCCATCAGTTACAATGAGCTTCTAAGGGATGGGACTACATCTAGCCCCAACGAACCAGTTGCACAGCATCATGCCGCCCCTGGCGTGCATGTTTTTTTCAAGTCTTAATCATTTCTCCATGATATATTAACTTTTTTCCATAATTTGCAGTTACTCTTAAACCATTCTTTTCTCACTTTTATCCAAATCCAATAACCAAATGCAGTGCCAATTTTCAATTTTCTGATATTCCAACTGTACCTCAGGCCTCTTGCAAGAATACGAATAATGCCATGTTCATCACAAGCAGTCTTTATTGTGTTAAAACCCAATGCATTTCGGGCCATTGAATGCCCTTCCTCGGGGGTCACTGCAAATTCATAATAAAACTATAATTAACATTATGGTTCTTCAAACATTATTGCAACACGTTTTCATCAATGTGACATTTTTTGCTACAATGCATGTCCCTCTATTGTAATCTTTTCCTTTCATTTCTCCCCACCTAATGACTGCATAGCACGCCCTTCGTTCGTACCACACCTATCTTTAACCCTAATTGTCTGTCCCAATGCAACAGTACACGTTTTTCTTGTGATCCCATTAGATGTACCTCCCCTCTCCATAAATGTCTTCTAATTCCTTTTGTGTGCGTTAAAGAATCCTCAAAACACACCTAGTCAGTCCTGTAAAGAATCAATCACACTTTGATTTCTTCATCTATACAGTTAAACACAGAACAGCTTACATTTTCACAGATATACTAACACATACTTACTCACTTATACAATCAAATCCTTCATCCATACTCTTATACATCCACTCATTCTTCAATATGTAAAACATATTTAAACTTTACAAAAACACACAGACACTGGATGATGTCATCAGTGATGTCATTTGAGATGTCATCAGTGATGTCATCAGTGATGTCACTGACCATGTCATGAATGATGTAATATGTGACATCATCAGCATTGGATTGCGGATGCGCGAAATATATAGTTAGTGCAACTAACTATATGTGGAATTTCATTGGTTTTATATCAATAAAATGTCCAGCTAACTATATAGGAGGAATTTCAATGGTTTTTTATATGTTAATTCCTAACTATATAAGGCCTAAAACCTATGGTTCTTTCAGTGAATATATATATATATATATATATTCAATGAAAAAACCATAGGTTTTAGCCCATATATAGTTAGGGATTAGCATTTTCAAAACCTTATTTTACTCGCATAAAACCATTGAAATTTGCATATATAGTTAGATGCGCTAACTATATATCGCGCACCCGCAATCCACTGCTGATGATGTCACATATTACATCATTCATGACATGCTCAGTGACATCACTGATGACATCACTGATGACATCTCAAATGACATCACTGATGACATCACTGATGACATCTCAAATGACATCACTGATGACATCACTGATGACATCACTGATGACATCACTGAAGACATCTCAAATGACATCACTGATGACATCTCATTTGACATCTCATTTGACATTACTGAGCACATCACTAATGACATCATTCATGTGATAATACGATGAACCTCTTCAGACTCTAATATAACCTTAGATACACTCAGTGTAAACAAAAACTCACAGACTGTCACTCATCCATGGAGTTACTCACACACCTAGTCAGTCATGCAAAGAATCAATCACACCTCCATTTCCTCTACTATACAGTTATACACACCTTACTTATTCAAACATATACTAACACATATTTACTCTCTTATACAATCCCTGATACAAGCTCACAATGATCCATACAGCCACTCACACATTCACTGGCTCTTATGCACAGTTATTTATATATGTCAACTCTCACATGTACTGTGTTTTACATATGTACTTACTTTGACATGTAGCACTGAGATATCCATTCACTCACCAATACACTCATGCACACAGTCAACCGCCCATACAGCTGTTTCCACATGCACTTTTAACCCATACATCTAGTGAATCAACTGCTCACACATCTATGCACAAAGTCATACACCTCCCAGCCACCCACACACACTCAGTCTCCCATACAAATACTTGGGCAACCAATCAATAACCCATATAGTTACTCATATAGCTACTGATCAACACATGCAGCAGTTTACAGAACAACAGACATAATGATGCACAAATTAAGACAGTTTAGTCACTAACCCATTCACTCAGTGAGACACATTTAATCACTCACTCATACAGTCAGTCATGCACCTACTAAATCCTTCATCCAGACACTTATACATCCACTCATTCTTCAATATGTAAGACATATTTTAACTTTACAGAAACATACAGTCACTGGATGTTGTCATCAGTGATGTCATCAGTGATGTCATTTGAGATGTCATCAGTGATGTCATCAGTGATGTCACTGAGCATGTCATGAATGATGTAATATGTGACATCATCAGCAGTGGATTGCGGGTGCGCGATATATAGTTAGCGCATCTAACTATATATGCGAATTTCAATGGTTTTATGCGAGTAAAATAAGGTTTTGAAAATGCTAATCCCTAACTATATATGGGCTAAAACCTATGGTTTTTTCATTGAATTTCAATGGTTTTTTAATAACAAATATCAAAAGCTGTCAAATGTCAAGTACGTGATAGGTAAAAACATTTTCGTGTTTATGCACGCTGATGTGCTTTAAACGCTGCCCCCCCCCCCTCTTTTCTCTTAGAAGTACTCTCTCTTTGCAGATAGTGAAGGGTAGTTAACGCAGGCCTTTGCCCCCGTTGTAATCCGTCGTGCCTGCTTGTCTCTCCATTTGATTGATTGTTATCCAAGCATTTACTATTTTAGAATTTATTCTTTTTGGTTCATTCTCTATTTACTAACAAGCACAAAGCCGCAATACTCTGTTTAGTCTTTGCAGATAGTGAAAAATCGTGTTAAAAAAAAAAATAATCGAGCAAAATCAGTAGGCCACTTATGGGATCTCTTTTTGACCTCGCTAAAATAGAAACATTAGGAACAACCCTTCATGAGAAATACGAAACTAGTGAGATGAACTGAGCTCCACACCATGATGGCTGCAAGACAGCTCGGCTCCGCCACCCACCCCGCCCAAAATAACGATAAACTCTATGCAAATATTATAAATATATACAACACACCAGCAAAGTAACAGGGTAAAACATTTTATTAAATAACTATTTACATAACTATTTTATACTTTTTGTTGCCTGATCCGGCTAGCTCAATCGATCGAGCATGAAACTCATGCATTCTGATAGCAAGCGTTGCTGCTGATGCTATGCAAACAAAAACTGGTTTTCAGTTTGTACATTCTTCAAGATTTTTCATCCAAGGCTGGTTGAGAGTTTGTAGAACGATGGCTTCAGATTTTCAACATACGGTGTCGTGGCGCGGACTGGGAGGGTGCGCTTGACTTCTGCCCCCTCCCCAAGTCGTGTTGCCCTGGCGTGGCCTAAGATCGCCCCCGACATAGGCGGCCGGCTCCCGGGGTCCGGCGGAACTTTTTGCCTTTTGATGACTCTTCCATTCTGGACCTTATCCCACAATCCGTTTGACCTGAAGACACGCTGTAGTGGGGCGCCCCTTTACCGTTTCAGTTGCCATTCCGCCCGCTTTTGCTACACTGTGCCTCTTCCGCCATTCAGCTGTTTACTGCCCGCTCTTGCGGCTACAGCGTCTCGCTCACCATGTAGTTGAGTTGCGCCCACTCTTGCGGTGCAGCGATAGGCGGCTGCCACAGGACTCTTAAAATGGCGGACGGCTCTTCGGATTTGGGCGTGGTCCACTAAAATGGCCATGGGACACCTTGGAACTCGGACGCTTATCTGCTAGGGCTTGGGCCCTATTCTCGAAAGCGTCCACTGAGCCTTGAAGATTCTACAAAAGTCTTGGGGGCCCCCGACTCCCGCAGGCTTCTGGTGGGGAGCGGCTGCCATGATTGCTCGTGGAATGGCCACGACTGAGATACGAGATGGTGGTGCTCTCATGCTAACGCCAGCTTCAGTCTGAAACATCCAGAAACACTGTAGACTACCAATCCGATCAGTTCCGGTAGCGCTCCAACGTGACCCGGTAGGGAAGAACTTGCCCTCCCCTCTTTGACTGATGGTTCTTGTTGCCTGTCCCTTCTGTTGTCATTTAACAGAACTTTTTAGACTGCTGAAAGGGGTTGTGTTCCGACCGCTGGTTGGTGGAGACATTTTGACTATATTCTGGACCTACGTTGTCGCGTAATGCGTTATATGACACGCCGCGTTAGCGCACCCGGAAGTACTCCAGTGCGCGAAGCGCAGCTTCCCGGAAGGGATCCGGGGCGCGGCGCGCAGTGCGTAACGTAAGCATAACAGGTCATGTGACTTGTTAATAAAACTTTTCATTGGTTCATTTTACTTTTGTTATACTAATTATGAAAGGCTTGGTCATATGACCTAAAAATTACGCTTTTTATTGCTTTCGAACATTATTTTTTCTTAAACATATATGTTATAATGTTCCAGGCTAATGTATTTTCCCGGAAAATTTACAACTGTCCTGCAAGTAAAATATATTCCTTTTTCTAGCAAAAGGGCGTTTCTTCGTCCCATGACGGAGCCGTTGAGCAAAAGATGCTCGGCCTGCTGTCTTAGTTGCCAATACGCCTGAATATCAGATTCTTATCGATCACTTTATGTTGCAGGAGTAAAAAACACAACAGCCCTTGACCATTTATCTTTACTGCGTTCCTGCGTATTATACCTTTTATCCGTCATGTAATTGGACTGCTTTATTTCACTTGCCTTTTACTGATTCGAAAACAGAAACTAAAATTAAAAACTTTACCAATGTAAATACTACTACCATGGTTTGATTCAATCAATAGCGTCCCCCTGCACACATTCAGGGACCTGGTCGTGTCTAAAGGTTAAACGGATTGTGGGACAAGATGCAGAAAGGAAAAGGAAAAAAGTTCCGCCGGACCATGGAACTTTCGGCGCAGCATTGTAGGATGGCCACACCAGTGCGGCAACTTGCTGGACACCACCTCGGTGCCATCCGGATCTTGGCGCGTTGTGCTGCCTTCGGCCTACTGTAGCAGCAAGTGCGGGCGCAACTCTGCTGGACGGCGAGTGAAAAGATAAGGGGCGCCGCACTGCACATCAGGTGCCTCCACCTGGGGAGGCGAGAGAGGCCAGTTTGCGCCACCTCCCCCCCCCAGGCACCCCACGCCGACTTTCGGCGCAGCATTGTAGGATGGCCACACCAGTGCAACTTGCTGGACACCACCTCGGTGCCATCCGGATCTCAGCGCGTTGTGCTGCCTTCGGCCTATTCGCACATCGGTCCGCTACTGACGCCGCCTCACGTGCCAACGGATTTTCTACGCTTTTTATAGCAGCACGTAACGTAAGCATAACAGGTCATGTGACTTCTTTATAAAACTTTTCATTGGTTCATTTTACTTTTGGTTTCCTAATGATGGAAGGCTTGATCATATGACCTAAAAATATCACTTTTCATTGGATTAAAACATTTTTTTTTCCCAAACGATGAAAGCCCCACCTTGTTTCTAGATGTTTCAGACTAAAGCTGGCGTCAGCCTGAGAGCACCACCATCTCGTGGCTCCGTCGTGGTCATTCCGCGAGCAATCATGGCAGCCGCTCCCCACCGGAAGCCTGCAGGAGTCGGGAGCCCCCAAGACTTTTGTAAAATCTTCAAGGCTCAGGGGACGTCCGAGTTCCAAGGTGTCCCAGGGCCATGTTAGTGGACCAGGTCCAAATCCGAAGAGCCGTCCGCCATTTTAAGAGTCCTGTGGCAGCCGCCTATCGCTGCACCGCAAGAGTGGGCGCAACTCAACTACATGGTGAGCGAGACGCTGTAGCCGCAAGAGCGGGCAATAAACAGCTGAATGGCGGATGAGGCACAGTGTAGCAAAAGCGGGCGGAATGTCAACTGAAACGGTAAAGGGGCGCCCCAGTACAGCCGACGAGCCTCCACCTGGGGAGACCCGTTCACGCCGCCTCCCCCCCTCCCCCCCGGGGCGCCCCACGCCGTTTTTCGGAGCAGCATTGTAGGATGCCAAAACCAGTGCGACAACTTACTGGACATCACCTGGGTGCCATCCACATCTCAGCGCGTTGTGCTGCCTTGGGACTATTCGCACAAAACACAGCTACTGACCATTGTTGCTTCTTTTTTCAAAAGAATGTTTAAATGTATTTACTGTTTTTGTTGCGTTCTATATATTTAAAAGTTATTAAAGTGTTATAATCCTACTTTGTTGGAGTACTATATATTTATAATGTGACACATAATTGTAAAAACCTTGATGTACAAAGAGGCATCCCTGGAATCTTCCGCTTCAGGCTCGGTCCCACACACCCTCACAGTGAGAATCCCCTCCCCAAGCACAATACAGGATGGTTATCAGATAGTAGGAACGCGTGTGGTGTGACAGATCTACTGTAACTCCTTTGAAGAGGGGTGATTCTCTACAGCTGGGGCCATAAACTACATCTGCAGGGCTAGGTGATAGCCTGGGACCGGCCTGAACAATCGGACACAGAGGAAGAAGAGTGTCAGAGGGTGCGGTAGTGAATAGGGTGAAAGGGTGGTGTCGGGCGGGCACAGGGTGTGATTCTCAGGGAAGAGCAGCGCACATGGGAGGAGGTTTCTGGCCCATGCATGAGAGAGAGAGCGGGGGTGACCAGTGCGTGGGGGAGATGCTTGCGAGGGTGAGGAGCCATGCTGAGGATCGGCGGCGTGCAGAGAGTGGGTCTGGTCAAGGCAGCTAAAATGGCTGCCGTGCTCAACAAAAGTGTGGCATTGCAAAAAAGACAAGATGGCGCAGACAATGTTTATCAATAAGGATTAATTTATAACAATTATTTAAAACAAAATATTTACTCGCAGTGACAAAATGGCGGTCAACACTTCCTGATTTCCATCGAATCGAACGTTAACAGACGTCACGCAACAAAAAAAAAAACGCTCACGCACAGCCGCTGGAAGACATGTATCAACATATATGAGCCTCCTCAGAAAACAAAAGGGGTCAGGATACGTCTCCCGTACCCCCTTATACCTAGTAATTTAATGAAATCGAAACACAAAATGGCGAATTCACGTTTCGCTACCAGTTTGCGAACCGAGAAGCGCTTCTACCTCGAAAAATCAAATTTTTATTATTTGCCCCACAGGACCCTTTAATAACCCCAACATCATTCCTAGGGGGTCAAGAGAGGTCTACCTAGCCCCCTTTCATTAAATTCCCCCTTCGTTTTTCTCCTCCTCTTGTCTCTCGATCCTACCGACAGACAAGATGGCGGCCGCACCGGACTGTTTAGAATGTTGACAGACACCGGAGAGCCAATCAGCTTCGCTACGCAAAGCTCCGTTACGCGAAAAGTACACGATCTGGGACGCTGTCACAGATATACCTGTTTTTTAAACGTTAATTTCTCAAAATCCACTGGAGCACATATATTGAGACCCAGCAAAGGCACATCGGGCTAACAGTCCCTATAATTTTGCCAAGTTTCGTGCAAATCCATTCAGCAGTTAATTTGCGAACCGAGAAGCGCTTCTACCGTGAAAAATCACATTTTTTTAATTTTCCCCACGGGACCCTTTAATAACCCCAACATCATTTCTAGGGGGTCAAGAGGGGTCTACCTTGCCCCCTTTCATTAAATTCCCCCTTCGTTTTTCACCTCTTCTTGTCTCTCGATCCCACCGAGAGACAAGATGGCGGCCGCTCCGGACTGTTTAGAATGTTGACAGACACCGGAGAGCCAATCAGCATCGCTTCGCAAAGCTCCGTGACGCGAAAAGTACGCGATCTGGAGCGCTATTTGGGACGCTGTCACAGATATATAAATTTTTTAAAACGTTAATTTCTCAAAATCCACTGGAGCACATATATTGAGACCCAGCAAAGGCACATCGGGCTAACAGTCCCTACAATTTTGCCAAGTTTCGTGCAAATCCATTCAGCCGTTCGAGCTAAAAGTGAGGCTAAACGCCCTATGAAAATTAACATGGGAAAAACGCGTTTTGGGACCCCCCTTTTTTCTCGGCCCCCCCTTGACGAACCCCCCCCCCAAATTTTCAGGGGCTGCTCAGAAACAAAATGTGCCATTTTCATGAAAATTTCAGCCGATTCCGTCCACAAACGCCAAAGTTATTAGACATAGAATTTTCAAAAGTCCCATAGAGAAAAAATCCTAACTATATATACCTACTGGCTATCGCCAGTAGGTAATATATATGTATATATATATATATATATATATATATATAAATTCCACACCTCTTCCGAGGTTGCCGGGACTACAGGACCGCGGTGCACCCCAAGGGTCGGAGGTTGCCCTGTCTTTCAATAACAGTTTCCCAAAGCACAACAGATGCTGAAACACCCAACGCGTTTCGACGAAGAGCTCGTCTTGCTCACGGGTGAGCAAGACGAGCTCTTCGTCGAAACACGTTGGGTGTTTTTTCCATCATTCTTGATATACCATGCTGAAAATCCTGTATTAAATAAACCCGCTTTTTTTGCAAACACAACCATGGAGTGGTAATACCTCTTTGGAGTGAGTGGAGTGCATCAGCATCTGTTGTGCTTTGGGAAACTGTTATTTATATATATATATATACATATATATATATACATATATATATATATATATATATATATATATATATATATATATATATATAAAGAGGGAGAGAACTCTGGGTAGTTCTCAAGTTTAGATGGGAAGCAGCTCCTGTTAGAGCACTCTCAACACCAGCGACACTCTAGATCTGCTCACATCAAATGTTTGTTGTTCTATCAACGTCTTTAAGCTTTAGATTAGCACAGTGCCACCCACGCCAAGATAAAAAAGGACAAATAATTTTGCCATTTCTACTGCAAAGTCTATAAGCATAGGACTAGCACAGTGCTGTCCTTGCCGAGCTGTAAAATGACAAAAGCCATTTATCACTCCAGGCACAGTATTACAGCTTTGAATTGGTAAAATACCAACTCAAGCCAACCTGAAATAAATAAAAGCATCCCCCGACACAGTGTATCGCTCTAATTAGAGCTCTTCAGAGAGGTATAGCTTTGTCCAGACACAGGGGAGCACCCAGTATATGTCAAAACTAAACCCTTTCATGCATAGAGTGACGCATAAATTATGCAAAAAAGAAGGAGAGAACTCTGGGTAGTTCTCAAGCTTAGGTGGAAGGCAGCTCCTGTTAGAGCTCTCTCAACACCAGCGACACTCTAGATCTGCCTACCTCAAATGTCTGTTTTTCTATCAAAGTCTTTAAGCATAGGATTAGCACAGTGCCATCCAGGCCAAGATAGAAAAGGACAAAGTCTTTTGCCATTTCTACAGCAAAGTCTTTAAGCATAGAACTAGCACAGTGCTGTCCTTGCCGAGCTGTAAAATGACAAAAGCCATTTATCACTCTAGGAACAGTATTACAGCTTTGTATTGGTAAAATACCAACTCAAGCCAGCCTGAAATTAATAAAACCAACCCCTGACACAGTGTATTGCTCTAATTAGAGCTCTCCAGACAGATATAGCTTTGTCCGGACACAAAGAAGCACCCAGTATAAGTCAAAACTAAACCCTTTCAGGCATAGAGTGACGCATAAATTATGCAAAAAAGGAGAGAACTCTGGGTAGTTCTCAAGTTTAGGTGGAAAGCAGCTCCTGTTAGAGCACTTTCAACACCAGCGACACTTTAGGTCTGCTCACCTCAAATGTCTGTTTTCGTTTCAAAGTCTTTAAGGATAGGATTAGCAGAGTGCCATCCACACCGAGACAGAACAGGACAAAGTCTTTTGCCATTTCTACAGCAAAGCCTTTAAGCATAGGACTAGCACAGTGCTGTCCTTGCCAAACTGTTAAATGACAAAAGCCATTTATCACTCCAGGCACAGTATTACAGCTTTGAATTGGTAAAATACCAACTCAAGCCAACCAGAAATGAATAAAAGCAACCCCTGACACAGTGTATATATATATATATATATATATTACCTACTGGCCAGTAGGACATTTTAGTTAGGACCTATTATGCATAGGAAATCCGCAACATTCTATTGCCAATAACTTTGGCGCCGACTGATGAATCTTTTTGAAATTTTCTAAACTTTTGGCCAGCTCAGTTGTGCTCCTTCCCTGAAAGTGGGGGTGATTGGTGAAGCAGGGGCCAAAAAAAGGGGGTCCCAAAACGTGTTTTCCCCATGCAATTTCCCATAGGACCTTTAGCCACGGCTACAGCCCGAACGGCTGAATGGAATTACACCAAATTTGTCAAAGAGGTAGTCCTTGGTTCAGACTCGTGCCTCTTGCTTATTTGGTGTTAATCTGTTCAGTAGTTTCTGAGAAAATGACATTTAAAAGTACATAAATATCTACCCGCGCGGTGGCTCTGCATACCCTGTGTGACCGTGAGCGCACCATAAGCGCACCCTCCCGATCACACTGTGAATGCTAATTGGCAGTCAAGTGGTTGTCAACATTCGAATCTAGAAACTGTTGGCAGCCATTTTATGCCTCGGTAGAAGCGAGGCTGAAGAAGTCTGTGAAATATGTGTGCAAAACGGGGGTCCCAGAAGGACCCCCAGAGCAAAAAAATGTTTGTTTAAAAAAATAAAGAGAATCGCGGGATTCTTGTAGGATCCGTGCATTTCGCTGCTGAAAAAAAAATGAAGCGCGGGCTTCCGCGGTTTAAAGGTTATAAGCCCCCGGGGGCCAAATCCCGGCGGCATTTAAAAAAAAATAGTGTGGGGGTCCCAATCCCACACACACTGCCCCGGGGACCGCCACCCCCAGGGCTGTAACTTAATATATGGGGGGCTCACGGGGCTACCGCAGCCCCAGGGACCACCAACCCCTGGGGCTTGTTTAAAAAGAGTGGGGGGCCTTAGGACCGCCACCCGGGGATTCAAAACATTAATTGAGGGGGGCTCTGAGGCCCCCCAGCCCCAGGAACCACCACCTCGGGGCTTCTTTAATGTGTGGGAGGGGGGTCGTGCTGGGGTACTATTCTAGGGTAGTGCAGTGGTATTTCAGTAGTGTAGGAGGTCGTGTTGCCATAGATTTAAGGTTTAGGGTAGTGTAATAGTGTTTTAAAAGTGTAGGGGGTCGTGCTATGGTAGTGTTTTAGAGTTTAGGGTACTACACTAGTGATTGGGTAGTGTAGGTGGTTGTACTGGGGGTAGTTTTAGGGTTTAGAGTAGTGCCGTGGTCTTTGTGTAGTGTAGGGGGTCCTGCTGGGACAGTGTTCTAAGATAGTGCAGTGGTGGTTTTTATAGTGTACGGGGTTCAAGTTCAAGTTCAAGTTCAAGAATTTGTATAGCGCAGTACTCACCCAGAGGGTCTCAAGGCGCTTGGGGAGGGGGTTCATTATTTATCGAATAGCCAGGTTTTAAGTTCTTTTCTGAAGGATATGTGGTTCTGTGTATGGCGGAGGTGAGTGGGGAGTGAGTTCCAGGTCTTGGCCGCCAAGTAGGAGAAGGATCTACCTCCCATGGTGGATCTTTTGATACGCGGAACTGCGGCGAGGGCTTGATTGGAGGATCTTAGTTGGCGGGTGGGTGTGTAGAAGGATAGTCGAGTGTTGAGGCATTCGGGACCTAGTTTGTAGAGGGCTTTGTGTGCGTGGGAGAGGAGGCGGAACGTTATTCTCTTGTTGACGGGAAGCCAGTGGAGGTCTTTCAGGTGGCCGGTAATGTGATCTTGGCGAGGGATGTCCAAAATGAGTCTCGCTGATGCGTTTTGGATGCGTTGGAGTTTTTTTTGTAATTTGGCTGTGATTCCGGCATAGAGGGTGTTTCCGTAATCTAGTCGACTCGTGACCAGTGCGTGGGTGACAGTCTTTCTTGTTTCGGGGATCCAGCAGAAGATTTTTTTGAGCATACGAAGTACGTTGAAGCAGGAGGATGAGACGGCGTTGACTTGTCTGGTCATCGAGAGTGAGGAGTCTAGGATGAAGCCAAGGTTACGTGCATGGTCTGTGGGTATGGGTGCTGAGCCCAGAGCCGAAGGCCACCATGAGTCGTCCCAGGCAGAGGGGGATGATCCTAGGATGAGCACTTCCGTTTTGTCTGAGTTAAGTTTTAGGCGGCTGTTTTTCATCCATACGGCAACTTCTTTCATGCCTTCGTGAAGATTGGTTTTGGCGGTGTTAGGGTCTTTGGTGAGGGAAAGGATCAGCTGGGTGTCGTCAGCGTAGGAGATGATGTTAAGGTTGTGTTGACGCGCTATGGATGCGAGTGGCCTCATGTAAACGTTGAAGAGGGTGGGACTGAGTGATGATCCTTGTGGTACGCCGCAGATGACTTCGGTGGCTTCTGATTTGAATGGGGGAAGTCGGACTCTCTGAGTTCTCCCAGCTAGGAACGAGACGATCCAGTCCAAGGCTTTTCCTTGTATGCCGATGTTGTTGAGGCGTTGTATGAGGGTGCTGTGACAGACAGTGTCGAAGGCGGCTGAGAGGTCGAGTAGGATGAGGGCCAATGTTTCTCCGTTGTCCAGTAGTGATCGGATGTCGTCTGTAACTGCGATGAGGGCGGTCTCGGTACTGTGTTTGGCTCGAAAGCCTGACTGTGAGGGATCGAGGGAATTGTTGGATTCAAGGAAGGCGGCGAGCTGTCTATTGACGGCTTTCTCAATGACTTTGGCAGGGAATGGGAGGAGGGATATGGGGCGATAGTTTTTAAGTTCAGAGGGGTCTGCTGTGGGTTTCTTCAGGAGGGCGCTGACTTCGGCGTGTTTCCAGCTTTCTGGGAAGGTAGCAGAGTTGAAGGAGCAGTTGATGACATCACGGAGATGGGGAGCGATGCTGGAGTCTGCTTTGTTGAAAATGTGGTGGGGACATGGGTCGGTTGGCGAGCCAGAATGGATGGAGTTCATTAGGCGGATGGTGTCTTCAGTGGTGATTGGGTTCCAGGCGCTGAGGCTGTTAGAGGGCGGTTTAGGTTCAGAGGGGGGTGGAGAGGATTGTTCGTTGGAGATGTTTTTGAAGCTGTTATGTATGTCGGCAATTTTGTTGTAGAAGAAGGAGGATAACGAATAGCAGAGGTCTTGGGAGGGAGTGATGTCGTTTGAGGCTACGGTGGGGTTGGTGAATTCTTTGACAATGTTTAATAGTTCCTTGCTGTTATGGGTGTTGTTGTCGAGTCGGTTCTTGGATGCTGATTTCTTGGTGGATCGAATCAGTTGGTGGTGTTTGCGGGTGGCTGCCTTGAAGGTGGTCATGTTGTGTGTGCAGCTTCCATATGTTTCGCGACAGCATTACCTCTATCCTTGTTTACCGTCGCTCTTACATGTTCAAGGATTCTTAGTTTCAATTCTTTCTTTGTGCTGCCGATGTATTTTAAAGCACATGGACATTCTATCACGTAAACTGCATATTCGGTTTTGCAGTTTATCAGTTGTTTAATTATCCAGGGTTTTTTATTGGGTAAGGTTACTTCTGTTTTGTTCATGGCAATCTGGCATACTTTACACTGTTGACATTTTACAAAACCTTTGCTTTTCAAACACTGAATGCCTTTTTTCTTTTTGTCCGGATCTTGATGGTGGCTGTGCACCAGCCTGTCTCTCAGACTAGTTGCCCGTCTGAATGTTACTTCAGGGTGTTTTCCCATTATTTTGCCGGCAGTATCATCTAGATGTAAGATTTTCCAATTCTTTCTTAAAATATTTTTGAAACTAAGAATCCTTGAACATGTAAGAGCGACGGTAAACAAGGATAGAGGTAATGCCGTCGCGAAACATATGGAAGCTGCACACAATGGGGACTGGAAACTTCTAAAATTTTACGCCCTTGAAACAATTGTCCCTCATGAGAGAGGAGGGGACAGAGAGCGAAAACTAAGATGCAGGGAATCACGACAAATATTGAATTTCCGAACTTTACATCCGGACGGTCTGAACCAGAGTGAAGTACTTTATGTACACTTGTAAAATTGTAAAAATGTAAAAAAGTTAAATAAGAATAATGCACCAAGTTGTGGAATAGTCGTACAGGGAATGTGAAATATATACACAATAATTTTCATCTTCTGTAATGTCATAGAATGTATCATAAACATAAATACGGGTCAAATATGAACACATAAGAACAAAGAAACACAAACACTAAGCCCTCACATAGAAATTAACTGTAGGTCGAAGGGTGCTATTGTAAAGGTTAAATGAAAAGGCCCACTAGAGGGCCTCAATCTGAACAGCAATCACCAAGTAGAATTCGCCCACTAGAGGGCTACACCCCATTAATATAAATGATAACCCGCGCTCTATTGGAAATGTTGACAATGAAGGTAATTCCAATTGATTATACTGATACGATCATGGGTTGAAGTAATTAATATGGGGAAAAATAATTATGACCTTATGACCTTATGGCGCCAAAATAACATCGGAATATTGTGGGCACGATATACACATGATGATTGACATTTATCATGTGTGGAAGGACAATTGTGTGTTCGTAAATAGAATTCTGTGTACTAACAGATCGAACAAACTACAAGACCCATGATGCCTAGCAAATATGACAGGAAGTTACAATGAAATCACGTGGTTTTGGTAACCACTCCTTAAAGGAAGTTAGTGGGCAATGTAAATATCTACCGTGAGCAAGCCGTCAGTTGACGGCGAAACGCGTTGGTATTTTTTATGCTGAGAACTATGGATAAATAAATAATTTGGAAAGAAGAGATCCTACGAGTGCGTTTTCATTCTTGAAGAGGAGGTGTGGACGATTGAATTCGGCGGGGCTCTGCCGAGGAATTCTGCACCGATTAGAGATTCGCCAGGGGTCGACCAAAACGAGCCAAGTTGTTTGATATATATATATATATATATATATATATATATATATATATATATGTTCTCACACAGTCCAGGAGCCAAATTTAGGAAGCCACACGGAAAACCATTACGGGCACAAGTTTAATGCGACATGCAGGCGCTGGAAAGTACAGGCAGGCAGTTCAAAAACAATTAATAGCCAGACGCGTTTCAGAAGCATAACAAGCTTCCTTCCTCAGTGGCTGTGAGCAGTTTGAAGGAGTAATTGCACAAGTTAATTAAAAGCGACCTCCACTTGCCCCGCCCATGAGCGTCACCAACCTGCTCCTATATATATGTATATATATATATATATATATATATATCCTACTGCCAGACACCAGTAGGTAGTTATAGTTAGGACCTATTTTCCATAGGAAATTCCCAACTTTCTATTCCCAATAACTTTGGCGTAAAGTGACGAATCTTCACAAAATTTTCCAAACTTGTGGGGCGTTCCGGTCCGCTCCTTTCTTGAAAGTTTCTGAGTGATTCGTCAAGCAGGGGCGAAGAAAAAAGGTGGGTTCCAAAACATGTTTTCCCCATATAATTTCCCATGAGAAACTTTAGACACAGCTACAGCCTGAACTGCTAAACGAAATTTCACCAAATTTGGCAAAAAGGTAGCCCTTGGTTCAGAAAGAACTCTTTTTGTTAAATGGTGTACATCCGTTCAGTATTTGCTGAGAAAATAAAAAATAAAAAAGTTTTGATATCTATGGCGGTGGATGACCCACGCACCTTCCCAAGCACGAGCTTCATTTTAATTGGCTGTTAACACTCCAAACCAGGAAGAGTTGGCAGCCTTCTTGTGCCTCGGTAGAACTGACGCACAAGAAATCAGTGAAACAAATCCGCAAAACATGAACAGGGGATAGGGTAGAAACACCCTGACCCCCTAGGCCTGCTTAGGGGGTCCCACAAGGACCGTCAGGGCAACCAAAATGATAATTTATTTTTTTTAATCGGCAAAATCTGTGCAGGGTGCACGGATCCAGCCGTGAAAAAAAAGAAGCGGGGGCTCAAGTGCTTCTTTAATAATTAGCCACACAGTGAGCCAAATCCTGGGGGTAATCTTTAAATTGCGATGGGGGCCCAAAGGCCTGAGGCTTTTCAAAATCATGTGCAGCGGGCTCAGAGCCCCCCCAGCCCCGGGGACTGCCACCCCCCGGGGCTTTAAAAATACATTGGGGGTGCCTGAAAGTCCCCCCAAGCCCTGGGGACTGCCACCCACCGCAGCTTGTGTTTTAATAAAAAAAACCTGTGTGGGGGTACTCGAGTCCCCCACATGCCCTGGGGACCACCACCTCCCTGGGGCTTTGGTAATGTTGGGATGGGGGCAGGGCAGCTCCCCTCCTGGATCCCTGTCATGGCCCTGGGGACCGCCAACCCCTAGGGCCGGCTCCTGCAGTGTCCTAGGATGCCCACCCCCGGGAAACTGTATTTTGCTATGGCAGGCCTGCCATAGCAAGCTGCTTTGGTTTTTGGAAGAGAGAGCAGGAAACCTGCTCTCTCTTCCAAAAACCAAAGACCTTAAGTCCTTAACAAAATAGGAAATGATGTTAAGTAAAGTTTAAATCTGTCTTGGGGAAGGAGGGCGTTACCGTGAGCAAGGTCTCAGTTCAGACCGAAACGTTGGTGGTTTGTTTGCTTAAATGGAAAAGGTTGTCTAAATAAATATCTGCACTACAGAACGAAAGAAGAACAGAGTGCGTCCTAATTTATTCCTCTTTGGGGAAGTGTGTGTGAATTTAATAGTAACTGGGCTTGGTTACAAGGTTACGCACCACTCGCAGAGCGCCATGCCAGCAAAGGAGCCGATGGTCTAAAAATAGAGAAAGCTGACACGGGGGAACGCAGGAAAAATTGCAAAAACTCGGAACACCCACATCGAGAGCTAACAGAGATGGGCACGTCATTCCGAAACCGGAGGGTGGAGAAATGCTACGGAGCTCGTTTCTGTTCAAGGTAAGCAGTTTTTACATTGTGGGGCTGTAGAGTAGTCAAGTCAGGAGATTTATATAGCGCACTACATACCCAGAGGGTCTCAAGGCGCTTGAGGAAGGGTGGGGAATTACTTGTCGAATATCCAAGTTTTAAGTTGCTTTCTGAATGCTAGGTGGTTCTGAGTGAGGCGGAGGTGAGTGGGCAGTGAGTTCCAGGTTTTAGCCGCCAGGTAGGAGAAGGATCTACCTCCCATGGTGGTTTTGTTGATGCGAGGTACAGTAGCAAGGGCTTGGTTGGAGGAACGTAGCTGGCGGGAGGGGGTGTAGAAGGAAAGTCGTGTGTTGAGGCATTCGGGTCCAAGTTCGTAAAGTGCTTTGTGAGCGTGGGTTAGGAGGCGGAAAGTAATCCTCTTATTAACGGGGAGCCAGTGGAGGATTTTCAGGTGACCAGAGATGTGGTCTTTACGTGGGATGTCTAGTATGAGTCTGGCTGAAGCATTCTGGATGCGTTGTAGTTTTTTCTGGAGTTTTGCAGTGGTACCGGCGTATAGGGTGTTTCCGTAGTCCAGGCGGCTCGTGACCAGTGCGTGGGTGACCGTTTTCCTAGTTTCGGTGGGGATCCAGCGAAATGTTTTTTTGAGCATGCGAAGAATATTGAAGCAAGATGATGAGACGGCGTTGACTTGTCTGTTCATAGAGAGTGAGGAGTCCAGGATGACGCCTAGGTTCCGTGCGTGGTCCGTCGGGATGGGTGCTTTTCCAAGGGCCTCTGGCCACCAAGAGTCATCCCAGGCGGAGGGAGAGGTACCTAGTATAAGTACTTCTGTTTTGTCTGAGTTCAGTTTTAGACGGCTGTGTTTCATCCACTCGGCTACTTCTTTCATTCCTTCATGTAGGTTGGTTTTGGCAGTGTTAGGGTCTTTGGTGAGTGATAGGATCAGTTGAGTGTCATCAGCGTAGGAGATGATGTTGAGGTTGTGTTGGCGTGCGATGGCCGTGAGGGCGCTCATGTATACGTTGAAGAGGGTGGGGCTGAGTGAAGATCCTTGTGGCACTCCGCAGATGACTTCAGTGGCTTCTGACTTGAATGGTGGAAGGCGGACTCTCTGCGTTCTTCCGGCAAGGAACGAGGTGATCCATTCCAGTGCTTTTCCTTGGATTCCGATGTTTCTGAGGCGTTGTAACAGGGTGCTATGACAAACTGTGTCAAAGGCTGCGGAGAGGTCGAGGAGGATGAGGGCGACTGTGTCTCCATTGTCCAGTAGAGTTCGAATGTCGTCTGTTGCTGCGATGAGGGCGGTTTCAGTGCTGTGTTTGGCTCGGAAGCCGGACTGTGAGGAGTCGAGGGATTTGTTGGTTTCGAGGAAGGCGGCGGGCTGGTTGTTGACAGCTTTCTCGATGACTTTGGCCGGGAATGGAAGGAGCGAGATGGGGCGGTAGTTTTTGAGTTCGGTGGGGTCAGCTGTGAGTTTTTTCAGAAGGGCGCTGAGTTCGGCGTGTTTCCAGATTTCCGGGAAGGTGGCGGAGTTGAGGGAGCAGTTGATGGCGTCTCGGAGGTGTGGTGCTATGATGAAGTCTGCTTTGTTGAAGATGTGGTGAGGGCATGGGTCTGTGGGGGATCCTTAGTGGATAGAGTTCATCAGGCGGATGGTGTCTTCAGTGGAGATTGGGTTCCATTCATTAAGGATGTTCAAGGGGGGTGAAGGTACGGCAGAATGTTGGGTGGGTTGGTCTTCGGGTCGGTTGTCAAAGCTGTTGTGGATGTCTGCGATTTTGTTGTGGAAGAATGAAGCTAGGGAGTTGCAGAGGGCTTGAGTGGGGGTGATGTCGTTGGAGTTGGCTGAGGGGTTGGTAAATTCTTTGACGATGTTGAATAGTTCCTTGCTGTTGTGGGCGTTGTTGTCTAGTCGGTCTTTGAAAGCGGCTTTCTTGGCAGTCCGGATCAGTTGGTGGTGTATACGGGTGGCGTTTTTGAAGGCGTCTTTGGTGCTGGTGTTTGGGGTTTTTTTCCAGGCCTTCTCAAGGGAGCGACAGAGTTTCTTAGATTTCTTAAGATCATCGTTGAACCAGGAGGCGTTTTTGCTGCCTGTTTTTATTTGACGTTTTTTCAACGGTGCTAGGATGTCGGCGGTGTTGGATAGCCATTGGGTGAGGTTAATGGCTGCTTGGTCGGGGTTTGAGGAGTTGGCAGGGGGGTTTTGAAGAAGCGATGAGGAGATCTGGTCGATGGTGATTTTGTTCCAGTTTCTTCGCAGGGTAGGTTGAGGATGGTTGTGGGTTGTGGTCTTATTGTAGATAAAGTGAACGCAGCTGTGGTCCGTCCAAAGGAGAGCTGTGGTGTGACTGAAGGAGACATGTTTGCTGGAGGTGAAGATAGGGTTGAGTGTGTGACCTGCAATGTGGGTGGGGGTGGTGACAAGTTGTTTGAGTCCGATGTTGGCGAGGTTGTCCAGAAGGGTGGTGGCGTAGCGGTCATTGTTCTTTTCCAGGTGAAAGTTGAGGTCTCCCAAAAGAATGTATTCCTCGGAGGGGAGGGCGTGTGGGGTGATAAAGTCAGTGATGTCGTCGCGAACCGGTTGAATGCATAAAAAAAGCATGTCCGGCAGACTCGAGGAATATCCACTGAACCAGATTTAATTGTAAATCAAGGATGTGAAAGGGAGTACCTGAAGGCATGCAATCTGCGACGTAAACAATTTGTTGTAAGTTGAACATCAGCAAAAATAAGCGCGATGAAGACAATAAGTAAAATTCAATTTCAAGAATAAAGCAAGGCAAACAAATATGGAGCAAAGGGAGGCAAAACAGCCGGAATTTTTGCAATCAGAGTCTTTTTTTGAAAATGAAGGAGCAACTACAAATAGCAGTGATCCAAGGACACAAACGAAATCGGATGTTAGAAGTAAGCTAAACTTATGGGAGAAACTATCTAAAAAAGAGGTACAAATGGTGGGAATTAGCCACTTTGAAAAAATATGTTGAAGTGAAAAGAGTCCCTAGAGACTTAAGGATTCATCTGATGCCCAGTCATCAGGACTCAAGTAATGATTTACTACAGGAGTGGGGCGAATATAGCCTAAATTCATCTTTGGGATCCATGGAAATCCTTATAAAGCTTATAGAAATTGTGTTATCCAAACTCAAGAACCAGCTAACAGAGTTGGAAAGAGAATTGACATCAGTTGACCTATCACCGGAAATAAAGAAATTCAAATTGGAATTGGAAAAGCAAATTGAGGAGCATGAGGAATCGGTACAAATGCGCAAACGCACAAAGTTTCAGCGAGACAAAGATGATTATTCAGAGGGGAGAATATTTACATATGCACGAAAATTTGATTTTCTTAAACAGCATGACAGGTTGAGCAACCCGGTAGGTACCTCTGGAAGCATCACCTCCCTATCATCAACAGATCAAAGTGAAGGAGATAGGGCTGGCACCTCAGGAACAATCAATCAACCTTTTTTAGGGGATATGCGACTGGTCCTACAACAACGCCAATGGGAGCAAACAAGAAGATTTCAGTCGCAAAATCAAAGAGGCCGTGGAAAAGGGAGAGGAAAGTCACGTTCAAACCCAAACCGACAAGAAGAGGAAGAAGGGGCATCCGGTGGAGAAAAGATAGGAACAACAACATGGAGTATGCGGTTGAAGAAGACATTCTAGAAGGCTGAAGGCGCACCTTAGGCAAGCCCGTCTGCGCCCGTCAGCGCTAAGACAGGGCTCAGGGCAAGCCACTCTGATTATGCAGTATTCAAGCTCTGTGCTCAAGTCCTACAGAATTCCCAACTGTCCATCTTACATGGTTAACCAGTTAGGGTCTATCAGCAGCACGGTTTGTATTGATTGTGGGTACCTTCCCACCACGAAGCTACCCACGGACACTTTGACAACTGCTTTGGGTTCTCAGGGTGTCATTAATGCTTGTCTCATGAATGCAAGATCTATGAGGAAGCATTTTATTGACATAACAGATCTGATTACTGAGAATCAGTTAGATCTTCTATTTATCACTGAGACCTGGCTCGATACTTTTTCTAATCCGATTGAATCAATGGCTACCCCGACGGGCTATAAAATCCATTGCCTGGACCGTCCAGTTGGCCATCCTATATAGAGACGGTTGGTCTCTGCATAGTGAAACATCCTCCTTGTGGGGGGGGGGCTGTGAGGCTCTGGATTTTAGCCTTTAATTATCTCCGCATCTCACTTTGGGGGGGGTCTTTATTATATTGTCCACCGGGGCCAGCTAAGGCTTTTCTGGACTCTTATGGGGATGCTTTGGCAGATAGATCATTCCGCTTTTCCAATTACTTGCTTCTGGGGGATCTTAATTTGCATCTGGATGTTACAGACTCGGCGGACTCGGCTGCTTTCCTTGAGATTCTTCAGATGGCCCAGCTCTCCCAATGGGTGGAACATCCGACTCATCAAGGGGGGCATACTCTTGATCCCATCTGCGCTAATATCCCTATATCTGTGGTGAAGCCTTTACAGGTCGCTTGGTCTGACCATTTTCCCATATTTTTTTCGTGGGCTGTGCAACTCCTGCCGTGGGCAGCCAGTTACCATTGCCCCCCTACTGCTTGGAAACTGGACGCAGGGCAACTTAGCGGCCGCTTGGCTGGGGCACGGCCTCTCCTTCTCGGAAGCTTGGAAGATAATGTGTTCAGTATTGCCGGTTAGATTTCTGATTCGGTCAGTGCTCTCTCCACCCCTGTGCATAGTAAGCTCAGGAGAGAGTCACCCTCTAAGCCATGGTTTACCTCGGAGCTGAGAACACTGAAACATGCCTGTAGGGTCCTTGAGAGAGCCTGGCGCTCCAGTGGCTATTGCCCCATTGCCAAACAGGCACTTAGAGCAAAACAGAAGCTTTACTATTCATCTATTGGCCTTGCCAAGGGCTGCTATTTTTCAGCTCGTATTGAGCGGGCCAATATAACTCCAAAGAAATATTCGCCATTGTGCAGAGCTTTGTGGCTCCTAGGGCCCAGGCGGCGGTGATACCATCCTCTGTTACCTGGTGTAATACCTTGGTTAATTTTTTTCAGGAAAAAATAGTCGGTATACAGCAATCTTCTTCGAATGGGCCCAAGACAGTTATGGCTGCTCCTTTGGGATTACACGAGAGGGAGAAGGGTGGCACCTTTTCTGCATTTAGTCCGGTAGATTTGACTACGTCACTTAGAATTCTTAAAGCACTTGAATCAGGCTCGCCTAAAGACCCTTGTGCCGCTAGGCTCCTAGCGGAGGTGGCTGACACAATTAATTTTGAGGTCAACTTAGTGATCAATCAGTCGCTTTGCGAGGCCAGTGTTACGTTGCTATGAAAGCAAGCACTGATCCTGCCCCTCCTTAAGAAGCCATCCCTTGATCCGCTGTCCTCTGCCAACTATCGGCCTATCTCGCTCTTGCCAAGTTTGACTAAAGTCTGTGAGATGGTCGTGACATCTCAGCTTACCAACTTTGTAGAGGCGGCTGGCTTGTTACACCCAGCGCAATCGGGGTTCCGTGCGGCTCATAGCACGAAGTCAGAGCTTTTGGAGGTAACAGAGGCGATCCGTGAGTGCCTGGATGCCGGCGGGAGAGTCACCTTGGTTATGCTTGATCTCTTGGCGGCATTCGATACAGTGCCCCATTCTTTACTCCTTGATCACCTAATGGCAATTGGTATCTCGGGTTCGGCTCTGAGTTGGATTCGATCTTTTTAGGAGGGCAGATCACAGCAGGTGTGGCTTCGTCCCTGTGCTATTGTGCTGATGCATTTGTCTACTGGTGTTCCGCAGGGGTTATCCCTTAGCCCTCTTCTCTTTAACATCTATGTGACTCCGCTGGTTTACCTTGCAGAGTCTCTGGGGGCTAAGGTGATAACCTATGCGGATGACACACAACTCCTGTTCTCTTGGAAGAGGGGAGAGGACTCGGTGGAGGTTGTGCAGCATTGACTAGCCTCGGTGTTACTCCGGTTGGCAAGCGCACAGTTGAAATGCAATGAAGAAAAATCTGAAGTACTCCTGTATGGCTCATTTACAGTGGATTTCAGGGATGGTATATGACCTTCAGATTCCCCCCGCCCTACTGCGAGCAAGGGTTCTGCCAAAAATCTCGGGGTTTGGTTTGATGAAGACCTGAATTTTTCAACTCAGATAAAAAAGTTGACAGGGACATGTTTTGGTACCATGAAAATCTTTAAAAAAGTCTTCCTTTTTTGCCAGTCAGCGCTAAGGAGACTGTAGTCCGGGCGCTGATTTTATCCCGCTTAGACTATGCCAATGCCCTTTTGGTTGGCAGCCCTGCTTATTTGACTAGGAAACTGCAAGTGGTCCAAAATGCGGCCTCTAGACTGCTACTGGGACTGCCTTTTAAACAGAGAGTTCATATCCATTTACGTACCCTGCATTGGCTCCCTGTGGAGTCTTGCATTAAATTAAAAATGCTGTCCATTGTTCATCGCGCTATTTATAGGCTAGGTCCTATCTATTTGCAGAAGAGATGTGTCTTCTATAAACCTTCTCGACAACTTCGTTCATCAGATCAGCTTTTAATGCAGAATCCTCGGTTCAATCGCCATAGGCTAGGAGGTAACTCCTTCGACCGCAAAGCTGGCTTGGCCTGGAACCTGTTACCGCTGGCTCTTGGGAGTGTTCATGACCCATTGCTTTTTTAAAAAAAAATTTAAACGCTGCTCTTTTAAGCTTTGGCTCGGAGTGTGGATTAATTCAACTTTCTGGAGTTAGCGCCGGGACACTTTTAGTAGCTGTGCGCTGTACACATTAAATATAACATAACATAACATAACAGAAAAAAATCAAGAATTAACCATAGTAAACCTTCCAGCAGACAAATGACAGAATCTGAACATTTTCTACTGAAACGAGGATTACATTTCTGCCCAAACGCCCATATGGATGTGGCACAAACTAGAATCGATCTATACAGATATGTCCGAAAAATAAAACTGCCTAAATCTTCAGTGAAAAGGAGAATATATCAACAAAAACGACAAAAAGTACATCTACATCAACTTTACAAGCAAAGGATTCTGAGGGATATCTAACACTCATAAACTTGGAAACAAGTGAATCACAAGATAATGTCAGTTTGGAAGGGGTATGTACACAATTGGGAGCTGGATTAAGCCCAAAGAAAACAAAGTCTCATTTTTATCCACAAATGCCTGCTGGCAATAAGATTGACGTATTACATGAGGCAGTCATACAAGATTTCTACAAAATAAAAAGACAACACTACATGGATACCTTAAATGATGCAGAAAGAAAAGCTTTGACAACACTGACTCAAGATGATCAAATAGAAATAAAATGGCAGATAAAGGCTCAAATATAAACATTTGGGACAAGCAAGATTATATCAGTGTGGCATATGAACAACTAAACGACTCATCCTACTGTGATAGATTACAAACGGATCCCATTGACATAATGAAGAACTTAGTTGATGAGAAATTGAAAAATGGAGAGATCAAGAATTAATAGACCATGATGAATTGAAATACCTGACGGTCCAACATCCAACTATGGCAACCATGTATTTTCTGCCAAAGATTCACAAAAATCGCCCTAGACCACCGGGGCACCCGATAGTATCGGCAATAGGATCTCTACTGGAACCAATGGCAAATTATATTGATTTATTTCTGTTACCTTTTGTCTCCAAATTAAGTTCTTATATAAAGGATACAAGCGACATGTTGAGACAACTCAATGGCATACTGTGGCAAACATCTTACATACTAATAAGGATGGACGTGATGTCTTTATACCCCAATATAGACCATGAAATTGGGATTTCAGCATGCCATTTCTTTCTAAAAGAACGCAACATTCACTTCACTTAACACAACAAAATGCTGGAGGAGATAATTAGCATATGCCTGAAACAAAATGTGTTCCTGTTTGGGGAGGAGATGTTTCTTTTAGTCTGAGTTTCGCCTGCCTTACTATGGGGTGGTGGGAACAGAAATGGGCATGGCAATCTGAAAATGACAAATTCCTAAACAAAATAGTGTTATGGATGCGTTTCATAGATGATTTGCTAATAATCTGGGAAGGGTCTGAAGATGAATTTAAAGAATATTTCAAGATTCTCAATGAAACACCAGCTAATTTCAAATTCACCTATGATCTAAGTAAAACACGAGTTACTTTCCTTGACACGGAAATCTACATTGTCAGAAATGAAATTCATACAACACTTCACAGAAAATCCACTGCTACGAATGCCACTTTGCATGTGGAAAGCTTTTACCAACAAAGTTTGTTTCAAAATATCTCTGATGGGGAATTCCTGTGATTGAGACGTATATGCTCAGAACCTGAGGAATGGATGAAAACCAGTATGCATACAGCAAAGAGATTCAAAAAAAGAGGATATGCAAAAAAAACAAATTGAAACAGGCTGGGAAAGGGAAAACAACATGAAGAGATTAGATCTATTGAAACCAAAACAAGTAAAAGATCAAAGGATTTGAGAATCAGAGCCGATCATCACAACTTTTTCTAAAGAATCAATCAAAATCAGAGATGTACTAAAAAGGAACTGGAAAATTTTACAATTGGGCAACACAGTTGGAAAATTATTAGGAAATGTTCCAAAAATAACATACCGAAGAGCGAGGAATCTAAGAGATCGTTTGACTCAAAGCCACTTCCAGAAGGAGAAAAACAAAAAATGGCTACAGTGTAAAGGTTTAAAAAATGCCATTGTTGCAAAGTCTGCCAAATTGCTAAAAACATCCAAGAAATAAAAATGGCAGATGGAAGAACGTGGAATATTCAAGAGTTGATTACTTGTAATTTACTCCCCCACGCCGTCTGGCCACCGGGTTGCTACTTGAGTGACTGCAGTGGTGCAGTAAGGGTGTCCAAAATTGCACCGGGCCCCACCTGTATTCAGCTTCAAATCGATGGCTTGATTTCCTTTTCAATATCTGGTTTGGTATCCTTACAACCTCATGATGTTTTCCATTTAGGACATTACACCTTGAGGTGTCATAGCACTGCCGGTTACTGTAGAGGCGTGAGCATTTGAACATAAGGGTGAGTCCATCAGCTGCAAACCCTACTACCTGCACTACAGCTAAGAAATAACTGTTTTAAACATTAGTGCTTTGAGAAATATTAATAATTGTTTTTAACATTTTATGTGTAGGACACCACTTGTGGTGCCTGCCACTACACCACCACGAGGGATGTTGAAAGTCACCTGTGCAAGCAGACTGGGTCAACTTTTTAGGTAGATTTTACAGAGAGCTACAGTGTTATCAAGGATGTACAGTCACCTCATACTTTTGATCATGGTTTCTTTCTTTACTCCATAGATTACCCTCAACCTTGTTTAGGTACTTTTTCTAATCACAAGTGGTAGGTAGATTGTTCCAGTTACTACCACGACATGTGGAAAGTTTGCACGTTGGCCCTGATGAATTGTTGCCTGATCTCATAGAAGTTTAGGCAAAAAACATGTTGACCATTGTAGAGTAGAGCGCTAGGATCTTGAACTAATAGTTTCAGATAAAAGTTGCCACTCTATTTTTATTTTAATCAGGTGGGAGCCATCTCATTAAAATAATTTTTGGGCTACCCAACTGGTTTTAATTCTCACCTTCTTTACACTACATCTACACTAGCCTAGGCCCCTCACCCACACCTCACCAAGCGGCAAGGAACAAAAGATCTCCATTAAAGAGCCCCGTTATTGGGTGCCTGTCGGGTATAGCAGCACCGACCCTACGAAGAGCAGACCCAATGATGAAGCATGACACCTAGCTGGATGGGTGTGTGAGGGCCCTAGTTATGAAAGGAGGAATTCCCCTTCCTCCTTCTCCCTTGAAGGCTACGTTGTCCCTAAGGGAGTCTAGCACTGTTTGCCTCTCTGTACTCACCTCTATAGTGACCCCCTGAGGAACTGCATACCATTTTTGTGTTTGGCTGTGTGAGTGACTATGGATGATTGAGTAGGTATGTGAGTAGCTGTTTGGATGACTGACTCAGTGTGTGAGTGGGTGTATGAGTTGGTATGTAAGTGTCTGTTTGTCTGTATGACTTGGATGTGTGAGTGGTTGTGTTGGTGAGTGAGTGGGTGCATGAGTGGCTGTATGGGTGAATTAGTTGTGTGAGTGGCTAAATGAGTGAATGGATGTGTGTGTGGCTCTATGGATCAGTGTGTGGGGTGTGAGTACTTCTATGGATCTATAAATGGGTATGTGAGTGGTTGTTGGAGAGTGGGTAAATGAGAGGTTGTATAAGGGTGTGAGTGGGTGTGTAAGTGGTTCTGTGGATGATCTCATCAGTGATGTAATTTGAGATAATATCAGTGATGTCATTAGTGATGTCACTGGTCATGTCATGAGTGATGTAATATGTGAGTTCATAAGCAGTGCATTGTGGGGGTTATAGTTTGCACAGGTAACTATAGCTGCTGAATTTCAGTGGTTTCGTATGAAAAAGTTGAGCCCAACAATAACGTCCCTGTAACCTTTGTTTTTTCAGTGAATTTCAAAGGTTTTTTTAATATTCTACTACCTACCTATAACATCCCTGTCACCTTTATACTTTTCTGTGATTTTTTTTTACGTTTTTAAAGTTCTATTTCCTAACTATAACATACCTGTAACCTTTGTTTTTTAAGTAAAATTCTAGAATTTTTCAAAATAGTTTTTCTTACTTGCAACCTTTGAGAGAGGGTGTGTGTGAGTGCCTGTGTGGGTCTGTAAGTGGGTGTGTGAGTGTCTGTATGGTTCCGTGAGTAGGTATGTGAGGACCTGTGTGGATCTGTGAGTGCCTGTGTGTGTCTGAGTTGTTATGTGAGTGCCTGGGCGGGTCTGAGTTGTTGTATGAGTGCCTGTGCGGGTCTGTGACTAGATCTGTGAGTGTTGCTATGGGTCTGTTAGTGGGTGTGTGAGTGCTGCTATGAATCTTGGGCATTTGCATACTTAGGGTAATTAAAAGGGAGAACCATGGACTCTGCCCTCACCAGGAGATGACAAGAAAGAACCTGAACCCACTTGTCACAGTCACTACAGAAGAGATTGCAATCTGATACAATAATTATACATTTATCTCCATTCAGGATTTCAGATTGTTTTTTAAAAGTAGAATGGTAGAGAGAAAACACACTTGCTTTGCCTTCCCCAAGCCCAATATGTTAGGATTATTTGTCCTTTACAGAAGTGGAGCTTTAGTTGGGGTCCCTGTTATGTTTATATTTAAAGTGCTTCTCATTGAGCATTGGAGCCAGAATGGAACTTCACCTGCCTATATTTCCAAGAAGGGGCCAAAGTTATGCACAAAAAGTCTACCCTACTAGAGTACATTCTACTGGATAAGTAGTAAGTGCTACCATGTTGGGTAAATGCACATATAAATAATTCAATTGGGGTGGGGCCCACGCTGCTCCCTCCCTGGGTGGATTTCAGCCCCAGGAACGCAATCTCTCAAGCACCGGCTGAAATTCAATGATAGAGGTGTCCCTGGGTGTGTCCCTGGGTGCCCTGATCCCTCCCCGGGCACCCAGTGTGCTATGAGACCACCGGGGTAGCCTAAAGGCCCCGGTGGTCCCAGCCTGCTTGCCGCCTCCAGCGGGAGCCAGCATTGCTATTGCCCACAGAGAGCTGCTGGAAATGCAACTCCCTGTGTACAGGACCAATAGTTTCATGTCTACAGGCAGGAAAATTTATGAAACTTCTGCTTCCCGCAAGTGGGAGCACTATGGCAGCTCCCGCTTGCTGGAAGCAGAGTATTTCTTTTACTTGGTGGGAGCTGTTGGCCCCCACCAAGCAAAAGCAAACAGCTATGTCCCAGGGGGCACCCCAGAACATAGCAGAAGCCAGCCCTGGGGTGTGGTGGTCCCCAGGTCCATTAATGGCTCTAGGAGGTAGGCAGCACAGCCCCCTCTTTTGTTCTGCACAGGCTGGCCCCTGGGAAGTGGTGGTGCCCTGATCCGTTTATGGCTCAGCACGGGGGCTGCTGGCCCCCACCTCAATTTTTTTAAAATATTTGGCCCGAGTAGGTGGTGGCCCCTGGGGGGTCTGAGTGGACCCCGATTAACTATGATATTAGCTCAGGTGAGGTGGCAGTCCCCACGGCCTGGGGGTCCACAAGGACCCCCCTGTATAAATTTAACATGTGCCTTAGAGAGGTGGCATTAACAAGCCCTGGGAGGGCTGCCCGTGCGCCCCATCCATTTTTTTATGACTACCGTATGCCCCGGGTACCTGGCATACCCAGTGTCTTCTTGTTTTTTTTTTTTTTTTAATTCATGCGATTCTCACAAATACATGTGAATTTTGCTGTGTCTTTTCAAAAAAATACTTTTGCCCTGCTGGGGTCCCTTTGGGTCCTAGTACCAAGGCTTGGGGGCCAGGGTATTCCTACCCTGCCCCTTTTGTTTATTCATGTTTTTTATGGGACTAAGCTGAGTCCCAAAATGACTGCTAACAGTTCCTGGTCGAAGTGTTGGCAGCCAGTCAGAGCTCTGCAGATCTCAGCACAAGCTCATCGTTATTCACAAAGTCACAGTGGCCATAGACTTACACATTTGGATTTGCTTGAATTTCTCAACAACTTTTAAATGGATTTACACCAAATACCAAAAAGCACAATCTGTGAACCAAAATCTATCTTTCTGCAAAATTTGGTGTATTTCCATTCGGTGGTTCGGGCTGCAGACGTGTCTAAAGAGTATATGGGAATTAACTTGGGAAACACACTTTTTTTTTACTCCCTCTAGTTCTCTGCCCCGCTTAACCTCCCTGTGGCAAACAATGTAAAAAATGCAAGTGGCCCACATGCCCCCGGAGCCACGGGTACTGCCACCTCCCCAGTACTCAAAGAAAATAATGACGGGGGTCCATTGCAGCCCTCAAGGACCACCACCTCCCTGGGGCCTAAATATGCATTAGAGGGGGGCTGTGCGGCCCCCCCACGTGGAGCCATTGATGGCCTGGGAATCGCCACCACTCAGGGCCAGTTCCTGCTACCTCCTGAGTTTCCGATCATCAGGAGGAGCTATCTGATTTTGCACGGTGGGAGATGACCGCTCCCACCAAGCAAAAGCAAACATAACTCTGCTTTCTGCAAGCAGGAGCTGTAAAACAGCTCCGGTTTGCAGAAAGCAGAGTTTCCGTCTGTTTCCCTGCACGCAAAAATGCGTGCAGGGAAACAGATGAATACATTGCTCCCACAAGTAGAGAGCTGCTATTTCAAGCAGCTCCCTGCTTGTGGGAGCTGTGCCCTCTCGTATAGTTCCTATAAATTTCTATAGGATGTGTGCATTTAGACAGCGTAAACTATGGGATTGGTTTCCAGACTGATTCCAGGTACCCCCACCGGATAGGTTAGTCTGGAGTACTGCTAGCTCACAGTGCCCCTATGCAACCCTCTTAACATGGAGTGAATAGTTTCTGGCAACTATCGAACATGACAACCCTGATCCCACAGAATCCTGTAAAAAGTACAGTACTTTTCGTTCAGTCACTCGTGCTCACCTTGTCTCAGAGGAATATACAGAATAAACGATGGAGAAGTTTTTCAAGAAGCATTTTTTGAACCAGCGTCATTCTAATGTAAAATATGTGTGCTGAAACAACCATAAGACAGAAACAGATATAAATGATTGTAAGCACAAATAGAGTTAAAGGATACACCATCCCCATTACCTGAAGTGAGAGGCTGTGAGACCCATTCTTGATCTCGAGATGGACACCTGCGAGGGATGTGAGACCACTACGAGCTGGTGTGTCTGCATGCAGGAACCTCAGCGACATGCATCAGTGTGTCAGCATGGAAGTCCTTTTTCTCCTCTCCCTGCCTCAGCAAAGTTATGGTGTTTATATACTCAAAGTGGTCCCCCCAGGGTATAAACCTTGCTGTGTCAAGTCGGACTAGGATGATGGAAGGAATGACCCTTATACATAGTTATTATGCCGGAGATGGTAGTCCTGCTGAGATTCCAAGAATCCTCATACATAATGAATGAGGCTAGTTTTCGGAGAAATCCCCATGTCATTTAAGCAGTACAGTATCTAGATAAAAGGTCAGTTCCAAGAACCATTATGTAGTGTAATGGGAGGGGAAAAACAAGTGAAAGGTTTATTTACTACCTGAGCCTATATCGGGGTACCTGTATGAAACATAACAACCCGGTCCTGCAGGAGTTGGGCACCAGCTGGGACCGCTGGGACCTTGATGCTCCTCCCGCAGTCCCAGAGAGGAGAAAGAGGATAATGAAGGTCAGAAAGGAGCAGAAAGAGGCAAAATATAGGTCAGAAATGAGCAGAAAGAGGCAAAATAAAGGTCTGAAACAAGAATAAAGGTCAGCAACGAGGAGAAAGAGGCAAAATAAAGGTGAGAAACTAATCAAAATAGGCGAATAAAGGTCAGAAATGAGCAGAAAGAGGCAAAATAGAGGTCATAAACGAGCAACAAGAGGCAGAATGAAGGTTAGAAATGAGCAGAAAGAGGTAGGATAAAGGTCATAAATGAGCAGAAAGAGGAAAAATAAAGCGAAAGCTTGCTGAGAATTGTTGAGACCTTGTTGGAGGCCCGCCCCCTTTTGCAACCAATATGCACGAGGGCCTCCTGGTATACCACAGGTTGGGGATAAACTCCCCAAGGCTGCTGAGGGTGTTGGGGGCCAAGAACCCTTATTATTGCAATAATTAAGTCTCCCACAGCCGGATCGCTCAGATATCATCAGTGGTCCCGCTCCCTTTCTGTACCACTCTGCACAGGGACCTCCTGGGGTACTACTGATTGGGGGATGAACTCCCCTTGGCTGCTGAGGGTCGCTGGGGGCCAAGAACCCTTATTATTGCGATAACTAAGTCCCCCACAGCCAGATCGCTCAGATGTCATTGAAGGCCCGCCTCCTTTCTGTACCACTCTGCATAGGGGCCTCATGAAACCTCATTGGAGGTCGCACCCCCTTTCTCAACCACTCTGCAAAGCTGCCTCCTAGTGCACTACTGGTTGTGGGATGAACTCCCCTTGGCTGCTGAGGGTTGCCCGGCTGCTGGTGAGCACCCATCAAGTCTTGTCTTGCTCCCCACGTGCCAATGGAAATAATTCTTCTATGTTGCGGAGTGGGAAGTTTATCGGTAACTCTGCATTCTCCATGGAACACAGAGTTGCTGAATTCTGCAAACTGCGCGAGCGAAGCAGAATTTTATGCTCAGCTTAGAAATAAACTAAGGTTACAGGTAAGTTATAGGAAAAAAATAGCATTAAAAAACCTTAGCAATTCAGGGGGGTGAAAATACAATCTCTGTGCAGGCTCCCAATGCCTCCAACACTCCAACAGCAAAATGCCTCTCATGATGCTAGAGCAGGTACGATGGGCGCAGGGAAACCACAGTGCCGAAAACCACAGTCTGTGTGACCTGAAACTGAAAGGTAAGCACCAATCAAATCATGCCCCTTACCTCACTGACAGCAAGATCCGACTAACAGAGGCACCACAGTGGTGCAGGACAAATGCCTGTCAGATCATATTTTCAATCAGTTCCCTACCTTACACACACATCAGGAGGTATAACCATCACAAAACATAATTGATATTCATGGTCTGTGAGTGATGTTCTAGGGCAAGACCTTGAAATTAATGTCAGAAAGAAGGATTTGCATCGAATGTTACATTCCTGAAATTAATCCCCTTAGTGGTTACCTTGACAATTGAAGAATGGAAAGTAAAGAATCAAAAGATTATGTTTTTGTGAAATAATATGAGTTAGGTTGAAGAACCGAGAAATGCAGTCAGAACTGGTTACTAATCTTTTCAGCATTCAAGTGCTGAATTGCTTGGAAGCCAAAATACTGTTGTGGTTCAGGCTTACATTGCAACAGAAAATGGACTATGCTTTTGCTGTGTTGTCTTTGTTGTGGAAATTCTGTAAAGAAGCTTAAAATCGGCATGGGCTAAGAACGAGTTACAATACGGAATTTTATGTTAATTGGCTGTGACTAAATAGGTGACTTGACTTATTAATGTGGGTGATATCAATGATACTTACACTAAAAGACAGTCGTGTAGACCTTTTTGCAAATATGTACGTAAGTAAGTTTCAGAGTTGTCTATTGTCCCTCATCTGTTTCACTGGAGAACAAGGATAGCAGAGCAGGCTGGTAGTTAAAGTGTGCCAAGACATGGAGTAGGAGGAAAACACGAGAGGAGTGGAAACAAGGTGATGTGCAAGAAAGGGCCGAAGGGTGAGTAGATATAACTGAGAATCAGTGCAAGCAAGATAGGACTTATGCAGGAGACACAAAATGGGGTCTTGGGGGCAGCCAAGTGTAGGGAGGTCAGCCCCCCAGGATGTTTGGGGAACAGGAGCGGGGTGGGCCTCTACTCCGCCCCTTTTGGTCTTGTTGGGCTGGTTGGGCTATTTTATAGCCCAAGGGTTATTTATTTCACCATTTTGGGTTTCCAGCCACCATTCTATAGTATTCCCGGTGGCTGTTCAGATTTTTTCTAATTTAGTTAAGTGAGGGCCCCCTTTTTACGTTCCCTTTCATGTCCCAGCTCCCTCACGTTGGCCCTGCTTGTCCGTCCATGCTTAGATTCCATTAGAGCCGCCTGGCATTTGCTGGGTGTCAATGATGAGGGAGTACTTCACAGGGAGGAGAGCCTCATCGCTGTGGCGGCTTGCCTGTGACGCAGGAGAACTCCATAGGAAGGTGAGCCTCGGCGCTGCAACGGCTTACATGTAACCTCCTTGGTACTTGAACGCAGGTGGGAATCGGGTTGCTCACGTCTGCGGAGAGCGAGCCTGATGTAGGTATGTTGGCGCAGGCCCCTTATTAGGAGAGTATGACTCCGTTTTCGGCCTCAGGGAATGGGGGAATGAGAGATAATTTCCCGTTCGGGGGTAGAAGGGGAGCAGCCTGTTTTGGCTCCCAGAGTCATTTCGAGGCAAACTTTTGTGCGAGGGCTATAAAAAAAATTCGGGTGGGGGTGTTATTCTGCCATCAACCTTCAGAGTTTTTATGCAGTGTTTTGTAGAGGTGGTGAAAAGAACCAATTTCTAATTACAAGTTATAGTCTTATTAGGACCAGGGCAGTATTTGGGTGCAGCTGTGCATGGTCCCGGACAGCTTACTCTGCCAGGTTGACACACTCGATGGAGGGGGGGCTGGACCCCCTTAGAGCCCAACGGGCATTTAACGTTTGATTATGCTCCCACCCTTGCTTTTGCGATCGAACCTTGGTGAGCTACAGCAAGCGGAGGCTGGGGCCTTTTCGCATGGGGGGGCTGAAGGTTCTCTTGCCACTTGTCTTTAATTTCCTGGCTGGCAGAGCTGTGGCCACAGTGTTGATTCGGCATGTCACGCTCATCTCATTATTCTGAGCATCACTTCATATCATGTAAAGGGGTCAGCTCATTATCTATTCTTCAGAGTGGAGCGGCTTTTCCTCTCCCACTTCTGGAGGGTTAGTTAGGTAGGTGGATTCTCCGGGTACATTGGGATGGCAGATTGTGATACACTCAGGGACCAGCACACCAGACCATATATTGGCGGCGGGATCACTTCTGCAGCGTTCCTGACATGGGAGGGCACTGTACGGCTAAACTAACTCGTGGTGAAGAGAAGTCTGGACCCAGTACGGCCAGGCTGGAGCGTCGGGGGACCACAAGATCACTGCCCTACGAAGGCCCTGTACGGCTTCGGCGGTGCACCAGGCCAAGGGGGACAGTACTCCCCCTGGTGGAAATCGACTGGATGGTTATGAACCACAAGATCACTGCCCCAAGTAGGCCCCGTACGGCTTCGGTGGGACACCAGGCAAAGGGGGACCGTACTCCCCCTGGCGGAAAGTGACTCACAAAGCAGCATTTAGGGTACGGTACAGCTGGAAGCTTATGGACCACAAGATCACTGCCTCACGTAGGCCCTATACGGCTTCGGTGGTGTACGAGGCCAAGGGGAACAGTACTCCCCCAGGCGGCAAGTGACTCAGAAAGCAGCTTTTAGGGTACAGTTTGGCTGGAAGGTTATGGACCACAAGATAATTGCCTCATGTTGGCCCTGTACGGCTTCGGTAGTGCGCAAGGCCAAGAGGGACAGTACTCCCCCTGGCAGCAATCAACTCGGTATGGACCACAAGATCACTGCCTCACGTAGGCCCTGTACGGCTTCGGCGGTGCACCAGGCTAAGGGGGACAGTACTTCCCCGGCGGAAATTGACACAGAAAGCACTTTTAGGATATGGTATGGCTGGAAGGTTATGGTACGGTTTTCAATGCAGGCACAGGGTATATGGATAAAGGTGGAGCGCTTTTGGAGGGAGCTATAATTCAATAAAGCAAATGATGCCTAGGAATTAATAATCAAATAATTAAAGGATAGAGATCATTGAATTATCCCTTCCTGCCCTGATTTAATCATATGAAGAAAAATCTGTGTCTGATATTTATCTGCAACCAAAGGCAACCCAGTGATAGTTACAAAAACAAGCTATTTTATTTATTTTAGCCAGTTTCTTCAAAAATGAACATAAGTACATTTTTCTTCTTTTTCAAAACATATATATATGACCTACTGGCGGTCGCCAGTAGGTATATATAGTTAGGATTTTTTTTAATAGGGATTTCTGAAAATTCTATGTTTAATAACTTTGGCGTTGATGGACGGAATTGGCTGACATTTTCATTAAAATGGCATATTTGGTTTCTGAGCGTCCCCTGAAAGTTTGGGGGGATTTCGTCAAGCGGGGGCCGAGAAAAAAGGGGGGTCCCAAAACGTGTTTTTAACATAGAGTTTTCCATAGGGCGGTTGGACTCACTTTTAGCCCGAACGGCTGAATGGATTTCTACCAAACTTGGCAAAATTGTAGGGACTGGTACCCCGATGTGCCTTTGCTATGTCTCAAGATATATGCTCCAGTGGTTTTTCCAAAAATTAACTTTGAAAAATATATATTGGGCTATATATATATGTTAGAGCCCAAATGTAGCCCAATGTAGCCCAAAGATGGCCACCAGAGACAAAAAAAACCAAATGTAGCCCAAATATCAGCCAGATGTAGCCCAACTATAGCCCAATGACAGAATGTTCCAGAGTGTCCTAAAGAACAACTAGAGCGCTAACAGTCTTACTAATGACAAAAGTATGGCACACCTGAAGTCATCTTGATTGGAATAAAGTGTTAACACTTAAAACATTTAATTTGCAAAGGAACAAAATGAGGGGGTTCATTGTGCCATAGAAATTATGATTATTGCTGAATAAAGAAAAATTAGGGCACATTTTGAGTGACTTCTCAAATCCTCTTATATTTCATTAAAAGAATTCTGATATGCAGTCTCCCAAGATGGCCACCAGAGACAAAAGAGCCCAAATGTAGCCCAAATATCAGCCAGATGTAGCCCAACTATAGCCCAATGACAGAATGTCCCAGAGTGTTCTAAAGAACAACTAGAACGCTAACAGTCTTACTTATGACAAAAGTATGGCACACCTGAAGTCATCTTGATTGGAATAAAGTGGTAACACTTAATACATTTAATTTGAAAAGGAACAAAATAATGAGGGGTTTCATTTTGCCATAGAAATTATATATATATATATATATATATATATATATATATATATATATATATATATATATATATATATATATTACCTACTGGCGGTCGCCAGTAGGTATATATAGTTAGGATTTTTTCTCTATGGAACTTTTGAAAATTCTATGTCTAATAACTTTGGCGTTTGTGGACGGAATCGGCTGAAATTTTCAGGAAAATGGCACATTTTGTTTCTGATCAGCCCCTGAATTTGGGGGGGTTTCGTCAAGGGGGGCCGAGAAAAAAGGGGGGTCCCAAAACGCGTTTTTCCCATTCATTTTTCCATAGGGCGTTTGGCCTCACTTTTAGCTCGAACGGTTGAATGGATTTGCACGAAACTTGGCAAAATTGTAGGGACTGTTAGCCCGATGTGCCTTTGCTGGGTCTCAATATATGTGCTCCAGTGGATTTTTAGAAATTAACGTTTAAAAAAACAGATATATCTGTGACAGCGTACCGGATAGCGCACCAGTTCGTGTACTTTTCGCGTAACGGAGCTTTGCGAAGCGAAGCTGATTGGCTCTCCGGTGTCTGTCAACATTCTAAACAGTCCGTAGCGGCCGCCATCTTGTCTTTCGGTAGGATCGAGAGACAAGAGGAGGCCAGAACGAAGGGGCAAATGCCCATAAGGGGGCATAGTAGATCCTCCCTGACCCCCTAGGTTTGATGTGGAGGCTTTAAAAGGGCCCCGCCGTGCAAAAAAAAAATTTTTTAAAAAAAATGTTTTTTTCGTGGGGTGCGCCCGGTACTCGTACCGGAAAGCGGTCTGGGGAGCGTACTATAAGGAAACAAGAATGATTGACTTTTAACTTATTGTATGTTTATTGAATGTTCGTTTAGTTGTTTTTTTTTTTTTTTGTTTTTTTTTATTTACGTAGCAACATGTAGGTACCAATGCAGAGTCTATAAATTAATAAACGCCGTCTCCTTTGTAGATATCTTGCCTGTTGTTAAAGAAGTTATTGTGGTATATGGAATTCATACCATAGTCTGTCTGGAAAGCCGAAACAACATGGAGGCAGGAGATGATAAAGAGATGTTAAATACACATTGGAGATTATATAGTGGGAGAAAGGAAGTAACTATGAACAAAGTTAGTATGTAACACCAAAAAGTTGCACAGTATATTTAAAGTCTGACTTTACGTTATAATCAATTTGCTACTATTTTACAATATACATATAAAAATAAATAATGTGTCAAACAATTTTTGAATTAAGAAATAAAAATGTATTATTCAGATTGTTTCTCAAAATTTAAAAGAGATTCTAAAAAATGATGATCATTTTTTTCTTCATTTTCCAGTAGAAAATCTACTGCATCCACACATTGCACAAGTTCATTGTTTATTGTATCGTCGTAGAAATCCTGGTCAACTTCCGTCTCCTTTTGTGTTCCTGTTTCAATTTTCAAGTTATTTTCTTGTCCTTCCATTTTGAATTCTGAAAAATGAATTTAAAAAAAATATATCAGTACAGATAGGGCACTGTTGGGTTTCAGTACAGACAGGCAGTTTGGTTATTTAAACAGTGTTTTTTTCGTTGGGCAGTGTATGGTATCAAATTGGAAGTAGAAATATGAAGAAAATTATCAAATAAACTCTTAGTCAATTCTGAATTATACTAGAGAAGTCTAACTCTATCCTTAACTCAGGGCCGGGGCTAGGCATGGGCAGCGTGGGCTGCCGCTCAGGGCCTCGCACTCAGCCCACCAGCATGGGGCCACGCACTGGTGATGTGTCTTTTTGTTTTCCTGGAGATCTATCACAAAGAAAGGTGTCGCCTGCAATTAAGGTCCATTGGAGGGGGCCCCCTCCTTGGGCCTCTCATGGATGGTGTCAGGAGGTATAGGGGAGGGAGAAGGAGACGCTCCCTCAATTGCAAGGAGACCATTCACAGACACTGTGGGGGGCCCATTGTCCAGCATTTTGGCGCACCCACAGTTTTAACTTTTAGACCACAATCAATTCTCACACCTATGAAGGTGTGAGAAATGCGTGTGGAATAAAAGTTAAAACTGTGGGGGCGTCAAAATGCTGGACAATGGGGCCCCCACAGTGTCTGTGAATGTTCTCCTTGCAAGGGGCCACTTATGTAAATTGGAGGGGGCCTCCCGCATGTTCCCTTTTAGCCCAGGGCCTCGCAAATCCTAGGACTGGCCCTGCCATAACTAAAACAGAGAAGTCTATTTTATTCTATAAGTATTACAGAGTGATAGAATATAACTGTCAGAAAATGTTTTTCTAATTAGCTTTCAGTACAGAACATACTTCAGTTTTAAAAATAATATCTTACCTTTTAAATATAACTTGAAGTTATCAGTTGATTTTTAGTGGTTATGCACTTCACGAAGTAGTAGTCAAAATGGCTGTGTTTCTCTCTCTTTGTTTATATATATTCAGGTACATAACCAATCAAATGTCATGATATAATAGTGGAAATTGAAAGTAATATTTTAATTGGTTGTCATTTCCAACACTTCCGATGTTTTGTGAAGTAATTTACCTCAGGGATTTTAGAGAGTTCTACATGCTAAATGGCTAAATGGTATTCCAACGAAATTTGTGAAAATGGTAGGGATTGGTATGTAGTATGAGCTAATGTTTAATTGGTGAAAGTGTCTCCAGTGGTTTTTCTGTAAATTACTTTCCCACCTTTTTTGAGCGAGTGCTTGTCAGTGCGTTTCCCGGTACGCGAACTTGCAGCGTTACGGGAGTCCTCCATTTTGTGTTTCGGTAGAATTGAGATACAAGATGGAGGGTAAATAATGTTCAGAATGGGTAGATTGGGGTACTTTAGACGTATCCTGTCTCCCTAAGTTTTCTGAGGGTGGCTGAGGAGGCTCATATATGTCGAGAAAAATAAATTGATTTTTTCGCGTGGTTAGCTGCCGGTACACGAACTGGGTAGCGATCCGGGAAGCGAATATAAGTGAAATAAGAGAAAAAAGGTACATTCGAAATTTCAAAAGAGTAAACTAAGTTAAGGTAGCTCCGAAAAGAGCTTTTGGGTTCTGTGTAAGTTCTAGAAACTTATAAGTATGAACCAATACACATTCTTAAATTTAGTATGAAAACTCTGTTCCCCTCATCTGAGAAATGCACGCCATCTCCTCTGTAGATATCTTGCATGTAGTAACGCAAGTTATTGTTGTAGATAACACCCATTCCATGGTCTCTCATGTAAGCTGAAACAGACTTATTTACATGCTTCCTCGATTTCTCAATTTGTGGACAAAATTGATTGGACCACCTCCATTTTTGTCTTTGGCATACATTGGAATATACCAAGGCAGTTTGAGGAAAAAGTGTCATCAATTGCTCAAAGGTGTCTTTTAGGAGCATTTCCAGACCTACCCCAGTCAAAGTGCCCAAATCGTTTCCTCCACAGTGCACTATTATGAGGTCAGGGGTTGGCAAATGTAAAAAGGTTTTCACCAACGGTATCAATTGGTGACATTTCAATCCTCTTCGACCAATCCATTTGATTTCCACATTTTGTAAATTGAGGTTGTGTAAATTTCTGTTATCAGCATACCTGCGAGCCCAGTGGATGTAGCTATGTCCAAGAATCCAGACTGAAAACATGGCTAGAGGAGTTTTTGCTGCAGTCAGATGAAGTGTGGGAATGAAATGGCAGTTGAAATAGTGAAGTTTGTAATGAAAAAAACTGTGGAGTTTAAGTGCAAATGATTCATTAGCAGTGATTGGTGTATTTCCATTGCTGAAAACAGAAAGTTAGGGTGCATGGATGTGTTCTTTGAAAGATGTATTTTGAATGGTTATTTAAAAATGTTGTTATGAAAGATTGCAGTGGATTAGCAGGTGTACTGAGAGTTCAGAGTTCATTTGAAACATTGTTGTGTGAACTTGTGAACATGACAGGTCTGGCAGGCGGTAGTTGCTATGGAAAAGAGGTAGAAAGGGCAGAGGGGGGAAGGGTGTTGATTTGAAAAAAGTGAGGGAAGAGTTTTGATTGGCTGACATGAGAGATATGTGTGATGAATATCAGCGTTTCAGTGCCTTTGTTGGTTCCAGCCTCTGGAGTGCATACCTTTAATTCTGCTAAAGAATAATTGGCGTGTTCTGAGTCTGTTTTGAATTTCAAAAAGAATTTGTAAAGGTGAGTTATCGTTTATATATTTTAGATAAAGACTAGTATGCTTTTTTGCGTAAATAAGAAAGTCAGCTGTGTATTTAAAATGATGTTTTGCGTCAAGTGTTTGCATTCTGCTTTCAAAGGCGATTTTGGATTCTTTTACCAATTGTAATTGTAGATATTGTAAAGTATTAGTACTGACAAGGTGTGTATGTACATAGGAGCTGTGCTGTGTTTTCAAATTATGATCAGAAAATCGTTTTTAAGGAAAAGGCATGCTTTAAAAAATTATGAGAAATTATGTACTTGTGATGTGACTCCTGCAATGCGTCGCTTTTGCGGAACAGATATATGATGCATTTGTGTTGTTATTGTTACGGTGTATATGTAAAAAATGATGCATAAGTGTTGCACGGGCATTATAAATACCCTCCTATGTGTGCTTAGCAATTTCAAGTCACTTCCCCCGGGTACAAGGGCCTTGTAAATACGTCCCCATGTGTGTCTGGTCATTTGAAGTCACTTTCCCCATGCTGCAAGGCCCTTGTAAATACGCCCCTATGTGTGCCTGTAAAATTTTCATTATGATTGTTTGAGTTACATAGCCATGTTAAAAGTTATTAAAAAAAGGTGCAAGTATCTTAAAAAAACGTTTTGATGTGTATTAGGGCATTTTAAGTCAGTTCCCCATGAATGTAGGTGTATAATTGTTTTACATAAAAGGTTTTAAAACTTTGTTTGAAATCAAATGCATGCACACTTAGGGCTCGATGTAGGTGGTCGTTTCAGGCCATTTACCGACCGGTTACGGCCGATTTCAGCCGTTTCCGACCGGTAAATGGCCAATCGGTATGTAGGGGCCTAAATCCAAGGCCACATGTAGGTAAATCTACATTTACAGAATCGGTGAAATTGTTTTTGATGGTAAAATACCGATTCGTAAAGGCTCCTGGCACTCTGAAGAGTCCCACCTACATATGGGTGGCTTCAAATCGGTATATTTACCGATGTTTTATTTTACCGAATCGGTAAAATTACCGACTCTGTAATTTTACTGATTCAGTAATATATTGCCTCCTACATAACAAATTTTGTAAACTGGTCGGTAACGGCCGAAAATACCGTTTTTCGGACGATACCGACCGACCTACATCTGTCCCTTAAAGTTTTAGGGAAAGATTTATGATGGTTGTGCGCCTCTTTTGTGTTGCTGTTGCGTCACTTTTATAATGCAGGAGAGATTTAGAAGATGCACCATGTTGCAAAACAGCAGCCGCGGGTCGTGGAGGGAGTTACGGTGGGGCAGGTAGACGGGGAGTGGGAGGGGCAGGGTAGAGGGACGTAAACACTGGCATATGGATTATTGCAGGTAAGTACACAATTTAATGTGCGTAAAGTTTCATGTGGGCTTTTTGTTGCAGGGTGGGCAGTCATTTGCATGAAAGCCCTGTAATATTATCACTATCACAGTAAAATTAAAAATATTTTATTGAATCATTTTTATAGCATTGTTGAATCTAATTCTTACTGTTATTGATTTACTGTTTGGTAATAGTGGTTAATAACATTTTTTATTATATTTTACCACACATTCAACTGCAGATTATTTGGAAATTAGACAATGCCGTCTAAGGATAGAATTCGAAGGGCTACGAAACGTCAAAGACAGCAGTTGACTAAAAGCTTGCAGCAGTCCTCTACATTAAAATTACCTCAACGCACGAAGAGAACACCGGGTAAGAGAACAAAATCATTCCTTAGAAACATTTGTAGAAACAAAAGTATAACTACAGAACAAGTTTTAGTCCAGAAAAAGAAAGCCAATTTAAATGGAAAGGAAAGGCCCGTCAAAAAAGTTTGTGCTAGAGCAGGAGATAACTCTGTGCATGGCAGTAGAAGGGCAAATATATTCAGGGACATTCGTAAGCGAATGTTCCGCAACAGGGTAATTGTCAATTTGGTAAAGCAATTTAAAAAAGGTCAACAGAAAGTGTCATTTTATAAGAAAAAGAAAAATGTAGAGAAAATTATTGATCAGGCTTTCGAAATTAAGCGAAAGTTATTTATTTTGGTAATTAATAAAATTAGGAAACTAAACAAGGTAATCTATGTTTTCAAATCTAATAGTAGATGGAAGAGAGAAGTTAATCGAAGTAATTTTTGTGAAGTTTTCTTAGGAGAATGGATGCATAGTTCAAATATTGAGGCATTTTTTAATGAGGAGAGTTATTTTCAGGACAATGATTTGGTGCATGCAGTTGACAGCAGTGGTCGAGCATATGAGGTAAAAGATGGTCGTCCGGTTGAAAAAGAAATACTTGTGTCTGCAGATGCAGAAGAGGCGTTAAGTGATGAGGTTTTAGGGAGACGTCCTAAGGGACCAGGAAGTGTAGTTCTATTTGCAGTGTGCGACAGGATTCCATCAATTTGCTTTGTGATTTTATACGGACATTTCATAAGAAAAGTGTAAAGCAAAAAATAAAGTTGTTGCAAGAATTAGATCCTTGCAGAGTGAGACAAGTGACAGGTTTGCGTGGTCATTCACTGGCTTGTCTTTCTAGGAGAGTATGCCAGAGTGTTTTTCATCATTTCAGGATGCTAGCAGTGCATCATAATAAAGTGAGGAAATTAGTTAGAATGTTGTATTATGCTAAGAGTCCAGCAATTATGCTTAAAAAATTAAGCAGAGCTCTTTTGCATGGTTCTGAAGTAGATGTGAAGAATATTTGTCAAGAAATTGAGTTCTGTTACTTTGCTGGTAAAGAGAACAATGTTGATATTGAACCACTAGAAGAAGGTAATGTGGAAGACAGTGTACAGATTTTCAGTACAGATAAGTTTCACAAGAAAATTTCCACGTTTATGGTGAAATCAAGTGAGAGGCCTAATTTCACTTGTGTGTGTTGCCGACGGACTTATTATAAGAATCAGACTAAGTTAGTGGATATATATGCAAAAAGTGATATGGAAAACAATAGTGAATGGAAGGATTTTGCCACATACTTGATGGTAGAAAATTGTTTTGATTTGGGAGCGGACCAACGTATGTGTACTTATTGCTATAACAAATTAAACCAAAACCAGATGCCTGCTAGAGCGGTTTATAATAATCTGGAATTAGATGACATTCCTTCAGAATTGAAGGATTTAAATACTTATGAATCTATTTTGATTCAAAGTGTCCATCCCTTCCAGGCTATTGTACGAATGGAGCTTAAGACAGGGAAGTTGCCTCCATCAGATTTACAGAGAGGATTAAAGGGAAGGGTTGTTTATTTGCCTTTGGATTTGAAGAAAAACATTAATACAATTGGAGTAGAGAAAGTGGAAGAGGAACCTCTGGTTATCATAGTTAATGGTGTTCCGACAAAGAGTAAGAAAATCTGGCAAGATTTAGTGGATGTTAGGAAAGTCAAAAAGGCAACATTGTATTTGATAAAAAATAATAAGTACTACAAGAATGTATGTGTTGCAGAAGAGGAAGTAAGTGAAGAAGAGGACAGCGATTTGTGTCCTGGACAAATTGAGAAAGTAGAAGCCTCTAAAAAGGAAGAAATATATGAACATTATAGTGTTCATCCTTTGCATTCCAAGGAAGTCATGGGGAATGCTATTGAGTTGTTTCAAATGAAACAAGCCAAAGGGAGTCCCATTAGTGTTTGGGAGGAAAGTTTGGAAGCTCGATGTTTTCCACAGTTATTTCCCACAGGTGGAGGAGGACGATATGATGAGCGACCTGTTCAAATTCCTGCTTCAGAATACCGGACTTTACAATTGTATACAGAAGATCCTAGGTTTCGACAATGCATTCCCTATTTATTTAATCTACTGTTTGAAAGTGATCTCTCTGGATTGTCTTATGCAGTGAACCACATCTTGAAAAGTGGTGTACAACTGCGAAATATCTCGGCAAGGGACTTTATGGATAAAGTCAATGTGCAAGACAGTATTTTGGATTCTCACCTGATTAATCTCATGGCTTGCCAGCGTGGTACTAATGAGTATTGGTACCGTCGTCATGGTGACTTAAAATGTATGCTGAGGAATTTAGGAACTCCCACATGGTTCCTCACTCTCAGCTGTGCTGAGTATGGCTGGGAAGACTTACTTGAATTTCTACGAGAGGTAAATGGAAACATTGGAAATATTGAATTCAAGATACCTGGAGAACTGTGCTCTTTGGATCCAGTGAATGTATGCAGGTACTTTAATCATAGATTTGAAGCTATGATGTCTTTCATCACGAACAAGAAAAATCCACCTCTTGGAGAGGTGTTGGATTTCTTCTGGAGAAAGGAGTATCAAGCAAGAGGTGCTCCTCATATACATATGCTGCTATGGATCAAAGATGCACCCAAATTTGGAACAGATCCGGATGACTTAGTGATGAGTTTCATAGAACAGTATGCTACATGTGCTGTTCCAAAGACAAACGAAGACAAAAGTCTAAGAGAACAAGTTTTACGGTTTCAAAGCCATCGTTGTGGAAAGTACTGTCGTCGTAAATTCAGAAACAAGGACAAGTACTACACCAAATGTCGTTTTGCATTTCCACGGTCGGTGATATCAAAAGGAAGAGTTAACAATTTGATGTCTTCGCTGCGACATAATGTGACGAGGAAATCACCCAAAAACACATACAATTTGAAAAGAAACGAAGAGTCCAAGTACATCAACAACTACAACCCAGTGATTTTGTCCATGTGGAATGCTAACATGGATATACAGTTTGTGGCTGACAACTGTATGGCTGTGGCTCGGTATGTGACGTCTTACATCACCAAAAAAGAAAAGACAGAACTGAAGGATATGTGGGAGGATATTTCCCATGAAAAGAGCCTCAGTAAGAAGTTGTACAGTTTCAGTCTGAAGATGTTGTCGCATCGAGAAATCGGAGCTTACGAATGTTCTGACCGGTTATCTTCAGCAAGTCTCTATGCCAAATCTAGGAGTATCATTTGGGCGAGTCTTGGTCTTGCTGCAACACGTAATCGAGTTCTGAAACCTGTACGGGAAATTGAGTATTTGGCGGAGAAGGAGCCAAACAGTACAGATATTTTGAAGACCAACATGTTGGATACATATTATCCAAATAGAAGCAGTCACCTGGAGAATGCTTGTCTGTATGATGTTCTTCAAAATTACGTTTTCAAGAGGAACATCAAAGAAGATATTGATAAAGGAGTGTATGCTGTAATTGGAAGTGAGGGATGTCTGGTCAAGCAAAAAAAAATGTCAATTGATAAATCATCGAAAATTGGATTGCGAATCTCCCGAAAGAAAAGAGTTTTTCTATTTAGCTTTTTGCAACTTTTCAAGCCTTGGCGTGCAGAAGAGGAACTGCTTGGGGATTTCCTCTGTTACGAAGACTCTTTCAATGCAGCCAAGGAGTCCATAGAATGTCCTGTTTTTCCAAAATATCTTCAAATGTTGAATGCAGAAATTGAGCAGGAAGCAACAATTGCAGCCGAGATTGCTAGAGACAGTTCTCAGGACAGTCAGAGTTCTGTCATTGAGTCAGGATCCACTAGGAGAACCAGTTATTGAAAATGAAGCTGCCACTGCCATGATTGAAGTGGAAAGAGCCATGGTACATGCTCAGAAGGATGCGGTTAACTTAGAAGATTTGGAAAGACAACTTAACGTTGAGCAGAGGAAAATATATGATGAAGTTACCAACCAAATTGAGCATGGATTAAGTCATGAGAAGGAAGAGTGCTCATGTACGTCGTTGAAGCCTGTCCGACTGTACGTGAGTGGAGAAGCAGGAACTGGAAAAAGTTTCCTTATTAAAGCAATTTCATGTTATCTGCAGAAAAGGACTGAGTCATCGCTGTCTTGTGTTGTGACCGCTCCAACTGGACTGGCAGCTCATAACATTAAAGGGATTACTTTGCATCGGTTACTGATGCTGCCAGTGGAGCATGATAACAAATTACAATACCACAAGTTATCTGGAGATGCTTGTTGTGAAGTATCTAGAGTCCTGAAGAAGATAAAACTTCTTATCATTGACGAAGTAAGCATGGTTTCCAATGTCATGCTTGCTTTTGTGCATTTGAGAATGCAGGAAGTTCTTAAAACAGAGTATGATGTGTTATTCGGTGGCAAACACATCATTGTTTTTGGTGATCTTCTGCAGCTGACACCAGTGAAAGGACAACCAGTCTTTAAACTGCTTACACATGAAGATACCAAGAAGTGCCTAGGGAGCATTGGCAACGTTAACATATGGTTAAACTTCAGTTATGCTGAGCTGCGTGAAAATATGCGTCAGGCGAAGGACGAAGATTACAAGAATATTCTGCAAGATGTTAGAATCGGGAAAGTGACTGAGCGTTGTAAAGAAGCTTTACATGCACGCTCAAATTTATATCCAGAAGAAGACGTTTTGCCAGAGGATATTTTTCAGAAAATTACTGTGAAGAAATCTGGAATATGTTTGATGCCAACTCTTGCAGAATGTTCCATCTTCAACAACAAAATGTTGAATTTAGAAAAACAAGAGATTGTGAAACTGGAAGCTATTGACAAAATAGAGCATATGGGAGCAACAATTATTTTGTCTGAGAATTTGAAATCTAAATTGGATTCATTAGAGAAGACTATATCTAAAACTGCGGGTTTTGAAAAGACTTTGAATGTGTGCTTAAATTGCCGAATCATTTTGAGAAGGAATTTACATGTTGAAAGAGGTCTGGTAAATGGATCAATGGGTAAAGTTGTTGATTTTGAGAAATACAGAAGTAGAGATGGAATTGAATTTTTAAAAATTAAATTTGATGGCATTGAGGAAGTACAGCTAATTGGTCGTTGCTCTGCTAGGTTTTTGCTTGTTAAAGACTTATATGTTCGCCGTAAGCAGTTTCCTGTTTGCTTGGCATATGCGGTGACAATTCATAAATCGCAAGTTTTAAGTGTAGACACTGCTTTAGTGAATATTGGCAGTTCTGTATTCAAAGAGGGTATGGCTTATGTAGCATTGTCACGAGTCAGAACTTTATCGGGATTGTACTTGATTGACTGTGATGTCACAAACATTTGTGCGGATCTAGATTGTGTTAAGGAATACAATAGGTTAAGAAGAGAGTATGCGCCACATTTGCCTCAATATCCTTTGTTTGAGAAACGTGTGGTAGGCCGAAAACGAAGAAATATCAGTAATACTAGGGAGGTTGATGCAAAAAGACCAAAAGTCGATGATCCAAAAATTGTAAGCAGGATTAAAAAATGAATTCTGTTGAAAATGTTGTTGGTTTTAAATTTGAAAATAGTTCTGGTGTCAACTGCTATGCTAATGTAGTTGTTAATGTTCTCTTTTCACTAGAGACTTTCAAAGAACAGATTGTGATCAATTCGGAACAAAGTTTATGCTGTTTGTTGAATTCTGTGTTAGAGAAATGTAGTGCTGATAGAACGAGAGTAGAAAGTGTGTCTGAAATTAGTTTTCTGTTAGATGAATGTTCAGGTCAAACAGAATTCTCTGAAAATATTCAGCAGGATTGTCAGGAGTTTTTAATGTATATGCTTGATGTATTGCAAGATGAGGGTGTAGATGTAGATTATCTATTTGGCCTTTCTTATCAATGGCAGCATGACTGCGAGAACTGTAGGCTATCAAGTACTACTAGTGTAGACTCAGAAAGATTTATATATTTAACTTTGCCTGACAGTAAATCAGTATCCTTCAATAAGCTAGTAAAGGCAGCCGATCAAAACATGGAGTGCAGCCAATGTAAGTCTGGAATGCTGTCCACGTTAATTTTACAAAGTTATGGCCAGTATGTAATTTTAATGTTCCAACGATGTAGGCCTGATGGAACTAAATTGACAACTTTAATTAATAATTTTGTGGCTTCACAGTTGTCAATATCAGGAAGGACTTTTATAACTACTGCAATTATATATCATAACGGTCCTTCAACTAATTCAGGACATTATACAGCTTATTTAAAATCTGGAAACGGTTGGTCATTCTGCAATGATTCTGTTTTAACTTTCAAAAAAAGATTGCCTTTCCACCTTCAAAATTCTTACCTGGTGTTCTTACAACCAAAATTTTAGGAAAGGAAGCTTGGGATTTGTTCAGAGGAATTTCCAGAGGTTCTAATGGCTCCTACTCTATATGGCCTTGTGGATAATTGTATGTCATCAGTGATGTCATTTGAGATGTCATCAGTGATGTCATTTGAGATGTCATCAGTGATGTCAGCAGTGATGTCACTGACCATGTCATGAATGATGTAATATGTGACATGATCAGCAGTGGATTGCGGGTGCGCGATATATAGTTAGTGCAACTAACTATATATGCGAATTTCAATGGTTTTGTGTGAGTAAAATAAGGTTTTGTAAATGCTAATTCCTAACTATATATGGTCTATAACCTATGGTTTTTTCAGTGAATATATATATACACAAAAAAGTACACATATATATATATATATATATATTACCTACTGGCGGTCGCCAGTAGGTGTATATATAGTTAGGATTTTTTCTCTATGGGATTTTTGAAAATTCTATGTCTAATAACTTTGGCGTTTGTGGACGGAATTGGCTGAAATTTTCAGGAAAATTGAACATTTTGTTTCTGAGCAGCCCCTGACAATTTGGGGGGGTTTCATCAAGGGGGGGCCGAGAAAAAAGGGGGGGTCCCAAAACGCGTTTTTCCCATGTTAATTTCCATAGGGCGGTTGGCCTCACTTTTAGCTCGAACGGCTGAATGGATTTGCACGAAACTTGGCAAAATTGTAGGGACTGTTAGCCCGATGTGCCTTTGCTAGGTCTCAATATATGTGCTCCAGTGGATTTTGAGTAATTTAGGTTCAAAAAAAGATATATATCTGGGCGGAGCCTAACCACACATCTGATCTGATTGGCTGTCAGCACTTCATCCAAGAAGTGTTGGCAGCCATCTTGGGACCAATATACATGATAGCACCTCATTAAAAAGCATTGTAGGTAATAGAGGGTTTTAGGACTTTAGTTACATTATAAATCATTTGTTGATGGTACCATACTCGTTTTAGGAATTGTGGTGGGTTCTAAGGTGATTTTACCATGTGAAAAAACCTTCTGCTGTGATATCATGAATATTGTTTGAAAGAAAACTAATATCTCATGATTTTCCCACAGTGGTTTGGAAGGGGATCTATAAGCTAAACTGAAAGCATATTTTCTGTAAATTCACATTATCTTTCTCAGTCATGTGAAAATGAAGTCTGACATTCTCAGTAATAAATGTACATCCAACAAGGACAGAGACTGTCAGTTGATTCCTTTGTGTTCTACTGCAGCCTCCTAGAGTGTTCTAAAGAACAACTAGAGCGCTAACAGTCCTACTTATTACAAAGGTATGGCACACCTGAAGCCATCTTGATTGGAATAAAGTGGTAACTCTTAAAACATTTAATTTAAAAAGAAACAACATGAGGGGGTATATTTTGCCATAGAAAGTATGATTTGTGCTGCAGAATGAAAAATTAGGGCACATTTTGAGTGACTTCTCAAATCCTTTTCTATTTCATTAAAACATTCTGACATGCAGTCTCCCAAAATGGCCACCAGAGACAAAAGAGCCCAAATGTAGCCCAAATATCACCCAGATGTAGCCCAAGTATAGCCCAATGACAGAATGTCCCAGAGTGTTCTAAAGAACAACTAGAGCGCTAACAGTCCTACTTATTACAAAGGTATAGCACACCTGGAGCCATCGTGATGGGAATAAAGTGGTAACTCTTAAAACATTTAATTTAAAAAGGAACAAAATGAGGGGGTATATTATGCAATAGAAGGTATTATTAGTGCTGCAGAAAGAAAAATTAGGGCACATTTTGAGTGACTTTTCAAATCCTCTTCTATTTCATTAAAAAATTCTGACATGCAGTCTCCCAAAATGGCCACCAGAGACAAAAGAGCCCAAATGTAGCCCAAATATCACCCAGATGTAGCCCAAGTATAGCCCAATGACAGAATGTCCCAGAGTGTTCTAAAGAACAACTAGAGCGCTAACAGTCCTACTTATTACAAAGGTATGGCACACCTGAAGCCATCTTGATTGGAATAAAGTGGTAACTCTTAAAACATTTAATTTAAAAAGGAACAAAATGAGGGGGTATATTTTGCCATATGAATTATGATTAGTGCTGCAGAAAGAAAAATTAGGGCACATTTTGAGTGACTTCTCAAACCCTCTTCAATTTCATTAAAAAATTCTGACATACAGTCTCCCAAGATGGACACCAGAGACAAAAGAGCCTAAATGTAGCCCAAATATCACCCAGATGTACCCCAAGTATAGCCCAATGACAGAATGTCCCAGAGTGTTCTAAAGAACAACTAGAGCGCTAACAGTCTTACTTATGACAAAAGTATGGCACACCAGAAGCCATCTTGATTGGAATGAAGTGGTAAGTCTGAAAACACTCAATTTAAAAAGGAACAACATGAGGGGGTTAATTTTGCCATTGAAAGTATGATTAGTGCTTCAGAAAGAAAAATTAGGGATCATTTTGAGTGACTTCTCAAATCCTCTTCTATTTCATTAAAAAAATTCTGACATGCAGACTGAAACATGCACTTTGAATACCAGCAGCAGACGTCCCTGGTGAGCAGTAGCTTTACTACAGTGATCTAATGTGCAACTAGAGTGCTAACATTCAGAATTTATGGCAAATGTGTGACACATCTGAATGCCTTCTTGATGGAACCAAAGTAAACAAGCATTGAAAATGCAATAGATCTCGCCCTCGTTTAAGTTAAAGCCATTCTGTTTGTAATGAGGTGGCTTTTTAGCTTTGCTTTTATTAGTGTTTTTTCAACTTTCATGTAAATAACATGCATCTGTATGCATATAAGTATATGTATGCATGCATTTATGTTTGTATTTATATAGATATACAGATGATATATGTTTATATATGTATGTATATATATATATTCACTGAAAAAACCATAGGTTATAGACCATATATAGTTAGGAATTAGCATTTACAAAACCTTGAAAATTCACTGAAAAAACCATAGGTTATAGACCATATATAGTTAGGAATTAGCATTTACAAAACCTTGAAAATTCACTGAAAAAACCATAGGTTATAGACCATATATAGTTAGGAATTTGCATTTACAAAACCTTATTTTACTCACACAAAACCATTGAAATTCCATATATAGTTAGTTGCACTAACTATATATCGCGCACCCGCAATCCACTGCTGATGATGTCACATATTACATCATTCATGACATGGTCAGTGACATCACTGATGACATCACTGATGACATCTCAAATGACATCACTGATGACAACATCCAGTGACTGTATGTTTCTGTAAAGTTAAAATATGTCTTACATATTGAAGAATGAGTGGATATATAAGTGTCTGGATGAAGGATTTAGTAGGTGCATGACTGACTGTATGAGTGAGTGATTAAATGTGTCTCACTGAGTGCATGGGTTAGTGACTAAACTGTCTTAATTTGTGCATCATTATGTCTGTTGTTCTGGAAACTGTTGCATGTGTTGATAAGTAGCTATATGAGTAACTATATGGGTTATTGATTGGTTGCCCAAGTATTTGTATGGGAGACTGAGTGTGTGTGTGGGTGGCTGGGAGGTGTATGACTCTGTGCATAGATGTGTGAGCAGTTGATTCACTAGATGTATGGTTTCAAAAGTGCATGTGGAAACAGCTGTATGGGCGGTTGACTGTGTGCATGAGTGTATTGGTGAGTGAATGGATATCTCAGTGCTACATGTCAAAGTAAGTACATATGTAAAACACAGTACATGTGAGAGTTGACATATATAAATAACTGTGCATAAGAGCCAGTGAATGTGTGAGTGGCTGTATGGATCATTGTGAACTTGTATCAGGGATTGTATAAGAGAGTAAATATGTGTTAGTATATGTTTGAATAAGTAAAGTTTGTATAACTGTATAGTTGAGGAAATGGAGGTGTGATTGATTCTTTGCATGACTGACTAGGTGTGTGAGTAACTCCATGGATGAGTGACAGTCTGTGAGTGTCTGTTTACACTGATTGTATCTAAGGTTATATTAGAGTCTGAAGAGGTTCATCGTATTATCACATGAATGATATCATCAGTGATGTGATCAGTAATGTCAAATGAGATGTCATCAGTGATGTCATCAGTGATGTCATTTGAGATGTCATCAGTGATGTCATTTGAGATGTCATCAGTGATGTCATCAGTGATGTCACTGACCATGTCATGAATGATGTAATATGTGACATCATCAGCAGTGGATTGCGGGTGCGCAATATATAGTTAGTGCAACTAACTATATATGGAATTTCAATGGTTTTGTGTGAGTAAAATAAGGTTTTGTAAATGCGAATTCCTAACTATATATGGTCTATAACCTATGGTTTTTTCAGTGAATATATATATATAAATCTATATATATATATATATATATATATATATATATATATATATATATATATATATATATATATATACACAACAAACATACTCAATACAAACACAAAAATATATACACTCTATTTACATTGTTGACAAACTAACATATATTTTGGACCTTTATGTATCGTTGCCCTTATTTTTCAAAAGAAGGATGCTTCAAAAATTATAAAAGGCATTCCTTTGAAACAAGATCACCCAAAAATGTTGGAGCCTGTGAGGTATATTATTAAAACCTCTGTTATTTATGTACTCCTTCTAATTCAATTTTAATGTTCTTAATTCTTTGATAGTGTCTTCAAAACAAATGTCGACTCGTTTCAGCCCTGTAATTTACAGGCCTCATCAGGACTAGGGCTTTCAAGGATCCGTTGCAATATATTTTATCGCATGTTCTAAAGATGGCGCAAATATGTAGGCATCTATACTTTCAAGAGCTGTGGACAGCTAGTACGTAAAGTAATGAAATACTATTACTGCCTTTCTTCCTAATTTCCAAACAGTCTGGGGGTCGAAATTATTTCACCGTTCTCCCTTGCTTCCGCGTATCTCATTCGCATCAGCATCTATCGCCATTCTGCTCCACCAACGTGTAAACTATCACATGGTATGGAAGCTATTGGAGGGAGCTATGGCACAAATGGTAAGTGGGGTTCTGTTTTGGGTCACAGGTTCAAAAGATAGGATTTTGGTTCCTGTCAATGCTGTCAAAGTATGATGAGGATGTGCAGTTGAGCACGAGGGTAGGCAGAAAATGCTGACTCGTATGGGGTGGACACATGGAATATCACTATCTGGACAATGAGGGAGTATTTAGTGGAAGATAATTTGCAGAAGGCACTGGGGGAGGGGATCTCACCAATTTGTTCATGACATTTTCCAGGTTCATTAATCAGGAAAGCGGCGACAGAGGTCAGTGGCATCAGTACAGCCGTGGAGAACCCGACAGGAGGAGAACAAAAGGGGACAAAGGGCCGGCTCCAGCATGGACACCGGTTCTAGCATCAGGTAAAAGTGCAGCAGCATAATTTGGGTGTCAGGTGTAATTGAGGAAGGAGCTTTGGCATGAGAGTTCAAAATGGGGTTAAGGTATGAAGGAAGGAAACTGCTGCGCTGGGGACCATGGGTTTACACTAGGGTAGGGCCCGAAGCTGTGGGTATATGGCGTAAGCTGGCAATTAAAGAGAAAAGCCAATACTGGTGGTGCTGGCAGGAGCCTTCATACCAGAAGGGCACCAGGGATTTTGTAGGTAGGTAGGCAGGCTTAGAGGCCCCGGGGGTACACTTTCTATTACCCATATCATGGCAGAAGTCGGCAGTGACATAGCAACACAGGCAGGCGAACGGGAGGATCATCTAATACACCTAGTAATACCAAAACAATTATGTTAATGGCCTAGGGAAATGGCTCACGCTTGGTCGGGGGATTATCAAGAATGTAAGGGTCAGTAGCGGCTTTCCATCCAAGATCATTAAGCAGGGGGGCTCGCTTGGAAGGTGCACTGGAGGAAGGGGCCTGTTGTGGCTTAAATTTTCAAACTTGAATGTCATGGACGACAGGGCATTTTGAATAATTACTACTTGAATAATCACTTGTCTATTGATTGAAAGTTTTATTGATGTAACCTTTCACTTTTTATTGTATGAAAGATTGTAGACATTGATTCATTATGAAATGATTTCATGTTATTGTTTTTAACTAGTCATGTATTTTTATTAATAAATTAAAAACACTATATATATTTTCATGGACACCTTATTGTTTTTTGTTTTTGTTATACCCTCCGTTTATGTATTCATTTATGATTGCCCAGGAATTGTTTATCGCACATATATTGAGGTAACATGCCACTGAGGAAAAGTGATCATTGTGGGGTTGCCAGTTTCCGCTGGATGCCTGGATATCTAGGGGCATTCCGGTGGGTCTTAGGTGTAACTTTTGGCATCAGACCCATTACGATGGATTCAGTGCCCTGTGAGGTCTGTTAACATAGTAATATGACTGCCATGATTGGGGATTAAGAAGGTTTTTGGGTTACATGGGAGCACAATAGCAGATAGCTGAACAAGTTTAAGCTGTCATCTTAGGACATTGAGATCTATCCTGTGGCCACAGAGGCCTGGGTATGGTGGTGATAAAGCAAACACAAATAGGGATCATATATTAATTGGTGATTTGGGGCACCAGAGAAGACAGTTGGACCCAGGTTTGGGCTGTCAAATACAGCTGGACCTAGGTTGGGGGCTGTCAAATACAGCTGGACCCAGGTTGGGGGCTGTCAAATACACCTGGACCCAGGTTGGGGACTGTCAAACACAGCTGGACACAGGTTTGGGCTGTCAAATACAGGCCGGTGAGACAGAGCCTGAGGCCATGGTGGCCTAGTTACTAATGGTGATAGAGCAAATGCATTTAGTTCAACAAGTCACTCAGTACGGCACTAGCATATGCTCGAGAAGTGCAGAGTTGACCTTTGGGATACCATTGGCAATGGCAACCTAATGGATACATGGCTCAGAACGGCATTGGCACATGCTTGAGGAGCTCAGAGCTGATCTTTGGACCATTGGCAACTCAGAGATACGTGGCCTAGAACGGACATAGCACAGGCTGGAGGAGCTTGGAGTTGACCTTTGCAGTAGCGTTGGCAATTTTGTGGATACATGGCCAGAACAGATTTAGCACTGGTTCCAAGAGCTGCCAGAGATTGCTGGTCAGGCTTGAGGAGCTCAGAGTGCCCTTTTGGGGGACCATTGGCAACACAGCAGACAGGTGGTCCAGTACAGCAGTAGCACAGGCTGGAGGAGTTTGTGTTGATATTTGGGGAACCCTTGGCAATATATAAGTCAAGTAAACAAGAACTGCACAGGCATGCAGGAGCATCAACAATGATACTGTGGCCATGGAGGCATGGCTGATTGATGGCGATTAAAGCTGATAAGCCTGTTACGCGGTACCAGAGGAGGCTTGACAGTTTTTGGAGGCATGGATGAACCTGGGGAATAGTTGACAGCATGAAAGTCAGCCAGGTCATCACAGCACAGTCATTCCTGGGGTATGACATTGAGGTCGGTGACCATGGAGGTCCTGTGTTCAGGTAGGGATTAGAGAGGATAAGCCCAGGTCCAAGGACTGCCAGAGGAGGCTGGGCAGTGCTGGGGGCACAGGGGTGCGCGCAGAGCACTTTTGCAACAAGGAAAGCAGCTGGACTTAGTACGGGCTGTCACTCATGGGCATTGTATTTTATATTGTGGCCAAGGGGGCATACTTAGCAAGGGATAGATTTACCGAGCACTTGTCCAAGGGCTGTCAGACGGTGCAGGACAGTGTTTTTGGGGAGCTAGGCCCTGGCTGAGATCGGGGGGAGGATTGAAGTTGGGCACAGGGACTTTGGCATCCGTTGCACAGGGATAGTCACTAGAACGTAGGACAGCAGAAAGGTCCGCAGCCTACGTTAGTTTTGGGCAGGGGTACTCCCCATTGGCTGACAAGTGGGGCACAGGTTTTCCGGGGTTGTTTTTTTTTTTTTAAGAGTGGGATCCCCCTTTTTTAATGTCGGCTACTGGGGTATATGTACAGAGGTTATTCGATAAGTTACGCATGTGTGGCTCTGGAGACTACTATACCTGGGATTCTTGTCACTCTTATATGGAAGGGTTTAAAGGCCATTTTTTAGGATACGCAGGGATATGGTAAAGGGGTTAAGTTATGGGAAGCAGCCCAAAGACAGCAGGCATTCTGATTTCTTATGGGTCTACGATGGATCAGACAGGTCTTGGCAGGGTTGCACGGCATAGATATCTATTTTTATGTTGCCTGGAGGACTTGGGGGCACTCCCCTGGGAGATAGGGGGCACCAGGCAGAGGATTGTTATGCCCCAAGGGTGAGCAAAGGGGCGATTTTCACACCATTCTCTGAATTGCTGGGGAGCTGCAGATACACTGGGTCTTGGGAAGCATGTCATGGGGGTCGGGCGTGGTTGACATGAGGTTTTGGGAGGTGGGTCAGGTTATGCTCTTAGCAATGTGTACAGGTGGGGGAGGAACTGTTTCTACCTTATTTTGTTTTCTGAAATGTTGTTGTTGTTTTTCAGGTTCGGCTCTAGGTGAGGGTTTCCGGTGTGTCGGTTTCGATACTGGAGGAGTCTTCTGTAATAGGGGGAGACCAGCTGGGAAAGGAGGCAGAGTCTGGGTATCCTGGTTTCTGATATGTATCAATGTATCATTACTCATGGGATTGTATAGAAGTAGGGGACCACGGGTCCTGCGGTGCTACGTGGTTCAGTTTTGGCCATTCGGATTGTGGCATGGGAGCTGTACACATGGAGGTATTAGGAAGGCACAAACCGGTCTATGATGTCAGGACGCCTTTTCATAAAGTTCACGCTGCTGGCTTCCTCTTATGGCTCTGAGGTATTCGTAGGGGGCTTTCGGGGTCCCCCCCTTTTTTCTCATGGGTCGGATGTTGCTAGGTGCAGTTAAGGGCAATTTTTCCCCTTGCGGAGACTCTGTTGGTACCTAGGTTTTGGGGGGGCAGAAAAAGGGGTAGTCGCCCCCTTTTTCTGGGTGGCGGTTGGCAGTCAAGTTGGAATGTTTTAGCCAAGTTAATTCGTTATTGACAGAGGCAATTCAGGCTGAATGGGAATGGGTAGACAAGTTCACGAGGTAGAATCTTTAGGGTGCTTTAGGAAGTTAGGTTAATAGTCGTAAAGGTTAAGGTTGAAAGGTCAAACGTAAAAGGGTAAAGTTCAAAGGTCAAACTTCAAAAGACAAAGGTTAAAAGGTCACACCAAGGGTAAAAGGGTAATGTTTAAAGGTCAAAGTTCAAAAGTCAAAAGCTAAAAGGTCACAGTAGGTGGTACTGAATTGCAGGATTTAAATGTTGTGTGGGGGAACCTTAGGGGTAGGGGTAGCGTAACATAGGTAACAGCTTGTATAGTGAGGTTGTAGTTTTGTAAGACATTAGGCCAAGGGCCTTTTAATTGTGATATGCACCTAGTTCAATAAAAGCGGCCTTTTATCGGGTACACAGTTGGGCGTATCTTTCTATAACAAAAAATATAGACATAAGTCACGAATAGATTATATCCTAATTAGTAACGATCTAAGAGACCGTACAAAGAATATCGAGTATTTAACCCCTCACCATGCGGCGGTCTGGATTCACTTAAATTTAGCCGGTAGAGAACAACAAAGGGTGTGGACGTTTGACCGCACACTTCTCCTAGATGCTGCTGTTACTGGATATTTGATCCAGGAGGTGGAAGCATTTTTTGATATCAATATGGGATCAACTGATATAATGGTGGTATGGGATGCACTGAAATCCATATAAATAGACAATACAGGCAGGAGATTGCATCTGTGGAGTCCCAAATGAAGCAGTTCGAGGAAAGGATTAATCAGGCAACCGAGCAAGAGCAAGATCTCAAAGAGACACTAATGGCAGAATTAGAGGTGTTAAAGTCCTGGGTGAAAAATATAATTCAAACAAGAATTTCTAACAGGTGGGAGTTGAGCAAGCTTGCTCACTTTGAATATGGAGAAGGGGCTGGAAAGCTATTATCTTGGAAAGCTAAAATAGACAGAGTCAGGAATTAAATTAAACAAATAGAGGACGAAGGCTCGTATTAATAAGCGAGCAGGAGGATATGGGAGAGATCTTCCATGCTTATTTGAAAGGGCTATATAAAGATGAAAGTGACTCTGACTCTAGTGATTAATTTTAACAGCCCAGTGCCACTGGAAAGGTTACTGAGGGAAGCACAGGGCGGTACATCACAGGGGAGACAGGGTATAGTCATATTGCCCCTTGGTTTCTTTTATAAGCCAGGCACATATGACACCCCTAATTACAGAAACATGATACATATACCCAAGCCACAGTGCCCTGAAAGACTAGCTGGGTGGGATATTATACCACTGAGGCTAAATAGAGCTAGGATGGTGGACACATCAGGACAGCTTACACCTTTGGAGGTCACAAACAGATTTAATGCCCTATCAGGTATCGATGACTGTGACTGACAGAGGGAGGATTCTTCCAGCTACTCCCCTGCTACTGAACCACGTATCGTGTATGTACATCCAACCTCCCCCGCAAAAACCCAGGTATTGGACCAGGCAGCCCAGCCACAGGTAACCAACTCATCAATTGGTCAGGGTCCAGAATACGTAACATCTGCACAATACCCCATATTAATTGTTAGGACAACATCACTAGAGCAGGCACAAAACGCTTCACCCTTGGTACTAGCTGGAACTTTCTCAGCAACACTAAACCAGACTCCATCCTTAGTACCCGAATATGACCCCAGTAAGATTGAGAATTTCAACGTAATGTCATGGAACGTAGCAGGGCTCGCTGATAAGATCTTTGACCCCGTTTGGATTCAGTTCATTAGTAACTTTCTGATTATATGTTTACAGGAGACTTGGCTAGTTGACTGTAACTATTCTCTTGAAGGTTACAAAGCCTTTATTGTCCCTGCAGTCCCCGCAGTTAGAGGAAGAGCTATGGGTGGACTGGTGATTTTTACCTCCCTGTCATTAAATTGTAATATTAAGTCTATCCCCTCTCTGAACAGGGATATACAGGCTATTGTTCTTGAACGGAGTAATCTTAGCTTATGTTTAATACATTTCCATAATGCTATTAACAGGGAAAAAGGCAATAAGATCACGGAGCTGGATGAATTCATTAGGCTGCACCATGGCCTTCAAAGCAAGAGTATAATGGTAATGGGGGATTTTAATACACACCCATGTGTAAATCCCAGGATTTCCAAAATGATTGAAATGGGCTTCCCGAGGGTGAAGGGACTACACTTCGAGCACTCAACACATGGTGATGCACTAAATGACATGCTAGATGATTTTGATCTTTTTTTAGCCACTAGTTTGTTACCCCCATTGAGCATACAAAAGGTCCCTAGCTTTAAAGGAGGTTATGATGGGTCATTTATTGTTAATGTTAATGTTAATGTTAGTATGTATTTGTAAGCGCTTGTACGCCCGGGGGCTTCATGGCGCTATAGGAAGGAACGAAGCGCGTAGGTCACCGTAGAGAGTAAGCAGCTCAGCAATGCACCTGAGAAAAGAGCCAGGTTTTCAGGGAGTGTCTAAAACTGAGGATGTTGTCATTCAGTTTCAGATGAAGGGGAAGAGAGTTCCAGAAGCCAGCTGCGAGATGGTCAAAGCAGCTGCCTCCGAGACGTTTCCTCTTGTAGGATGGGACGATCAGAAGGGATTTGTGAATGGACCGGAGGTTGCGGGAAGGGATGTATCTCTTAAACATGTCTCTAATGAATAGGGGGCCAGAGTCATGCAGAGATTTGAATAAAATGCACCCTGTTTTAAAAGCCACACGCTGCTCCACAGGCAGCCAGTGTAGCTGTTTCAAGCCAAGTCTAACAGACTGCCTCTTAGGGAGATTCAAGAGAAGTCTAGCTGCCTGATTCTGGACCAGCTGAAGGCGTTTTAGCTCTCCAGTTTGAAGCCCAAAATAAAGGCTGTTGGAGAAATCTAATCTGGACAAAACCAGGGAGATGACAATCTGTGTGAGGGCAGCCGGAGAGAAGAAGCAGGCGATTTTCTTGATTTTCTTCAACTGGAAGAAGCTAGCTGAAACCACTGCTCCTACTTGTTTTTTTAGGGAAAGGTCCTCGCTAATATAAATTCCCAGGCTCTTAACCGAGGAAGACTTGGATGGAGGAGCTCCCATACTGGAAGGCCAAAAGCTGGGGTTCCAACTGAGTGCACTCTGTCCAGGCAAGACCAGTTCGGTCTTGCCTGGGTTAAGTTTCAAATGATTGCAGTTCATCCAACTCAAAATGTGGGACATGGTGTTTTGGAATTCGACCACAGAGTCCTTGGTGTTCAAAGGGAAAATGAGCTGCAAATCATCTGCATAGTTGAAGATGGTAACTTTGGCTTTTCTAAGGGAGTACAGAAGGGGACGTAGATACAAATTAAAAAGCAGAGGTGATAACGAAGAGCCTTGGGGGACTCCGCAGATGGTAGGTATGGTAGGGGCAGTGAAGGGTCCCAATCTAACAGATTGAGTACGGCCAGTGATAAATGAGCGAATCCAGCTCAGCGCAGGGCCCCTGAGACCTGCCTGCTCGACACGGTTTATTGATCACATATTAGTTTCTACCAACTTCCACACCTCGATAATGGGATAACAACTATGGAAAGCCTTTTCAGTGATCATAACCCCGTCTGTGCTAGAATAAGTATTAATCTTTTGCACAGGAAGGAGGTTGTGCAGGCAGGGGGTACCCTCAAAACAACCAGCAATAGGCGGCGTCTAAAGTGGACCCAAGTAACTCCCCCATTATTTTATGGAAATCTGAAAGAATTATGACAGGTAGAATTCATGTACCGTTTGGATCCAGAGTCCCCAGCCATAGGTATAATAACTGCCTTTAAAGGCATACTTAGTAAAGTAGGGACCCTACTAACCGTTGGCTGCCGGAATACAATAAATGCTGACCCAAAATGGTTTGATCATGGATGTTCAAACGCTGCAAGGGACTTAAAAAATGCATTAAAGAGTGCCCCTAGGGACTATACGTTAATTTGTGTGGCTCGAGCTACATATAAAAAACAGCTAGGCCTACGTAAGAGGGAGTTGAAGGAGGACTTATGGCGGAAACTTCTAGAACCCCAGATTCTATCAAGTAGCTCTAGATTCTGGAATATTATTAATAGTCCGTTATTCCCAACCAAAAAATCAGAAGATATGGGAACTAATATAACTGAGGAGGAATGGATAGAACATTTCAGGATTATCTTCGAACGGACAACATCAGTCCCTGTGCCTCAAATAACCCCCAAGCATGGAAATGAGATCATATTTACAGTACAAGAAGTAGAAAACAGCATCAATAACCTCACCTGTAAAAAAGCCCCAGGCCCTGATGGTGCCCCACCTGATCTCTATAAATCTAACATATCTCTGTGGGCGCCAGTTTTGGTGGCGGTGTTGAATGCAGCAGTAAAGGTTGGATGTCCTAAATCGTGGGGATTGTCTACCATAGTCCCTGTTTATAAAAAAGGGGACAGGAACAGTACTATGAACTATAGACCTATCTCCCTGATAGATTCAGTCGTCAAAGTTGTATGGGGCATAGCGTTGAATAGATTGAGGGCTTGGGCCGAAGAAAACAGCATTATATCAGAAGTGCAGTATGGGTTCTGCCCGGCAAGATCTACTGTGGCCCAATGTGTCAAATACACCTCATACTCGGAAAATACACTGTAGCCCGAGGGGGATCGATATACATGGCGTTCATGGACCTATCCTCAGCCTTTGATTGTGTAAATCGGGAGGGACTGTGGGGGACCATGAACGCCATGGGGGTTGACCCTAATCTGGTGGATTTCCAGAGAGATCTCCATAAAGAGACCAAGGCAAACGTCAGGTACTCACAGGACTTAAGGGTCTCGAGGGTTTTTAGTATAGAAAGGGGGGTACGTCAGGGATGTATCCTAGCCCCCTTTCTTTTTAATTTTTATATAAATGATCTAGACTGAACGCTGCTGGCAACTGGGGTGGATTACCCATACGTGGGTGACAGGGGGATGCCCGTTCTGCTATATGCGGACGACGCAGTTCTCCTAGCACGGACACCTAAAAGTCTACAAGTCTTGCTAAATACATTTTGGGGGTTTATGGCAGAAAAAGACTTGGCCATAAACAATGCAAAATCTTTTATAATGCAGGTAGGGTCTAGATCTAAGAGTCATTATCCATTAATGGTAAATGGAACGAGAGGCCCAACAACCTCCACCTTTTCGTACTTGGGCGTTCTCCTAGATGTGAGACAAAATTGGGCCCCTCTGATTAAGAAGAAGCGGGGGGAGGTGACCAGGAGTAATGCAGCAATTCTTAATTTTGCGAGTAAGATAGGTAATCGGCCAGTGGCAGCAATGTTAAAAATTTATCAAGCCAGGAGCGTAGCCATATCCACATACGGGGGTGAGCTGTGGGGGTACGCCAGAGTTGAAGGTATACAGGTGGCTGAAAATACTTTCTTAAAACAACTGCTGGGGGTCCCACAAGGGACATCAAATTTCTCCATTCATGGAGAAACAGGTGTTCAATATATCAGTGACACTATTGGATTGCGCCCCCTGCTCTTCTGGCTAAAAAGCTGTCTGAACAAAGATCTCGGTCTCACACACAAAATCTGCAGGGATTTGCTGAAACTCGACCATATGTCCGCAATACCTTGGGCCAAATACCTAAAGAGCTCTTTCAACGAGCTGGGACGCCCGGATCTTTTCTTAACCCCAGAGAGCATAACTAAGGAAGATGTGGCCTTTGTAAAGGGATCCTATCTAGTGTGTCAGCAGATTAAGCGGGAGGAGCAGGAACTCCAAAAATCTGGAGTGCGTAGACACCTAATGCTTAAAACCTCTCCAGGAATAGAGCAGAACCTTGCATGGCCTCTCTCAATGCACAAAAGATTCCTGCTAGTAAAGTTTAGATTGGAATATTTCCACCTCTTACTGGCAGTACCCAAAGGGAGCCATAAAGGACAGGTGTTAGCACCCTGTGGCTGCAACAACCTGTCTCCACAGGATCTGCTACACTTTGTCCTTTTCTGTGATTTTTATGTGGCCCCCCACAGACTGTTTTTAAAACCTCTTTTAAAAAAACTAAATTTTACACAGGCACGCCCAGCGTTGTTTTACCTGCAACTGTTAAAACCCGATTGCATACCGTTGATTTTAGGGTTCTTAAAATGTTCAATAAGATACAGAATAAATCCGGACTGAAATTGACTTGGTTAATAATGTACTACTATGAATGGTTTTAAAGCGGTTGTTATACTCTTATTTACCCATGAATTTACGGAACCTGACTTGTTATGCCTACTTTTTAAAGTGTATGTTTAATTGTGTAAATGTAACTTTTATGGTTTTCATTTGGAAGCCGAATAAAGTTGAATTAAATTGAATTGACTCTGACATAACATCTATTCAAGGCTGGTTAAATTCCATTGAACTACCTTCATTGGGCATAATACATCGGGAAATCCTGGAGGTAGAAATATTGCACCAAGAGGTTAGGAAGGCTCTCCAGGAATGTAAAAATGGCAAATCTGCAGGGCCAGATGGCCTCCCTGAAGAATTATACAAGGATTTGAGTGAGGCAGTTATCCCCGTTTTGGTTGAGGTGTTTAATAAAATCTTGTTAGAAGGAGCTCAGCCTCCTGCTACCTGGGGGGAAGCAAATATTATCTTAATACTTAAACCAGGTAAACCCTCTACAAAATGTAGTTCATATAGGCCAATATCCTTGTTAAATTCCAATTACAAGATTTTCTCCAAAATATTGGCAGATAGACTAGGGAGCATAGCAGATGAGCTTTTACATACTGACCAGAAGGGATTTATTAAGGGTAGGAACCTTTTTGATCTCACCCACCATTTTATTGGTGCAATAGATCTTGCATCCACTTTTTCTTTCCCCATGGCAGCAATCACATTGGATGCAACCAAAGCTTTTGATAGGGTGGATTGGAAATTTCTTGGAGCGGTTTTGGAAAAGTTGAAATTTGGGCCAAAATGTTGACGCTCCATCCGCCTTATATATAGCGAGCCATCCACCAGGCTGGTGGTAAATGGTAGAACGATCAGACCATTCAAAATTGAAAGGGGAACTAGACAGGGCTGCCCCCTCTCCCCTCTCCTTTTTGACCTTTATATAGAGCCGTTTGCGCAGTGCCTTAGGGAGGAGCCTGCCATTACACCATTTAAGAGCGGCTCATGGGAGAGGAAGGTAGCCCTGTATGCCGATGATATTCTTATTTTGGGGTCAGATCTGGATTCCTCTTTCCCCCGAGTGATTGAATTAGCTAAGGAGTTCATCCGGGTCTCTGGCAATGAGGTTAATGAGAACAAAACCAAGATAATGACATGGAATTTGCCAGTGTCCCGATACCAAACCAAGAAAGAGTTGCACTACTTAGGTGTAAAGATCGTTCCAGAGATAGACCAAATACCAAAAGTTAATTTTATTAATATTTTGAAGGATTCTCAAACTCTTATGAAATCTTGGATAAATCTACCACTGTCTATCTTGGGCAGAGTAAATCTTATAAAGATGTCTATCTTGCCAAAGATAACGTTCCTGTTTAATACCATCCCTTTGAACTTTGAGAAAGCACTGATTTCTTTGGGCATCAAAAGCTGCTAGAATATCATGGAAGAAGCTAAGACATGGGAGGGAGAAAGGAGGTCTGGCTCTTCCTGATATTCAATATTATGCTTGGGCCTTTCAGTTATCATATTCTATAATGCTGCTAAAATGCCCAGACTCTTCAGGGAGAGGCAAAATGTTTTCGGCCATGTTGGAACAATTGGGGCTTCCTCTAGAAGGCTTTATGTTTAAGTATGGGGACAAACATTTTTTTAAGAAGGTCAGACTGAAAGTCCTAGGTGGTATGGCTCAAAATTGGGCTAGGATAAAAAAAAATAGGTCTCGAATACTACTCAAGGCTTTCCCCATGTTGGAGAGCCCTAAAGGATCAGTTGGCAGCCCCTTTGAAAATGTCGGGAGTAGCAGTATGGGGGGACCTTGCGATAGATGGATCTCTTTTGCCGTGGGCCATTTTAAATCACAAGCTGGAGGGTGGTATGTCTAGGTTCAAGTATCTGCAGCTACTTAGTTGGTCTCAGAACTTGTAGATTCCATTAGGTCGAGGGTATCCCCTGGAAGATCATCTGGTTAATAAACCAGTAAGGAAAAAACATTTTTTTTTTCTATTGGGCTGGCGAAGAGGCTATTGAGGGTGAAGTCAAGCTGGCCGAGTAGTTATGGGGGGAAGCTAGTCTGGAAACTGATTGGGAGGATTTGTGTCAGACATCTTATAATATCCTCTTTTCAGTAGTGAAGCCAGTTTGGTTGAGGAGTAACCATTATTTTACAACACACAGGGCTTACTTCTCCCCGGCGAGGCTCTCTAAAATGTCAAAAGGCCCTCTGGCAAAGTGTAAAGAATGTAATCTGGTAAGCGCCCGGATGTACACATGTTTTGGGCCTGCCCATCTCTTGTTAAATTCTGGAGAGAAGTCGGAGAATCTTTAACATCAATTTTGAGCTATACAATACAAATTTCCCTCGAATCCATCATCTTTGGTATATGGAGAGATATCACCGGCCCGGATAGAGACTTTCTATTTTTCGCAATTCTTCTAGCTAGACGGGAAATCTGTAAGAGATGGGCTGAATCAATACCTCCCACACATTCGGAGTGGCTACCTTTTTTATATAACATCTCTAAAATAGATTTAGCTCGATTAAATTGGACCTCAGTCTGAGGATTTTTTAAAAAAAATGTTATGTAGTTTTTGTCCGATGATTAAGCCTCAAGGAAACTCTCAGACTGTGTCTAAGCTAAGGATGGCCATCGATACCAGTCTCGGTGTATCCCTGAAGAAAGTGCAACCATCCTCCCCCGGAACAACGGGAGGGCAGCAACTAGGAGGAAGTGGGTATGCTGCTGGTAGAGCTGAAGGGTGGAAATGACTCGCAGGGCCTACTTCTCCTTCTGGAGTAACAGTGGCAACGTATGGATTTCAAGTTAGATGAGGTTGGAGGCGAATGAGGAAACAAATAAAAAATAGATAAAATAAATAAAAGCGGCCTTTTACACATTACTTCGGTGTCAGTGGTCTGTGCCGCTCCCCATAGTCTTGGGGGGCAGCCGAGCATCGGGAGGTTGCCTTCCCTCGGATGTTTGGGGATCGGAAGCGGCGCGGGCCTCTGCTCAGCCCCTTTTGGGCTTGTTGGGCTGGTTGGGCTATTTTATAGCCCAAGGGTTATTTATTTCACCATTTTGGGTTGCCAGCCACCATTTTGCAGTTTTTCCTGTGGCTGGCCTTAGGCTGTTCAGAATTTTTCCCCTACCACCCCCCCCCCCCCCTTTATATTTTTACCCCCTTTGGTGGACAATTAATTTTCCTGGTTATCAATCTGTTTTTTGTGGTTGGTTTTGCATGGGAACAGGTATGCAGGGTATATACGCGTTTGTGTTAGGGTTGTCATTTGAAGCAGGTGCAGGGGCGGTTGGCAGTCAGGTTGGCATGTTTTAGCCAAGTTTATTCGTTATTGACAGAGGCAATCCATATGAATGGGAACGGGAAGACAAGTTCGCAAGGTAGGATCTTTAAAGTGCTTTAGGAAGTTAGGTTAGTGACAGGTTAATAGTCGTAAAGGTTAAGGTTGAAAGGTCAAAAGTAAAAGGGTAAAGTTCAAAGGTCAAAGTTCAGAACACAAAGTGAAAAGGTCACACCAAGGGTAAAAGGGAGACGTTCAAAGGTCAAAGTTCAAAGGTCAAAAGCTAAAAGGTCACAGTAGGTGGTACTGAATTGCAGGTTTTAAATGTTGTGTGGGGGAACCTTAGGGGTGGGGGTAGCATAACATAGGTAACAGCTTGTATAGTGAGGTTGTAGATTTGTAAGGTATTAGGCCAAGGGCCTTTTAATTGTGATGTGCACCTGTTTCAATAAAAGCGGTCTTTTACACACTATGTTGGTGTCAGTGGTCTGTGCCGCTCCCCATATTCCCCAATAGAGGAAAATAGGGGCACTACAGTGTTTTAGGGAAAGTGATAATCAAATGGAGGTGAAAGGAGCAAGCCAGCATTAGGGAAGTGTACCTGAATAAAGGAGTATCATTGATAGGATATAAGCTGTTTGTGTGTAGGGGCTTGGATGATGTTTTGGGAAGTCATGAAGAATGAATTGTGCAGTCAGAAAACATGTTGATATGGGGAAGAAGTAGCTAAGGGAATTGAGGAATTGAGGAAGAAGGCACACAAAAGTGGTGTCAGAAAGGGGCAGATTATCAAAAAAGCTTTAGGGAGAAACACAATGAATGAGAGAACAGTAAGGAAGGGAAAATACCAATTTAAAGATGGGGAAAATGGCAGTTGAGCTCTTCTGTTATCTAGTCATCTTTCAAGAAAGTCGATGCCAAAGACTGGAGAAAGAGGTCTACAAAATGCATTATGACGTACTGAGGCTTATGCAGTATGATGTTTAGGCACTGGTACTTGGGAACTACAACTTCGATTAAATGGAGGTCTCATTGCAAGTGCTGAGCCCTGGGATCCCATTCACAAAGACGGATGATGGATCCGTGCGGAGCGAACTGTGCTATAGTGACGCGCTCCTAGCTTGTGGTGCAACATGCAGGCCCTTTTAATCACAAGTAGTACCTAACTGCTATGTCTTGGTAGCATACAACCTGTTTGTCCCAGTCCTCCCTGTACATCCACGGAAGAAAGGGAGCATTTAAATGTCGGCATACCCCCAACCCACTTCTCCTATGCATAGCAGGATTGCATCTCAGAGGATCCCTATTCTGAAAGGTTTCATTCTATTCTGTTGGAAAAAGGTAAACATTTGGAGACGGTGTGGTTCATGAATGTGTGTTCTACATGTGCCACATCAAAACTGAGGGCGGCGGCAATCCCTGTTTCCTGTTTGCCTCTTATGTACCCTGTCCAACCAAGCACTGGGAGTCCCACCATGGGTGTTCATGGGAATCCATTCCATTTCCTTTCTTATGTGGCACAGTCAGGGACCGCCCGAGCGGCACAAGCTGTAGCTACGCCACTGCTAACCACCAACTATTGTTATCATATTTGTTAGACTCATTCATTCTGTTGGATTAAAGCAAGACTAAAATACCCAGAATGCATTCGATTGTCACATAAAATCCCAGGTCTGGAAATTGTGTTCATAATAGCATGGAATGAGTGAGCCAACTTGTATCTTAACTGCCCAATCAAACTTTGTCTGGAGAGTTTGACTCTAGAGCGCAGCGCCTTCGGCAAGCATCTATCTGCCCTCAACCAGCACAATATGTTCCACTCCCCCTTCACCTGTCAGCCTAAATTCTTACTTTAACCTGCAACTCTACCTCCTCAAGAGGTGGTCCATGTGTGATTTAAATATTACTACTTCTCAGTGACAGATATGGAACCACCTCTATCCAGAAATCCTACCTCAGACCTTTGAGCTCACTAAGTCAATGACTCCATGCTGCATATGTACAAGAAAATGCTGGAGTGCGCTGCTACACCAAATTTGGCAGTGCTGCTCTCCAACATTTTCTAAACACAGGGATGTGGCATATTTACAAAAATATAGCACACCTCTGTGTTTCCCCTAGTGCCAGTGCAAATAAAGATTCCTAGTGCCAGTGCAGGCACCCTGCCGCCATGTTCCAAGGATGCCTGACCTGCAGGGACAATTGAATCAATAATGTCGCCTGCAGAATGCAGGCGACATAGAAAGAGCAAAAAACAGGCTACATTAATAATTTCTCCTTGTATCACCATTCCAAAACCTGGTATTACCTGGCCTTAGCTTTCAGCGCAGCCCCAGCCATGTAAATCTTAGGATGCGAAAAAAAAACAATGGGTGTTGCGGTAGAACGCCCACAGTAACACCCAATGCACGCCCCTTTGCCACAGAGGACTTCAGCGGAAAGGGCATACTTACAAGGTGGAGTTAAAGCGCCACCTTGTAAATATGGGGAATGGCACAACGTCACCAAAGCGTAAAAAAAAGTGCCCCTCTGGTGGCGAAAGGGGCTTGTAAATATGCCCCGTGTCTGCTTAACAAAGCAAATTGAAGTACAGCATCAAGGTGACATATTTTGCACGATTTTTAATGTTGAAATTGTTAAACAAATTCATACTTGAAGGAAGAGGAGGGCATTATGCCTGTGCCCACATTTTTCGCGGAATCACATCTGGCACGAGGAGTTATTTACACTCACTCGTGGTTTGCATTATTGCATATCTTGAACCACTCAAGCAAGGTTTCAATTTCTTCTTTTAATAATGCGTTTCTAGAATTTCAGTCACGCAATGCAGTCTCGTAGGTATCTGGTTCAACTATAAACTGAAAAATATGTTTTAGTGATGTATTTCCACTAGCCATGAAGTCTCCTGCTGTGCTTTATGCATTCAGAAATTATCTAAAATCTTTCGAATTCTTCCAAGTCGGCCTGTGTTCACCCAAATACATAGCAGTCCTTTGTTTAAAATGTGAACTGAAATTAAAATAATTTGTTTCCAGGGATTGTGATTCTTGATAAAATGTGTTTTTTTAGAAATGCATTCCCAAAGGTTGTGCGAAGTTTTTCAAGGCTATGGTGTTTGCTGAACTGAGTGCAGTGCTGTCAGGCCTGAAGTGCATTTGCTGCCATGACAAAATAATTCAGTGGAGCATGGCAGAACTGTGGCCAGGCTTTAGCAATCACTGCCAAGGATGGACACAAATATACATATCAACCAGTCACGCATTGACTGCCGACCAGTTTGCTATAGTCGGGAGGTTGTAGCTCATTCAAGTAGACTGAAAAGAGCTTATTAGGACCAAAGTCAGCGATCCTAGATCTCAGAAGTATGAGTTTCATTCCTGCTAAAAACCACTCCAAATAAAGGTCCCAATAAACGGTTTATTCGAAGTTTGAGAATAAATTGTAGGTAGAAAGGGAGTTGCCCTCGGAGACTTCTTAGTTTGTCATTAGCAGTTGAGAATGTCCCCACGATGAGTTTGGATTTTTATCATATGTAAATGTTACATGTGTGCTACTGCGCTGTTTTCGAGAAACAATAATACATGTGAGTTACAGGTCTGTATTTATGCATAGATGTTAGTCTGTTGTGTTCGTCCCCCCTTTTATATGTACCTTATCAAACTTCTGCAAACGATTGAGTTTTATTACGTAACATATTGTAGCACATAGTAACAGTGAACAATTTTGGGGTAAAATTGAGTATTCTGTAAATCCTTGATGCATGAGCCCGAGGCACTGTTATCGTTCTATAAAGCCCCACGCGGTGCTTTGTATCTGCATTGAGCATTCTGATCTGAACTCGGAGCCCATGCCCTGGCCTCGGTATGTCTGTGAGAGGGGTCATGTGACATAGCTGTGGTGAAGATGTGCTACCAGCAATGAGGATGCGAGCAGCCCGTTTTGCAGTTGACAAGAGGCTGAATGGATCCACTGGACAGTAACCAGTGGATATCTCCTGCCAGCACCACAGAACTCCCAATCCTTGGACCAACATGTTTCCACATGAATCTGTGTGTGTGTATGCATGTGTGTGGGTGTTTTTTTGAAACGTTTTATTGACATATTTGTACAAGCAAATATAACAGAATGTTCTGTCAAGGAAACAATAGTAAGTCATGTATAGTATCGACAAGAAAGACAACATTCAATGCATTACTGAGATACCTAGCTCCAAAGAAACAGTTCCCCGTAGCCCCATCCCACCCACGGACCTTCAAGACCGTGAGACAAAGCCTTGCAGCCCTCTGTTTATACAGGATCTGGATGAAAGGTCAAACCTTGGCAAGGATATCTTGGGGGTCGACGTGTGATAGCAGGCTACTGTAACAGACAAAGGTCGTGAGATTTCCTATCAGAGAGAGCCGAAGTCAGCTCACCAGCATAAGAGTTGGGGACATGACTGTGGAGCCAGAGAATTCAGGAAACGGAAGAAACAAAAGTGAATTAAAAAAATCACTAAACAAAACCATGTTCAGGAGTAAACAATTCTCCCAGGGGGCATCTCAGTATCAATAGCACGTCAGTGGGGGAATATAGCAGATGGGAAAGGGCGAGAAAGCCCAGCCACAGTCACCATTGCCCAAGCCATCAGGCTCAGACAAGCCATGACAGGAAGTTGCCTATGCAGTCCTAGGGGCCTCCCCGAGTCACCGACCATAGTCAGGCCATCAAACCTGCTTCCACCCAGTCACTATCACCCTGTTTGTTTGCAACGGTTGGAGATTCCCACTCATTTACCACTTTGGATCACAGGTGAGCCATGGGCCATCGGCGAACCCACATGTGCCTCCTGCATCAATGCTCTTTCGTCACCTCGGGTCCAAAAGGCACATCCCTAAACCAGGTCTCCGCCCTGGGCTCCACTGGACCCTTCCAAGCCATGGTGATACATCTCTTGGCCAGTATAAGTGCTAGGTCGAGAAACCTGTTCTCTATTTTCTTAGGCGTAGGCCTAAGGAAGGGGCTCAGGAGACAAATTTCTTGGGTGTTTGTCAGTGACCTATTCAGAGTCTCATTAACGTTAGATATAACCACATCCTGGAACCTAGAGAGGACAGGGCAGTTCAATGTCATGTGGCCAAAGTGAGCTTCCAGCACTGCACAGCAGGCGCATCCCCTAGCCTCTCCTCAATAAATAGCCCTGATCCTATGTGGTGTCTGGTAATCCTATGTGTATTTATATTGGATGAGGCGTGCATTTCGTGAAACTTTCCGGGGGTACACAAGCTCCGTTTTCTATTTGATATCTGTCAAGTCTACTCAAAGTCTGCTGTACAATGTACCTGAAGGGAGTTTAAAGGTGTTTTGGCTAAGTCATTTAATGTTTTATAGAACCATGTCACCAGGTGGCTTTTAGAACCCATTGTCAGAAAGAGTTGGAGGGCCCTGTGTGTCTGGGATCCACCTCGCCCCTGTACCATAGGTCCTGGAACATGCTCATGAGTGCTTCATAATTGAGGAACTGTCCCTGAGGGAGGCTGGTTTTGCTCCGCCAACTCCGCCAGCGGGCTAAGATGACCATCATGAAAGCAGTCACTTGTGGTCACTATCCCTGCCTCTGCCCAGTGGCTCAGCTGCCTAGCTGTAAAGATGGTTAAGGGACCTCTGTGGGGCAGTCCCACAAGCAGCAGTTTGGGAGAATAAGGTGTTGGCCCTCCTTTTCGTTTTGTGTACCACCGCCAGCAATACAATGCTGTGGACAGGCGTGTGCTCGGGTGAGAAATCCTCAGGGCAGGATTAAGCAGTTTAGGCAGCAGCATCTCCTGATTGGGTTCAGTGCCCATATGGTCAATCGCTCTGTCCAACCACCTGGTGATAAATTGGAGTTGTGCCCCTATAAAGTATAATTAAAAATTTGGCACCCCTAGCCCTCCCTCAAATGTGGGGCGCTGTAAGGTTGCAAGATCGACCCTGTGGCAACCCCAGTTCTATATAAGTTCTCAAAGGAGGTAATCTAACCATTTGACCCTAGCAGGTAAGTTCACAAAATAGTGAAGGGGCCGGGCAGCATAATTATTTTGGAAAATGCAATGTGTGCCTTGATGGGCAACTGGAGTGACAGCCAAAAGGAAATGCAAGACTTGAGGGAGCAGAGTGTTTCCCCAGGTTGCCCTCATGCAAAAATCTGTATGCCCAAATGTTTAAAGGTATGTGGCGCCCACTGGATATCAAGTGGGCAGGCTGCGGGGCTGGTGGCTCCATCAACCACATGGAAAACACAGGTTTTGCCCCTGCTTATTTCGATTAGATAGAGAAATTGAGTTTTGGTTCTCAGAATTTAATCACAAATCTTCAAAGGGAGATGGTTTTAAATTGTGTGTTTGAATTTTCCTCTTTTAGAAAGTAGGCATTTTCTTGTTTATTTCCCATTCTGTGTCCCTCTGCTGGTTTGTGTATTGACTTTCTGGCTTTGGAGTGAGAGGGGCTGGGGATGTACATTTACTGTAGACAGCAACAAGGGGTGTTGAGGTGTGTTCTGTCTTTCCTGGGTGACTCATAGTTGGGCTGAATAGGCCTGGTATGCATTTAGAGTGGTAGGAGGAATTTTCACTAGCACCTTCATAGGCAGTGTCTCCTCTGCACAATGCTGTCTCTACACCCTCTACTAAAACTGGACCAGACAGGGCAGACCTGGTTTGGACTGGGCTCAAAAACCCTTGCCACAAGAGCACAGAGAGAAAATGTAGAATATATATATTTTTGGAGCCCTGATCCCAGAACTTTAGAACTGCCAAGAAGAAGTGCTGGAGAAGCTGTAAGAAGAGACTACGACTTTGCTGTGTTGGCCTACAGTATCTGTTTCTGTCTTGGGCAGAGAATGGACTGGACTGAACTTTCTGCAATCTTCTTTCTGAGTGTCTCCAATGGCTTGAAGTTGAGCTTGCCCCCTGATCAAGAAGTCTCAGGGACAGCAAAAACTTCACCTTCCTTCGGGTACCACCTCTGAGACCACGTGGTTCAGTTGCCATGAATGGACACTGCAACCTGACATCATCACCAAGGCCACCACCGACGGTTCTGTGACCTGAAGGCACAGCAGAGGGCACCGCACACTTCGTACCACAACCCTGGTCTCACCGAAGACCGCCACCACCGCCGCCACTGAGCCGCTGCTTGCACTGCGACTTGTGGGTACTGCAATTTGCACTGCCTCGCTGCCCTGGTCTCACTGATGACACCGCTACCAGCTTACATCACCGTCGTGGTCTGTACACAAAGCACCACCCCATCCAACACCGCAGCATCGTCCCACCGACGCCAGTCCCAACGACCGCTGATCTTCAACAGACGCCGTTACTTGCACCATGACCCTCAGCACCGAGACGAGCACCGCCCCACTTTGAACCACAGCCCTGTTCTCACTGACGCCGCTGGACAATTGCCACCAGGCCACTGCCTGCACCGCGACCTGAGGGCACCGCACACCGCACCACTACGCTCCTCTTCACACTCCTCCCTTGACCCCTGATGCCGCCAGCCCACACCACCGCGGTCAGCTGCGTACAAAATGTGCAGTTTACAGGGTCGTCTGGTACTGCAGCCAAGCCGCACCGCTGTGGTCAGCAGGTACAGCAGGATTCGTTGATACACACTGCCATGGTAGCTCTGAATGGAGCTATCCACTTCAAGGAACTGTTTTTAAAGTCTATTTTTGCTGCTTTATGAGTACTTTTATATAACTTTATGTTGGATTTTTATTGTTTTGGTCTTATTTTAAACAGCTACATATTGGATATTTTTCTAAAACTGGTGTAGTGTTTTCACTGTATTACTATACATTGTGTGCAAATGTTTTACTCACTGTCTCTGGGATAAGCCAGATTGCTTGTGCCAAGCTACCAAGGGGGTGAGCAGGGGTTTTTTCAGAAGTGTATCCCCTTTACCCTGACTAGGAAGAAGGGTCCCTACTAGGACATGGTTATACCCTGCCAACCAGAGACCCCCATTTCTATCAGCGTCACAAACAGGAACAAGTCATCCCTCGAGCCCAATGCAATTTCAGTGTCCTTGCTCTGTTTTATGGTGATCAGCGCAGAGCAGGTCTCACTCTACTGATACGGTGCCTAATTCTCTTTGAAGGGTAGTTTTTGAATCTTCTACAGCCTCCAGAATTCTATGTAATGTAAGTTGCAGTGTTTGAGGAGGTGGATCAGGGGGCATATCCGTAGGAGATTGGTCTGGCTGGGAGGTGTGAGTCCCCCGGGGCATGCCCTGTGTTACTCTGTCCATGACGCTGTCAGAGGGCACACCCAACTGGGGACTGTCGCCTCGCTCTTCAGGCAGGGCACCACTGCCCTGTCTGAGGGTGTCTGTACCCTTCAGCCTCGTAAGCAGGGAGACCTTGCTGGTCCCACGCCAACTCCTACAGCAGATTCAGTACCTCACAACAGTAGCCCGGCCCCAGGTATCCTTTCACCTTGTGATCCCCAGTGGGTCCCAGAGCACCTGGTGTCTGCGATCCGCTAGGCTCTCGCAGCCAACCCCGCTTATCGGAATAGGTGAAATAAAGGGCTTTCAGGCCTGCTTCAGGGGAGGGGCAAGGACGGGAGGAAACCCAGACTCACTCATTCCAATGGCGAGGGGCAAGGAAGGTTCATGAGGGTTTAGGGGATTCACGGCTGCAAGTCCTCTCCAGAGTCAGGTTTCAGGCTCTAACTGCCCTACTGCTCCCTCTCAGCAGTCATATGGTTCAGGAAGGTAGATGAGGTCAATCCTTAAGGGCTTTCCAGTCCTGCTGTAGATAGGCAGTTCTCTCCCCAGGCCCGAGCACGTTGTCACAGGCCTCGAGCCATCCCCCAGCCCCCAGCCGCCTCACAGGTGTGAAAGAGTTTCAAGATCCAGGGGTGGTCCTCAGCAGGCATCCCTTGCCATTTTAAGTGTTCAGGCGGTGAGGGGGCTCATTATTTTGACCGATTGAGGCAAGATACAGTTAGGCCTGCACGAAGCTCTGAGCTCATGTGTTTGCCCTGTTTGCCATCTTGGCCACACTCCTGCATGTGTGTTTGTGTGTAAAAAGCTGTACATGACATTTCTGACATTATTTTCATTACTGTGCAAAACGAGCATTGTTTTCCTTTGATGATGTTAGTGTATTGTGTTTTACATTAGTCTTTCATAGTCAATTGTTGATTTCCTGATGTAAGTAGTCATGTTGCTTAAATTAATTTGAGACATTTTGATGTTCGTAGGAAATTGGGTTGTTGGATGACTATGATGTGAGCCTTGGTCAAGCAACTGCTACAATTCCTGGCAGGGTTAGCCACAAAAAGTCATTAAATTAACCTGTACTGAACCCTGTGTAGCTTGGCTCAAAAAGAAGTGAGGCTTAACTTAGAGGCAATGTGTAAGGTATTTATGCAGCACACGAACAGCATTAATGTGAAAACACAACGCAAGAAATATCCCACACCAATTTCAAAAATTAGAGTAACATTTTATAAATTATTTGACACCAAAACAACAAAATTCCAATCAGTTCACTAGAGTTATACATTTTGAAAGTTTTTAGTGAAAAGTAGTGCCTAAATGATCGAACATCTAGTTGCACGAGACACCGTCAAATTCGAAAAATATGGCCGACAACGAAGTGGCGCGAGTCGAATACAATATGTGAATTGGGCCTAGTCATCACTTTCCTTTTGTACTCAGAAATATTTTGGAGAAAATATGTTCAGTGCCGCAATGCTGCAGGCAGTGTCTGAGGAGGGAGCGCCAAAGTCTGAGAGCCTTGGGTTGAAGCAGCTGTGAAGATTTCTATGTTGGGACGTAGTCTCTTTTCTGGAAGTTGAAAATGTCCATCGGGACAGGGCAGGAGTGTGTAGCTGAAGACAGTTCCAGGGGTTCGGATACCCCTTTGGAGAAGGATCCCTGAATAGTATAAGCTGCTGCGAAGAAGAATGTAGCGGTAGCAGCCAGGAAATCAGGGCAACTGGAGATGCACCTCGGGCTAATAGACGAAGAGGTTGGTCCCGCTCTCCACAGTTCTCAGAGCAGTTTTTAGCCCCAAAAAATTCTAAGCCCTTAATTTTGGATTTTGGCTATCTGGGCACCTTTAACATCACAGCTGAGGATTCATCACTGATGAGACACCACTTGGGGTTCAGGACTCACTCAGGCTGCATCCAGGTGCGGGTCCAAGATTTTGGGAGCTATTTATGTCTCTGAACAGGAATCCAGCAAACTAGCCCTTTGAGACGTTCTGGTGGTCCTGGGTCAAAGTGAAGGTGCAGGGCTCAAACAGCAGGGCTGGCCTCAGAGGGTTCAAAGCAGGCTCCAGGCGGCATACCTTCCAGGTACATCAAAACAGTCTTGTTGAGTGCTCAGAAGCTTACAGCAGCATGCATTCCTTCAAGAGTCCTTCCGCTGGTCCAGAAAGTGATCTGAAGAGACGGTTTGAGGGCCCTATTTCTTATACCATGTTCTGCCTTTGAAGTTGGAGAAGTATTCAGAGGTTTCTACTTTGAAGCGCATAGAATTTCCTGACTCTCCTCGTCCAAGCTGGCTGCAAAGACAATGTGGAGGTGATGAGTCCTTTGTGTGAAGGCAGAGCGCAGCCTATTCAGTTCCCATTTCCATCCCCACATCCTACAGTATAGGGCACATTCAAGCACACCTAATCCCTCTATTGTGTGACTGTCTGGCAGGAATTCACAAAATCTAATTGTCAGTTTCACCTAGTCAAGAGAGACTGCAAGCACAAAATGGCTATGAGCAGGAAAAGGCCAACTTTCTAAAAGTGGCATTTTCAACATTGTAATTTAAAATCTGACTTTACCATTAAAGGGGAGTTTTCTTTACAATTTAAAAGATACCAAACATGAAATGTCTATTTTTTTTTAATGAAAAGTCAGCACTTATTAAATATAATAAGGCAACCCAACGTTATCCTAAGGGATAGATCGGCCCCACAGTAGTGAAAAACAAATGTAGTACTTTTTCACTGCTAGGACATGTAAACCTTAAATGTACATGCCCAACCTTTTAATTACAATGCACCCTTTGGGCTACCTAGCATCTACTTTCTGGGTGACATATGCAATAAAAGTGGAGTTTAAGGCTTAGCAAGGGGGTTATATTGCCATATCGAATTAGCAGTTTAAAACATCATCCAGGCTACAATGGCAGGCCTGGGACATGTTGAATGGTACTACTTAAATGGATAGCACCATAAGATGTGGCGCAGTTGCCCAGTGGCTGACTCAGGAGATGGGGATGCGGGTTTGAGTCTCGGCATTGCCTGCAACATTTGAAACAGTAAAACAGTGAAAACATCACACAAAAATATCACTCACCAGGTTAGAAAAACAGCGACCAAAATGCCAAAACTTCAATCAGTATAACCTGAGTTATGATTTTTTTAAAGGATAAACTGCAATACCAAGCCTAAAAGCATAAAGCGTCAACCGCGGCTATCTGGTTGCGCTGAACCAGTTCAAATTCAAAAGATCAGCCAGACCACGATGGAGTGCGGGTCAGATGCAGCCCCAGATTAGCCCTGCAGAACGTTTAACTTCTCCAGTTTTGTGCCAAGAGTCTCGTTCATGTTGGAAAGGACCTCAGGGTTCAAGCAGAGCTTTGCTGAAGGTAACCTAGATAGCAAGCCGGTCATTGTGGATGTCCTGGAGCTGCTTATTATCAGTCCTTCGCGATGATTAATGCTTCCTGTCTAAAGAGGCAGTGGCTTGCGCTGGCTTGTGCTGAATTTATGTGTGAGAGGTGCGGTTCTGGTGGAAATGGGCTTGATTGCAGTCACAGAGAGCCCAGAAGCTTGATTTTAGGAAATCAAGAGCCAAATAAAGTGTCCGGGACCTAAAAGCTCCACTTGGGGGTCAGAAACTCACTGAAGATGGGTCCATGCGTCCATAAACTGTTGGTGAGCCTCTCATGTCCCTGAAGCTCAGATCAGGAGGCCAGCAGACTATCCCTTGGAGTCACTCGGGGTCCTGGGTTCAATATGGTTTGCAGGTCCAGTTCTTCCTTCCCAGGGAAGACGAAAGCAGGTGTGCACAACAGGGCAGCAGTTCCTTCAGATGTAGTCCAGAAGAGTGAAAGTTTTTTCAGTAGCACAGCAGTCCTTCCTCCAAGCAGAGTACCCGCAGCTCCAGAAGTGTAATGAAGTGGCTGTGCTTGAAGTCCTTCTTATACACTGGTGCCCTGGTGTTTGAGGGTGGGAGAAGCTTCTAGACAGTGTCTTTGATGTGCATGGAATTCCATACCTGCCCTGCCCTGGCGTCAATCTGGCTGAAGTGACAATGCTGGGTTGTTAAGCCCTTTGTATGGAGATCGGACAAAGCCTGTTCAGGTGTAAGTTAGGCTGGGCCAAGCTCGTCCTTCCAATCCTGCCAGTGATGGCCCATCCAGTCACATCCAAGCTCCCACTGTGTGTGGCTGTCTAGGCTGAATACCCAAAGTCCAAATGCCAAACTACACCCAGTTATGTGACCAGAAACAGGTTGCAGGCACCAAATGGCTATGGCAAGTGCAAAAAGAACTATTGATGGACAGAATGTTGATAAATGTCAAACATTCACCTCAGTACAGAGATCTTGGTCTATTTTTGCTCCCCATGCCATTCCAGTTTAAGCCCAACCATATGCAAATCAGTCTTGACCCTGTTCTCCATGGGAACAGTCCAGTCTGAACTGCCAGGGCAGGTCCTCCCTGGACCAGAAACAAGCATCCTGGGACATGGTTTCAGGGCATCACCCCTCATCATCCAGGCTAGCTTGACTCCTGTGGCATGGAGAGCATGGGACCCACGTCAGAGCATACCTGTCCCACTTGGGGTGATAAATGCCAAAAGAACAATTGATGGACAAAATGCTGATCAATGTCAAACATTCACTCCAGCACAGAGATCTGTGGCTAAATACATTGTTTTTTTGTTCCCCATGCCATTCCAGTTTAAACCCGGCCATATGCAAATCAATCTTGAACCTATTTCCCATTGGAACAGTCAGGCCATGTCATTCCTAGACCAGAAAAAAGCATCCTGAAACTGGTTTTGGGGCATGACCCCTCATCAGCCAGGGAAGCTTGACTCCAGTGGCATGGAGAGCACAGGACCCACGTCTGAGCATGCCGTCCCTCTCGGGGTGACAAATGGAAAAAGAACAATTGATGGACAGAATGCTAATCAATGTCAAACATTCACCCCAGTAAAGAGATCCGGGCCAAGATCCATTGTTTTTTTTCTCCCCATGCCATTCCAGTTTAAACCCAGCCAAAAGCAAATCAATCTCTATCCTGTTCCCCATGCAAACAGTCAAGCCCAAACTGCCAGGCCAGGTCCTCCTTGGACTGGAAACAAGCATCCTGGGACCGGTTCCGGGCATGACCCCTCATCAGCCTGGCTAGCTTGACTCCAGTTGCAAGGAGAGCACAGGACCCACATCTGGGCATAACCGTCCCACTAGGGGTGACAAAAGCAAAAAGAACAATTGATGGACAGAATGCGGATCAATGTCAAACATTCACCCCAGAACAGATATTTGGGCCTAAATCCTTCATTGTTTTGCTCCCTATTCCCTTCCAGTTTAAACCCAGCCATATGCAAATTAGTCTTCACCCTTTTCCCCATGGGAACAGTCCTGCCCGAACTGCCAGGCCAGGTCCTCCCTGGACTGGAAACAAGCATCCTGGGACCAGTTTTGGGGCATGACCCCTCATCAGCCAGGCTAGCTTGACTCCAGTGGTATGAAGACCACAGGACCACATCTGGGCATATATGTCCCACTCAGGGTGACAAATGCAAAAAGAACAATTCATTTTTTTGTTTTGTTTTTGTGTCCTCATACGCCATAAGATATTCTCAGAGTAACAGGTCCATGCCACCTACTACGCAGCAGAGAGGCCCCTCCTTCAACTCTGAAGATCTTGATGGATGCACTTTCTGCAGATACCCACAGGGTACCAGACGGTACTGAAGAGGATGAATTCATTTCAGTTCATCTATCTTTCCAGGCCCTCGAACTGATCTTAGTGTAACTCATTCTGCAAAAAGGCATAATCATTGGACAAGAACGTTTACATCCTATCCGGCCATTCGATACAGGGAATCCAAAAGTACTTCCTTCTCTTCCATACTGCCTTATCTAAGTTAAGTGTATACTTAATTGCCTTAATACAATCTAGGTATGAAGGTGCAGTATCTTTAACCCAGAGTTTTCATATTTCTCTGCGCGCCAAAATAATTAGATATAAAGACAATTTGTTTATGTCTTGAGAAAGTTCCTCATAATTACAAAAAAATCCCTAAAAAACAAGAGATATACTAACCTGTATATCAAAATTAAACAGATTTTTCATACCTTCTTCTACCGTGGCCCAAAAGTAACTTAGAACAGGACATGTTAAAAACATATGAAGGTCGTCAGCTTTTTCATGCTTACACTTTGGGCAACAAGGAGTCGGACCTTTCCAAAATTTTCCAGGCTGGCAGGAGACCAATATACTCTGTGAAGAGAAAAAAGATGGTTGCGCTTTAAATTGGCGGGAGAGACTGTGGAATATAGTAGGTCAAAGGATACTTGCCATAATTCCTGCAACTTGGCATCCGGAACTTGGTCTCCCCATAGTTGAGCAGGCAAAGAGAAGTCTCCGTCCTCCGCATCCAGCATAGACCAATACAGAATTGATGTTTTTATCTGCCTGGTCTTCCTCAGCAGAAGATCATCCAACGCTGTCTTGGAGCCAATTTCGAGTGTATTGGACTGACTCCAGCGCTTGATTTGTAGATATTTGAACTTGGATAAGTTATTGTTCGTCAAAATACAGATCTCATCCCAACTTAACAACACACCTTCTGGCATCAGCTGACCCCAAGAATTTAAATTAGCCTCCAGGAGAGGGGTAATCAGTGAATCTTTAGTCCACTCTGGAGAGCCAGGTGATTACCAAATTGGAGCCATAGCAGAGTAATATGGGATGCTCAGCGATCTCCTTACCCTAGCCCAGACGTAAGCCATATCTCTCAGGATCTTTAAACAAACCTTCTTAAAAAAACGTGGATCCCCCAACTTCAACAAGAAGCCCTGAGTCCCTCCTTGAATTCCTGATATCATTGTCTGAAACATAGTACCTGTTTCTGTCCTATCTGGAGTATTAAATAGCATTATCCCCACCTTCATTAGCAAAGTCCAGGCATACAATTTCAGATCTGGAGCACAGAGCCCTCCTTTGCTTTTCTTTCTTCGCAACTTCTTCCATGCGATCCTTATGCCCTTTGAGGCCCATACAAAGGAGTTCCATTTAGCTTGAATTTTCCTTAGCTTGGCTTCTTTAAAGGCTAACGGAATATTCTGGAACAGGAAAATTAATTTGGGGAGCAGCATCATCTTGATAATATTGACTCTCCCAATTAAAGTCAGAGGAAGAAGTGACCAACTTCTCAAAGATTCAGCCGACTCTCTCTCAATTTTCGCAAAATTTTCGTCAGACAATTGTTCTATATCCTGCGTGATTTGTACCCCAGGTATCTTATTTCGTGTTTTAAAATTGAAATTGGAATTGACGTGGTTATATTCCAAGTCGTACATTCAGACTGAGATTGATTAAGCTGGTACCCGGATATTTGCCCAAACTGAACGGCGGCACTGTAAAAAAAGGGGATTGCTTTAATTGGATCTGAAGTATATAGCATCATGTCATCAGCATAGAGAGACACTTTTTTCTCCCAGTTCTTATATTTGAATGGTGGAATACGCTGATCTTGTCTAATTTTTTCGACCAATGATTCTATGTATATATCAAAAAGCAGGGGTGGAAGAGGATACCCCTGTCTTGTACCTCTATTGATTTTTATAGGTGCTGAAAGACTACCATTTATCAAACTCTTGCTATTGGGGCATGGTAGAATGCGGATATGGATCTATAGAAATTCCTGCCCAAATTGCACCTTTCCAGAACTTTAGCCAAGTATATCCAATTTACACAATTAAATGCCTTAGTGGCATCTAATGTTATTATCGCCATTGGAAGTTTGTGTTAGATTGCCCCCACTAATGCTTGTGTCAAATCTTGTATGGACCGCCCCCTGACAAAACCTTTTTGATCCGGATGTAATAATCTGCCGGCTACCCCATTTAATCTCTCTGCTAATATTTTAGCCTAAAATTTATAATCCAAATTGAGCAGAGAGATGGGTCTGTAGGAATCACACTAGGAGGGCGATTTAAGGGGTTTAAGAATAAGAACGACCGTAGCCTCTTCCCAAGAAGAGCGGATTTTACCACCTTCCTAAAAGATGGATGCAAAAAGCATCTGGAGAACAAGGTAAATTACTGGAGCTAATGCTTTATAAAGCTCAGCGGGTAGCCCATCCGGGCCCGGGGCCTTACTTCTTTTTGCTGACTCTATTACCCCAACTATTTCTTTCAAACTGATTTCTCTGTTTAAATTCTCAGATGCCTGATCGCCAATTTGTTGGATTGCGTATTGTGCAAGCCATGCGTGTATTAAATCATCCTGTGGAGCTAAGACTTTCTTATATACTTGATCAAAGTATTTGAAAAATGCTTCCTCAATATCAGCAGTGTCTTCTGAGATTGCACCCGTATTGCCCAGCTGAACTTCTTTAATTGTGCTCCTTTTTGGCTCCTTTTTGGCCTTCCAAGATAATAGTTTACCACTGGCTTCCCCATATTCAAAATGGGCGAGAGAACTAGCGTGCCATCTCTTTCTAAGTCTGTCAGCCAGAATTTCTTCGAGTTGTGATTTACATACTGACAATTCTTATCGAATATTAGCTTCTGCTGCTAAATTTGGATCTGATAGGTCGCATTCTAATGTGGTGATTTTTAACTCAATCTCAGAAATCTTTGCCCTGTATATTTTATGCCTGGAAGACTGAATGGCTAATACTATCCCCCTCAAAAAAGCTTTATACGAGTCCCAAACCACTGGAAGTGTGGCTGTGCCCAAATTATTCTCGAAAAAAGCTTTTGACTCTGACGTCAATTTCTCTAGTACCTCCTCCTCCAGCAAGATACTTCTATCCATAGTCCCTCTTTTATTACACTGCAAGCCCGATAGTTTCAAGACTAAAGAAACTGCCGAGTGATCTGAGATATGTGCTCCTATATGTTTTACTTCATGTGCAACCTCACAAAGCTGATCTGAAATTAGAAAAAAATCTAATCTAGACTTATGGCACAGCTTCTTATTATGAAAAGTGAATTCTCTTTTTGTGCCCCATTTCTTCCTCCATATATCCTTCCAGCCTAACAGATATATTGCATTTAATAAGAGGGATCTTGTTTTAGGATTATGCGTAGTCTTGAGTTTATATGATTTATCCATTTGTGGATCCAGAACTAGATTGAAATCCCCTGCTAAAATTAAAGAATCCTCAAAGTCTAAGAGTTCAACCAACAGTTCTCTGAGGGGGAGCAGATCGTCTAAATTCGGCCCATAATATCCAGCTAATGTACATTTATAAGAGTGATATATTATCTTTGCTATGACCCATCTCCCTTTTTTATCGACTCTTGATTCTAGCACTGTAATAGCAGGGTTTGATTTAATCAAAATTGCAACACCCTTAATAGTACTTTGCTGTGATGTGCTTACAATATGCTGAATCCATTTTTTACTACTACAGATATCCGTTAGCTCTTGCTCCGTAGAATGCATCTCTTGCAAAATAAAAATATGGTCAGGCGCATCTTTCAAATATTGGAATATCCTCTCTCTCCTGTGTTTTACCCTTAAGCCATTTAAATTCCATGTCAGAACCTTCATGTATACCTGCGGGGCTATCCTATCCTGTACCATATTTTCCTTAGTAGGCGTAAACGATTAGATATCCTATTCAGCGATTTGGACATTTTTTTCCCTTTTTTTCCCATGTGCTCCCCACCCAGTGCCCTTCCCCTCCCCTACTCTGTACAACCCTGACCCCCCCGTGCTCCCCTGGTGAACCCCCCTCCTTCTTCCTGGCCTCACTCAAGGCCTTGAGGCTCCATCCTCAGATATCCAGATGAGCTAAGTATTTCAATGGAAACTAGTAGAGAATAAAGAAAAGAAAAAAAAAGGAAACAAGTTAAAAAAAACAAGAGTTCAGCTATTTACAAGAACCAATCTTGGGAGACAAGTGAACCAAATTCTTAGTTCCATAGTCCTTAGTCCCTTAGGCCCTCTGCTCCGGGTCCTTTCTGCTATCCTCTGTAACTAGATGAAGATACTCTTCTGCCTCCTCAACCCTTTTAAAAACTCTCATTTTGTTTTTATACATTATTTTTAATGATGCTGGAAATTTCAGTTGGGCAGTGGCACCGAGTTGCCTAAAGGGATCTAATAATTTGCCAAGCTCCCACTGTCTGGATGCTGTAATCGAGGATACATCAGACCTGATTTGAAAAGTTATTCCTTCGGGTGCTAAGGAACTGCTTTTAAGCGCCTTATTAAGTATCTCGTCCTTTAAGGTATAGGTCAGGAAGTGAACTAGTATCTTCCTAGGTCTAGTTTTATTGAGATTTTGCCTAAACGGATCCCTATGAACTCGTTGGATGTCCTTCATCAGATCCTGTTCTGAGACTTCGACTTCAGTGGATTGCTTAATAAGCTTGACAACAAACTCCTTAATATTACTTCCTTCTGCCCCTTCCGGGACTTTCAGAAAATGCAAGTTATTTCTCCTTTGAGCAATTTTCTAAAGATTCCATTTTTTCCTGGTACCCCTGTTCTCTCTGTCGTAGATCATCTATTTTCTTCATGTGTTGTAATGCAAGTGTTTTTAGATCAGAAACTGTGGACTCTAATTCAGTGGTTCTAACCGCTAAGGAATCAAACTTTTCCTCAAGCTTCTCACAGAATAGTTTTATTTCTTGCTGGTTCTTCTGTGAAGCCACAAACCCATTTTTTACCTTGTGGCTTAAGGACTGAAGCATTAACAAAACAGATTGATCGTTAAGCGGAGTCTCAGAAGCCTTGTCCTTAGCCTCAGAAGAGATAGTGATAATGCCCCTTGCTGATATAGCAGAAGGGTCCATCCCAGAGCTGTGAATAGATGTTAGCTCGTCATTATCGAATCCTTCTACGATACTGTCTTGCACCCTAGGCTCATTGCATACCATCTCTAGGCTCTGCATCCTAGCAATCCTTGAAGACTCCGCTTGCTCAGAATCTTGATCTTGTTCTACCTCACCCAACAGGTGATACCTACTGGGACTATAGAGACCCTCTGGAAACTCTAATGCATAACCGCCGCTTGGAGGTTTAAGTTCCAATACTGGGGGTATTAAAGTAAGACTTTAATGAGGGTGGTGGTTTATCCTTAAAGACGGCCTTCTGATCTTTGGAGTTATTTTTTTTGCCAGTCTTTTTGGAAAATTTTGCCTTGGATTTAGCTAATGCCAGCGGTGAACTATCTGTCCGTCCACCTCCACTCCGTTGTTTCCCTCCTTTGCTTCTGAGCGTGTAACCGGAGGCCTGGCTCCCTTGTGACTCACTGCCAGACATACGAAATAGAGCTTCCCCAGCCAGTGTTTTTGCATTGCCTGTGCTCCGAGAGTTTATCAAGTTGAAGACATTCCCTAGTGCATTCTGGGTTAGGTAGTCTTTGCTGCTTAGAGCCAAAATCTCTCCCAACATACAAAATCCTAGATGCTGCTCTTCTCCCTCTTCTAACCTCAAACACTGTTTTTGCCCACCCCGCAACCCCTCGTTCAACAATATTAATTTTATGGGCTCTCACCTTGTTATTGAGGGAATGCGAATGAGGGCTGCCGTTTATAGCAGCTTCTGCCGCGTTGGAGCTTTGTACTTTATCCAGGTTCGGGTCCAGCTTGGCAGCTTGACGAATTCAACCGGGGTTAAAGATATCCTGAGCCCCGCCTGGCGAGCCCTTAGGCGGACTGCAACAAGGTACTGCAGAGAATCTGAAAAGCTGAAAAACTGAGCGGCGTACTCGGCGGAGAGCCGCCGGCCGCTTTGCAGCATTGTCCCTCCGAGTGCGCCTCCGAGTCCGAGTCAGCGCGAGTCAACGCGATCCCAGCCACCGCGGCTTCCGCATTCACCTTCCAGCTTTACTCAGCGTGTTGCATTTCAGCTCGAAATTCAGCTCGAAAGTTCACAAGAAATAGAAATGTAGGTTATGCACAAAGTCGATAGTTCCCTTCCACCTCCCATAGTTCCATATAATCGCTCAAAGCACGACAAAATCAACCGGACACCCGAGCCTCCCGGAGCCTCCCGACTAGCCAAAGCTGCTTGCCGCCATGTTCTCCTCAGATCCTCAATGAGTCCTCTTTCGCAGGGTACAGTGTATTTAAAAAGTTGAACATGCACTTTTACATTTTACTTTTCATGGCAGTGAAAATCTCTGAAATGTGTTTTTCACTACTGCAATGCCTAGTCTCGCCCATAGGATAACATTGGAGTTGCCTTATTACATTTTATGAGTGAAATTTCCAAACGGGAAGAGATAACTGGTTCATTATTTGGTGTCTCTGGAATTCTAATTTAAAATCCTAACATGGTGAAATTGATTTGAAATTACAATTCTGTTCTTTTTGCATTTGTCACCCCGAGTGGGACGGTATGCCCAGAAGTGGGTCCCTTGTTCTTCATGGCACTGGAGTCAAGCTATCCTGGCTGATGAGGGGTGATGCACTGAAACTGGTCCCAGGATGCTTGTTTCCGGTCCAGGGAGTACCTGGCCTGGCAGATCGGGCTGGAGTGTTCTCATGTGGAAAAGAGTCAAGACAGATTTGCTTATGGCTGGGTTTAAACTGTACAGGGAGGAGCAGCTGCCTAATTGAAAAGGGGTTGGGGAAAAAGAGAGATTTGTCTGACTTCTACTACAAATTGGTTGGGTGTTGTCCAACTTCCTTGATCACCGATCTCCCAGGCTGAACCTTTAGTTGAGCTGTGAATCTCTTCTGTTAAGAGGAAGTAGAGGAAAGAATATATTCTCTAATTATTACCTTTCCCACCAGGTTCCACCTGATCCCCACTTCCCAGTTATGTACCTTGTCTCTATGATGGATGAAGTGTTGGGGCTCCTAATGACTTCTGTAGCAGTAGGTCAGTGAGTGGTGTGGCTGATAATCATGTATCTTAAATGAGTGTGTGTGGTTTTGTTATTCCTAAAGACACAAGGAGTGAATTAGCCCCATGGTTAGTGAAACAATACCATACAAGTGTGTGTTGCCTTTTAATCAGTTAACTCTTTAGTGGGCTCATCACTGTGTCTTGCTAGTTCATAAAGTGCAGAGGTGTGCCTTTCCTTCAGGGTCCTCTTATTTCTTCTCTTCTGGATTAATTGCTGTGCTCTCCTCATTTGTGAATGTCGTTGGCTGCTGCTCTAACCTAAATAACTTAGCATACCATCGCCCCACAAGACTTTTTTTAGTTGCTGCAATCTTTTTCCTGGCTATTACAAGCGTGCAGTAATTTGCCTTTCTGTGCAAGTAATGACTGTCTCATTTGTTTTCCTTGCAGATGATCGCCTTGAGCAGAGAACATTGACTCCCGATGTCAGGACATAAGGTAGATGCCACAACAGAGTCTGGTCTGCAGGATCAGGTAAGTGGTGTCAAGCCTTAAAAAGCAAAAAGGACTTCGGGACAAAAGAGTCTCTTCTTGGGAAGTCTGAAAGCCATGCACATGCATGGGTGTGACTTTTATACGAGACCAAACCCTTGATGGAAGCCACTCCCCAAGGCAAAGTGATTGGGCAGGGTTTCCAGGGGCTGCATGAAGGAGGCCAAAATTAAAAGGGCAGTGTCAGTGTGGGGCCATGGAACGCTGTACATCAGGAGAAGAACACTTTCTTGTTTTTATCTCCCCCCTCTTTCTTCTGGTGGGAACCCTGACCACCCAATCGGATGTCCCCCAGCTGCCTTCTTGGACACTGTGGTGCTGACCCAGAAGTCTGCCTCCTCAGAAACGTTCCTGGGGTCAGTCAGCTTGCTATCTGACTGACCCCAGTCAGTCAGATAGCTCCCTCAGAATTAGGTTGTACAGTTGAACAAAATCATCTACTTTGCTGCCCGTCACTCAGCCCTTCAGTGCTTTGATGGAGTAGTCGAATAATTCCACCCAGGACTGGCTTGGGAGTTTGTAGCTGTCCCTGAACCTCTTATGGTATTTCTCAGGTGTCATCTCAAACTTTTGGGAAGGATGGCCTTCCTGTGGCCATACTTGGATTGGTCCTCTACCTCAGGTATAAGAGTGTGTCCCTCCCCACTGTAGTTGCACTTCAATAAGCTACCCCCTAGTACTCATCTGTGACCTTGTGTACCCTGAGAGCAAACTCTTAGGCTGAGAACTATTTATTGATATAATCTCCCACCACAAAACTGGGCACCAGATCCTTTGGTATGCAGGCCCTCACCTCTCCGGTGAGCACTGCTGGTACGCTGCCACCAACATTGCTAGACTCCACTTGCTTGGCTTTTATGTCCAGCTCTTTCAGACTGAGCTCATGTGTCGTTCTCCTCTCCTCCATGGTCAGTCTGTCTCTTGCCATTCTCTTTTCAGATTCCATCTTTAGCTTAGCCATCTGCAATTTGAGCTCCATCTCTGACTTTCTGTCAGGACCCTGGCAGACACACTTCTTGCTCAATGCTCCATCCTGTGCATCCTGGTCATCTGCTGGGTTGAATTTGGCTCGCCTTGCAGCTCAGGACCCTGGCTTGAGTTCTCCCTTCTCCTAATTATTGTCACCATCATGCTTTCCTGAGGTGGACCGCCATGTCTGCACCTCCTCCTAATGACTCTGAGTGCTACTTGGAGATCCAATTTGGTATCCCTCGTGTCTACCTTCAGCCCCTTCTGCTTGCAGAGCTTAATCAGCTCAGCCCTGCTGAGGTTTTCGAAGTTGCACAGCTCCATCTCTATGGTGCTGAAAGGAAGGGGGGGCACTTAAATGTAGGAATGGGAGAAAAGAGGTAATGGAAATGTAGGAAGAATTTAAAAAAGAAGTCAACCCTGGTGTCAAACTAATTTTCTGAGATTTTTGTGTAACACAAATTACTGCATGGTACTGCACAACACAAGTCCTGATCCACACCACTCAACATCAATGTGAAAATCGGGTTGTTGTTTGACTGGGGTGTGAGCCCTGGTCAAGCAACAACCACAATCTGTGGCAGGGTAAACCACAAAAAATCACTAAATTAGCCTGTGATCACCCATAGGTAGCTTGGCACAAAAAGCAGTCAGGCTTAACTTAGAGGCTATGTGTAAAGCATATATGGAGCACACAAAAAATAAATAAGTGAAAAGAGAACAGAAGAAAAATCCCAAACCAATTTAGAAGCATGGAGTACATTTTAATAAATTATATGGCACCAGAATGACAAAAATTCAATCAGTAGAACCGGAGTTATGAATTTCGATTTCTTTTAGCAAAAACAAGCGCCAAAAAGATGAAAGCACCAAACGTGAATATCTAGTCTCACGAGACCAGGTCAAAGTGGCAAAATATCGGCACCACGATGGAGCGCAGGTCTGGTACAAGAAGGGGATGCGCTTACCTTCTGAAAAAAAAAATCCTGAAAAGGTAGAGTTCAGTAGGGTAAGGCTTTAGGCAGTCTCTGAAGAGGGAGCGTCATCGTCAGGGAGCTTGGGTTGAAGCTGCAGTGAAGATTCTATATTCGGACAAGGTCTCTTTTTTTGGAAGTCAAAAATCTCCAGTAGGATGAGGCAGGAAGCTGTAGTCAAAGACGGATCCAGGGGCTCAGAAACCCCTTTGGCTAAGGACCACTGAATAGGATATGCTGCCGCAGAGTTGAATGCAGTTGGAGCAGCCATTAAATCAGGCTGATCAGCCATGAACCTTTGGCGGATACACAAGCAGGTTGGTCCTGGTCTCCTCTCGATTATCAGAGTAGTTTTTAGCCTTAACTGTTCTATCTCCTCAGTTTTGGATTTTGGCAATCTGACACCTTTAGCACCACGGCCAAGGATCCAGGACTGGCAGAAGACCACTTGGGGGTTCAGAACTCACTCAGGCTAGGTTGAGGTGCTGGTTTGAGGTGGTGGAAGCCTTTTATGTCCCTGTGGTTCTGAACAGGAGTCCAGCAAACTAGCCCTGGGATCATTGTGGTGGCCTGGGTTCAGGTAAAGATGCAGGGCTCAAACAGCAGGTCTGGCTTCTGAGGGGTCAAGGCAGACTGCAGGCAGCAAATCAGTCCTTCCATGTACAGCAAAGCAGTCTTGTAGAGTGCACATCAGGCCACAGTATCAGGCAAATGCAAAAACAACAATTGATGGACAGAATGCAGAACAATGTCATACATTCACCCCAAAAACCAAAGGGGGTGATGGACGGAGCGTTGATGATACAAACACTCACCCCCAGTCAACTGATCTGAGCTTGATCCATCACCGTTCTTTAGCTCACTCCGCCACCCTAGTTCAGACATGGCCATATGTAAATCAGTCTGACCCTGTGCCTCATGGGAACAGTCCAGCCCGAACTGCCAAGCCATGTCTTCCCTGGACCAGAATCAAGCTTCCCAGGACCGGTTTCTGGCATTCCAGCCGTCTTCGGCCGGGCTTGCTTGAAACCAGTGGCAAAGTGAGCAAGGGACTCATGTCTGAGCATACCCAGCCAACTTAGGGCGAACAAAAAAAAAACAAAGGGGGTGAAGGACGGAGCATTGACAGACTGATTTGCATATGGCCATGTCTGAACTGGGGTGGCAGAGTGGGCTAAAGAAAAGTGATGGATTAAACCCAGATCTGTTGACTGGGTGTGAGTGTTTGATTGGTTCAGATACTTCTTCCATCACCACCCCCTTTTGTACCGATACATTCACCCCAGTACAGAGATCTGGGCCTAAATCCATAGATTTTTTGCACTCCACACCGGTTTCTGGCTATCAGCCATCTTCAGCCAGGATAGCTTGACTCCAGTGGTGTGGAGAGCATGGGACTCCACACCACCCCAGTTCAGACATGGCCATATGCAAATCAGCCTTGACCCTGTGCCTCATGTGAACAGTCCAGCCCAAACTGCCAAGCCATGTCTTTTCTGGACCGGAATCAAGCATCCTAGGACCAGTTTCTGGCTATCAACCGTCTTCAGCCAGGATAGCTTGACTCCAGTGGTGTGGAGAGCATGGAACTCACATCTGAGCAAGCCCATCCCACTCGGGGTAACAAATGCAAAAACAACTATTGATGAACAGAATGCAGAACAATGTCATAGATTCACCCCAGTACAGAGATCTGGGCCTAAATCCATTGTTTTTTTGCACTCCACACCACCCCAGTTCAGACATGGCCATATGCAAATCAGCCTTGACCCTGTGCCTCATGGGAACAGTCCAGCCTGAACTGCCAAGCCATGTCTTACTTGGACCAGAATCAAGCATCCTAGGACCGGTTTCTGGCTATCAGCCGTCTTCAGCCAGGATAGCTTGACTCCAGTGGTGTGGAGAGCATGGGACTCACGTCTGAGCATACCCATCCCACTCGGGGAGACAAATGCAAAAACAACAATTGATGGACAGAATGCAAAACAATGTCATACATTCACCCCAGTACAGAGATCTGGCCCTAAATCAATCGTTTTTTTGCACTCTACACCACCCCAGTTCAGACCTGGCCATATGCAAATCAGCCTTGACCCTGTGCCGCATGTGAACAGTCCAGCCCGAACTGCCAAGCCATTTCTTTTCTGGACCGGAATCAAGCATCCTAGGACCAGTTTCTGGCTATCAGCCATCTTCAGCCAGAATAGCTTGACTCCAGTGGTGTGGAGAGCATGGAACTCACGTCTGAGCAAGCCCATCCCACTCGGGGTAACAAATGCAAAAACAACAATTGATGGACAGAATGCAGAACAATGTCATAGATTCACCCCAGTACAGAGATCTGGGCCTAAATCCATTTTTTTTGCACTCCACACCACCCCAGTTCAGACATGGCCATATGCAAATCAGCCTTGACCCTGTGCCTCATGGGAACAGTCCAGCCCAAACTGCCAAGCCATGTCTTTCCTGGACCGGAATCAAGTATCCTAGGACCGGTTTCTGGCTATCAGCCGTCTTCAGCCAGGATACCTTGACTCCAGTGGTGTGGAGTGCATGGGACTCACGTCTGAGCATACCCATCCCAAGCTATCCTGGCTGAAGACGGCTGATAGCCAGAAACCGGTCGGAGGATGCTTGATTCCGGTCCAGGAAAGACATGGCTCTGCATTTCGGGTTGGACTGTTCTCATGAGGCACAGGGTCAAGGCTGATTTCCATATGGCCATGTCTGAACTGGGGTGGGGTGGAGTGCAAAAAAACTATTGATTTAGGCCCAGATCTCTGTACTGGGGTGAATGTATGACATTGTTCTGCATTCTGTCCATCAATTGTTGTTTTTGTACAGTATCAGGCAATCCTCTGAAAGTCCCTCTGTAGGTCCAAAAAGTGAACTGAAGAGTGGGTCTGAGGGGCCTACTGTTGTACCGAGTTCTGCCTTTAAATTTGGGAAAAGTTTCTAGAGGTTTCTACTTTGAAGTGCATGGCATTTACTCACTCCTTTTCTCTAGCACCAAGCTGGATGTAGTGACAATGTGGAGGTGATGAGTCCTATGTGTGAAGGCACAGCAAAGCCTATTCAGACTGTGCCTAGCTCCGCCCCACATCCTGCCAGCGGATGGCCTTTTCAGGCACACCTAATCCCTCTGTTGTGTGGCAATCTGGGAGGAATTCACAAAGTCTAACTGTCTGTTACTCCAAGTCATGTGACCTAGGAGAGGCTGCAGGCACCAAATGGCTATCAGCAGCAAAATGCTAAATTTCTGCAAGTGGCATTTTGAAAATAGTAAAGCAATGTAAAATGTACCTTTACCCTTAAAGGCAATTTTCCGTTAAAATTTAATAGATACCAAACATGAATTGCTTATCTGTTGTTAATGAAAAGTTAACAATAATATAATATGGCAAACCAATGTTATACTATGTGACAGTTAGGCCGCACAGTAGTGAAAAACGATTTAAGACGTTTTTCACTACCAGGACATATAAAACTTAAAAGTAAATGTCTAACATTTTAATTACAATGCACCCTCTTAAATGGGCTACCTCAGGCCTACCTTAGGGGTGACGTATATGCAACAAAAGGGGAGTTTAAGGCTTGGCAAGGAGGTTATATTGCCAAGTTGAATTGGCAGTTTAAAACTGCATTCGGGCTGCAATGGCAGTCCTGGGACAGGTTTTAAGGGAAACATAAGTAAGTGTCTCAATAAGTGCTGCAGGCCAGCTAGAGAGGATGGACTTAATGGCCAGAGGGCTCACTTTGAAGCTGGGGATCTTGGTTTGAGTCTGGCAGGAGGCTCCAGCATCCTGTGAAACTGAGCTAATTACTTAATCTCCCCGTGCCTAACCACCCCCCCAAAAAAAAAAAATGTGTCCATCTGTAATGCAACTGGTGCTCAGGTATAGCACAATAATACCTTCAAGCCAAGCTTGCGCTATATAAAACTGCAAAAAAAATAATCTAGTAGCATTTAAGTTACGGTCCCTGAGTAAATGGTATACTACACTACAAGGTACTTCTGAGTGAATTCACTATGCCGACGAGTTGTAAAATAATTAAACCACATTTAGAGGATTGAGCACAAACACCTTTGCATTGGTCAGTAGTGGTAAAGTGAACAGAGTCCTAAGGCTACCAAAAATGACTTTCAACAATAAAAAGGGAAATAGTCCAAACGTTTGGGGGAAGACCACCCTAAGGCTGACAGGTCTATCAATGTTCTGTTCAGTAATGTGAAATAGTGTGTATTTTAATGAGTGTGTATGTGAATGTAATCGGGAGCTTTGCTGTGTTGTAAGGATAAAAAGGCAAAGACCAGAGAGAAGCAAAAGCATTAGGTCAAAGAGGGAAATGCTGGAGCATTAGTATGATCTGTATGCCAAGTAGTACAGGTAAATGCATTGCGATATAAATTATATGTGGTAAAGGCATGCATTGTATTGCCATACCTCTCAGGCAGGGCCAGACAAGATCCTGTACTCCAGGACCATTCTGAGGACAATTTGGCTTCAATACCAGTCACGCTGTTGATTGCTGTCAATCCTGAAACTTGTGTGAGAGTGATACTTTAAAGGAACTCATCAACACCCCTGTGGTTCCTGTCTTACTGGAGCACAGTATCTGCAGTTCCTATTTTGGAGCAAATTTTCGGCTCGTGGGTGGGTAATGGTTTTTTGCCTTTCCTGTGGTCGGTGGTGTTTACTTGGGTATTGTGGGTGTGGGCTAATAGGTTAGTACCCTACAATCGAGCTTCGTAGCTCAAATCGAGGTCTTACCAGTTTGAGTTCCATTTCATGTTTATTTTTTTAAGACAAAGAAACAGAAGTCTCCCATTCTCATCATTGGGAATATTATGCACTTTAATGGATACTTAAACTGAAATGTGTGACCTTCTTTAATCTCTTTTTACCTCTCTAGGTTCCTTCTGTTCCTTCTTCAGGTTAGGGTTTAGCCATTGATTTGTCCACCACCAGGATCTTTTGGAACAAAAAAAGTAATTATTAGTAAAGAAACCTGGGAATTTCTTAGGTTGTTCTCCAAACCTCTCCCCTGTCTGGCTTCCATTCGCCTTTCCTGTTTAACTACTTTAATCCATAATTTGCCCTTTGCTCTTTCTCTCCTTGTAGATACACTTGCCCCTACATTTGCAACAAGTACTTACAGGTTTTCATTTCAACCATTTGTTTTGCTGAGCGTTTAGTTTGGAAGTCTCAGGTTTTACTGCTCTTCACTATCAGGAGTCACCCCCTCTTGTGCCATGAGACACTGCAGTGCTTTATGGAGTGAGTGGTACCATTAAAAACGTGTTATGAGCGAGTGAGCTCCTGCTTGTGGAGCGAGCTCACTTGTCAAAAGTAAATGCATTCCGTTTGCTATGTTTCCTTTACAGTTGCAGCATCATGATTCACGCTTCTTTCCCACATCGGTTGCTCAGTCTCATTGGGCATCTGATGCATGAGGACAAACTACCTGCGGGCTCCTTATTTATTGCCTTGTACTTCATGAAATAAACACTGCACTTATCTCCGCTTGGCTCACGAAAACTCCATGTAGCATTTGGCGATGATTTATCAGGAAATTTGTGACTTTTCACAATTTGGAGCCTACAGCGTACACTGGATAACCCACACTATCATCGGTATCATTTCACTGGTCAAATATGTTATCCGGTGAGTACTTCTCCTGTACTTCCTGGAGCCCACACTGCCAAAGGCTACTTTTGGGCTATTTCAAGCACTGCTCCGCCCACTTCCTCATTTTGGCTCCATGTGCTCTGCTTCTTCCTCAACACTGGTGAGCCACCGAGCCAGCACGCTAGTGTATTCTCTTGATATAATTTCTACAGTTCACATGCTTGTCCTGCAAGTAAATACTTAGCTGCCCTATGTGCTTAAGTTCTCCTTGCACTAACTTTACATTTCTGATCTGTTTCTTCTTTAATTATCAATGTTGTGCCAATATGCTCATATTTCAGTGCCAGTGCTAGATTGCTTTGGATATTTCAAGTTTACAGCAACATTTCTGCTTTAATTATTGGCGTGTACCAATATGCTCAAGTTTCAATGGCAGTGCTAGATTGCTTTAGATATTTCAAGTTTACAGTAATGATTCTCTAAAACTTGAAAGTGTAGGTTTGAGCTGGCAAAAGTGAACTTGGAAATACTTATTGACTTCCCAGAATTGTGTCATTATCTGTATAAACTCTTCATTGGATTCTGGCATCTTAAACAATTGTTTTCAATGGGTTTTCACTATTTAGCTTAGATCTCACAATTTCTTCAACTTCCTCAAAAGCCTTTGATTAGATTGGACTGTTTGGCTAAGATGTTTTGAGAATTATTTAATCACAGAGCAGATCGCTTTGAATTTAAAAGAAAGGCTACTATTTTGTTTAGTTATTTGGGAAAGGTATGGCACATGTTTTTGATATTTTGCCTCTGGTTGCTGCCACATCTGGACAATCTGGAGATTCTAATGAGTACTCAGAAGGGATTACAAGCTTAGAGTCAAATTCTCAGAACAACTTAATATTCTATTGGAAATATTTAATTTTTGCAAGAAGAAACAAAAAACTTTTGAAGAATTCCGCTACATTCAATTTCGGAGCATACTTTGACATATACACCACATTCAAGATCAGTTTGTGTAAAGCTGCTTTTCAAAAAAGATACAAGAAAGGCTACCTAGTGCAGAGACCCTCCATTGTCCGAGCTTGTTGATCTGGCCAAAAGAATTGAAAATTCAATAATCTCTAGTCACATAATGACTCAGGAATCCACTCAGACATCGGAACCAATTGTTAATGCTGTGGGGTATTCTGATCATGTTGATGCTGTATAAATTAAGGGCAAAGTTGTAAAGAATGTGAACATAATACTAACACTTTTGGTTTCAGGTACAGATCTAAATCCCATTTAAGCAATTATATGCAATATCCAGCAATAGGTAAATGATGCAATACATGCAAGAACTTAGGTCACATTCACAGTATTTGCAGATCTAGTTTGCAGATCTGGTAAACACCAACTTACAGTACACAGTGGTAACTTTAATGAAGGGGACTCCCCTGTGTATCTATCAAATACAGTTCTGAAGCTGTAGGTTGCCTCCTTGTCTACTAACACAATTAGGAAACCTCTATGTCAGGAAACTCAAGGTTCCAAAATAACTCTTCATGTGATGTGTGACCTCTTTCTATCATATCCGCTAATTTATTTTTCCAACAGTGGGGGTCTAATGTTATCCTGAGCACACCCGACATACATCAAAAAGCTTATTGTGATCAGGATATAGATATTGTTGGGTTCTTCATAGACACTGTCTCTTGTCTTGGCAGGTCAATGTCAACAAACATCTACTTTGATGTCAAGGGTAAAAACTATAGTTTGCTGGCAGGACTTTGCAAAACTTGGTTATTTGCTTATGCGAAGTGCTGATCCACCAGTCAGGTTAGTATATGTATCTTTAATTACTACTGATGATTTTAATCCCACTTAAGATATTGATAAAATATTTCCTGAAATTCTTTCTGGTAAGATTGGGCTCATTCCAAAATATGCATACACAATTAAGTTGAAGAGGCATGCAATAGCTGTTACACCCAAAACCAGACATGTCCCCTTAAGTGTCAGAGATGAATTGAAAAACTATTAGAGAAGTTAGTTGGAGATGGCATTATTAAACCCACTGACTCCTCGGAATGGGTACGTCCTATTGCAACTGTGCACAAAGAAAATGAGATTCACTTGTGCGCTGATCTGCGCAGTCTCAACTGGAACATTGTGGTTGATTGCCATCCTGTGCCCAAGGTTCAAGACTTAATTACCAACATTGGAGTCTCTAAATTGTTCACACCTTTGGATCTCAAATCAACTTACCACCAGATCCCATTAGATGAAAAGTCCCAAGAGTTAACCACCTTTGTAACTCCTTTCGAGGCATTTAAGTTTTGCAGACTCCCGTTTGGATTGGCTTGAGCAGCTAGTGTTTTTAGTGCCTCATTGATAACATATTAGCAGGTGTGAGTGAGGTGTAAGCATTTCAAGATGATAAGCTGATTTTTGTAAAATCTTTACTGGACCTTAATCACACTCTTGAAACAGTTTTCACTAAATTTAAAGAGTTTGGCATCACTCTTCGTACAGATAAATACACATTTTTATCAGAAAACATTGACTACTTATGACACTCAATAACTCCCAATGGTGTTTCTCGAAAACGTAATTGGATTAAAGCTATTGAAAATGCACATTCACCCACTGACAAAGATAGACTGCAATCCTTTCTCTGGCTAATTGAATACTATTCAAGGTTTGTGCGAGATTATGCTTTTATTGTGCTGCCCTTGAGTAATTTACTCAAGAAAGGCGTGAAGTATATCTGGTCTGATGGTGTGCAAGAAGCTTTTCAGAAAGTGAATAATCTCATTATTTCAGCACCAGCTTCAACTTCATTTGTAGCAGACAGAAAGTGTATCATAATTACTGATGCCAGTCAAGTTGGATTGGGGGCTGTGTTTTTACAATTATGTCGGGTCAAAGAAAACATAATTGTCTTTGCCTCTTGCTATATCAGTAGTGCAGAAACCAATTACAGCTAGAGGCATTGGCATGCTGTTGGTCGGTAGAGAGGTTCAAGAGTTTTGTTTGGAGTTCACATTTTGATCTTTTAACAGATCAGAAACCATTGCTCCACCTGCTTAGTGGCAATGGTTTAGGAAAAGCATCATCACGGTTGGTCAGATTGTAAGAATGTAATTTAATGGTGAAATGCGTACCTGGTGGGAAAAACATGAAAGCGGACTGTATCTCCACGTTATCCATCAGAGGTGAAGTGTCCAGCGTGCTTCAGGATAGTGGGAGTGTGATTGCTTTTGTGGACGATACACTGCGGAACGAAGGGGTGATCAAACATAAATAGTCGTTAGAAGCTTCCAAACAAGATGCTAAGTTACAGTCTGTTTTCAAATTCATGAAAGAAAGTTGGCCCAAGGAAATTAATGTTAAGGCCTCTACGAGACCTTTTGTACAGATTTCAGAGGACCTATCAGTTGGGTGCTAGTACATAGTGTTGTGTATATGCCTCCTATGACTACCAGACATTATACTATTAAGAAGACACACAAGGGCCATTTAGTGGGCAATGGCACATGCACACACACATATATATATATATATATAAATATTCACTGAAAAAACCATAGGTTATAGACCATATATAGTTAGGGATTAGCATTTACAAAACCTTAATTTACTCGCACAAAACCATTGAAATGCGCATATATAGTTAGATGCAATAACTATATATCGCGCACCCGCAATCCACTGCTGATGATGTCACATATTACATCATTCATGACATGGTCAGTGACATCACTGATGACATCTCAAATGACATCACTGATGACATCTCAAATGACATCACTGATGACATCACTGATGACATCTCAAATTACATCACTGATGACATCACTGATGACATCTCATTTGACATTACTGATCACATCACTGATAATATCATTCATGTGATAATACGATGAATCTGTTCAGACTCTAATATAACCTTAGATACATTCAGTGTAAACAGACACTCACAGATTGTCACTTATCCATAGAGTTACTCATACACCTAGTCAGTCATGCAAAGAATCAATCACACCTCCATTTCCTCAACTATACAGTTATACACATCTTACTTATTGAAACTTATTCTAACACATATTTACTCTCTTATACAATCACTGATACAAGTTTTCAATGATCCATGCAGCCACTCACACATTCACTAGCTATTATACACAATAATTTATATATCTCAACCCTCACATGCACTGTGTTTTACATATGTACTTACTTTGACATATAGCACTGGGATATCCATTTACTCACAAATACACTCATGCACACAGTCAACCACCCATACAGCTGTTTCCACATGCAGTTTTGAACCCATACATTTAGTGAATCAACTGTTCACACATCTATGCACAGAGTCACACACCTCCCAGCCACCCACACACACACACTCACTCTCCCATACAAATACTTGGGCAACCAATCAATTACCCATATATTTACTCATATAGCTACTGATCAACACATGCAGCAGTTTACAGAACAACAGACATAATGATGCACAAATTAAGACAGTTTAGTCACTAACCCATGCACTCAGTGAGACACATTTAATCACTCTCTCATACAGTCTGTCATGCATCTACTAAATCCTTCATCCAGACACTTATACATCCACTCATTCTTCAATATGTAAGACATATTTTAACTTTACAGAAACATACAGTCACTGGATGATGTCATCAGTGATGTCATTTTATTTGTCATTTGAGATGTCATCAGTGATGTCATTTGAGATGTCATCAGTGATGTCACTGACCATGTCATGAATGATGTAATATGTGACATCATCAGCAGTGGATTGCGGGTGCGCGATATATAGTTATTGCATCTAACTATATATGCAAATTTCAATGGTTTTGTGCGAGAAAATTAAGGTTTTGTAAATGCTAATCCCTAACTATATATGGTCTATAACCTATGGTTTTTTCAGTGAATTTCAATGGTTTTTTAATAGCAAATATCAAAAGCTGTAAAATGTATTCCTATTCTAATTCAAAAATATATTTCATATTTTATTTTTTAAGCAAAGACCCAGATGCATTTACAGTTTATCACTAACAATGTTCCAGGCTAATGTATTTTCACGGGAAATTAACAACTGTCCTGCAAGTAAAATATTCCTATTTCATGAAAAAGGGCGTTTCTTCGTCCCATGAGGGAGCTGTTGAGCAAAAGAGACTCGGCCTGCTGTCTTAGTCGCTGATAGGCCTGATTATCGGATTTTTATCGATCACTTTATGTTGCAACAGTGGAAAACAAAACAGCCCTTGCCCATTTATTTTTACAGCATTCCTGCGTATTATACCCTACCCCCAAACAGTATTTTGCCTGTTACCATAGTAGTAGTTTATGGAACACTTACGTCAGCACATAGGTTAAAAGTTCACCACAATATGTTGCTAATGAGTGAGCTTCAGCATTATACTTCAAATTATAAATATCATTTCTATTGATGACTGCTACCCCCACAAAAAACAGACGTATGTACTTTTTTAATTAACTTTTATTAAAACAATTAACTGGAACTATAACTAAAAGATAACACTACAATAAATAACTAGAACTATAAGTAACAAAACAATATAATAAACAACATATAATATGGAGTCCAAAATAAGTATTGTAGTTAATCTGCAAAACAAAAAGAAAATTAGTGTTTAAAATTAGATTGAAGTGACTAAATGAGATCAAACATCACAAGTCAAAGTAAAACTTGACAATATTTATATTTTTTTAAATCTTCGCAGTGTGCCTGAAATGCTTCCACTGGCATTGTACATGCAGACTTTGGTCCACCCTTTTTTATCAATTTTTGCAGTTTGAGATATAACGTCCTACATGTGTTATTCATCTCCTACTTTCTCCTTTCAAATTCTCTTGTAAAGACATTAACAACAAATAAAGGGAACATTTTCTGCATATTTTTAATAAAGCATTTGACACAATGCATAGTAACACCGTACTTATTGAATGTTTTGAAATTAATTTTCACAAGTCTTAAAAAAGGTGAATGCAAGAAAAGTTACTTGCCGCATATGCAAGACTGCTTTCAAGAGGAGACCCCAATAAAAAGGACTGGTGTGGAACTGCAAGTATGCTGAAGCAGTTCCAGACTAAGAATCCGGTCAACTTTGCAAGGGAAGAGTTAAGGAGATTGAGAGCGGCTCCTTCTGCTTCATGAGAAGGCCCGAGTACCAGTGGAGCAACACCGTCAACCTCTAGAGCACAGCCTAATATTTGTCCCCAATTTGGAACCCTTTAAGAGAAAAAGTAAGAAGGTTGGGAGCTTTGTATGCCATCCTAATATCTAATTATCCATAGTTATACAGAGATCCGCCCTGTATCAGACTCATATGTACAAGTGTGTATTGTAGATTATCTGCCACCGAAAACCTCTCAAGTATCTATATCCGTTACTTTTTAACTTCGTTGAGTAGTCATATTGTGAGTATTTACCTTAAAGTTGTTAATTTTTTATTCATTATTGCTCTTTGAGATATTCCCTGTCTACAAACAGAGAAGAATAGGAATATTCTGTCTCCCTTTGCAGATAGTGAAGGATAGGTAATGCGGACTTTTGTCCCCCGTTGTAATCCGTCATGCCTGTTTTTCTCCCCACTGATTGATTGATTGGCTGGACATTTATTGTTCAAGGAATAGTTCTTTCGAGGTATTCTCTGTTTGCAAATAACGTGGAAAAGAAATATTCTGTCTAGTCTTTGCAAGTAGTGAAGGGTGGGTAATGTGGACCTTTGTCCCCCGTTGTAATCTGTCATGCCCATCTACTCCCCACTGATTGAGAAACTAGTTCCACCCGGACCATTTATTAGAGGTACATCATCTGGCTCAACCGGAGAGTACCCCTAATAAAGAAGACATATGTAAAATACGAAGTAATCACTGTATCCTGTTAAACAGAAACTTTACAATGAAACACACTTGAAAAAGAAGGGAAAGAAATCGAACAAAATCAGTAGGCCACTGATGAGTTTTTGACTTCGCTAGAAATAAGAAACATGGAAGTGATGAGAGAAGCCAAGCTTGACGTTACGGCAGCCACGAGGTAGCAAACCTCCGCCATCCCCCCACTGCTCCAAGCATGTCTGTCCCACCGCCCACCACGCCCAATAACGGTAACATGAAATAGATACAAATCAGCAGATACCTACCCCCATTCCGGATACTCCCGAAGTGCAACAGGTCCACGCTTACGCCCATCCGGAAGACGAGGCCTCAACACGTGCAGGGCGGGGCCCGACTAGCCGCCATCAGCCGGAGAAGTCATGGGATGGTCGGCCCGGAATGTACTGGTCCTCCCTTTCTCTTCTGGCGCCCTGCAGGCCACGGGGGATGTCTTGCCTCTGCCTCCGACCCCCCCCCTCTTATCGCCTGGTCCGGACATCACGGATATCAACGCCAGGTGTCAGCGTGGGGTGCGCTGGGAGGGAGAGGCGGCGCGAACGAGCCTCTCCCACCCCCCCAGGTGGGGGCCCCTCAGCTGCACCCCCAACGCTCCACTCACCCAACAAAAGGGTCGTCACGTAAGGTGCACCAGGAGAGGAGCCGAGGCCGACGGGATCCCTCTTCTTTCTTTAATAATGGCTGCGACAACACTGGGGGGGATGTCTTGCACATGCCACCGACCCCCCCCCCTCCTATCTCCTGGTCTGGACTCCCCGTTCGGTCCTGAAGCGGCGCCCTGCAGGCCACGGGGGGGGGGATGTCTTGCCTCTGCCTCCGACCCCCCCCTCTTATCGCCTGGTCCGGACATCACGGATATCAACGCCAGGTGTCGGCGTGGGGTGCGCTGGGAGGGAGAGGCGGCGTGAATGAGCCTCTCCCACCCCCCCAGGTGGGGCCCCTCAGCTGCACCCCCAACGCTCCACTCACCCAACAAAAGGGTTCCTCCACTCTTGCGATGCAGCGGCGCTGCACTCACCCGACAAAAGGTCTCATCCACTATTGCGAGGCAATGATGCTCCGCTCACCCAGCGGGGGTCTCGTTTACTTTTGCGGTACAACGACGCTTTTGAGTTCAGCTAGAAAATGAGTCCTGCGTCCAGAAACGTTCTCCTCAACTTTGAAGATTCTATAAGAGCCACGGGGGCCCCGACCCCCGATGGGTAATGACTGCCATGATCACCCACGGAACGACTACGACGTAGCCAAGGGACGTCGGCGCGCTCATGCCGGCGCCGGCCTCAGTCTTGAAATGATCAAAATCCTGCAAGACTACCAACTTGATCAATTCTGGTGGAACACCAGTATGACCCGGTAGAAAAGATTGTTGCCTCCCACCCCACTTTGACTGATGGTTCATGTCGCCAGTCCCCTCTGCTACCCTTCAACGAAAACTTTTGGACTGCCGAAAGAGGTCCCGGTCCAACCACGAGTTGGTGGAGACATTTTGACTATACTTGGACCTTCCTGACCTCACCCAAAATGGCGCCGGTACAAATGAAACTCTCAACTCCTTGTTGTGCCCCGATTGCTCAGCCTTGATATCATGAGATATGTATGCAGTTTTTAGCACATGAATTGATATGGGATAAGACTGATTATATGTTCGGACAATGAATTGACATGGGACATGTACTGATTACACGTTCGAACAATGAATTGATATTAAGTTCTAATGCATCATTGATTACTGTATTTATTATTGAAGGTTCGAATTGTCGACACTTTTGGTACTTGCTCACAATGAATTATCGATATGATTTTGTTGCACTTGTCTCACTTTTTTCTATGAAATCAACGACCACTGACTCTGTTATGTTTTCCACAAATAAATACCCCCCCCCCATTTACAGTTCCAGCCTGCTCCGTGGCCGGCCCACGGGGTTGTAGGCCCGTACTTGGGCACCAACATTTTTATTAAAGGTTTTTGAAAAAGCAAACGTAGTTGTAACACGTAGATTGGTAAGTTTCGAAGAAATGACCACTGTTTCCGATTTTTTTTTTTTTTTTAAAAAAAGCAGGTGAAATGAAGCAGCTCAATTAGTTAAGGGTTAAAAAGTATAGTACGCAGAAACATTGAAAATATGAATGGTCCAGGTTTGTTGTATGTGTTTTTCATTTTTGTACAGCATAAAGCAATCGATAAAGATCCTGGTATTTAGCCTCTACTTTATATGCTACCTGTATCAGGGAAGTTGTTTTAAATGCCCCTAAGCCACCCCGAAGGAATGTCACCTGGCCCCCCTAGTACGAACGAAAACGACCCCGTACCACTGTAGGTTATCTCTCTTCCTCAAAAATGACAAAAATTACTTTGTAGGACGTTTTGGACATTGATGATTTTCATATGATCTATTTATTCAAGTAATACTCATCTCTCCGCATGAAATTAATTTTCCACATGCTACACAAGTCAATCTCATCTGCCCAAAGTTCTTTTGCAGATTTGGGACCGTTTCCCTTGCCTCTGACGCACTTATTGCCAAGTCATTGGTGGATGTTTTTGCCGGTCGGGGGTTATCCACCAAATCTCGAAGTTGTGCTTTAGAATAATTAAGAGGGTGCCACCTCTCCATGTGCCGATGCATGGTATGATTACCATAGCTATATTTTTTTTCGGTCCCTCTCGAGAGTTTTTTTTTTGCAGATGAGGCAGGTAACGAACCTGGCATTAACTTTCTTTTCATGAGAAGGAAAAGAAAAAAATTGCCAGATAAAATTCACTTTCACATGGGACGTTCTTGGCAATTCTTTCAGAAACTTTTACATCACTGTGTCATTTCTTTGTCTATCCTGGTTAAAGCAATGTCATGTAAATAGTTGTTTAAAAAGTTTTTTTTTAACGTGTTTACTTTGTTGGAGCGTTTTATATATTTATAAGTTATTAAAGTGTTATAATCCTACTACTTTGTTGGGGTGCTATATATTTTTAATGTGACACATAATTGTGAAGACTTTGATGTACAAAAAGGCGTCCCTGCAATCTTCCACTTCAGGCTCGGTCCCACACACCCTTACAGTGAGAATCTGCTCCCCAATCACAATACAGGATCGTTATCAGATAGTAGGAACGCGTGTGGTGTGACGGATCTAATGAGGTGGGGGCCTTGATCTACTGTAACTCCTTTGAACAGGGGTGATTCTTTACAGTTGGGGCCATAAACTACATCCGCAGGGCTAGGTGATAGCCTGGGACCGGCCTGGACAATCAGACACAGAGGAAGAGGAGTGTCAGAGGGTACGGTAGTGAATAGGGTGAAAGGGAGGTATCGGGCGGGCACAGGGTGTGATTCTCAGGGAAGAGCAGCGCAGATGGGGGGAGATTTATGGCCCATGCATGAGAGAGAGAGCAGGGGTGACCAGTGCGTAGGGGATATGCTTGCAAGGGTGGGGAGCCATGCTGAGGATCGGCGGCGTGCAGAGAGTGGGTCTGGTCAAGGCATCTAAAATGGCTGCCGTGCACGACAAAAGTGTGGCATTGGAAAAAAAGCAAGATGGTGCAGACAATGTTAATCAATACGGATTAATTTATAACAATTATTTTTAACAATATATTTACTCGCAGTGTCAAAATGGCGGTCAACACTTCCTGATTTCCTTCGAATCGAACATTAACAGAAGTCAAGCGGCAAAAAAAAAAAAAAAACGCTCACGCGCAACCGCTGGAAGACAAGTATCAACATATATGAGCCTCCTCAACCACCCTCAGAAAACATAGGGGGTCAGAATACGTCTCCCATACCCCCTTATACCCAATACTCACATTGCTTTTCCTCCATCTAGTAATTTAATTAAATCGAAACACAAAATGGCGAATTCACGTTTCGCTACCAGTTTGCGACCCGGTTCGCGAACCGAGAAGCGCTTCTACCGCGAAAAATCAATTTTTTTTTATTTGCCCCACGGGACCCTTTAATAACCCCAACATCATTCCTAGGGGGTCAAGAGGAGTCTACCTTGCCCCCTTTCATTAAATTCCCCCTTCGTTTTTCTCCTCCTCTTGTCTCTCGATCCTACCGAGAGACAAGATGGCGGCCGCACCGGACTGTTTAGAATGTTGACAGACACCGGAGAGCCAATCAGCTCCGCTTCGCAAAGCTCCGTTACGCGAAAAGTACGCGATCTGGAGCGCTATCCGGGACGCTGTCACAGATATATCTGTTTTTTTAAACGTTAATTTCTCAAAAATCCACTGGAGCACATATATTGAGACCCAGCAAAGGCACATCGGGCTAACAGTCCCTACAATTTTGCCAAGTTTCGTGTAAATCTATTCAGCCGTTCGAGCTAAAAGTGAGGCCAAACGCCCTATGGAAAAATGAATGGGAAAAACGCGTTTTGGGACCCCCCTTTTTTCTCGGCCCCCCTTAACGAAACCCCCCCAAATTTTCAGGGGCAGCTCGGAAACAAAATGTGCCATTTTCCTGAAAATTTCAGCCGATTCCGTCCACAAACCCCAAAGTTATTAGACATAGAATTTTCAAAAGTTCCATAGAGAAAAAATCCTAACTATATATACCTACTGGCGACCGCCAGTAGGTTATATATATTATATATATATAATATATATATATATATATATATATATATATATATATATATATATATATGAAAAGGAATCCCAACCTGTCAGTGAATGACAGGCAGCAGCAGGGTGCAGACCTCAAAGCGCCGCGGCAGACAGCCAAATGTAAAGCTCACAAACGATCCAAACTCAAGTGAGTAGCAGGTTTAAACGTTTATTTGGAAGTAACGCGTTTCACTCCACTAGGGAGCTTGTTCACACAAATGCACTCAGAAAAAGTGAAGGAATATATACAAGGTGTGGGGAGGGGCTTGATTGGGAAAACACGCCCAAAAATAAAAGAGGAAATAAAGAAACAGTGCATGAATTTAAAACATGTTATTATCACATGAACAGGAACATGTACCACGTATGATTGCACAGTTAAAGTAGTGATTAAGGCAATTGTAAACAGTATATTGTAAAATACCAACATGGATCAAAAAAAGCGTTCAATGGAAGTGAAAAAATAGCTGGCTATAAAAACAAGCAAGAAAGCGAAATTGCATATGTCACGGCATAGTGCCTATATTATACTTTGCAAACATTTTAGAGGCCAACCAAAAGTTAAAGAACGCAAGAAAAAACAAGACATAGTGCCTGAAAAATCCGACAATGCCAACATTCTCAAAATAGGAGAGAACGTCATCACAATGAAAAGCAAATAATGGTGGTACAAGTTGAATACTGCAAGGAAAATGCAAAGCAGTAAATTGCTGAGGATAAGGAAAACACAATAAATTAAAAAAGTGAAAAAATCATAAAAGATACAAGAGCCCAACCACAAATGTGTAAAAATGAAATTCAAAGGAAAACAACAGAACAGATAGTAACTCTCGCGGCGACATAGATATATTCAAGAAATGGCATGGATCCTAGTCAAAACAAATTAGTGAAAAGACATGACTTAAGGGTAGGTGCCATATCAAAAACCTGGCAATGAGCCAGAACCAACAGTTGGCACCATGACTGAAAAAGAGAAGGAAGAAAAAATCGACAGAGACCAAACAGCCAAATAGGTCTATCTATAATGTTTTACAAGAAACTTTTCAGATCCTCACTCAAGTTAAGCCCGTTAGGGGCTTTGGTGTCGAGGGACAAAATGAGTTGAGATTCACGCTGTCTCAGCAGTTTTTCACGGTCCCCACCACGACTGGGTTGAGGCACTGAACACAGGACTGTGTATTGTAGGTCCCTAAGTTTCTTATCATGGACTGCTCCAAAATGCCTAGCCACTGGATAATTGCTGTCACTGTTGACGATGGCCCTTATATGCTGCAATATTCTCTGATGAACAGGCAGCTTGGTGCTGCCTATGTACTCCAGATTTCATGTACACCTGAGCTTGTAAACCACAAACTCAGATCTACATATGAGGTGTTCTTTAATAGGAATAGGCGTGTTGCTGAATGCTGTAACATAGTGACTGGCATTCGTGGCAAAATTACAGGCACGGCAAGAAGTGCATTTGAAGAAGCCCATTTTGGTAGTCATAGTGGGTTTGGGAGGGTTTTCAGGTGCTATCCTATCAAGAGCATCGCACATAGATGGCGCACGTCTGAACGTGATGGCGGGTGTTTCACTTAGCATTGGACCCAAAATGGGATCCGTCAGAATGATAGGCCATTCCGTGCCAATGATGCGCCTGATCTTTCGCTCCTGTGAGCTGAAAGTGGTTATGAGCCTGACAGTACGTTGGGAGTCATCTATGTTATCTTTGGTGTTCGCAGTATGGGGCTCCTTAGGTCTAAGTAATGTGATTCTGTCTATTGATGAAGCTTTAGCCAAAGCTTGATCAAGTATGGCTCTGGAGTACCCTCTTTGCAGGAAACGTTGCTTGGAATCCTCAAGGCATGTTGCCAGGGAGTCAGGGTCGCTGCAGATTCTGTGAATACGAATAAATTCACCAAAGGGGATACTGCGGATGGTATGGGCTGGATGGGAGCTGCGTGCGTGTAAGATGGAGTTCCCAGCAGTACTCTTACGATGTAGTTTGGTCACGAGGGTGTTGTCCCTGATGAACAAATGCACATCCAGAAATTCCGCTTCTGAACTGCTTAGGTTGGCAGTGAATTTCAGATTTAGGGTGTTGGCATTGCAGTCAGATACGAACGAAAGGGCTTGATCTTGGGTGCCCTTCCAAATGATGCAAATATCGTCAATGTAGCGCCAGTAATGCACGATACATGACGACCAGTGTGCGTGTGTGGTTCTGAGCTCGTGCTCCTCCCACCAACCCACATGAAGACATGAGTAGCTGGGGGAAAAGCACGAGCCCATCGCCACACCACGCAATTGCTGGTAAGTGTTGTTTTTGAAGCGGAAAAAGTTGGAAGTGAGGCATAATTTGATCATGGCAATCAACATGGAATTGTGTTCCCTGAAACAAATGGCACGTGTGTTAAGATAATACTGACATGCGTTTACACCATGCTGATGATTGATTGAAGTGTAAAGTGATTCGATGTCTAGAATCAAAAACAGATAATCATTGCACCAATTAACAGTCCCAATCTTGGTCAAGAAATCTGTAGTGTCTTTTAAAAAAGAAGGGAGACTCGCCACATAGGGCTGGAGAAAGAAGTCTACATATTTCGAGATGTTTTCGGTCATACTCCCAATGGCCGATATGATAGGTCGACCAGGCGTGGGGGTAACAAGCTTGTGAACTTTGGGCAAAAAGTACAGGTAGGGTGTCACTGGATGGTCTTTAGACAAAAAGTTACATTCATCCTTGGTGAGGAGATTAAGTCTTTTCCAGGAACTCAACTGTTTGCGTATTTGGTTGTGATTCTGAACCATGGCAAATTGTGATGATAGTGTGTAACAGGTGGAGTCAGATAAGTGTCTTTGTGCTTCCTCAATGTATTCCGTAGTTTTCCAAAGAACAGTGTTGCCACCTTTGTCAGCACTTTTGACAATCACATTATTGTCAGATTGGAGTTTGTTGATAAGCAAATTGTATTGTTGGTCATTATATTTGAGTTGTTTGCGTTGCATCATGATTGACCTGTTTAAAGCTTTGAGTTCAATGATAACACGGTCACTGAAGATGTCTACAGCATCACGAGGCATGAGGGGAAAAAATGTTGACTTGGGTTTGAATGGCGTCGGCACTGTTCGGTTCACATTGAACACTTGGCTGACAGTAGGCGTGGTTTGAGATGTGCCATCAAATGCTAAGTCATATAGGTCTTGCAAGCCAGCATTGTCTTGTACCTGGAGTTGTGGTGCCATGTTAGGAAGAGATTCAGTTGCCCCACTTTGTTTGCGTTTTGACTCCAATTTGAAGTATTTGATAAGTTTAATCTTTCTCACAAACTTGTATAGATCAATCCGGGTTTGGTTGTAAGAAAATTTATTAGGCGGGCAGAATGAAAGACCCAGAGACAGAAGCTGTTCCTCCGCCTTAGTGAGAACAGTGTCTGATAAGTTGATGACGGTATTGTCAACAGTGCAAGTTATCTGCGCCAGTTCTTGTTTGTTTTTACTTGCGAGGTATTTCTTTTTGTGGTGCCTCCGCCTTGAGCGCCTGCGCTGGCTGACTGATTGCCGGCTTGATTCTGAGGATTCCGGGAGCGCAGGGAGTAGCGCCGGTCCTCGTTTACAAAACCCAGTTCCTCTACTACTGTGTAGTTTTTATCAGGGTCTAGGATGGCAGATGTTGAAGCACCCTCGTCTTCACTATTAGAGGTTAGTGAGTTGATTGACAATGTGTCACTGTTGTCGATTGGTATGCCAGAGCCTTGATTGATTGTAGCTGTTTTACCGCCTGGTGCTTTGCCACTGTTAGATAACGCTTTGCGCTTCAAGTTGTCGTATTTTCTTGAGAAGGTAAATATCCTTCCAGTAGCGTAGTCGTTTTTATCCCTCGCGAATTTAGTGACTTTGCGCTCTATTATGCTGTCCTCCAGTTTCTTAATGCGGATATCAATCTCCGCTTTGCTTTTAGCAATGAAGTCTGTTTCTCCAGTTGCCTCCAACAGTGCTTGTATTTTGTCAATTTCCACTAAAAGTTTATCGCGGTCTGATTCAGCGTATTTAATTAAGATATTGACCATGTTCATAGAACTTTGTAGACTGTTGTCCGCCCATTCTTGTAGCATCTGAGGGTCGGGGTTTTCATATGTTGGAACAGTGAGGATTCTTAAGCCCCTGGGAACTCTGTTTGCATCCCGGTATTTTTCAAGAGATTTCTTCTCCCACCACTTGGCGAGTTCACTTCTCAGTAATTTCTCCAAACTCTTTATCAAAGTCTTAGCATCACTGTTGGTAGTGATTGGTGTCGCCTCATTAACTTTAGGAATGTTGGCTGAGAGGCTTTCAAATCGTGCCTCCGCTGTTGCTTCCCTGGTTTTGAGTGCGCCACTCGATAACATATTAAATGCGTTTTAATGCACAGTCACGTTTTATGTTTGGGACAGAATATGCTTCCCAATCCTGCTGTGTTAGTGGAGCAAGCTGTCTCAGCATGTACGGCAAATCCCACGCCCCGCTAAGCAGTGGACAAACAAATAGATGGCAGATAAGCGGCAACAGGGCGGCGGTGATCCACAGGAATCGGCGCCTCGTGGTTCAGCCGAGAAAATCAATCAGCCGAACACACAAGCACCACGCCTGATCGGACACACTCACCTCCTAGAAACCGGCGTAGATCATTGTCAAGATGATGCAGTCCAGCGGGGGGGCACAGCAAAGCTGATTCTGAAGAATCCAAGTAAAGATGCGTTCCAGGCGAACGCAGGCAGCCGCGCCGGCGCTGTGCCTCAGTCAGCGGGAGGGTCCACAAGCCAGAAGCAGCTGATCCCGGCAAACAGATGAAAAGGAATCCCAACCTGTCAGTGAATGACAGGCAGCAGCAGGGTGCATACCTCAAAGCGCCGCGGCAGACAGCCAAATGTAAAGCTCACAAACGATCCAAACTCAAGTGAGTAGCAGGTTTAAACATTTATTTGGAAGTAACGCGTTTCACTCCACTAGGGAGCTTGTTCACACAAATGCACTCAGAAAAAGTGAAGGAATATATACAAGGTGTGGGGAGGGGCTTGATTGGGAAAACACGCCCAAAAATAAAAGAGGAAATAAAGAAACAGTGCATGAATTTAAAACATGTTATTATCACATGAACAGGAACATGTACCACGTATGATTGCACAGTTAAAGTAGTGATTAAGGCAATTGTAAACAGTATATTGTAAAATACCAACATGGATCAAAAAAAGCGTTCAATGGAAGTGAAAAAATAGCTGGCTATAAAAACAAGCAAGAAAGCGAAATTGCATATGTCACGGCATAGTGCCTATATTATACTTTGCAAACATTTTAGAGGCCAACCAAAAGTTAAAGAACGCAAGAAAAAACAAGACATAGTGCCTGAAAAATCCGACAATGCCAACATTCTCAAAATAGGAGAGAACGTCATCACAATGAAAAGCAAATAATGGTGGTACAAGTTGAATACTGCAAGGAAAATGCAAAGCAGTAAATTGCTGAGGATAAGGAAAACACAATAAATTAAAAAAGTGAAAAAATCATAAAAGATACAAGAGCCCAACCACAAATGTGTAAAAATGAAATTCAAAGGAAAACAACAGAACAGATAGTAACTCTCGCGGCGACATAGATATATTCAAGAAATGGCATGGATCCTAGTCAAAACAAATTAGTGAAAAGACATGACTTAAGGGTAGGTGCCATATCAAACACCTGGCAATGAGCCAGAAACAACAGTTGGCACCATGACTGAACAAGAGAAGGAAGAAAAAATCGACAGAGACCAAACAGCCAAATAGGTCTATCTATAATGTTTTACAAGAAACTTTTCAGATCCTCACTCAAGTTAAGCCCGTTAGGGGCTTTGGTGTCGAGGGACAGAATGAGTTGAGATTCACGCTGTCTCAGCAGTTTTTCACGGTCCCCACCACGACTGGGTTGAGGCACTGAACACAGGACTGTGTATTGTAGGTCCTTAAGTTTCTTATCATGGACTGCTCCAAAATGCCTAGTAACTGGATAATTGCTGTCACTGTTGACGATGGCCCTTATATGCTGCAATATTCTCTGATGAACAGGCAGCTTGGTGCTGCCTATGTACTCCAGATTGCATGTACACCTGATATATATATTCACTGAAAAAACCATAGGTTTCACACCAGTTATAGTTAGGAATTAGCATTTAAAAAACCTATTAAATTCACTGAAAAAACCATAGGTTTCACACCAGTTATAGTTACCTGGAAATTTTACTGACATAAAACCATTGAAATTCCCATGTTATAGTTAGTTGGACTCACTATAACTTGCGCGTGTAATGCACTGCTGATGACATCACATATTACATCACTCATGACATGGTCAGTGACATCACTCATGACATCACTGATGACACCATCTAGTGAATGTGTGTCTTTCTGAAAAATAAATATGTTTTATATATGTATATGTAAAGGTCGATGGAAGAATACATGTTTAAATAAGTGTCTTAATGGATGTTTAAAAAAAAAAAATATATATTGGTTAACTGGCTTATTAAGTGTATCTTAGTGAATACATATATTAGCGAGTATTGTTTAAATATTTAAATGTTTGTATCAGTGTTTCATTTTGTGTATAATTGGCTGCATGGGTTGGTGACTGACTCACTGTTTGTATGAGTTTTGAAGACAGCATATGTGCAGGACTGTACGGGTGGATGAGTGTGTATATGTGTGTGTTAGTGAGTGAATGACTGTCACACTAGTATCTTTATCATTAAGTACATTTGTTCTCAAGTAGTATATGTGAGTATTGATGTATATAAGTGAGTGTATGTGAGAGTGAGAGATTGAAAAAGTTCTTGTTTAAATAAGTATGTGTTTCTATAAGTGCTTGTTTAGGAGAGTAAGTATGTGTAAGTTTCCTTAGAAGTAAGGTGGTAGTGTGTGTATAGCTGTATATGTAAATACATGGATGTTCAATAGTTTATTTGCATGTGTGAGTATGTGTGTGAGTAACTTTTTGATGACTGTCGGTGAGTAACAGGATGTATAGGTGTATCACTACATATGATGAGTGAGTATATGTATGAGTGACTATATAGAACTATTGATGAATGAGTGGATGTGTATATAGATGGTGATAATACTGAATTGGTTGTAACTGGTATGGATATCTCTTTTTTTTCGAAAATTTTATTTTTATTTTTTTGACTATGTGTTTCAAGGGTTACATTACACTGAAAGGAGGTCTGTTACTCTGTCACAAGGATGGTGTCATCAGTGATGTCATGAGTGATGTCACTGACCATGTCATGAGTGATGTAATATGTGATGTCATCAGCAGTGCATTACACGCGCAAGTTATAGTGAGTCCAACTGACTATAACGTGGGAATTTCAATGGTTTTATGTCAGTAAAATTTCCAGGTAACTATAACTGGTGTGAAACCTATGGTTTTTTCAGTGAATTTAATAGGTTTTTTAAATGCTAATTCCTAACTATAACTGGTGTGAAACCTATGGTTTTTTCAGTGTATTTCATAGGTTTTTTAAATGCTAATTCCTAACTATATATAGGGCCTCAAACCTATGTAACTGTGCATGAGAGCCAGTGAATGTGTGAGTGGCTGTATGGATCATTGTGAACTTGTATCAGGGATTGTATAAGAGAGTAAATATGTGTTAGTATATGTTTGAATAAGTAAGGTGTGTATAACTGTATAGTAGAGGAAATGGAGGTGAGTGATTCTTTGCATGACTGACTAGGTGTTTGAGTAATTCCATGGATGAGTAACAGTGTGTGAGTCTCTGTATACACTGAGTGTATCTAAGGTTATATTAGAGTCTGAAGAGGTTCATCGTATTAGCACAAGAATGATGTCATCAGTGATGTGATCAATGATGTCAAATGAGATGTCATCAGTGATGTCATCAGTGATGTCATTTGAGATGTCATCAGTGATGTCATCAGTGATGTCATTTGAGATTTCATCAGTGATTTCATCAGTAATGTCACTGACCATGTCATGAATGATGTAATATGTGACATCATCAGCAGTGGATTGCGGGTGCGCGAAATATATAGGTAATGCAACTAACTATATATGGGAATTTCATTGGTTTTGTATGATTAAAATATTCACCTAACTATATATGGTCTCAAACCTATGGTTTTTTCTGTGAATTTCAATGGTTTTTTAATAGCAAATATCAATAGCTGTAAAATAGATACTTCATTAAAATGAATAATGTATTTTATATTTATTTAATACAATTTTTTTTATGTTTAATTTTTTTTTCTTTTTTAAATTTTTGCCCCGGTGCGCTCCCGTTACGAGCACCGGGCAGTGCACCGGTAAGCGCAACTCTGTTTAGCGCCCAGGTGCGCGTAACGGTGAGTGCCCCGTCAGCGCTATTGCCGCAAACAAAAACAACATCGTGATGCGCCGCGTAAGCGTGACGTATCGTGTAATGCGTTCTTTAAGCCCGCTGCATAAACGCACCCGGAAGCGCTCCGTGACGCGACCCGGAGCGCGAAACGTAAGCGCGCCAGAGCGCGTAACGTAAGCGCGTCGGGACATGTGACCTGAAAATAACACTTTTCATTGGTTCTCAACTTTTTTTTCTCCAAATGATGAAAGCCCCCTCCTTTTTTCCTCATTCTTACTTTCTTCTTTGAGAGAGCAAGAGCTATTTGTGAGCAGAGAAATGGCTTCAGTAGTAGCTGCAGCCGGTGCATCCCCACCACCACCACCCAGAAAGGAAGGTCCACCACCCCAGATCCTTCCAGGAGTTGAAGAAGAGGAGGAAGAAGATGATGAGGAGGAACAGCCTATGAGATTCTTGCGGGAAGAACCTAGAGAAAGGCATTTGAAAGTGCATTTTATATGGGAGTACTTCTCCATCCCTGCTGGGCAAAAAAAAGTGAATGCCCCACATGTCACCTGTTTGATTTGCAACAAAGTCCTCTCCAGGGGCAACCCAAAGAAAAAGTATTCCTTTGGGAATTATACAATGATCCGCCACATGGAGAGGTGGCATCCTAACAATTTGGCACAGGCTGAGGTACGGGACATGCTTCAGAAGAACAGAGATACTCAGGCCAGCACCTCCACAGGTGAAATTTCGGTTGCAGCACCAGAAGGGCGCGAAATGATGACATACATCCAAATTAAATTTGGTGGATTAAAGATGGTCTGCATTTATTGTGAAAAGACCATCTGCTACGGGCAACTAAGTATTTCCCTCATTAATGATGCTGTAGACAACCACCACTGCAGCAAGAAAACAAAGCAGTAGCTTTTTTTTAAAATATTTGCTCCTGTTGAGCCACTGTTAATTCCCAGTTTTTTGTTTCTTCCCTAAAAAAATATAAAATAGTTCACAAAAACCAAAAAAAAACAAAAAATGTTCAGAAAAATAAAAAAATATATAAAACAACAAAAATAAAAAATAAAAGTTCTTTTCAGAACTACCTTCCAATAATAAAAATTTGCTATCATTTTTTAAACTCTTACATACTTTTTTTCACTTCCAGACGCTCCCCGGTACGCTCCCCGGTGCGCCCGGCTCCCCCCGCAAAAATCGGTAAAAAAAGTAAAAAAAATTTGCCCCGCGGGGCCCTTTTATTGCCCCCACATCAAACCTAGGGGGTCAAGGGGGGTCTTCTCTGCCCCCTTATGGTCATTTCCCCCTTTGTTTTGCCACCTCTTGTGTCTCGATCCTACTGAGACACAAGATGGCGGCCGCTCCGGACTGTTTAGAATGTTTACAGACACCCGACAGCCAATCAGCTTTCCGCACGCAAGTCGCGTAGCACGCTGGTTAGCGCCCAGGTGCGCGTACCGGGGCGCGCTTACAGATATATATATATATTTTTGAACCTAAATTACTCAAAATCCACTGGAGCACATATCTTGAGACATAGCAAAGGCACATCGGGCTACCAGTCCCTACAATTTTGCCAAGTTTGGTGGTAATCCATTCAGCCGTTCGGGCAAAAAGTGAGGTCGACCGCCCTATGGAAATTAACATGGGAAAAACGCGTTTTGGGACCCCCCTTTTATCTCGGCCCCCGCTTGACGCATCCCCCCCAAACTTTAAGGGAAGGACCGGAGCTCAACGAGGCCATTTTGAGGAAATCTTCAGGCAGATTCGTCAACCGGCGCCAAAGTTATTCCAAATAGAATTTTGAGATTTAACATTGAAAAAAATCCTAACTATAACTACCTACTGGCAACCGCCAGTAGGTAATATATATATATATATATTCACTGAAAAAACCATAGGTTTCACACCAGTTATAGTTAGGAATTAGCATTTAAAAAACCTATTAAATTCACTGAAAAAACCATAGGTTTTACACCAGTTATAGTTACCTGGAAATTTTACTGACATAAAACCATTGAAATTCGCACGTTATAGTTAGTTGGACTCACTACAACTTGCGCGCCTGCAAAGCACTGCTGATGACGTCACATATTACATCACTCATGACATGGTCAGTGACATCACTCATGACATCACTGATGACACCATCCAGTGAATGTGTGTCTTTCTGAAAAATAAATATGTTTTATATATGTATATGTAAAGGTCGATGGAAGAATAAATGTTTTAATAAGTGTGTAAATGGATGTTTTAAAAAAAAAGTTGATTGGTTAACTGGCTTATTAAATGTATCTTAGTGAATACATATATTAGCGAATAAATTTTAAAGATTTAAATATATGTATCAGTGTTTCACTTTGTGTATAAGTGGCTGCATGGGTTGGTGAGTAGCTATATGTGTGTGTATAGGGGTTATTAGATGTTTTTTTTAGTATCAGTATGAGTGTCTGAATGGTTTGGTGGGGGTATTACTTAGCACATAGATGCATCAATGACTGACTCACTGTTTGTATGTGTTTTGAAGACAGCATATGTGCAGGACTGTATGGGTGGATGAGTGTTTATATGTGTGTGTTAGTGAGTGAATGACTGTGTCACTAGTGTCTTTATCAGTAACGACATATGTTTTAATCTAGTATATGTGAGTATTGATGTATATAAGTGAGTATATGTGTGAGTGAGAGATTGTGAGAGTTCCTTTTTAATTAAGTATGTGTTTCTATAAGTGATTGTTTAAGAGAGTAAGTATGTGTAAGTTCCCTTAGAAGTAAGGTGGTAGTGTGTGTATACTTGTATATGCAAATAAATGGATGTTCAATAGTTTATTTGCATGTGTGAGTATGTGTGTGAGTAACTTTTGGATGACTGTCGGTGTGTAACAGAATGTATAGGTATATCACTACATATGATGAGTGAGTATATATATGAGTGACTATATAGAACTGTTTGTGAATGAATGGATGTGTATATAGATGGTGGAATTACTGAATTGTTTGTTGTAACTGGTATGGGTATCCCCACTTTTTTGAAAATGTTAAATACTATTTTTGAACATGTGTTTCAAGGCTTATATTACACTGAAAGGAGGTCTGTCACTCTGTCACAAGGATGGTGTCATCAGTGATGTCATGAGTGATGTCACTGACCATGTCATGAGTGATGTAATATGTGACGTCATCAGCAGTGCATTGCAGGCGCGCAAGTTATAGTGAGTCCAACTAACTATAACGTGGGAATTTCAATGGTTTTATGTCAGTAAAATTTCCAGGTAACTATAACTGGTGTAAAACCTATGGTTTTTTCAGTGAATTTAATAGGTTTTTTAATTGCTAATTCCTAACTATAACTGGTGTGAAACCTATGGTTTTTTCAGTGAATTTCAAAGGTTTTTTAAATGCTAATTCCTTTCTATATCGAGTTTCTAACCTTCTTTTTTTTTTTTACAATTTGCTGTTTTGTGTAAGTATTCATTTTTGATTTTTTTTTATATAATTTTTTTCTTTTGCGCTCTGGGTGCGCGCTCCGGTAAGCTCTCCGGTAAGCTCACCGGAAAGCGCACCCAGAGCGCTACTTTCGTTCGTGAAAAAAAATATGAATGAAAAGTTAATAATAATGCAAAACATTTCGTACCATACAAATAAAATCAGTTTTTTTTAATAAGGAAAATGATTATGCATTTCCGTAAAAGTTTGATGACGTCACTTCGGCGCGCAACGGAAGCGCCCTCGGAAGCGCCTACGGTCACGCTACTTATTATGCGCCGCGGAAGCGCCTACGTTCGCGCCGCGTTTGCGCACCCGGATGCACTCCGGAGCGCGCAGCGTAAGCGCGTCGGGTCATGTGACCTTAAAATAACACTTTTCATTGGTTGCTAACAGTTTTTTTTACAAAGAATGAAATCCCCACCCATTTCCTTCACTTCTTCTTTCACTTTTGTGACTGCAAGACCTGCATTTTTGCTCCTGCATATTTGTTGGTTTTACAATGGCTACCAGACAATCCAGCAGTGAGGATGAAGAAGAATTCATCAATGAAGAGCCTCCTCAACGAAAAGTTAAGGAACATTTAATTTGGAAATTTTTTATAATCCCACCTGGACTAAAAAAGGTAAATGCTCCAAAAGTGCAGTGCAGGATCTGCAAAGAAGAGCTGTCACGAGGAAACCCTTTGAAAAAGTACTCTTTTGGGAACTTCACAATGATCCGGCATGTGGAGAGGAAGCACCCCCAGAATTTTGCCCGGGAAAGTGTCAGGGCTCTGGCACAAGAGGTTCCCAGTGATGGGACCTCTACATCAACCGGAGGAGCAACTTCTTCTGGGAGGGGGAGATCACAAGAGCTGGTTTCGAACATTCAACCTGCTTTTAACCATGGTGCCCTCAGATGCAGATACTGCAATCAACTGCTTACCTTTGGAGAACAAAGTTTACAGCTCATGGTTCGAGCATTAGAAAATCATCGCTGCCCTTCCCACCCCTAATTCTTTTTTTTTTTTGCTCCTGTTGAGCAGTTTCCATTCCCTGTTTTTGTTCCTGTTTAGAAAAAAGAAGAAAACCAAAAGTTCTTTTCAGAACTACCTCCAATTCTCATCAAAGAGCTATATTCTTAAAAAAATGAAAAAGAGTAAGTGAAATAGAGTGCATTGATAATGGAAAGGAGAATGAGTAAGAAAGAACAGAAAGGTATGAGAGGAAAAAGGAAGTGAAGTAGGAGGACTGAAAGAAGGTGAGTGTTAGGAAAGAAAGTTATGAGAAGAAGAGTGAATATGGGGAATGTTGATATTCAATGAAAATGTTGAAAAGGAACAGGGGTGTGGAAGGATAAGAAAAGATGCATTGCTGGACTTGAAGGCAGAAGGCCTCATTTATGAAGCCATGCGTCACTTTAACGCCACCAAAGCATCACTTTTTGTGACACAACAGTCCAATAAAAAATGCACCTTATTTATTCATATTTACAAAGTGGCGTTTCTAGGTAAATACGTCACTTTGTAAACCCCTGTGCCACATTATTCCTACGTCAGGTGTAATGTATGCAAAAGGGACGTATTGACGCAAGAAAGGGTCGTAGAGGTGACACAGTGAATAAACTGGAGGCCTCATTTCTGAAAAGTGATGCATCGCTACGTGAAAACAGCGATGCGTCACTTTTCTGGGCGCACTCCTTATGACATTCCAGATGTGTCATATTTAATTTATGACTAATCAATTCGCAAGGAGTTACAGATACGTCAGTATTTCTGACGTATCTGTAAACACAAAATTGACGCATTACTGGAGTGCGTCACAAAAGTGACGCAACTCCAGTAATGCGTCCTTTCAAATGGGGAAAGCACCATGTGAAAGGTCTTGCGTCAGTCTTACACCTGCTGTGAGGCAGGCGCAAGATTTTGATGCAACAGCATCCTAAAAGTGACGCAGTGAAATCTCATAGATTTCACTGCGTCACTATTACAAAGCTTTTTGCGGGGCAACGCCCCCTCTGCATCCATTATACCTGACGCAGGTATAATGTGGCGCAGGGTTTTAAAAAGTGACCCATCTACCTAGATGCGTCACTTTTTAAATGTAGCGCAACGAGGCACATTTTTTTACACCGCTGGTGCGATGCGTCACTTTTCTGTGTGCACTCCTTACGACATTCCAGATGTGTCATATTTAATGTATGACAAATCATGTCGCAAGGAGTTACAGATACGTCAGTATTTCTGACGTATCTGTAAACACAAAAGTGACGCATTGCTGGAGTGCGTCACAAAAGTGACTCAACTCCAGTAAGGCGTCCTTTCACATGGGGAAAGCACCATGTGAAAGGTCTTGCGTCAGTCTTACACCTGCTGTGAGGCAGGCGCAAGATTTTGACGCAACAGCATCCTAAAAGTGACGCAGTGAAATCTCATAGATTTCACTGCGTCGCTATTACCAAGCTTTTTGCAGGGGAACGCCCCCTCTGCATACATTATACCTGACGCAGGTATAATGTGGCACAGGGTTTTAAAAAGTGACCCATCTAGCTAGATGGGTCACTTTTTAAATATAGCGCAACGAGGCGCATTTTTTTACACCGCTGGTGCGATGCGTCACTTTTCTGTGCGCACTCCTTACGACATTCCAGATGTGTCATATTTAATATATGACGAATCATGTCGCAAGGAGTTACAGATACGTCAGTATTTCTGACGTATCTGTAAACACAAAAGTGACGCATTGCTGGAGTGCGTCACAAAAGTGACGCAACTCCAGTAATGCGTCCTTTCACATGGGGAAAGCACCATGTGAAAGGTCTTGCGTCAGTCTTAAACCTGCTGTGAGGCAGGCGCAAGATTTTGACGCAACAGCATCCTAAAAGTGACGCAGTGAAATCTCATAGATTTCACTGCGTCGCTATTAACAAGCTTTTTGCGGGGGAACGCCCCCTCTGCATACATTATACCTGACGCAGGTATAATGTGGTGCAGGGTTTTAAAAAGTGACTCATCTACCTAGATGCGTCACTTTTTAAATATAGCGTAACAATGCGCATTTTTTTACACCGCTGGTGCGTCACAAAAAGTGACGCACAGGCGGCGCAAAACTGGCAGCGCAAGGCCTTCATAAATATGGTCCTGGATTTTCCCCTTACTTCGCTCACTGGTGCGCTTCCCGGTGCGCGTACCAGGCGCTCCCCCCGCGCAAATCGAAAAAAATGTTCTTTTCAAATGCCCCGCGGGACCCTATTTTAGCCCCCACATTAAACCTAGGGGGTCCGGAGGGGGTCTACCCTGCCCCCTTATGGTCAATTTCCCCCTTTGTTTTTGCCACCTCTTGTGTCTCGATTTTACCGAGACACAAGATGGTGGCCGCTCCAGACTATTTAGAATGTTTACAGACACCTCAGAGCCAATCAGCTTTCTGCGCGCAAGTCGCGTGGCGCGCCTATAGATATATATTTTTTTTTTAACCTAAATTACTCAAAATCCACTGGAGCACATATCTTGAGACATAGCAAAGGCACATCGGGCTACTAGTCCCTACAATTTCGCCAAGTTTGGTGTAAATCCATTCAGCCGAGCGAGCTAAAAGTGAAATCGACCGCCCTATGGAAATTAACATGGGAAAACGCGTTTTGGGACCCCCTTTTATCTCGGCCCCCGCTTGACGAATCCCCTTCAAACTTTCAGGGAAAGACCGGAACTCGACGAGGCCATTTTGAGGAAATTTTCAAGCAGATTCGTCAACCGGTGCCAAAGTTATTCCAAATAGAATTTTGAGATTTAACATTGAAAAAAATCCTAACTATAACTACCTACTGGCGACCGCCAGTAGGTAATATATATATATATATATATATATATATATATATATATATATATATATATATATATATATATATATATATATATATATATATATATATATATATATATATATTAGGTAATATATATATATATATATATATATATATATATATATATATATACATATACATATACATATATATATATATATATATTCAATGAAAAAACCATAGGTTATAGTCCATATATAGTTAGGAATTTGCATTTACAAAACCTTGAAAATTCACTGAAAAAACCATTGGTTATAGACCATATATAGTTAGGGATTAGCATTTACAAAACCTTAATTTACTCGCACAAAACCATAGAAATTCCATATATAGTTAGAAGCGCTAACTATATATCGCGCGCACGCAATCCACTGCTGATGATGTCACATATTACATCATTCATGACATGGTCAGTGACATCACTGATGACATCACTGATCACATCTCAAATGACATCACTGATGACATCACTGATGACATCTCAAATGACATCACTGATGACATCTCATTTGACATTACTGATCACATCACTGATGATATCATTCATGTGATAATACGATGAACCTCTTCAGACTCTAATATAACCTTAGATACAATCAGTGTAAACAGACACTCACAGACTGTCACTCATCCATGGAGTTACTCACACACCTAGTCAGTCATGCAAAGAATCAATCACACCTCCATTTCCTCAACTATACAGTTATACAAACTTTACTTATTCAAACATATACTAACACATATTTACTCTCTTATACAATCCCTGATACAAGTTCACAATGATCCATACAGCCACTCACACATTCACTGGCTCTTATGCACAGTTATTTATATATGTCAACTCTCACATGTACTGTGTTTTACATATGTACTTACTTTGACATGTAGCACTGAGATATCCATTCACTCACTAATACACTCATGCACACAGTCAACCGCCCATACAGCTGTTTCCACATGCACTTTTGAAACCATACATCTAGTGAATCAACTGCTCACACATCTATGCACAGAGTCATACACCTCCCAGCCACCCACACACACACTCAGTCTCCCATACAAATACTTGGGCAACCAACCAATAACCCATATAGTTACTCATATAGCTACTTATCAACACATGCAACAGTTTACAGAACAACAGACATAATGATGCACAAATTAAGACAGTTTAGTCACTAACCCATGCACTCAGTGAGACACATTTAATCACTCACTCATACAGTCAGTCATGCACCTACTAAATCCTTCATCCAGACACTTATACATCCACTCATTCTTCAATATGTAAGACATATTTTAACTTTACAGAAACATACAGTCACTGGATGTTGTCATCAGTGATGTCATCAGTGATGTCATTTGAGATGTGATCAGTGATGTCATCAGTGATGTCACTGACCATGTCATGAATGATGTAATATGTGACATCATCAGCAGTGGATTGCGTGTGCGCGATATATAGTTAGCGCTTCTAACTATATATGGAATTTCTATGGTTTTGTGCGAGTAAATTAAGGTTTTGTAAATGCTAATCCCTAACTATATATGGTCTATAACCAATGGTTTTTTCAGTGAATTTTCAAGGTTTTGTAAATGCAAATTCCTAACTATATATGGACTATAACCTATGGTTTTTTCATTGAATTTCAATGGTTTTTTAAAAGCTAATATCTGTAGCTGTAAAATATATTCTTCTTTAAATCTTGAAATATATTTTTCATGTTCTTTAGACAATTTTTTTAAAACATTTTTTTTTGTTTCGCTCCCAGTCCGCGAACCGGTCAGCTTCCCGTTTGCTCAATTTAAAGCCGCGGCTTAGTACGCGAACCAGTAAACGTTCCTTTAGCGTAACTGTTACGTTTGCATGACGTTTTGCGTTATCGCGTAATACGTCATTGGACGCGCCAAGTTAGCGGACCCGGAAGTGGACCGGAAAGCGGAGCAAAGCGCGAAACGTAAACACAGCAGGTCATGTGACTCGAAAATAACACTTTTCATTGGTTCATTTCACTTTTGGTTTCCTAATGATGTAATACTTGGTCATGTGATATAAAATTAACACTTTTCATTGGTTTAGAATTTTTCCTTCTCCCAAATGATGAAAACCCCTCCTTCTTTCCTCACTCTGACTTTCATCTTGGTGAGAGAAAGACCCTTTTTGATTCTTCAGCAATGGCTTCAATGGTTGCTTCAGCCAGTGTGCCCCCACCACCTCCTCCACCTCCTCATGGGAAGAAAGGACCACCTGCTTCACTAATTATAGAAGAGGAGGAAAATCAAGAAGAGGAGGAAGAGGAAGAAAATCAAGAGTTTTTGCCAGAGGAGCCCAGGAGATATAACAGGAAAGAAAATTATATCTGGCAATTTTTTAAATTTCCTGCTGACCAAAAAAAAGTTAATGCTAGATACGTATTTTGTCGTATTTGCGGCTATCGTCTTTCAAGGGGCACAGACAAAAAGTACAGCTATGGGAATCATACAATGCACAGGCACATGAGTCGGTGGCACCCTAACAACTACAGTAATGCCCAGCTTCGCGACCAACAACAAAATCCCCCAGAAATGGCAAGAAGATCTGTTGTTCAGGAGGTAACGGGACCGGAGGCGAGGAAGGTGATCCCGAACATCCAGATCAACATGGGAGAAGTGAAGCAAGTCTGTGTGTGGTGCAACCAGACACTTTGCTACCGCGAAAGTAGCATTACCCTTATAATGAGAGCCATCAACAATCATGTGTGCCCAAAACGCCCCAAAAAGTAAATTCTTCTTTTTTTTGTTGCTCCTGTTGAGCCGTCTTCGATGAATCATTTTTGTTTCCCCCCTCCCCCCAAAAAATAAAATAAAATACAAAATGTTCAGAAAAAAACAAAAAAATATAAAAAATGTTCAGAAAACTAATAAAAAAAATTTAAAACAACAAAAACAAAAAAAAACAGTTCTTTTCAGAACTACCTCCCCATTATTAAAAAAAATTGGTAGAATTCTTTGAACTCTGCCAAGCTCTATTTCTATTAGTTCGCTCCCAGTTCGCACTCCGGTACGCGAACTTTGAGCGTACCAAAAAATTTTTTTTTTAAAAAAAGGAATAGTAAGTATAAGGAAAGGAAACAGACAGTTATGTTACAAAAAAGACAGCTATAGGGAGTAAAGAAAAGATACTGTTACCCGCAATTCACTTCTGATCATGTCATATATTACATAATTTTTGACATGGTCAGTGAGATCATCAGCAGTGGATTGCGAGTAACAGTTTTTTCTGTTTACTTCCTATAGTTGTCTTTCTTGTAACATAAATGTCTTTTCCTATCCTTATACTTACTGTTCTTGTTTTAAAAATTTTTGGAGATCATTCAGAAACAGTAACATTAATAGAGACAGAATTAGTGTATAATAATGAAGAAGTATGAGAAGAGAGGGACTGAGAAAAATACTGGAAGGAGTAGAAAAATTAAGTAATAGAGAAAGGAAGGAGAGAAGTAGCAAACACAGGAAAGTAAAGATTAAAGAAATGAAGCAGTAGAACTAATAGATGTTAAATGTGATAGATTAAATGAATGATTGAGGGTGACGATAAGGTGTGTCCTCTCTAAAAGTTTGTTTAAGGTGAACCGTACTCTGGGTTGCATATCAAATTTATGCTTGTTGAAGAATACTGACGAGATAATAGATGTGAAGACCTACCATTGCAGTAAAACATGCCCACTTATTACATCAATCATAACATAGTCAGTGACATCATCAGCAGTGGAATGCAGGTTAAAAAAGTAGAAAACATTTACCTTATAATTCATGTTAACTTTTCAAGCAAATTTTTCATACATTCAATCTGTAAAAGAGAGAACAAACATTTCCAAAAATATTAAAACATGTATTTAAAAATTAGAAAAAAGAAGGGAAAAGGTTCAAGAAGAAACAGTTTTTAAACAACTTTGACACTTACAGAAACCTCTACTTCTCTACGACCCCTACACAATCCTAAAGATATTTATTTTAAAAAAACAGTATCTTCATGCTGATGAAATGAGGCCTATTTTGAAACATGATGCTTCTTTTGCATTGCTTATGTCTCACAATAGTGATGCAATAACAGCGCAAAAAAGATGTAAAGCCATCATAAAATTGTGTCAAACATTTTAAATGATTGTTTTAGGATGCAAATAAGATGTGTGCTTTCAAGAGCTTTCTTTGAGGTGAGGCCTATTTCTTTTTTTTTTTTAAAAACAGTACCTAGAAGTACAGCACTGTAAGCATTAAAATTGACACTTACAGAAGACTCAGCTTCTCCATATCTACCTCACATTTCTAAATATATATCATAATTTCAAAAAGCATAACATTAATTATACATGTTAAATGGTTTATTTTTGCTGTTCTCAGAATGTATCAAATTTCACTTAAATCAGTGACTTGAAGGTATTCATCATGTAACAGCGGGGAAAAAAAAACACAATCAAAATGACTGTGTTTAAAAAACCCATACAAACTAAGAAAACTGATTTCAAAACTCCTTAAAATTAACTTACTTTCAATGACGTCGAAGGATGTCCTATAAACAGCATCCACTCTGTTGTGCTATAAATATTTTCAGCCCGCCACTTTCTGAAAGAAAACCTCCATCGATACGAAAAATATGTTACATAGAAAAAAAGACTTCTCTCATTCTATCACATGTTTCCACTAGGCCAAATCATGTTGCCGCGATTTGCAAGTCTTGTAATTCTTCCAATCAAATCCTGACATTTTCTATTTTCGCAACTTTCAAAAAGAAAACATTTGAGATTATTTTCACAATCCTGGACTACTAATATCTTACTCTTCTTTGTCACTCATGTTCTCCTTTTCCTATGACACTGTTACTGCTTACTATGAAGCAGACTTACTTGCATCAGGTTTATATAGTTGGATTTTTAATCTAGACAGCATTGCAGACTTACATTCCCTCTACTTAAAATTTTGGTTTTAAAAACACCAGATAAGAATTTTTAAGGTCAAACGGCAATTTTTTTTTGAAAGTTACAATGGAATCATTGCAGAATGACCAGCCGTTTCGAGACTTTAAGTAAGCTGTATAATGTCCTGATGTTGTTGATAGACCATCGTGATAGATAATTGCTACAGTTACAAAAGTCCTCCCTGATATTGACAGCTGAGAAGCCACAACATTTTTTATTAAAGTTGACAATTTAGAACCATCAGGCCTACATCGTTGGATCATTAAAATGACATACTGGCCATATCTACGTATAAATAATGTTGACATCATATCACATTTACATTGGGTACACTCCATGTTGTGATCCGCTGCATTTATTAGCTTATTAAAGGACACTGATTTACTGTCTGGCAAAGTTAAATATATAAATCTTTCTGAGTCTACACTAGTAGTACTTGATACCATACAGTTCTCGCAGTCATGCTGCCATTGATAAGAAAGCCCAAACAGGTGATCTACATCTACACCCTCATCTTGCAATACATCAAGCATATACATTAAAAACTCCTGACAATCTTGCTGATTATTTTCAGAGAAGTCTGTTTGACCTGAACATTCATCTAACAGATAACGAACTTCAGACACACTTTCTACTTTTGTTCGATCAGTGCTACATTTCTCGAAAACAGAATTCAACAAACAGCATAAAATTTGTTCTGAATTCAACAGAATCTGTTCTTTTAAACTCTCTAGTGAAAAGAGAACATTAACCACTACATTTGCATAGCAGTTGACACCAGAACTGTTTTCAAATTGAAAACCAACAACATCTTCAACAGAATCCACTTTCTTTCTGCTAACAATTTTCGGTTCATTGACTTTTAGTCTTTTTGCAACAACCTCCCTACTATTACTGATATTTCTACGTTTCCGGCCTACCACACGTTTCTCAAACAAAGGATATTGAGGCAAATGTGGCGCATACTCTCTTCTTAACCTATTGTATTCCTTAACACAATCTAGATCCGCACAAATGTTTGTGACATCACAGTCAATCAAGTACAATCCCGATAAAGTTCTAACTCGTGACAATGCCACATATGCCATACCCTCCTTGAACACAGAACTGCCAATATTCACCAATGCACTGTCTACACTTAAACCTTGCGATTTATGGATTGTCACCGCATATGCCAAGCAAACAGGAAACTGTTTACGGCGAACATATAAGTCTTTAACAAGCAAAAACCTAGCAGAACAACGACCAATTAGCTGTACTTCCTCAATGCCATCAAATTTAATTCTTAAAAATTCTATTCCATCTCTATTTCTGTATTTCTCAAAATCAACAACATTACCCATTGATCCATTCACCAGACCTCTTTCTACATGTAAATTCCTTCTCAAAATGATTCGGCAATTTAAACACACATTCAAAGTCTTTTCAAAACCCGCTGTTTTAGATATAGTCTTCTCTAATGAATCCAATTTTGATTTCAAATTGTCTGATAAAATAATTGTTGATCCCATGTGCTCTATTTTGTCGATAGCTTCAAGTTTCACAATCTCTTGCTTTTCTAAATTCAACATTTTGTTGTTGAAGATGGCACATTCTGCAAGAGTTGCCATCAAACATATCCCGGATTTCTTCTCAGTAATTTTCTGAAAAATATTCTCAGGCACAATCTCTTGTTTGGGATATAAATTTGACAGTAATCGTGCATTTAAAGCTTCTTTCCCATGTTCGGTCACTTTTCCAATTCTAATATCTTGTAGAATATTCTTGTAATCTTCATCCTTTGCCTGACGCATATTTTCATGCAGTTCAGCATAATTGAAGTTTAACCATATATTGACGTTGCCAATGCTCCCTAGGCACTTCCTGGTATCTTCATGCGTGAGTATTTTGAACACAGGTTGACCTTTTACTGGTGTCAGCTGCAGAAGATCTCCAAAAACAATGATGTGTTTGCCACCAAATAACACATCATATTCAGTTTTAAGTACTTCTTGCATTCTCAAATGCACAAAGGCAAGCATGACATTGGAAACCATGCTTACTTCGTCAATGATAAGTAGTTTCATTTTCCTCAAGACCCTTGAAACTTCACAGCAAGCATCCCCAGATAACTTGTGGTATTGTAATTTGTTGTCATGCTCCACCGGCAGCATCAGTAGACGATGCAAAGTAATACCTTTAATGTTATGTGCTGCCAGTACAGTAGGAGCGGTGACAACACAAGACAGCGATGACTCAGTCCTTTCCTGCAAATAACAAGAAATTGCTTTAATGAGGAAACTTTTTCCAGTTCCCGCTTCTCCACTCACGTACAGTCGGACAGGCTTCAACAATGTACATGAACACTCTTTCTTCTCATGACTTAATCCGTGCTCAATTTCCTTGGTAACTTCATCATATATTTTCCTCTGCTCAACGTTGAGTTGTTTTTCCAAGTCTTCTAAGTTAACTGAATCCTCCTGAGCATGTGCCATGGCTCTTTCCACTTCATTCATAGCAGTGGCAGCTTCATTTTCGATAATAGGTCCTCCAAGTGGATCTTGACTCAATGAAACAGAACTCTGACTGTCCTGAGAACTGTCTCTGGCAATCTCGGCTGCAATCGTTGCTTCCTGCTCAATTTCCAAAGTTAGCATTTCTTGATATTTAGGAAAAGCAGGACATTCTATGGACTCCTTGGCTGCATTGAAAGAGTCTTTGTAACAAAGGAAATCTCCAAGCAGTTCCTCTTCTGCACGCCAAGGCTTGAAAAGTTGCAAAAGTGCTAAATAGAAAAACTCCTTTTTTTCTGGAGATTCACCACTCAATTTTCGATGGTTTACTAATTGGCATTTTCTTTGCTTGACCAGGCATCCCTCACTTCCAATTACAGCATACACTCCTTTCTCAATATCTTCTTTGATGTTCCTCTTGAATATATAATTTTGGAGAACCTCATATAGACAATCATTCTCAAGGTGACTGCTTCGATTTGGATAATATGTATCCAACATGTTGGTCTTCAAAATGTCGGTACTGTTTGGTTCCTTTTCTGCCAAATACTCAATTTCCCGGACAGGTTTTAGAACTCGATTTCGCGTTGCAGCAAGACCAAGACTCGCCCAAACGATACTCCTGGATTTGGCATAGAGACTTGCTGAAGACAATCGATCAGAACATTCGTAAGCTCCGATTTCTCGATGCGACAACATCTTCAGACTGAAACTGTACAACTTCTTGCTGAGGCTCTTTTCATGGGAAATGTCCTCCCACATATCCTTCAGTTCTGTCTTTTCTTTTTTGGTGATGTAAGATGTCACATACCGAGCCACAGCCATACAGTTGTCAGCCACAAACTGTATATCCATGTTAGCATTCCACATGGACAAAATCACTGGGTTGTAGTCATTGATGTACTTGGACTCTTCGTTCCTTTTCAAATTGTATGTATTCTTGGGTGATTTCCTCGTCACATTATGTCGCAGCGAAGACATCAAACTGTTCACTCTTCCTTTAGAAATCACCGGTCGTGGAAAGTTGAAACGACATTTGGTGTAGAACTTGTCCTTGTTTCTGAATTTACGACGACAATACTTTCCACAACGATGGCTTTGGAAACGTAGAACTTGTTCTCTTAGGCTTTTCTTCTCCATTGCGTTTGGAACAGTACACGTAGAATACTGTTCTATGAAATTCATCACTAAGTCATCCGGATCTGTTCCAAATTTAGGTGCATCCTTGATCCACAACAACATATGTATATGAGGGGCACCTCTTGCTTGGTACTCTTTTCTCCAGAAGAAATCCAACACCTCTCCAAGAGGTGGATTCTTCTTATTTGTGATGAAAGACATCATAGCTTCAAATCTATGATTGAAGTACCTGCATACATTCACTGGATCCAAAGAACACAGTTCTCCAGGTGTCTTGAATTCAATGTTTTCAATATTTCCATTTGCCTCTCGTAGAAATTCAAGTAAGTCTTCCCAGCCATACTCGGCACAGCTCAGAGTGAGGAACCATGTCGGAGTTCCTAAGTTCCTCAGCATACATTTTAAATCACCATGACGACGGTACCAGTACTCATTAGTACCACGCTGACACGCCATGAGATTAATTAAGTGAGAATCCAAAATACTGTCTTGGACATTGATTTTATGCATAAAATCACTTGCCGAGATGTTTCGCATCTGTATACCACTTTTTAAAATGTGGTTCACTGCATATGACAGTCCTGACAGATCGCTTTCAAACAGGAGATGAAACAAATAGGGAATGCATTGACGAAACCTAGGATCTTCTGCATACAATCGTAAAGTCCGGTATTCAGACGCAGGAATTTGATGAGGTCGCTCATCATATCTTCCTCCTTGACCTGTGGGAAATAGCTGTGGGAAACACCGAGCTTCCAAACTTTCCTCCCAAACACTAATGGGACTCCCTTTGGCTTGTTTCATTTGAAACAACTCAATAGCATTCCCCATGACTTCCTTGGAATGCAAAGGATGAACACTATAATGTTCATATATTTCTTCACTATTAGACACCTCTACTTTCTCAATTTGGCCAGCACACAAAACGCTATCCTCTTCATCACTTACTTCCTCTTCTGCTACATATACATTCTTATAGTACTTATTATTTTTCTTCAAATACAAAGTTGCATTTTTCACTTTCCTAACATCCACTAAATCTTGCCATATTTTCTTATTCTTTGTCGGAACCCCATTAACCAAGATAACCAGAGGTTCCTCTTCCACTTTCTCAACTCCAATTGTGTTAATGTTTTTGTTTAAATCTAGAGGCAAATAAACAACTCTTCCCTTTAATCCTCTCTGTAAATCTGTTGGAGGCAACTTCCCTGTCTTTGGCTCCATTCTTACAATAGCCTGAAAGGGATGGATACTTTGAATCAAAATAGATTCATAAGTATTTAAATCCTTCAATTCTGAAGGAATCTCAACCAATTCCAGATTATTATGAACTGCCCTAGCAGGCATCCCAAATCAAAACAATTTTCTACCATCAAGTATGTGGCAAAATCCTTCCATTCACTATTATTTTCCCTTTCAGTTTTTGCATATAAATCCACTAACTTAGTCTGATTCTTATAATAAGTGCGTCGACAACATACACACGTAAAATTAGGCCTCTCACTTGATTTCATCTGAAACGTGGCAATTTCCTTCTGAAAATTATCTGAACTAGAAACCTGTATATTATCTTCAACATAACCCTCTACTTCTGGGTCAATTTGAACATTCTCATCTCTACTACCAAAGTAACAAAACTCAATTTCTTCACAAATATTCTTCACATCTATTTCAGAACCATGCAAAAGAGCAGCACATAATTGTTTAAGCATAATTGCTGGACTCTTAGCATAATACAACATTCTCACTAATTTTCTCACTTTATTATGATGCACTGCTAGCATCCTGAAATGATGAAAAACACTCTGGCATACTCTCCTGGAAAGACAAGCCAGTGAATGACCACGCAAACCTGTCATTTGTCTCACTCTGCAAGGATCTAAATCTTGCAACAACTTTATTTTCTGCTTCAAACTTTTCTTATTAAATGTCCGTATAAAATCACAAAGCAAATTGATGGAAACCTGTCGCACACTGCAAATGGAAAGGGGCGACCATTCGGTCCCCCCGAACGTATGGTGGAGTACCACGATCCCCCCGGGAAGCCATCTTGGGCGGGAGGCGAGCCTCGGCTGGTATGCCCGAAGCGGCGTAGCCGGGGCGCGCCTTTTTCCCGCCCTGGAGGGGGCTGGCCTAGACACTGACGCGGCCGGCCACGCCCTGGGGGCAGGCCGGGGCGGGTTTACGCCCGCCCTGAAGACGGATAAAAGGAGCAACAAGCCAAGAAAGCATCCTCTTGTTCCTGTGCTCTGAAGCTGCACCTCCTCGCTGCACGTGAGCTCGAGACGGAACGAAGAGCCAATTTTGAGCGTTGTAATCTTTCTTGTTTGTTTTACAGATACTCGGTTTGGAGAATGCCCAAGAAGGCGGGAAAGCGAATGACTACCGAACAGATGCTGCGTGTTCTTATGAAAGAGGTGACCGACCTAAAGAGGGGAATGGCGGATAAAGACGAGGAAGGGGGACCGAAACGTCCTTTGGCAGGAGCAGCTCCGGGAGGAAAAGGCAAGAGGCCCAGAAGGGGAGCAGCTGGGGGGGACATCCCGGTTCCCTGTACCCCACTCGAAAAACCAATTCCGGCGCCGGAAGAGGGGAATCCGATTCCCGTGGTGGTCACCCCCGTGTCCGGGGAGGATATGCCGCCCGAGCTGGCAGCACAATTAGCAGCGTGGTTGGGTAAAGGTAGCAAGGGCGCCACGGCTGACGACGCGCAGGTATTGATGAAGCAACTGCGTGAAACAAGGGAAGCGGCTGCGGCAGTAGAGAAGCCACCTCGAACAGGTCCAGTCGCAGATACAGCTTCCGGTTCAGGTAAGCGGCCATTGCCGATTGCAAGGGATGAGTCTGCACCCTCACGAAGGGAAAAGTTGGGTCAACATGTCCCTCTGGCTATTAAAGAGAAGATATGGGCAGATGAGTATATAAACATCTTCTCGTTGCTTACCGATCATTATGAGATGGAGCATGTTAAGAGCCAGAAGGAGCTCATGCATCCGAGTGTTTGGCGCGCAAAGATGGCCGCCTTTAAGGTAAATGAAAACATTGGCACTTGGGGCAGAGCATGGGGGATTTTTACATCCATCATGGGTGAACGTAGGCCCGAATTGCTGTCCGAATTGCCGATTTATCAGTCACGGATCATGGGGTATTCTATATCACACGAGGGCAATCAATGGTTCTGTTACGATAATATCTTCAGAAAAGCGAAAGAACATGATAAAAACTTAACTTGGGATTGTTATGATTCTGTGTCTTGGTCCAAAATGGAAGATACTGGTATGTTGAAGTTGCCATTGGTAGGGAGTAACGTGGGTGAATCCTCCCGCCAATATGCGGGGACGCCCTTTTGATCAGGTACGAGTAACGACAACCATTCGAGGCCGATCGGCAACTCAGGTAAAAGGGGGATTTGTTGGAACTTTAACAGGGGAAAATGTACGAGGCCCCAGGGGTCTTGCAAATTTAGGCACGAATGTGGTGGGTGTGGGCAAGCATCCCATCCTGAGTCCATGTGCAGAGCCAAAACGGGTGATAACGGGGGTAGAGGAGGCGCCAAACAGGTCTGATATAGTCCGAGGGGCGCCTTTACCTACTCCGATTGATACCATGGCAATGATTCCCTGGCTCAGCGAATACCCGGATCACGCTTCCGCTGGGGTGTTGCGGAACGGGTTTTCATATGGTTTCCGCATCCCAGTGGGGGAGTTTCAGGGTATAGCGAAATGTAAGAACCAAATATCGGTCTTGCAACATACGACCGTGGTACAGGAAAAGATCCGGAAAGAGGTTACTCAAGGTCGAGTCGCTGGTCCATTTAATGTGCCACCAGTTGCTAACTTTGTTTGTTCCCCTTTAGGGGTGGTCCCCAAGAAGGACCCGGGTGAGTTTCGGCTGATACATAATCTATCAGCCCCACGTGGTCTTTCCGTAAACGATGCGATAGACCCAGAAGTGTGTTCGGTGCGGTACGCATCCTTCGATGAGACCGTAGCCATATTGAATCGCCTGGGGCCCGGTGCGCTGATGGCAAAATCTGATATCGAGTCAGCGTTCCGGTTGCTCCCGGTACATCCAGACGATCAGCGTCTCCTTGGTTTCATGTTTCAGGGTCACTATTACATGGATCGGTGTATGCCGATTGGGTGCTCTATATCTTGTGCCTATTTTGAAAAGTTCAGTTGTTTCCTGCAATGGGTCTTCACAAAGAAGACGGGGTTTCAACATGTTATGCATTATCTCGATGACTTTTTGTTTCTGGGGGCAGCCGGGGATCCGGCATGTGGACAGGCTTTGACTGAATTTGGTGCCTTGATGAATCAGTTTGGCGTGCCATTGGCACCAGGTAAGACTGTGGGTCCCTCGACTTGCCTCGAGTTTCTGGGGATCGAGCTCGACTCTGAAGAAGGTTGTTTTCGTTTACCAGTAGACAAAGTGTTGAGATTCAGGGCATCCCTGCAAACGTGTATAAGTGAGTGTAAGGTTAAACTACATCAATTACAACAATTGGTGGGACAGTTGAATTTTGCCCTAAGAGTAATAACGATGGCCCGCCCCTTCTCCCGCTCGATCGCTCAAGCCATGATCGGCCTGAAGGAGGGTCATCATCGCACGAGGCTCTCGGCTGAGGTTCGCCAGGACATGCGCATTTGGTTGGCATTTCTGGCGGAGTTCAATGGTCGGATTGTCTGGAATAAACCGGCGGTGTCCTCCGAAGAGCTGGGGCTGTGGACAGATTCGGCTGGGAGCATTGGTTTTGGTGCCATATTCGGCACACAATGGTCGGCTCAAAAATGGCCGGTATGGTGGCATGAGTGTGGGCTGACCAGTAACATTGCCTTTCTTGAACTTTTTCCCATTCTGGTGGCCCTGAAAACTTGGCCTGAGGGATTCAGAGATCACTCTGTGGTGTTTTGGTCCGATAACATGACCGTGGTTGAGTGTATCAATAGCCAGGCAGCACGATGCAAATTGATGCTGAGATTGCTCAAAGAAATTGTGTTATTGTGTTTGCAATTAAACGTGTTATTTAGGGCAAGACATGTGCCGGGGATAATGAATCAAGCAGCTGATGCGCTTTCTCGTTTCCGTATGCAGGCCTTCTGGGGTTTTCCGCCCACAGCGGACCCGGTGGCGGCACCCTTTCCCGAAGCTCTCTGGTCTCTCGGTGCCCCGAACTACAAAACCTCGTGGGAGAGAGTTTAGCACCCAGGACGAGGAAGGCATATGAAGGGGCGTTCCGAGCCTATTGGGCCTTTTTGGGGACTGCTAGGGGAGAGCTTTGGGGCCAGGAAGAGCTAGTAATAAAATTCTTGCTGTCTTTACATCAGGCAGGCAAATCAGTGGCTACGGCCCAGAGGCATCGGGCCGCCATTTCCTTCATGGCAAGGGCTCATGGGATCCAGGACCCGACTGCGTCTTTTGTTGTGCAAAAAGCGCTGCGTGGGTGGCAACGCCTTGAGGGTCGCAGAGTAGATGAAAGGCGCCCGATAGGTTTGGATAGGTTGGCCCTGTTATTATCCATACTCCCTGCAACGTGTTCATCCCGGTATGAAACAGTGTTATTCCGAGCCGCTTTTACGCTGGCATTCCATGGGGCTATGCGGGTGAGCGAACTAGTGGCAAGGAACAAGCAGGATGTGATGGGGGGACTGTGCCGAGAGCACGTTCAGGTCAGAGGGGGGACGGTGACTGTCTCGTTCGTCAGGTCCAAGACCGATCAGGGTGCGATGGGTGACTGCATGATTATACAAGGGATTCCCGGGTCCTCCATGTGCCCGGTGAGTTGTGTAGAGGAGTATTTAGCACAAAGGGTGGCATCATGGGGGGGGACTTTGTTGAGACACGCTGACGCCACCCCACTGACGAGGTTTCAGTTTCAGCGGGTGCTTGCGATGTCGATTGCCGCTGCGGGCTTGAACCCGGGCGAGTTTGGGACCCATTCCTTTCGGATAGGGGCTGCTACAGAGGCTACAGCCAGGGGTCTGAATGTCGAACAAGTTAAACGTGTGGGGCGTTGGTCCTCCAACTGTTATAAAAGGTATGTGCGGTTGCACATGTTGTGAAGCTGTAATGATGTACTCACGCTTCTTGTTTTTGTTTGGTTTCAGTTGCGCAAGCCTACGAGGCGGGGCGGACTATGCAGTCGACCCAACACCGGGCCAGCGGTCAGACATCACCGGCTGTGAAAGAGGAGGTGTGGGTCGTGGGCCACTCATACGTGAGGCGTGCCGCGGACGTATTCAAAGCAGGTGACATGATTCACGTGGCTGGGGAATACGGGTACAGGGTGTCCTTCTACGGAAGGGGCGGACTCTGTATTGACCAGTTTCAATCATTTTTCGAGGGTTTGCTAGGGCGGATGAGGTCACCGCCGTCTATAGTCATAGTACATCTTGGGGGCAATGATTTGGTCACCACTGGTAGACGACTTCTTCTTGAGGCGATGCTTTCCACTGTAAGTTGGTTGGCAAGGAGAGTTCCAGGGTGCACGATTGCATGGTCCCATATGATCCCACGAAAAGTATGGCGGGGGGCTATTTCTGTTTCTGCTCTGAATCATTCAGTAAGAAAAATTAATAACAAAGTGAGTAGGTTGTTCCGTTCCAATACACTGCATTCTATTTCGCATGGTTGTATTACTGGTGACAGTATGTATTTGGGGGATGGTGTTCACTTGTCCCGGGTGGGGAACGAGTTACTCATAGGAGACTTGATAGCTTGGCTAAAGACTTTAAGACATGACCTTTAGGTAGGAGTTTTGTGGGGGGTCCGGATAGCCGGTCAACTATCCGGCCTGTGGCGGTAAGGTCATGATCGGTGAGCACTAATTGGAAGATCCCTATGAGTGGGCGTCACCCATTACGGATGGGAGCGCTCGAGGGAGGTGGCCATTGGCCCCTCAACGGGGAGGCGGTCCCTTCTAAGGATGGGCCGCCGAAAGGAAAGGAAAGGCGGTCAAGGCCCCTTCCTGGGTAGGAGGGGCTACAGCCCCCTCCTGGGGAATTTCCCGGGGCCAGGACATCTGCGACGGCAGATGTGGTAAAGTTGTGTGGGGTTTGGGGAGGGGTCTACGCTACCTTCTAGATACCTCACACGAGTCCTTGGACGACCTTTAAGTGGCGTCGAGTTTATTGGGGCCCCCGTCAAGTCAAGGGAAATTGGTAGTTGCACTTGAGGTACACCTCTGTGCGGTCGCCCCTCACAAGTGAGGGGGATATGTCTGGTTTAGGGATCTTGACACCGGTTACGACCTTGCCGTTGGCCCTTAAACGTTAGGATGTACAATTTCAAATTGCAAGTTAATATTTTGTAGGATGTTAGTTCGGCTAGGAGAACCTTTGTATTAGAGAATATGTTAAGGTTAGCCAAACATCGCAATGTGGTAATGAAATTGTACATAATATGAAACTGTTATTTTAATGTTTTAATTTTGTTTCATATTTTAATAAATACGGCCGGGAGGGTCACTCCCTCCCGTCTTCCAAAAAGTTCAGAACTGTTTCCGGTTTCCCATCCTTGGGGATTGTGTTGAGAGGGGGTGGCGGGTATCTCAGCCATATGGAAAGGGGCGACCATTCGGTCCCCCCGAACGTATGGTGGAGTACCACGATCCCCCCGGGAAGCCATCTTGGGCGGGAGGCGAGCCTCGGCTGGTATGCCCGAAGCGGCGTAGCCGGGGCGCGCCTTTTTCCCGCCCTGGAGTGGGCTGGCCTAGACACTGACGCGGCCGGCCACGCCCTGGGGGCAGGCCGGGGCGGGTTTACGCCCGCCCTGAAGACGGATAAAAGGAGCAACAAGCCAAGAAAGCATCCTCTTGTTCCTGTGCTCTGAAGCTGCACCTCCTCGCTGCACGTGAGCTCGAGACGGAACGAAGAGCCAATTTTGACCCACCCACCAGCCCCTGAGGACAGCAAGTGATTTTGAATAAAGTTTTGATGTGGTAACTTTTAATTTTGTTTGTAGGTTGGGATTATTATCATGATAACTTGGAATATGCACTAAAGAATGGTCGATTTGTGGTATGTTTTGTAAATAAAGTATTCCTGCTCTAGTGTTTGATCAGTAAGCATGCTTTAATAAAGTGGTTGTTGTTACTGTCTTTTAGGTAATTAGTCATTTAGTTTAGAACTGTCGTATTTATTTTGGTCGGGCGGTAAGGTCATGATCGGTGAGCACTAATTGGAAGATCCCTATGAGTGGGCGTCACCCATTACGGATGGGAGCGCTCGAGGGAGGTGGCCATTGGCCCCTCAACGGGGAGGCCGTCCCTTCTAAGGATGGGCCACCGAAAGGAAAGGAAAGGCGGTCAAGGCCCCTTCCTGGGTAGGAGGGGCTACAGCCCCCTCCTGGGGAATTTCCCGGGGCCAGGACATCTGCGACGGCAGATGTGGTAAAGTTGTGTGGGGTTTGGGGAGGGGTCTACGCTACCTTCTAGATACCTCACACGAGTCCTCGGACGACCTTTAAGTGGCGTCGAGTTTATTGGGGCCCCCGTCAAGTCAAGGGAAATTGGTAGTTGCACTTGAGGTACACCTCTGTGCGGTCGCCCCTCACAAGTGAGGGGGATATGTCTGGTTTAGGGATCTTGACACCGGTTACGACCTTGCCGTTGGCCCTTAAACGTTAGGATGTACAATTTCAAATTGCAAGTTAATATTTTGTAGGATGTTAGTTCGGCTAGGAGAACCTTTGTATTAGAGAATATGTTAAGGTTAGCCAAACATCGCAATGTGGTAATGAAATTGTACATAATATGAAACTGTTATTTTAATGTTTTAATTTTGTTTCATATTTTAATAAATACGGCCGGGAGGGTCACTCCCTCCCGTCTTCCAAAAAGTTCAGAACTGTTTCCGGTTTCCCATCCTTGGGGATTGTGTTGAGAGGGGGTGGCGGGTATCTCAGCCATATAGAACTACACTTCCAAATGTACACAGGACCCTTAGGACGTCTTCCTAAAACCTCATCACTTAGCGCCTCTTCTGTCTCTGTTGTCACAAGTTGTTCTTTTTCAACTGGACAACCATCCTTCACTTCATAAGCTCGACCACTGGTGTCAACTGCAAACACCAAATCATTATCCTGAAAATAACTCTCCTCATTAAAAAATGCCTCACAACTTGAACTATGCATCCATTCTCCGGAAAAAACTTCACAAAAGTTAGTACGATTTACTACTCTCTTCCATCTACTTTTTGTTTTGAAATCAGAAATTACCTTGCTTAGTTTCCTAATTCTATTGATTACCAAAATAAATAACTTTCGCTTAATTTCAAAAGCATGATCAATAATTTTCTCTACATTTTTCTTCTTCTTATAAAATGCCGCTTTCTGTTGGCCTTTTTTTTAAATATTTTTCAATAAATTAACTATTATTCTGTTACGGAACATTCGATTTCGAATGTCCCTAAACTGTTGTTTCCTTCTACTATCATGCACAGAGTTATCTCTTCCTCTACCAGTAACATTTTTGATGGGTCTCTCCTTTCCATTTAAATTGCTTTTCTTTTTGTGGACTGAAACATTTTTTGGAGAAATACTTTTTTTACTACAAATATTTCTTAAGAATGATTTCGTGCTCTTACCCGGACCTTTCTTGGTGTTTTGACAAGTATTTGGGGAAGAGGACTGCTGCAATAAAACATCATCCTGCTGTCTTTGACGTTTTCTAGCCTTTCTAATTCTATTTTTTGTAGGCATTTTCCAAACTATGAAAGAATCTGCAGTTGAATCTGTGGAAAAATATAATAAAAAATGTTATTAACCACTATTACCAAACAGTAAATGAATAACAGTCATCTAAAACTTAATGCCCTACTAATTATTTAACATAGCAACTCTTTTGCACCAGCACTGCATCACAAAAATGACACTCAATGGTACAAAACAGGCATAGAACAATCATAAATCACTCCCTAATATTTTAAATGATTAATTCAGGATGACGATAAGATGTAGCCTATCTAAAGGTTTGTTTAGGCCCAGATCTTTGGACTGGGGTGAATGTGTGTCATTGATCCACATTCGGTCCATCACCTGTTTTGTTTATTTGAGGTGAGGCCAACACATGGTTGCAGATAAGATTTTCACTGAAAAAAACCAAAGAGAAAATACATGTAAAGACCTACCAATGAAGTAAGTCATTATTTGAAAACCATTACATTTCTGGAAATATGCACTGCTAGTGCTTCATAAGTTGTTTTGGGTCATATTTATAAGGCATTTGAGTGTCTATTATGCTATTTTACGTTCTTCATGGTGCAAATGTCTTGTAAATACGCTCCCACCTGCGGTTGGCAAATTTAGATTTTGATTATGGGAGTTACATAGGCATGTTAATAATTTCCCAAAAATGGTGTATGACCCCAAACAACCTATGAAGCTCTAGTAGTACATATTCAGAAATTTAATTGATTTCAAAATTCGTTTTTAAACACAGCATATAAATCAATTGTATACCTGCATTCAAGAGGAAATGACTGAAAATGTCCTTGAGACACATGAAAGCGTTTTCTGGAATGCCCTAGCACCATTTTTTGGACATTATTAACATGGCTATGTAACTCCCATAATCAAAATCTAAATTCGCCAAGCGCAGGTGAGAGCGTATTTACAAGACACTTGCCCCATGAGGAATGCTTGCCATTTAAAAAGGAAAAATAACATCAAAGACACTCAAATGCCTTATAAATATGACCCAAAACAACCTATGAAGCTCTAGCAGTACATATCCAGAAATGTAATTGATTTCAAAAATGGTTTTTAAAAACAACATATCTGTTTCAGCTTACATAAGAGACCATGGAATGGGCTTCATATACAACAATAACTTGTGTTACTGCATGCCAGAATGGTACACCGAATATGCAATTACAATTTCTCAAAGAAACAAAATCTATTTCTATATCACTACAGACAAAGCCACAGTTTAAAAACACAGCTTTCTTCATCATTTTCTCCTTAGCAAGATTTATCGCAAATGCGATAAAAAACGGCCGCAATGCATGAATATCGCTGAAAAGTCAGCGATATTCATGCATTATCCAGCAAATGCTCTTAGCCATGTTATCCACCTCCCATTGGATAACATGGCTAAGAACTGCTCGCAAATGCGAAAAAAAACGGCCGCAATGCATGAATATCGCTGAAAAGTCAGCGATATTCATGCATTTTCCAGCAAATGCTCTTAGCCATGTTATCCACTTCCCATTAAATAACATGGCTAAGAACTGCTCAGGGCCCATGAGGAAGGCTTTCCATTTAAAAAGGTAAACATAACATCAAAGACACTAAAATGCCTTCTAAATATGACCCCAAACAACCTATGAAGCTCTAACAGTACATATCCAGAAATGTAATTGATTTCAAAATTCGTTTTTAAACACCGCATATAAATCAATTGTATACCTGCATTCATGAAGAAATGACTGAAAATGTCCTTGAGACACATGAAAGTGTTTCTGGAATGCCCTAGCACCATTTTTGGGACACTATTAACATGGCTAGGTAACTCCCATAATCAAAATCTAAATTTGCCAAGCGCAAGTGGGAGCGTATTTACAAGACACTTGCCCCATGAGGAACGCTTTCCATTTTAAAAGGAAAACATAACATCAAAGACACTCAAATGCCTTATAAATATGGCCCAAAACAACCTATGAAGCTCTAGCAGTACATATCCAGAAATGTAATTGATTTCTAAAATCGTTTTTAAAAACAACATATCTGTTTCAGCTTACATAACAGACCATGGAATGGGCTCCATGTACCACAATAACTTGTGTTACTGCATGCCAGAATGCTACACCGAATATGCAATTACAATTTCTCAAAGAATCTAATTCTATTTGTATATCACTAGAGACAAAACCACATTTTAAAAACACAGCTTTCTTCATCATTTTCTCCTTAAATCATACTATTCTCTATCTAAATTAAATAAATCTTTTCTCACCTTAGCAAATATTTTTTGAGTTTTGAAAACAGTCTCAGAAATACACCAAATTGTCTTCAGCAGAAGAAAAAGGATGCACTCCAGAGGCTGCAGCTATTGAAAGCACAGAAATACAGATATTCATTTCACATATCTCTCATATTAGCCAATCATAACTCTTCCCTCACTTTTTTCAAATCAAAACCCTTCCCCCCTCTGCCCTCTCTGCCTTTTTTCCATAGCAACCACCTCCTGGAAGAGCTCTCATGTTTGCAAATTCACACAACAATGTTTCAATTGAACTCTGAACTCTCAGTGCACCTGCGTATCCAGTGCAATCTTTCATGAAATGTTTCTTCCTTGACCATTCAAATTACATCTTTCAAAGAACACATCCATGCACCCTAACTTTCTGTTTTCAGAAATGGAAATGCACCAATCACTGCTAATGATTCATTAGCATTGGAAATCCACAGTTTTTTTTCTTTACAAACTCCTACTGTTTCAACTGCCCTTTCATTACCACACTTCATCTGACTGCAGAACAACCTTCTCCCACCATGTTTAAGGTCTGGATTGTTGGACATAGTTACATCCACTGGGCTCAAAGGTATGCTGAGAACAGAAATTTACCTAACCTCAATTTACAGGATGTGGAAATTAAGTGGTTGGGCCAAAGAGGATTAAAATGTCACCAATTGATACCATTGGTGAAAACCTTTATGCATTTGCCAAAACCTGACCTGTTAATAGTGCACTGTGGAGGTAATGATTTGGGCACTTTGACAGGGGTAGGTCTGGAAATGCTTTTAAAGGACACCTTTGAGCAATTGATGGCACTTTTTCCTCAAACTGCCTTGGTATATTCCAATATATGCCAAAGACAGAAATGGAGGTGGTCCAACCAATTTTGTCCACAAATTGAGAAAGCGAGGAAGCATGTAAACAAATCTGTGTCAGCTTTCATGAGAGACCATGGAATGGGCTCCCTGTACAACAATAACTTGCGTTACTACATGCAAGATATCTACAGAGGAGATGGAGTTCACTTCTCAGATGAGGGCAACAGAATTTTCATTCTGAATTTAAGACTGTGCATTGGTACCTACTTATAAGTACCTAAATGTACCATAAACCCAAAAGCTCTTCTCAGAGCTACCCTTCATCTGATCACACACTTTTATTATTTTTTTTCTAACTTTTTTCTGTAATTTTCAACAAACTACGCTCAAAGGGCGCTATCCGGTACGCGAACTGGAAGCTAACCGCGCAAAATTTCAAAAAAAAAGTTTTTTCTTCGCAAATATAGTCCTCCTTAGCCACCCTCAGAAAACGTAGGGGGGCAAAATACTTGTACCATGCCCCCTTCTACCCATTCAGAACATTATTTACCCTCCATTTTATACCTTGATTCGACCGAAACACAAAATGGTGGACTCCCGTTACGCTCCTAGTTCGCGGACCGGACCGCTTTCCGGGAAGCGGTCCAAAAAAAAGGTGGGAAAGTAATTTACAGAAAAACGACTACAGACACTCTCACCAAATATAAATTAGCTCATACTACATAACAATCCCTTTCATTCTCACAAATTTGATTGAAATTTCATTTAGCCATTTAGCCTTTAGACCTCTCCAAGTACCGTGAGGTAAATTACTTCACAAAACACATCTGAACTGTTGGAATTGACAACCAATGAAAATGTTACTTTCATTTTCTACTTTTATTACCTGACATTTGATTGGTTATATACTTGAATATATATAAAGGAAGAGAAGAAAACACAGCCATTTTGACTACTACTTCTTGTTGTACAACACCTTTCAATAGCTTCCAAAAACTTCAACTTCTTTGTGAAGGTAAGATATAATTTTTAAAAACGAAATATATTGTGCACTATAACTTAATATAATAGAATTTTTCTGCTAGATATACACTATCCCTCTGTAGTAGTAATGTATTTAGATAGACTTCTCTGTTATAGTTATGAATGAAGTTAGGCTTGTCTTGGTTAAATCACATACACTTTTTTATAGTCCTATTTCCACTCTGATACTATACACTGCCAAAAGATAAATTCACTGATAAAAACTGCCTATCTAAAATTAATCCCAACAGTGCCCTATCTCTACTAATATATATTTTTTTAATACAAATTTCAGGCAAAATGGAAGGCGAAAACCAAGTTTCTTTTGAAATGGACCTGCAAGAGAGCAGCCAGGAATTGATTGAACAAATTGACATAGAATTTATGGATGAAAGCTTGGATAATGAACTGCTGCAATGTGTCCAAGCAGTAGATGCCCTCCTTGCAAATGAGGACATTTTACAACCTCACAGATTGCAAACAATATTTCAAGAAAATAATGACATTTCAGACACTGAAATGTTAGAAAGTTTAATAAATTATGAAAAACAATGAAAATAAAAAAAAAACTTTAAAAATAAAGAAAACAAAAAAAAAACAACAAAAACAACAAACAATTAACATACAGTCTTTGAAAAGTGTGTCATTCTATTATCCTTATAGTACGCTGCCCAGAACGCTTTCCGGTTCGCGTACTAGGCGCTCATCGCGAAAAAAAAAAATATATATATTTTTTTGGACCCTGCTGGGCCCTTTTAAAACCTCCACATAAAACCTAGGGGGTCAGGGAGGATCTACTATGCCCCCTTATGGAAATTTCCCCCTTTGTTTTGGCCTCCTCTTGTCTCTCGATCTTACCGAGAGACAAGATGGCGGCTGCACCGGACTGTTTAGAATGTTGACAGACACCGAAGAGCCAATCAGCTTTCCGTGCGCAAAGTTCCGTTACGCGAAAAGTACGCGAACCGGATCGCTGCCCGGACCGCTGTTACAGATATATATCTTGATTTAAACGTTAATTTCTCAAAATCCACTGAAGCACATATATTGAGACCTAGCAAAGGCACATCGGGCTAACAGTCCCTACAATTTTGCCAAGTTTCGTGAAAATCTATTCAGCCGTTCGGGCTAAAAGTGAGTCCAACCGCCCTATGGAAATTAACATGGGAAAAACGCGTTTTGGGACCCCCCTTTTTTCTCGGCCCCCCCTTCACACCCCCCCCCCAAATTTCCAGGAGCTGCTCAGAAACAAAATGTGCCATTTTCCTGAAAATTTCAGCCAATTCCATCCACAAACGCCAAAGTTATTAGGCATAGAATTTTCAGAAATCCCATAGGGAAAAAATCCTAACTATATATACCTACTGGCGACCGCCAGTAGGTAATATATATATATATATATACATATACATATATATATATATATATATATATATATATATATATATATATATATATATATATATATATATATATATATATATATATATGTATATATATATTACCTACTGGCAGTAGCCAGTAGGTATATATAGTCAGGACCTAGTTTCCATAGGAAATCCCCAACATTCTTTTGGGAATAACTTTGGCGCTGGTTGATGAATCTTCGCAAATTTCTCAAAGAAGATGGCTCTCTCAGCTCCTCTCCTTCCCTGAAAATTTGGGGGGGATTAGTCAAGTGGGGGCTGAGAAAAAAGGGAGGTCCCAAAACGTGTTTTCCCCATGTTAATTTCCATAGGACCTTTAGACTCGGCTACAGCTTGAACCACTGAAGGGAATTACACCAAACTTGTCAAAATGGTAGTGTCTGGTACGCAGATCACGCTTTTTGTTAAATAGTGTAAATCCCTCCAGTAGTTGCTGAGAAAATTAGAAGAGAAATCAATTATATATCTATAAGCGCGCACAGTGCGCGCACCCCGCGATTTTTCACGATTTTTTTTTGGGGGGGGGGCTTGGGGGGCTTCTCTCTTTCATTTTAATGTTTTTAATTTATTTTCGAGGGTGCCCACCCCTCGTTTTGCCCCCCGAGATCACCGCTGCCGCCCAAGCTGCCTTAAGATGGCTGCCGCCTGGTTGTGGGCGGGGCCGGGAGGATGTGGTTTCCGCTTCCCCCTGCCTGGGGGAAGCCTTTGCTGTGTGACCACCTTCTTCCACGTTATTATGGGCAGTCTTTCCAGTCCTAGATTTGGGTGTTAGCCTAATGCATACTGCTGTCGGCCAGCTCTTCTCACTTTTCAAGAAATCGGACCCAAGGCGACAGAGCTTACTCGGCAAGGAAGAGGCGGCTGGACAAAAGGCTGGGCTCAAGTCTACCAGAGTATTGCTTGAAAATAAAACAACCCGAAACATTGAAGCAAGTTCCCCCGGAAGTCCATGCACCGACCTGCCTAAATCATACACACACAAGTGCACAACCAAAATATGAGGTGTCCGCGGGGCAGAGCACGAGGAGTCTGCAGCGCAGGCAAGTCCCTTCTTCCCTCTTTTGGCTCCTTTCCCAATGTGTTCCCGTGCCAAAAAAATGTGAAATGTAATCCAGCCACAGGCAGCTTCTCAGCCAACCACATCCTCTCGGAAGAGTTATTTTAAAACTTCAAACACCTCTGCCCTCCCTCCGGAGAGAAAACGGGGCAGACAATACGGTGACTGGAGTGGTGCGGAAAGGGGCAAAGAAACAACAGGAAAGATAAGGACGGATTGTGGAGGGCGCCGAGAAGAAGGGTTGTTGCCACAGCGGAGGCTGGCGGCGGAGCATGGCCTGTGCGGGGGCTGCTGCAGAAGAGGGCCGCTCCCTCCTCCCCCCTGTGCAGGCACGCCGCATCCCTTATCTCGGTGGAGCTCGGATTCGGGGCTGACTGCATAGCTTGTACAGTTTGTTGTCGCCCCCCGCTCAGCGCCATGTCCCTGCCCATGCTGCTGCCTGGCTCCTGCTGCCCCATGGCCGCCGCCCCCGCCGCGTCCTCCTCCTCCGGTGCCGGGGACCTGCAGCCTCCGGTGCCCCCTCCCCGGGCCCGCTGGTCCGTGCCGCACCGCGGAGGGGGCTGGCCGATGCCCCCTCCCAGGGGCTCGCCGGGCTTCTGCAGCCTGCCCCCGCCTCTGTCGCTGCTGCCCCCCGCCGCCGGCCCGTCCACCCAGCACCGGGGCTCGGCGGGGCTGCTGCCGGCCAGGCCGCTGCTGTCGCTCGGCTTGCTGCAGCTCATCCTGGGCTGCTGCATGGTGGCGCTCAGCTTCGGGGCGCTGTCCCTCAGCAGCTCCCTGCAGATCAAGAACGCTTGCCCCTTCTGGGCGGGATCCTCGGTGAGTATTCTGCACTGTAGTGGGAACAACCCACCCCCCAATGAGAGATCCTGAGCGCCAGGCTCACGCTTCCAGTGCCTTTTTGCAGACACCCCCTCTCGCAGACACACTTTCTGTGCCCTCGGGGACACCTGCACACAGAACCGGTCAGTTACTCACATCATCCCAGTACCTCCACATAATCCCTTTCGTTGCACTTTCTATCAGTGCCCGAGCACCCCAGTAGATCTCTACTGGCCCCACCAACATTCACCCATACCACCTCTTACCGCCTCCCTTTCACCAGTACATTTCCTTACACTTCGCCTATGCCAGTGCCTTTCCCTTCATCTTCTCAGATGGGCTTCCTCTTACCCCTCCTAGTTGCACTGCTCTCCCTCTGCCAATTCTTTACCACAAGGGCATCCCCCTACTTTTCTCCTAGACATACTTAGTCTCTCACTTGTCTTTGTTCACATTCAGTACCTCGGTTGTTCCCCACACGTGTGGCCAGTGCAGTTCCCCTTCCAGCACACCCTCCCACAGTGTCACACTGGGTTATAGGGCCATCAGGCGGTACCTCAGGGGCTGGACTGACAGATCACATGGGGATGGTTTTGTGTATGTTTGTGGGTCCGTTTTATGGTCTGGTGGGCCGATTTTTACAGTTGACGTATCTAATGTTACCATATACATTGCCTGCTGCAGGTACAACTCCAGACAGTGTCCCCCACCTTGCAAGACACCTATTATGTTTGTAACTTCAAGTTTAAAACTGCCCTGACTTGCAAATATGGGTTACTTTTTTTAGCCAAAAAATGTGATGGGAGAATGCTTGCAATAAGGCAGACCACTGGCAAGAACGCACTGGGTACCATTTTCATTTTTTAGCTCTCAGATTCGCTAATAGTGGGCACTTTTAATTTGGTATCATGGCAGAGGCGTTTTAAGGCATGGGAAAAGTGGGCTCTGGGAGGACTCCAGCCTTTTAGGGGACCCCCTGATAGATATGGCCTAGTTTTCCACACAGTTCTGCCCTGATGACCTTGAATGATTTGCAAACATAGATTGTTTTCAATACCATTAACCTTTAATTAATTTTTAATACAGGTAATGTGTGGAGAGTTTGTTACAGACATTTTGCAGAGAAATGTTGTGTTTGTTTTTCAACACCATGCAACATCCATAAAAAAGTTCCTTTTAGATCAAACCAGGACTTCACATATGAGAAATGGCAGTGGGTCGCAGAGATTATTTCCAATAATATTAGTGAGGTGCTGCTGTTTTACAATATCGAAAACACACACCACTATCCCTGAATACTAGATAAAACATTAAGAATTTGAACCAGTCTGACTGTGCAGTGTCAGTGACTGGCCAAAGAAGGCTGAAATTGGATCATAAATTCAAAGCTGTTCAGAACAGTGGCCCCCAAAATATGTTTGGCCCAGGGCCCCTAAAATCATTAAGATGCCCCTGCGTCCCTGCCCTCGATTCTTCCACCGCACCACCCCCATCATATCTAAATGCTTTACTCCACTCCCCCCTCCCTGTGGTGGGACTCAGCGAGGAAACCTATTATCATGGCAACCAGAGCTCCACTCGCCCCTACCGCCGAATCAAAACAAGGCAATGTCCCGTCCGCTCCGTGTTAATTGGTCGCCTGTCCTCGCGTGTCTGACAGATTCCTTAAAGGTTATGAATCATATATTATATATATATATTAGCTTTTAAAAAACCAATGAAATTCACTGAAAAAACCATAGGTTTTAGGCCTTATATAGTTAGGAATTAGCATTTAAAAAACCTTTGAAATTCACTGAAAAAACCATAGGTTTTAGGCCTTATATAGTTAGGAATTAGCATTTAAAAAACCTTTGAAATTCACTGAAAAAACCATAGGTTTTAGGCCTTGTATAGTTAGGAATTAGCATTTAAAAAACCTTGAAAATTCACTGAAAAAACCATAGGTTTCAGGCCTTATATAGTTAGGAATTAACATATAAAAAACCATTGAAATTCCTCCTATATAGTTAGCTGGACATTTTATTGATATAAAACCAATGAAATTCCACATATAGTTAGTTGCACTAGCTATATATTTCGCGCATCCGCAATCCAATGCTGATGATGTCACATATTACATCATTCATGACATGGTCAGTGACATCACTGATGACATCACTGATGACATCTCAAATGACATCACTGATGACAGCTCATTTAACATCAATGATCACACCACTGATGATATACTTCATGTGATAATACAATGCACCTCCTTACACTCTAATATAACCTCTGTTACACCTAGTGTAAAATACAGAGTATCATTTTTGAAACTATTGACAAACCAATACCATTTACTACATACGCACTCACTGATTCCTACGTCTTACCATGCATTCATTCATTCACCCATAAGGTCACTCGTACATACAGTCACTCATCATTACAACACTATCATAGGCACTTATACACCTATGCAGATACTCACACACTGCCACTCATCCATGGAGTTACTGACACACCTAGTCAGTCCTATAAAGAATCAATCACACTTTGATTTCTTCATCTATACAGTTAAACACAGAACAGCTTACATTTTCACAGATATACTAAGACATACTTACTCACTTATACAATTAAATCCCTCATCCATACTCTTATACATCCACTCATTCTTCAATATGTAAAACATATTTAAACTTTACAAAAACACACAGACACTGGATGATGTCATCAGTGGTGTCATTTGAGATGTCATCAGTGATGTCATCAGTGATGTCACTGACCATGTCATGAATGATGTAATATGTGACATCATCAGCATTGGATTGCGGATGCGCGAAATATATAGCTAGTGCAACTAACTATATGTGGAATTTCACTGGTTTTATATCAATAAAATGTCCAGCTAACTATATAGGAGGAATTTCAATGGTTTTTTATATGTTAATTCCTAACTATATAAAGCCTGAAACCTATGGTTTTTTCAGTGAATTTTCAAGGTTTTTTAAATGCTAATTCCTAACTATATAAGGCCTAAAACCTATGGTTTTTTCAGTGAATTTCAAAGGTTTTTTAAATGCTAATTCCTAACTATATAAGGCCTAAAACCTATGGTTTTTTCAGTGAATTTCAAAGGTTTTTTAAATGCTAATTCCTAACTATATAAGGCCTAAAACCTATGGTTTTTTCAGTGAATATATATATATATATAAATGTTTTTTACTTGTGGCCTGCACTGAAAGCTCAATTGTCTAAGTTTATTGATAATTGCATCACTTTCTTGGTATCCAATAACCACAAGAAGGTACATGAGTCACCTATTCAAATGGTCCCTCTACCAGAGCAAGCATGGCAGAAAGTGGCACTTGATTTTGTGGGTCTATTTGAGTTATTGCCTATTAATAAAAGATACATGATGGCTTTGATTGGTTAATTTTCAAAGTGGGTGTATTTTGGTTTTACCTCTGTTCCCAACACTGATGCTATAAATATATATTTTTAAATAATTGTTGATGTTGAAGGAGCCCCAACAGAAATTGTTACAGACAATGGAACCCACTTCACATCAGCACTCATGAAGAACTTCATCGAGAGTGTTCACATTACTCAACTTAGAGGTGCATTTTACTTACCTTTTGCCAATGGTTTGTTTGAATGAATAAATAAGTTTGTAAAAGAGGGTGTGCAAACAGCCTTGTCCATGGGTCTTGACATCAAAACCTTTCTCAGCGAGAAAGTTTGATATTATCTGTAACTAAATTCAGTACAACCAATATGTCCCCATTTATGATGTTATGCAAAAGATTTCCTAGGGCTTCATTTTGTCCTGACTTTGTGAGAGAGGGAAGCAAAGAGAGCTCGCCTGACTAGCAGACTATTGTATTCAGAGTTGAAGCAATGCAAAGTCAGGTTAAAGAACATTTTGACAAAAAACACCTTGTCAAAGAATTAGCATCGGGAGCAGGGGATTGAGTTCTGATTAGAAATCGCACCAAGGCCAAGAAGGGGTTATCGAAATTTTCAAAACCAGTTTGTTTTGAAAAAGTGCCTAAAGGCACAGTACTTATAAAGTGCCAAGACTGGTGGAGTAAGAGAGATCTGGTCAAGATTACCCCATTACAGGCAGCCAAAATTCAAGCTGTTGAGGCTATGATGGCAACAATTCCTATCTTGAAAGCAGATGGTGGCAAACAGCTCAAGAGCATTCAACTAACAGTCAAGGGCAATCTAAGGTTGATAACGCAAATGATTTGTTACGTACACAAAGGCAAGCAGGTACAGACATTGTTCCTGAACAATCTAACAATTGCATTACATCCCATAACACCATAGCTGTATGCAATAGTACTATACCTTCTAAATGTAGGAATTGCTATATGTCTTACAAAAATATAATAGATGTAGAAAAGTAAATATTGAGTTGTTATGATTATTTCAGATATTTGTATTTTATGTATTTTTTCATACAAATTAGTTAGCTATGTTTTTTCAGGGAGGGGTTGTACCATGAGTCACTGCAGTAATGTATGGAGTGCGTAGTGCCTTTAAGAATTTGTTATGAGTAAGTGAGCTCCTGCATTGTGGAGCAAGCTCACTTGTCAAAAGAAAATTAATTCTGCATGCTGTGTTTCCTTTTAAGTTGCTGCTTCATGGTACAGACCTCTGTTTTAAAACTGTGTATTTTTCGAACTGTGCATTTCAGCAATCTGCCAACTTTCTGTGGTTTGCAAACATGTCTACTGTGTTTTGAAATTTTTATGATGACGTTTAACTAAATTAACTGCATTCTAGCAACGCTCACCTTGGAAGGAGTGTGCACGCCGTGTTTCCAGCAGGTCGAAAAGCAGGCAGGTGCCACAGAGTGTGGTGGAGAGATAGAGTTAACCCTCTCAACCATAGAGCGCACGCAGCATCAGAGGGCAGCGTCAAAGGTCAGTGCTGTAGTCTCCTGACCTCTGACACCTTAAATGGCAAATGCAAAGAGTGTGCGTGGTGTATTTACGCAGCGGGAGCTCTGCTGGTGCACTGAAGGCATGCCTAAGGCAAGCCCGTCTGCACCCGTCAGCCCCCGAACGGGACCAGTGGCGAGGAACCTTGCCCAAAACAGGAGATTACAGACTTATAATGCAACAAACCAGCTACATAGACTCAGCCCCCCCCCCCCTTGATCCACTCTGCCTTATAGGGTGACAATTTAATAGAGGGCTAGAGGGAGGTCAGGTATGTATTCACTGGAATCTTGTGGTAATGCCTCAAGATATCCTCACACCTGATGTCCGCTGTCCAAAGGACAAAAATATGGCTAGGAAATTCGGCCTAATTAACAGCCATTCCCTCCTTAAAAATAGAACTGAAACGTGTTTGTTGACAGAGGAGGCAGATTCTGATGTTCTATTCATCACTGAAAGCTGAATTAAGGACAGCTCCACCCCAGATATTTTAATGGCCTACCCCTGAGGTTTCAAATTCTTAAACAGGACCACATGAGAAAGAAGGGAGGAGGACTAGCCATTCTACTGAGAAAGGAATATAAATGCACCATCACCCCTTTCCGATTCCGGACTGCGAAAGCTGCCTATTCGCCATCACCCTCTCATCTACACGTACATTCTCTGGGGTTTTAACTTAGAGACTACAGAGTCCCCATGGGGAGTTCTTAGATAATCTACCAGACACTCTGGCGAGCCTTCTGGTGAAGAAAGCACATATAATGATCCTAAGAGAACTACATTTTCCTCTCTAGGAACAGAATCTCCTGAATGTTAGGAGGCTGTTGCATGATCTGGAAGGATTACAACTGACCCAATTGTTATCATCCGCAACTCATATTAAGAGGCACATATTCGATGCATTAATCTCTAACAACACCAACATTGCTGCATCCCCACCAGTACCCATGCTGTGGTCAGACCACTTCCTCATTCGTTTCTCTCTTAGTTTGTGGGGAAGCTGGAAAGAAAAATTCTCAACCTACTGGGTCTACCCAAGTGAGGAACTCGTCAAAGCTTAATCCAGAGATTTGGAGGGAATGTTTAACTGCCTCTGCTCCAGGGATAGAAGGAAAGGTCGAAGAAGGATACTCCGGCTGGGAAAGCTGGGTTACTCACTCATTGAATAAGGGTGCCACAAAAACGTCTCTCTAACCAAAAACATCATCACATAAGGCACCTTGGTTCACTGCCCAACTGGCTTTATTAAAGAAAAACTGCAAAAACTTGGAAAGTGAATGGTGGAAGAACTATGACCCCATACTCAAAGTTTCCATAATAACATTAAAGATGCCCAGGTGAATTCTTTTGAGTTAAAGATCACTCAAACACTGAACTCTTCCAAGAAACTCTTCAAGGTTGTCAAATCTCTAACCTCCCTAACAGACAATAACCACCACCTCAGGCCTTGGAGGGAAACTGTAAAAACCTAGCATTGTTCTTTGCCAAAAACGTTAGGACATCTATAGTTCCTTTCAGATTGGGAACAGTACGACTACATGCCAGGTTGAGAATGGAACTGCTATGTGCCAGGGAGGCAATCAGGGGTGGACCCCCATTCGGCAGGCCCTAACCTACTACCCAACTACCAACATAGATGGGGTGAGATAGCTAATGGAGAAGGTTAAATCAGTCTCCCGAGTAGATCCACCCCCTTCACACGTGCTGGGGAATGTCATGGAGGCCTTGCTCCCCTCTTTGGTTGAAATCATTATTTGTCCCATTAAAGGAAGGCGAAGTTCCAAAAGCCTGGAAACATGCAATAATTAGATCCTTATTAAAAAAAGACAATCTGGATCCAGCCCAGTTAGGGAACTACCAAACTATTTCACTTTTACCACTAATTGGCAAAGTAACAGAGAAACATGTTAACGGAGCATTAACAGAGTTCCTGGAAACTAATTAATGTTTCAACCCCACTCAGATGGGCTTTCGGGCTCAACACAGCATGGAATCAGCGCTGCTGGTTGCGATGGAAGAATTAAGAATTACCCTGGACCAAGGGAGCTCAGCCGCTATACTGCTCCTCGATCTTAGCGTGGCATTTGAAATCGTGGACCACTCAATCCTACGAAGGAGGCCGTGGGATAGTGGTATCCGAGGTAAAGCGCTGTAGTGGCTGTCCTCCTTTCCAGAGGGCAGAAAGCCAACCTTCCCTCTAGGTATACAACCGTTACAACGCAACTTTTACAACTACCTACCATTACAACGCAACTTTTACAACGCAAACTATTACAACGCATTGCGCTGGGGGGCGCTCTAGGATAGGGAATAGGTTAATTTACTATCCAATAACCTTCCCTACTATCCACGGGGACTGGAGTTGGAATAGTAAATTAAACTATTCACTATCCAGCGCCTAAAAGCATTATGCGTTGTAATGGTATGCGTTGTAAAAACCGCGTTGTAAAGGTAGGCGTTGTAAAAGTATGCGTTGTAACGTCATACATCCTTTTCTCTAAGCCTATACAATTGGCTTGTGGAGTGCACTACGCTCAGCCCCACATTGTTTAATGTCTAATTGGGGCCGCTGGCACGAATCGTCCAGGAGTTCAGTATCTCTATGATATCGTATGCAGATGACACACAATTGGTGGTCACTCTCAACCCCAACACCAAGGGTGATGCAGACTGCATCGCGCCATGCCTGGAAAGAGTGGTGGAATGGATGACAAACAGCTGCCTGAAGCTGAATGGGGATAAAACCGAGCCTATGGTGCTCGGAAACAAGGCGGTCCCTATGCCTATGATCAGCTGGCCTATATGTGAAGGCCGTCCACCAATCCCCAACCCAAGCAAAAAAGCTCACAGGAGCCTGTTTTGCACTGCTTAGAATGCTCCATAAAATTCTGGAGAGCATTCCCCCGCAGCTCCGAAAAACAGTAACCCATGCATTGGTTATATCATGCCTGGACTATGGTAATTCCCTCTGTTTCAGGTGTACCAAAATACATCATATTAAGACTTCAGGTCATACAGAATGCCACAGTTATACTGCTGTGTAAAGCCCCCATACAGGAAGCCATGGGGAAGCACTTAAAAAAACTACTGGTTGCTGATTGAGGCGAGAGTCAAATTTAAGATACTTCGCCTAATGCACAAGGTCATACACGGCAAGGGCCCCGGCAAAATCAGAGATATGGTATGCCTATATGCCCCAATAGAAACCTTCATTGTGGCACTGAACAGCTATTAAAAACAGTCAGAATCAAAAGAGCCTCATGGGGCGTCAGATCCTTTACACACCTGGCACCCAAGCTATGGGATTCTATGCCAAGGGAGCGTAGACTCGTGGAAGCTGAACCTATTTTCCGAAAAAAGACTTGGCTCTTTACTCAATATCATTCACCTCCTGTGACTTCAGTATTGGTTTGCTCCCCTAGTGCTGGGAAGCCCTTGGGCAGCCACGCGTTCTATAAATGCCCACCTTATAAACATAAACATGGCCTTCGCTGCTTTCCCGCATCGGTTGCTCAGTTCTTATTGACTGTTTGCTGCGTTTGGGCTCCTTATTTATTTCCCTGCTGACGAGGGGTGATACCCTGAAACACGTGTCCAGGGATGGCGAAGACAGCGAAGATAGCAGAAGATCGAAAGATGATGCATCGCAAACACTTTACTACATTGACCAGAGTCCTTAGGGGCGACACCACCGGTGTGTGAGTAGTGTGCGACCCCACCCCCATTTGTAACTTTAAAGCTCCCGTGAGCAGTGGGCTGACGAGCCTGGGATCCCGCACCTACGCGCCTGAGTGGTACTATACCTGGCAGATATTGGCAGCCATTGGCAACCCCAGTACATGGCCTATCCCTGCTGACGAGGGGTGATACCCCGAAACACGTGTCCAGGGATGGCGAAGACAGCGAAGATAGCAGAAGATCGAAAGATGATGCATCGCGAACAATTTACTACATTGACCAGAGTCCTTAGGGGCAACACCGCCGGTGTGTGAGTAGTGTGCGACCCCACCCCCATTTGTAACTTTAAAGCTCCCTTGAGCAGTGGGCTGACGAGCCTGGGATCCAGCACCTAGGCGCCTGAGTGGTACTATACCTGGCAGATATTGGCAGCCATCGGCAGCCATCGGCAACCCCAGTACATGGTCTATCCCTGCTGACAAGGGGTGATACCCCGAAACACAAGTCCAGGAATGGCGAAGACAGCAAAGATAGCAGAAGATCGAAAGATGATGCATCGCAAACACTTTACTACATTGACCAGAGTCTTTGAGGGCGATACCACCAGTGTGTGAGTAGTGTGCGACCCCACCTCCATTTGTAACTTTAAAGCTCCTGTGAGCAGTGGGCTGACGAGCCTGGGATACCGCACCTACGCGCCTGAGTGGTACTATACCTGGCAGATATTGGCAGCCATCGGCAACGCAAGTACACGGCCTACCCCTGCTGACGAGGGGTGATACCCCGAAACACGAGTCCAGGGATGGCAAAGACAGCGAAGATAGCAGAAGAGAGAAAGATGATGCATCGCAAACACTTTACTACATTGACCAGAGTCCTTAGGGGCGACACCGCCGGTGTGTGAGTAGTGTGTGACTCCACCCCCATTTGTAACTTTAAAGCTCCTGTGAGCAGTGGGCTGACGAGCCTAGGATCCCGCACCTACGCGCCTGAGTGGTACTATACCTGGCAGATATTGGCAGCCATCGGCAACCCCAGTACACGGCCTATCCCTGCTGACGAGGGGTGATACCCCGAAACACATGTCCAGGGATGGCGAAGACAGCAAAGATTGCAGAAGATCGAAAGGTGATGCATCGCGAACACTTTACTACATTGACCAGAGTCCTTAGGGATGACACCGCCAGTGTGTGAGTAGTGTGCAACCCCACCCCCATTTGTAACTTTAAAGCTCCCGTGAGCAGTGGGCTGACGAGCCTGGGATCCCGCACCTACTCGCCTGAGTGGTACTATATCTGGCAGATATTGGCAGCCATCGGCAACCCCAGTACACGGCCTATCCCTGACCACGAGGGGTGATACGCCGAAACACGTGTCCAGGGATGGCGAAGACAGCGAAGATAGCAGAAGATCGAAAGATGATGCATCGCAAACACTTTACTACATTGACCAGAGTCCTTAGGGGCGACACCGCCGGTGTGTGAGTAATGTACAACCCCACCCCATTTGTAAATTTAAAGCTCCCGTGAGCAGTGGGCTGACGAGCCTGGGATCCCGCACCTACGCGCCTGAGTGGTACTATACCTGGCAGATATTGGCAGCCATCGGCAACCCCAGTACACGGCCTATCCCTGATCACGAGGGGTGATACCCCGAAACACGTGTCCAGGGATGGCGAAGACAGCGAAGATAGCAGAAGATCGAAAGATGATGCATCGCGAACACTTTACTACATTGACCAGAGTCCTTAGGGGCGACACCGCTGGTGTGTGAGTAGTGTGCGACCCCACCCCCAATTATCCTCCCTCACAATGCCCTGGAATGACCACCCTATTATTGTCGTCTATAGCAGGCCACTCACTTCCACCAGAGACTACTTCCTCATCCTGGAGGTTGGTCATCACCCACCCTCCAGCAATCCTTCCTGGGGTCAGTAAATCTTTTAATTCTCTTTATTCCAATTCTTTTGTGTAAGTCTTCCCTCTTTTTCTATTTTTTTTTCCGAAGGTGCTCTTTTCCTCATTCAACTGTTTCACCTGGCCTGTCTTTTATTTTTAACCTTTAATTCTTCTGTTTTGTAGGCTTCTGCTGTCCTGATGCTAGATGTAGATCTTGTGGGACCATCTCCGCAATCTCAGTAAGCTTTCGCACTCCCTCGGCCTTCTCACAGCTTTATTTCTCTTTAGAGTAGTCAATTTGGATGATGACAAAACATCCTCCTAATCACCACCTACAACGTCATTGATTACTAGGAGAACTGAATTGACGTATACTTGAATCTCTGTATGAATGTTGACTTCGCACCAAGGCTAAGGAAGACAGACATGCTAAGGAAGACAGGCTCCTGACTCATTCATATGCCTTAAGGTGTATCTTGTCTGCTGTAGTGGCTTCAGCTCTATGTATTTGCCTGCCTTCTTAGCCTGAAAGTGTTTTAACTGAAGGGTTCTAAAAAGAAACATTAGTCTACTATCCACTGCAACAGATTCCTGTTTCCTACCTTGCAGAGTAACTGGCTGGATTTGTGACGTGTTGCACATCATATAGGAGATACAATAGGGCTGTGTTTAAGTGGAATAGATTTGAAAGGACCAAAATTATGATTCTAATTTAGCATACACAGTGCAAAGACTCTAACTTCTAACAGTAAGCTTCAACCAAGGCATTTGACTTTAACCAGACCTACTGCCTTTTGTGAACACCCACTGTGTGCAGGACCATTCTTGTGCCTATCCTTTGTGTGCCCTTACCCATAAGGGAACACAAATCTTTTTTGTGCAGACGTTTTCTGAATTCCCAATCAAATGCAAGTTAAATGGTTATTGAATTCTTATCCTAAGAAAGGTTCATGGGATTATGGGTGTTGGCTATTTCTATTCTATAGTGAACCCATTAGTAATAAAATGAGTGTTAGAATAAGAATTTCACTATGCCTTTTTTTCTTACAAGGGTGTGCCTTGTAAATATGCTAAGCAGGTCTTTGTCATTCACCGGGGGCAGTGTATTTTTGTACAGTAATATTCCAGAACAATTAATATACAAGGAAGTGTTAGTACTATTCACGATGGGGCAACAAGCAGGATAATAACCAGCCTTCTGGGTGACTACTGGTTCTTTATAATGCCAACCCACCAATGGGACATTATGCCTCTCCATATAGATATTATCACTATAAGTAGTGTTATCACAACCTGGATAACCCACTCCCAATGGCTTCCTATAATATAGACATGGACCTGGATAACCAAAACCAAAAACTCCCTTACTGCCGGGAATGAGTATACGTATAGTTTACAAGTGACAATGGGTATGCAGTCCATAAACTAGTAACAGAATCAGTGGGGTAACAATCTATTCCTTCTCCCAAAAATCTCTTATGTGTATCTAAAAATACTTTACTTGGGACCGTTCTTTTACTTCTTTTCGAGGAAGTATCTTTACCCTTATTGTATAAAGGCACATTGTAATGATTTTCCTAAATCCATGACACCCCACTCAATATTATGATCAGCAGAAACAACAGAATAACACATGCTATTTTCCATTTTAGGGTCCAAATCATACAATGATGGGCAACACTAGCCATTGGCTGCTCTTCATCAGCGATCTTTCTACCAAAGGGATGCATAAAAAGGGCCAAGATGCAAAGATACACAAGTTCCCAGTGTCTGTCAGAGCCTCATTGGTACAGGCTCCTATTGTCCATCAATACGTTGGCGCTCTTGATCAACTGCAGTAGAGCTTGCTCTGTCCTAAGCTCGTATCCCACGTAGATCAAGATGGTGTACCTCCAAGGTATACTTCGATCCTTCCTATCTAATGTTCCTACAGCTAAGATAAAGTAAACAAAACGTTCTACACTCATTTTAGCTAATTCCATTGGTATCATAGTTCTGTACAACCTACCTTATGCAGTCCATCCCTAATCTCTCTTTTCCATGGAATCTGTATCTCTTAGCTGAGGGCGCTAATTGCACCTAGTAGCCTCAGGCACTGTATGGTCAGTGAACAAGGACTCTTGGATAGCTCGTATTTCCGGAGGAACAGCTGCATTCAGCACATCTCCATTTTCCTTGGAGATGTGCTAGCACTCGGAGTCCCCAATGCCGTTTTTAACCCACTGATCCTAGGGTAGAGTAAAAGAACCCACCGACAATGGGTGGCATGCTCCCAGTTCTTTCGACCAGCAACCTTTACTGTAGTATGCGTCACCAATAGAACCTGTTCCGGCCCCTTCAAGCGAGGCTCCAAACTTTTCTTTTGCTGCAAGTTCCGGAGAAGTACAAAATCTCCAGGCTCAATATCGTGGCCTGGTCCCTATGGTGTAGAAGGCAGGGACTCGCATACCTACCTGTGGGTGGATAGAACATAAACGTTCTGTTAACTGGCCAAGATAATCTAACAACCAGGGTCTCAATATATTGCTGGGCGTCCAAACATGGCCTCATATGGTGACAGACCTGTTCCAGAATGAGCTGTCGTTCTTGTTGACAAAAGAGCTAATGGTAAAGCATCTGGCCATTTTAACCCTGTAGTCTCTTGTATTTTTGCCAATTTCAGTTTGAGAGTACCATTGTACTTCTCAACCAAACCCGCTGACTGTGGATGATTGGCAGCATGGAATTTCTGTTTCAAATGAAGACTCTGACAAATCAATTTAATCACTTTACATTTTGCAAAGACGTAGTTATATGGGATTTTGAGATAATCTGTTAAAATGTTGCTAAAGACTTGACCAAGCTCGTGAAAAGGAGGGACCCTCAAGAAACAAAATGGTTCAATGCTGAGTGTACCGGGGCGTATAAAGATCTTAAGAATGCCTTGCATGCAATCCCCTGTGACCGAACTTTAATGAAGAGAACAAGGCAAACTTATAAACGAGTGATTAAGCAGAGAAAGGATGAACTGAGAAAACAAGCATGGGAAGATCTTGAAAGAGCTAGTGCTCTCAGGGATTCCAAAAGTTTCTGGGAGGTTATCAATCGCCCCCTTTTCACAAACGAGGTGAAGAGCATAGAATCAAAAATACTAGGGGAAGCCTGGGAACTTCATTTTACAAATTGTGTTCATCCAAACTGCGTCTCTCCCGATGAACAAAGGGATGGACTAGTAATTAACTTAGATACAGCTATCACCTTATCTCCTCCCTGACTGTTAGTGAGGATAAAGACGCTCTAACAAAGGGTATTTGCTGGTAAGCACCAGGCCCGGAAGGGGTGCCCCTGGATTTATTTAAAAGCAACCACGAACTATGGGCTCCATTTTTGGTTACTGTTTTTAAAGCTGTAATAGTGGGACATATCCACTCATCATGGAAAGAGGCTGTAGTGGTGCCGATCTACAAAAAAGGTAATAGAAAGGATTCAGCATGCTACAGGTCAATATCCCTAATTGTGTAAAGCCTTGGGGAGGGTAATTCATGCATGTTTGGAATCTTGAGCTAATGACTCTGGTCTCAAATCTAACACTCAATATTGCTTCAGAAGGGGCATGGGAGTGCCTCAACCGGTCCCTGATCATGGGTAAGCACATTAAGGCGAGAAGGGGGTCAATCCACCTTGCCTTCATAGACTTTTCCAGTGCATTTGATACAGTGAACAGGGGAAGTTATGGAATTTAATGGAAAAAATGGGATGTGGGGAGCCCCTTATAACCCTGTTGCAGAGGTTGCATGCCTCTACTACTGTTTCTATCAGTTATGGCCCCTGGGGAGGGAAGACTAGGGGCCATATGTCTCATTCCAAATTGCGATCGCAAATGCAGAAATTCACAGAATTCCAGCGCTTGCGATCGCAATTTGGCTCAGTGGTATGTATGAAAGAAAAACTGCCTTGCAAAAAAAGTAATCGCAAAATTTGCAATTCCTTATTTTGCAATTACATTTAAGGAATCGCAATTTGCGATTCCTTAAATGCAATGTAAGAAGCACAGAAAAAGTGAAATTTGGCCTTAAGAAATCGCAAATTACCACCAACTTCAAGTTGGTGGTACTTTGCGATTTCTTTGAAAAATGCACTTTTTTGCATTTTTCAAAGTGCCATGTGGCACACAAACATGCCCTTAGGAGATGGGGAGGTATTCCTTAATTGCGAATTGGAATTTGCGATTCACAATTAAGGAACATGTAGGATTCACAAAAATATTTGCAAACCCTACATACATAGCAGTTTGCGATTCTCAAATAGCGATTCTCTAAAAATCGCTATTTGAGAATTGCAAAACCAAAGTTTCATACATATGGCCCCAGGTCAATTGTTTAAACGGAAGGAGTTTGTCAAGGGTGTATCTTGGCCCCTTTTTTATTCCTGTTACATACAAATGGCCTGGAGGCTTTTCTTTTGGAGCAACAACTACACTTTCCCAGCTTAGGAGGTAAATCAGTACCCCTGCTGTCATACGCAGACAACACTGTACTGATGGCCTTGACTGCCAATAGCCTTCAAAAAGCCTTGAATGCCCTTACTGACTTTATGTTGGCATTAGACTTGAAAGTAAATTTTTGTAAATCTTTTATTATGGTGTGTGGTCCTAAACAAACAAAAACAAGGACATTTGTGGAGAAGGATAAGATAATAGACAAGGTGCTCAATTACACTTATTCAGGTAATGTTTTTAATAGCAAATTAAACTGGGGGCAACTGATTGTGGCCAGAGTCCAACACACTAGCAGAACAGTGGAGGGACTGTTCGGCTTTGCTTGCAAGCTAGGACATAAGCCAGTAGTGAAGATGATAACCCTATACAAATCTAAATGTTTATCAGAAGCCACTTTCAGGGCAGGAGTAAGGGGACATCACAAAGCAACCTGTTACAAACCCTGGAAAAGAAATGTTTAAAAAGGTTTTTAATGATCCCTGTTAGTTGTCTCAACTAGAAGTGGGGTTGGATTTTGTACGGGATAGAATAAATATTGCACCGTTGATCCTTTGGGGAAAAGTGCGGACATCAGAGGACTTATCCTTCTCAAGGAGTGTTCTTAGAGATTGCATGTCCCTTGAAAAGGCTCTTGCCATTCCCTGGCTCCGATATGTTAAATAAAATCTTTATAAGATCTGGTTAGGGCACTACTATGATAATCTCGATTGTATTCAACCAAATATGAAATTGATGATAAAAATGCCTATTATGCTGAATGTCTAAGTATGTCTAGTCGGGATTGTGAAGCACGTAATTGTGTATCTGGGCGCCCAAACCATCCACAATTTTATCTGTATTTTACTATACAAGTGCATTCATGTTTCCTTATGACCAAACTTCGACTCTGCACATTGCACTTTCTTGTGGTTTTTCCTAAACAGTTGAGTTGGTGTGAGAGACTAACTCCCTGTCCGTGCAACAATTTAGCCCAACAAAGCACGATGCACTTTATATTGTTCTGCAATCTCTACAAAGATCCTAGGCACATTTTATCAAACCTGTCTTGCGTGAGATTAGACCCTGTTCTTATCAGTTTTTAAATGATTTTATAGTATTATTTATTTAATATTTATGTGTGGAGCACTAATATGATGAATTAGTCTTATTAATAATGACATTTTTTCAGGGAGAGTTAGAATGATGCTGGAGGAAGATATGTGTTGAATGAATCCTACATTTTTCAAGTTTGATCATGTATTTTGTCACAGTCTTTTTTGTATAGGTTTTCTTAAGAACTGTGGACCATATGTATAAAGCTGTTTGGCAATCACAAACACTGCAAATCTAAAAAAAACGATGTTTGTGATCGTAAAACACAGCTTTGCTATGTATGAGAAACATCCTGATTGCAAAATTGCTAATCGCTAAATTAGCGATTAGCAATTGTGCGAAAAATGGAATCTGCAAATATATTTGCAAATTTGCAAACAGCTACACCACAATTGCGAAAATTGCAATTGAGGACTTCTCAATTTGCGAATTCGCTAAACGGAATGTATCAAAAAATCACAAGTCTGAATAGGTGGAAACCAGGTGCGACCCATTTAAAGAGGCCCACATTGCCACAGTATTTTTCCACATTGGCTGGGCTGTATGTAATAGCCAGAAGGCTGCGACTCAGAGCTGCTTCACAGAGAAGGAGACGCCAGGAAAGGATCTTCAGAGCCGCATTACCCTGTTCAAGCGGACTGAGGAGGATATCAATATTAACTACAGGCTGGATGAAGAGAGCATCCTAGACTTAATAGAGGAACTCAAACCCATACTTGAACACCCCACATGCAGGACACACACCATCCCCACCCATGTACAGGTCCTGTGCTCACTGCACCTCATGGCATCAAGGAGCTTCCTGGGGGTGATAGCCACAGCAGGAGGGGTCTCACAGAGTGCACTTTCGCACTTTTTCCACGTGTTCCTTGATGCTATGGCACAGAGGCTGCATCACCACATCCACTTCCCCAGCACACCACAGGCACTAGACCTGACCAAGCAAGAGTTCTATCAAATTGCACAATTTCCCCATGTCATTGGTTGCATAGATGGGACCCATGTCACTATCTCCCCCGTCCCAGAATGAGTATGTGTTCAGGAATCGCAAGTCCTACCATTCCCTGAATATACAAGTGGTGTGCAATGCCAAGCACATTATCACTGACATCGTAGCAAAATACCCAGGCAGCACCCACAACTCATTCATCTTCCGCCACAGTGGGATCTACTGTCGACTCACAAATGGGGAGTTTGGTGAGAGCTACCTGCTAGGTAATTGCATTGGAAACAAGGACAAACTAGTAAAGTACAGCAGAGGCAGGACAGTGTTTAACCTAATTTCTCTCGCCCCACAGGTGACAGTGCGTATGCTGTCGGTGACTACATATTCACTCCGTACCTGAACGATGGGGAGCGGAGGTACAACTGTGCCCACACAGCCACCCGCTGTACCATTGAGCAGACCTTTGGAATACTCGCGAGCTGTTTCCGCTGCCTGCTTAAGAGTGGAGGGGCACTACAATACAGCCCTGAGACCTGTTGCAAGATTGTGGTTGCATGTGCCATGCTGCACAACATCGCCACCATGAAAGGCACCCCAGTGGAGCTCACCGATTCTGAATCATCAGATGAGGAGAGGCCAGCTCCAGGATGCAGGCCAGCCGGTGTTATTGGTGCGTCTGCCGGGCGCCAGAAGCGAGATGAGATCTCACAGAACTACTTCTAGGTGAGAAATGATGACACAATGCTATATTCATGCAAGACTGTGTTTAATTTCCTTAAGTTCAGGATGTATTACGTCACACAGCCTGTGTAGCACACAATGTAGGTATTAATGTCCCCACATGTTGGACACACAGTGCGAATAAACAATACTTCACAAGTGTCTGTGTGCAATGGGTTAATCAACCCATTTCCATTTGGTAGTCCGGGCACCTCAACGGCGGCGCTGACGGCTCATGGCTCCTCACCCTGTGTGCAGGTTGCCCTCTTAAGTGGCATCTGCAGCCCTGCCATGGTGCACACTACGGCGCCTGTCCTATTGAAGCGGTGGAGTCAGGGCTCGAGTCGGGGTACCATGCGGGTAGACGTTGTCCCCCACTTATTTTACTGGGAGCTCGATAACTGGGGCACATGGAGCCACACATTCACTCTTTGGCCTCTCTAGGGCGAGATCTCTCCCCAGAGAGGCCAAATATTGCATGTGTGGCTCCATTTGCTATGGGGTGAGCAAAGGGATGCAATGAGGCTGATGGTGCAAGCTACCTTTTGTGGCGTCACTTCCTGTCGTGACGTCAGCGCCCCCCCCACTTCATTTTTTAGGACTTGTGCCCTGGGTGGAGTGGGGCTGCTCCTGCTTGATTGATTTGTCCACCTCCAGTAAACTGAGGACTCCTGTTCCAGCAGTGGCAACTGCCTGCAGCTGGCCCACAGCTCATGCGACCTGGACTAGTCCCCTGGCCACGTCCTGGCTGCAGTGTACCACCTCTAGCTGCATGCTGATGCTGTGCTGTGACTGTCCTGAGGTGGCTGAGGCCAGACGGTTGACAGTCTTTGTAAATAGGTCAAGGCGTGTGTGGAGGTGCTGCCTGCCTAGGAAGACGGTCCTCCCATATCGCAGCACAGAGTTCCTCTATGGCACACGTAATGCCCATGAAGCACACCCGAATTTGTCTCTGAATTGACTTTATGCTTCTTCCCTGCAGACGCTGCACTTCAAGCGTGTGCCCCTCAAGCCCTCTGAAGACTGTCTCCTCTCCTGCGGCAGATGAACTTGTGGATGGACCTGCCCTAGGCCTGGATGGTATATCTGGAATGGGACTTGGGAGTGATTGCGCTCTGGGTTGGGGCTCAGACTGTCCCTGGACTTGGTGGGCATCATCATCAGTGTCCTGTGTTCCTCCTCCAGCGGTGGCAATGGTGCCACTGCAATGTGCCGGGGAGTTTTGCAGGGATGACTGGGCTGTCCTCCTCCTCCTCCACTTGCTCTGGCACTTCTGCGCTGTGGGGCTCATCCTCCCCTCCGGTCATCTGTCCCTGTGTTCATTGTGGTGCTGTGGACATAAATGCACACATCAATTTGGTGTCCTGCCTTGCATTAGTCATGCAATAAATTACACGATTTGTAGTTACATGGGTCCTGACTGTCAGTATTGTGCCTTTACTGATGCACACATACTGCTTGAGCCTAGCTAGGTTTCACTGCTCCACTGTTAGTGCTCCACTACATCTCCCATAATGCATTGCTGTGGGTGCTTGTGTGCCTGCACTGGACTTACATTTTTGTTGTGTGCCTGGGTCTCTCCTGGGTGTGGGGGTGAATTAGGGAGGTATCAGGGGGGTGATGGCATTCTTCTTACCTTGTCTTGGGTCTGGGTGGTCGGAGCTGTCAAGGTCTGCCACGCCCCTCACACTGTCCGGTACCAGGGTCCCCTTGACCATTTCCTCCAGTGGTATGGAAGCAGTGGCAGTGGAGGTCCCACCACAGGTCTTTTTAGCCTCCTCCAGCCTGGTAGCAACCTTTTCCTTTGAGAGCTGGCACATGTCATACCAGCGTTTTCGCAAATCCCCAACTCTGCAGTGGGTGACTCCAAGGGAGTTTACCTTCTCCTGTATCTCAGCCCATATCCTTCATTTCCATGTCTCAGGCACATGCAGGGATTTCTTCCTGAAGAGAATCTCATGGCTCACCACCATCTCCTGTATCAAGACCGCCTCGCTTTCAGAAAACTTTTTTTTCGCTTCCTTGTTGTTTCCCCCTTCTGGTTGTCCTGGCTGGCCATGCCTCCTCTCACAGTAGCAGTGCAGTGGTGCCTCAACTCTCCTCCCAGCCTCTCACTCTGCTTCTGAAACTCAGGTGCAGCTTGGGAAGTCACACTTCCTAGTTGTGATGTCACCAAGCTCCACCTGAATTTCCGATTAGCAGATTTGCGATTCCTTATTTGCGAGATCGCAAAATTTGGGGATTCGCAATTAAGGAATCGCTATTTGGGTATTCGCATTTAAAAATGCAAATTTTATAGAATCGCAAATTATTTGCGTGTTTTTATTTAGATACCGATTTGCGATTCTCAAAATGCGATTCACTATAAATCGCAAATTGAGAATCACAAAATCGATTTTTCATACATATGGCCATATAATATGTATACATGAAAACTTTTATAATTCTTAAGAATCGAATAAAGTTATTTTGACTGACTAACTGACTTCCGTTGTCACACCAGATAACTCGGGGCATGCTGAAACGAGGAAAGAACTCCTTCAGGAGTACCTTTGCAGTCGTAATGGCTGTGTTGGCTTTAGTGGGATAAGCCTCAACCCATTCACTGATTGCACACACAACTACAAAAACATACTTAATATTATTGCATCTCTCTAACTTGAGATAGTCCATTTGAAGGACTTCAAAATGAAAAGTGGGAGGTGCAAAATTACCAGGTGGTGTAAGGGTACCCTTCCCAGGATTATTCATCATGCAGACCATACAATATTTCAGCAAATGCATAGCTGTCTTAGAGATGTTATCATTCTGCCACGAGATCTAACAGCTTACAAATAGTTTTTGCACTAATATGGGCTGGACAGTGTGCCATAGTAACCACAGGGAAAACATATGCATCTGGTAGCATCCATCTCTGCTTCCCTGATGTATCAATCCAACATCCTTCCTCATTCAACTGTGTTGTACTTTACTACCTCACTGCTAATACTTCTATTGTGGCTTCACTTTGTATCTCCTTTACACTTTCAAGAGTATTTTCAAACATGAGAACCTCAGGAACCCACCTAGCTGGACCTGCTACACACATTCTTTTCATCTTTCTACTGGCTGTCTCCTTAGCTGTCTGATCAGCAAAATAATTTCCCCTACCTACTTCATCTGTGACCTTCCTATGAGCACTACACTTTACTATTGCCAATTTCTTGGGGAGCATCAAAGCAGACAAAAGCCTCAATATGAGGTGTCCATGTTGAATTTTTGTGCCATTAAAAGTAAGAAACCCTCTCTCAGTCCAGAGTTGCCCAAAATTATGTACGACCCCAAAGGCATACTGTCTGTCAGTATAGATGTTAGCAACCAGCCCCTCGCTCAATTCACTGGCTCGAATAAGGGCAGCAAGCTCAGCAGCTTGAGCCGACTGATAAGGGACCCATGATGTCTCTACTACTGTACGCAGTGTGGTGATAGCATATGCTGCAATTGTAGTGCCATCTGGTAATTTAAAACATCAGCCATCAACATATAGTTCCCCTTGTGGATCGGATAAAAGAACGTCAGTCAGGTCTACCCATCCTTTCATCTCTTCTCCCGTCCGGAAGACCCAATCATGTTGTTAGAAATGGGGATCTCTGGTTGGCTAAGGCTTGCGCCAAAGCCAGGCAGAGACCACCACTCTAGTCAGGAAAAGGGAGTTACATGCCAAAGATAACCCCTGCTCACCCCCTTTGTAGCTTGGCATGAGCAGTTAGGCTTATCCCGGTGGCGATGTGTAAAACACACACAGCAACAACATGCCAGGCATCCACAAAAGGAACTCCACACAAGGTTATATATAAAAATAGCCTTTGTATTATCATAAAACACATTAGATGGTAACCACACAATATACACCGTGTCAACTGGCACTGGTCAATATTTACAGGGGATTATTTACACATGACGGGGCCAAATGGGCCACTGTCAGAATCATCACTTGGTAAAAATAGCAAAAGTAAGAATATATCATAACCATAGACCACAACTAGTAACTACTTGCGGACACTATACTCAGCATCAACCTGTAACATAAATCATATCATGCACAGTATCACATAAGACGAGAAATGTACTCTGCGCCAACCTCATAAGCCTAAACATAGTAGACCATAAGCTCCTAAGCATAACTCGCATTAGGAAATAGACTTACTAACATAAACCGCAGTAAGGAATAAATCAAACCTAAACCACAGTAGAAGATAAAAATAAAACATAACACAGTATGTAAAATCTCATAATCATAAAATCACATCTAGAAGCATAAATCAGGGTGCATAAAACATACTATGTAAATACATTTCCTAGCACCTATATAAATCACACTAGGGCCTGGCGCCCTACAAACCTAATAGTCCCCCAGGCTCACTGGCCATCTCTAAGGGGCTCAAATGCCCTAGGTCCAAAAGAGTCAGGGCACGCTGCCAATGCAGCGACAGTCAATGGTGCGCACTTTGTGCAGGCCTAAACATAGCAGCTGGCACTAATTGCTGCGCAGCTGTGAAGGAAAAGATGGGGGCGAAGGAGTGCGTCTCACTCCTACCTCAACATGTCCCCTAAACCGAAGACCTGAACGGTGCAGCTGCCCACTACTTGCTGGAAATATAGGAATTAGGCATGGGCTCTCAGAGGCCCTTGAAACAAATTTCCCCCCTTCGTTGGAGCCACACGGGGCTCTGAAAACCATTAGTCAAACGTTGGAGTAACCTAGGCTCTAATAATAAAATGCCCCCAAGCACTGGGGTCCTCAGGGGACTGCGCGGGGCTCTGTAAATAATGATGCCCAACAATTATTGCCCCCAGGTGTTGGTGCGGCCTGCTGCCATCCGGGGCCGCTCTAAATGTGGAAATGACCATGTGCCTCGAAGGGCACCATACGTGAAAAGAACACAGGCCCCTCTGGCCCTGTAAACAATAATGGCCAAATGTTGTAGCAGCTGAAAGAAATAGGGGCCCCCGGGGCTTGTAAATAGCTGTGCCCAGATGTTGAGCCACCTTGGCTCTGAGAATAAGCTTGCCCATCGCTAGAGCCACACTGGCTCTAAAACAAAAGATGCCCCGCCGTCGGAGCGGCCCGCTCACTAAATTGGCACTGTGTGCCTATATCTGGCCTCCACCCCAGCCGTCTCAACTCACCGGCTCTTGGCGGGGGGAAGGCGCTCCACTTGGATGCAGCAGGGGCAGGTACCGGCAATGTGCCTCGCACCCCCTCTGTGGGAATCCAGCTGCCGCGCTCAGCTTCAACTGGTCCCCCGTCTCGGGACCGGGACTTTAGGATGAAGCCAACGAGGCTCCAGGCTGCCTCCTTCTCTTCCGGCCAGATCGCAGGCCCCGCTCACGTCCCAGGCAAGGGATGCTTGACTTCTAGTTTGGCGGCACGGGCCACGGCGGTGATGTAAAGCGGCAAAACGTGGGGTGGGCACCCGCTCTATCAAAAAGTGCCCCAGTATGCAGGGTGGCACCTGCCTGTAATGTAAAATCCAAGTCGCGGGGTGGGCACCCGCGCATTAATTAAAAATGGAATTGAAAATGCAGGGTGGGCACCTGCGCAATGAAATAAAAAATAAGCAGTGTAGGCACCCACGCTGCAAGCGTCACGGGGGAATCCCTAATCTGCGGATTCCCTCTCTCTCTATCTCTAGGCAGCGCAATGCTGCACAGCCCCCGCTCCTCTTCCTGGGGGAAATTAAGATACAAGCACTCACCAGGCGCTAAGAGGAGAGTCCTTAAGAAATGGAGAACAAAGCTCCCAGCAAAGAAGTTAGAGATGGAGCACCAAGCTCCCAGCAAAGAAGTCAGGGACGGAGCACCAAGTTCCCAGCACAGACGTCTTCAGGGAAAAAAGGGGCAGGCAGGGCTCAGGGAGGCCAGCCCTCCCCTGGGCCCCCAGCAGCAGCACGTCCCGCAAGAACAGCACACCAAGAGTGGACATCTACATGGGGTCACATCCCCTTCTTTTATACACACATTTCTCTTTGTGACAAAGTGTAGGCAATGGGAGAACCAAATACCACTGATTCAGGGGATCTTTTGAGCACTTTGTTTTGCTCAGCTCCTCTCCCTTTCAGAGGACCGGCCAGGTACATCAGACGCATCACAGGAGGTGGAGCCAACATTGTGGAGGGAAGGCACAGCCTTAATCAGTTCCCAGGTGCAACTCCTCCCTTCCATCTACATGCATATCTCCCTATTCACCACTGGGCAGACTCATCCTGGCTCTTGAAGCCATCCACATCAGCCAGCATCTGTCACTCACAAGCCAAGAGTGGCATTTCTAAAATAACCACAATAAATCTGCGCACACTATTGCACAGCATTTATTCTCACGAGTTCGCACATACTAAACTTGACCCAGCCCTCCCCTCATATCAGGAATTACCATGGACACACATATCCCCCATGTATTCCCATGGGAGGGCAGGCCCATCTCGCCACATGCACTCAGAGAGCGCACACACTTTACACTGGGCCACAGTGCTAAAGTGTGCAGAGGCCTAAAATCACTACCACCATGTTAGAGCTTAAGGCAAAAAGTTTAGGGGTGAACCTGCCAAAAATTGCCAGGTTCAACACATGTTTATCAACTTCATCATTCTCAGAAGGGAGGGGTAGTAACATGGCTGGATTCAGAGCGGCACATCTTTTAATTTTAATGTGTTTAGCAAACAATGTCAGTTCATAGCCAGTAAGACGTGCACTGTTGAGCTGCTGTGTCTTTGCCTTATTCAAGAGCTTATCCACAGCATGGGGTACCATAACTGTGAGGTCAGTATCGAGCACGAGTCCAGCCGATTGTCTGATTTAAGTGGCCACAGCTGTGACTGCTCTTAGACAACTAGGGAGGGCTCTCGCGACTGGTTAGGACAGAAAACGCGCAACCAGCCATCTCATGGACGTAGACAACCAACGGCTTGCCATAGTTAGGTGTACCAAGCATGGGAGCCAAACAAAGCACAGTTTTTAATTGCTCACAAGACTGCTGACATTCAGGGGTCCAAAGCAAAGGTTTGTGTACTTCTTTTGGTGTTAATGCAAGCAAAGGTTTAATTAATAGGAAGTAGGTAGGTATCCACTGGTGAAAGTAGGAAGTGATCCCTTTAAAAGAGCGCACATCTTTTTGAGTGTGTGGAATGGGCATTCTAACAATGGTACTGATACTCTCCTAGGTCAACCTCCTACCCTCCTTCGACAGTAGGTGACCTAAATAGGTGACCTCCTGTTGACAATAATTACATTTAGAAAGAGAAACTTTATGTCGATGATAAGCTAAATGCAACAATAATTTAACAGTACTATCTTTACAGCCTTGTACCGTATCAGAAGCAATAAGCAAGTAATCGACATACTGTACAAATACATTACCTGGGGGAAGAGAAAGAGAATCCAACTGGCTCTTTAAAGCTTGACTATGAATACTCAGACTCTCTGTATAGCCCTGAGGAGCTCGACAGAATCTAAAACTTATACCAGCTAAGGTGAACCCAAACAGATATTTAATATCTGGATGAATCGGAATACTAAAGAATGCATTTTTCAAATCAATAACAGAAAATAATTTAGCCGTAGAAGAAATCATTGTCAAATGTGTGGTGATATCAGGAATCACCGGAAACCACAATTTTTTTTACTTCAGGCAAATCAATCACAAAACAGTAAACATCCACATGATCATTAGAGGAACCTGAGGGTGTCCATTTAGGAATGGGAAGAATGGGACTATTACAAAAATTGACAGACGTCTCTTCAACTACTCCTTTTTGTATCAAATCCTGAATAGTCTGTAGAAGGGCTCGTTCTCCTGCCTGAGGTATTTTACTCCTGAGGAATACGAGGCAAGATAACATTGTCTTTTACCTGTATCGAAACCGGTTGTATATGCAAGAGTCCCACATCTGTATCACCTGTCGCCCATAGAGTGATTGGCACATTAGCACATTCAGCAGGAAGAGGCGCATCCTTGAGCAAACACTGTTCAGCACCCACATCTGGGCCCATTGTCATATAGACACCTGCCGGGGAACAATAGATGGTAGCATGCAGTTTCTTCAACAAATCCAAATCCATCAAATTTTCTTCACAATTGGATATCAACACAAACGGGGAATCCACAGTAAAAGGACCAACAGCCAATGCAAGGGGTCATGAAATGGGGCTTACAACTGGTGCACATGAAAAACCTATTGAAACATTATTATGGCCAGATAGAGCCACCCCAGGGACCAAAGATCGAGAAACAGAACTCTTTGTTGCACCTGTGTCCACCAAAAAGTCCTTAGTCGAGCCTTGCAAATCCGCAGTGACATAAGGACCACATTGATCTACAGTTATTGGAACTGCTCCCTTACTCTGTCCCTGACACACTTTCATTCTTCTTCTGTTGACAAATCATCAACTTATCCCTAACTTATCTTCTTGGGTGGAATAAGTCAGTGTATATATATAATAAGGCAACCTGGCAAAGCAAGTATCTTGGCTCGGGGCTTATCACCTGGCTTCCTTTCCTGTTCCCATCCATTAATCGCATCCCATGTGCCACCCAACTCTGCGACATGATCTTGAGTATGAACCTGTCTCCAAATATCAACCGGATCAAGAAGACCAACGAACATTTCAATATCAGCAAGAGCCATTTCAGTAGAAGAAGCAGCTTCAGTCAATTCTTTATAATAAGCAGTAGGATTTTTCCTAGGATCAGGCAAGTGAGTCTTAAGAGATAAAACCTCACTTCTTTTCCAAGGATTATAAACCCATTGTTCCTGAAAATGGGCGGCGACACCCGGTCTGGTAACAGCACCGTGCTGGTCCGTTGACTCAGGTATTTCTGGATGATAGACAGGATGAAACTCTCGCACTGGAAACTGAGATACCAACTTAGGGCTATTCTCATACAACCTACCCCTATAAGCAATTAAAGTTGTAAGATTTCCAAAAACTTGTCCTGGCTCCAAGCCACTAACATACATACGATCTCTAATATTAAACAAGATTTGGGGTGCGTAAGGCCCAAAGTGTTTCTGACAAAGACTGATCAATGTAGCGGACATATGCTTAAGGGTATGTTGCTGTATAAAAGGCTAAAAAATGTGCATAACTTCCCATATATCCTCCACACTATAAATGGCATTACGAGCCAACTGTGCAGCCTGATTAGCTATTACTTTTTTCTCTTCATCCCCCACCCCAGATTGCACTAAAGGGCCCATGCGTTCCTTACATTTCATCCAATCTCTATCCTCAAATCCGTGGACTGTGGTCTCAGCACTTAAAGACTTCGGGGGTTGAAACCATAGAAGGAGAAGCAACAGAAGTGACAGGTACAATCGTCACTGGTGTTTGACCCGGAGGAGAAAGATCCGAGGATACAAGCGTTGAGACAGTAGTTGTACTGGGAGTCACAGTTGCCGAAGATTGTGAAGACAAAGAAGGAGCAGGGGGTGCAGTAGCCATAGCCATGGATACAGGAACAGTAGGAGCAGATACAACAGGTTTCTGCAACTGTAAGGGAACAGCGGGGTACATACTCTGTGGGGCACATGGAGATGAGGGTTAAGTATCTAATAATTACTCCACAAAAGTATTATTTTCCTCTTGGGCCAAATAAGACTTTTCAATATGTAACCGAAACCCCCTGCCTTCACATTCCACTCCTGTCTCCTGTTTTTCTCTATCATGTGCTACAGTTTTCTTGGTCAGTGTTTGCATTCCCCTCTTCAGTACATCTTTTTCCATCTTCAATCATCTCTGTCTAGCCACCTTCTGCCTTGTGCAAAGAGAATAAAACGTTGACTGCCTACCTCGTCTTTTAAATAACTGTTCCTTTAAAAACCCAATCTTTTGCTCATCAAAAGTGCCCGTCATCGGCTATTGCAACTCGGCATTGTCCCTCGTATATTTGTGCCACAATGTACCAAACATAATAAGGTCAAGACTGTACTTCACATACATGTCAAAATTAGGGGTGCCTTCTGGAGGGGCCGGCTGAGCTTCTTCCAATCGAGCATCTGCAGAACGACAATGACAACACAAATACAAGATCTTGCTGAAGCCAGCCATTTTTCAAGCAAAAAAAATTGTTATTTTAACCTGGCAAAGCAGTTGCAAATGCTTTCATCAAAAACAGTCCTCAGACTGTACCAAACTTAAAACAACATTGGTACCATGTGCACAAAGAACCAAAACAAACTCACCTTATATGAGTAAAACAAAAGAATCAATTCTCCACTGCCGACTCTTCAGACCCAACGGTCAGATCCAAAGGTTTCGCCATTTAGGACTTCAGTCGGGATGACGCCTGGGTGAGGCACCGTCCAGCAGAACGGAAGGGGCAGCTGCAAGCAATCAATACTTCTTGTTCAGGGACACCTGAACCGTCAGTCCGACCTGACGATGGCTTCGACCTCCCCTGTCCACAGAAGGGGATGGATCAATTAGTCGAACGAGTCCCTGTTCGGGTGCCAACTAAAGGAAGTTACACGTTTAGTGTCACCCGGGTCACTAAATACCACCTCTCAGCCTTCCATACAAAATGAGGAGTCGGTCAGACAGTAGAGAATACAAACCAATAACTGTTTATTCATATACACTCAGGGCGGAGCCCAGTCTGCCCAGTGGCTAGGAGTGCTGCAGAGGGACTGAATCAACAAGCATTAAGGTACATTATGTACATTTCCCAACTGGGTTAGAACACGCCCATAGTGGAATTTTTCAGGCAGATACTGCTTAAGCAATGAAATAGAAAGAAAAGGATCTCAGCAATCATATCTTACACAAAGTTGCAAAGTCCAAGGTTGTTCCATTTGGGCCAGTCACCAGACAAGTGGGAGAGGGCATCTCTCTAGTAAAAAAGGTATGCACTAATAAGAACAGTCTATTCATCAGTGAGGCAAAACACAATCTTGGAGAAACGAAACCTAACAGAGGCCTTTTCTCAGAAACAGCAAAGGATTGGTTTCAATCATGATTCTTAATGGTGCCTGAAACAGGAAATGGTGCCACAAATGCTAACTTACATAGAGCAATGCGAAAGCATAAACTTTTCTATTCTAACAGACGTCAGCTGCATACTATTCCTCAGCACTATAGTGCAAAGTTTGTGTGTGGCACTAGCCAGCCTTCATAGTGCACCAAAAAAAAAAAAAAAAAAAAAAATTACTTTATTTGGTATTTCACAACCATAAAGTATACATACACCAGTGCAGGAGATGAAATCTGCCGTAGGGAATTGTTTATGAAATAATGTGCAGTGCTGCTTGCTTGCTGGGAGGTGTTGTGCTAAAAATAATAAATCTGCCTTTAAATATTTGAAGCTTTGAGAACTACTAAGTTAACTGTTTAACCAGAAAGAGAATATTTTGGTCCTGAGGCAGAGAATAGAGAATGCAAGCACCATTGGAGTTGTTACCTCCTTCCATTCTTTAGGGTTCATCCAACCAATAATTTGAGTTATGGACATTATACACTGAACTGAAAACCTCTTGGGGACAACCTTTATGGTGAGAGACAGACCCTCAGCCTAAGGCAACACTGCACTGCACATCGTGGGGTGCTAGGTGAGGAGTTAGGCTCACTGATGTATACAACATGTTAAGGGAAAATGGCATGGCACTCATTTGAGTGGTCCTGGTGTCCACTCAGCACATGTGAATGCTCCTGTTTTGCATTAGGTGGATCGCTCTGCAGGCTTTGAAGCAAGTGACATCTCATCATCTGTAGTTACTTTTCACACTGGCATCTGTCATGGACCTGGTGAGAGTTAGGCCCCAATTAAATACCTAGGTTAGAGACCGTGAGAACGAAGCCATCAGATATGGCACTTTCCTCACTGCTTCCTAAGTACAGTCACTAGCATGTGCCAGTGAAGTCTTGCAGGACTGTTGTGACTGTTAACCAGACAGCTAGTATGACAGGACTGGGTCCAACCTGCAGCACCTCCATTAGCACCTTCATTGCCTCGTGTCATCTGTTCGGTACTTGCAGAGTGCAGGGCAGCATTTTGCTGAACTTTATTTTTGTTGGATTCTGATTCTCTCCTGTAGCTATTTTAATGACACCCTTAGAATTGGAGTGACACTCAGCTAATACTCACTATGCACAAGTCAGGTAATACTCAGTGTGTGAGGGCTTTGTTGAAGCTTTTGAAGAGAGGAATCACTGTTGAATCTAACTAAGGCTATGGAGAAGCCTACTCACTGTAATTAGAAGACAGAAGATGCATGTTAATAGAATAACAATATAAAAAAGAATTTCACTATCAAGGAATCCACTTTTCATGCATTCTGGCCAGGTAGTTACACCATCAGGGGCCGTATTACACAAAGTGCCCTGGGGGGCAATAGGCGTTTGCACCTGCTTTGCGCACCCTCAGGGTATCTTGAGATTTACAAAAGGGGCTGCAGATGCTTGTGGGGCCCCTTCTGTAACACCAATAGTGCTGGTGCACATAACACTCCAAAGCTATTTCCAAGGGGCATTCCATCAATTGCATGGGGGGGGGTGCCCCATGCAAATGTGGGAATCCCTTTGCCTCTGCTCCTGTGCCATATTACAGAGGGAGGCGCAGAGGCAAAGAAGCTTTCAGGAGGCGCTCCGACAGTGTGCCGTCTAAAAGGTGATGCACTGTCAGTGCGCCCCTGAGAGCAGCCCTCTGGAATGGGGAAAGTGGGCCCTATGGACCCCCAGATATCCCCTTGCATGCAGGTCAGTCACTGACTGCACCTGCCTGCAGGGGGATCTCTATTCCCCTGAAAAAGTGCAGACAGGTTGCCACCTGCACTGTGACAACAGGGAGAGGCTTCAAAGCAGCCGCTCCATTTTTCACATGAATACACTGCCTCCAAGGCAGTGCAAGTTTGTGAAGGCCCTGAGGGCACCACATTCATCATAATTTGGAGCATTTTCCTTCATTGTGCTAGGCGCACCTTTTAAAAGGTGCACCCAACACAATGAAGGAAAATTCACTGCATGTATGATGCGGCCAATGCTCTGCTCAAAGAAAAATAAGCCTCTCTCTAAGTAAGCGCATACACCTACTGTACCATTGAAATGACTGGTGCACATACATAATGAAAGGCAATTACAAAACCAAAAGCTGTAATGTGGACTGATCAATATGTGAATGGTGCTTACAACGACAAACAACTCAGTAATGGAAACCTGTTGGTCTCGTTCTCTCTTCTATTTTATATAATATAGTATAAGTTCTGTAAGATAGGTAAAGATCTAACAAAAAGAGGGTTCCTTCTCCTAGAAGTCAGTAATGCTTAAGATCCCAACTGGGGGATGATTTGCAAAAAAGGATTGGGTTGCAGTGTTACAATGATTACCAAATTTACAACTCAATATGTATGGACCATAAAGATATCATTAAAACCATGAAACATACTTGTTAGTTAAAACATTTTCACACATTTATTAGAATAAGTCTTAAGTGGTAGTATCTACAGATCATAAACACAATTTTCTTCACACATTTAAAAAAAGTGTTCCAAGGAATAATTAAAAAACATTTAAACCTTCACTGATTTGGTACTTCAACATAAACATTACATAATCATATTCATAAAACAATGAATTGTTGCAAGAACGAAATAGTAATAGTAATAATATTGTAACACTGCAACCCAATCCTTTTTTGCAAATCATCCCCCAGTTGGGATCTTAAGCATTACTGACTTCCAGGAGAAGGAACCCTCTTTTTGTTAGATTGTTGACCCAATCCTTTTCCTGCTAGAAAGGGTAACTCCCTATATACATTGTTGAATAGATAGGTAAAGATGTCTCTTGCTGTTGATAAAATATTGAAATACATTTATTTGTCTGTAATTTTTTCTGATAGTCTCTTTTTACATTTCTTTTAGATTTGATGCATGTCCCAAATATTCGACTTTGTATCAAAAGCTTTAAAATGTTAATATTATGGGCCTCATTATAAGTGACATGGTAATCCTGATGGAGCTGGTAACAAGAGTCACTGGCACCATCAGCGTAAGGATATTTAGGGCCGGATTTGGATTTCGGCAGACTGTTCTCCATCCATCAAGACGTCAGGAGAAATTACCTTGCCACTCTGCCGGATAACCGTCCACTAATTCAGTGATGACCACGAGCCCAGCAGTCCTCTTTCTACCTTGAAAGGCCCTCACTGTGGTTGCTTTCAAAGTACAACAATTGTGGTGGATGGCACTGTTGGCTTTTATACTCATTCACCAAACTTTTAAACATTTCTTGTTTTTCAGAATTAAACTTCCAAAGTGTGATGTATTTCTAAAAAATAGACTAATGACCCACTCTCAAAGTGTTCCCCAGGGTTTGAAAGTCATTATTGTTTCTTTCTATTAGCACCTTGAAAAATAGGACTTCACTCAGTCCACCCTATGTAGGGCAGAGAGTTTTATGCTCTTCCTCCGATGGTCCCTACCACTGATGGCTAGGTCCAAACTGAGGGGGCATGGTGTGCAAAATAATGATGGACTGGAATGCGGCCCGAATACTTACCAGCGGCTGAGATTAATTTGAGCATTCCAGCCATCACTTTTTTGTATACTTTAGTGAGTAGCCTTAAGTGGGACAGGTATGCGCAGACATGGGTACCATGCACACTGTGTCACTCGAACCAAGATTTATCTGACAGATGTACATTAACCAGGTCGAAACTAGATCTGGGCTGCTTGTGTTCCAGTTCAGTGAGGACCTGGCCTGGAACTTAGGACTGGACTGTTCCCATTGGAGCATAGTCAAGACTGATTTACATGTGGCTGGGTCCAAACCAAGGTGAAATGGGGTGCAAAATAACAATGGATTGTGATGCGGCCAGAGTAATTACCAGGGGCAGAGGTTAATTCAAGCATTCAATCCATCAGTTTTTTGTATACTTTAGTGCTATGTAATTGGGCCAACGGATGAAGCTTTCCAATGTGGGCTTCATTGACAGAAAGTTTACGCTCCGCCTCTCTCTAAATCAGGCAGGTGGATAGAGTGGTTGGCGGACAAAGTCCACTTCACATACTGTTGGCCAAACTCTAAAAGAGGCCCCTAATCTGTGTGTGAAACACTTGGAAAAACATTTAGGAAGTCCTGTGTGTTTTCCCCAAAAAATGGTATTCTCATTATTGCACAAACCCACAAGGACCCATGTAAGCTAACATCAGGGTGGCAAAATAACAAGGATCATGTGTGGGGGCTCCTAATAAGGCCAAGTGTACATTTTAAGTTTTAAAAATAGGATAGAGAAATATTTCTATGGGTGTAAAAGCAATGCTAGACAATTGTACTATTACATATGTTACCGTTGAAGTATTTGCAAAAAGTGAACGCCAAACTGACAAAAAACATATTATGAACATTTTCTGTAGTTGCATGTGTAAGAAAATTCACAATAAGGTATCTATATATTTTGCACAATTGCAGTGTGTCTCACGAGAACGTAAGCTCACTGCAGATTCACAGAAGTAAGATTATTTTTTTTACATGTAATACGTTTGTGGAAGAAGTACTACTTTTCTCTTTGTTAGTAATAAGAGGTTATTCAAAAATGATTTACAAACATGAGCACTTAGTGGCTTACAATTTCTGAAAATAATTTGAGTATAAGGACAGGAGATTAGGAGCAGATTTTAAGAAAAGTGTTACGGGGAGGAGCCTAGCCAGCAGCCGAGATGGCCGCCTAGCGCCTCGGCTCCGTCGACCCGGGTGCCTTTCTTCGACATCCTGACCCTAATCCTGCACCTCCGCGAACCCCACTTACCTCGGAGGCGCTCCCACTCCCGCTGCGACGGATTTCGGCGAAAGCGGAGCGATCCCGGGGGTGTAGAGCCTCCGCTTCCACCCCGGCCTCTTGAGTGGCCACGGCAGGGACATCGAGTGCGGAGACGGCCGGCGGCGACAACAACAGCGGCGGCCGCAGCGGTGGGGGAGGAGCCGGTGGCCTGCTTCCACGGGCTGGCGCTGGGCTTTCTCACTGCAGCTTTTCCCGGCTTGGCTGCCCAGCGCGCCTCCCCTGCAACATTGTGTCGCCTTCACTCAGTGTATCCCGGCCTCGCTGGATGAGGGCCGGGATTGCTTCTTTGTTGCACTCTCCCACGGCGGACGCCATTTTCCGCGTCTACATCCTTACATCTGCCAGTGGAGTTCCCTGTTTTGCCGGCTCCCTGGTCTATGAAGCCCCCTTTTGACCGGCTGCCTTCCCATCCCAGTGCCAGCTGTGTCCTGCTGACATTGCGCAGACCTTCGGGGGCGGCTCGTTGACGGGTAAGGCTTGCTTTCATGGCGCTCCACAGCCGTGCACACAAGATGGTGGCCAGTTGCGCATATCCCATTCTGGATCCTCCGCTGGGGCTGCGTGATGTCCTAGAAGCAATTGTGGACTTGCGTATGGCCTTCCGTGTCCTTACTATCGATTTGGGGGCCCGGCTCACTGAGATCCTTCCAGCTGGTCACGATTGCCCCTCAGCTCTGCGCACTGCGCCACATCCTCCATCGGTTGAAGGTGGATCACCCGCTCTGGAGTGTACCGGGGCGATGGATGGGCGCACCTCCATGACTGCTGTGGTGTCCCTCGGCTCCGCCTCGCGAGGGTCCGGCGGCACTGCTTCTTCGCTGGGGCCGTTGCTCGGGCCTCGGACGCCATGTTGCCCTTCTCCTTTGTTCTCTGGCGACATGCTTCCTCGCATCATTCTGGACTTGCCGTTTGGGCCCCGTCGGGCTGCTACGCTGGAACTTTTATTTGATCTTGCGCCCAGTGGTGTGGATTTCGGTTTGGCCGTAAAGAACTCTTGTGCCCCATGTCATCGAACTTTCGAACAATTTGCCCCGTCGCGAGCACCTCGACTCCAACACTGGATTTCACCGGAGCCCTCCTCATCCACGTTGGCTGATCTGGACTTGGACCCTGTTGACACGCCGGTTCGAAGGGGACAGGGTTGATGTTGTTTTCGATTGTGCTGCTGCTTTCTATGTGTATGGCCGGGACTGTGGACGTAACTTGTTGGAGGTACAGATCGATTAGGTGCTGGGTCGGGGCCTGGGGTCGGGCGGCCGTGGGTAACGTTGCTATCCGTGTGTTCAGTGCATCGGACATGCTGGACTGGCCCTCCTCCGGTCTTATGTGAAATGTGTTTCTTTTTCTTTCCTTTTCCTTTTCTTTCTTCTTCTCAATTTCTCTTTTCTTACTACATTTCGGGTTTTTTGGGGAGATGAAACACTCTGCTAGGGGGGGGGGTAGGCCGTAGCCTCTGCATGTGTGTAGGGTGGGGGGGTACGTTTTAGTTGGTGTTTATTTCTATGGTGCCTTTTGTTTTTATATAATTTTATCTTTCCTGGGCCCGTGTTAGGCAGACTGGGGGATGGGTGGTGGCGCGGTGTTGGTTGGGATGTTGCGTCCTCTCCTGGGGTATGCATACTGTGTGGCCGTCCTCTGGCTGGGACTTGCATGTTGCGAGCCGCACTGATTGATATGGATGTTAGTTGTCGAGTCCCACCTACATGGACCTAGTTCTCTTCTTCTTGTTTGTATTAGTACGGAGCAGTACGACCTGAACTTCATTGTCGCGATGAAACCTTAAAATTAACCTTCACCGATCCTGAGACATGGCAATATGGTGATTACAGTGTAACTCGTTTAATGCTTGCCTATAACAAAGATATTGCTGTGTCGTCGTAAAGTTGCATTGACGCTCAATTGTTAGCGTGGCCGGCCGGAAGGTTGTAGGCCCGTATTTGTACTGATTTGATGCACAATAAAGGTTTTAAAAAAAAAAAAAAAAAAAAAGTGTTACTACACTACTTGGTGTATGATTTTGGACAAGCAAAGAAAGCATATTATTGACTAAAACTGGGATAAGTTAATTTCGAGCATTCTCTAATTACACAAAGTGCCCGCCTGTGTTCATGGTTACCTCGCGGCAACCCCACCCCTGAGTAAATTTTGAGTCTCTGGAGGTGGAAAGTGCTTTAGACCCAGAGGGGGGGATTATCCAATTGAAACACAAGCCCTTGAGCATTTCCTTGACATCATGTTAACGCGTGACATTTGTTTGTAGCAGCAGTCTGTTTGTGCACCAAGAAACCGAGCTGGTTTGGAACTACTTCGTACCTGACAACGGAATGTGTTAATTTGTTTCACAATGGTGTTTTGGTACAGAGGTCCCCCCTCACGAAAACAACCTTCTGTAGACGCTGCAAACTGTACAGAAAAAATGCAGTTTAAAACAAGTTTGGACAAGGCTTTTCGAGGAAGAGGAGGCTTTCTGTTATTTAAAAAAACACATTTTCTTTCCTCGTGCCTTATTGATAACTTCACCAGATAGCATTCTTGGCATTTTAGTATATTGTTGTACTGTTTAGTACATGCATGCTTAGTTAATACATCTTTGTTGCTCACTTTCGGAAACATTTTTTATAATATAGACTGTGGGTACTTGGGGCCTCATTTATGACTTTTTGCCGTAGGGAAGCGCAGCAGGCCTCCCTGCTGCGCTTCCCTACGGCAAAAGAAAAGGGCAGAAATGCGCCGTATCTATAAGATACGGCGCATTCCTGTCCTTTTCCCCTGCGCCGGCGCACAATGGGCTGCCTGCGCCAGCGCAGGCACCCTTGCACAATGGTGCAAGGGTGCCTGCGTTGCGGGGAAGATTATTTTTGTACAGGAAGGGAAACCTTTCTGTACAAAAATAATCCCAAGAGGCTTTTCCTCTTTCTATGTGTGCTGTAGAATGCAGCACACATAGAAAAAGGAAATACGAGGAGAAATAAAGACATTTCTCCCTGTTGCGCCTCCCTTACGCCTCCCCTGGGGAGGCGTAAGCTTTTGGCACTGCTTCAGAGTTACGATTTCTCGTAAATCTGGGGCAGTGTCAAAAGGCCATGGATGTTGCTGGGAACGCCCCCAGCAACATCCATTGCACGCCCCTTTAACGCAGAACACTGCGTTAAAGGGACTGATATTTATCAGGCAGCAATACGCCACAAGAACTGGCGTACTGCTGCCTGATAAATACCACGCAGGCTTCTGCGCCACGGAACTTCATGAAAAGTGAAGTTCCGATGGCGCAAGGGGCCTCATAAATGAGGCCCTATGATTATATCTTCGGACTTACCATAATAACACGTTTGATATGTTGAATATTTCTCTCTTGATGGATATGCATGCAAGGTAGATTTCTTGACCTATGTAACACTGGTAACTTTACTCCAGAGCTCTTCTTACTCCCCCGGTATGTCTACTTACCTGCTAATGTCTTTGAATGGGAATATTTTGTTTCAACACATCCACCATACCACTGCCTGTTTCAGCATGGCAATCTTTTTGCTGAAAGGATAAGCCATTTGTCTTTGCATGTTGTTGTTTTACGTCCACAATACTCCTAAAGTTCTCTGTCTTTCCAGGTCTCGCCTACAGACATCTTTTATTGTGGACAATACCCATGCTCACAATGAACTTTAAATGAGCTTGCTGCTTACTATTTTTTGGCTTGGTTGTAGATCTCAATTTCTTGCCTCTTATTTGACGGCTTTCCATCCTCTTTTTGTGTTTGTCCTTTAGTGCACTTTTTATGGTTTCCTTTTTACCGTTCTAAAATGGTCGTTTTGCATCCTGGAATGGTATATTAAAACAAAAAAACACAAAATAGCCCCACAACATGTTGCATGCATGTGCAGGTGTGGTGATGCATGAGAGCTCATAATTAGTGACACAGGGATTGCTGTAGAGCCATGATGTGTATGTGCACTGCATGAGCCATGGCTGCGCAAACACACCATCATTTCTTTATTTATCAATGCTGTTCAGCATCAGCTGCAACCAATCTTTTCCTTTTGCCAAAGCTCAACAGTATCAGCATGAAAGAATTGGCAAAGCCAATAGGACTGCCTTGGTAAAGCAAAAAGGCGTGACCTATTTAACTTGCCAATGCTTGTTACATCTGTTTGTGTGTTTGTGTAGTTGTGAGAACTTGGGTTGTTGGATCACTGTGAGGTGTGAGCCCTAGTCAAAAGCAACCACAATCCCTGTCAGGGTAAGGCACAAGCAAACCTTATATTAACCTCTGCTCAAACCCCCTGGTTGCTTGGCACAGAGCAGACAGAGGCAATGTGTAAAGTATTTGAGCAGCAACAGTAAAACAGTGAAAAAACACACAAAAAGTATCCCACACCAGGTTAGAAAAATAAGACCAAAACTACAAAACTAATCAATGTAACTGTAGTTTTTCATTTTTAACGAATAAACTGTAAAACCAATCGTGGCGAGCTGGTTGTACTTGGCGGGATCAAAGTCAAAATTTCAGGTGCACCTCCATTGAAGCGTGGGTCAGATACAGGCCAGAATTAGTCCCACTGAAGGTTTACCTTCTCAAGTTATGTGCCAGGAGCTCCCGATTGCAGTGGTGAGTGTCGCAAGGAGCAAGAAGAGTGTCACAGGCGTTGGTCAGTGTGGGGTGAGGAGCAGACCAAGTGTCGCGAACAGGTGGACTGCTGATTCACGTTGGTGGTCCTCTGCAAGCAAGTAATGCTTGCTGTGCGAAGAGACGGGCTGGCAGCGGCTCACTCTGATTTTTGGTGTGAGAGGTGCTGTCCCAGTGTGAACCAGCCAATTCGCTGTCACAAAGAGCCAAAAAGATTGATTTAGAGAGCCTGCACCACTTTGGGTTCAGGAATTTAATGACGACGTGTCCAGGAGCTGTTGGTGAACCTTATATTTCCCTGAGACTCAGATCAGGAGGCCATCCGTCAGACTAGCCCTTGGAGTCATTCTGAGATCCTGAGATCAAGATTAAGTTGCAGCTCCATTTCTTCCGCCTCCCAGGCAAGACGGCAGCAGGTCAGCACAGCATGGCAGTAGTTCCTTCAGAATAGCAGTACAGCAGAGTGGCAGTCATTGTAGCAGCACAGCAGTCCTTCTTACTGGCAGAATATCCACAGGACCAGAAGGATTTTGAAGTAGTGGTGTCTGAGGGCCAGTATTTATAACATAGGTGTGCCTTTGAAGTGGGGAGAAGATTCTCAAGGCAAATCTTTGAATTGCGCAGATGCTGTTCCTTCTTGGACCTGTCTCCAGACTCACTATAGGGGATATGCAGCCCTTTTTGTGGAGACAGGACTCAGCTGATCTAGGTGTACATGAGACCTGGCTAATCTCCTACCTCCCATCCTGCCAGGGTGGCCCATCCAGTCACATGTAAGCTCCCCATTTTGTGTGGCAATCTAGGAAGAAATGAATGTTGTGCGCCCATGCAAGGAACGCTACTACACGCTGATTTTTTAAGATCTTCAATCCAAGCATAAATCAGAGCGGATCACGCAGCCCGGGCTGCATGCTCAGCAGTTCAGTTGTGAGTTTGTTCGACCAATAAGAAAACAAAGGTGTGCACTGTAGCAATTCAATGGAAATGGTTTATTTTGCCAGGTCGATTTGGCAGTTTAAAGTTGCACACACCCAGGCTGCAATGGTAGGCCCGAGGCATGGTCAAACACATATGGCACAATCAGTGCTGCACAACCACTAGAAGCTTTAATTTACATGCTCTGGGCTGACGTTGTGCACTTTACTAGAGACTTATAAGTAAATAAAATATGCCACTTAAGTAGAAGCCAGTGTTACCATGTTTTAAGGAGAGAGCACAGGCGCTTTAGCACCGGTTAGCAAGTGGTAAAGTGAGCATAGTACTAAGGCCAGCAAAAATAACATCAACAAAAAATGAAGGTCTGAAGACAAAAATTAGGGGGTACCCACGCCAAGGATGCCAGGTCTAAAAGTAGTACTGCCAGTGCTGTTTTTTAAACAGGTTGAGTTTTTGTGTTTTCAAGTCCTCTATGATTTATCAGTCAATGAGCAAGTTCCCTGACCTGTTGTGTAAATCTGTTCCTTCCCCGTGTTCTTCTTCTTGTCTGACATTCATCTGAATTCTCTAGAGTTTGCTTGCCTTTTGCTACTATCCCCACACTCACCACTTCCCAGCTAGCTGGCATACTCTGGCAGTAAGGTCCCAGTGAAAGGTTGGTAGCGTGGCAAGAGTTGCAAGTCTGACTTGGTGATAAGTACCAATTAAACCTGCAAGATCAAAACCAGCACCTCCAGCAACTAAATCATCAACGCTTTTAAAATGTAATTACTATGGGCCAGATGTATGAAGCTCAAATGGGTTCACAAACGCCGAAATTCGCTGACTTTCAGCGTTTGCAAACTCATTTGAGCAAAATGGTATGTATGTAGCAAATTTTAATGCAAAATAAGTAATCGCAAATTTGCGATTCCTTATTTTGCGATTGCATTTAAGGAATCGCAAAATTTGCGATTCCTTAAATGCAATGTATGATGCAAAAAGAATTGCAAATTGTCCCTAAGGAATCGCAAATTACCACTAACTTCAAGTTGGTGGTAATTTGCGAATTGCTTGAGGCATGTATGTGCACCACATGTGCACCCATGCTTATTTCAGGGGTGCAACAGGGTGTCCTTTGGGCACCCTTGAACCCTTGAAATTATTCTCAATTTGCAATTAGCAAATTGAGAATCGCAAATTGAGAATATTTTCACATTCATTCCTATGGGCCTCCTGGCCATAGAAATGAATGGGAAATTATTCCTTAATTGCGATTAGCAATTTGCTAATCGCAATTAAGGAATTTTAAGAAATCTCAAAAAAATAGCGAATTTCGACATACATACCATTTTGCAATTCTCAAATAGCGATTCCTTAAAAATCGCTATTTGAGAATCGTAAAAGTGTATCTTGATACATCTGGCCCTAATTCTGCCCCAACAATACTGATGCAAGACAGTACTATTCATTTACTCCTCTTTACTAAGCCTCTGTCAACAAGTTTCAGCTCTTCGATTAATTATTCTCACCTCCTAATAACCATCCTGCGCAAGGATCGCAATCACTAGCAGTACGATGCCATACCCTTTGGTCAAATTGTGGCTGGACACACCAGGACTAACATCCTGGTATTTACCAATCCATGAGGATTTTGTGTGATGAGCATATTGTTTACCAGCAAAGGTAAAATACTCTGAATAGGTACTATTTATTGCACAACTTAAATTCTGAACCCCAAGTTGTCATATGTTATTGGGTCCATTAAGTACCAACTATAACTCCGGGGCACTCATAATCAAGCCTGAGGATTTCAATGCATATAGAATTTTTAGCCCTTTTGTCTCCATTCTCTTTAGATTTCAGAAGCATCCTTTGCCTTAATATTGTATCTCTACTTAGACTGTTTGCTATCTATCTCAGAAGAGGGGTCACATATATATATTTATATATATATATATATATATATATATATATATATATATATATATATATATATTCAATGAAAAAACCATTGGTTATAGAACATATATAGTTAGGAATTTGCATTTACAAAACCTTATTTTACTCGCATAAAACCATTGAAATTCCATATATAGTTAGATGCGCTAACTATATATTGCGCAACCGCAATCCACTGCTGATGATGTCACATATTACATCATTAATGACATGGTCAGTGACATCACTGATGACATCACTGATGACATCTCAAATGACATCACTGATGACATCACTGATGACAACACCCAGTGACTGTCTGTTTCTGTAAAGTTAAAATATGTCTTACATATTGAAGAATGAGTGGATGTATAAGTGTCTGGATGAAGGATTTAGTAGGTGCGTGACTGACTGTATGAGTGAGTGATCAAATGTGTCTCACTGAGTGCATGGGTTAGTGACTAATCTGTCTTAATTTGTGCATCATTATGTCTGTTGTTCTGTAAACTGCTGCATGTGTTGATCAGTAGCTATATGAGTAACTATATGGGTTATTGATTGATTGTCAAAGTATTTGTATGGGAGACTGAGTGTGTGTGTGGCTGGCTAGGAGATGTATGACTCTGTGGAGATCAATGTGTTCTTGTATCAATGATTGTATAAGAGAGTAAGTATGTGTTAGTATATGTTTGAAAATGTAAGGCACTCTATGTTTAACTGTATTGATTAGAAAATGGAAGTGTGATTGATTCTTTACAGGACTGACTAGGTGTGTGAGTAACTCCATGGATGAGTGGCAGAGTGTGAGTGTCTGTATAGGTGTATGAGTGCATATGATAGTGTTGTAAAGATGAGTGATTGTATGTATGAATGATTGTATGGGTGAATGAGTGAATCTGTGTGTAGACATTGGAATCAGTGAGTGTGTATGTAGTAACTAGTATTGGTGTGTCAATGGTTTAAAAAATTATATTCTGTATTTTACACTGGATGTAACAGAGGTTATATTAAAGTGTGAGGAGATGCATTGTATTGTCACATGAATGATATCATCAGTAATGTCATCAGTGATGTCATTTGAGATGTCATCAGTGATGTCATCAGTGATGTCATTTGAGATGTTATCAGTGATGTCATTTGAGATGTCACCAGTGATGTCATCAGTGATGACATTTGAGATGTCATCAGTGATGTCATCAGTGATGTCACTGACCATGTCATGAATGATGTAATATGTGACATCATCAGCAGTGGATTGCGGGTGCGCGATATATAGTTAGCGCATCTAACTATATATGGAATTTCAATGGTTTTATGCGAGTAAAATAAGGTTTTGTAAATGCAAATTCCTAACTATATATGTTCTATAACCAATGGTTTTTTCATTGAATTTTCAAGGTTTTGTAAATGCAAATTCCTAACTATATATGGACTATAACCTATGGTTTTTTCTGTGAATTTCATTGGTTTTTTAAAAGCTAACATCTGTAGCTGTAAAATGTATTCTACTTTAAAACCCAAAATATATTTTAGATGTTTATTGATAATTTTTATTGAAATATTTTTTTTCTTCGCTTCCGGTAAGCGAACCGGGAAGCTTTCCGTTAGCTCATCTTGATGCCGCGATCTAGTACGCGAACCGGTAAACGTTACGTTAGCGGAACTGTGACGCGTCGCGGAAGCGCGACGTATCATTGTCGCGTAATGCGCTAATGACGCGCCGCTTTAGCGCTCCCGAAAGTGCTCGGGACCGCGAACCGGAAACGGTGCGGGACGCGGCGCGCACCGCGTAACGTGAGCGGAACAAGTCATGTGACTTGTTTATCAAAGTATTCAAGAGGAAATGACTGAAAATGTCCTTGAGACACATGAAAGCGTTTTCTGGAATGCCCTAGCACCATTTTTTCGACATTATTAACATGGCTATGTAACTCCCATAATCAAAATCTAAATTTGCCAAGCGCAGGTGGGAGCGTATTTACTAGACACTTGCCCCATGAGGAATGCTTTCCATTTAAAAAGGAAAAATAACATCAAAGACACTCAAATGCCTTATAAATATGACCCAAAACAACCTATGAAGCTCTAGCAGTACATATGCAGAAATGTAATTGATTTCAAAAATTATTTTTATAAACAACATATCTGTTTCAGCTTACATAAGAGACCATGGAATGGACTCCATGTACAACAATAACTTGTGTTACTGCATTCCAGAATGCTACACTGAATATGCAATTACAATTTCTCAAAGTAACAAAATCTATTTCTATATCACTACAGACAAAGCCACAGTTTAAAAACACAGCTTTCTTCATCATTTTCTCCTTAATTCATACTATTCTCTATCTAAAATAAATAAATCTTTTCTCACCTTAGCAAATACTTTTTGAGTTTTGAAAACAGTCTCAGAAATACACCAAATTGTCTTCAGCAGAACAAAGAGTATGCACTCCAGAAGCTGCAGCTATTCAAAGCACAGAAATACAGATATTCATTTCACATATCTCTCATATTAGCCAATCATAACTCTTCCCTCACTTTTTTCAAATCAAAACCCTTCCCCCCTCTGCCCTCTCTGCCTTTTTTCCATAGCAACGACCTCCTGGAAGACCTCTCATGTTTGCAAATTCACACAACAATGTTTCAATTGAACTCTGAACTCTCAGTGCACCTGCGTATCCAGTGCAATCTTTCATTAAATGTTTCTTCCTTGACCATTCAAATTACATCTTTCAAAGAACACATCCATGCACCCTAACTTTCTGTTTTCAGAAATGGAAATACACCAATCACTGCTAATGAATCATTAGCATTGGAACTCCACAGTTTTTTTTCTTTACAAACTCCTACTGTTTCAACTGCCCTTTCATTACCACACTTCATCTGACTGCAGCACAACCTTCACCCACCATGTTTAACGTCTGGATTGTTGGACATAGTTACATCCACTGGGCTCAAAGGTATGCTGAGAGCAGAAATTTACCCAACCTCAATTTACAAGATGTGGAAATTAAGTGGTTGGGCCAAAGAGGATTAAAATGTCACCAATTGATACCATTGGTGAAAACCTTTATGCATTTGCCAAAACCTGACCTGTTAATAGTGCACTGTGGAGGTAATGATTTGGGCACTTTGACAGGGGTAGGTCTGGAAATGCTTTTAAAGGACACCTTTGAGCAATTAATGGCACTTTTTCCTCAAACTGCCTTGGTATATTCCAATATATGCCAAAGACAGAAATGGAGGTGGTCCAACCAATTTTGTCCACAAATTGAGAAGTCGAGGAAGCATGTAAACAAATCTGTTTCAGCTTTCATGAGAGACCATGGAATGGGCTCCCTGTACAACAATAACTTGCGTTACTACATGCAAGATATCTACAGAGGAGATGGAGTTCACTTCTCAGATGAGGGCAACAGAATTTTCATTCTGAATTTAAGAATGTGCATTGGTACCTACTTATAAGTACCTAAATGTACCATAAACCCAAAAGCTCTTCTCAGAGCTACCCTTCATCTAATCACTCACAATTATTATTTTTTTCTAACTTTTTTCACTAATTTTCCCCAAAATACGCTCCCCGGTTCGCTAACCGAAAGCTAACCTCGCGGAATTTTTTAAAAAAATGTTTTTTTTCCGCACATTTAAGCCTCCTCAGCCACCCTCAGAAAACCTAGGGGGTCAAGATAAGTCTACCGTGCCCCCTTCTACACATTCTGAACATTATTTGCCCTCCATCTTGTATCTTAATGCGACCGAAACACAAAATGGTGGACTCCCGTGACGCTTAAGGTTCGCTAACCGGGCCGCTTTCCAGAAAGCGGTCCTTAAAAAAGGTGGGAAAGTAATTAGCAGAAAAACGACTAGAGACACTCTCACCAAATATAGATTAGCTCATACTACATAACAATCCCTTTCATTCTCACAAATTTGATTGAAATTTCATTTAGCCATTTAGCCTGTAGACCTATCTAAATACCCTGAGGTAAATTACTTCACAAAACACATCTAAAATATTGGAATTGACAACCAATGAAAACTTTACTTTCATTTACAATTTTTATTACCTGACATTTGATTGGTTATATACCTGAATATATATAAAGGAAGAGAAGGAAACACAGTCATTTTCACTACTACTTCCTGAACTACATTTCAAGAGCCTTTTCACCTCCCTGTAAAGTTATTTGTTAATTTGTAAGTGGCACTTTAAATTAATTTGTAAAAACGTTTATTGATAATTATTTACTGTCCCCCTGCTATAGTTATAGATACAGATAACCTCCTCTGTTACATTTATTGATTGACTTACACTTCTCTGCTATAATTATGAATTTACTTACTTTAACTTCACTGTTAAAAAAACAGAACTACATGTCTGAACTTAAACCCAACAGTGCCCTAACTCTTCTAATATAATTATTTTTTTATGCAATTTACAGCAAAAAAATGGAAGGGGAGCAAGAAAAAACTAATGTTTCCTTCGACATTACATCCGAAGACATTTTAACAGAAGAAAATGTGGATGAAGATTTTATGAATGAATCTTTTGATGAACAATTTATTCAAACACAACAGGTGATGGACCGAATGTGGATCAATGTCACACACTCATCCCAGTCCAAAGATCTGGGCCCAAATCCATCGTTTTTTTGCACTCCACACCACCCTGGGTTAGACAATGGCGATATGCAAATCAGCTCTGACCCTGTGCCCCATGGGAACAGTCCAGTCCGAACTACAAAAGCCATGTCCTTCCCAGAACGGAATCAAGCATCCGAGGACCGGACCGGTTTCGAGGTAACACCTCTCATCAGCCCGGCTAGCTTGACTCCAGTGGTGTGGAGTGCCTGGGACCCACGTCTGGGCATCCCCAGCGCACTTAGGGTGGAATATGCAAACAAAACAGGTGATGGACCGAATGTGGATCAGTGTCACACACTCACCCCAGTCCAAAGATCTGGGCCCAAATCCATCGTTTTTTTGCACTCCACACCATCCTGGGTTAGACAATGGTGATATGCAAATCAGCTCTGACCCTGTGCCCCATGGGAACAGTCCAGTCCGAACTACAAAAGCCATGTCCTTCCCAGAACGGAATCAAGCATCCGAGGACCTGACCGGTTTTGAGGTAACACCTCTCATCAGCCCGGCTAGCTTGACTCCAGTGGTGTGGAGTGCCTGGGACCCACGTCTGGGCATCCCCAGCGCACTTAGGGTGGAATATGCAAACAAAACAGGTGATGGACTGAATGTGGATCAATGTCACACACTCACCCCAGTCCAAAGATCTGGGCCCAAATCCATCGTTTTTTTGCACTCCACACCACCCTGGGTTAGACAATGGCGATATGCAAATCAGCTCTGACTCTTATGTTCAGTTATTTATATATGTCAACTCTCACATGGAGTGTGTTTTACATATGTACTTACTTTGACATGTAGCACTGAGATATCCATTCACTCACCAATATACTCATGCACACAGTCAACTGTCCATACAGCTGTTTCTACATGCACTTTTGAACCCATACACCTAGGGAATCAACTGCTCACACATCTATGCACAGAGTTATACACCTCCCAGCCACCCACACACATACTCAGTCTCCCATACAAATACTTGATGAAATTTCTTCACAATGTCCTTTACTGTTGCACGCAGTCAGAGAACTTCAGCTAACTGCTCCCGCCACGGAGCAGGCCGAAGAACTTCTGGGGGCTATACACCACATACCTGAAAGGTAGGGGAGAGGGTACGGCTGTGCATAAGTAGTGGAAGTGGAACCGCCACCTTAGCACCATGCCCGGACTGGCCATAGCGGGCACCGGAAAATCCCCCGGTGCGCTGCATGGGTGGGGGCCGGTTTTGGGCCCCTGGGGGCCGATTTTGTTACAGGGCCATTTTTGCAGCGTAGCTCAGAGCTCGGGGGCACCTCCGTATGCAGTTTTTTGTAGTTCGGACTGGACGATGGATTTGGGCCCAGATCTGTGTATGTTTATTAATTGTTTTTTTTGTTGTTTTTGTTTTATTTGAACAATTTATTCAAACCTTACAAGAGACAGAAACATCCATGTTTGACGAGATACCAGATGATATAATGCTGGAAGTTTTAATGAACTATGAAAATAATAAATAATTTTTTTTTAAATCAAAATAAATAAATAAATAAAAAAAAACGATCAAAAACAACAAATAATTAACATACAGTATTAGAAAAGTCTATCATTCTTTTATCCTTAAAGTACGCTGCCCAGAACGCTTTCCGGTTCGCGAACTTGGCGCTTACCACGCAAAAAAAAAATATATATTTTTTTTTTGGACCCTCCTAGGCCCTTTTAAAACCTCCACATAAAACTTAGGGGGTCAACGAGGATCTACTATGCCCCCTTATGGTAATTTCCCCCTTTGTTTTGGCCTCCTCTTGTCTCTCGATCCTACCGAGAGACAAGATGGCGGCCGCTCCGGACTGTTTAGAATGTTGACAGACACCGAAGAGCCAATCAGCTTCGCTTCGCAAAGTTCCGATACGCGAAAAGTTCGCTAACCGGATCGCTGCCCGGAGCGCTGTTACAGATATATATCTTGATTTAAACGTTAATTTCTCAAAATCCACTGAAGCACATATATTGAGACCTAGCAAAGGCACATCGGGCTAACAGTCCCTACAATTTTGCCAAGTTTCGTGAAAATCCATTCAGCCGTTCGGGCTAAAAGTGAGTCCAACCGCCCTATGGAAATTAACATGGGAAAAACGCGTTTCGGGACCCCCCTTTTTTCTCGGCCCCCCCTTGAGGAAACCCCCCCAAATTTTCAGGGGCTGCTCAGAAACAAAATGTGCCATTTTCCTGAAAATTTCAGCCGATTCCGTCCACAAACGCCAAAGTTATTAGACATAGAATTTTCAAAAATGCCATAGGGAAAAAATCCTAACTATATATACCTACTGGCGACCGCCAGTAGGTAATATATATATATATATATATATATATATATATATATATATAAATATATATATATATATATATATATATATAGCTATGTTAAGTCACACATCACACCTTCACTCACTTCACTAGGGTGCATAAGAAATGTAGTGGGACAAAGGAAGCTATGTTAAGTCATTGCTGTGGTTTTGGTTAAAATGTTGTAATCAGAAGAGGGGATACACTGAATATATATATATATATATATATATATATATATATATATATATATATATATATATATATATATATATATCAGCACAAATCTTCAAACCTCCACTGCACAGCGGCGAGAGAAGAGACAGACCCCACGCTTTCCAGGCAAGATGTTTTATTTAGTTCTTGTGCCTTCCAAAATGCAACGTTTCGACCACTATATATATATGCGCATCCGTCTCATTTAATTAGGAGCATTCCATATGGAGAAATGCTCCGAATTAGACGGATCTGTAGTGTAGATGAGGACTGCAATAAAAAACAAAAGGAATGCAAGGATAGGTTTCTAAACAGAGGATACAGTTCTGATCTGATTGAGACAGCTATTAATAAATCAAAATCATTGTGCAGGCAGGATCTGCTGAAATACAGAGACAAACAGAGCACTAAAGATGGACAGGGGGAACACGTAAGGGTTATTCTCAATTTCTCAAGGCAGGAAAAACAGATTAGGGGAATAGTGAGAAAAAATGTGCCTATCATAAGAAATGACCCAGTAATTGGTTGGGGTCTTTGCCCATCAACCCATCAATCACTTTTAGAAAAACAAACAGTATGGGGGAATGACTTGTTAGGAGCAGTATAGAAGCCAAACTGAAAAGCTCCTGGCTAAAAGCAAGAAACGGGTTCTTCAAATGCTCTGTCTGTAAAGCATGCCAGTATGGGGTGAACACTACCTGCTATACAACGGCATTTGATCCAGCAGTTGGCAAAATTAATTTTCACTTAACTTGCAAATCTGATTTTGTGGTGTATGTGCTTACCTGCAGTTGTAATTTGAAATACGTGGGTAGCACCAAATTACCAGCACATAAGAGAATTTTACAGCACATTCATGCCATTTGCAATAATGATGAAAGCTATCCAGTCGCACGGCACTTCAAGCTCCAGCACAACAGCAATCCTAAACATCTTAAGTATTTTGTAATTGATGCTGTATTACTGCGTGAAAGAGGTGGGGATAGGGAATCCAGATTGAGGAGTCTTGAAACAACATATATTCTGAGATTCGACTCCAAACACCCGAATGGATTCAATAATAGCGAAGACCTATACACCTGCTTGTGAGTAAAGCTTATGACTGTTTTCTAACATATGTACAATGCACAATTTTATTTATATAGAGTATAACTGTGGTAATAGTTGCATTGTAAGATCGGATTTACTGTAATTTGAGCTCCAGCCTGATGGTACTAATTAAATATATGAAATTGAAATGTTCACTATCGCCACCTTCCAAGATTCTTTTAAATTAGGAAATGGATATTAGGATGATGTTATTTATATATTTATTAGGATTGGTTTTAGAAATCATTTAATAGAAAGTATATATATTTTTTACTTCTTGTTATTACAACTGATTTTCTGAAGGATCAACCTTTGATAAACAATGTACATTTCAAGTCCTGATGCCATTTCTTTGCACTTTAAACAAGTCTAAGATTATCAAGCACAATAGTCACTTTACTAGGAATCGTCAAATTGAGACTTAGGTTTTTATTGATGATTTTAAAATTCACTTGTACACATATTCACATACAGTATTTTGATATGTTCCACTAACACATTTTACCTTTAGGCACAGTAGAGAATTCAATTGTATTTATACATTTATGCTGCTATTTGTTTGTATGAGATATTTTTTCCATGCGCATTCATTGAAGAACAAAATCAAGCATTTAAGCTGTTATTAATTACCAAGGATACAAATCAATATGAAGTATTTTTTCTATGCCTACTGTATGTTGCACTGCACTAGCACTTTAAAAGCGATGCAAAATGTCAATGAGTTGTCATCTGATCAAGGGAGGAAGCTCCCGAAACGCGTTATGGAGGCATTGGCGGAATAAATTGATGCACTCACCAAACTGGGTCCACGCTTGTCTGTTCGTTCAAGATACAGAAGTTGAAGGCGAGTTGGAGTGATATATATATATATATTTTTTTTTTCATTGAAAAAAACATTGGTTTTACACATGTTATAGTTAGGAATTACCATTTAAAAAACCTTTGAAATTCACTGAAAAAAACATAGGTTTTAGGAGTGTTATAGTTAGCTGGTAATTTCACTCGCACAAAACCATTGAAATTCCTCCGTTATAGTTAGTTGTACTAACTGTAACTCGTTCACCCGCAACCCACTGCTGATGATGTCACATATTACATCAATCATGACATGGTCAGTGACATCACTGATGACATCTCAAATGACATCACTGATGACATCATGGATGACATCATCCAGTGAATGTTGTTTGGTTCAATATTTAAATAAGTATTATATATATTACAATGTGCATTGAAGAATGAGTGGATGTATAAGTGTCTCAATGGTGGATTTAGTAGTACTGTGATTGACTGTCTAAGTGAGTAATTTAAAGTGTCTCACTAAATATATGGGATAGTGATTCAATTGTGTCGATCTGTGGTTTACTTTATCTGTTGTTGTGTAAACTAATACATAAGTTGATTGCTAGGTGTGTGTAAGTTTATATTAGTATTAATTAGTTAATTAAGTATTTGTATGGCATAGTGAATGTGTGTGTGTGGTTGAGTTTGAGGTGTGTGACTATCTAAAGTTGTGTAAATAGTTGATTTAGTAGGTATATGAGGTTAAGACTGCATGTGCAAACAGTTGTTTGGGTGACTGAATCTGTTTATGGATGTGCTGATGAGTAAATATATTTCTCAATGATAAATATACAACAAAGTAGAAATATAAAAGGTACTGTATGTGACAGTTGTTGTTTATAAATAAGTATATATAAGACTCAGCGATTGTATCAGTGACTGTATTAAAAACTGTGGGGCATAATACCAACAACTAGCGATAATTATCGCTATGTTGGCTTAACGGCAATATTATTATCGCCGAGCCCCGCCGATTTTTATCGCAGATAAACCTTGCTATTATCAAGGTTTATCTCAAAAGCAATAAAAATCGGCCGAAATGCATGAATATCGCTGAAAAGTCAGCGATATTCATGCATTACCGAGCTAATGCTCTTAGCCATGTTATCCACCTACCATGTTATCCACCTACCATTGCATAACATGGCTAAGAACTGCTCTGGGCAGGCGTTAGCTTTTGGAGATATTTGGGCTTAGCGCGAATATTTCCAAAAGTAGGTAATAGGAGATAGCGATGTTAGCGACTCTTTCCAGTCGCTAACATCTTGGCACGCCCACTTTGCATGTCATTAGTGATAATTATCGCTGACATGCAAAGTGGTCCCCAAGATGATCGCTATCTCCTACTAGCTGTCTCTAACTGGTGGTAGCGACAGCTAGGTAATAGGGCGATAAAATTATCGCCGCTTTAGCGGGAAAAATTCCCGCTAAAGCAGCAATAAGGCCCTTGGTAATATGCCCATGTATACTTGTAATAGTGATTTTATAACACACTAAGTATGAGTTACTATTTATGTTAATAAATAAAGTGGTGTTTGTATAAGTGTGTAGCTGAGTAAATGTAAGTATGATCAATTGTTTGCATAAGTGAGTAGGATGACTGCATAAGAGAATAGAATGTGTGCTGCTGTGTAATATTGATGTAGGTGTATAAGTATATTTAATAGTTTTATATTGATCTTTGTAAGCATGAATGAGTGAATCTACAGGTAAGTGTTTAGATGTGTATAAAGATGTACGAATCATTGAGTACGTTTTTAGAGTCTTGTATTGGTGTGTCAATGATTTGAAATATGGTATTCCATATTTTATAATTAGTGTTGACAGGTTATATTAGTGTATGAAGAGCTGTATCAGATTTCCGCATGGATGATGTCATCCGTGATATCATTTGAGATGTCATGAGTGATGTCACTGACCATGTCTTAAATGATGTTATATGTTACAGTTAGTACAACTAACTATAAAGGAGGAATTTCAATGGTTTTATACAAGTGAAATGACCAGCTAACTATAACACTCCTAAAACCTATGTTCTTTTTTGTGAATTTCAAAGGTTTTTTAAATTCTAATTCCTAACTATAACATGTGTGAAACCTATGTTTTTTTTAATGTGAATTACTAAGGTTTATTAAACGCTAATTCCTAAGTATAACATGTGAGAAACCTATGAATTTTTCTGTGAATTTCTTGTTTTTATGATGATAATTTATTAATTCTTTTATTTTCATATTGTTTAACTACTTTTTTTAGATATCTTATTTTTTCAATTACATTAAACATAATTAATAAAAATATATATATTTTTTAATTAAAAATATTTGTTTAAAACAATTTTTTGTGTATTTAAATATATTTATATTATTTTCTATATTTTTTCTATTATTTTTGAAGTCTCGCACCCAATGCACACTTCTCTCGTTCACTGCACGGAACGTGTCCGCCATTTTAGGATTGCTGTGTAGGATCCGTGTAGGATGTGCAACGAGTACGACTTTCCCAATGCGGACAATATGCGATTGGTACGCGACTTATAGCGCATACGCAACATGTACGTATTACGCGACACGACAGTTGTGCGTTGCGCGTGACGTCATAGCGCATCAGAAGCAGTGGGTGCGCGACCTCCGCAAATTTTTGGGGATGTTCAAAAACGTGTTTATATATATTTAATATAAATACTAAGACAAGACATTATCTGAACTAATTATAAAAATAATATTCTTTAACTTTCAAAAAAGTTATATTACTTTTAAATGTAATTTCGCGAAGTCGCGCTAGGTGCGAGCTGGGTGCAAGCTGCATGCGCACACCCTACACGGACCCAATGTGACCAGAAAAAAAGAGATTTGATTGGTTTATTCCAATTCTTATTGTAAGTATTGATGGACCCCACCCTTTTCATTCACTTGTGTTAGACCTTCCTTGGGAGAAGACCTCAGCTACCAAAAAGTGTTGTTTTCATTGATTACAGGCCTGTTTCATCTTAAGATTGTAAAAATGACTTAAAAAAATCAGCCTTCTTCTGATTCAGAACAGTCCAATGAAGAGGGGTTTGTTCCTGAACCACCACACCCCCAGAGATTTGAATCAATTGTCTGGAGATTTTTTACATTCCCAGAAGGATTGACGAAAACAAATGCCACAAAGGTAACCTACAAAATTTGCAAGGCAGTTTTATCAAGAGGAGACCCCAACAAAAAATATTCTTGTGGAACTGCCAGCTTGTTCAAACATCTGCACAGTTTGCATCCTGTCAATCTGGCAAGAGAGGAGTGCAAGCGACTGCAACAGACAGGACCACCACCAACTCAAGTTGTAAGCACTTCTGGGGCGTCCACTTCGACATCTACTTTGGACATCCAGCCCCAACTGGCGAATGCAAAAATTCATTGCATAAAACGCAATAGGTTGTTTTGCTATTAATTAAATTAATTGTGGGTTTGTAATGCGCTAGAATCGACTCCCGAAGGAGTATCTCTGCGCAGTAGACCGCTGGGGAACCGTCCTGGCTTTCCCTGTGAGATGGTCCCTACTGGGTATCTCCAAGGTGAAACCAGGCATCCCCGGCGTATGTGGGGGGCCGTTGTGGAGATGAGGCAAGCTAATGCCCAGAGTTGCCGAGTGTGATCCCTGGTTAGAGTAGGCACCGAAGTGAGAATTATCGAGTCCGCTGACCCTGGTCCACGACCCTGCCGCGTCGGGAATTGAACCCTGGTCCCGGGCCGTCCTCTGCTCCCGGGTCTGCCGCCTCTAACCAGTGAGCCACACCACTCCACTATGGGTAGAAATCAGTTGATTTGGTTTGCAGGGCTCTGGAGAACCATCATTGTTAGACTGTTTTTTTTGCCCTAAAGTTAATTGTTCTGTTTGTCCCGTTCAGTTTTTTTTATTTTAGAAACCCACAAAAACTGTTAAAAAAAACTGAAAAAAATACAAACTACAAAATAGAAAAAAATGTTATTTTCAGAACTACCTACTCTGGTTAAAAAAAGAGCTAAACTTGTATGCTAGTGTGTGAAAGTGTAGATGAATGTTTGTGTTCTGCATAATTGACTAAAAGAATGCATTTGTGATGTGTGGAGAATGCTTAAGTGCGGTGTTATGAGGAAGTGCTGCTGCATGACACTGTAAACTGTTTACCTACAGCATGCTGTGGTACTTCCGAAGGACAGGGATGCAACATATGTATATAAATATGTTGCAGGTCTGTGCTTCCCTCTGCACAGCTGCTTAAACTGCAGACATGTGGTGATACAGGCACCATTGCATCATGGTGCAGATTTAGGGTTTAGGGTAGTGCAGTGGTGTTTGTGTAGTGTAGGAGGTAGTGCTGGGGGTAGTGTTTTAGGGTTTAGGGTAGTACAGTGGTGTTTGTGTAGTGTAGGGGGTCATGCTGGAGGTAGATTTGTATGGTTTAGGATAGTCCAGTGGTGTTCATCTATTGTAGGTGGCAGTGTTTTAGGGTTTAGAGTAGTGCAGTTGTGTTTATGTAGTGTAGAGGTTCATGCTGGGGGTAGTGTTTTAGGGTTTAGGGTAGTGTAGTGGTATTTGTGAAGTGTGAGGGTTGTGCTGGGGGTATGTATTACATTACACTATGATCACCCTAAGCATAATTATCATTAGTAACCATTAAACATTCCAGGTAAAGTTATCAGCAGAATGCTAGGAAAACGTTTATCAATATTAAATGCTTCTAATTAAGTAAAATTCAAATCCTCACATGCAGTGTCCCACAAATGGTATTACCACAGCAGTAAGTCTCCCCAACTTAGATTTAAAGTGGATAAACATGTTACATGTGACAAACCCATAGGCCAATGCTGCTGCTTCCACATACTTCAACACCCCCACATACTCAGGGAGACTTTCAAATAGACCCACCCCCCGAATCAAGGAAGACCATCACCCAAGCACTCATCAACAGCAGGCTGGACTACGGGAATGCCCTCTATGCCAGAATCAACAAATCTCTACTCCACAAACTTCAGACTGTCTAGAACACCGCAGCCAGTCTCATCCTCAGCATCCCACGACAAGACCACATTACCCAGCATAAACGAGAACTCCACTTGTTCCCCGTCGAAAAAAGAGTGACCTTCAAGCTGCTCACACACACCTATAAAGCCTTCACAACACCAGACTCCACTACATCAATCTCCTTCTACACCCTCAAAAGAAACCTCCCCTCCACTGACCAGGCCTTGGCCCAAACCCTCTGCAACCACAGAACAAGAAAGGAGGCACACCCTTCTCCTACATCATGGCCAATTCCTGGAATGAACTCCCCCTCAGCATCAGATGAAGCCCCACACTGAAAGCATTCAGGAAGAGCCATAAGACCTGGCTTTTTGAATGATCAAAGCTGCACAAATCCCCCCCACATACTCCCCCAGCGCCTGGAAACCCTCACAGGCGAGTAGTGCACTCTATACATACCTAATTGATTAATTAATACGCCACCACAGTGTGTGTTTGAATGTTATCAACAAGTCCTGCCATTGATTTGGCTGTCTGTAACTCTTAAGAGTAGTGAAATAAGCAGTGCTACCTTCTTTAATATACATACAATCTCTGAGATTGGCTTGGTTTCACTTCACCTCTGAGAGCTACTTTCAGGGTGCTGATGATCCACCATTAGCTCCCAAGCTACTGGTTGGAGACCCCTGGTATGTATGGAGAGTGGGGAATTGTAGTCCTGAAGCACAAATGTGAAGGTTATTACACCACTACATGCATAATACATAGCACTTTGAATCACTCCATTCCCTAAAGCCTGGCTCACTGCATGAGTACATTCTTACTGACTGAATGATTACACTGGATGAATTCTTAATTGGTTGACTTTTACTTTAGTGAATGATTTACTACATGGAACTGAAAGAGTCACTATGGGATTGCAACAGCAGTCACACAATGTTTGCTTTATTATATGGATAGTGACTGGAGAATTGTAGGCCTGAAACACAAATGTGAAGGTGGTTACACCAATTCATGCATAATGCATAGGAATTTGAAGCACTGCATACCCTAAAGCCTGGCTTACTGCAAGAGTGTACGTACGTATGTAACAGAAAACACATCAACCAACCAAATCATTCTCTCTCAATTTTGCCAAATGGACACTGATAAATACTGTGATTCTAGATAAATAACAGTATCTCTTGCAGTGTATAAAGAAAGATTAAAAATATTAAATGAATACATTTATGAAAACTAATAAATAAATTAATACTCGGATATAAATTAGAATACTCTAAGTTTAATGGAGAGTATCTCTAGCACGGGATGCAGGGGAAATAGGGTTTTAGGTTAATGAAGAATAATAAAAAAAGTTTTACAAAAAAGGGAAGTTACTAGACTAATAACTCGTATTAAAAAAAGGTAACCTATAGAAATGTTTTAATAAGAAAAACAAGTTTAAATAAAGCATTTTAGAAAGTATGCGAAAGTTAAAAAGTATGGAAAGAGGCAAATTTACATAAACACATGACGTACTAAAACAGTGGAAATGAGAACACCTGTCACCTAAAAAATGTGAGTTAAAAGTGGGAGGAGCAATAAATTGATCCCATACTGTTAAGGAACTAATAAGTATATAAACCACACCCGTGGGATGATTAGTTTTGTTTCAGAGAATCAATACGGGCGAAGAAACTATGAGCAAGGTAATGATTCGGGGCTGCAGAAGCAATTTGAGAATATCTTCCATTTCCTCAGAGGGAACATATTGTTAATGTATATTTAAAAATACATAAAACATTATGTCCCCTACAGACTAGTTGGATGAATTTCGACGGAGGAAGGAAAGAATATCGAAGAGAGGTAAATTATCTGAATGGGTATATGTTTGATATTTTTAAAAAAGAAAGCAAACATACTTGAATGATTATAGAATGTGGTATGATTAAGTTTAAATGGAATATAATGAGTTGACGAAAGAACCATTACAAGAAATATAGCTTAATTAAGGAATTACTACGTGCAAAGTAATGATTAGGAGTGATACCATCATCTTGAGATTATCTTTCATTTCCACAGAGGGATCATATTGTTAATGTATATTTTAATTTACATTAAACTGTATGATCCTTCAAGTGGAGTTGGATGACTTTCAACAGAGAATTTGAAACAATAATAAATAATATTTTTTTTGTTATGCAAGTATTTCTTAATGATTAAAAAATGTAGTATAAATAAACTATTGACGAAAAAAGGAAATACTTTGGAATAAAGGAGAATACTCGTTATCTTCTTGAGTGAAAATGGGCTAAAAGTATTTATATTGAGTAGTGCGTTCACCAATTTTCACTCGTGAAGAACAGGAGGATTATCTTCACAAGCACTTGTTTTTCAAAACAATAATATATTTGTGTCTTCAAATGTTAATGTTAATGTTAAGGCTTCAAATTTTTAAAAATGATTGTAAAATGTAATAATGACATGAAATGTACATAAAAAAAGAAAGAGGAAGTAGTGAGGGAGTGTTTGTCGTAGCGCTTCTATTCTACTTTATCTGAAAGTAAAAAAAGCCCTAACATTAAAATAAAAATGATGGGGCAACACTTATATAATGTAAACATAAGGAATGAGTGCTTATGATAAAATAAAAAACATTTGGTCCAACGCGTGATACCAATGAATGAAAAAAAGATTTAGCATTTCACCCATATGATGAATATAAAAGACTCAAGAAAAATATTTTGAAAACATGAGCATTTTTCTTTCGAGGAAGGTGTGAACAATTATACATTTAGTAAAAGAACATAGTACTCCATGGTAAAGGAGAAAAGTCAGAACAATTAAGATAGAATAGAAAATAGAATAATATTTTAAAATACCTTTACAGTCAACAAACTCTTAAGCAGAGTACACAGTTTAAGGTATAAACACCCTACCTCAACTAGTTTTTTAAACCCATTGTAATATAAAATGCGTCACAAAATGGGCTACCTACATGGCGAGGGTATCGTACTGTCACATAGAAAAAACAAGCCAATCAACATTAGGATCAGGAAGGTCGAGTTAACCACACAACAGACAATCAAATGTTTTTCAAAATCTGTGCAAGGAAAGGGATTGGTCGGTAATACTTCTTCTTACAATGCCTCACAACCAATTAAAAAGAGGTGTAGAATGTTTCTGTTTTTCACATAATGGTAAATCAGATGACCTTGCAAGTACACGCAGCGGGAGACAATTATTGAAGATGACTTGCTTTCTCAAGACCCCGAAAAGCTTATTGCAAAATAAATACGCACTTATCTGCCAGACCTCATTTAATGTTTAACCAGGCTCTCAAGCCTAAACACATAGGAAATCATCTCTCATCACTTTCTCTTCTTCCAGGTTCACCGTGAAGGTGTGTGTCTCCTTCTCCTTTAACTCCTTTCTTTTTCATAGTAATTGTTACTCATACACTATCCAGCACATACCATACAGATGCACCCTCCTCGAGTTTGACAAGTAATTGTTACCCCTACACTAAAATGCACTTACCCTACAGATGCAACCCCCTGGAGTTACAATAGTAATTGTTACCCCTACACCAACCTGCACTTACATAACAGAAGCACCCTGCTCTCTCTTTCAAAATCCAAACCAGATTTACAACACCCTTGCACCACTTTCCAATAGAAGCCCATGTTCACACCAGAACATGGGTTTCTATTGGAATTCAAAAGGCCATATTATCAAGCCCATTGAAACGGTGATAATTTTTATTGCCCTGCCTGATAATATGCCCCTTGGTTTGGATTTTGAAAGACAGAGCAGTGAAATCTGTTCTTGCATTCAAAATCCAAACCAGATTGCTTTTCCACATGCAAGTTAGCATCTCCCCATGCGGAAAAGCAATGCTGGCTCCCGAAGGACGCTGGGAGCCGTCGGGACCATGGGGGCATTGTGGCTCCCCTCATTGTCCCCAACATTATTTTAAAACCAGGGGGATAGGGTACCCGGGATATTAGAAATTACAGATAGGGGCAATTTTTTACGGTAAGTTACGCACACAGCGCAGTGCTCAGTGCGGCCCTCTGGTGTGCACGCGCTGGATGCACGACTCATAATCTCTACGGTGGGCGACTCCAGCGCCTTTGGTGCACAACTTCTACGAGTTTGGGAACCAGCATTGCTTTTCCACATGGGGAACTACTAACATGCATCTTCCCATGTGGAAAAGCAATGTTATTTTGATTTTAAAAGAGAGAACCGATTTCTTTGCTACGGGAGGGCGGGATGGACACCCCGTAACACTGCAGAAGCCAGCCCTCCCACAATGCATAAAGCCCCGGGGAGAGGTGGTCCCTGGAGCTTTGGAGACCTTACAGCCTTCCCCAACCATTTTTTTGTAGCCCGGGAGAAACGGGGCACTCGAGTGCTCAGGAGGGGGGCCAAGCAGTCCCCCTCCCACAATACATAAAGCCCCGGGGAGTGGTGGTCCCTGCGGCTTTAGAGACCTTGGACCCCTCCCCCCACCATATTTTTCTTTTTAGCCCGGGGGGTGACGATCCCCAACACTTGTTGGCCCCTCTGGGCCCCCCATAACATTTAATAATTTTGCCCCCGGTATTTAACCCTCAGGGGATTATTATAAAAAAAGCTCTGTTTTATTTTATTTATTTTACGGCACAGTCCGCATACCCTACACGCACCTGCCATGTTTAAAAAAAAAGTTGTGTGCCCTGGGGTCCTTCTGGGACCCCCTAACCAAGTCTAGAGGGTAAAATTACTTCTACCCTGCCCCCTTTCTCCGTATTGCTCACATATTCCACTGACTTTCTCAGCCTTGCTTCTACCGGGGCACAAAATGGCTGCCAACAGTTCCTGGTTTTGAATGTTGACAGCCACTTGACAGCCAATCAGCTTTCAGCATGTGATCGGAATGGTACGATGACGATCCTCTCACACTCCGTGGATCCACCGCGCTCATAGATATATAAATGACTTTAACAGTAATTTTCTCAGGAACTACTGAACAGATTGATGTCATTTAAGCAAAAGGCACAAGTCTGATGTGAGGACTACCTCTTTGCCAAATTTGGTGTAATTCCGTTCAGCCGTTCGGGCTGTAGCTGTGGCTAAAGGGCCTATGAAATTACATGGGGAAAACATGTTTTGGGACCCCCTTTTTACTCGGCCCCCACTTGGCGAATGACCCCGAAACTTTCAGGATAGGAGCGGACCAGAGCTGGCCAAAAGCTTGGAAAACTTCGCAAAGATTTATCAATCGGTGCCAAAGTTATTGGGAATAGAATATTGTGGATTTCCTATGCATACTAGGTCCTAACTATAACTACCTACTGGGGACCGCCTGTAGGTAATATATATATCACTGAAAAAACCATAGGTTTCACACATGTTATAGTTAGCTGGACATTTCACTCATACAAAATCATTGAAATTCCCCCGTTATAGTTAGTTCAGCTAACTATAACTCGAGCGCCCGCAATGCACTGGTGATGACGTCACATATTATATCACTCATGACATGGTCAGTGACATCACTGATGACATCACTGATGACATCTCAAATCTCGTTGTAAAGCCCTGCGCCAGAAGGAGGCGTTCCAGTGCAGGAACACCCCCCCAGATTACTACAAACGGATGAATGAGTCACTACAACAGTGCAACAGCAGTGACAGAGTGCTTGACGAAAGTGTAAGGATACAGACTGGGGAATGGAAGGTATAAAAGACAAGTTTGCAGGTGCATAGAAGACTGCACGCATAGTATATAGGGGTTTGAAGCAGTCCATGCCCTAATGCCTACTTTCCTGCATGACTAATTGGGTACTGACTGAATGATTACAGTTCTGCAAGGAGAGTGCATGATTGAATTTATAAGTTGTTCACCTTTAGCACAGTGAATGGATAAGCACATATTGCTGAAAGGGTCAGTGTAATACTGAAACAGCAGTGACAGAGTGTTTATTGGAAGTGTAAGGATATAGACTGGGGAATTGAAGGTATAAAAGACAAGTTTGGAGGTGGATAGAAGACTACATGCATAGTTCAGTTCAGTAAATCTTTATTTCGAAGAATAAAAATTCCTCATAAAAACACAATACATAATAAAATTTCATTATATCATTTTTGAACTTTTAGTAAGTTAAAACTGTAGAAAGGAGAGGGTACAATTCATAAAGAGAGTCTAATTATTTACAAAGATAAATTAATTTCTTGTGTTCCTCAATCTTACGGCTACTTTTAAAAAGCTTAAAATGGCACATAAAGTATGGGTATCACTGGCTTTCTGTAGGAAAGACAGTGCAGCTCTTGCGTGGTGAAATTTCTGTTTCCTAAGAATGTCAACCAAAAACAAACGTCTAGGATTTATATAAAATGAACATAAAAGTACAAAATGAAGGGTGTCCTGCGGAGACCTATTGTCGCAGCCGCAGGCACCCTTCTGCTCAATTGTTACAGTAAAACCAGCGGGATAAGCTAAGATGTTGGGTAACAAATTGAGCCTAAAATGGCACATTAAAAATCGGTCATTTTGGCTGTACAACAGGAACAGATATGGTTCCATTCCTGCCCCATTTCTTACAAGGCCCTGAGCTGCTATTGATTTCTTTACAGGGCTGAGACCACTTCTGGCAGATTCAAATTTTTCTAGGAGCAGTTTTTTCACCCTTAGTTTACAACTGTTTGAAATCGAAAATGGGTCATTAAAAAGTTGCCACTGGTCTATATTCACTAAAGAGTCTTTCACATATTTTAGTCAAGGAATTTGTAGCCCCTTATCCCTCTGCAAGCAGTCTAAGACGATTTCCCTGCTCAAGGATGCCTCCGGGTTGGTCCAGATTCTAGTCCATGCTATGATTTGCCTCAGCTTAACGTAGTCTGAAATGTATGGCATCCCCAGTTCGGCATGGGCAATTTCGGCCGGGATGGCATGTGGGATTTTCAGGATTCTGCGGAAAAATGTATCTTCCTGTTGTTGTAATTGCTTGCAATCCCTGAAACCCTATACCTCCGCACCGTACAGAGCCCTTGCTGTGCTGATTGAGCCATATAATGCCATTATTTGTTCCGGACACCAACGCCCCAGCCTTTGGGCAAAGCCTAGTATGGCACCATTCAAGGAGACTAACTTGGTACAGTGTTCCTCGAGCAGCTGGCTAAACTGAATATCACCATCAAATAGGAGACCCAGGTAGGGAAAAGTCTTCACTTTACCCAATGTATGTGACCCTATCTTAAACACACACTTATTGGCGGGTTTTTTGCCAGCCACCATGACAAAAGATTTGTTTAAATTGACAGATAGGTCCAGGTCAGCCATAAATTTAACAAATCCATCCACCAAAAGTTGTAAAGCCCTCGGGGTCCGAGCCAGCAGGACCGCGTCATCCGTGTACAATAGCACTGGGATTTGATGTGGTCCTACTTTGGGGCAATCCACATTTAGGGCGCTGAGGGCACTCTCTAAGGCATTGATATAAAGTGAAAACAGAAAAGGGGCTAGTATGCACCCTTGCCTTACTCCTCCTGAACATAAAAATTGGTCAGTTCTCCCCCCCTCTGGGCTAAAAAGGAACCTTGGCAGTAGTGTTCCTATGCAACTCTTTCAGGATATTTATCAACCCCTCTTCAATACCTAACTTATGCATCGTGGCCCACAGTTTAGTCCTATTGGCATTGTCAAAAGCCGCAGCCAGGTTCATAATTTCCTTATAGACCGTGCCATTACTGGCTTTTGTATATTTAGCTGTAAGAAGATACAGATTCATGCACTGGTCTCTGGTCGATTTGCCGGCTCTGAACCCGTACTGTATGTCAACTATAGTTTGGTGTTCCTCTGTCCACTCCATGAGCCGATTTAAGATCACTCGACCCAGAATTTTGGCCGAGACATCTATGAGCAAAATCGGCCTGTAGCATTTTGGATCGTCCCTAGTCCCTTTCTTAAAAATGGGTACGATCAATGCAGTGGACCAGGAGCGTGGTAGCCCTGATTTAATGGCCGCATTTAAAACCCTGGTTAAGATCGGGGCCCATAGGTCTATATTGCTTCTATATAGGTCCGGTGGGGTACCATCTGGTCCGGGGGCCTTATTGGGGGTCAACCTGCTGATCGCGTTTGTTATCTCCTCTAGTGAGAAAGTTATTTTGCCACTCTTGGTACCCTACCACTCACTCTCCTGGATTTCTAGTTTTGACTTATTGTATAAACTGTGGAAGTGATTGACCCATTGATCTGGGAGGATGTTGCTACTAATCATAGGCCCTGATTCATTGAAACAGTGCCTATTTACAATTCTCCAGAATTCTGCAAAGTCCCTGTTTTCTCCCGCCTCTCTCAAGTCTGCTGATACCTCTGCTTGTAGAACCTTCTTCCTCTCCTTTACTTTGGTTCTATAGACTAATCTACAGTTAGCCACTTCTGTCTTATTCCTTGGTTTAATTTTAAGGCAGGCTTTTAGGTCCCTTAAAGCTTTGGAGCAGCTCTTGTCGAACCACCTTGGTTGCTTAGGAACCTTCCTCGGCCCTTTTGCTTCCAGCAATTTATCCACTAGGTTTTTCAAGGATGCAAAAGACGCCACTAATTCTAATCCTTCTTTTAGCGGGTCCAGGCAGTCTTCGACCTGTTTTCTTCCTTTTTGGACTAGTGTTTTATAAAACTCGTGGGGATTTATCCTTGTCCACTTTAGTCGCCTCCCCTGGTCTGTTGGCTGAAAGCTAGTGTCCCCACCTTTAAACTTGCCCCCCCCCGCAAGTATGCATAATTTCCATGACAAGGGGGTTATGGTCACTAAAGGTGCTCCATTTAGTCCATGCATAGTGTATAGGGGTTTGAAGCAGTCCATGCCCTAAGACCTACTTTGCTGCATGAGTACTTGGGTACTGACAGAATGATTACAGTTCTGCAAGGAGAGTGTCTGGCTGAATGTATAACTGGTTCACTTTTAGAACAGTGCATAAATAAGCACATACTGCTGAATGGCTCACTACAATACTGCAACAGCAGTGGGAGAGTGTTTGGTGGAACTGTAAGGATACAGACTAGGCAATTAAAGGTAAAAAACACGAGTTTGCAGGTGCATAGGCCACTGCATATATAGTGTATAGGGGTTTGAAGCAGTCCATGCCCTAAGGCTTACTTTGCTGCATGAGCACTTGGGTACGGACTGAATGATTACAGTTCTGCAAGGGGAGTGTCTGGCAAAGTGTATAATTGCTTCACTTTTAGCACAGGCATAGATAAGCACATACTGCTGAAAGGCTCACTACAATACTGCAACAGCAGTGGCAGAGTGTTTGGTGGAAAAGTAAGGATACAGACTGGGCAATTGAAAGTATAAAAGACAGCTTTGCAGGTGCATAGAACACTGCATATATAGTGTATAGGGGTTTGAAGCAGTCCATGCCCTAATCCCTACTTTGCTGCATGAGTACTTGGGTACTGAGGGAATGATAACAGTTCTGCAAGGAGAGTGTCTGGCTGAATGTATAACTGCTTCACTTTTAGAACAGTGCATAGATAAGCGCATACTGCTGAATGGCTCACTACAATACTGAAACAGCAGTGACAGAGTGTTTGCTGGAAGTGTACGGATACAGACTGGGAAATTGAAAGGTATAAAAGACAAGTTTCCAGGTGCATAGAAGAGTGCATACATAGTGTATAGGGGTTTGAAGCAGTTCATAACCTAAGGCCTACTTTGCTGCATGCGTTCTTGGGTACTGACTGAATGATTACAGTTCTGTAAGGAGAGTGCCTGGCTGAATTTATAACTGCTCCATCTTTAGCACAGTGTCTAGATTAGCACATACTGCTGAATGGCTCACTACAATACTGAAGCAGCAGTGGCAGAGTGTTTGGTGGAAGTGTACGGATACAGACTAGGCAATTGAAGGTATAAAAGCCAAGTTTGCAGGTGCATAGAACACAGCATACATAGTGTATAGGGGGTTGAAGCAGTCCATGCCATAAGGCCTACTTTGCTGCATGAGCACTTGGGTACTGACTGAATGATTTCAGTTCTGCAAGGGTAGTGTTTGGCTGAATGTATAACTGCTTCACTTTTAGCACAGTGCATAGATAAGCACATACTGCTGAATGGCTCACTACAATACTGCAACAGCAGTGGCAGAGTGTTTGGTGGAAGTGTAAAGATACAGACTGGGAAATTGAAGGTATAAAAGACAAGTGTACAGGTGCATAGAAGACTGCATGCATAGTCTATAGGGGCTTGAAGCAGTCCATGCCCTAAGGCTTACTTTGCTGCATGAGCACTTGGGTACGAACTGAATGATTACAGTTCTGCAAGGGAAGTGTCTGGCAAAATGTATAATTTCTTCACTTTTAGCACAGTGCATGGATAAGCACATACTGCTGAAAGGCTCACTACAATACTGCAACAGCAGTGGCAGAGTATTTGGTGGAAGTGTAAGGATACAGACTGGGCAATTGAAAGTATAAAAGACAGCTTTGCAGGTGCATAGAACACTGCATGCATAGTGTATAGGGGTTTGAAGCAGTCCATGCCCTAGGACCTACTTTGCTGCATGAGTACTTGGGTACTGACTGAATGATTACAGTTCTGCAAGGAGAGTGTCTGGCTGAATGTATAACTGCTTCACTTTTAGAACAGTGCATAGATAAGCACATACTGCTGAATGGCTCACTACAATACTGAAACAGCAGTGACAGAGTGTTTGCTGGAAGTGTACGATACAGACTGGGAAATTGAAGGTATAAATTACAAGTTTACAGGTGCATAGAAGACTGCATGCATAGTCTATAGGGGCTTGAAGCAATCCATGCCCTAAGGCCTACTTTGCTGCATGACTACTTAGGTACTGACTGGATGATTACAGTTCTGCAAGGAGAGTGCCAGACTGAATTTATAACAGCTTCAGTTTTAGCACAGTGCATAGATCACTACATTCTGCTGAGTGGCTCTCTACAATACTGAAACAGCAGTGGCAGAGTGTTTGGTGGAAATGCAAGGATACAGACTGGGCAAATGAAGCTTTAAAAGACAAGTTTGCAGGAGCATAGAAGAGTAAATGCATAGTGTATAGGGATGTGAAGCAGTCCATGCCATAAGGCCTACTTTACTGCTTGAGTACTTGGGTACTGACTAAATGATTACAGTTATGCAAGGAGAGTGTCTGGCTGAATGTATAAATGCTTCACTTTTAGAACAGTGCATAGAGAAGCACATACGGCTGAATAGTTCACTACGATACTGAAACAGCAGTGGCAGAGTGTTTGGTGGAAGTGTAAGGATACAAACTGGGCAGTTGAAGGTTTAAAAGACAAGTTTTCAGGTGCATAGAAGAGTGCATGAATAGTGTATAGGGGTTTGAAGCAGTCCATAACCTACGGCCTACTTTGCTGCCTGAGTACTTGGGTACTGACTCAATGATTACAGTTCTGCAAGTAGAATGCCTGGCTGAATTTATAACTGCTTCACTTTTAGCACAGTGCATAGATAAGCACATACTGTTGAATGGCTCACTACAATACTGAAACAGCAGTGGCAGAGTGTTTGGTGGAAGTGGAAGGATACAGACTAGGCAATTGAAGGTTTAAATGACAAGTTTGCAGGTGCATAGAACACTGCATGCATAGTGTATAGGGGTTTGAAGCAGTCCATGCCCTAAGGCTACTTTGCTGCTGGAGTACTTGGGTACTGACTGAATTATTACAATTCTGCAAGGAGAGTGCCTATCTGAATTTATAACTGCTTCACTTTTAGCACAGTGCATAGATAAGCACATACTGCTGAATGGCTCACTACAATACTGAAACAGCAGTTGCAGAGTGTTTGGAGGAAGTGTAAGGATACAGACTGGGCAATTGAAGGTTTACAAGACAAGTTTGCAGGTGCATTGAAGAGTGCATACATAGGGGTTTGAAGCAGTCCATGCCCTAAGGCCTACTTTGCTGCATGAGTACTTGAGTACTGAGTGAATGATTACAGTTCTGCAAGGAGACTGCCTGACTAAATTTAAAGGGCTAATATCACTGCACACATTTCAGAAATGTAAATACTGCATTTTGCAAATACAAAGGCAATAACTAGTTTCTAATTCAATCAAATCTTGAAAAAAGGATAGATTTTTAAGCACGTATGTGTCTGCAAACACAAAACATACAAAAATGCTTTACTCAGAATGATTCCTAAATGCACACAGACGCACAGTGTGATTCTATACAAAAAATATTAGACCTTGCAATTTATCAAAACACCTTTACTAGTCTAGAAACGGTAAAGTGACTAAGCACAATCTATATAAATGGCTGCTGCATTTTACTATACAATCCTGATTCATTTTGCAAATACATAATCCATATACTACCTTATTGGTGCCAGCATTACATCAGAAAAGTGACACAATACAACCACAAAGAGCCACAAGGGGCTTGTAAATCTGCCCTACAGTGTATGCAGCAGTGTATATATGCTGACTGGGAAATTGTAGATTTCAAACACAAGTCTGATTCTACACAAGCAACACTATTAATTACTCTCAAAGACCTAATATAACTGCACACATTTCAGAAATATAAATACTGCATTTTACTGTACAACCATGATGCATTTTGCAAACACAAAAACAATAACTAGTTTCTAATTCTATCAAAACCTCAAAAAAGGATAGATATTTAAGCACTTATGTGTCTAGAAACACAAAACATACAAAAATGCTTCACTAAGAATAATTCCTAAATACACACAGACGCACAATGTAATTCTAGACAAATAATATTAAACCTTGCATTTTACCAAAACACATTAACTAATCTAGAAACGGTAAAGTGACTGCACACATTCCATGTATATAACTACTACATTTCACTGCACAACCCTGACTCATTTTGCAATTACATAAGCAATTTGATGCATTATTTATGCCACATTGCATCAAAAAAGTGACGCAATGGCAGCACAAAGACTCGCAAGAGGCTTGAAAATCTGCCCCAGAGAGTTTGCAGTACGTATGTATACTGACTGGAAAATTATATATTTGAAACACAAGCCTAATTATTAACAAGCAACACTATTAACTACTCTAGAACAAAAAAAGTGACATTTTTTTAGTACTGCACTTTACTGCACAAAGCTGACTCACCAAACACATTAACTTACCAAATGATTTTATCACAATGGTTATCCAAATGCAGACAAACTCAGAATGTGATTCTACACACTTTAGAAGGATAAACACATTACTCTGACTAAAAACAAAATGCACCACATACATCCCTTTCAAGTTATCAACTCACCTTTCAAATTGATTTGTAGATTTAAAAGAATGCCAGTCACACAGCAGATATTCTTATACAGACTCTCTCTACTTCAGTGTTCTTATAGCAAAACCAGAAAATGGCACACTTTCCCCTCTCAATTTACACATACATACATTTTAATATCAAATCAAATTGCTTCGCACATTAATTCAAAACCAAACACACATTTCTATTGGCTGAACATTTGAACACTTTCCAACTGACATAACTTTCAACCCTACCCCCAATTTGTTTTGTACTGTTACCATACTAACAGATCATGCAAAACTCAACTGATCCCAGAGGTCAAAAGTTCAGCACACTGTAAAACAGTCCTCCTCAACAGGTTTAGACTCTGCATCGGTATTTACTTATACGTACCAATAAAGAGAAAGGCTCTTGTTATAACCAACCAACACGTAAGCTTGATAGGTATCTGAAAAATATTTTATATTTTCTTTTCTTGCTAAAGTACGCATACGGGACGACTTAGGAAGCTCACAGCATACCTGGTACAGCCCCTAACACTAATTTTCATTATCCCCGGGGACCCCATCCCCCGGGGCTCATATAAAACGTTGAGGACCATGGGGGGAGACCCAAATCCCCCATGGTCCCACCGTCTCCCCGCGTCCTTCGGGACCTGGCATTGCTTTTCTGCATAGGGAGCAGCTAACATGCTGCTCCCCATGCAGAAAAGCAATCAACTTTGGTTTTTGGAAGAGAGAGAAGGTTAACCTGCTCTCTCTTCCAAAAACCATAGCAAACTACAGAGTCCCGGGGGTAGCACCCCGGAACACTGAAGGAGTTGGCGGTCCCCAAGGCCACTACAAGGCTCCAGGAGGAGGGCCGCGCAGCCCCCCCCCCAACATTTAAAAGCCCCAGGGGTGGTGGTCCCTGGGGCTGAGTGATCCCTCCGGAGCGAACGTCGCGCTTTAGAAATACCCCACAAAATATCAAATATCAAAAATATCCGTAATGGACCCCCAATTTAAATGTAGTGCCCCCGGGAGGTGGTGGTCCCTGGGGTGTGTGGGGGGCTTGACCCCCCACAACTTTCTTTTTTTTAAAGGAAGCCCCGGGGGATGGCAGTGCCCGGGGCTTCGGAGGGCCTTGAGCCCCCCGCAACCATAATGTGAAAGCCCCGGGGTGGCGGTCCCCGGGGCTGGAGGAGCCTTCTGGGCCCCTTATTATCATTAAAAAAAGCCCTGGGGTGGCAGTCCCTGGGGCTGGGGGGGCCCTCTGGCCCTCCACTACAATAAACACTGTGACCCCGGGACTTGGTCCCTCCGGGGGCTAATTACCATAAATGTAACCTTCAATTTTTTTTCTTTTTCAATTTTCATGGCGTACGCATACCGCATGCGTATCACATGATTTAAAAATATATATTTATATTTTTCATACCTTGGGGGTCCTTGTAGGACACCCAGAGCAGGCCTAGTGGGTCAAGAAGTCCTATGGCAAATAGCAAAGTTTTCCTCTCAGTCTACACACTCAATCTACACACATATACAAATAAATAATAAATCACATGTATTCTCACATTAAATCGAGAGGAAACACATTTTTCTATTGCTTGAACATTTGAACCCTTTCCAACTGACAAAACTTTCAACCCTACCCCCATTCTGCCTTCTGCCTGTTACCATAGAAATACTTCAGGGAACACTTAACTAAGCACACAGGTGAAAAGTTAATCAAACATTGTTGCAAATCAAAACAGCAAGTGTGCTTGACTTGTCAATGTACCAGCTCATCTTAAGTAACATTCTTTTCTATCAGTTTTTGTTAACCAATAAATATCAGGCTTTTAAAAAACAGAAAATTACACCCTAGTTTCCTGAGTAAAATGTTTTCAAACAACCAATCATTTCTTTGCGTTTTTCAAAACTGCATCTTATCCACCATTTCAGAAAAAAATTACTTTTCAAACTGCCATTTCATTTACAGAGACCATCTGAGTGCATCCAGACCTCTCTTCAAGATTCTTAGAGTGTGAATTGTGGGGCACAGCTATATTTTCTGGAGTCAAAGGTAGCGCAGAACACAAAGGAATTCACAAAGACCTAGGTTTACCAAATGTAGACATTAAATGGATTGGACAGAGAGGGTTAAAGTGGCACCAATTGATGCCATTGGTTAAATCCTTTTTACATCTCCAACACCCTGACCTCATAATTGTGCAATGTGGTGGCAATGACCTAGGTACTTTCACTGGGGAAAGTCTGGAAATGTTTATGAAGAACACCTGTACAGAACTGATGTCACTTTCCCCCCAAACTGCCTTTGTGTATTTCAACATATGCCAAAGATAGAAATGAACCTGGTCCAATCAATTTTGTCCACAGATTGAGAAATCTAGAAAACATGTGAATAAATCTGTTTCTGCTTTTCTCCGAGTCTATAGAATGGGGTCATTTTACAACAATAATCTGTGTTTCAATACGCATGGTATTTATAGGAGCGATGGTGTACATTTTACAGATGAAGGGAACAGAGGATTCCTCATGAACTTTAGACTCTGCATTGGTACTTACTTGTAGATACTAACATCTCCCAATAAACACAAGGGCTCTTTTTAGAACCACCCAACCTCTAAACACATAAACTTGATAAATATCTGACAAATATTTTTCTTTTTCTTGCTTAGATACGGGTAAGGTACGCCTTACGAATCAGGCATCATACGCCGTACGGTACGCGTACCGAACGTGCCCACACCAGAAGTTATAACAAATATAGGAAGGGGGGCTGTGTGGCCCCCCTCCTGTGGTTTCTTTTAGCCCTGGGGACCCCAACCCCTGGGGCTCTGCCTCATTTAAAAAAAAATATTGGGAGAGGGGGGCCGCCTAGCCCCCCTCCCGAGCCACTTCTGGCCCCGGGACAATTCTGGCCAGCCTACCTACTTTAAAAAAAAAATATTTAAAAATAAAAAAAATATTTGAGTAGGGGGGCCGCGTTTTTTATTTTTTTAAAAACAAGCCCCGGCAGGTGGCAGTCCTCGGGCCTAGGGGTCCCATCTGGGCCCCCCATTATAAATAAATATACTGACCCTGGGATTTGGACCCCCGGGGGCAAAAGAACAATAAAGCGGGCTTCATGTTTTTTTTCCTTTTCACACCGTACGTGTACCGTACACGTACAACACGATTTAAAAAAAATAATAATACTTTTAGGCCTTGAGGGTCCTTGTGGGACCCCCTGAGCAGGCCTAGGGGGTCAGAGTGTTTCTACTCTGCCCCCTTTACGTCTTTTGCGCACTTGTTTTTCAGTTTACTTGTGCCTCGGTTCTACCTAGACACAAGATGGCTACCAACACTTCATGGTTTGGAGTGTTCACAGACAGTTGACAGCCAATTAGCATGCAGCTCGTGCTCATAATGGTAAGCCTCCTGTCCTTGGACGGTACACGTACGGTACGCGTACGGTACTTCGTCTTTAGATATATATACGATTTTACTTTTGATTTTCTTAGAAACTACTGAACAGATTTACACCATTTAACAAAAAGCATAATCTGCGAACCAAACTACCTTTTTGTCAAATGTGGTGTAATTCCGTTCAGCAGTTCAGGCTGTAGTCGTGTCTGAAGGTCCCTATGGAAAATTGCATGGGGAAAACACGTTGTGGACCCCCCTATTTTCTCGCCCACCGCTTCACGAATCACCCCCAAACTTTCAGGGAAGGAGCGGAGAGCCCCATCTTCTTAGAGATATATATATCTTCTGATTGCAACATTTTAACCAAACCCACAGCAATGACTTAACATAGCTTCCTTTGTCCCACTACATTTCTTATGCAGTATAAGTCTCCGTTAAGTCTGATGAGTTTATGAGTGAAGGTGTGATGTGTGGATGGAGTGTTATACACCAGAACTGACAAATTCCAGGGTTTTTTTATTTTAAATTTGCGGATCCATGACTGACTTTCAGCTGTGATTTTTAATTGAATGTCATAGTTTTATTTATGATGTACTACATTTACCTGCCATATACCCATTCTGAGCTGTGCATGGCCTTCGGCCAGGCAGTGCACTCAACCAGCTTCCTACTCAAAGCACACAGGGTGTGCATGGCCTTGCACTGGGGTTAACCTATGAGCTGTCAAATTTCATTGAAATTCCTCAAACAGTGCCAAAGTTATTAGTGAATAAAATGTTTATTGTCTCTCATTTAGCATGGCCCTCTTTAAATATCTGCTCAAAACTTGACCAAATCAACAGAAAACTAGATCTGCAAAACGACTGACAACATTTGTGTGGATGCATCAAACAATACAAAATGAATACTTGAATCTGTCCCTCAATGGGCCTGCATCACAATGAAAAAAGATTATTTAGTCAATCAAATATATTTTGATCCCTCCTTTGCTACCCAGCCTCAATCGATGTGCATGAAACCTGAAATGACTGTACTGGTTGTAACGTGTTACCTGCCTGTCACAATTAGTGCAGATTCATCAAACAGTGCTTAGGTTATAAGCAAGCTGAAAATTTTATTCCCTTCTGCTGGAATTGTGTTAATGGTTGAGAGGCGTGAGTAACCACAATTTTTGTTAGGGTGAGGCATAAGCAACCCCATATTTACCTGTGCTTAACTTTCTTGTAGATTGGCACACAGTCTTAAATTAAAGGCAATGTGTAAAGTATGTATGCTGCACTTCAAACAGTAATAAAGTGAAAACAGAACTCAAGAAGAATCCCACACTAATTCAGAAAAACAGAGTAAATGTTAATAAATACCAAAATGACAAAAATTCAATCAATATAACTTATTAATTTATTTTTGAAGTTTTTTTGCAAAAACGAACACCTAAAAGATAAAATTCAATGCAGGTTCAGGAAAATGAATGTCACTAGAGAAGCCAACGGGACTGTCCCCTTTACCCGCCACTATTAATTTATGTTTGAAACCATTAGTGATCAAAATTAATATGGATGCCAGATCTTAGTATCTATCCACAACATGGCATAAGTGAAATTATTTGCATATTATTTGATTTTATATTTGAAAGTGGAGTATGACAACACCAGATACATATTTGAGCAATTGTACCAATTCTCCCATATCATTTTATGTAAAATGAATATTAGCAAAACAGAAGTTATTCTAATAAATGCTTCCAGTAATGAGCTCTCTCAATCTATGGGCCAATGAAGCATCATCCAGCCAGATACTTCGGTATATTTTGTCATCTCCCAGTATAGGCATTTATATGAATTAAACTATACGAAAATTATAAATAAAATAATAACCTTGCTTGAGAAGTAATGAAATCTTTCTTTAACAATTGTTGGTTGTGTTTTCTTCATTAAGATGTGACTGTTACTGGTAATATTAGTCCAATGTACCTTGTAAACTGCACAATAATGTTTATATCAGCTTTACAGATCTGTTATCCGATGAATTTGGAAAAGACGAAGGGCCATATTATCAAGCCTGGGCGATAAAATTATCGCCGCTTTATAGGCAGGAAACTGCCGATAAAGTGGCGATAATGGGCTTGATAATATGCTCTATGGAATTCCAATCGAAGCTCGTGTTAGATGAGGACACCTAACATGAGCTTCGATTGGAATTCCAAAGATCATATTATCAAGCCCATTATCGCCACTTTATCGGCAGTTTCCTGCCGATAAAACGGCGATCATTTTATCGCCCAGGCTTGATAATATGGGCCAAAGATTTTATATAAAGCTATCCAAAATCCAGCTTGACTTCCAAGATGGAAGGCTAGCCCTCCCCATTTTGAGGCTATATTATTCCGCTGTTTTGGTTAATTTTTTTAACATGCCTAAATTTCCAGTCGCACCAGACTAAACCATTGGATAATTTACGACTAATATGATGTTGAAATAATTATCTATTAATCCATATTTAGTTTTTAAAACTCCTATATATCCCAAAAAGAATGGCTTCAAGACTTTACAGATGATAAGGCTACGAAGAAACACTTTCTTTGCTCAATATAATTTGACACCTGAAATAAAATTATTACTTTACTAAAATGTCAAAATATAAGCTGAAAGATTAAAAGTGGGGTACTTAAAAAGTCGGAAGATACAGACTTTCGCGTATCACAGATTGTTTAAATACCAAGACATTTTAATCTTGGAAGGTAATTTGGAACTCATTCTGCAAGGACTTTCTGTTGTTTTTTTCTTATCTTGCAACAGATAAAAATCTTCGTACAGCCCCATCTCAATAAAAAAATGACCAGAGTGCTATGAGAGAGCTAAAACTATTCTTGAAAGTCGAATTTTTGGCATCTGCAAATAGTATCTTCTTTTTATACAATCTAATCAGAAATATGTATTTTTGACCTTGGCACTACAGGATTAAACCAATTCAGACAATGTGGTTGGAAATATTCCTTTGCAGTAACAAAAAATGTTGTGGTGCCAAATTGTGTTGCATTCGTTTTACGCAGAATGGACAATTTATTAATATACCTAAGTTGTTACCTAGCTCTATCTCAACATTTTTATTGTCAGAACAATTCTTTGGGCGACTTGTGGCACATGATAGGATTTTGTCCTAAATTACAGTATTTTTGGGTACAGGTTTTATTAGATATTAGTAAGAGAATGGGCAATATCAGCAGGCCGGAACCCTACATAATTGTGTTAGCTGGCCTTTCTCTACCTACACCGTTCTCTTTAACACCATAAAAAGAAGTTTATATTCATAGTCATTTCTGTAGCACGCATGAAAGTCTTCCTCTGCACCATCACTGACTAGAATTGAAAATTTTATTTTTGTAAGGTTACTGGAATCATTTCATGCATTTATAGTTCACTCGGTTCATGAATTCGAACACGTTTGGAAGTATGAAGTATTTTAAAGTATGAAATAAGACTATCCTTGATCTTTTTTCTGCTGCTAATATGTATAATAATTGTGTAATTCAATGTATATATGATTTTTTTTTCTTCTCGATTATTAACGAAAATAAATGTTTTCTACCAAAATAAAAAACACTTTCGTGTACTATAGTACAATAGAACACGTTTAAATGAATACATAGGTTGCATATATTCTTATTTATTGCCAAATGTACCAAGTACAGGGACCCTATATTGGAACTGTGTAGCAACCCACAGTCATATTGTCCTAGACAAGTTTAAAGTGCTAATAAAATGACGAAACGAGTAAGACGGGCAGTAATGAATTCTGGCAGAGAGTGCGGCTCCTTTTGTTTATCATTTTACCAGTTGCCACATCCTAACCATTAGTTAACAAATGCAATGGCAGCCAACAAGGAAGAAGATTGAAGACGTGTCAGCTTGACGTGGGGGCACGTGGGCGGAAGTGTACTGACTGAATCGTTTTCAACGTTAATTAGGACTCTTAGCAATTTTCACGGAAATTCCAAAGCCGGAAAGATTCTTTTCAATGCTTCGTTTCACATATACTTCGAAGACAAATTTAATAAGCGAGTGAGGAAAAATAACTCCTTCCATTAATTGTCGAGGAGAAACACACATCAGTTATTTCCTCCCCAAGTGTTACAATGGTGCCTTATGCAATTTCCACATAGTCTCTATCAATCATTGTACAGAATGGTAATTTAAGTTTCTAACCACGTCAGCAGAGGTTCCTGGAGGTCTTTCAGGCTAATAAGCTGTACATTATGAGCAGAGCGTTAGCATTGCCGTTTCTTGACGGGTGGTCTCGTTTCGAATGTCATAAACATCAATTCGTGTTACACAACCCCATGCATTCCTCGGTGTTTCAAATGAAATGAACGCTTTAAAAATAGACCTCCTTTATAACCCTTTTCGTATCCAGGGGGAAACAGCCGAGCACAGCCCAAACATCTGGGCTGAGTCTAAGGAGGAGTCCACAGCTGCAGACACTCACTCCATTGTTTTTATGCAGTTTTTGTAAGTTACAAAAGTCTTAAGATGGTTTTGATGTTTAAGAGGTTTACTGAGAAGCGTGAATCTATATGTCTTATTTTCATCAAAGCCTCAGCATGTGCACAGAATAACAGACAAAATGTCAATGTGTATGGCAAAATGGCAAAATGGGTCACATTGTATGAGTGTTATGATTACTGTACATATGTATTGAGCAAATATGTGCTTAATTTGTAATGTGGGCTATAGTTAGGAGGCTTTCACAACTTGCACCACCCATTGCCAATACCAGCGTTGCCAATGACAGTACCTACACAACTACTAACCAGGACTGCTACCAGTGTGTAAATTCAGATTATTCCAGGCCCCCATAGCTATAAAAATGGCTTGGACGGTCAGTATTAGTTGTTTTTAAGGTGTTCTGAGTAAATAAGCAATTGCTGTTTTGCTCATCTCTAAATTATACAAACAACGCCACCATGTTGCAGCTGTCATAAGTACCCAGTGCACAGCACCGGAAACCACTGGTTCAAATTAAACACTGTAATGAGGCACATATGCATCAGGAATGTGAGTAGGTAGATTGTATTCTTTTCTAGATACCTAGGGGACATAGGTTGTGTATGCCTTTTCCTTTCACCAGAAATATTAATTACAACATTGAATTTTTTAGTAAGTTAGTATGTAACGTAAACATATTATTACTTAAAAAAATAAAATACTGTGTATATAATGGCCCTTTCTTCAGGGTCACCCCAAATCATGTTGCCTTCCTTCTTAGTTTTTTCTGACCTGGTTATTGATGGCTTTAGGACTCTGGGCACTTAACCACCGTTCTGTAGTGGTGAAGTGCATGTGCTTTCACTCTAAAATGTGGTAACATTGGCATATCCACAATTGGCATTTTTAATTTACTTATGAGTTCTTAGTAAAGTGCACTCACTACATGTGCCCAGGGCCTGTAAATTAAATGCTAATGGTGGGCCTGCAGTACTGATCGTGTCACCCACTTCAGTAGCCTTTAAACATGGCTCAGGCCTCCACTTCATATACTGTGTGTGCAGTTTTAAACTGCCATTACTATCTGGCAAGTTATCCAATACAAGAAGGCCCCCCCCCAAGACTGATATATGGCAGACAGGCAGGGGAAGAAAAGCAAACCAATCACAAACAATGTCTGCCAAGCAGGATTAATAAAAATGGCTTACTCAGAGTCCATTAGAATATATCAAGCAAAGTTGAGCTCACCATAATCAATGACCAAAACACAGAGTCAGCCATACGACAGTCTTAAATATAACATCTTTTTATTTATTTTTTTATTTATTTTTTGTGTTTAAACTTTAAGTCACTGTTGTCATTCTTAAGCTTTAGAAAAATACATTTAAAAAAGGGATATATAATACACACTAGAATTACATAAAATCTCTAAATCAGCCCCTAATAGCCCACACTCCAAACATTCAAAATTCAATCATTCAATCAACGAACACATACATTCACACAGCTAATTTCACATTCATCCAACATCCTCTATGTAGTTCCAGAGTGACACATAGAACTGGTCCTGTAGAGTCTTCTCAGCGCAGCACTGGAGACCCCGGTTAGTAGAAACAGGACAAGGAATAACAACGCCAACGCGCGTTTCGGTGACCGGCCAGATCTACTGCCGCACCTTCTTCAGGGCATTCATACGAGAACAATGGGGAGGGGCAGGCCGATAATATACAGCGGCCAATCTGTGGTGGACAAAAACACAACAAATTACCAAATAGATTACAAATAGATCACATTAGATATTATTCATTCTTTATGTAGATATAACAATTCCTATATGTCCATTTGGTCATATACGGAATGAGCTCAAAATTACACATAATGGTAAAGATAAATTAATTCATAAGGAACAGCCCAAAGATCCCGCTGTGTAACACACAACTAATACCCGCAGCAATCATTCTTTTTTCATTCTTCAAGGCCCATTTTTGTTATCTTAGGGGGACCTAAATACACTGGGAAGGGAAGACCACTGGTGAATCCCCTATCCGGTAAATGGGTCTACTACCCCGAGCACTATCTCGCATACATCATTCACGCTCCTCCAGCATCCTCCATCATATATTACCTTATTCGAGAGAACAACGAAGTGTAACCTTCTCAACAATAGATAATTTCTTCAGAGCTTCAGCGATCAATCACCACATCCCAGGAGAGGAGGGGAGTATTATAAAAGCGTAGTTTCTTGAGCTTCTCTCAGTCCATGCAGGCAAGAAGCCTATAAATAACCAACAGATAGCACATGGTAAGTCTCATCCATCTAGGGGAATAAACAACAGTGTTCGCCATGTTAGTTGTTCTGATTCAGATCAAGCCCGAAACTCACTTAGATTCACATCTTCAGATTCGAAAAGATGGACGACAGAGTTAGGTTTCATGCATGATGGCTCCGGATAGGCGAAGGCCTCAATCGTACAGGGCAGTCTCTCCAGCAATCTAAAAGGGGGAGTAGAGTGCACATATTTGTAATCAGAGTTCCTAGAACCCCTAGGAGCCGAAATAACGATACAGGAGCAGTAACCCGTATTCATCTCAGTCGTATGTCACATATGTAAATGTAAATGTACAGGAATTTATATAGCGCAAATCACCGAGTGGTTTCTAAGCGCTTGCTTAGGGAACCTGTCCTGGTATTCCCCTGTGAGGTAACCCCATCAGGGTATCCACAAGGTGAAAGCCAGGCATCCCGCCGCGAGGGGCCGTTGTGGAGATGAAGCAAGCTATTGCCCAGAGTCGCAGAGTGTGAACCCATGAATCGAGTAGGCACCGGAGCGAGAATTGTCGAGTCCATGGACATTTTAGGACTCAAGACCCCGCCGAGCCGGGAATTGAACCCTGGTCCCGGGCTGACCTCTGCCTCCAGGTCTGCCTCCTCTAACCAGTGAGCCACACTTCTCCACATGTCACAGCCTTATATATTCAAGAGAGAGGATGATTAAGCCATCTGATCACAATTAGACGCAACCAAATCTCTACCAAGATGTAGCACTCTGCTGTAGATGGATAAGTCAGAGTTGTACATCTGGAAATGCTGCCTATGGGCAGCACGTATAAGCAAAGTCGCATACATACTGACACAGTGCAACATAATACTGCACCTACCAAAGATTTTTGAGAGTACGTAGTCCACCTCTAAGGGTCTGGATTAAATCCTTCGGGACACCTTCATCCTATGACCTGGACGCTGGATTCGAAGGCCCACATGTTTCACGGCTCTTTCTTAAAAAAATGAAAAGAACAAATACAGACTTAGGCTTAGAATCCTTTTTACCCCTGGAAAAGTATTAAATATCTTAAACCCCTCGCCGGGCATTCCCGAGAAGGAGGGTATTAGAGCAACCTGTAATTCCTACAAGGGAGCCCAAATAACCGAGATGACTTGTTCGGGGAGATGGGGGCGGGGACAAAGAATCTCATGTTGCTTAAATGAAGTGACCGTAAAGGCGCAACACTATTACGAAAATGGTGCGAGGACTCAGTAAAAAATCAAACAGGGGAGTCAAAAGTCGACAAAGAAAGACCTCGCATCATAGAGACGACAACCCCCTCGATGAAACAGTTATTGCGTGGACCCCTGCTGGACGGCCGCAAGTTCGAATATTTAAATTTTCCCAGGACTGCTCTTACCTCCGTGTATTCACAAATCTCTATGGGCGCGGCTGGATTCAGGCTCGCGCCTCGGCAAGTTTCCCCACATAAAAATATGGGTAGCAAACGGCCGGTTTTAAAGGCAGGTCAGCCACGCCTACCCGGGCGGTCCACCTATTGGTCAATGGTCACGTCGACCGTAACCTTCCAGATCAGCGGTAAACTCTGGTCAGGATCGATTCGATACAGGGCGTCATACTGTATTTCCCTAATCCGATATTGTTTTGTTACAAACGACCCAATTCGCCCATATGTAGAGAGCAGAGATCAAAAGGCCAGGGGACGCTCATCCTCAAAAACTCAATCAACGAGGACTAATATGTGGATTAGAGAGCGGAAAGAAATTTTCCACAACTCACAGTAGGTCAAGTTCTGCATTAGTAGAGACCATCTAAGCTGGTTTGATTATGGTGAGCTCAACTTTGCTTGATATATTCTAATGGACTCTGAGTGAGCCATTTTTATTAATCCTGCTTGGCAGACATTGTTTGTGATTGGTTTACCTGGCAAGTTAAATTACTTGTCAGGCCCAAGACTTCCCTTTTATTACACATAAGGCACCCCAAACGTAGTCCCTAGCCGGTCGCATGGGCAGGGTGCAGTGTATTTAAAAAGAGGACATGTATTTCTGAGTTTGACATGTTCAGGTAGTGAGAAACTGCTACATTAGTTTTTCACTACTGCTAGGCATTTCCCTCCCATAGGTTAACTTTGGGATTGCCTTAGAAAATCTTTTAAGTGTAGTTTTCAAATGGGAAAAGATGTAGATTTTGAGTTTGGTGTCTCTGAACTCACAAATTATGGTGAAGTCAGATTTTAAATTTTAAGTCTGAAAATTTCACTTTTAGAAAGTTGGCATTTTCTTACTTTAACCATTCTGAGCCTCTGCCTGTCTCTGAATACACGTCTGGGTTGGGTAGCAGCTGGGCGTTGTGCAATCCCTCTAGACACACGCACAAAGTGAGCTGAGGTGTGCAACCCATCTCTTTATGGTCCATCACTAGGTTGTCGGGTGCTCCTGAGCTGGTGTGAGAGGGAAGAGCTGACACTTGCACCTGAATAGGGCTATGCCTATCCCCACACAAAGAGTTACATGCCCCCTGTAGTGAGTGTGGAGTCAGGGAAGGAAGAGCAGGGACTTTGTGAAGTTCATATGTCTCTTTGAAGTTTGCCTACATCAAAGACTAAAATGGGTATAAGTACTGGACCTCTGACAACATAAATTCAGTTCACTTTTGGGACCTGAGGAGACTTTCCAGTAAGAGAAGCTGGGCTGCAGGAGAGACTACCACTTTGCTACTTGCTCTGCTGTGTTAGCCTTCAGCCTTTTTCTTGACAGTGACAAGGACAGGATCTTCTCTCTATAACCTTATAAAGAAGCTTAAGTAACTCCAAGGGCGTGTTGGCTTGCCTCTTGTTCACAAATCTCAAGGTAATTAAAGACAGATGGATAAGTCAGAGTTGTACATCTGGAAATGCTGCCTATGGGCAGCACGTATAAGCAAAGTCGCATACATACTGACACAGTGCAACATAATACTGCACCTACCAAAGATTTTTGAGAGTACGTAGTCCGCCTCTAAGGGTCTGGATTAAATCCTTCGGGACACCTTCATCCTATGACCTGGACGCTGGATTCGAAGGCCCACATGTTTCACGGCTCTTTCTTAAAAAAATGAAAAGAACAAATACAGACTTAGGCTTAGAATCCTTTTTACCCCCGGAAAAGTATTAAATATCTTAAACCCCTCGCCGGGCATTCCCGAGAAGGACGGTATTAGACCAACCTGTAATTCCTACAAGGGAGCCCAAATAACCGAGATGACTTGTTCGGGGAGATGGGGGCGGGGACAAAGAATCTCATGTTGCTTAAATGAAGTGACCGTAAAGGCGCAACACTTTTACGAAAATGGTGCGAGGACTCAGTAAAAAATCAAACAGGGGAGTCAAAAGTCGACAAAGAAAGACCTCGCATCATAGAGACGACAACCCCCTCAATGAAACAGTTATTGCGTGGACCCCTGCTGGACGGCCGCAAGTTCGAATATTTAAATTTTCCCAGGACTGCTCTTACCTCCGTGTATTCACAAATCTCTATGGGCGCGGCTGGATTCAGGCTCGCGCCTCGGCAAGTTTCCCCACATAAAAATATGGGTAGCAAACGGCCGGTTTTAAAGGCAGGTCAGCCACGCCTACCCGGGCGGTCCACCTATTGGTCAATGGTCACGTCGACCGTAACCTTCCAGATCAGCGGTAAACTCTGGTCAGGATCGATTCGATACAGGGCGTCATACTGTATTTCCCTAATCCGATATTGTTTTGTTACAAACGACCCAATTCGCCCATATGTAGAGAGCAGAGATCGAAAGGCCAGGGGACGCTCATCCTCAAAAACTCAATCAACGAGGACTAATATGTTGATTAGAGAGCGGAAAGAAATTTTCCACAACTCACAGTAGGTCAAGTTCTGCATTAGTAGAGACCATCTAAGCTGGTTTGATTATGGTGAGCTCAACTTTGCTTGATATATTCTAATGGACTCTGAGTGAGCCATTTTTATTAATCCTGCTTGGCAGACATTGTTTGTGATTGGTTTACCTGGCAAGTTAAATTACTAGTCAGGCCCAAGACTTCCCTTTTATTACACATAAGGCACCCCAAACGTAGTCCCTAGCCGGTCGCATGGGCAGGGTGCAGTGTATTTAAAAAGAGGACATGTATTTCTGAGTTTGACATGTTCAGGTAGTGAGAAACTGCTACATTAGTTTTTCACTACTGCTAGGCATTTCCCTCCCATAGGTTAACTTTGGGATTGCCTTAGAAAATCTTTTAAGTGTAGTTTTCAATTGGGAAAAGATGTAGATTTTGAGTTTGGTGTCTCTGAACTCACAAATTATGGTGAAGTCAGATTTTAAATTTTAAGTCTGAAAATTTCACTTTTAGAAAGTTGGCATTTTCTTACTTTAACCATTCTGAGCCTCTGCCTGTCTCTGAATACACGTCTGGGTTGGGTAGCAGCTGGGCGTTGTGCAATCCCTCTAGACACACGCACAAAGTGAGCTGAGGTGTGCAACCCATCTCTTTATGGTCCATCACTAGGTTGTCGGGTGTTCCTGAGCTGGTGTGAGAGGGAAGAGCTGACACTTGCACCTGAATAGGGCTATGCCTATCCCCACACAAAGAGTTACATGCCCCCTGTAGTGAGTGTGGAGTCAGGGAAGGAAGAGCAGGGACTTTGTGAAGTTCATATGTCTCTTTGAAGTTTGCCTACATCAAAGACTAAAATGGGTATAAGTACTGGACCTCTGACAACATAAATTCAGTTCACTTTTGGGACCTGAGGAGACTTTCCAGTAAGAGAAGCTGGGCTGCAGGAGAGACTACCACTTTGCTACTTGCTCTGCTGTGTTAGCCTTCAGCCTTTTTCTTGACAGTGACAAGGACAGGATCTTCTCTCTATAACCTTATAAAGAAGCTTAAGTAACTCCAAGGGCGTGTTGGCTTGCCTCTTGTTCACAAATCTCAAGGTAATTAAAGACTTAATTTTCCTCTGTGCTCCAACTGTTCTCTGCCATACTTCAGTCCGGCCGCTGAGCCCTGTAAACATCAGTACTTTACACTTCGAAGGGCAACGATTCCTACCCGACCTGCAGGCCGAGCTTGGCGAACCGTTGGATAAAAACAAGAGCTTGCCCCCAATCTCCGACTGAGCTCTGTGCACAAAGGACCTGTGCTTCATTTTCGATCTGAGGCAGAGTCCTGATTAACAGCATCTCTTCACACACAATCGCCACATTCCTTTTGCTGAGCATTGCCTGGGGAACATCGTACACTGCCTGCAAAACCCAGAGGGGAGACTGTATCAATGCGAGGCTTCAACTGTGGCAGCTCGTCATGTATCACTTGCAGGGGAGACCACAGGAAAAGGCCCCTACTCCGAGGCTGATGACGGTGCTGTCTCGCTGAGGATGGGTATTGTGTGCCCCAGGACCCCTGAGATCCATGTGGCCAACCTGCACACTATTGCAGGCGGCTAAACTGCCATAATTACACCGGTCATGAGAGACCTGCTGAGTTCTTCAGTTCTAAAGCTGAATGAGCACTGTTGCACACAGGAACTTTAAGGGAACATATCTACCGATCCCCTGCTTGCACCTGTACCATTAATTTGCTAAACACGATTGGATTAAACACTGTGCTTTCCTGTATAATTTCCAAAGTGCATAACTTGGGATCCTTTAATTGGATTTTTGTTGTTTTGATCTTGTTGTATTCAGTAAAGATTATACTATTTGTCTATACCAGTGTGGAGTCTTTTTGTGGTGTTTTCACTGTGTTACTGTATCTAAGTGTGCACAAATACATTGCCTCTTGTGTTAAGCTTGACTGCTCTGTGCAAAGCAACTAGAGGGTGAGCGCAGGCTAATTTAAATGTGTGACTGACTTACCCTGACTAGGATTGCGGCCCCTACTTGGACAGGGTGCATACCTCTGCCAACTAGAGACCTGATTTCTAAAATACTGCCTTTAGTATTATTGAACGCAATGTAATTCAATGCCAAAGCAAATAAAAAACAGTACTATCCCACTTAATCACGTGGTCATGGGCTAGATATTAACAATCAGTCATTCAAAATTTCTTCTGCAATTTATATTAATGATTACTATACTATTCAGTTCTTTAATTGAAACTGTTGCAACAGAATGCAATAAAACACATTGCCATATTCACTATGAATTGTAGAACGTGGATTGACATAACCAGCCTCTTAAACTAACAAAGTTGTGCAAAACACCACAGTTTAGTCAAAAATAATAAATACATCTCCTAAGGGGCAGAATTTGCCTTGATTTGTATCAGGTTTACTTCAATTTCTAAAAATGTAACTAACACAACAGTTAACTCCAAGTCAGCCTCCGCACCCTCCAGGCCAGTATTATTGTGGGGCAGCATGTGCGAATGTTGCTTTCCATCAAAAATGTATTTTGATATTTTGTTCTTCCCGGCAATAAAACTGGATAAGTACACAGGATATGAGTCAGTGTCTCCCTAGGATAAGTGCACAACTTGCAACACTTATTCCAACCCAGGTCTGTACACCATGGTCCTCTAACATCTGCCAACAGGATAAAAAGAAATAAATCCTGATAAATGTTTGTTGTGTTTTACAATGGAAGGGTGCATAAAGTATTGAGAGGTATAACTCTGCTTGTACAGAGGGACCCTAAACTTGTTGTACTTTTCATCTGGAGAACTTTTATATTTAAACCACGGCATAGTCATTTTACATTTATTTTCAGAATACCCTTCAATATATCATAGTGGGCTTTTTCTCAAAACCGGCTCACATCAGGTATTCTGCAGCAAGCTGAAGCTGAAGATCTGGCTTTTTGAATAACTCTACTGGGACCACATGCCAGCACACCTGCTCAAGCGCCTGGATACCCTCTTGGATGACTAGTGCACTATACAATCCAACATAACATAACATAACATAACATACCTTCTAAATGGGTCACATTGTATAAGATTGTTATGATTACTGTACATATGAATTGAACAAATATGTGCTTAATTTGTAAAAAAAAAATTATAAGTGCCAGGGCTCTAGTTAGGAGGCTTTCACAGCTTGCACCACCCATTGCCACTACCTGAGTTGCCAATGACAGTACCTACACAACTACTAACCAGCACGGCTACCAGTGTGTCAATTCAGATTATTCCAGTCCCCCATAGCTATAAAAATGGCTTTGGCGGTCAGTATTAGTTGTTTTTAAGGTGTACTGAGTAAATTAGCAATTGCTGTTCTGCTCATCTCTAAATTATACAAACAACGTTGCCATGTTGCAGCTGTCATAAGTACCCAGTGTGCAGTCCCGGAAACCACTAGTTCAAATTAACCCCTTGCGTGCGGCGGGAATTCCCCGCCCATTCTGACTCCGCCTTGCGCGGGCGGAGTCATGACGGAACGGTTCCGTCATCAGCACAGCTTACCCGTAGCTGATGACGGAACCGCTCCGTCATCAGCATGCAAGGGGTTAAACACCGTAATGAGGCACATATGCATTAGGAAAGTGAGTAGGTAGATTGTATTATTTTCTTGATACCTATGGGACATAGGTTGTGTATGCTTTTTCTCACCAGAAATATTAATTACAACATTGAATTTTTTAGTAAGTTAGTACGTAAATTAAACATATTATTACTTTTAAAAAAAATACTGTGTTCGAAATGGGCCTTTCTGCAGGGTCACTCCAAAACATTTTGCCTTCCTTCTTAGTTTTTTCTGACCTGGTTATTGATGGCTTTAGGACTCTGGGCACTCGACCACCATTATCTAGTGGTGAAGTGCATGTGCTTTCACCCTAAAATTAGGCCTTGGCGGTAAATTCTGTACCGCTCGCGGAATTTGGGTAATTTCATGTTCCGCGGAGAACGCAAAATTGCCCAAAATTCTGCGTTCCGCGACTTTGCGAAATTTGTGCTTGTTCGCGTTCTGAAATGCATGTTTGCAAGATATTTCCCCCCGAGCACGCAAACAGCAATTGCGAACAGTAAGAAAGCATCGCAAACGAGCAATTCTGAGTGTTCGCGAAATTTCTGCGTGTTCGCAGAGATTTTTTATCGCTTTGCTTAGATTTGCGTAACACAATTATGCAAATTCCGCCCACCCCTACCTAAAATGTGGTAACATTGGCATATCCACAATTTGCATTTTAAATGTTATTTATAAGTTCTTAGTAAAGTGCACTCACTATATATGCCCATGGCCAGTACATTAAATGCTACTGGTGGGCCTGCAGTACTGATCGTGCCACCCACTTCAGTAGCCCTTTAAACATGGGTCAGGCCTCCCACTTCATATACTGTGTGTGCAGTTTTAAACTGCCATTTCGACCTGGCAAGTTAAACTACTTGTCAGGCCCAAGACTTCCCTTTTATTACACATAAGGCACCCCAAACATAGGCCCTAGCTGGTCCCATGGGCAGGGTGCAGTGTATTTAAATGGAAGACATGTATTTCTGAGTTGTACATGTTCAGATAATGAGAAACTGCTACATTAGTTTTTCACTATGGCTAGGCATTTACCTCCCATAGGTTAATATTGGGATTACCTTAAAAAATCTTTTAAGTGTCGTTTCCAATTGGGAAAAGATGTAGATTTTGAGTTCTGTGTCTCTGAACTCTCACATTATGATGAAGTCGTATTTTAAGTTGTAAGTCTGAAAATGTCACTTTTAGAAAGATTACATTTTCTTACTTTAAACTTCTGTGCCTCTGCTTGCCTCTGAATACACGCCCTGGGTTGGGTAGCAGCTGGGCTTTGTGCAATCCCTCTAGACACACACACAACGTGAGCTGAGGTGTGCAACCCATATCTTTATGATCCAGCACCAGGCTGTTGGGTCTTCCTGAGCTGGAGTGAGAGGGAGGAGCTGACACTTGCACCTGAATAGGGCTATGCCTATCCCCACACAAAAAGCTACATGCCGCTGTAGTTAGTCTGGAGTCAGGGAAGGAATAGCAGGGACCTTGTGTAGTTCATATGTCTCTTTGAAGTTTGCCTACATCAAAGACTAAAATGGATATAAGTACTGGACCTCTGACATCATGAATTCAGTTCACTTTTGGGACCTGAGGATACTCTTCCAGTAAGAGGAGCTGGGTTGCAGGAGAGACTGCCACTTTGCCACTTGCTCTGCTGTGTTGGCCTGCTGCCTTTTTCCTGACAGTGGCGAGGACAGGACCTTCTCTCTACAACGTCATAAAGAAGCGTAAGTAACTCCAAGGGCTTGTTGGCTTGCGCAGTTCATAATATCTCAGGGCATTTAAAAACTTCATTTTCATCTGTGCTGCAACTGGACTCTCCCATACTTGAGTCCACCTGCTGAGCCCTGCAAACATCAGCACTTTACACATTTAAAGGGCAGCGATTCCTACCCAACCTGCAAGCTGAGCTTGGCGCTTTGTTGGATAAAAACTAGAGCTTGCCCCCAATCTGCGACTGAGCTCTGTGCAAAAAGGACCTGTGCTTCATTTCCGATCAGAGGCAGAGTCCTGATTAACAGCAGCGCTTCACACACGATCGCTGCATTCCTTTTCCCAAGCATTGCCTGGGGAACATCGTACACTGCCGGCAAAACCCAGAGGGGCGACTGCATCAATGCGAGGCTTCAACTGTGGCAGCTCATCATGTATCACATGAAGAGGAGACCACAGCAAAATGGGCCCCCACTCCGAAGCTGATGATGGTGCTGTTTCGCTGAGGATGGGTATTGTGTGCCCCAGGACCCCTAATATCCGTGTAGCCAACCTGCACACTATTGCAGATGTCTGAACTGCCATAATTGCACTGGTCATGAGAGACCTGCTGAGTTCTTCAGTTCTAATGCCGAATGAGCACTGTTGCACCCAGGAACTTTAAGGGAACATATCTACTGATCCCCTGCTTGCACCTGTACCATTACTGTGCTTTCCTGTATAATTTCAAAAGTGCACAACTTGAGATCCTTTAATGGGATTTTTGTTCTTTTGATCTTGTTGTATTCAGTAAAGAGTTTACTATTTGTCCATATCAGGTGAAGTCTTTTTCTGGTGTTTTCACTGTGCTACTGTATCTAAGTGTGCACAAATACATTGGCTCTTGTGTTAAGCCTCACTGCTCTGTGCAAAGCAACCAGAGGGTGAACGCAGGCTAATTTAAGTGTGTGACTGACTTACCCTGACTAGGATTGCGGTCCCCACTTAAACAAGGTGCATACCTCAGACAACTAGAGACCAAGGGATCCATTAGGATGGCGGATGGATCGCCGCCGCCATGCAGGCTGTGGTGATCCATCCCCCATCCTTGCCCGTCCACCACCTTTCTTCCCCCCACCATATTACAATGGCGGTGGGACTGTGGCGGAGAGGAAGAACGTCTGCCGCTTTTCCGCCGCGGTCGCCTTGCGACCTCGGCGGAAAAGGCCTGATATGATGGCGGTGTCTATCAGTTATTACCAGCCATATTAGGATGGCCTGAAAGGAATGCCTTTCTGTGGCGGCAATGCCTCCACGAAAAGGCATACGGTTTCTGCTTTGGGAACCCGTTGCGGGACCCCAGGGTGAAGGGGGAGTTGGGGGGGTGCACATGGGGGGTATCTATGGTACCCCCCTGCGTTTCACAGCACAACATGGCAGGCACCACGCGGTGCCTGTCATGTTGTGCTGTGAAACACACAACAAGCATTTTTGATATTGCGGCGGCCGGTGCTTTAAGCACTGTTCGCCGCAATGTGAAAAATGCAGTATGCACCCGACACTGTGGCGGGTGCATCCTAATTGGGGGCATGATTCCTCCGCCCATGTGGCGGACGGTACCGCCCCCTGACAGGAAAGTCCGTCCGCCATCCTAATGGACCTCCAAATTTCTAAAATGCTGCTTTTAGTATTATTGAATGCAATGTAATTCAATGCAGTAGCAAATAAAAAACAGTACTATCCCACTTATTCATGTGGTCATGGGCTAGATATTAACAAGCAGTCATTCAAAATTTATTTTACAATTGATATAAATGATTTCAATACTATTCAGTTCTTTAATTGAAACAGTTGCAACAGAATGCAATAAAACACACTGCCATATTCACTATGAATTGTAGAACTTGGGTTGACATAATCAACCTCTTAAACTAACAAAGTTGTGCAAACGCCACAGTTTAGTAAAAAATAATAAGTAAATCTCCTAAGGGGCAGAATTTGCCTTGATTTGTATCAGGTTTACTTCAATTTCTAAAATTGTAACTTAAACACCAGTTAACTCCAAGTCAGCCTCCGCGCCCCCCATGGCCAGTATTATTGCAGGGTAGCATGTGCGAACATTGCTTTCTATCAAAAATTTATTTTGATATTTTGTTCTTCCCGGCAATAAAACTGGATATGTACACAGGATATGAGTCAGTGTCTCCCTAGGATAAGTGCACAACTCGCAACACTTATTCCCACCCAGGTCTGTACACCATGGGCCTCTAACATCTGCCAACAGGATAAAAAGAAATACATTCTATAAATGTATGTTGTGTTTTACAATGAAAGGGTGCATAAAGTAATGAGAGGTATAACTCTGCTTGTACTCAGGGACCCTAAGCCCGTTGTACTTTTAATCACATGGATGATTGGCTGATTGTAGGGCTCGACAGGTGACGGTAAGTCTTGGAAATAGTTATGCTTCTAGCTACTGATTCTGCAACAAGTTACTAGTTACTGACTTTTCTACAAGCTATCCTTCATGCTGCTGGCATTTGGGTACCTTGTGCCAGAACACAGAGCTGTAGGAAGAAACCTCATGTCCCCTTTCTTGGTACTTATTAGCGTGTGAAGAGAAAACTAAAATAAGTCAAACATTTCTCACCATAAGAGCCTGATTCATAAAGGCAAGGTGTTGGACCTAAAGTTGTCAGGTCACCAGGGGTAGCCTGGCCTAGGGTAAGACAATCTCTAATAGAGGCACATGTGTGAAGGTTGCATACCACCCAGCAATAACTTCAAGCAATTCCACTCAAAAATGACGCTACACCAATCTTTGTGTAAAAATATGAGCTGGTTTATAAAAATATTCTTTGTTTACTTCTCACTCTCCTCTCAGTTGCTTTGCAATTAAATACAATATACAATTTTTTACAAGTTCTTTCCACATATATCCAATAATATAAGGAGAATCCGGTTCAGTAGTGCTTAGTTTTTTTACAGTGAATGTCTCTGGGAAACACTTTCTTCTTAGACAGCTAAAGCACCCCCCTTTTCTAATAGAATGAACATCCAGGCTAGGGTGTTTCCGTTTTCCCCAAGAGGATTATTACACTTTAACACAATTCAGATTATCACTTCAGGAGTCTCTAGAACTTTGGACCCAAGGAGGTTACCTCCCTGCCCACTGAATGACCCTCCCTTGCAATAGAGGAAGCAATACCAGAATTACAGTTTTCATTTATAATCACATCAACATCTCTATTATCATCTCTTCTCAAATAGCACAGGATAAGGTCACAACGTCTTTCTCCCTTCCTCCCCTGTAAGAAAAACCCAAAATGTACACCTCTCTCAATTCGATACCCACAGTGTCTCAGGCTTCTTTCCCAGCCTTGAGGTGATTTCCTGCTTCACTCACTCCACTGAGCCTTTTCACCCCACCAGCCTTTTGACGGACCTTTCCCACTAACCAGGCCAGTCAGAAAGTAAATCAGCTTAAGAAGGGAGAATGAGAGAGGGCCTCGGCAGTTACTCCCGAAATTGGGGTCGGGACGAACTCCTCCCCAGACGCTCTATACTCCTCCCCCAGGTTCTCCACCTTACTTGGGGCCTGAACGGAGGATATCGCTGCGTCCAGAATTGAACACTCTCTCCTCCCGTAGGCTCTTGCACAATTTCCGGCCCTTCACCCACTCGCCAGCAAACGGAGGGGACAGGACTGAGGAGGCCGGTATGGCAGACTGACGCGAACCTCGCCGGACACCTTCTGGAGTTGCTGTAGCGCCTGCGCGGGTGATCAGTGTTCCCGCTCGGCGCCGCCTCCTTCACGCAGAGGTCCGATGACTGCTACTGAGCCTGCGCAGGGAATTAGCAGACCGCCGGCTCCCTCACCTCCTTCAGCCGCGCCACTGGGCCTGCGCAAGGATAAGCGCTACCCCGGCTCAAGCGCTGCAGCTCAGCAACACCTTCGCCACCACTTGCCACAGACACCAGGGCTCTCTAGCAGCGCAGGGCAGCGGCTCTCGCTCCGGTCTTCTCCCCTGCTTAAGCGGTGAGGTGATCTCACAGAAGGGAGTGGGGCGTTCTTCCAGCCAACAGCTTGAGGAAGTGGGGGGGGCAGAAGGTTCCGGGGGCCTACAGCCACGGTCACCCTGAATCCTTCGGGGAGTAACGTCCAATGAGAGGGATTGGTCAGGGGCAAGAGGGGGAACGTCTCCTCGAATGGGTTGTCTATCCCTTAGACAAACTAACTTCTTCCAGTGCATCCTCCTCCCCACACCACTGCCTCTCTCCTCCAGCTCACCGATTGCACAAAATGGCTTTCTGACCTCTGCCCTTATATAGCCTGTCCACACAGGGTCCAGTAGGGTCCAGAAGGTTCTGGAAGGCCTAATGTTAACCTATAGGGCATTCTAGGATATGGCAGTTGGGACAGTTGGTAGCCACCATTTTGTGACTCTAAGTGAACTCCTGTCAGGAAAGGCACCTAGGCCTGAGGTGAAAAACTATGAGGGCCAAAGAGCATCTATCCCCCAGGCCAACACCATAAAAACCTAGTGGACACAAAAAGATGGGAAGGGTATGAGGGGCAAAAAGGGGACAAAATAAATAAATAATAGGAGGGGCTACGCGAAAGGCCAGGCAGGTCTAACACGCGTCCCCCCCAGCTGAAAGTGGGGAGAGCTACCCAACCCCTTGGGAGTCCTCGTCACTAAGGTGGAAATACCTAGAGAGACCGTCTGCATTGGCGTGGTCCACTCCCGGCCGATGTTCCACCCGGAAGTCCATTCCCTGTAGGGAGATGGACCATCTCAGCAACTTGGGATTCTCCCCCTTCATCTGCATTAGCCAGCAAAGGGGTCGGTGGTCAGTCTGAACCAGGAAGTGCGAGCCAAACAGGTATGGCCGCAGCTTCTTCAGAGCCCACACCACCGCGAAAGCTTCCCTCTCAATGGCACTCCACTTCCGTTCCCGGGGAAGCAGTCTCCTGGATAGGAAAACTACAGGCTGATCCAGGCCCTCTTCATTCAGTTGCGATAACACTGCCCCAATGCCATGTTCTGATGCATCTGTCTGGACAATGAACTCCTTGGAGAAGTCTGGGGCCCTCAGGACCGGTGCTGCACACATTGCCTGCTTCAGTTTTTCAAAAGCTTGCTGACAAGCCTCTGTCCAAACTACCCGTCGAGGGTGTTTCTTTGAGGTAAGCTCTGTGAGGGGCGCTACAAGAGTGCCATACCCCTTCACAAAGTGACGGTAGTAGACTGTGAAACCCAGGAAAGCTCGGACCTCAGTCTGGGTCTTGGGGGGTTCCCAGGCCATGATTGCCTCAATCTTTGCCTGAAGGGGCTGCACTGTTCCCCTACCCACCAAGTGTCCAAGGTACACAACCGACCCCTGCCCAATCTGACATTTGCTGGCCTTGATTGTCAGTCCAGCTTGCTTCAGGGCCTGGAGAACTGCTTGCAAATGTTGCAAATGGTCCTCCCAACTGCTACTGAAGACAGCAATGTCATCCAGATAAGCAGCGGAGAAACCCTCCATTCCGGAGAGGACCTGATTCACCAGCCGCTGAAAAGTGGCAGGGGCATTTTTGAGCCCAAAGGGCATCACACAAAATTGGAAGTGTCCCTCAGGTGTGGAGAAGGCTGACCTTTCCTTTGCTCCATCTGTCAGGGAGATCTGCCAGTACCCGGAAGTGAGGTCAAAGGTACTTAGATATTGGGCAGCTCCCAGCCGGTCAATTAATTCATCCGCCCTAGGGATCGGATGAGCATCAGTTTTTGTGACTGAATTCAGTCCCCGGTAATCCACACAGAACCTCAGTTCTGGAGTGGTGCCTGGTGGAGTGGCTTTTGGCACTAGAACCACCGGACTGGACCAGGGGCTGTTGGAAGGTTCTATAACTCCTAGCTCTAGCATCTTGGCAACCTCACCATGGATGCTAGCCTTCACCTTGTCGGACAGCCGGTAGGTCTTTGACTTCACTGGTGGGCTGTCCCCTGTGTCCACGTCATGGGTACACAGGTGAGTCCTTCCCGGGACAAGGGAGAACAACGTAGAATACTGCTCCAGTATCTGGCGACAGCCCTCCCGCTGTTCAGGAGTTAGGGTTGGAGAGAGAATCACTCCCTCCACTGACCCATCCTTTTCTTGAGACGAGAACAAGTCTGGCAGAGGTTCGCTTTCCGCTTCCTCTCCCCCATCAGTCACCATCATTAAGATGACCTCGGGCCTCTCATGGTGGGGTTTGAGTCGGTTGGCATGAAGCACCCGTAGGGGCTGTCGTGGGGTCTTAAAGTCTACCAGGTAGGTGGCCTTACCCTTCTTCTCCAACACCTCAAAGGGGCCTGTCCAGCGATCCTGGAGGGCACTTAGCTCTCCAGGCTCCATCACCCACACTTTCTGGCCAGGCTCCAACTCCACCGGGTGAGCGTTGTGGTCATACCACTCTTTCATTACTGCCTGGCTGGCCTCCAAGTTGTCAGAAGCTTGCTTCCACAACTTCGCCATTTGGCTCCTGAAGGCCAGCATGCAGCTCACCACATCCTGGGGGGGTTTCCTGGGAGACTTTTCCCATTCATCCTTCACCAGGCTGAGAGGACCGCGTACAGGGTGCCCATACAGAAGCTCGAAGGGGCTGAAGCCCACTCCCTTCTGTGGCACTTCCCTGTAGGAAAATAGCAAACAGGGTAGGAGGACGTCCCACTTCCTCCGCAGGCTCTCAGGCAGACTTCTGATCATGCCCTTCAAGGTCTTGTTGAACCTTTCTACCAGTCCATTTGACTGGGGGTGATAGGGGGTGGTGAACCGGTAGGTCACTCCACACTCCTTCCACATTGCCCGCATGTATGCTGACATAAAGTTGGTCCCCCTGTCGGACACAACTTCTTTGGGGAAACCCACTCGGGTAAAGATCCCTATTAGGGCCCTAGCCACCACAGGTGCAGTGACAGACCTCAGAGGAATTGCCTCTGGGTACCGTGTGGCATGATCCACCAGAACCAGGATAAACCTGTGACCAGCTGTTATTGGTGGATCCAATGGCCCTACAATGTCGATGCCCACCCTTTCAAAGGGGGTGCTAACGACTGGAAGTGGTTCCAGGGGAGCTTTCAGCTTCACCCCTGTTTTCCCACTGGCCTGGCAGGATACACATGTCCGACAGTAGGTGTTGGACGCCACTTTCATCTGAGGCCAGTAAAAGTGGGGGACAAGCCGAGCAAAGGTCTTGTCCTGACCTAAGTGTCCTGCCAAGGGTATTGCATGAGCCAATTCCAGCAGAAAGGCTCGGTATCATTGCGGGACTACCAAGGCCCTTGATGAACCAGGTAAGGGTACCTTGGGTTCACTCTAGAGGAGTCCATCCTCCCAGTAAATGTGGTAGTGTCCCGCAACGTCCCCTGCTGCCTGGGCTTCAACCTGTCGCCTCAGTCCCTCAAGGGTAGGGCACTCCTTCTGGCCCTCACAGAACTCTTCTCTGGTAGGTCCTCCCTCCACATGCCACTCAGCAGGGATGGGTAGGTCCTCCAGAGAGACTACTTCCCCCTCCACGGACTCCTGGTCCACCACCGCAGGTGGCCGATCTGTCACATGGGGTGTGGAAGCCGAAGCAGGCTTCTCCTGTCTTCGGGTCTGTCCCTTTTTGGCAGCGGGTTGGGCCATTGTTCCAGGCTCCAACCCAGGCGAAATCCCTCTCCGGGCAGTCGCAGACCTTGTGCTTGCACAGGCCCAGTCAGGTGTACCCAGCATCGCTGAATGCGTCCGGTATTCTACCTCTCTCCAAGCATTGTGCTCCATGTCATTCCCCAGCAGACAATCAACTGGCACGACAGGGCTTACGGCAACTCGAAGTGAACCTGCAACCCCTTCCCACTCAAAGGGAACCTCAGCCACGGGATAGTGGCCCATTCTGCCGTCAGCCATCGCGGCGGGGTGGAGTACATTGGGAACCACCTGCTCTGGAGACACCAGTTGACTTCTCACCATAGTCATACTGGCTCCTGTATCTCTTAGAGCCTCCCCTCTCTGGCCATTGATGGTGATCCATTGCCCATACTTAGCAGTATTTGGGGGCACCTGGATCTTAGGAACCATCTCCCGTTCTCCCAGGGACACTAAGGTGACACCCGCCCACTCACCCCCCTTATCTAAGGGCAACTCCTCCCCGAGCGCTACACTAGCTACTCCCGGTGGTTTTCCTCTGGTGGGAGGGGGTGGTCTCTTTGGGCATCTGACATCTCCCTTATAATGTCCAACACCACCACACTTGAAGCAGTGGAGAACCCTTGGCTGCTGGCTTTGGCCAGGATTAGGGTTTCTGGGCGGGTTTGCCTTAGGAGTGAAACCTGTTCCCTTTCCCTGAAAATTATTTTGGGGACCTTTAGAGAACTCCCGCTTTTTATCTCCCCCCTCCTTCTTCTGAGTGGCGCCCTGTCCGGCCTTTTGGGAATCCCCTCCAGTCCCCTTTGAGGACACCCGGGTACTTGCCCAGATGTCCGCCTCCTCTGCAAGCTTCCGGGGGTTGGTCAGCTTGCTGTCCACCAGGTGCTGGCGCAGCTCGGGAAAACATTTCTCGAGTAGATGCTCTTTCAAAAAAAGATCATACAACCCCTCATAATCCTTCACCTCACTGCCCTGTACCCAGCCCTCCAATGCCTTCCTCGCATAATCCAGGAAGTCCACCCAGTTCTGGGTGCTTAACTTGTGGCTCCCCCTGAACTTCTGGCGATACCTTTCTGGGGTTAGCCCAAACTTCCTGATCAATGCTAGCTCATGGTGGGGTAGTTGGTCTGCTCCTCCGGTTCTAAGGCTAACAAGGTGTCCCGACCAGTAGGAGGCATCTACTTATACAACCCACCCCCCGAGTGCTTTTCCTGGATCCCATGGGCTCTTAAGGAGACCTCATAGGCAGCCAACCATTTGGCTATATCATCCCCCTGACTATAGCTGGCAATTATGTCCTTAGGCAAATAGGGTCTGGTCTCCCTGGTTGGTTCTCTAGATTCGCTGCCACCATTCGGAGTAGGAGAGGGTCCCCGTTGCAGGGCCTGGAGTTCTAACTCTTTCAGTTTGAATTCATGAGCCATCCTCCGCTCTTCCCTCTCCTGTTCTAGCCTGGCCAACTCCCATTTCAGTTGCCTCATTTCCCTCCTGTCAGTGAGTTCCGCTTCGGTCAAGCTTCCCCCGGAGACACTACTGCCCCTGCTAGAGTAGGTCATTGGTCCTGGGAGTAGGTTTTCCACCTCAGGGTGGAATAATCCCTCTACCTCTATGACCGTGTCCCGGTCTGTCCCTTCATCCTGTTCCTTCCCTTCCCTGCGTGCTTCCACCCAAGCCCTCAAACTGGTCTGGAGTTCCCCCTTTTGTTGGCAGAAATCCTTTAGCTGGGCCACAGAATAAGTGTCCAGTTCTTCCAGTGCAAATTCCATTTTGCAAAAGGCAATTCAAGGTCAAACACACAAAAAGAATAGAGTTACAAGGGTAACCTGAAGCTACCTCCACCCCACCACCAGGAATAAATTTGGAAAAAGCAAAAGGAGGACCGCTAGGAGAAAACTCCAGGTGTAGGTTAGTGGATTACACTTAGTTACTGCAGAGTAGTCGCAACCACAGTCACCATCCCACCGCTAGACACCAATTTGTTGGACCTAAAGTTGTCAGGTCACCAAGGGTAGCCTGGCCTAGGGTAAGACAATCTCTAATAGAGGCACATGTGTGAAGGTTGCATACCACCCAGCAATAACTTCAAGCAATTCCACTCAAAAATTACGCTACACCAATCTTTGTGTAAAAATATGAGCTGGTTTATAAAAATATTCTTTGTTTACTTCTCACTCTCCTCTCAGTTGCTTTGCAATTAAATACAATATACAATTTTTTACAAGTTCTTTCCACATATATCCAATAACATAAGGAGAATCCGGTTCAGTAGTGCTTAGTCTTTTTACAGTGAATGTCTCTGGGAAACACTTTCTTGTTAGACAGCTAAAGCACCCCCCTTTTCTAATAGAATGAACACCCAGGCTAGGGTGTTTCCGGTTTCCCCAAGAGGATTATTACACTTTAACACAATTCAGATTATCACTTCAGGAGTATCTAGAACTTTGGACCCAAGGAGGTTACCTCCCTGCCCACTGAATGACCCTCCCTTGCAATAGAGGAAGCAATACCAGAATCACAGTTTTCATTTATAATCACATCAACAGCTCTATTATCATCTCTTCTCAAATAGCACAGGATAAGGTCACAACGTCTTTCTCCCTTCCTCCCCTGTAAGAAAAACCCAAAATGTACACCTCTCTCAATTCGATACCCACAGTGTCTCAGGCTTCTTTCCCAGCCTTGAGGTGATTTCCTGCTTCACTCACTCCACTGAGCCTTTTCACCGCCCAGCCTTTTGACAGACCTTTCCCACTAACCAGGCCAGTCAGAAAGTAAATCAGCTTAAGAAGGGAGAATGAGAGAGGGCCTCGGCAGTTACTCCCAAAATTGGGGTCGGGACGAACTCCTCCCCAGACGCTCTATACTCCTCCCCCAGGTTCTCCACCTTACTTGGGGCCTGAACGGAGGATATTGCTGCGTCCTGACTTGATCACCTTCTCCTCCCGTAGGCTCTTGCACAATTTCCGGCCCTTCACCCACTCGCCAGCAAACGGAGGGGACAGAACTGAGGAGGCCGGTATGGCAGACTGACGCGAACCTCGCCGGACACCTTCTGGAGTTGCCGTAGCGCCTGCGCGGGTGATCAGTGTTCCCGCTCGGCGCCGCCTCCCTCACGCAGAGGTCCGATGACTGCTACTGAGCCTGCGCAGGGAATTAGCAGACCGCAGGCTCCCTCACCTCCTTCAGCCGCACCACTGGGCCTGCGCAAGGATAAGCGCTACCCCGGCTCGAGCGCTGCAGCTCAGCAACACCTTCGCCACCACTTGCCACAGATACCAGGGCTCTCTAGCAGCGCAGGGCAGCGGCTCTCGCTCCGGTCTTCTCCCCTGCTTAAGCGGTGAGGTGATCTCACAGAAGGGAGTGGGGCGTTCTTCCAGCCAACAGCTTGAGGAAGTGGGGGGGGCAGAAGGTTCCGGGGGCCTACAGCCATGCTCACCCTGAATCCTTCGGGGAGTAACGTCCAATGAGAGGGATTGGTCAGGGGCAAGAGGGGGAACCTCTCCTCGAAGGGGTTGTCTATCCCTTAGACAAACTAACTTCTTCCAGTGTGTCCTCCTCCCCACACCACTGCCTCTCTCCTCCAGCTCACAGATTGCACAAAATGGCTTCCTGACCTCTGCCCTTATATAGCCTGTCCACACAGGGTCCAGTAGGGTCCAGAAGGTTCTGGAAGGCCTAATGTTAACCTATGGGGCATTCTATGATATGGCAGTTGGGACAGTTGGTAGCCACCATTTTGTGACTCTAAGTGAATTCCTGTCAGGAAAGGCACCTAGGCCTGAGGTGAAAAACTATGAGGGCCAAAGAGCATCTATCCCCCAGGTCAACACCATAAAAATCTAGTGGACACAAAAAGATGGGAAGGGTATGAGGGGCAAAAAGGGGACAAAATAAATAAATAATAGGAAGGGCTACGCAAAAGGCCAGGCAGGTCTAACACAAGGATTATGCAGTGTACACTTATTTACTTGCCCTAATTTACAACCAAGTGTTTGGGATCAATGCGCATGTATAAAGAGATCAGTACCCATACATTAAAGTAAGCTCCAATGCCTAACCTCAATGTCCCTAAAGTTGCCAACCACCAGCAAACGTAGGAATTTCCTGTCGGTAAGGCATTATTATGGGGAATCTCTGTCACAAATGGGAGTGGCCTAGGAGGACTCAAGGCGTGGCCAAAGGAAGGAAAACCAGCCCACAGGGCACACCCATCAATGATCCAATCTGGCTGTTAGTTCACTGTAAATACTCATGTACTTAAAAACTACCTAATTGTAAGGGAGGAGAAACGCTTTCCTATTTAATCTTGGGAATCACAAATGTCACCCAGAGCACAATTGTGGTACAATGTAGAGCACTGATGTCACCTGCCTAACACAGTTGACACCTGTATTCAGGTGCACAGTATATAAAAACCTCAACTGAACCTTGTTATTTTTCTAAATGCGAGGAAATGGATCTTACTAAGCTGCCATGGCTCTTAAAATAAGGAACAAGAGGATGAAGAGAAAGGATATCCTAAAGGTATATGCAGGATCACACTTTTTAGCATGGAAAGCAAAGCATCCTATAAATGTTTTTATGTGTGCAGCAATGAAGGGTACCTGTGCACTGCAGCCAAGGCTACATGTACTAAAGATGTGACAACTCACATTACAACTGAGTGCGGTGTACCTGATAAAACAAATTCAGTAGTATTTGCCACTACTAAGATTTATCTGACAATAAAGGCAAAATGGCCTATTTTGGCTCCTTGCTTCATAGTCACTTTTGTGACTCATGCACAAATCCAAGAGTATGTGGTGCTCAGTTGTCCATACTCCCATTAATTTGATTTCCTGTAAAAACAATGGTTCCTTAACCATCCTCACCATGTATGTACAGACATTTCCTTCTTCCTAGTTGACTGTGGTGGAAGCCATGGTCAAGCAGTAACCACAATCCTAGTCAGGGTAAGTCACAAACACATCCTAAATTAACTTGTTCTCACTAGCTGGTAGCTTGGGACAGAGCAGACAAGCATAACTTAAGAGGTAATGTGTGGAGGGTTTGTGCAACACTTCAAACAGTACAACAGTGAAAATACCACCTGAAAAAGAAGTTAGACAAATAGAGCTTAATTTAATGAACAAAACAAAACCGAAATGACAAAAATCCAATTAAAGGATCTCAAGTCATGCACTTTTGAAATTATAAATGTAAACGCGCAGGACTGGGGTAATTCCTAAAGTTCAGGCTGGCCGCGATAGAGTGTGGTTCGGATACAGGGACCAGATTTGACCTGTTGAAAAGTATGTTAGATGCATCGTCGGCGGAGCCAGATGCAGGCAGCAAAAGGCAATGCCTCATCATCGAAGCACTGGATTGAAGGCGATGCGTCTGCACCAAGCCGCACAAAGTCAGACATGCATCGGAAACTGGAGATGATGCGCCGAGGAGTCGGAGATGCGGTGTCCTTCTTCCTCGCTGCAGCTGGGATGCGTAAGCATCGAGGAAAATGTGCCGGTCCTGATTGGCCCAATGGCGTCGATGCATGAGTTCTGGTAGTGGCACCACTTTATACCCACTTCCACGCCAGGTCTGGATTGGCACCATTTGGCAGGTCAAGACTTGCAGCAAACAAAGCGCAGGTGCTGTTGCTTTATGATTTTAAGTCTTTGATGTGCCTGAGATTTAGAGCAGGGGGTAAGCCATCAAACACTGGGAGTCACTCTGGATTCAGGTGAGATGGGTCCAGTCCTTCCTCAGTCAAGGCACAGGGTAGCAGATAGCACAGCAGCGTAGCAGGGGGCAATTTTTTATAACAAGCATTGGAAATGCACTAAGTCTTGCATTAGAAAAGTTGAAGCTATTGGTCTTGTAAATGTAATACATTTTTAAGTTATATTTATGTTTTTATAATAGCAAATGTGTTAATTTTGTAATTGTAAATGCCAATATTTATAGAATTTGCAAATGTGACACCTATAGCATTATTTAATATATTTTTGTGACATTTGTAATAAAGCTTGAAACATTGAGAGAACATATTTGAACAAGTGGTGCTGAGTGATAATGTGGTGGTGCTGAGTGATGCTGTGGTGGTGCTGAGTGGTGCTGTGGTGGTGCTGAGTGATACTGTGGTGGTGCTGAGTGGTGCGGTGGTGGTGCTGAGTGGTGCTGTGGTGGTGCTGAGTGATGCTGTGGTGGTGCTGAGTGATGCAGTGGTGGTGCTGAGTGGTGCTGTGGTGGTGCCGAGTGATAATGTGGTGGTGCTGAGTGATAATGTGGTGGTGCTGAGTGGTGCTGAGTGATGCAGGGGTTGCGCTGAGTGGTGCTGTGGTGGCGCTGAGTGATGCTGTCGTGGCGCTGAATGATGCTATGGTGGTGCTGTGGTGGTACTGAGTGATGCTGTGGTTGTGCTGAGTGATGCTGTGGTTGTGCTGAGTGATGCTGTGGTTGCGCTTAGTGATGCTGTGTCATGGTTCACCTCGACCCCCAGACTAGGGATGTCAGGGGTTGATTGTTTTAATAAAACCCACCCCTGTCCCGTGCACCAGCACCTCAATGGTAATGATTGTGTGATCTCAGTTTACATTTAGGTGTCCTTTTTACATTGAGCATTCTGTAAGGTTACATGTGAGATTTGCTTGTTGTAACTGTGAACATTCTGTATGTTTCATGAGTGATTTTCTTGTTGTGAATGTTTATTTTAAGACTTTCCTTCCTTAGACCCAGAGTCGCGTGAGGCTCGCAGAAAGGGGAGCTTTGATTTCCGAGAGCCGCGTTCAGCTCTCGGAGGTGCAGCCGCTGCCGCTTGTGTGCGCACACGAGGGAAAGACGCTTGATTCTTGAAAGCCGCGTTCGGCTTTCAGAGTTGCAGACGCGTGCGTGCGCACGTAATTTTGGGTGCGGTTTCCTATTTAAACCGCACCCAAGTTTCTCGAAGCGCTTTGCCTCCTGCCCGCGTACCAGAAGGATCACACTGCCAGTCTCCTCGCGCCTCCAGGGATTTCGACGCCAGCCACTCCCTGTGTCATCGGACATCTGTAGCAATCCGAGGAGCAAGCCTGAAAGAGAAAACAAAACACGAGTTAAGTGCTTTTAGATTCTTCTATTTTTTGGCGCCCAACGAAAGAAAGACCAAGCAAGGACTTGCGAACTCTATTTTTAGGAACTTGTTCTCAGAGACTACTTCATTTTAATGCAGGCATTTTAGGATGCAAGATAACTTTCATTTTATGTTTCCCTTGTGAATTAACCAGCTTAAAAATTCTGATTGTGGTTCTAGTTTGGAAACATTACAAGAAGTGAATATTGTAATGTGAAACTCTCATTTGGTATTGAAAAGTCAATGTATATGATATGTATATGCTCTAGTTTTTTTGGGGAGTTTATTGGAAGAGTGTAGGTGCATCTTTTATGTGTTGCAACAGGTTTGAACACAAGAGAAAATAGAATTGCTTCTCCAACTACCATCTTTCAATAAGTCAAGTAAGTTCGAGTCAAGAAGGGGAATTTAGATAAAACAAGTTATAGATCACTAGTAACATCCCCTCTTGTTCTCTTTAGTTCCTGGGAGCGTGACGTCAACGCATCTTCAAGGGACTTCCTCTACTCCACCTCACAACTCCACGACTACCACTCAATCCACGACAAGAAATACTGGACGAAGGACAGTTGGCACTGATCGCAGGTAGGATACTAGAACGAGAGGGTTTAAGGGGACTAAGCGCTTTAGGGCAAGGGGAGGGAACTAGGGGGCCAAGATAGCTAATCAAAGACCCATAGTAAAACATCGCTTACTCGTTATTTCACAGGTCGACAGCAAAACCCCTTCTTCATCTCATCACGTCCAGTACCGGCCCTCCTCCCTTAAGTCTAGGTTTATTCTTAGCTGTGTAATATTGAAAACAGCAAGTTTATAGTTAGATTTCTGGGAAGTTGGTCCCTTGCGTCTCTGCGAAAACTTCTACGTCGTTCAAGATCTTCAGTCTCTGCTCAAGGTAAGGAACGACGTAGTTTTGGCTTTTGACAGAAGGCAAAGCCCACGAAAATATTTTCGCCCAGACGCAATGGACCAAATAACCTTGCAGGATATAGCAGCCATTTTGAAGGATCTTAGAGATGAGAACACATCTTTACGTAGGGATATGTCAGCTTTACAGGAGTCTATTCAACGGAAGCCCATTTTGTCACCTGCAACCTTTCAGAGCTCTACTTCCGAGTCCGGAACCTCCACTCAAATTCAGGTGGTAACCCCGGTGCCCACTCCTTTAGCACCTCCAGAAAGGTTTACTGGAGATTGTAATAAGTTTTCGATATTTTTACAACAATGTCATCTACATTTTATGGCTAAGAAAACGGCCTTTCCAGATGATTCTTCCAAGATAGCTTTTATGTTATCTTATTTTGGAGGAGATGCAGCCCTTTGGTCTATTCCCTTTGTAGAGAGCGATGACCCGATTCTCTACAATTTGGCTAATTTTGAGCGAGCTTTAAAAAAGATCTTCGCAAAACACGTTTTTGTTCAATCTGCTGATAACGAGTTGTTAGGTTTGAAACAAGGATCTTCAGATTTACTCCATTATATTTCTCAGTTTAATCGCTTAGTTCTTGAGGCAAGATGGCCTTATGATAAAAGGGTTTCTATCTTTTACAGAGGCTTGAGGGGCGATTTAAAAGATATGGTGACACAAATCCTGGAACCCCCTGACGATATTACTGATTTCATAGACTTAGTGGTTAAACTGAATAGCCGTATAAACGAAAGAAAGGGAGAAAAAGGAAAGAGCGACAACAAATTGATATTTGTCAAGGAAAGAGGTTCTACGCCTCGTGAGGTCTCTTCTAGAGTTGAGGCGGCGGAACCTATGCAAATAGGAACAGTTAGGGGTCCCCTATCTAAAGAAGAAAAAGATAAGAGGCGAAAGATGAATCAATGCCTATATTGTGGGAAATCTGGTCATTTTGTTAAAGATTGCCCTACTCGTCCCGTTAAAAGTAAGACTAAAACCTCTGATATAGCGGCAGTTCAGCAGCCTTCGGAAAACTAGAAAGCTCGGCTAATGAAGAGGTCAGTTTGTCGAGTACTGTTTCTAATTTGGCCTCTATTGCTCCACCATCCAGTTGTAAACACTTCTGTATCATAGTAGAATTAAAGTATTTATTTTCCCCCTCTCCTGGAAAAAGAGTTGAAGCAGTCATTGATTCAGGAGCAACTGGAAATTTTGTAGACTCTCATTTCTTCTCCCAGTTAGGTTTCAAATCCGTCCTAAAGGATCATCCAGAGATAGTGAGAGCAGTAGATGGGAAAGAGTTAACGTCCGGGCCCATCAGTAGACAATCCGAGGTTTTAGAAATGGATTGTTCAGCGATCCATAGGGAAAGGATAACTTTTGACTTAATCGATGCACCTCAATTCAGACTAATATTGGGAATTCCTTGGTTGGTTTCACACAATCCTCAGATAGACTGGGAATGCAAGACTTTGACTTTCAAGTCCTCTCTTTGCCTAGATCAATGTTTTCTTTTAAAGAAAAATGAGGATGTTATTCAAGGACATGACTTTTGTACAGAATCTACTAGTGTTTTAATGTTTGAAGGGGTTCCTTCTGTTTATTCCGACCTCTCCGACGTCTTTGATAAAAAGAAAGCTAACACACTTCCTCCTCACAGGGATTTTGATTGCAGGATAGACCTAGTTCCCGGAGCAACCTTGCCCTGTAGCAGAATTTACGCATTAACAGAGAAAGAAAATCTACACCTTAGGGAGTACCTAGATGAATTCTTGGCTAACGGGTTCATCCGACATTCCAAGTCGCCTGTGTCATCAGCTCTCTTTTTTATTCCTAAAAAAGGGGGGGAATTGCGCACGTGCATCGATTACAGGGCTCTGAATAACGTGACCATTAAGAACAGGTACCCTTTACCTCTGATTCCAACATTATTAGATCAAGTTAAAAAGGCCACTATTTATACTAAATTGGACTTACGCGGGGCTTATCACCTTGTTAGAGTCAGAAAAGGCGACGAATGGAAAACTGCATTCAGAACCAAATTCGGCCTTTTCGAATACCAAGTAATGCCTTTCGGACTTTGTAATGCCCCTGCTGCCTTCCAATTTTTTATAAATGAAGTTTTACATGAGTTCTTAGATGTATGTTGTGTTGTCTACATAGATGACATCTTGATTTTTTCCAACTCTGAAAAAGAACATGTACAGCAGGTTCGGGCTATTCTTCAAAAATTGCTTTCCAACTCTTTATTCGTAAAATTGGAGAAAAGTCTGTTTCACGTTTCAAGAGTGGATTTTCTAGGATATATCATCAGCCCTAACGGTATTGAAATGGACCCCAAGAAGGTGGAAGCTGTAAATTCTTGGCCTAGCCCTTCTTCAGTGAAACAGGTGTAGAGTTTTTTGGGCTTTGCAAATTTCTACCGCCGTTTCATCCAAGATTTCTCCCAGATCATTACACCCATCACCAAATTGTTGCGTAAAGGAGCAAGATTCGTCTGGACAGACCAGGCAGAATTGGCCTTCTTAGAATTGAAGAAAAGATTTACCACAGCTCCCATCTTAAGCCACCCAGACCCCAGTCAGCCTTTCATTGTTGAAGCTGATGCCTCGCAGTTGGCGCTTGGGGGAATCCTATCTTAAAGAAATACTGACACAGGCCAAATGCATCCCATAGCCTTCTACTCCAGAAAGCTCTCTGAAGCTGAATTGAACTATGCCATAGCCGATAAAGAACTTTTAGCAATAAAAGCAGTTTTTGAAGAATGGCGTCATTACCTGCTCGGTGCTCGACACCCAGTCACAATATACACGGATCATAGGAATCTTCAAGCATTAAGATCAGTAAAGGCTTTATCCGCTAGACAGTTGAGGTGGTCGATGTTCTTTAATGATTATGATTTCGTGATCACGTATCGTCCTGGAAAAGAAAATTTGAAGGCTGATGCCTTATCTAGAATTGGGTACAATTTAACTGAACAAACTGAATCTTCTCATGAAAGTCAACCAGTAATTCCAAACTCTCGCTTTCAAGCTGGTTTATCCTGTTGTCCAGTGATTTCTGATATCAAAAGAGAACTAACTTCTAAAGGACTTGACGAGTGGAAAAAAAAGTACCCTCTTCTTCAGCAAAGAGATGATTTGATTTTTATGCAAGATCTCGTTTTTGTACCCACTGTAAAGATCAGGGAAGAGATATTTCATTTCCACCATGATACTTCTTTGACTGCTCATCCTAGTGCGATGAAAACATACGAATTAATCAAAAGAACTTTCTGGTGGCCTTCCATGTTTAAGGATGTACAAGATTTTGTAGAAACTTGTAGTGTTTGTATTCAAAACAAACCCTTACATCAAGCTCCTAGTGGTCTGTTAACTCCACTCCCAATTCCACCTCAACCTTGGCACACAATTTCTTTGGATTTTATTGTGGAACTTCCTATTACCAAAAAGGGTTTTTCTACTATACTGACCATAGTTGACCAGTTTTCACGTATGGCTCATTTTGTTCCCTTAAAGAAATTACCTACTGCTTTGGAATTAGCTCATCTGGTAATGACAAATGTGATTCGATTACATGGTATTCCTTCGGTGGTCATTTCCGATAGAGGGTCTCAGTTTATTTCCCGAGTTTGGCAGAATTTGAGTACTCTTTTAAACATGGAAGTCCGCCTATCTTCAAGTTACCATCCTCAAACGGATGGTTTAACTGAACGCACTAATCAGACCATTGAACAGTTTATTCGCTGTATGTTAACAAGTGCAGAGGAAGAATGGTCAGATCTAATCAGTCAATTGGAATTTGCTTACAATAACGTAAATCATACTTCTCTAGGGATGTCCCCATTCTTTTGTAATTATGGTTACCATCCCAAAAATTTCCCTGAGGAGATAAAGACACTAGATACTGTACCAGCCATTACAAGTTATGTTTCTAAACTATCGTCAATCCAAGAACTAGCGGCGTTCAAGCTTGCACAAGCAAAAGAAACTCAGAAAAGATCTGCAGACAAGCACATGACTGTACAACCATCTTATTCTTCTGGAGATAAGGTTTGGTTAAGCACCAAAAATCTGAGAATTAAGGGAAATCGCAAGTTTAACCCAAGATTTATCGGCCCTTTTGTTATAGAAAAGGTTATAAATCCCGTATGTGTCAGATTGAATCTTCCCTCAAAATACAGAATCCATCCTGTATTTCATGTGTCCTTAGTCAAACCCTTTCATCCAAAAACTCGAATAATCCAGCCCCCATCTTCTTTAATGATTGATGGAGACTCCGAATTCGAGGTGAAATCCATCTTAGATTCCAAGAGAATTCGAGGGAAATTGTTTTATCTGGTTGATTGGAAGGGATATGGTCCTGAAGAAAGATCATGGGAACCTTTGGAGAATCTGAAACATGCTCCTAGAATAGTAAGATCATTCCATGCTCGTCATCCAGATAAACCAAAACCCATCCTACCCGTTTTGGGGGGGATCTTGAGGAGGGAGTACTGTCATGGTTCACCTCGACCCCCAGACTAGGGATGTCAGGGGTTGATTGTTTTCATAAAACCCACCCCTGTCCCGTGCACCAGCACCTCAATGGTAATGATTGTGTGATCTCAGTTTACATTTAGGTGTCCTTTTTACATTGAGCATTCTGTAAGGTTACATGTGAGATTTGCTTGTTGTAACTGTGAACATTCTGTATGTTTCATGAGTGATTTTCTTGTTGTGAACGTTTATTTTAAGACTTTCCTTCCTTAGACCCAGAGTCGCGTGAGGCTCGCAGAAAGGGGAGCTTTGATTTCCGAGAGCCGCGTTCAGCTCTCGGAGGTGCAGCCGCTGCCGCTTGTGTGCGCACACGAGGGAAAGACGCTTGATTCTTGAAAGCCGCGTTCGGCTTTCAGAGTTGCAGACGCGTGCGTGCGCACGTAATTTTGGGTGCGGTTTCCTATTTAAACCGCACCCAAGTTTCTCAAAGCGCTTTGCCTCCTGCCCGCGTACCAGAAGGATCACGCTGCCAGTCTCCTCGCGCCTCCAGGGATTTCGACGCCAGCCACTCCCTGTGTCATCGGACATCTGTAGCAATCCGAGGAGCAAGCCTGAAAGAGAAAACAAAACACGAGTTAAGTGCTTTTAGATTCTTCTATTTTTTGGCGCCCAACGAAAGAAAGACCAAGCAAGGACTTGCGAACTCTATTTTTAGGAACTTGTTCTCAGAGACTACTTCAATTTTAATGCAGGCATTTTAGGATGCAAGATAACTTTCATTTTATGTTTCCCTTGTGAATTAACCTGCTTAAAAATTCTGATTGTGGTTCTAGTTTGGAAACATTACAAGAAGTGAATATTGTAATGTGAAACTCTCATTTGGTATTGAAAAGTCAATGTATATGATATGTATATGCTCTAGTTTTTTTGGGGAGTTTATTGGAAGAGTGTAGGTGCATCTTTTATGTGTTGCAACAGGTTTGAACACAAGAGAAAATAGAATTGCTTCTCCAACTACCATCTTTCAATAAGTCAAGTAAGTTCGAGTCAAGAAGGGGAATTTAGATAAAACAAGTTATAGATCACTAGTAACATCCCCTCTTGTTCTCTTTAGTTCCTGGGAGCGTGACGTCAACGCATCTTCAAGGGACTTCCTCTACTCCACCTCACAACTCCACGACTACCACTCAATCCACGACAAGAAATACTGGACGAAGGACAGTTGGCACTGATCGCAGGTAGGATACTAGAACGAGAGGGTTTAAGGGGACTAAGCGCTTTAGGGCAAGGGGAGGGAACTAGGGGGCCAAGATAGCTAATCAAAGACCCATAGTAAAACATCGCTTACTCGTTATTTCACAGGTCGACAGCAAAACCCCTTCTTCATCTCATCACGTCCAGTACCGGCCCTCCTCCCTTAAGTCTAGGTTTATTCTTAGCTGTGTAATATTGAAAACAGCAAGTTTATAGTTAGATTTCTGGGAAGTTGGTCCCTTGCGTCTCTGCGAAAACTTCTACGTCGTTCAAGATCTTCAGTCTCTGCTCAAGGTAAGGAACGACGTAGTTTTGGCTTTTGACATGCTGTGGTGGTGCTGAGTGATGCTGGGGTTGCGCTGAGTGGTGCTGTGGTTGTGCTGAGTGATGCTGTGGTGGTGCTGAGTGTTGCTGTGGTGGTGCTGAGTGGTGCTGTGGTGGTGCTGAGTGACGCTGGGGGGTTCTGCTGAGTGGTGCTGTGGTGGCGCTGAGTGATGCTGTGGTGGCGCTGAGTGATGCTGTGGTGGTGCTGAGTGGTGCTGTGGTGTTGCTGAGTGATGCCGTGGTTGTGCTGAGTGATGCTGTGGTTACGCTTAGTGATGCTGTGGTGGTGCTGAGTGGTGCTGAGTGATGCTGGGGTTGCGCTGAGTGATGCTGTGCTGGTGCCGAGTGATGCTGTGGTGGTGCTGAGTGGTGCTGTTGTGGTGCTGAGTGATGCTGTGGTGGTGCTGAGTGGTGCTGTGGTGGTGCTGAGTGATGCTGTGGTTGTGCTGAGTGATGCTGTGGTTGCGCTGAGTGATGATGCGGTGATGCAGAGGGCAGAAAGGCACAAAAAGCCAGTCTAACAGAGGGCAGAAGGGAAGAAAAACAAGGGGAAAACTAGTCTAACAGAGGGCAGAAGGGCACAAAAAACGAGTCTAACAGGGGGCATGGAAATTCAATGAGGACTTTCCAGGTGGCATATGGACTCATAAGTACAGAACACAGAAAGTTAACAACACAAAAGGGTTCCAGGGACCAGAACTCACTATATGGCACGAATGAGATGCAAAAGTAGATAAAAAGCACCCAACCACTTTGATGAAAGCAAATAGAGTATATGAATTAAATACACATGAGACATACAAATGAGAGGAATAGAAGTAAGAAAGCAAGCCCAAGTGAAGTATGTTTGTCGTGAAAGGTTAAGGGAATGGACAGAATTGTGATACTTGTCCACTGCCAAATTGCATGTTTCGTGGATGGGCTTGACTATGAGCACACAAGCGAATCGACAAGCAAACCGGATCACCCCCATGTCAACAGCCAGGTTAATAGGAAAAATGAATACTCTACTCAGAAGCCAGCATTGTAGGGCTAAAATAGAATCCCTGGCAAGGTGCACAGTGATGTAAGCAGATGGTAAAAAGACAAGCAAGTGCAAGTGCAGGCTGATATCAGCTGGTAAATCCCTAGATGTTAATTACTCTTGCGTGCTGCTACTAGAGAATATGCTTGTTGCTGTGGATGTCTGGTAACACGTCATCTGATGTTTGCAAGGCAAGCGTGGAGGCATAGAGAGAGGCTTTACACAAGGAGAGCCCTTGCCCCCATTAAAAGGTGCGGGATTCACAGGAATCCAACCATGGCAAGGTGCCTGAACAATATGACGGGGGCATAATACCATGTGCTCTGAGTTGCATTAAACAAATCAATGAATTCTGGGACTTGCAGTTTTTGTTGCTTAAATTGAACCAACTTAACTAAGAAACATTATAACAATGATTTATACAAAAGGCGAGCGCTGCAACCGATGTCTTCCGAACAACGAGTGATTTGATAATGCAGAACAAGGAATTATTTTAGTATCCAGTCAGGAGGGGGGTCATTCAAACGAGCAAAGCCGAGAGTTTTGGCTTTTGTTGAAGAGATTGGTACAGTGCAAACGTGTAGAACGGATACAATTTGGGAACATTTTTACTTTATATCTTTGCTGCAGTACATTGCAGAATATGAGATGCAGTGTACGTAACACGGTGTAAATATTTTAAAGAAACGTTAAGGCCGAAGATGCATGGCATAGATTTCGGGAACAAACTTCTCTATGTTCATCCTTCGTTACTGACATGGACATATTATTGGACAACCAAAAAACAGCCTTGAGAACAAGCGTTCATGTGAAGCAGGGGAGGGGGGGTAATGCGAGACAGAAAGTACCGCTGGCCGGCCGTGGGCAGTGGATAATTAGGGGAGGAGAAATGCCCGAGGCCGAGCGAGCGCATGCTGGGGGAAGCTTCAGAAACCAGTGGGAGGGAGGCTGATTGCTTTGATGTGGATGCAGATGGTGCCTGTGGGGGGAAAAGCGCGTGCGTACAGCACACAGAAAGTTAACAACACAAAAGGGTTCCAGGGACCAGAACTCACAATATGGCACGAATGAGATACAAAAGTAGAGAAAAAGCACCCAACCACTTTGATGAAAGCAAATAGAGGATATGAATTAAATACACGGGGCATACAAATGGGAGGAATGGAAGTAAGAAAGCAAGCCCAAGTGAAGTATGTTTGTCTTGAAAGGTTAAGGGGATGGACATAATTGTGATCCTTGTCCGCTGCCAAATTGCATGTTTCGTGGATGGGCTTGACTATGAGCACAAAAGCGAATCGACAAGCAAACCGGATCACCCCCATGTCAACAGCCAGGTTAATAGGAACAAGTTTAAAAAAATAAAAGGAGAAACGCGAGACACGGCCTGGCGGCCGTGAAATTGAAAGTTGGGAGGGGGGAGGAGAAACGCGCAGTGAAGTGAATAATTAGGGGAGGAAAAATGTCTACCTGAGGCCGAGCGCACGCTGGGGGAGGCGCGCGCAGGACAGGGAGAGAGTGGGAGGACTTAAAGTGAAGAGCCAATGAAAGAACTTAAAAAAAGTGCATGTTGCGAGAATGCACGTCCTTGTGTTCACGTGAACTGCATGAAATCGAGCTCTGGTTAAGCCACAATATTTCTCGCAACCTCAATGCGCACGCGCATTGACAGGCAAGACCTAAAAAGAAAGGGGCGCATCGGGCCCCCCTCCTAAGGCTCTTTGAGTCCTAGGAGCCACAGCCTCCCTGGGGCTTTATCTTTATAATTGGAGGTGGCTGCATAGACCCCACTCCTGTGGTTCATTGAAGCCCCAGGGAGCAACACCCCCTGGGGCTTTTTTTTTACAGAAGGAGGAGGGCCGCACTAACCACCCTCTTGGGGTTTTAGAAGCCCTGGGAACCATCATCCCCGGGGTAATAAAGTATACTATTGAAGGGGGGCACTGGGGCCCTCCATGCTTCAGGGACCCCCACATCTCTGGGGCCCATCAAATATATAAAACTGGGAGGGGGGCTGGGCAATATACGGCCCTGTGGACCATCACCTCCCGGGGGCAGGCTTGTTAAAATGAAAGGAGAGGGGCCCCCTTTCCTGGAGCCCTTAATGGTACTGAGGATTACCAACCCCCAGGGCTGGCTCCTGCTATGTCCCGGCATGCCCACTCTCTGGATATTGAGGTTTGCCTTGACTTGGTGGGAACTGTGACAGCTTCCACCAAGTCAGAGCAGACGATAACTCTGCTGCAAGCAATCGGGCTATGTTAAACTGCTCTGGCTTGCTGGGAGCAGAGTTTTCACCTGTTTCCCTGCCCGATGTGAAGTGGGCAGGGAAAAAGATGAAATATTTGCTCTCACACAGAGGGAGCTTCTTGTTTAGCAGTTCCCTGTGTGTGAGAGCAATGCCAGCTCCAGCTGGAGGCGGGGAGCTGGCAGGGACCACAGGGGCATTCAACCTACCCCCATGGTCTCCATCTGTGCTGAATGGGTGCCCTGGGTGGCTCCAGGACACCCAGAATTTGAAAGGCAGGCCCCAGGAAATGGGTTTACCTTGACTAAAATCGGCCTGGGGAGGGGGCAGCGTGTATCCCCCCCCCTTCTAATAACTGGGTAGGCATCCCCACCCACCTTAGTAATATAAAAAGGTCTTCCCGCCTTTTGCCAGGATTATGGACAGCTTACCAAAAGTCCCCATACGCATTTCCCGCCAATTTTAGTGACATTTTCTTAATGCTGAGGGATATGAGGACAATTTCAGAAAACAAAGAAGTATTTGCTTCATATAGCTAAGAGGTAGTGCCCTTGTTTTTAATCTCATTGAACTCTCTTTAGGAGGATTCATGTTATCATAGATTTCTGGATAAAGAAGCCGAAGGAACAATCCAAATTGACAAAATGTGCACAAGGTCACTAGAGACATTTTCTCATGGTCCATTACACTGATGTAGTGTAGAATACGCACTGGACATTTACCCAATGAGGTAGCAGTTACTAACTAACCAAAAGAAAGTACTCCTCTAGATATTTGTTAGCAAAACTGTGGACTCTTATTGGATAAAGGGGTAGGTGCAGTTCTGTTGTGTCCCCACTCACAGACCTACTCAGACACTCCCACAACAACTCACCAACCCATTCAGACATTTATGCACCCACTCACAGACCCACTCAGACACTCATGCACCAACTTACAGAACCCCTCATACTCTTTCACAGCCACTCACAGATCTACTCAGAGACTCAAGCACTGACTCACAAACCTACACAGAGACTCATGCACCTACTCACAGACCCACTCAGAGACTAACACACTCACTTCCAGACCCACTCGGAGACTCACACGTCCACTCACAGATTGATTGAGACACTCAAACACTTACTCACAGACCAACACACACTCATGGAGCCACTCGTAAACCCACTCAGACACTCTTTTATCCACTCACAGACCTACTCAGATACTCACTCATGCACCCACTCAGACACCCACTCAGAATCTTATACATGCACTCAGACACTCATGCACCAACTCACAGACCCACTCAGGTACTCATGCAGGAATTACATCAAAACCAGATCATAAAGCTGCTTTGGAGGTTGATTTAGAAATGAAATAAATAGGGAACAATGAAACTATCTCATCAACAGTTCTTAGTAACATTTGAGGGGAAATGGCAGTTTTGGTTGTGGCCATCATCCAAATTACCAAAATTATTTTGGAAGTATATACCTCTATACGTCCAGACAATTTAGTTCCTGTCGCCTCACCAGCGCAACTCAAAACTAAATATGAGTCTTAGGGCCCTATTACGATGCTGGTCTGACTTTGTAGAAGAGTGCCGGGCATCCACGGCTGCTGCAGGTAAGAGAGATGACCACGAGGGAAAATTAATTATCAATTTAATTTCCCTTCGTGGTCATCTCTCAAAATACCCCCCACCCTGCCCCACCACCCCACGGCTCTCATCTGCAGCGGCTGCGGCTGCCCAGCACTCTTCTACGAAGTCAGACCGGCATAGGTCAATGACCAATTTGAGGGAGGTCCCTACAGTTTTGTTTCTAAACGGTGGCCAAGCTGTTGATATACAGGGCAAACAAAAAAGGAGCAAGGACACAACCCTACCTGTCCTACCTCTCTATGCCAAACGCACTGGTACATTCACCCCTGAGACCTTAGATTACCTTAGCCCTGCTCCCCGAGTACAACTCTCTGAGAAAGGATATCATCTGAGGGCCTACTCCAAGCTCCTTTATGACGGACCACAGCTCTCTGTACAGCACATAGAATCCTCCAGGGGAAAGGACCTTCCATTCTAAGGAAATTAGTGGTGCCTTATAAAGCTAACAGAGCTTTGCGCTCCGATCAGAAACATCTGCTTCGGGTTCCCAGGGTTCACAAGGCCCGTACTGGTGGTAGAAGATTTTCGGTCCATACAGCCACTCTCTGGAACGCGCTTCCGCTGAAGATGCGCTTAGAGTCTGGCACTCTTCGTTTTCGGAAGCTTCTGAAAACACACCTATTTCCCATGTGATGTATCTGATCTGGCTCTGCGGATATTGTTGTTGCCTGGACAAGCGCTGGGATGCCCGAGGGTAACTACGTGCTATATAAAACTCTAAATAAATAAATAAAATAAATAAAATATCATGCAAAACATAATCAAATGCATTAAGTAAGTCTGCAAATGCTAAAACCAGGTAGCCCTTCTTAATATCAGTGTACTTTCCAACTAACAGGTTGAGTTTGAGTCCCCGTTTGATTGGCCCCAGTCCTCTGAAAAAATCCAATTGTAGATCAGAGAGTTTCTCATTGCTTTATTCTCCCTCTTCTAATCTTTTCACTAAAATTAGGCCTGCGACTTTTACCAGGGAGTCAAGTAGTGAAATAAGGCAATAACAGGCTAGGTTGGAGTGGTCACCGTTGAAGATGGGGACTATTAAAGAATCCGAAAAAGTGTTCAAGATACCAAATCTGCAATACGCCCCAAACACCACAGTCAGGCTAGGTTTCAAAAGGGTAAATTTGCCTTAAAAAGATCAATGGGAATGCCATCTGGGCCGGGAGCTTTCCCGCCCTTACTAACCATGAGGGCCCTGTTAATCTCATCCAATGAAAATGAAAGACTGGCATGACTACCTGGGAGATCCACTGAATCAGCTGAATCAACAGGCACTAGCTCAGCATTAAAGAGATTAAGGAGCCTTAGACTTTTCGTCCTGGGGTAATAAAGACTTAAAGGTGTTTTACGTTATTACATGGAATAGATAATGGAATAGATCTTTAGGAAATGAGCCTCCCAGGCAGATTCAGTGATGGCAGCCTCCAGTCTTGAGCCCTGTAACTCCTTAAAACGGGACTGTTAATAATGCGCCAGAAGGTTCAGCAATCTTTGGTCATACTTGCTTCAATTAGAAACTCCTGTGCTGCGTTCTTTTACCCCTTCCCTGCTCATGACGAGCTCAGCTCGTCATGAGGCACAGTGGAGCTGTGCTTATGACGAGCTGACCTTGTCATGAACAATGGGAATTACACATGCTCCGCACAGGAGGGGAAAACCACTAGCAGCCAAGGTGTTAACTCTTTTTTCCTATCATTCAAGGCTAATTTACAGTCACGTCTGCACATCTTCACTTCCCGTCTGCACTTTGGGGATTTATGGAGAACCTCTTAAGTTTCTTATGGACTGTTAGACCTGGCATCTTTGGCGTGGTTTCCCCTGTTTTTTTGCCTCTACCTACTTTATTTTTTACGCTGTGCTGGATTTCGTTTTTGCTCCTTTAATGCTTTGGGCACTTTGCCACTGCTGATCAGAGTCAAAGCACATGTGCTCCCTAAGTAAATTGATATTGTAATTGGTTACCCATGATTGGCATATTTGTATCACCAAGATGTACCAGGGCGGGTGATTCAAATACTACTAGTGGGCCTGCAGCACTGATTGTGCCACCCACATGAGTAGTCCTAAAATGGTGTCTCAAGCCTGTCACCGCAGTGCCTGTGTGCAGTCTGTGAACTGCCATGTCAACCTGGCCAGTGTCCCCACTAACCAGGCCTAACCCTTCACTTTCTGTACACATTGGACACCTTTATGGAAGACCCAATGTACCCCTCTGGGCAGGGTGCAGTGTATGTGAAAGGTAGAGCATGTACTAGTGCAGGTGACATGCTCTGGTACTGAATTACAGCCATTTTAGTTTTTCACTATTGTAAGGCTATCTTGTCCATAGACTATCATGGGGAATGCTGTGTACAGTGGTTACCTGAATATCTTCCCATAGAAGCAAGATAGGACATAAAAGTCTGGTATCCCTGAACTCAGAATTTAATAACCCATCTTTTAGGAAAGGTGTTTTTTAAATCCTGTGTTTAAGAACAGCACTTTTAGAAAGTGGCTGATCTCTTGTCTGACCTTTCTGTGTGCCTTGGCCTGTTTGTGAATTGACTGTCTGGTTTGTGAGTGGCAGGGGCTGGGTGGCTCCCAGAGGCTGAGTGGGCCATCCCAGGGCTGAATAGCACCATTTGCATCTAGAGTGGTGTAGGGGGTAGCACCTGGGCCAGAATAGGACCGTGCCTGCCTTCCACAATGCTGGCTCCACCACCGGCTGACGACCCTGCCCCTCTCTCTGAAAGGAAAGGAGAGGCCAGGAAAACTAAGTGCTCAAGGAATACCCAGAACTGGTTCAGACCGGGCTCAGAGTTCTCCTGCGCAAAGGGAACAAAGACTTTTAGGAATATAAGTATAGAACCCCAGACTACAGAAAATTAGAATATCCTGGAATCAAGAAGGAACCTCTGCCAAGGAAAAAGCCGGACGACTGAAGAGGAAGGACTGTCCTGCTGTGTGTTTGTTGGCTGACCTGCAGTTGCTTTGCTGTCAAGGAGAGGGGAAGGACGTTGCTGTTGCTATGTCCCCTTGCTTGAAGAGATCTCCAAGGGCCTGAGTTGAGCTGGATCCCTGTTAAGAAGTCCCTGGAGAAAAAGGACTTCACCCCCAGCTTCCCCCCTGAACTCTATTGAGAGAGTTCTGTCCTTCCTAGAGTGCTTGGGCCAGTTGTGGTGCCTCTGGAAGTTGTACCTGTTGGCTGGGATGCTAGACAAGAAAAACTGAGTCTTTCTACCAAATGTCACGCATCGCTTACTTGCGGAGTGCATCCCCGTCACTGCGAGGAAATTCCCGCCGCCGCGTACATTGAGATCTGTTGCCGCTGCAAGAACGGATGCATCCTTCGCTTGCAGAACGCATCGCTCCGGTGCGGGAAAATTACCATCGCTGTGAGTATCATCGCAGAGCCTGTCGTCAATGGGTGAGAATGTCACACCGCTTGCTTACGGACCGCATCACGTCTCTGCGAGAGTCATCGCAGAGCCATCGCATCGAGGGGCCGTGAGAGGAGAAGATCGACGCTACGCTGCGCATCGTCGCCGCACCTGAGATTTGTCACAAGTACCTACCTGTGCCAACTAGAGACCCCGAATTCTAACATGGACCATAGAGCATTTAAGATTAAACCAACCTGGTCAGTTATTATTAGGCTGACACTTAGGGCCAGTTACATTGTTCTTAATCCAAAATGTTGAGGAAAGCTTCCAAAGTGTCGGTAGCATTAGAAGTGTCATCTAGGAAGATATCAAAGGCCTCGCTATGTTCAATGACCAGATTTTCAATCAATCCCTCCAGCAGGGAACCGATGACTACATGAACCTTTTCCCACATTTTCAACGTGTCGCAGACGGTTTGGATTTTCACTTGTATTGCGTCCCTGCATTCAACTTTGAAAACATACAGCCCTGAAGAGTCACATCCTCCACACGATGTGATGAAACACGTGTCGGCTGGTTTTCACTTGTACTGATCAAGATTGAATTATAAATATATTCTCTACGCAACTCTGGATTTTGACCTTCATTATGTTGTCTGCATGAATCTTATCCTACTTATTGGGTTCTGACACTAGAACCAGACATTTTGATACATGTGCTCAGGACTTGGACTTTCTTCTAGAATAGTCAGAAAAAGCAGTTAACAAGCATTGCAGTCCTATTGAGGACCTGCTAAGCAACACAATATCGTCAGCATATTGTAGGATGTTCAGTGGGTTGTTCACCAAATGCAGTGCTTCCTTGATTACTACATGTAAACTACAATTCAAATGTAAAACAAACAGATTAAATGAAAAGAGTCTTGTTTTAGACCATCACTTGTGGGAATCTTTTTTGTGGTTGCTCACCCATCTCCTAGTTTTACTCTCACCCATGTCTTTTGAATAAGAGCTGAATGACTCATAATAGTTCTGCCGATATTTCCCCTTTGCTTAATTTGACCCACAAAGCCAAGCATGTGTAAAGTGAAGATTTGTTTCTAAGTCATAGCTACTGCCAGTGACATCAAATTTACAGTGGTGCCTGTACCTTTTTGAGAAACAGTTTGGCAAATTGGTAGCATTGGTTTTGCTGAAACCCAATCCTGAAGATCCTTCAATAAAAAGGCTAGAGTGAAATTTTGCCTATTTAACAATTAAGGCCATCAATCTATTGTTGGTCGGCCTATAGTTGGTCGGGTCATCTCTTTTATCTCTTTTGTAAATAAGACGGAGTATAGTGCCTCCTCAGGAGTCAGGTATGAAGTTTACAGTCAAGCAGTTATTAAACTAGATACACAATTTAATTGACCAAACATCCGACTCAGATTTATATAAGGCTGTTGGGAGACCATTTGGGGCAAGGGTGCCCTCTCTGTCTTAACCTCTTTCACTTGCTGAAGTTCTGTAAGAGGGTGGCTGAGATGCTCTATATCTGTGAGTGTTCTAACATTTTGTAGTAGAAGGTCCTTTGGATTTGTTGCCCCCTATAATTGTTCTACATGCTTCAACCATGCTGTTTCTGAGATGTTTGCGGTATGAACCATGAATGTACCATAGGTCAAGCCATTGATAAACTTTCAAAAGGGTTTTGCGTCACCCTTTCTGCATATGTGTTGCATTATTATTAATTTATGTAGTCAGCCTTAGCCTTTCAAATTACTTTCTTATATGTTGACCTAATCTCCCTTAATTTCAGATAATGTGATTGTCTGACAGATATTGGGAGTGTACTAAAGACTGTTAAGTTACATATTTAGTTTAAGGTTTTCTCCCCATAGAGTTTTAGTGAACCATTAATTTTTACTTTCATTGGGGAGCAGCCTAATCACTTCCAGCAACATTGTAGTAAAGTAAGTCCAAGCATTGATCATCAGCATTGTGACTCCTCCTAATTAGACCATGTGTGTAAAAACTGCTTCGAATAATAAATAACGAGAGTTATATTGGCTTTTTTCAACTTTAATCTGTTTAAGGAGCAGGCTTATGATTGTGTTGGTAGAGACGTCTCCTGGATCTTAACAGAATTATAAGCAATCAGCATTATTAATTGTAGAAAGTGATCTCCTTTGATCTGGAGTCTATTTAATACCTAATAACAATGTGGAGCTGCTGGGTGGTCTTCTTTAAGTGGCCTATTTAAGACACGATGATCTAATTGATGCAGTCTCCAAAACGGTCTCACCCAAATTTTTCCTTTTTATAGAGCTCTAAATAACTTGCCCAGATGAGTATTAGGCAGCCAAACCACTTACTGTGTTCTCTTTGGTGTTCTGATGTATGTAACTAATATCGATTTTGCTAAAAGAACAGCAGAGTAAAAAATGTATTCATCTAACTCTGTTTCACATTTGGATTGGTTACAGAATATTCAAGTAGTTAAATCCAAACTAAAGAAGACCCAACCACTGAAGATAAAGTTGCTGAAGGGTGTCTTCCCAGAGTGGGAGAGCTAATTTAGTCATTCATCCCTGGCAGAAAGTCTTCAGGCCATGGTTCAAATGACTTGTATTAGTTCTTGGAGTAGAAAGCACACACACTGTAATCCTGCCACAGCTTCCTGTTGTGAACAAAAAATGGCAGGAGTTGATTGATCAGATTAAAAAGCACTATGTGACCGATTGTGCTCAGCGGACCTTTGATGGCACCGATGTGTTTCCATATTAGGCAAGTAAGTCCTCTCCCTATTCTTAAAATGCATCAAGAAGCATACAGCTTGAAAAAATTGTTCCTATTCCATGAACTAGTTAGCCAGCTGTTTAAACAGCTTTGCACCCATCATCAAGTACTGATCCAGACATGGTGCAAACATCATCTTCAATAAATGAACTTGCTACTATCTTATCAATGCATGCCTGTACCACAACTTAAACTGCAATCGTATGTGCTCCACTGAAAGAATCTGCAACAATTTAAATATCATTTATGCAAGAAATTGTTCCATTTATAAATGAGCCCAATTGAGATCCCGAAATGGGGGTTATTTTACATCTGTTTCTCTAAGAAGCACCAGAAAGATTCCCTTCAGGTGGATTATTACCTGTTGCTGAGGCCGTGACAGGTATAGCCACCCATCAGGGTCTCACATTTTGATCTTTGCTGCAATATCATTTGTGACTTACAATGTGGATAATTATCCAATTTATAGTGGATGGGCACTGTCATCATGAACGTTTAGCACCATTCTCTTGTGTGTCTCATTCATCTCCCCTGAGGTGGAAGCCGGGGGTAGGCTCTCCGTAAATTTTAAAAATTACCTTACTGTGTATTTCAGTTGTGTTTTAAGACTATTTCTGTTCATTTTAAAAGGAACCTATCTGCTCCTTGCAGTGTTTGAACCCTGCTCCCCGCGCAGAACGACTAAGGTTCTGACGCGGTCTGAGACAGGGCTAGCCGCCATCTTTTTGGGGGATACGAGATTAGCGCACCAGTTGTTGGGCCGCCTCCTACTCTCCTCCATCCCATAAAATGGACGCTGGACTCCGTTCGCGCAGCGGGCGCGCCAAAGGCAAGCCCGTCTGGGCCCATCCGGGCCGGACAGGGCCCAGGGGCCAGTCCCCCTGCATCAATCATAATAGACAACCCCATGATATCACATAACAGGAACCAACTCATTCAATTAAGAGGTAGGATTGGCGCAAATTGTACTTTGTTATCTACACAACAGAGGGACCATAGGCCTTGCACGGGGTGTCAATATTATTTCTCCCCGGATATGGAAGTACCCGATGCACGCCCGTTCGCATTGGCACTGCTTAATTGTCGATCTTTACATAAGCACGCGCTTGAGATCGCCTTGCTTCTGGAGGAACGAGACTTGGAGGTACTCTTCCTAACAGAAACATGGACTAACAACAGTTCTGACCCCGATATTGTCCGTGCCCTGCCCTCAAACTATGTAATTGCGAGGCAAGACCATACGGATGGGCGGGGGGGAGGGATCGCCATTGTGCATAAAAAATATTTAGGTTGCAGAGTTGAGAAGGTCACCATCGCCGCAGGGGCGGAGTGTATGACGTTCTCAGTCACTCTATCTCCAATATGTACGTTCTCGGGGCTCCTGGTTTACAGGCCTCCGGGGGCGATTGGGCAGTTTTGTGAAGAGCTTTCGAGCTGTGCTATTAACCTTTCTAGCACTGTTCCCAACTTTACTATGTTAGGAGACCTTAATATTCATTTAGATGAATCCGACTTCCCGGCATGTCAGAGTTTGATGGCAGCGCTGGAGGTGGTCCAATTCAAACAAATCATCAAAGGTCCCACACATAAAGCAGGACACACACTTGATCATTGCTATACTAATTTATGCACACTCGAGTTCAAAAACTCTATTATAGTTCCTTGGTCGGACCACACTCTCCTGTCCTTCTCCCTTACCCCCAGGAACAGCCAGGCCAGGCTAATCTTTCTAAAAAAAGAAGTTGAGTTTGGTCCAAATTGTCAACGGATAAATGGACTGCGAACCTTACAGAAACCTTGCCTGAAGCTAGCAATGATCCTTTAGAAGCAAATGCACGATATAATCATTGGTTGGAGGCATCATTAGACATGGTCCTCCCAAAAGTTGAATTCTCCCATCGTAGTGGGGTGAACAAAAAAGCGTGGTATACGCCAGAGCTCAGAGCCCTTAAACAGCTCTGTAAGCAGAAGGAGAGGATGTGGAGGAAAGATTACCTTGAAGCTAGCAAAAACAGCTATAGGACAGCGTTACGCAATTATAAGCGGGCTCTTAAAGTCACCCAGCCCCATTACTATCAAGAAAAAATTACATCTGCCGCTAGCTCTTCCACGGAAATCTTTAAATTTTTTAAGTCCCTATTCACCCCTCCTACCCCCACGACTGACCCTCTTCTTGCCCACATGCGCTGCAGGAAGTTAGCGAACTTCTATGCCTCGAAGGTAGCAGGCATTTATTTGCCATTTCAGAAGACCCCCGTAGAACCTCTTCTTCCCCCGGCCCGAGGCTTGACCCTGCTCGAGGAATTCACCCCCCTCGACTGTTTGAAGGTTCAATCGCTTCTGGGTAACCTGAAATCAGGCTCACCGGCAGACGCAGCACCACCAACTGCCCTTAATATGGTCTCAGACACGGTGGCCCCGGTGATCCTGGAGGTGATTAATACCTCCCTGGCAGCGGGGTTAGTCCCTCCCTCTTGGAAACAGGCAAGAGTAAAGGCGTTACTGAAGAAACCCAGTCTTAACCCTGATGATTGGGCCAACTACCGCCCTATCTCCTTGCTGCCCACTATCAGTAAGCTCGCCGAAAAACACGTAAACTCCTTGTTATTCACTTTTATTGAAAATAACAACCTACTACATCCTACTCAGACTGGGTTTAGGTGCAAACAGGGCACTGAAACTGCCATTATTGCAGTAGTAGAGGAAACAAGGAAGGTTGTAGATGGAGGCTGCTGTGCTGCCATACTGCTATTAGACCTCAGTGCGGCCTTTGATACTGTTAACCATTCTATTTTGATTCAAAGGATGAGTGATATAGGTATCACGGGACCGCACTGAGGTGGCTACAGTCCTTCCTCTCCGATCAAAACTTTTCGGTGTTCGAGGATGACATCTCATCCCCCCTATGCATCTACATCGTAGCGTTCCCCAGGGTTCATCCCTCAGCCCGACCTTATTTAACATCTATATGAGGCCATTGGCTGAGGTGGTGTTACCCTGGGGGGTGAAACTGGTGACCTATGCTGATGATACTCAGCTTATCATCACTCTTTCTGGGTAGGAGTTGACCCATGACAAGCTTTCCTCCTGCCTCAGCAAAGTCCGCGAGTGGATGGATGATTCCTTCCTGAAACTCAATGGAGCAAAAACGGAGGTCATGATGCTGGGACATAATGCACCCTCTTCGGTGGAGGGATGGTGGTTGAACATTCTGGGCCAGCCCCCTTCTCCAAAAGATTGAATTAAGAGTTTGGGAGTTTGGCTGGACCCGGCTCTTAATTTTTTGCTGCAAGCTCGGAAGGTAGCAGCTACTTGCTATGCCCTGATTAGATCACTGAGGAAAATCATTTGCTTACTTCCGTTTGAGGCTAGCTGGATACTAGTGGAGTGGTGTGGCTCACTGGTTAGAGGCAGCAGACCCGGAAGCAGAGAACAGCCTGGGACCAGGGTTCAATTCCCGACGCGGCAGGGTCGTGGACCAGGGTCAGCGGACTCGATAATTCTTGCCTCGGTGCCTACTCTAACCAGGGATCACACTCGGCAACTCTGGGTATTAGCTTGCCTCATCTCTACAACGGCCCCCCCATTCGCCGTGGATGCCTGGTTTCACCTTGGAGATACCCAGTAGGGACCATCTCACAGGGATTGCCAGGACGGGTTCCCCAGCGGTCTACAGCGCCATTATGCCTCAGGGCAGCAGTGCGCTTTACAAGACACATACATTTACATTTACATTTAGTACAGGCTCTGATTTTAACTCGCCTTGACTACTCCAACGCGATCTACCTAGGGGCCCCACAGGGGACACTTAGGGTCCTACAGACTGTCTAGAACTGTGCAGCCCGGATGCTATTAGAAATTCCACGAAGAACCTCAGCCAAACCAGCGCTTCGGCAACTACACTGGCTGCCAGTACAACAGGATTGAATTTAAGGCTATGACCATTGTTCATAAAGCCCTGATTAAGGCAGGACCCGATCTCATTCAACCTTTGTTTCGTCCCTATCAAACCAGCAGAACTCTAAGATCCAGTATTAAGGATTTACTGGCAATCCCAAGGATAAGGAGAAGCCGTATGGGCGGCAGGCGTTTTGCTTTTCTGTCGGCAAAACTCTGGAACAACCTCCCCGATGCTATTCGTCTGGAGGAGAACCACCTCAGGTTTAGGAATGTGCTGAAAACATTTCTGTTCCCCTTAAGTCATCGGGGATGAATGGACCACCGAAGCGCTGGGATGCCTCCGGGTAACCATGCGCTATACAAATGTGTAGTCATTCATTCATTCATTCATTCAGGAATCGAAGCTGCATTCCTATTTCATATCTCAATACAGAAAATCATCAGGAGATGTTCTGTTTCCATCATTATGAATACCACTACATTCATCAATCTATTATCCCTTGGGAAGTGTATAATTTTACACAGCCAGAGAATTGTGGGACTCTTCCAGTTAATAGTCCTATATGTTTAACAGTGTTGTTTGATCTGAATTTTAATATTTAACCTGAAAGGCTGGAAAAGATTTTGAGTACCCATCATAGATTTGTCTATTCACCACGGTTCATTGATTTATATTAAGAATAAAGTGATACGTATTGGAAAGAAAATATTTATGAATAAAATTATACCTTGTTCAGGATATGTGTGATTCCTAGGGAAATTATATTTTTTCATAAGACCGTTCAGCAAATAACTTACATGAATTTTACTTCTTTTTCAGATTTAAAAGAATCATCACTTCCAAAAATCAATTTTACACATTTTACAGATAGAAAATGGAGAGAAAACATTACTGATAATCATTTGTATGAGATTGCTCAGGTAGGATAGATTTAAGGCTTACAGATATTGATGGTTGTGTGTACAGATTTCCATCAAAGGCCACAGGTTCACAAGCAAATAGACCAGACTCCATCACATAGAGCCTCATTACAATGACGATGAGACTGCCACTGTCAGGCCACCAGTGGCTGTCCCACCGCCATTGGCCCCTGCAGGATTGTCTGCCGCATTACGATGGCGGGCGAATGGTGGGCGGGCGGACGGAGAGACCTACCGACACGCATCCAATAGAGCATGTCAGACTGTCAGACCATCGGAGAGACTGCAATCCATTCAACAGTGGCAATGCCTGCTCAGACACCGCCGTAGGGATTACAATGTCCCTTTCCGCTGCCCATTTAATGGCTATTGGATGTTGACAGAAAGGCATTTGCGTATGTGCTCCTGAATGAGCTAGAGGCTTGGATAAATGAAAATCATACTACACCCCAATATCAGAGGGGGTTCAGGCCTAATTCATCCACCATGGACAATATTATTTCCCTTCCTATTTGGAAACCAAGGTTATAGAAGCAACATTGCCCCCACTTTATGCTTGTTTCGTCTACTGCAGCGCTACGTTTGATGACATTGACCACAACACTCTCTCGTTAAAACGTGCAAAGTGGGGAATTCCGAGGAAACTCCTTACAGCCATCAGAGAACTTTATACTGGTACATGGGTCTGGACCAAGCTTACGCAGACACACAATGCAAAGATTCACACGAATAAGGGGCTAAAACAGGGATGTGTGACTGCTCCCACTCTGTTTAACTTGTTCACTGCAGATCTAGGTGAGGCACTACTGAAAGCAAACATCTTCCCACCTAAACTAGGCTTCCTTAGACTCCCCATTATGCAGTATGCAGACGATTTGGTTCTACTGGCCCAAACCAGAATTGGCATGAAGAGGGCTCTGGATACAATACATCTGTATAATACAGAGATCTTTCTGCCGGTAAACGCCACGAAAACAAAGATATTGGTATTTTGCCATAAACATAAGAAACATCTGCTGGAATGGCAACTTGGCCCTCTAAGGAGAAGTACTGCCAAAAAATATAATTACCTGAGCGTACAGTTCTCAGACACAGGCAAACCAACCCTGCAGGCTAAGGCATTGGCAGTCAAGGCAGTTAAGCCCACATATGCACTATGTAAACTACATTTCAAGCTTCAAAGTCACTCTGCAGAGGGAATCCAATGATTTCTGAAGGCGAAACTAACACCAATAATACGCTACAGACATCTTGCTTTCCTTGGCCTGCTCACTGAAAGTTTGGAGCGTCATCACACAGCTGTTTTTAGAAAGCTATTTAGCCTCCCAAAAACAACTAGGCTCACATTGCTCCAGCTTGAGTTCAATATTGCAACCATTGACATTGAATGCAAAATAAATCTGGTCAAATACTATCATCATATGACCAAAGCAGAGCCAGAATCAATGAGGGAAGCACTAAAGGTAATATTCCAAGATACAAAAAGCAGCTGGGCAAGGCACCTGACTAGCACCAGAGAAACAGTAAGCATACCTTTCGAAACCATAAAAGATTCATCAATAACAATGAACAGCTTAAAAAGATTGTTAAATGCACAAGGCAAGAATACTTCAAGTTAGCAGGACATTAAAGAGATTTGAAATACCTCAAGTGCAGAGGATCTTGCCCAATAGTACTAACAGCCTTATTCATGAAGGCTAAATCGGCTCGCAAAGGGCCGGATTCTGAGAATCCGGCCCTTTGCGAGTGCGATTTTTGCATTTGGGATTCAGCATCCCAAATGCAAAAATCGGTAATTGCTAAATCGCTAAATTGCGAGGAATTACATTTAAGGAATCTCTATTTGAGATTCCTTAAATGCAATTCATGAAGCATTTGAAAATTGCGAAAATGCAATTTTGGGCCGCTATTTACCGAGAGGTCAGACCTCTCGGTAAATAGCAAAAACTTAGAAAAATGCTTTTAAAAGCATTTTTCTAAGTTGCATGTTGCACACACACATGTCCTTTGGACATGTGTGTGCGCAACACCTGTTTCAATTTGCATTTAAGGGGTGCTACAGGGTGTCCTTTGGACACCCCTGGCACCCTTTAAATCGCTATCTTATTTGCGAGTAGCAAATTGCTAATCGCAAATAAGGAATACTCCCCATGCATTCCTATGGGCCTTTTGGCCCATAGGAATGCATGGGGAGTTATTCCTTATTTGCGATTAGCAATTAGCTAATCGCAAATAAGGAATCAGTGGGAATCGCAATTAATATTGCGATTCCTACATGATTACCGTTTTGCGAGTCTCAAATAGCGATTCCTTATGATTCGCTATTTGAGCCTCGCAAAACGGCCCGATCATGAATCAGGCTGCATGTGACCAAGTGACAACCATACCTGAATGCAACACTGGGAAGGCAAGCCCTACAGAACATATTGCGTACTATTCTGTTGACCCTTCCCATATGGGAGTATAGGGTGGCACTGGAAAAATATCTCTTCAGGTAAAAAAGAGTGCATCTTGCGCCAATATCATACAGAATCAGCTGCGCAAATTGCCTGCTGCTGTCCAGCCTTGTCACACCAGAGGCAATTGCACCTCAGAACGATGCTCTTGCAAAATCGAACGAAAACGTGCAAAGAGGTCCTGGGACACATATATACAACCACTGGTCCAATGGAACTTGAATGGATCGGCAAGTTCTATGCTGAAGTTGGAAGACTCCTGTGCACCTCTTATGAGCTGAGGACAAAAACATCCCGCACACCCGCAGGAACATGATGTGAAGTCTTATTATTGTCATGAACTGATGCTGCTGAATTTTATCCTGTATAATTATAACAAGAGGACATGATGCTCCTTATAGGCACTTATGTTGACCGGACATTTTACGACCCTGCATGCAATGCTAAAATATTGGCAAAGCTCTCTTCTGAGGGATTTGCCTTATAACATGTTGCGCAATCACCTTGTACTTCACGGTTTTACGCATGCTTGGTCAGTTATGCATGAAAATACAGCACACCATTCACTCCTTTGGTGCAATAAAACATGGCCCAATCTTGTGCATGATGGATCTATGCGGACGTTCTTACAGGCTTAGCAACACTTAGGGGCCTAGTATCATGGTGGGCGGATCGCCACTGCCCGACCGGCGGTGGCGATCCGCCCGCCAAATCCCACTGCCAGACGGCCATTTACCCCCTGCCACATTAGCATGGCGTAGGTACTGCGGTGGGCGGAAAGTCCGTCCGTGACTTTTTCGCCCGCAGGCAATCGTCACGATTGCCTTCCGGGAGGAAAAGGCCCATAATAAGGTGGCGGTGCCTGCAAGGAACTGCCATCCACATTACGATGTGTGCAGGAGAATGCCTTTCAATGGCTGAGGCTCCGCCCTGGAAAGGCATGCGAAGTTCACTTTGGAGGCCCATTGCCGTATCCCAGGGGAGCTAGGGGGCAGCACTTGGGGGGTACCTATGGTAGCCCCCTACATTGGCAAACACAAGATGGCAGGCACCTCGCGGTGCCTGTCACGTTGTGCATGCCAATGCACAACATGCATATTCAACATTGTGGCGGGTGCTGCTTACCGCCCGCCACAATGTTGAAAATGCAGGATGTGCCCGCCAGTGTGGGGGTTGCATCTTAATTGCCATAGTGGGACCGCCGCACTTCTGGCGGTCGGTCCCATTTACTGATACAGTCGCGGGCGGACAAAGTCCGCCCGCCATTGTAGTAGACCCCTATATGTGGTCAGGTTGGCCCCCTGCAGGCTTAGAATGTCTTGTTTTACAATATAATATCTTACATTATTTTTTATTATTAATGTTGTATTGCTGGCTGGGCGCTGCAATATCGACAGAATCCTCACCTGGGGTTTGCTTTAGGCCACCCCAAATGCCCACTGAACTAGAGGATGATAAGGCAGGGCACCATCTTACACGTCAGCTAAATCCACTTCTAGCACGCACTGCATGTCTAATTATTGTGTGGTCTCACAGCTTTCGCTTATAATGTCACACATTATTTATTTCATGAGTCTTGGCATAACAGAGCACAGCCCAATCCTGTGCACTATAGTCTCGTGTACATAGCATGGCCCTGCATATACATTAACAGCTAATGCGGTCAGGCTGACTCCTCTCGGGTTTTAAATGTCCGGATTTTGCACTGTCATATCTGATTTTACAAACGTCTTTTGTGCAGGTTTTCAATCACTCGGTTTTAAAATGGTAATATTTGAATTTAGCTACTCGATTTTTTATGCTGCATTGCTGATGTTCTTTTGTAAATGATTTTAAGTAAATATATAACAAAGATAATTACTATCCTTTGAATTATATGGTGGCATGTATAACCTCATACATATCACACTAAATATAACACTCCTGGTATTTCCTTTTGATTTCCACTGTTTAACTGGCAGCAATTCTGCCTTCATTAGCAGATATTCATGTATTATCCTTTAGGACACGCAGGGCTTTATTTTAAGTCTGGAGGACAGAGTAATATCTATTAGGTTGACAGAGTAAATCACTCTGTTGCCCTGATTAACATCCTGGCCTTTAAATTTCAAGATACCCACGTGCCCCACAGACATCTCTTAACATTGGCAGTTACCAATGTTATGGGGGTTCCTGTCAATGTTTTAAAAATGTGATGGATGATTTTGTCAAACAGGACTGCTGGCCATAAACTTTTATACAGTTTTTAATTTTTAAAAACACATTTCCCCAAAAGTTTTTTTTAATGAAACAAATAATGACCCCCACACCATGGGAGCTCTCTCCCGTGGTGTGGTGGGCGTGTTTTTTTTTTTTACTGAGCCTTGTCGTCAAGTTTTCCCTTAGAGTGATTGACAGCAGAAAAATTCAGTTGAATTCAGTGGGTATTCAATCAATCAATCAATCAATCTTTATTTCAGTTTAAAAAACCATAAAAGATATAAAATATCATTTTAAACATTATCATATTGATACATTTCAAAAGGTACCGCCAAGCTAAAAGTTAAAAACAGATAAGGTTAAAATCTATTACATAAATGAAGCATACTGAGGAGAAGCAGCAAATAACATTATAGGAATCCAAGATCTATTTGCATATGGCTTGCAACCTTTTTGATAAATTGTTTTAATAAAAAGATAAATAGAAAAAGTGCATGTGCTTTAGTGCAGTAAATGCAATTGGAACATCAATCTACCAATTATCTTATTAAATCTTAAAGTGCAAGTGCAGTCAAATAAAGTACAATTTTTACTTTAAATGGTAGAAAAAAGTACAGATTAAATGCTAAAATAGCAAAGTTTCTAGTACCATATGCTAAAATTTCAGTCCTTCCTTTGCCCTTATTAAACCTACATCAAACTAATACCTAGTAATACTAAAAACGATTTTTTTGGGAGGTATCAATTTTCAGTATTCTTGCTGCCTCGTTGCAAGATCTAATACCCAGTAACCGGCAAATAGGTTTAATCTATTTCTGACTAGATTTTATATATGCTGGGCAAAAGAAAAATAAATGGAAATCGTCTTCTCTTGCACCTGATTGGCATAAGGCACAACACTCAATATTTTCTTCCCCTTGCTTGCAAGCCCAGTTCGATATGTTTGAGTTTATTTGCAGTATACCATATCAAAATGTTTGATTTAATGACTTTGCTAGTTGAGGCTGCACCTCGTCCATAAAGGACTCGAAGCTCCAGACTTGTTTAATTAGTAGGAACCGTGTTGTTAATGTACCAGTGGTTGAACTATGTAGCACATTGTTTTGAATATAGGCCCAGAAGGTTGATTTTAGTATTTTCTTGGAACCCATAGTCAATTGTTTAGGCTCATTCAAGAAATGCTTTAACCCTAGTTTAGTAAACCAGGAGCGAACATGCTTAAGCCATGACTGACCTGCTCCGCGGGTAAGCTTTAAAATGTCCTCCAGCCCTTCTTTATAGTGAACTAGCTCCTTGTGGACCACAATCGCACCCAGAACAATAATGGTCTTAAAATTGCTTGGTGATCGATACTGCGTACATTAAGATCCATTACAATGGGTATTAGTGGTGTACGCATTGGAAGGTGCAAAATGTTCCTAAAGAACTTATTTTCTCCCACCATAAAACTATTATTACTTGAGGGTCCCCATAGCTCTGCCCCATATAGAGAAGCCGACTGTGCCTTATACTTATACTTCAAGGGCTGGGGACACCGCTTTAGACATGCTACTCTCATGTTTCTTAACTATGGTTAAGAATTTTGGCGTAAAATGCTCTTGCTTTTCTCCAATTGCATTTTCCATGACATTTTAGTATCCAAGGGTAAAATTATGCACCTTATTCTATCTTGCCCCTTGACAGTTAAGTTCTGTTTAAAAGACTTGTGTGGGGTAACTGCCATATATTTCATTTTACTAGAATTTATTTTTAGGCCCTTAGTCTCAAAATGTGCATCAAAGGTATCTATTAAACTCTGTAAACCTTTGGCAGTTTGGCATATTAGATTGGTGTAGTTTGCAAATAGGAGGGCAGGCACTGGCACCCCGCCTAACAGTGGGTATTCTGATCACTAACCTCTGATAGACTGCGCTTCATTCGGCCATCGGCAGAGAATGCCAGTGATGGAGATGAAGTAGGCTTCATCCTGTTTAATTTTCTGGCCACCTTGAAAATGGATGTGCAGACCATGAGTTTTGCAAAAATAGGTACTCCGCTGGGACAGAGTACTCTCCGCTAAAGTCTAAATCAGCCCACAGTTCTTTGTGGTGCCATAATCCTTTGTTGTCTGACCTTGCTTGCAAATGGCTTGCAGCACCTGCTTCTTTCATTCCTCCTGACTACACTCTTTTAAAAAATGGTAGCTGTGTAAATAGAACAAATCCTGTAATGGGATAACCAAGGTTTCATATATTTGTTACCTATTCCAAAAATAGTAAAATGCTGTGGAATTCCATTTTATACAGGCATAATAAAAGTCTTTGAAAGTGTATCATGGATGGGTGCAAATTGACATGATAATTACATGATTCGATAAATTAAATAAGTTCATAGCAATTCTAACTTACAAAGAGGTATTATTGATTTGTGGCTCAGACACTTGCTCTCCCAATAGAACATTTTGCCTCTGACATTCAATGATTACTGTAAGTTCAATTTTCAATTCATTTTGCTGACCTGATGTGCACTGTGCACCATGTGTCAAACACCACTGCTATTACACACGTTTTTAAAAGTATCAGCTCGGGCTTATTGACTTGCTCTAAACCAGATGCATTCAGTGTTACTGCATGAAGCACACTGATTGCTGCAGCTGCAATTTCAACCTCACCTGTGAGATTTCAACGTCAAGAAATGTTGATCACATCCTGACATCACCATCAAGTGAGTACCTGTAGCACTGCAATTAATTCCATCGTTTCTAGTTTTCCTGATGTAAGTGAGATTTGTTGAACAATATAATCTCCACCTTTGGATTCTCTCTACAACTCTGCAGATTTGAAGGTTTCCAACTGTTTTCAAAATAAAATGAACTCAGTAAAATAGGAGAAAGGCAATCAGAAGCTGCTGCTGTTTGTCAGTATAGCCATCATAAGGCAGTTTATTTGCTTTTTTATTCCTTTGGATTAATTTCCGTTTTTTGTACCATGCATTTAAGGAGTTTTTAAGTCCACCCAAATACTGAAATGCTATGCCATTCACATTGCCCTTCAAACATGCAGGGCAAGCTGCATTGGCATAGAAAGACTATCAGTCACAGGCATCATCACTTTTGCACTCTACACAGGGTGGTTTAGAAACGATACACAGATAAAATATCGATTTTTAAATATCGATATACAAAAATATCGAAGTTTAAATATCGATGGGACAAAATATCGAAGGTAAGTAATATCGACAGTCTTAATATCGATATTGGTATGATATCAGTAATATCGAAGTTGTAAATATCGATGTCAATAATATCGAAATTAATAACTTTGATGTTACTAATATCAATTTTTAAATAAATTTAGTGTATATCATATTGTATTTAGTATGTTTTATTATTTATTTTTAATGTAATTTAATTAAATATTGTCTTTTACTACTGTAGCGGGTTGTGGGTTTATAGGGGAATAGGGTGGGAAGTAATTTAATTATGTTAAATTAATTATTAATTAGTAGTAATTATTAATTAATTAATTGAGAAATAATTTTTAATTATTTTTAATTAATTGATTAATTGATAAATATGTTCTGTAGTGGGTTATGGGTTTATAGGGGAATAGGGTGGGAAGTAATTTAATAATAATTAATTAATTGATATATGTTTGTACATATTTTAATTAATAATTAATTGGTAATTAATTTCTATTAATTAGTTAATTAATTAATATAATTTTTGACATTTTTATAATTATTAATTAGTTGGTAATTAATTAATATTAATTATTTAATTACATTAATTATAGTATTTTTTTATATATAATTTATTGTTATTCTTAATTAATTAATTGGGAAACATAATATTAATTATTAAATTAAATTAATTACAGCAAATGTGCTAATATATTTACTTTATTGTTATTGTTAATTAATAATTAATTGGTAATTAAATAATATTAATTAATTTTGTGTAAAGGAGTATTTTTAGGGTTCAGGGTCAGTTTTCAGTTTTTGGGTAAAGGGGTATTTTTAGGGTTCTGGGTCAGTTTTCAGTTCATGGGTAAAGGGGTATTTTTAGGGTTCTGGGTCAGTTTTCAGTTCATGGGTAAAGGGGTATTTTTAGGGTTCAGGGTCAGTTTTCAGTTTTTGGGTAAAGGGGTATTTTTAGTGTTTAGGTTCAGTTTTCAGTTTTTGGGTAAAGGGGTATTTTTAGGGTTCAGGATCAGTTTTCAGTTTTTGGGTAAAGGGGTATTTTTAGGGATAAGGGTCAGTTTTCAGTTTTTGGGTAAAGGGGTATTTTTAGGGTTCAGGGTCAGTTTTCAGTTTTTGGGTAAAGGGGTATTTTTAGGGATAAGGGTCAGTTTTCAGTTTTTGGGTAAAGGGGCATTTTTAGGGTTCAGGGTCAGTTTTGGGTTTTTGGGGTACAGGGATATTTTTAGGGTTCAGGGTCAGTTTTGTGTTTTTGGAGTACAGGCGTACAGGGTAAAAACAAAAAAAATTATATTACATCAAATAAATTACATGAAAAAAAATTTAAATTATTTTAAATTATTAAGTGTTTTATTTATTTTAAATTTATATGTATTAGTTTTAATTTTGTTTTAATATTTTTATTTAATAGTTGTAAAATTATATGTATTTTTAATTTTATTTACATTATTATTAATACATTTAAAAAAACGATATTTTTGATTCCGATATTTTTGTACTTCGATATTATTTTTTCGATATTTTTGTACTTACCTTAATGAAGATAGGATTCCGATATTTTTGCTGTCGATATATTTGCTCCGATATTTTTGCATGTCGATATTCTGTCTGTCGATATTATGTCAGACATTCTTTAGAAACACCTTTTAGAGAAGTCCATAAACAAAATATCCATCTTAGTGCTTGATCAGCAACATAAGAATGTTTTGCACCATAAGACCACATAGAAGCAAAGCCTATGACTGTAATGGCTGAGTGATTGACATAATAATGAGTTCAAGTCCTATATTTATTCCCAAACGTGTGCATTTATACATGCTTCATGAAATTTATATATTTTAATCAATATATAATGTGTATGTTTGTCGTATAGCTTCACATGTGTACAAAAAATGAATGCTCATAACTGCCTTGCGCACAATTGTCCTGGATTACATGCTACATCAATGAATTTAATATTTTGTAATGTAATCATAGTCCCATTTCTACTAATACCAAAATTGCTCTTCTGTTGGCACTCTGCCATGTCTAGATGTTTCATATATGACATAAGCCCACGTTCCTACAAGTATGTGAAATATTTCATCCAGCAGTACAATCTGTTGTACACACTGGCATCCGACAAGTAGTGTGCGTCCTGATTAAGTCAGCATTTTAATGAAAATTTACCATGGTTAACGTTGATGATAATGTACCTGACATTAAAAATGTGTTTAACTTTGTCATAACAATAGAACAAAACCATCGAAAATGCTTCTTTAAAAATATGATAAATAATGCAGCTTTAATCAGTATGAGAAGAGGCATTCTTGACTGTGTAAAACAAAAGTGTAGCTCAAGTAAAGTAGTAGGCCCTCATACCTAATGTGCTTCAACAACTAGGCCTGAAAATTTCTTACGACTTCTGTTTGACATTTAAATAAAATGCCTTCTAGAACTATTGACCTAATTATCTGACTGCAAAATCGTTCATCACTTTAAAATGTGCTGTGCTAAGAGAAATGTATTTCTTTGCTTGCTCACACCATAACATGTTCTTATTTAAGTAAACAAAAACAAAGTACTTTGCTGTATTTTATAATGAATAGAGTATTAATAATGTTAAGCTTACTGAAGATATTGTTTTGCATGGTCTAATTAAGTCTTTACTGATAGAAATGTTTCGTTGCTTTAGACTAGCCCGTTGTCCACACAATGGGACAAAGGGCTAACAGAATAGGCCTGCATAGGTTCTCATGAGAATCTTCCCTCGTGTATCTAGTCCAAGAAATGTAGAAACTTTTAGATAAATGCTCACCAGCATGAATGCTTAAAGTGGGAAATGGAAGGAGAGACAACAGACCATCAGAGAACCTGTTTCCATTGTACAATAATTACTTAACCCTGCTGAATGTTGCAATAATGTTTAATGTTTTCATATATACGTGTTCATAGTCAGAGAGAATCAATGTTTTGATTTCTTGATATTCTATTTTTATACCCTTTACCTTAATGCCATCAATGTATTGCTTCCCCTTCTTCTTGCCTGGTTTGTTGTGTGCTACTCCTGACAGGGATTTTCTTTTACTCCGACCCTTTTGCAAGGAGTCTTTTTCCTCATGTTGATCTCAGCCATTGCTGTTATTAATTTATTTTTCTTAATTATTAATTGCTACTGCAACTGTTGGTGAAATCGGCTGAGTTTTCTGGAAGTACTTTTTATGAGGAGTTCAGTCTTTGACTGACTAAATGCTCCAGAATCTTGCTCTTTTCTGAAAGAACACTTTCTGTATTCTTATTTAGCTTAGGACTCTTACAAAGTTAGGGGCTATTCCCTTTATTGAACACACTATCTATTTCATGCTGACTCTAACAAAACCTTTCTCAATATCTGTGCAATTGGAATAATCTGAATAAAAATGACAAAAACAAATATTAATCTCTAAATGAGAAATACAACTTTGAAATGTTTCCAAGCCTCTCATTATTGACAGATCATTAAGATACAAAAAGTTGATGATATTATTTGAAATGCTTTTGATTCTAGCTTCATTCTAACATGGTCGCAAAGATCCATTGCCTGAAGACGGAATGATGTCAAAAATAGGTGGCTGTTGTTGCAAGTGCTTTGGGTTTGCACTGGTCATCAATTGGCCCATCAAATTTTGGGTGCCGACAGTCCCAGGAGACTACATATAATCATGTGAAAAGATCCATGTCTGGCACAATTTACAAGAGGTTTCCTGCATGCTGAGTGGCTTAAAAGCTAATAGTGCAGTTCACTTGTTGTCAAGGTTATATATTTTAATTGGGCACCAAGCAGTGCGTGTAGACCAGTTTACGTTTTGCATTAGGGAAAACAGACTGGTGTCCTTTGTAGCTTTTCCAACTTACCTGGAAAGGATCTATGCTAGATGGAGACAAACCTGACAGAGACAGCAGGTATATTTTTGTGATTTCCCCTTACCCTTTTCTCCAGAGCAAGCACACTCATTAGACACTGAACGAGTGTTTTTAGATGTGTTTATTAGACGTCAAGCTAGTAAAGAACATATGCAAAATAATGATACCATATACCAAAGTTATGCTGGCAATAGACAATATAAAGAAAGTAAAAATTATAAAGAGATAACATGGTATTTTTGTTCATTCTCTTTCTTACTGAGTCTCTGCAACTAAGAATTAGTAGTGAAATATCTTCAATGTGAACGATAGAAAACACATCCACATACCTGTTTACCAAATGCGTTGCACACTGGTTCATATATCTAGTCTATGGCAGGCTGGCTGGATGTTCTGTTTTTGGAGTCATAACTCCCTGGATGAAAAAATCTCCCCTCCTCCGCAGATAGACTATGCCTCCTAATTTTAGTGTTTCTACAGGAGGACCTTGAAAACATTCTGACAAACTGTGTGAAAATCTCATGAGAGGGGAATTCTGGCAAAAAGAGCATTCTTACAGTGCTGTATATATGCACACATGTAAAAAAACACTAGGCCTAAGCAAGACACCATACCACATTAGATGTATGGATGTAATGACTGAAAGGCACACTTTCATAATATAGCAAATGCTTAGCAAAAACCTGTTATATGATTATAAGCATACTGCAATAACAGCAAATTGCAACAAGGACCAAAGATACAGATAAATAATACATAAAGACATCCAGCTTCATTTTACAATTAGAGAGGAGAAACCTTATCTGCGTGATTCCTGTTGTCCCTGCACCGGAGCCCTTCTTTCATGACCGGCTGTGCAGCTCACCCCCGCCGCTGCTTACAACATTCTATAGCGGCCGCCGAGTGGGGGCGAGCACCTGGAGGCTGCGAACTACACCTTCCAGCAGCCTCCTTGTCCGGAAGTGCCTCACCCGGGAAGTGCGCCAGAAGGCGCTTAAGACCAACCGTCACTCCCAGGTGAGTGGGACATCCAGCTTCATTTTACAATTAGAGAGGAGAAACCTTATCTGCATGATTCCTGTTGCCCCTGCACCGGAGCCCTTCTTTCATCTCCGGCTGTGCAGCTCACCCCCCGCCGCCGCTTACAACATTCTATAGCGGCCGCCGAGTGGGGGCGAGCACCTGGAGGCTGCGAACTACACCTTCCAGCAGCCTCCTTGTCCGGAAGTGCCTCACCCGGGAAGCGCGCCAGGAGGCGCTTAAGACCAAGCGTCACTCCCGCTTCGCGGGACGCGAGCGGGAGCGCCCGGGGCTAAGCCCGGGCAAAGGGCGGGCCCTCTTAGGCCCTCAGAGGCCTGAGGAGACTGGACTGGGCCGGACCCCCTGGCCGAGTGACTGCACACCCCTACTGTTTCGGAGCAAGTTGCTCCATATATCCTTTTGTCCGGCAATCTTTTGTTAATATATTACAATGTCTACCATCGTGTTAAGTCCGGACATCGCTTTGTCTGAAAGAGCTGGGGGTTTGTTGAATGAACCTTGGACAATTATTTTATCAAAACACTTGCTGAAGGCTCTAAGGAGCAATCCCTAGCAGAACGGCGGGCTGAGCGCCGCCGCTCGATTGAACGTATCAAGAATAGGACTCTGTCAGAGCCAATCCCTGCCGCTAATTTCTATAATGAGCTTTGCCCTGATACTATTAATGATATTTCATCTATGGACAGTGTGCCCCTTTTGCTTAGAGAATGTTTGGCACCCACTACATGTCCCAATCAAACTGGTCTTGGTATCTCACCTCATAACTCTACTAGCACACCCAGTGCATCTAAGGTGATGATTTCACCAACACCCATGCCTGGTAAGATAGCACGAGGTAAGATCAAGAGGACCATGCAACATAAAATCTATGGCCCACCGCCAACTAAAAAGAGACGTAAGAGGGTGGAACTATCCAAACAAAAGCTGAGTCATTCTGATTTTGGAAGAAGCATAAGCCTACTAGTACCAATGTCACGGGTATCACAGCTGTCACGGAAGATGTAGGAACAGCGTCAGCTCCTTCACCATTGCCACCATCTCTATATCCAGACAGTGAGGCTAATACCGAACATGACCGACTGGTCGATGGGTCACAACCAGCTCACACTAGTGACCTATTGGATAGTATTGAACTCATAATGAGAAGTTATACACTAGCAATAGTAGAAAGACTAAAAAGTATGGAGGATAGATTAGGGAAAATAGAGGCAGACTTGGGAAGAAAGGGAAATCCCATCAGGATAGTAGAAAATAAAGAGTTAACAACTGAACCAATCCCTTCTCAAGCCACTACATCCGCCCATAATCCTCTACCAGAAGTCACCAAAGTAGTACCTTCTACCACTATCTCACTCACCAATACGATACCAGCTGCACCATCTGCCACCAACCATCCATCTACAAGGACAACACCTGCATCCAAACACCCCCACATTTCAAATACAAATCAGCCAAAAGTACCTGTAACGAAGCCGGTAACAAAACCCAACCGTATTCCCGCCATTCCTGTTAACAAGCCTATAAGGGATATGGGTATTCCATCAATTGGGCCATAGAGAATGGAGGAGGAAGGTTCTAGGCATTCCAGGGGGGTACAAGGCAGGAGACCACCAACAGAACTTCCGCCGGAAGCTGTACCATATGTGGTGGTTCTCACCGGGGTACCAGAGTTGTCTGAGAATAAGTGGGAAGGTTTTTTCCAACTGAAGAACAAGATAATGCATTGGCTGACTTCATATAGACCAATAGCCAGCAACATTAATGGCGAAATAGTTCATGTTTGCCGCCTCCAGTGGTTAGGTGGAAGACCTAAGGATATCGGGGGAGATGTGGTTGTAATTAACTTTAGGGACCAAAATGCAGTTCAATACATACTAAACTGGCCACAGGGCAATGCTAACAACTGTATCACCCCCCGCACTTTAACATATTTCTATCCGAGATCTGTAGTATTCCCATCTCAAACAATACACAGTCATGCTTTCTCCACTAATTACTTTCCAAATATGGAGAACACTAGGAATTCTGCTGATATGTATCATCCAGTACCGGCTCCTGACACACCTGGGTGGAATACCATACCCCCCAGATTTAATACAACTGCACATAGAAGAATGGACTATCTCATGCCATTCACGCCACTGGAGACAATAAACAGGTATGACATATTCAGTGGTCTGGATGAATGCGATTGAAGACTACAGAACAGAGGGGAAGAGAGTGGAGGTGCAACTATTCCTAGTTTAGAAGGAGTCGAGGTGGATGAAGGGAAAGGAGTTCCTAGGGTAAATATTTTAACTATTGCAACCAGTTCATCAGAGGAAGCATTAAATTCACCCCATTACCCCCGGCACGAAGCTGGAATCCCTGACTCGAACAACGCCCCCAATAGAGTGGGAGAGATAGTGAATGTCATACCCAACTATTCTATTGAAAATGACAATCAATCTAGTTGTTTAGTCAAGAAAATAATGTATGATTCAACTAATAACGCTGTCAGTGTCAGGGAAACCGAGATTGCTATACCCAATTTCTGCATAGGTAATGTCAATATAACTAGTTCTCTGGTTGAGGAAAGAGAAACAGTGACAGAGGGATTGCAGGATATTAGCCAGAATCAGATGGGGCATAATGCTCTCCACGGGGAAGCTCGCATATGGGGCAATAAGGTCCACAATGTATTACAGACACACAAGGGGGGTCAGTTTTTGGCATCCTGGCCTTAAGAATAAGATGGCTTCCAGGGATTGGGCCATCTTTATTGATAATTACATGATAGTCACTATGCAGTAAACCTGGGCAGTTGAACCAAAATATAGACCAGGGTATCTACATTTTGCGATAGTGGCAACCCATTCTAGTAAGGGAAGACCAATGGGGGGCCTGACCACATGGGTCAAGCAGGATGATAGATACACAACAACCCATCTTGTAACCAATTCCAAGGACATATTGGTGGTTAAGTTAAAATCCCCCATTTTTGGTGAATTAATTATCTTTAATGTATATGCCAGGGGGAAACTAGGGGGAAAACGTCAGAGGTATTTGAGGCACTGGGACACTATATAAGAACCTGGAGGGGAGGTGCTAATGTATTAATATGTGGAGATTTTAACTGCTCCTTCGAGCCCCTGGATCACAGCGACCTAGAGCTCACTGAGGTTGAAGACACTTGCTGGCAAATTCCTCCATTAAATATACCCCCAATAAAAAGGTGGACCCAAGCAGCTCTTCAACTCAAGACCTTTAGTCTTGAATGTGGGCTAAGAGCAGCAAACGGGAGAACGCGAGGGGACAAGCAGGGCAACCCAACATTTAACAATGGCTTGAGTACAAGTAGAATTGATTATATATTAGTGAATCTTGAATTTTGGTCCTCTGTCTGCGACATGACTATAATTCAACGAATAGAGAGTGATCACAACCCGCTCAGCCTTGAGATATTGCTCCTTAAGGGACAAGAAACACCGAAAGTCGATATAGTAGATGATATCGTTATGACAAATGATACAAGGCGGTTAAGATGGGCCGAGTGTCTGGGTAATCCCCATTCTAATAATGAAATGGATGTTTTGGTTAAAGAAGCAATTGTAGAAATACAGGGTCAGTTATCCTATGAAGATTGCGACACCAGGGTAGTCCATATTCACTCGACCCTTTTTCTTAAACTCAGCAAATTTTTTAGTATTCCAAAGAAGAACTCTTCTGGCAAAGGAAGACGGAAACCCAAGTCATGGTATGATAAAAATTGTAGGTCAGCATATAAATCCCTAGCGCTAGCAGTGCGATCTACTGACAGGGAGGTCATACAGGGCGGTAGGAAACACTATAAAAGGATGCAATACGTTGCAAAAAAGCCTGGGACAATAAATATTGGGATGAGCTGTACGAAGCAAGCAAGTCCAGAGATATGACGGGCTTTTGGCACCTTGTGAGGTGGGGCAAGGGGAATCAAAAACCACAGCCCGAAAACCACGTCCCTCCAGAACGCTGGATAATGTATTTTAAGTCCCAGTTTGCTAACGTTAACAGCGTACCTATATCAGCTTTGGACTTTATCAGCTGTTCCATACCTACAAGCCCACTAGTGTTCACAAGAAAAGATGTTGAATATGCCCTCAATTTAATACCTAAAGGAAGAGCCCCGGGCCTAGACAAAATTCCAGCAGATCTTTTCTTACATAATAAAGAAGTCTGGGTCCCGTACATAGAATTGTTGGCAAATGCCATTGCGAGAGGCACTCGCTTGCCGGACACATGGCGGGGAGCTGAAATCATACCTATTTTTAAAAAGGGGGACCGCGCAGATCCAGCTAACTATAGGCTGATTAGCCTAATAGCTTGTATTCAAAAGGTTGTGACTAGGATGATACTTCTTAGGATCCAGGACTGGATAGAGGAATCGGGGGTCATGTCTACTTTACAGGCTGGCTTCCGACCCTCTACCAGTACAGTTGATCAAGTTTTTAGGTTTTCCACAATATACTGGAAATGGGTGATCCTAGGGGGCGGTACACTCTATGCAGCCTTTGTTGACCTGAAGGCGGCGTTTGACCTTGTCCCCCGAGACAGGTTGTGGCGAGCGCTTTATGAACAAGGCATGCCTCCTGAACTGCTCGCAGTTTTGATTAAATTTCATGATAATAACTATGCGCAGGTGAGATGGGGTAACCAGAGTCAGGTGACCGATAGATTTCCGACAGCAAGAGGTGTCCGACAAGGATGTGTATTGGCACCCACATTATTTACTCTATATATTAACCGGGTCACAGATTATTATAGGGACTCGTACACAGATGCACCTAAACAGAACGGTATCTCGGTCCCCCTGTTAATGTTTGCCGATGATACCCTTTTAATATCTAAAACTCAGGGAGGGCTTCAGAAAGCAATCGGCTGCTTTGAAAAATTCTGCAACGACTATGGCCTATTTGTTAATGTATCAAAGACAAAATTCATGGTAATGCATAAGCATAGGAACATCAGGGGCAGAGTTTTCATGAACGGGGAACTCTTAGAACAGACGGACAGCTTTAGTTACCTTGGCATAACATTAGGCTCCAGGCTTCAGTGGAAGCCACATTTGTCATACTTAACTTCCAAGCACGCACAGTTGGCTGGTGTTCTATTAAGAGAGTTTTAAGTCCTCAGCTACCAAACCAATGGCCCCAGTACTTAAAATTTATGACACCAAAGTGAGATCTTCCATGTTGTATGGAGCAGAATTGTGGGGGGTTTCCGATATAACGGGCTTAAAAAATGCACATAATAAATTTCTCCGCTGTATAACAGGGCTCCCACATTCAACACCACTTGTACCATTACGCATGGATTTGGGGAGTCATAGCATACAGGACATTTGCAGGTTTAGACCAATTGCATACTGGAGGAGATTGTGGGTGACGCCTGAACTCTCTCATTATGCCCTAGCACTCTTGGAAACGCGAAACATGGACGGTAAAATGTTATGGTTCAGGAAGGTTAGATCCCTACTTAAGGCCTTAGGTATGGAGGATCTTTGGGAAAATCCCCAGGAGAGCATCTTCCCTTCAAAACAAAAGCTAAAAGAAGCCTACTGGGCATTGATATCCCAAGAGGAGTTTCAGTCACATACTGCTCCATTGTTTACTAAGGCTTTTTTGGAGCTGAAACATACTCCCTCGTATGAGAGGTATTGGGATTTCATTACAATGCCATATGATAGGAAACTGTTTCATCAGTTCAGGGTAGGAACCCTCCCACTTAACACGGTTACTTGCAAATGGACAACTAGTAAAAATGACCACATGTGCCCTTTCTGTATAACACACTCGGAAAGTATAGCTCATCTCCTGTTTGCATGCCCAGAGTACAAAGCTCCTCGCCACAAATGGATTAGGTCGATCTGTATCCAAAAGGGGATTCAGACTGGGAAAGTAGCATTGAGGATATTTGAAACCGACTGTTCAGATACTATGGTGATTGCGATCGCAAAATTTTTAAAATGGATGTGGACAATCCGTAGTGGTAAACTGAAAGTATTGCAGCCCCTATAAATTTAATGTGGTATTTTTGTGGAATATCAATTTTATTAATTTTAATTTTATATGTTTTTTACCAAAGCATAGTATCTATTTATTTTTTTAACTGGTCGAGTTTGAATACCATGTATGTGGCAATATTAAATTGAAGATCTTATGATGTACTTCCCTGTTAATATCAAACAGAATGTAATGTTAACGAAATGTGATTTTTATTATGTTAATGTGTGTCTTTTATGACTAACAGTCGAAATAAAGACTAATTTGATTGATAAAAAAAATAAAAAAATAAAGACTAATTTGATTGATAAAAAAAAAAGAAAAGAAATAAATAAAGACTAATTTGATTGATACATAAATACACAACACTCTCACTAGGAGCTCCCAGTTGTTCCGACAAAGACCTACAGACCCTATACCTTCTAATGCCATTTGATGTGCTGGATGGGAGATGGCAGCACATCCTAGTAAATGTAGGAGAGTCGACATATGCTATTAAATGTAGGAGGGTCAACATATGCTAGTAAATGTAGGAGGGTCGACATACATGTATATTCTTTCAACAGTAGCTGTGTTTATCTTTCAGAAATAGTCATGTGATTGGTGATTTGTTGATAAAGATATGAATGAAGATGAGTTAAAGGTACATGCCTTGTAGGTGTATTGACTAATGTTGACGGTTCACCATGGTCCTCATTCCAGAAAGGGTACCCTCTATTCAGGTGTCTTCTATGTCAACACAAGAGTACCTTAGGCAAAATAGGACATATATTGAATACTGGAAAAGCGGTCTATTATATGACCAAAATACACTGCAACAACATCACTAAAGTGAGATTGAGTGCAGGCGTGTCCATTCAAAGTACTTATACATAGACAATGTTCCTGAGGAGCAGAAACATTTATTTGTGCTACATAAGCCTACTGATGACTACACAGATATGTTCAGTAGGGGAAATATTCATGATGCCACTGGCCTAGCAAAGGGGGGATCAACGACGATGAGTAGAATCTGAAGAAGAGAGAACAAACCATTACTAGTCAGCTGGTCAACTAGTGCAATCTACCATTTAAACCCAGAGTTGGGACACTACAGTCCAAGGGCAGATAATGGATTTAGATAATCATAGGCCTGGTGGTAGTATCTCCAGGGTAGGCCATATTGTTGTTTTAGCCAACTATCACTTCTCCTGTTACACTACTCTAATGCCTCTAGGTGTTTGCCTATGAACTTCAGTTCCTGGCTTTCTATGGCATTCTCCACAGCATGGCTTCTACCTCCCCATTAGGCTACTATTTCTCACACTAGCGCATTTCTTACTTGTGTTACCATTTTATTTATTTATTTTGAAAGTTTTATGTAGCGCGAACTTGACCACAGAGGGTATCAGAGCGCTTTACAGATTATGCAGTAGGACGAGTACATGGAAGCACAAATAATCATCATATTGACAGGTCATATATTTAGAATGTCCAACATTCTCAAGAACCTAGCATGTAGGGCACAGAGCAGCATCAAAAGGCCCGGGAGTCAAGTGGGGAAGGACGACTGAGGCAGATATTTCAACATCAAGAGCTCTTTAACTTTTGATTTGAACAGGGCAGAGGAAGGGATCACCCTGTCTTCGGGGGGAAGAGAGTTCCAGATCCTTGGCTCCATACCTGAAAATGATCGATTATAGGTCTGCTTGTTCTTGCTATGCACCTGCTCTTCAAAACCAACACTTAGGGAAGTGCACATTCACTTTTTGCACACACATTTTACTTTACATATGTAAAAAAAAAGTCTGGATCCCGTGGCAGTTTTCAAAGTAACATAATTCTGACATTAGTGGTGCAGGGCAGCCCAGCAAGTCACTTTGCTGCTGTGCTAGCCTGTGTCACAAGGTAAAGAGCAGGAATGCGCCCTATTTATCCAATATGGCACATTCGTGTCCTGTCCCCTTGCGTTGGCACCATTTTGGCAGCCTAGCACCAAAGCAGGCACTCTTGCACCATGGTGCAAGGGTGCCTGTGTTGTAGACAGAATTATTGTGTGCGGGGAGTGGCACCTTCCTGTAAAAAACAATCCTGAGAGGCTTTTTTCCTCTTTCAATGTGTGCTGCACATAGAATGAAGAAAAAAAGGGGAGAAATAAAGATATTTCTCCTCGTTACACCTCCTGGAAAGGCGTAATGTTTTGGCGCATTCACGATTTGGGATTGTGTCAAAAACCATGGGAGTTGCATGGGAACACCCACAGCAACACCCATGGAATGCCTCCCTTGCGCAGAGTACGGCAATGCTGTGATTTCTGCTGCATTGTCTTACTCCAGGTTTTTGAAGCCATTCCAAGCCTCGCGAAGCCACTTTGCGTGGTGCAAGCATGACGCAAAGCTATCATAAATATGCCCCCAAGTATTTAGGCAAGGCGCAGTGTAGGCAACAGACTTTTAACTCTTTACTACAGTGATCATATTTATCCATGTCATGTTTTCATGTTTGGTCGTAGGCGCTTTTTATCATTTAAAAATTGGAGTAAAACACATGTATGGTGTGACAGAGGCTGATCGCCAGGCCAGTCTCCACTAAGTCAGTTTTGCCACTTGGGTGCCCTACTGCAGCCTTTAAGTTTAATATAATGGAAGGATCTAAAGTAGAGGCTGGCAGACAGGACTCTAAATGAGATCTGAGTCTGTTATGTGTGGTTTTAATGTCTGTCTTCTTTATTACGCTTTTTATTATAATTATAACTATCTGGCTAACTTTTAAGTATTCCACTTAAATATTTTCCTGTTTTGTTTCTGAAAGTGTTTTGTGAGAATCAACTACTTTATGGATTGAATCTGTTTTATTAGTAAAATGTCCAAAATAAAATGTTATTTGACTTGAACTCTATTGAAAACTTCAACGCCAAAGGATATGCCGAAAAAAGCAAAGCTAACCCCTTCATTTTAATTTTGAAATGTGAAATTGCAGTAGCAACACCAACAAAGTACCTACCCAAAATTATATATAAAGGAACATTTTTTAATGTGTGTGTATTTTTCTGAGGTGTAACTCAAGGACATAATGTAAACACCCACACTGATTTACAGCATTTATAAAGTATTTTTCATTGGAATGAATTATAACATGACAGTAGATGCACTTATGTTGGCATCGTTTTCGTATATTTCACTCGAACTTTCTACATCCACAGAATGGAAGGCTGTCGGTGTGTTAAATGTGTTTCTCTGGCGTATACCTGCTTGAAAGCTTTACTCTTTGACACTCTAAAGACACATTCTACTTTTTCTCAAATTGGCGTGGGTGATTTTGTAATCATTTTCCTTCCTTGCTCGTATATAGAGCTATTTGCAGACCTCACAAATTAAGCGAGGATTATAATCAATGTAGACATTATGTTCTCACACAGGAACTCTATTTGTAGGTGTTGGAAGTGGAATGACTCACACATCAAAACAAGCAAGTACTAAAAATGGCGGTGTTTTGGTCCTGTCTGTAAAAGGGTGTTAATGGCTCATTTCCCATGGCTTGCGCAAGCCGCAGCTGAGGCACTAGGTAGGCAGATGAAGGAAAAAAAGGTCGCCCACACAGGTAGCGGTGCAGCACTAAAAAAAGCAGCAGAACTGACCTTAAACTTAACTATAAAGTCAAACAAAAAACGAATATGCTCACAGAAAGGTTATGTATAAGGTTTATTGACACTAGAGAACTTTAACGTAAAGATCATAGTTGTTGTGCATTCCAAGTAGCTCCTCAGAGGCGCATTTTCTGGGGGGGAAGGGGAGATAAAAATGCTCAACGTTTTTAGCCCTCAGCCATAAGCTACTGCAGAGCAACAGAAATGTCTTTCGTGTAACTCAGCTTTCGGTAATGCGTGGAATGTAAACCGTGCAGTGCTTACGTGGTCGTTCTTGAGCTTCAATACAATGTGTTGCTATGACTGTGGTGGAAATGCGGGGATTCACTTTGTTCTCACATCGGGGTGTTTTGCAGAAACGCTTATCACCTCTGGCCAGATTACTTAAACTGTCGAGGAGGCACTCATTTACATTGAGGTGCTGTTAGGTTACATTATGCAATCTGTCATGTTGCATTTGTATTTTGTATTAGTCAGTAGGATGGCGCAAAAAGCGTTGTTTGTATTTTGTTTATGTGGACAAAATACAAACCTAATTTTTTTTTTTTGGTGTTCAAACTGCTTTATTGCATAGTTAAGAAGTTACACTGCTGTGTTCGCCCACAACCCGGAGGCTGGCAGCTACATTGCAAAAAAAACGACATGAAACGGGAGCAAACAGAGAAATACACAGCCTTGATACCGGCATCCCGGAGGCCCGGTGGCGACAAATCGTAGCAGTAAGGAAAGAAAGAAAAAAGAGAAAAAAAATGAGAAAAGACGCCTTTTTGGCGCATGTTAGGATTAACTGCAGCAGAACAGGTTTTATATTTTTCTTTTCTATTTCTGATCAACCCCCAACAGTTAACAATAAAAAAAAAGAAGAAAAAAAAAAAGGAAGCGGTCATATACACGTGCCTAGGTGAAAAAGAAGTTCCAGATCTTTAGAGTTGCTCATGGAATAATGATCATAGGTTGCTGTATTGCACTGTGGTAGTGGTCTCGGCGTCAGTTGGACATGTATAGAAATAGGGTAATGGCCGCGTGTTGTATCTCGAGGAAGTAGTAGAATACGGCGATGTGGGACTGTGATGTGTATTGGATGGAGGAGTAGCATCCACCCACGGTAAGTGTCATGTCAGCATCAGCAGTGTTGCCAGGAGGAGGCATGTGTACGATGGGGGATTCAGCATATGCATGCATAGGCACAAGCGCTTCATAGTCGCTGGGGCCGGCAGCCCGATCAGTCACCCCCCTGTTGTTGGTCCAGGGCCACATCCTCGGCCTCCTGAACAAGCAGGTAGGAGACCAGTGGCTCCCAGATGTCTTTAGGCCTGCTTGGGAGCGGAAACAACTCTGAATAAGTGATGTGCTGGACCTGACAATAAGTCATATCCGAAAGCCAGTCCTTAAACTTTGGTGCCCTGCCTCGGCCCCAGCGACATGCCACACGTCGCTTAGCCAAGAGCAGAGCAGTATCAATGAATTTCCTGCTGGATTTTGGAATGTGCGGTGTATGTCCCAGCAGTGTGAGTAGCGGCTCCGCCTCAATAGTGACCTTGGTCATCGTCGTGAGAGCATCGGTCACCTGCTGCCAATACGCCCGAACAGCCGGGCATTCCCAGGCAAGGTGCAAGAAGCCCGCATGGTCTGCGCGACAGCGCTCACATTTGTCGGTATCAGACAGCCGGAACCTGAATTTTTTTGCCGGAGTGTAATATAGCCGCTGAAGGAACTTATAGTGAATCATCTTGAGTCTGCTACTGGCTGATATCCTAGCTGTGAGGGTGCAGCAATATTGTCACTGTTCATCAGTGAGCGTAGTAGACAGATCCGCACTCCAGGATGCCTTAGCACCCGTCTCAGGAGGGTCAATGTCTGACCGAATGCGGCGATAAAGGCCAGAGACCAAATGCGCCCCGGTCTGCGAGCTGAGCAGAAAGTGCAACGGACATAGAAGCTCTGGTTCGTTAGGGTAATCAGGTAGGATATCTTTCATCCCTTGCCGGAGGCGAAGGTAATAAAATACATCGAGTGGGGAGCGGTCGTGAGTAGCAGAGTACGTCCATGGATTTGAAAACTTTATTCACGAACAGATCCCCCCAGGAGACGACATGTAGCCATTCACAAAGCATCCGGAAGCCTCGTTCTTGCAGCAGTGCGAGTGAGGGGTGGTATGTCAGGGGGAGAAGGGGGGAGTAAGGGAAGGAGCAGGAAAGCCTCCTAGCTAGGCGGCGCCATGCATCCAAGGTGCAAGAGACTGACGTGTTCGGAGTCTGGATCTCCGACTCCGGACAATGGATTAGCCCATTTAGCGGTATGGGGTGCACTATCCAGTCCTCTACCGCGAGCTGTGGCATAAATGGCGTGGGGACCATCCAGTGAAATGCGTAGTGGGCCTGAGCGCAAAGGTAGTAGGCTTCAAAGTCGGGGACGTCAAAGCCTCCAGCTTCGTAGGGTAATATGAGTGTAGACCATTTCAGCCGTGGGGCCTTGCCCCCACAGAACAGGCGACAGAGCTCCGACTTTAGGGTTTTGAAGAAAAAGGCACCCGTATAATAAGGGATGTTGAGAAAGAGGTAGAGGAAGTGGGGCAACACTACCATCTTGATAAGAGAAGCCCTACCGGCCATGGAGAGCGGTAATGCAACCCAGCGGTCCACCGTGGCTGTAAGGGTGGTGATCGCTACCCCGTAGTTGGAGCGAATTGTCTCCTCCCGATCCCGCGAGATTTGTATGCCCAGATAACGAAGATCTGAACGACACCACTCTAGTGGGTAGTCGAGGGGAAAGTCGGCTACCGAGTCGGTAAGGGGGAAGAACTGCGACTTGGACCAATTTATGTGTATACCGGACATGCCCCCAAAGGCCACAAATTCTCTCAATAAAGGGTTGAGGTGAAGGTGAGGGTGCTTGACATAAAGCGTAATGTCGTCCGCGTAAAGGGACACATCTATTTGGCGTTGTAGGCACTATACGGCACCCTCCCGGTGTAACTGACGAAGCCTACAAGCCAGAGGCTCTACCGCAATCGCGAAAAGGAGGTGGGACAGAGGGCACCCCTGACACGTACCTCTCGTGATGGCAACTGAGGGGGAGAGGCGGTCATTAATAAGGACCCTCGCCGTCGGCTGTGTATAGAGGAGCCGTATCCAGGAAAGAAAAAGTTTGGGGAAACCCATGCTCGACAGCACCGAAAATAAGTAGGGCCATTCGACCGAGTCGAATGCTTTAGAGGCGTCTAAAAATACCGCAGCCACCGGGAGGTCTGGATGGACCGTGCGGAGAAGTGAAAATAAGGTGCGTAGGTTATGAGAAGTGAAGCGACCGGGGACGAACCCCGACTGATCGGGTAGCACAATCCTGGTCATAAGTAGGGACAGCCTAGTAGCCAGAACCTTGGCTAATATTTTCATGTCGCAGTTCAAGAGGGAAAGAGGACGATAGGAACCACAGGAGCCAGGGTCTTTACCTGGTTTAAGGAGGGAGGTGATAACTACCTCGCGCATAGAGCCTGGAAGAATGCCATCAGCAAGCGATTCCTCATAGACTTCGCGAAGGACTGGGGCCATAATGTCTATATATGTTTTATAGAATTCGGCCGGCAGACCGTCTAGCCCAGGTGCTTTGCCATTCTTAAGGGACATAATGGCTTCCCGAATTTCGTCTAGTTCAAGAGGAGCCGCCAGGAAGGCCCTGTCCCCATCGCTGAGCCAACAGAGTGCCACATCGCCCAGGTAGTCAGCATAGGGTACTTCTTCCGAAGCGCTGGTGGTGTACAGAGCATGTTAGTGTGAGGTGAAGGTGGCAAGCAGTGCCTCTGAATCCCTGATAGTGTGTCCCTGGTCATCAGTGAGTTCAAGGACGGTGTTGCGCTCACGCGGTGAACGCGTTAACACTGCGAGGGCCCTTCCCGGGCGATCCCCCTCACAATATCGCCGAGCCTGCCAGTGCTTCCCCTTGAATTTTGCCTCCCTGTCAGCTTCCTCTGTGTATTTGGTCAGTGTGACCCTAAACTCAGCATGTAATGCTGGTTCATCCTCTGTGACCATTCGAGTCTCCAACGCCCGTAGCTCCCCATGCAGTCTATGGATAGTAGCCCATATGTCCCGGAGGACCCCAAAACTTTTAGCTATACAATACCCTCTGACAGTGACCTTGAATGCTTCCCAGATATGTTCCACCGAGTCGACTGACCCCTTGTTTCTTGGAAAGAAGTCAGCAATTTCCTCCCCCAGCTCGGACCGAAACAAGGCATCCAATAAAGCTGCCGGCTGTAGCCGCCACTGGGGCATAGGGCAATCCCACCCAGGTATCCAGGTATGCAACAGGACAGGACCGTGATCAGAATATGTTCTCGGCAGTTGTGTGACTTTCAATACCTCCGGTGCGAGTCCAGGATTGACAAGGAAGTAGTCAAGTCGTGCCCATGTGCCCGTCTGTGATGTAAAGTGAGTGCCTTCCTGTCTTGCCGGGTATTGGCGCCGCCATATGTCAACCAGGGCTCCCTCAGTGACAATGCCCTCTAGGGCCTCCCTAGCCCTGGGCTTGTAATGGTGAGCCCTGTCCGCTCTATCCATGCTGGGCACCAACGCTAAATTGAAGTCCCCACCCCAGATGATATGTCGGGAGCCCACGTCCAGGATATTGCCCCAAAGTGTAGTAAAGAAAGTAGGTGTATCTATATTAGGTGCATAGCAGTTCACAAAGGTGATAGTGTCACGACCCATTCTCCCCCACAGTAAGGCGTATCGACCTCCTCCATCCAGCAGTTCACCGCATTTCTGAAACGGCACAGTACCGCGAAGAAGGATGGCAACCCCCCTGGCATATGTAGAATAGGATGAGAAAATATGGGTGCCGGCCCACTTACACGCAAATGTGGTCTGCACCTGTGGTGACAGGTGTGTTTCCTGGAGCATGGCAACATGTACATTGTGTCTGGTAAGGTATGCAAGAACATCACGACATTTCCTGGCATTATTAAGCCCACGGGCATTCCAAGACATGCAGTGTAGCTGTACATCAGACCCTAAGACCGCCATTGAGAATAGAGCAATGAAACATCTCCCTCTGAGTAAAATTAGTCAGTGATACTCATATCGTTCGAATCCATTGGAGCAACCCGGCATGACTGAAACCAAAGCAGCATTCGGTGTGCAGACCTCACCCCCCAACAAACCCCCCCCACCCACTACAGCATCCCAATCATGCCTGCAGCCATCCAGTCCCACCCCCAGTCCCGCCCCGCAGCCCCCACCCTCAACATCCGATTCCAACAAGATAACAGTTAGTGTGGGGTACACCCGATAGGGTAACAACATCAAGGGCGCACAGCCACTTTACCCGCCGATGGCCTCCGAAACTGTACCGCCCTAGGTGGAGGCCAGGGCTGGGCAAGCGGACCTTGGTATACATTACCACAGGAACGACCAGTCACTGCCATGCTGCGTTGAAGAGGTAGCTTCTGCAGAGCCCACAGGTCAAACAGGAAGTGCACCAGTGCTAGGTAGCCAAAGGTGCAGTGTAGGTAAGTGCACCTAGTCAGTGTTCGCTCTCTGCAGCAGTCGGATCCTCATCCCCCAGGTCGGCCGCAGCAGCTCGGTCACCTCCTCCGGCCCTGCGAAGTGATTTCAAATAGTCTTCAGCTTTTTGGGGGTTCGTGAAGAAGCGTTGTTTCCCCTGATGCGTAATCCGTAATTTCGCTGGGTAGAGTAGGGCATAGTCTAGTTGAGCTTCTCGTAATTTCTTCTTCACTGGGATAAATTTGCGCCGTTCCTCCTGCACCATCGGGATAAAATCCGGATAGATGGAAAAAGTGATGCCATCATATTGAAGGGATTGTTGAGTGCGAGCAGCTCTCAGCGCAACATCACGATCGCGGTAGTTCGACAGTTTGGCGATGATTTGTCGAGGCGGCCGGTGTGCTCGCTCAATGATGAACTGCGGAGAAAAGGCGTCCTCGCCTATGGACCCCTTGAGGAGCTTCTCGACATTTAGTTCCATCCTGCCCGTGTTGGTGGATGCCGGAATGCTCGTGACGCGGATGTTGTTGCGTCGACTACGGGCTTCCAAAACCTCGTTCTTAGCCGCTATAATTCTGAGTAGATTGTCCATACGGGCTAGTTGAGTAGTATGGGTTGAAGCGACATCATCTGCATCGGAGATACGCTGCTCCGTGGCCGTTCCTCATGCCGGTCCACCCTGCGGGCCAGAGCGTCTAGTCTGGCGGTTACGCCATCCACCTTTTCCACCACGGTGACAAACCCCTGTCGCATTTCCTGAAATAGGTGGTGAAGGTCAAGTTCCTTAGTAGGAGAGGAGACATTGGACGTGGAAGCGGCACCGGATCCAGGGTCAACAGGGACCGCTTTCGTAGACTTCTTGGCGCCGTCGAAGCTGATTTTGGTTTGGCGGTTCTCGGGACGCACCATCTTGGCAGCCCAGTCCGGCGCCGCCGTCCGTCCAGGCTTCACTAGTGGGGTAGCTTCCGGGTCCGGACGACAAGTAGATCAAAGCATGTAATTAGAGGTACTCAACTCTAGCACTTTTGTATAGGGGTGCCCAGCTTCAGTCCGGGAAGGCAGCGTGGCAAGTCCGGCGCCGCCGTCCGTCCAGGCCTTACTAGTGGGGTAGCTTCTGGGTCCGGACGACAAGTAGATCAAAGCATGTAATTAGAGGTACTCAACTCTAGCACTTTTGTATAGGGGTGCCCAGCTTCAGTCCAGGAAGGCAGCGTGGCAAGTCCGGCGCCGCCGTCCGTCCAGGCCTCACTAGCGGGGTAGCTTCCGGGTCCGGACGACAAGTAGATCAAAGCATGTATTTAGAGGTACTCAACTCTAGCACTTTTGTATAGGGGTGTCCAGCCTCAGTCCAGGAAGGCAGCGTGGCACATGTGCTCCACAAAGGGTCCAAGCAGGAGGGATTAGGCCGACAGTTTCAGCAAGCCACCACACAGCTCCAGCGGTGTAAAGGCGCCAGTAGGCACAGACAAAGCAGCTATGGCGTGAGGAGTGCCTCCGGCGTGAGGGTCTAGTGATGGCACCACGTGCAAGGCAAAGTGCGCAGCCCACGGGACCGCCGCAGGAGTGCGGGCCGCCGTAGCGTGGTTCCCAGGTAGGTCGGCCCAAAGTCCAAGGTACAGCAATGGCAGGCGCTGGGCAGCGGAGCGGCCGTGGGAGTCCAGGGATCACCTCGGGTGACAGGAGGCAATCAGGCAGGCAGGCAGGTACAAGGGATGGCGCGGGTCGGCGCAATAATGGCGCGGGACCCCACGCACCACCCCAGCCGCAGTTGCCAGCCAGCGGAAGGTAATCCTAAAGGGCCGCCACCGAGGGGAAGCGTCATCCGTCGTGCTCAAGGTCGCGGCGGTGGCGGCCTCCAGCAGCCGCCAGCAGTGTGTCGCCTCCCCGCTCAGTCACACCGCTCACCAGCCTGTATAGCGGTAGGGCTGTCCAATGCGGGTACTCCTGGCTCCCGCCCGCGGTAGGGGGCAAAATGGTCGAGAACAGGGCTCCGAGTCCACCCAGCCACCAGAAGTCCGGACGGGCTCCGCACTGAAAACGCGAGCTCCGGAGCAGGCCGGGCCTACCGCCGCATGGCAAGCACCGACCTTGCGTGGCGCCTCACAGCCGGTCTCGCCGATCGGCAATCACCAGGGTTGTAGCCGGCCCGACTTCATCAGGCTAGAACTCCGTCTCTGATGGCGGTAGCGAGCCAGGCTCTCGGTCGAGTGCGGGGGATAGCAGCACGCCTCAGATGGCAGGTTCAAAGGCGATGTCGGTCACCCGTGGCAGAGGATAGGTGAAGGATTAATGGCCAAGGTGCGGGAGCTGCAACGTTAGGCAGCCATTCCGCGTATGCGCCCTCTAGCGCCCCCTTGACAAAATACAAACCTTAACTTTTTCTGCTTCAAATCAGCCCAGACTGCCATGAAAATAGAGACAGCAAAATAGCACTAATCCTGCTCTGCTTTCTATAGAATATTAGAAACCTCACTTTTGTATACATGAGGGAAGTGCTCATCAACGGGTAAACACTGTCTTACCTTTCTTTCCTCAAATCTGACATTTTGCATGGTATATCATTAACAAAAATGTTGAACAGCCTCTACACTTTTTAGACAATTCAGGCATCCTCAAGTGGAGTGGAAACACTGGAGGGCAGATTTACAAGCCCCTTGCGTCATTTTTGTGCCACTATTACATCACTTTTTGTGACACAGCAGCAGCGTAAAAATGTGGCCCATTTATCACATGACGTATCTAGGGAGATGCATCACGTTGTAAAGCCCTGCATCACATTATACCTGTGTCAGGTATAATGTATGCAGGGTGGGGGTTCCAAAGCATAAAAACCTCGTAGAAGTGACGCAGTGAAATCTACAAGATTTCACTGCGCCACTTCTAGGATGCCACTGCGTCAAATTCTTACACCTGCTTGAAGCAGGCGTAAGGAGTATCGCAGCACAATGAGGATAGGCCTCCCCCTGCATTGCTGGAGTTGCATTGTGCTTGCGACACAACTCCAGCAATGCGTGACTTTTGCACCTACTGATGTGTCCGAATTTCTGACGCGTCTGTCTGTCCTTGCGCCATGGTGCCCCATATTGTAAATACGGCACATCCATAGTGGCACAAGGGTGTCTCATGGTGGCGCAGGGAAAGTGACGCATCTGTACAGACACATGGCGGCCAAAGCGGTAAAAAAGGGGGTGGTGATGGACGGAGCATCTGAACCAATCAAACACTCACACCCAGTCAACAGATCTGGGTTTAATACATCACCGTTCTTTAGCCCACTCTGCCACCCCAGTGCAGACATGGCCATATAAATCAGTCTGACCCTGTGCCTCATGGGAACAGTCCAGCCCTAACTGCGAAGCAATGCCTTCCCTGGACCGGATTCAAGCCTCCTAGGACCGGTTTCTGGCATTCCAGCCATCTTCAGCCAGGCTTGCTTGAATCCAGTGGCAAAGTGAGCAAGGGACTCACGTCTGAGCATACCCTGCCAACTTATGGCGGCCAAAGCGGTACAAAAGGGGGTGGTGATGGACGGAGCATCTGAACCAATCAAACACTCACACCCAGTCAACAGATCTGGGTTTTGCCATTGTGCAACATTCCGTCCATCATCTTGTTTGTTTTGCTGTTTACCCTATGTGGGAAGGGTATGCCCAGACGTGGGTCCCGTGTTCACTAGGCCACTGGAGTCAAGCTATCCTGGCTGAAGACGGCTGATAGCCAGAAACCAGTCCTTGGATGCTTGATTCCGGTCCAGGGAAGACATGGCTTGGCAGTTCGGGCTGGACTGTTCCCATGAGGCACAGGGTCAAGACTGATTTGAATATTGCCATGTATGAACTGGGGTGGCTTGGTGAGCAAAATAATGATGGATTAAACTCAGATCTGTGACTGGGGGTGAATGTTTTGCCATTGTGCAACATTCCGTCCATCATCTTGTTTGTTTTGTTGTTCACCCTATGTGGGAAGGGTATGCCCAGACGTGGGTCCCGTGCTCACTAGGCCACTGGAGTCAAGCTATCTTGACTGAAGATGGCTGATACTCGAAACCGGTCCTAGGAGGCTTGATTCTGGTCCATGGAAGACATGGCTTGGCAGTTCGGCTGGACTGTTCCCATGAGGCACAGGGTCAAGATTGATTTGCATATGGCCATGTATGAACTGGGGTGGCTTGGTGAGCAAAATAACGATGGATTAAACTCATATCTGTGACTGGGGGTGAATGTTTTGCCATTGTGCAACATTCCGTCCATCATCTTGTTTGTTTTGCTGTTCACCCTATGTGGGAAGGGTATGCACAGACGTGGGTCCCGTGCTCACTAGGCCACTGGAGTCAAGCTATCTTGGCTGAAGACGGCTGATAGCCAGAAACCGGTCCTAGGATGCTTGATTCCGGTCCATGGAAGACATGGCTTGGCAGTTCGGCTGGACTGTTCCCATGAGGCACAGGGTCAAGATTGATTTGCATATGGCCATGTATGAACTGGGGTGGCTTGGTGAGCAAAATAACGATGGATTAAACTCAGATCTGTGACTGGGGATGGAATGTTGTTCCATTGTGCAACATTCCATCCATCATCTTGTTTGTTTTGCTGTTCACCCTATGTGGGAAGGGTATGCCCAGACGTGGGTCCCGTGCTCACTAGGCCACTGGAGTCAAGCTATCTTGGCTGAAGACGGCTGATAGCCAGAAACCGGTCCTAGGATGCTTGATTCGGGTCCAGGGAAGACATGGCTTGGCAGTTCGGGCTGGACTGTTCCCATGAGGCACAGGGTCAAGACTGATTTGCATATGGCCATGTATGAATTGGGGTGGCTTGGTGAGCAAAATAATGATGGATTAAACCAAGATCTGTGACTGGGGGTGAATGTTTTTCCATTGTGCAACATTCCGTCCATCAATATGTTTGTTTTGCGGTTATAGCCATACAATAGCATAACAAGACCCCACAGTGCAGGGGCCCCCTGAGCTCCAGAGGTCCCCTCAGCATAGTACCCTTGCCCGAAAGCTCTAGAGTAAGTCCCTGTACTTTGAAGTGGGCCCCCCCTCAGTTTTACTTATTCCACTGGTTACAACCCGGCAAAAAACTAGCTATTATCTACAATTGTCTGGGCAGTGAAGAGCAAACACTATTCGATGACTTGATTAAGATCCAACCCCCTGGAGAGGATACAGGGGATGCCGCAAGTTGCAATGTGTGCATAGAGGCAAAGAATAGCATATCATGGCATTTTTCTTAAGAACCAAGCATAGTTTTAGAAAGGTTTAACTTTTATTCAAAGAAGCAGACTTCGGAGGAATTTTAGCAAGTACTTGAAATGACAAAAATATTTATAGACCGAGAGCAATTACCCGAAGGTGTCTAGGTGCTGGATTGTCGAGCAACCATGCCATGAACCCTATTTAAATAATTCAAAGATTAAACAACCACGTTTTTAAGGCTTTCCTGAAAGCCAGCAGTTGAGCTTCGTCTTTTAAGGTTGGAGAAAGAGAGTTCCAGAGTCTGGTAGTGCCAACTAAGAAGCTTCTGCCGCCCCAGGTACTTTTCCTGAACCTGGAGATCACCAGATTGTGAGCGTGGGCAGAGCCTAAATATCGAGTGTAAACATATTGTTTAAAATGCCATGTACTGCTTTAAAGCTAAGCAGAGAGCTTTTAACTCAATGCGTCTTCTTACTGGAAGCCAATGTAAATCTCTTAGTGCAGCAGTGGCAGATTTATGCTACGGGATGTCCAGCAAAATGCGCGCTGCTGCATTTTGTACAATCTTTAGTTCCTTAGATTAACAAAAAGGTCATTACAGTAATCCGCTTTGGAAAGAACCAGAGCAGAGATGCCAAGCTTATGAAGTTTAACAGGTATAAACTGAAAGATTTTCCTGAGTAATTTTAGTGTATAGAAAGATGCTGAGGGGACATTGTTTACATGACCTTCAAATGTGAGCTTGGAATCAAAAGTTACTCCTAGATTTTTCACTTTGTTTGTTGGAATAGGCAAAGAACCCAATTCCGGCAGCCAAAATGCTGGAGACCAAAAAGTATTGTTGCGACCAAAAAGTAGGACCTCTGTTTTGTTGGAATTTCGTTTTAAACCGTTAGCGGCCACGCACTCTCCGACTTGACGGAGACAAGTATAAAATTGTGAGGCTATATCAGAAGGAGTGCATGTCAAAGAAAAAATAATGTGAGTATCGTCTGCACAGGAAATTGTTGAGAAACCCTAAGATCGAATCAACTGAGCCAAAGGGGCAACATACACATTGAAAAGGGTGGGGCTCAATGACAAGCCCTGGGGTACCCCACAAGGCAGTGTAAAACTCAATGATTTGAACTCGGACCAAACTGTTCTCGGTCTGACAGAAATTACCTCAGTAAGGCCAAAGCTTTTCCTTTTATACCTATCACGTCAAGGCATTCCAGCAGTCCTTCGTGGTTGATGGTATCGAATGCGGCGGAGGGGTCAAGTACCACCAGTGCTGCATTGCACCCCGCAATGACCATCTGCCTGATCTGTTCAGATGCCGAGATCAATGCCAATTCCATACTATGATGCTTCCTGAAGCCAAACTGAGTGGTAACCAGGAGTGACTGTTCTTCAATGTAATCAGTTATTACCATATTCATGATCTTCTCTGCCATTTAGGCAGGCAGAGGGAGTCTTGAGATCGGGTGATAATAGTTGGGATCAGCCCCATCTAAATTAGATTTTTTTTTAGAAGTGGATGGAATGAAGCTAATTTCCAGTTTGTGGGAAAGATGCCTGAAGTGAACATTTGGTTAAAGATGAAAGACGGATGAGTTGCAAATACTTCTTGTAAAAGATTAAAGATCTTAGGGGGCAGGGATCAAGTGGGGAGCCAAATTTGGTAGACAGAAGTAGCTTGGAAACCTGATCAGAGGTCAATGATGGAAAGTGAAATAAGCCCGGTGGGTTACTAGTTTCAATGATGGCTGAATGGGCCTCCTTGGACCTGTCAGTGTCTATGTCACTATATCTATGTCACTCGGGAGTGACCAGGAGACTTGGAAGACAGATGCCCTACGATGGCGGGTGCTTCAGGGAAGATGACGGTGACCTTGTATCTGCAGCTGCAAGGGCCAGGTGATGCTGAGGATAACCCGGACCCCGATACGAGCTATCCAACAAAGGATGTTGAGTGCTGAGGGGTTGGTGTCCGGCGGGAGCACCAACAAGCCTTGGCAAATGCAAACCACACAGGAAGACTAGAAGGTGCCCGGTTGGGACCAGCAAGGTCCAGGAGACTCACCACAAACAGGGAAGTCAGGACGGACCAAGCAATTAGGGGAGCCCAGGGAAAACAAAAGTGACCCTCAAATGGATCCATAGGCTGGAGGCACAGGAGTCGCCACCAGTGAACCTCAAGCAGCTCACCAAAAGATGCAGGCCATGATGGCCAAGATGTGGTGTGGATGAAAATTCTGGTCCCTGGAGGTGCACAAGGTTGGGGCTACATGGAGCCCGAAGATCTTCTTGCAGAGATGTCAACAAGCCTTTGCAACTGCAAAGGGGATTTGGCACACAGGGGTATGGCTATTGCACCCCCCACAAGGACAACTGGCCTAAAACTTGGTGAGAGGGTAGAGCAGACCTTGTGAGCTGAGGAAAACCACCACCTGTGTTGCGGAGCCCATGGAATCCGGAGGAGCTCAGGATCTACAGACCAGTCGTCTTTGTTGCAGTGCCTGTGAATGCAGGCAAGTGACTCCTTTACTCCAAGGGAGATTACTTTGGTTGTCCTTGAAGCTTCTCAGACCTTGGAAGGTTCCTTTATGAAGTAAAGGCACCAACGATGCAGCAGACTGGAAGGGAGACAAAGTCAGGCCCAAACGAAGTCCAGCGAAGTACAGAGTGCCCAGATAGTAGAAGGGCAGTGGTTTCGGTTCTGAATCTTATCTCACACCGAATCTAGGGACCTTCACCCTGGTAAGCTCTTAAGTACCCTAGGAAAAGGCTTGGGAAGATTCAGGGGGCCCTCCCAAGGGAGGATCTGGACCTGGGGGAAGGTTACTCCTATGTCCTTTGTCCAGTTTTGCGCCAGAGCGGGAGCCAACAGCTCCCAGGACTATGCACGGGGACACAAACTGTGCCCCTCATGTAGACTTTTAGGCTCTGGCAAAAGCACCCACCCGGCCCTAATACACTAAATCCTGTCTGGGAGGTGGTCACACCTCCATGTGACAGGATGCCTATTGTTCTGCCTTCGCCTGCTCGAGCTTGACTTAGCAGCAGGAGGGCAGAAGTGTGTTTCTGGTCGGCAGCAACCATTTTGTGCTGTTCGGTTCTAGAAGACTGGCACTGGGAACACTGAAAGCCTAATGGATGGCTCTTCCAGTACTTGGAATCATACCTCACACACCGTTTATGGTGTGAGGGTATGATTCCAACATGTTTGATACCAAACGTGATTGGATTCGTTGCAGTCGTTTTTGAGATGGTTATCGCAAGATTACGCAATGCCCCTCTATTTAGTATATGGCTGCTTTACTGACATCCGGGAGAATGGACTCCATAGGCTGCAGGGGTGTAATGCTCATGCATGGGCACCCTTTCACTTAGAACCAAGCACCCTGCCTTTTGGATTGTAAAGGCCTGCTAGAGGGGTGACAAATAGGTTTTAAGTGCAATGACCCTTAGATATAGTAAACCTATATCTTTAGTAAGTGGTGTATTCACCAACTTACACAGGCTGACAAGGCAGACCTGTAGTTCCATTTTGAATGGTCTCTCATGGGTGACATAATATATGCTGCAGCCCATGGGAGACCTCTGGGGTACATATGCCCTGGGTACATGGGTACCCTATACTAGGGTCTGACAAGGGTACCCCAGTATCAAATCAAGGATGTACCTAAGTACTGAACACAACAATTTTGGGAGAAAGTAGTTAGAGAGAAGTCCTGATTATTAGGATCCCAGTCAGAGAAGTCAAAACACAGCTTAACACCAGGCAAAAAGTGGGGGTAATCATGCAGAAGGATCTTACCTTCCTACATTGACAAACCAGATAATCAAGTGGAGTTAGGAATAATGGTGGGCTCAGGCTCACCAGGAACCAATCTATCAGAGGAATCCTTTAGGTTGCATTGGAGCACAAGTCTTCTTAGAAAACCTGATATAAGAGCTATAACATATGGGGAGTCAGAAATTGAAACTATGTTTTTTAAAAGGATGGTTTGTATTTTTCTGAAAGGATGATCTTTACAAAAATTTATGTGGCAATTAATGGCTGGGACATCATGGGTTGAGTTAATAAATGGAGATTGAGCATTGTGTTAAGACCAGGCACCCACTGTTCTCTTGATGTTACTTGAGAACAAAAATGAGTGTTGATAAGATTTTAGCAAAACATCCCACTGTGATCTTTAATTACATTGGCACAGTCAAGGGATGTGAACATGAAATCATTTTAAAACAGAGTGCTGTACCAGTCAAACATACTACTTATCAGTGAGCGACTACTTGAGGAAACATCTTGATCAACTCTGTCTAGACAAGGTTATTGAACCGGTTAATGCAGCTCTGTAGGTCAATGTAGTTATACTAGCAACAAAAAAAACCGATCTGTATGAATGCGGATTTGCTTTCATTGAACAAAAACATAGTTGTGAACTGTAATCCACTTCCGAAAATAATGAGCTTTTGTCTACCTTGGAAGGGGCTAGGGTCTTCAGTAATATCAGACTTAAAGCGGCTTACCATCAAGTGCTGCTGAAGGCAAAGTCACAGTCCCCTACCTCTTTCATTGCACCTATGGGGCTTCTAAGTATCTAGCTGTTAAGCAAACAAATGTGTCAGCACGCTCAGTGCATGCATGCAAACGTAATGGCACACAATACCCACGTCCTCAAGGCAACTGCGTCAGCAGATAATAATTCGCTAGCGACGTTTGAAGGCTGTAAAACACTGATAGCCTATTCACTAGTAACACCCATTAGCCACCGACAAGCATATTGAATAATGTAGCTTGCTTCCTGGTATGTCATGTGCCTCGAAAACTGCATTCTGCGTCAGCAATCTCAGCAGGTATCCGCAGGAACTTCTCCTGCACTCTGCCACATTGACCACTTCTGATGGGCTTCCAAATGCTCAAAAACAAGCCAACTCCATCTCGTTGCCAATATGTAGTGGGTAAGTACCCCCCTTTAATAAACCAAGCAACTCCTGTGAGTAATTTGAATAGAATTCGTTAGCATGTAAGCTGAACCATGGAGCCCATCCACCAGCGTCCCTCCAGCTCTACAATCCTGTTAACAAATGCCTAACTGGCAACCTTTATTACAGACAGGATCACAGAACATTAAACGACACTTAGAAGATGCACTTCTTATAAGAATAGAACGAATAGCATGTCGACTCATAAGATGCGAATTAGATCATGACTCAGAAAATACCACACTCACCTACCTTCCTATATCCATGCTTTCTTCTTGCTATCCCTAAATTGTTTTCTGCTGCCATCTGCAAATCGATGTAGTTCAGGGGAACCTCCATCCCTGCTTGTAAAGCTGAAACCATGCTCTATACAGACTATAACTTATGAAGAATCATTTGGAGAATGCAAGACCAGATAGACATATCAAAGAATCTAACCTCGGTTTCTGGAAGGGAAAACAACACGCCATAATTTAATGAATTAACAAAATAATGACCCATCCATTTTTAAATATTGTTCTTTAGTAAATTGCATGAGTACATATGATTACAGGCATATGTTTGTGCGCCATATTAAATGAACAGCCATACACATACTCAGCATCAATGGTGCACAGTCTATTATTTACATGTCATGACATAATATCTAGATACACATACCCAGTCTCAACACCATATTGTCTTATGAACTACGTCAAAACAGGAAACCAGAGGACCTTCTAGGTTACAGATGTCTACCACAAGACCGAATATATAACATTACAAGTGTTGCACAAAGCTCTCCAACCCTATAACTACAAATATCGATCCGACGACAGGACCACTATATCCCCCTAAAACTTTTACCTGAGCATGAATTCCATACAGAGGTTCCATCATAATCTGGCTCCCCAATCCATCCACACTACAGCATTGACACCGTTTATTCCACACCCACCTTTGTGTCCTCTCCCCTTCTAGTCCTTGCACTAAAGAGCAGACCGTACAATGACATGCCCAATCCCTATTCATCATATTGCTCTGCTCAAGGTGGCAGACCATACAATTTCCCTTCTAATTTCACAATATACATATCCCAAATCAGAGCCACTGTTGTCCTACAGCGCATTCCAGTCATTGCGTATATTGTGGCCAACTCTGCCTCCACCCATTCCTCAAATCTCAGATCCAAATGGCAACTAGAAGAGCTGTTACAGATGCCATTGCAGTATACAGTATAAGGGCCAGATCTACAAGCCAACACTCTTTTTTTACTTTGGCAATAAGCCCAACATGCTCAGACGGGGATCCATTCCAGACTCTCTCCAATTTCGTCTGACAACTCCCACAGTACCTCACCCCATGCTTGAGATATTAATGGGCACTCCCGCACCTTATGCTAGAGTGTGCCCTACTGTCTGCATTAAGGACACTGAGAACACGCCCTCATGAACATGCACCTGATACACTTCGGAATGAGGTAGGCCTAATGCAGATAAATTAACTGCGTAAATTTCAGTCTGGGCATATGGGACAATTTTTTCCATAAATTCCTTGACTGCAACCCATTGTTTGTCTATCAATTAAAGTGTCATTCAGTCAGTTCATCTAATCTAGATAACCACACTGTAGTGCAAAGGTTGTGCATGCAAATCACTGTATAACACTGTCACAAATTTTTCCCGACCCCATATGTCAATAAACATGGAAGTGTGGCGCTACTTATAAATCCCTCATGACCCCACAAAGTGTGAACGTTGTGTGTTAAAGTGATATGCGCTAGAAATTGACCCTGCCCGTATTTCTCAACAATCATCTGAAATATACTGACTGTACCCTGATCGTAAATGTCACCCACTCTAAGCACTCCTGCTGCATTTCATGTCCTTCTGTAATATGTCTCAGCTATTTCCCTGGAAATGCCCACCTAGCCAGTTTTTTCAGCCCAGGCACCTCCCGGATCAGTGCCAATAAGCCTCTCCACAACCAATCCTTGTCCCGGAACACTAGATAGCTCTGCTCTTTCCAAATTATCTCCATCTCCCAGCCACATCATGGACCATTAAAGTTGCACTGCCTCATAATACCATTCAAAGTTAGGAACACCTAGGACCCCTTCCTTCAACTGGAGCTCTTTCTTGTGCAACGCGACTCTCTTCCTTTCCTATCCACATATCAGATCTGAGAGCATAGCGGGCAGCTCCATAAAGAAGGGCTTTCCTAGTACCGCCACCCAAAAGCAGATACAACAGCAATTCCAAAATCTTGGCTATTGCTGCTCTTCCCATTGGAGATGATAGGAGGGTGCACCAGAAAGTTAAAGGCCATCACAATAATGCTAGTCAAATTCAAAGTCATTTATTTCAGTTAATTTAAACCATAATATTCTACACAGCCAGACAAATAAAAATTACAAATGTATTATATTTAAGCAACTTTTTTCTAACATTACATTATAATTTTGAACAATTTCAGTTTAAAATACCAAGAAAACAATATAAAAAGCTGATGCTTGCATGTTGGAATATTTAGTACAATCAGCTCCAATGTAATAGCTTTATCGGTTTATTTAAAGTCCATTAATTTTCCTGTCTTTGTCCATTTTAAAGTGCAAGCATGTTCGTGCAAAACCACCTTGAGACTGAAAAGTAATTAATCAATTAAAATAACACAGGGCCCCTCCTGTTTCACCTGTTTAAAAATGTTGTACTGATGAGATTGTGTAGGGTCTCTTAAAGTGCATTATTGTGATAGCATTAAACCAGGGTTCATCTAAAGGTGAAGACTTCGGGGCACATTTATGAGAAAGTGCTGCAGCGTGGCACTGCAAGCCCTGTAGCTGCGCAACGCTGCAGCACTTTCAGAGCACAGGAATGTGACATATTAACAATGATATGTCGCATTCCTGTGCTCTCCCCTACACTGGCACACAAACAGCTGCCATGCGCCGGCACTCTTGCACCATTGTGCATGGTGCTTGCGTCATGGGGAGATTGTTTTTGTGCAGGAAGGGGCACCTTCCTGCACAAAAACAGTAATTACAGGCATTTTCCTCTTTTAATGTGTGCTGTAGAATGCAGCACACATTGAAAGAAGAAATAAACAAGGAGAAATGAAAAATTTCTCCTTGTTGTGCCTCGCTACGCCACCCCTAGGGTTGCGTAGCATACTGATGTATTTCCAGGTTTACAAATCCTCGTAAATCTGGAAATGTGTCTAGTTCCATGGGTGTTGCGTGGGAACACCCACAGCAATACCCATGGAACGCCGCTTTCACGCAAAGTGCTGCGTGTAGAGGGGCCATATTTACAAGGACAGGAAAAGCCACGCAGGGTAGCTTTTCCTGTCCTTGTAAATATGGGGCAGAGAAATGCGCTGCCAGTGCGTCACAAAAAGTGATGTACTAGCAACGCAAGGGGCTTGTGAATCTGCCCCTTAATGTTTAGATAGTTGGTAGACTACATAATACTCATCAGTCCCTTTGCTGTCAATAACTGATCTGGTTTGAGGAAAAACTTTATAAAAGCTGCTGTTATTTTCTTTTTTTTTTTGGTTCAGCCTTCTTGGGCCATTTGTTTATTCATGTGTCATTTATTTCCTGCTTCCGCCCACCACAGGCTAAACAATTTGGCAATCCAATCAGCCCATTTCAGTCAGTGACTCTGTTGCCCTACGAGAGATAGAATTTCACCCGATTAAGTGCACATCCACCTGAAAAGTGAACTTGCTTTTGTGTCATCAATGTTGGCCAAGGCCTTTAGTTTTCCATTTTTTCCTTGAATATCCCCCTTTAGTTTCTTTCTTCTAATATTTATTTATTTGAGTTTTTGTAGAGCATCAAAATGCTCACCATTTATTGCTTCTAAGTGGCCAATTCTTCTCTTTTGTCAATTTTCTTTTTTTTGGATATATTTAATTTTTTTTGTATATTTTTATTGGTATTTGCACATTACAGAATTACGATTTGACATGTAACATATATCAAGTTTCATGGGCGTTAAAATTATGGCATGCTTCTTGGAGAGATGGCTGTGTTCGTTTGTTCGAGTGTAGACGAGCGGTTGGTTTTTTGGTCTTCGCTTGCCTGCCCTACAGGCTTGCGCACATATAACATAGAACATGTGGGTAGATTGCGATAGGTGAGTGCAGCCTAGGGCTTTGTTAATGAAGTCGAACACCTTCTTCCAGAATTTGCTGACCTTACTACAGTGGAAGAGGAGGTGTGCGAGGTCCCCCTTTTCTGAGCTACAGTTCCAGCAGCTGTCGTTGTCTCTCAGGGCTAATGATGCTAGGCGTGCTGGTGTCCAGTATGCTTGGTGTTATAGCCAGAATTTTGTCTGTGCTAGTACTGGGGATATCATATTTTTTGATGGGGCCGCCCAGAACATTTGTAGGCCTTGCACAGTGAGTCTGGAGCTTAGCTGAGTTTCCCAAAAGCTGGAATTCTTGGCATTAAGTTTGGAGGAGATAGGGCGAGGAGTTTGTATAAGTGCGAGACCTGGTGTCCTGTCTTGTTTATGTTTTCCATATACTGAAAGATTGAGGGTTTATGTTTTTATTTTTTTTATTTTGTTAGGGCTGTTCTAATTGCTAGGAAGTTGTATAGTTCTATCTCTGGGAGGTCATGTTGTGTTTTCAGGCTGTTGAATGTGCAGGGAAAACCTCCGCCTTCCAGCTGAGCTGGATAAGAGAGTACTAGTTTTCTCCAAGATTCTATGTCCAGGGGCTTCCCCTTATATTTAATCTTGGGGTTTGCCCGGAGTGTTTCCCAGTGCAAGTTTTTGATGCTGTACTCGAGCTTCTGGTCTACTCTGAGCAGCGCGTGCCTAGTAATCTTAAAAATCAGGTTGTTCTTTTGTGCTTGCTTGTTGGCAGTGAGGAGAGTTAAAGGGTCTGCGTTGTTTAGAATGGCCTTCTCCACTGAAAGCCAGGTGGGAGTGTTTTGCTGGTTCGGTAGTACCCAGTGCATTCCTTGTCTGGCTATGAAGGCTTTCTGGAAAGTTCTCAGGTCTGCCACGTTTAGTCCTCCTAGCTTTTTCTCTAGTCTTAGTTTTTGGAGGCTTATTCTTATTTTTTTGTCACGCCATATAAATTTGTTTAACATTTGGTCTATCTTTCTGTGGAATTTGTCCGTGATAGCCAGTGGGAGCATTCCTGCTAAGTAGTTTACTATAGGGTGATCATCATCTTTACAGTGTCAATTCTTCCCCACCATGTGATGTACTTGGGCGACCAGGTTTCTAGTAGCCCTTTAATCTTTTCTAGGGAAATTTTCTCGTTCTGTTCTAGAGTGGTTCTTAGGTTTTTACCAAATTGGATCCCTAGATATTTGACGTACCCTGGGTTTCAGGCAAACCCTGAGTCTCCTATTACCTCTTTGGTTGTTTGTATGTTGAGGGGCAGGCATTCTTATTTGTCTCTGTTGAGTTTGCATCCTGAGTGTCTAGCGTATGTCTCGAGGGTGTGAATGAGTGCTTGTATGGAGTGTTCGGGGTCCTCCGTTATTATGAGTAAGTCGTCCGCATAGGCTGCGAGTTTGGCTGTAGAATTGTTAATGGTTACCACGCTATACCACTGTTTGCAAGGATGTCTCTGATTAGGGGTTCGATCGCTAGTAGGAACAGCATCGGGGATAGCGGTCAGCCTTGTCTCGTTCCCCTCTGGAGGCTAAAATTGGCTAGATGTTGTTCCGTTAATAGCTATCTGTGCCTTAGGGCTTCTGTACAGTGCCATGACTTTCTGCGTGAAACATTCCCCCAGGTTGTCTTGCAATCTAAGTTTATTAGTGAGATGGGGCGGTAGTTTTTTGGCCACTGTGGGTCTTTGCCTTCCTTGGGTATGACAATTATGTTGGCTTGCGAGAAAGACTCTGTTACCTCCCCCTCCCTTTTGCAGTGGTTGTAGACTTTAGTCAAAACCTGAAGTAGTTGGTCTTGGAAGGTTATGTAAAAGGGGTCTGTATAACCATCTGGCCCTGGGGCTTTGTTCTCTTTTAGGGATCTAATGGCTGTAGTAATCTCATTGGTTTTTATGTCTTGACCTAGTACTCTAGCTTCCTCTTCTGTTATCTTGGGTATGTTAAGTCTATCTAAGTAGGTTGTGCAACCTTCTTGGTCCAGATTATTGTCCCTTTCGTAGAGCTCTTGATAGAATTCCCTGAACGTGTGTAGGATCCCCTTATGTCTGGTATGTGCCTTGTTATTTGCGTCTGTGATTGTTGAGATGCAGTGCTGTTTTTGGTTATGTTTGAGATATGACGCTAGGATTTTCCCTGCCTTGTTGGCCTCGCAAAGGTTTATTTGCTTGTATTTTCTAATCCATAGTCCTGCTTGTTTGCTAAGAATTCTGTTGAATTCGTGCTTCTTCCCTCTGAGTTCTACGAGGGCCGCAGTGCTCAAAGTGTCCCCAATGTGCTTAGCTTCTAATTGTTTGATGTCCTTTTCCAGTTGATCTAGCTGTGATTTTGCTTCCCCGTCTCTCCTAGCTTTGATCTCTATTAGCATGATTCTGATATTCGCTTTAAGCGAATCCCCCAGGCTTTTTGGTTCTATGTCTGGTGTGGCTTTATCTTTGATATAGTCTGTAATGGCTTTCTCAATTTTGGTTTTGTCCTCCTGTTTTGCCATGACTATACTGTTGAATTGCCATCTGCGGGTGAAGTGTTCATTGTGTCGGCCTGTTAGGTGTAGGCTGATGCATGAGTGGTCGGAGATTGTTCTTGCCGCAATTTCCGTGTGTTCTGTCAGGTGTGTGTGTGAGCCTGAGATGAGGATGTAATCTATTTTACTGTAGGAGTTGGGTGGGTTGGAGTAGAAAGTATAGTCCCTGGTATTGGGGTGTTGTAAGTGCCATGGGTCCTTGAGGTTGAAACTGTTACATATGTTCTTTAGAATATTGTGGGATGCGGGAGGTTGGGCCTGTGTAGTCGATTGTCTGTCTAGTGTGTGGTCCAGAGCTAGGTTGAAGTCGCCTGCCAGCACTGTCATATTATTCGGTTGGTTTGCCTCTAGTTCCCTCGTTAGCTCCTCTTAGTATGTTGTGTCATCTGTGTTTGGTGCGTATATGTTTGTTACTAGAATGGTTTCTTGGCCTCTTTTCAGCTGGGTGATCAGTAGTCTCCCTTAATTGTTGTGATGTTCTTTCTCAATGGTTAGCCTTGATTTACTGTTTAACAGAGTGATAACTCCTCGTTTCTTGCCCACCACCGGTGAGCAGGCTACCTGACCTATCCATCTCGCCCTAAGCTTGTTCGCATCTTCTTTTGAGAGTTTGGTTTCTTGTAGTAGGATAATATCACCTCTAGTCTTTGCCAGGTAGTCTAGTACTTTCTTTCTCTTAATCGGGTGGTTTAGGCCTTTCACGTTGAGGGAGATAATCTTTAGGTCAGCAAGCAGTGCAGCATTGTTATTCAGTGCTGTTGTTTACGTTCCATGCTGCTGGCTCTATGCCTCATTATAGGCACTACATGGTTTTGGTGTCTGCGGCTTTTGTGTTTGTGTGGTCTTTCTGCATGAGCCCGGGTAGCCAATTGTGCAGGCGCCTTAGACCTGGACTGTCTGTCTAATTGTTTGGTGTGGACATAGATGAAGACATAGAAGAAGACTTGGACGAGACGTACAGGGCCAACTGACCCAACAGGACAAACATGACAGACATGACAAACAAGTCGACCCCACTTCTCCCTCTCCCCCGCCCAGCCCTCCCCCCCTAACCTAACGCATCGTACTGTAGACGTGCGACAGAAAGGTCCCTCCCGCCCCACTACATCCCTGGGATATACTGTTGCACTGTTATCGTTTGCTTATTCTAAGCATTAGAGCAATAATGAACAACTTTAACTGTTACGCTTGTCTTCGCAGTGTCTCTTGTCTTGCATAAGGATTAAAGGATATAGGCAGTCTTATAGTTGAGCAAGTCTATCTTATCTTCTGTGTGCCCCAGTCTTTTGGTCTTTGGCGTGCCGTAGCTAGACTGTATTGTCCGCATACTTTCCATGAGGTAGTTTTGTTGTGATTTGCTTTGCAGCTTCGTTATGTACATGATGGAGATATCTTTCTCTTTCGTAGTCTTGAGGTGTTGTGAGGGACTTCCTTTTGTTTCTCTATGGGCCGTTTGGTCTCTGTCCTCGGCCCTAGGGCATGTCCTGTGCTGTTGCCCCTTATGGGTCTAGCCTAGTCTGTCGTGAGGTCGGGTGAGGCACACCTTTTGCATGACGGGGTTGCCTTCTCCATTTCCTGTAGGGCTAGGCTCCTTAGGTATCTTGATAGTTTCGCTGGGTCTTCGAAGGTAGGCGTAGTTCCTTTGTTGTTTATTCTGAATCTGGTTGGGCCGGCGAAGGAAAAGGTGATGTTTTCCTTCCTTAGCAAGTCTCGCTGGGCTAGAAATCCTTTCCTTATGTCCACTGTGGTCTTGCGTGAGGATAATTTTGTGACGTTCCATAGTAAATTGGGGATCTTCCTTGCTACCCCAAAGATAGCGTCCGTTTGGTGCGAGCTGAGTGGTTTGCAAATTATCGGTCTTGGGCCCGATCTGTTGCTTTGTCTAAAGGTCGGGACTCTGTAGGCTTTGTCCAGTTCAAAAGGGTTCTCGAATTTGAGGTTCGTCAGTTTAGGTATGAGGTTCTGTACAAGTGAAACACACGAGCCAGCTTTTTTCTCCTCTCCTTCCGGCAACCCTAGAATTCTTATATTTCCTTTCCTGCTGTGATCTTCGAACTATGGTGCTTGCTTTCGGAGCACTTCACAATGGTGCCGATAGCCTTTCCTGTGAGCTGTGACTTGTCCTCTATGTCACTGACTCTCTGTTCAACTGCAGATAGCCTGCTAGTTGCTGTGTGGATGTCTGCTCTGACTGCAGCTAGTTCTAGTTCGATTGTGTCTGTGGTCTTTTTTGTAGTTTTTGCAAAGTGAAGGACTTCAGCCAGTTTGTTAAATATACTGTCCAGAGTGCTGCTGATGTCTGATTTTTGTTTAATAGGGGACTCTAAGTGGCCTTCAGGCTTTGTTTTTTTAGCTGTCGAGCTTGTTTCCCCTCATTGCTGGCCATTTTTATTAGCCCCCTCTTGTAGGAGTTCGAATCTTTTGTTGCTGCTTTGTGGTGCAGACTGGATTGCTTGTACTTGTGGGAGATCGTTTTGTGGCTCGTTGTCCCTCTGCCTGTGTGGTCTTGTAATTTTTCTTGGTTGTGGTCTTCTCTGTTTGGAGTTCTTTTTTTTCTCTGGCACCCTTTGTACGATCTTCTCTTTGTGTGCTTGGCCCGCTTGGTTCATGTTCTGCCGTGACTGGGCTTCTTTGTTGGAGTGGACAAGGGTGGTATTAGCCCACCGCAGTCTGACCCTTTTTGTCTCGTTACCAGCCTCTCTCTCTTTATTCCTGCCATTCGCAGCTTGCTGACCGTGAAGCGACTTCTCCGCTTCCGCCCCCCACCTTGGACACAGATGGCCAATATCTTCTGTTTTCGGATTCGTTTAGTTTCTGTGCGGTGGTTACCATGTTGTGGGGGGGGGTAGGCCCTACTGTATGTTTGCTTTTAGCTTTTGTAAGTTGACATGGGCAGAATCTATAGGTCCTCTTTAGTGCTGCGCCTACGCGCTTCTTTCTGGCAGTTCTTGGGTAGGCAGTTGGTTGTTTAGTGCTGTTGCCGTAGTTGTCCTAGCTGTGCCAACGGTGGTCTGCTCTGGCCATGTTCAGTAGTTTCTGCGTTTGCGTTGCTACTGGTTCTTTACTCCACTGGCAGTGTAATTCACGTGCTGGTAGCTGCTATTATTTTCTGAGGATCTCCCCTTTCATGCAAAACAGCAAGGCATGTCAACATGTTCTGATGCAATATAAATTTAAAATTCTTTTCAGCTAAATATTGCGTTCAGTTAATTATTTAGGGCAGATTAATAAAATATGTGTCAGGCTTTCTTTAAGTCTTTGACATAGTCAGCAGTTGGTATCCTGTGGTTTTCATTGCAATTTAGGGATACATTCTAATGTTTGAGATACGCCAAATTATAGGTTAAGTAGCTTATTTGTGTAAAACAAACTTAATAATGTTGTTAAATATTTCTGAGGGCAAGGTTGCTTATAAGAATCAATGATTGTTTAGGCGTGTCTTCTTTTACTGAATTCCTCTTTATCTTTGTGCCATGTCAACATCCTTATTTGTTTGTTAACTACTTTCTTGAAGACGCTATAAGGCAGTGTTGAATACCATAGCTCCATTGCTTTCAGTTCCTTTAATGCTGTCTCGAGAGCCCAGGCCCAAGTATTTGAGTTCAGTTATGTTTTATTTTGGATTTCTTCCCACAGTAGAGCACGGAGCGTGGTTTCACCAGAAGACCTTATTAATGACACATAAGGCACAAAGAAGGGGTTTTTGCCGAGAAGGCGCTAGGAATGAAGGTATAAATACAGTTATCAACGAAGAGAGACAACCTGGCACTTGATTTTTGAGTCGCTGTTTATTTAAGTGGACCAAACCCAAGACTAATCAGTTCTTAAGCTTTGAGTGTCATTGGCACATCTTATATATCATGTTTGAAACATTTATATAATCATTTGTCACATGTCAGAGTTAAATACACTCTCAAATACAAAAACAATTGTGATACATATATGGTGTTTCAAAACAGAAACATAGTAAAAAAAACACTAGACATTCATGAATAATACAACAAAATTAATGAATAATATACAAAATTAATACACGTTATGCAGAAATTACACCACCAAGATCTTAGTATAAATACAAGACAGTTCCAAAGGGCACTAAAATTTAGCGTGGTTGAGGGAACTGCAGCCATATGGGAGAGATACTGCCCTGTGATGTACAAAAGCTCCTGAGAACCCCCTCCAGAGATCCAAAATTTTTATGAATACCATGTAAGACAAAAAGGGAATAAAAGTTTCCAACGTCTTTCCAATCCCGAATCAAAATTTACGGGATTTTCATCAGGGAATAAAGCATGGTGTAACCTGTGAATTTAAAATTAAATGACAATAGGTTACCCAAACCAGGATTTCCCCTTTCTTTTATATTCTATTGTGGACATAATCTATTTACACTAATCGTACCTGAATTCGACAAATTGAACCTTTCATGCATCGCACAAGGGACAATAATCTCGTTTCCCGGACCTGAAGGCAACCAGAACACTGGCATTCAGTATATCTCCTTAGTTGTTTTTTAGCCCATATCTGTTGAAAGTTTGAGTGCATAAAACTTAGATTTATGTATGCAGGTTAGGACCGAAAAGTTAAGCCTTCAAAAGTGCACGAAGTTCGATATTTTCCATAGTTATTTCGTAACAAGTACCGCATTCACTGGAGAAAAAAAAATCCAATACACATATTTCATTGTTGTTATGTTTATACTTGATATCCTGTTTATTCAATATTGCAGTGAATGCACTTACTTTTACTGGATATGCACTTGTGGCCATCGGAAATGAAAGGAAGCCTCGTTCGGCTGCCTGAGCCATCTCTCTGCAACAAGATAAATCATTATGACTAGTTCAACGCAACATTCTGCTTAGAACGAACGGTGCTACTTAGTGGCAACCACAAGGCTGTATATGGGCAGAACCACTTACTTGAAAGCTTTTTGGTGCCGAAGTTTAACTAGGTCCTCTTGCCGCTTGGATAAATCAAACAGTGGTCTAAAGCGACAAGGGTTTATCTATATCCTGTTAGGCAGGAAATACTCGGCCAGTCAAATGCGGTGGCTTCTGGGAATGGTGGTTCTCTCGCAATGGTAGGAGCACAACCACTTATGGGACAGTGGTTTATTAGCTTTTGCAGGGCTATACTTATAGTTTTACGGCTCAAATTTTTGCACCCTTTTATTCTTTTTAAACATTTTGAACTTATTTGTGCCACGGTTACCAATTAATGTTTTTGTAGACCTATCCGAGGTCTATAAGGTTTTAAACAGTGAGTGTTTAAAACATTTGTGGGCACTACAGAGGAAAATTATATGGAGGAATTAAGTTATCTATGAAATAAATGCAGCAGGCATGTTTCTCAGACAACTATAAGTTGTATTGCAATCAGTGAGTTTACAGAGGACTCAATGCAAAAATTTATGTAATTCAGACATTTTGTTTAAACCCTCTACGACACAATTGTATTTAATGATCAAATAGGCTTCTCTTTTATGTAATAATGTTTCAACATTGCCGCCTCTTGGTGATGTTTTAATTCCTGATAGCTTCGAGCAAGGACACATAATGGCATACACAAAATTCTTGGTCTTACAGTTTGTGAATTCTGTGTGTGCCCATTTAATAGAGTTGTGCGTAAATTCGGTACCTTCCATCATATTGTTGCATGCTGAACACATGCCACACTTGTGGTGTCCCTCCACTGGCTTTAAATTCCATAATGTTCGTAAATCTGCCTTAGGATTGATATTTCTAAGCATGGGCGGAAAATCCGTTAGGCTCGCGGATTTTGCGGATTTTCGGTAAATTCGCAATCCGCGAGATTCGCGAATTTCCCGCAAAATCCGCGCGCTGCGGATTTTTTGCTTGTGTTCGCACAGCTCGCGGCCCGCGGCGTGGGCAGCAACAATCTCGCACTCGCGAAATTACAAAAATTACAATTGGGGAGGGGTGAAGGAAGGAAGTGGCCCAGTCTCCAACTTCCTGTTCCTGTCCAGCAAGCTCCTCCCATTGGGGTGGGGTGAAGGAAGTGCCCCAGTCTCCAACTTCCTGTTCCTGTTTCCTGGCCACTTTGGATTTGATCTTGACTGGGAAGGATTACTTTTTGTGGATGCTGCTGGATATTTGGATTTGAGGCCTTTTGCATTACTTTTGGATTCAAAATTTGATTTCACAAGTAAGTTGATAAGTTGATGTTGTTTGTGGTGATTTTTGTGTGTGTTTTTTGACTTTTGGGGTGGTGTTGGGGGCTGGCTATGTTGGTGGGGGGCCATTTGGATTACTTTTGGATTCGAAATTTGATTTCAGAAGTAAGTTGATAAGTTGATGTTGTTTGTGGTGATTTTTTGTGTGTGTTTTTCGACTTTTGGGGTGGTGTTGGGGGCTGGCTATGTTGGTGGTGGGGCCATTTTGAGGCATGGTCCTGCAGGTCCTGGCCATGTGGATGGGGTCAAGCGGCCATTTTGAAGTCAGGCAGTGTGCTTTGTCCCATAGGCCCACCCAGTCTGCTCTGATTTCATTCATTATGCCCAGGGGCCCTAGAACTCCCGCGGATTTACCGAAAATCTGCAAGTTCGCGAGCTGCAGATTTTTTTGCTTGTGTTCGCACTGCTCGAGTCCCTCGCTGCAACAATCTCGCACTCGCGAAATTGCACAAATTACAATTCTGCACATGATGAATTGAAAACCATCAGCAGGCACCATAAGGAGTCCATTTTGTGGGGGTGGGTGCCCACCTCCACAAAATGGGGTGCCACAGGCCTGCACCCAGTGTGCTCTGATTTCATTCATTATGCCCAGGGGTCCCAGAATCGGTCTGTTCACGGATTTTGCGGGTTTTTCGTCACGTTCGCGTCGTGAAGCAACAATCTCGCACTCGCGAAATTGCAAAAATTGCAATTCTGTACCAGAAAACCACCAGCAGGCAGCATAAACCTTCTGAAACTTGATGGATGGCATTGGATTGTGGTGATTTGTGTTGTGTTTTTTGACTTTTTGGAGTAGGGGTTGGGGGCTGGCTATGTTGGTGGTGGCCATTTTGAGGCATGGTCCTGGCCATGTGGATGGGGGTCAAGCGGCCATTTTGAAGGCAGGCAGTGAGCTTTGTGCCATAGGCCTGCACCCATTTTGCCTTGCTTTCACCCATTGTGCCTAGGTTGAGTCAGTGGTACATGAAACTACAACCCTCTCTGTGGGCTCTCTTGGATCAATGTTAAATTCCTGTTTCCCCAAAATTTAGCAATTCTTATTTTCGATATTTCCATATTGTGGTGTGCACGTGTGTATTCATAAATGCCTACTTGCAAACTATTAATTGAAGCGCTACATATGCAACATATATTTAACTGATGTTCCTCTGTCTTCGTTTGCTTTTAGGTGCACAAAGTCAAGAACTCCGCATCATCGTTGAGCATCAGTGCCAGGAAGAAGTCCTGCTGCGGCCTGCTGTTCCGACATCTGAAGAAGATGGGTCCAAAAAGAGGTGGCCGTAGCTCCTCTTGCAAGAAAGATGTCTCTACTAAGGAGGAGAAGAAGAAGCAAGTGGCACCACTTACCTAGGAGACTGGTGCCTCGACCACTACATTTTTGTGGAAAAATCAAAAGTCCACCATGAGTGCTGCACAGGTAGCCTGTTTAGTGGTTGAATCACCAACGACCAGTGATGTTGGCTCATCGCAAGAAAGTAGCAGCACACAATCAACACAGGTTGTAACTCATCTCACAAGTACTAATTGTAATGACCAGATTTTCGGACCAGATGGAATCAGCTCCTAGGAGCCCCTCTAACCCGGTCGGAACGTACTCACCTCCCTCCTTAGAACGTATTTACCATGGGTATATATATATATGTATGTACATTTCGTACCTAAGGATGGGGAAAATAGCAATAAACATGCATAGGTTTTTCTACAATATCCTATTCATACCAACTAGTCTCGCGGCCACTTAGGCCCAGACTAATCTACCCTAGGGCAGGTCTGATTATGTACCATTACACACTGATCGCTCTCAGTGCTCACTCGACACGCAATCCGGCGTGTCTACACACGGGCCTGCAGTCCCAGTGCTCTCTCTCTCATCCGATCTGCAATCCGGCGGATCTACACACTGTGTCCTCCCGGTGCTCTCATTTACTTCCAGTACAATCCGCAATCCGGCGGATCTACACACCGTGTCCTCCCGGTGTTCTCATTAACGCCGCGTACCAAGGACGATCACTTTCCTATGAACACCTATGGAGGAGATCTCTCATTGTCTACTCAGGATAAAACTACGATAATAGAAGTTAGTATGGCTTTCCAAATTAAGATATGTACCTTCTGCTCTTGGCATCAAACGTTCCCTCTCTCCCTCCTTACTCAGTCACTTCTTACCTGATCGGGATTCACATCCGTTCATGCAAACAATGTCTGACTAGAAGAACAGGTTACCCTGATTGAACAAGAATACAAGGCACAGGTCGGTTCACTAAGAACTGGGGTATTTTTATTACAACAATTATAAACACAATACTATATGGTAGCATATATTCTGCAAAGAAAAGTAAAAGGTTAGAATGTGCACTTGGTAAGGGAAAGGGCGGAGGTCACCTGGTTAACGTGAAGTCGGGGTTCGGCAGTCATCTAGGTTCCCTTCTCGTCTGTGTCTTGGCTCGTCTCGGAATCACACCTTAGCAGTCACGGGTACACGTCTGCACCGCTATGTTCGATCTCCTCTGCTTCCCTCCAAGTCACTGGAACCTCCCTCGTTATTAGCTGCTGTCTCTCTCTGTCTCTGATCGATCTGCACTACTTCTCCTTCTCCTTCAGTCTTTCTCAGAGAGTCTCAGTTTCAGGATCTTTCTTGGACTTCAAAATGGCGACTGTCTGCCCGGAAATAATTAATGGCATAGATGCTAACGGCTAGCTGCCGCCTACGGACTTACTGACTCACTGCCTAACACTTTTGCTAATATGGAAGCTTGTCCTTTCATGGAAAGTTACGGCCAGTAACCTGCCGCCCACCAAATTCTTGTACCTCCCCGTACCAAGGACACGTTCCCAGCCGGCCGGCCTGAAGTTGTGTCTTCGGAGTGGAGAAAAATACAGTCTTTCGATAAGGGCCAGCCTGAGCCGGTTCTCTCCAAGCGAACAACACTTCGAAACTAAAACATTACACTTGACCTAAAAAGCCTCTCAAGCTGCCGGGCAAAAAGTAAGATGGAGTTTCTCCCGTTTGAGGCCTACAAGGCCTGAAATAAGCATAACTCTATAGAAGGTATACTAACACTCTTGCAAAAGGATGGATCATCACTAATACTAATGAATCTATCCCCTAACTTAAGTGTATAAACCCTGATCTAAGGAAAAGGGTACGAAAATGCACTGCTGTGCCTTATGAATAGGTCCTGTTTATAGTTCTAATCCCTGTACTAAAAGGGTAATAGGCTGGAGTCATCTTCCATCATTCTCCCTCCAAAGAGGGCTGAAAAAGTCAGTCATTACACTTCACCCTTGACTCCAGTCTATTAACCATGTTCTATATGGAACTAACATCTGTGGAAGAATAATAAGAAACAAAATTAACTGATCTATTTCTCTTGCCAAATCTACAAAAATGGAGCAGAGAAGGAATACACTGAATAAAGCAGCAAACTGCTTCTAAAATACAGATAAAAATTATAATACCCCCTAAAATCTGTCGTAGAGAATGTAAGTCAGGTAACCAAGTAAAGAGCCAGTCAAACCAACCCTGATCAATATGTTGTCTAATTTCTGCAGTCAAGTCGTGAAGTTTGTCAATATGGGCTTGGATCGATTTGGAGTGGTCTGACAGATTAAAACAACAAAGACCTTCAAAGTCAGAACAATCATGTCCATGTTTTAACAAGAGAAAGTCGATGGCTGCGCGGTTCTGCAGAATCGCTCTGCGTTCACCCTGGGCATCTAATAACATGTCAGATAGAATGGTAGAGGTTTGGTTAATCGACTTAACCATCCAAAAGGCCATTTTACCAATGGACTTGGCGTTGTAAACTGCCAACGCCGGGACACCAATAATGGAGATAGCTAAACTAAGATATTCAGATTTAGAATAAAGATGAAGGGAAGAATCACAGTCCTCATGTAACATCATAGAATTACGGACCACACGGGAATGGGAACTGGGATGTGAAGAAAACATTAATAAACTCAGTCTGGTGATGGCACACGGACCACCTGAAATATTTGCAGGAATATAGGGCCAGGAAGAATTCCCACATGAGAACAACCATCCAGACGGTAACAACATTATACGGTAATGGCTAGGAGCAACTAAGATACGTTTGCATGTCATATTATTTTTAACAGAAATACATGAAGACGGGCGTCTTTGTAAGCATAGCAAACGTTGATGAGCTGAAAAGGAAGTGGCAGCATTCAACTTCAGTTTAACACATTCAGTAATTGCTTTGGGATCACAAGTCAAAATAAAGCACAAATCACCCTGCGTGATATTGTAGGTAGTAATTTGGGAATGAATCGGGGGAATGGGGTCCGAAAGAACAGTACACAAAGGGCAGAATTCGTGGGCCGCAAAATCGCCCAGAATAATATTGGTTCGGGCACTCCATATATTGAAAATGTGTCGTAATGTTTCAGTAGAGGCAGGGACGGCAACCAAACAGGTCGCCAACATGTCAGTCACAGACCTCATAGGAGTGAGGCAAAAATGCGGTGAGTTAGTAACCCTTTTAGCAAGGGTGATCCAAAAGTTAGACGAGGAATCCCACACAGTGAAGGAACGCGGAACTCGGGTTCTCCAATCAACCGAAGTCTGTGGGTCCTCTCCTCTCCCGGCGTAGCAGACCAAAAGGAGTCCAACGCCGGCGCATCCTGCAGCAGCAGTCCAAAGAATGATCTGAAAGGAAATCAAATACAGGCATTATTCATTCTCGTAAATAACATTTGTCAGCCGGGACAGCTTCCCAGCTATCTTTCCCTGGTCTCATCACCAAAATGGTATTATCATGACCGGTCGCAATGACTTCAGCCTGTTCAGGGGGATGTTTAGGCGATTGCACCCATATTTTCGCTCCCGGATTGTCCGTGGAACCGAAGCCTTTTTGGCCTCGTACAGTTAGCAAAGTTGGAGCAGCGCCTTTCTTAATCTCACCACTGAAAACAGGCATAATTAGCAACTGAGCAACACGGTCAGATTTAGTAATTGATAAATCACACTCACTGCTATTCAGCAGGAGAACCTTAATCTCTCCCTGATAATCACTGTCAATCACTCCTCCAAGAACTTGAACACCTTTTAGGGCAAGGCCCGGTCTATGGGCAATCAGTCCAAAACTTCCAGCTGGTATACAGACACCAACGCCTGTTTCAACAATAATTCGGTCCCTGCCCTTTAGAACAGCATCATTCATAGCATGCAGGTCCAAGCCTGCGGAACCTGGGGTTGCTCTGCATGGGGCCAAAGCTCCGGGTGTAATTTCCCAATACATCACAGTATTACCAATGGTGTTGGGCTTTGCATCAACATTTGGAGGAAACAAACGCATTAAAGGAGATTCAGCATGCAACAAGGGACGATTATTCAAAATCAGCAATGCCTGGAGTAAAAAGTCCCTCCAGTTTTTGTAATGTTCGTCAGTTAACTTTCGTAGTTGTTCTTTCAGCAAACCATTCATTCTCTCAATGAGACCTGAGGCCTGCGGATAATATGGAATGTGAAACACCCATTCAATGTTATTTTCCACACAGAATACCTGCACCAATCTTCCACGAAAATGGGATGCATTATCAGATTGAATTTGAAATGGAACACCATAATATAGAATGAGTAATTCCAATGTTTTAATGGTATTGATTTGGGTAGCTTGTTTACAAGCAAAAGCAACCAAAAGGCCACTATAGGTATCAACAGCGGTACAAATATACTTACAATTTTTACTCATAGGGAGTGGGCCGATATAATCAATTTGCCAAATTTGAGCGGGCAATTTTCCTCGATGTAAATGGCCTTTAACATTATGAGGCACTTTTCTCTTTCTAGAATGCTGACAGATGGGACAATGCAGAATGACATCCTTAATGCAATTTAAAGGAATATGAATTCCTCGATCGGCAGCCCACCTGCTAGTGGCTCTCTCTCCAAAATGTCCTGCCTTCTGGTGGGCCCATTTCGCCAATCCCGCCAAATCAGAATCTTGCATGTCCACCACTGCCTCAGCAATTCTAGACTGTTCATCTGCAATGTTATGAAAGAATTTGTCAAGGGAATCTATTGGGGTGTGAGCATCCACATGAAAGATTGTTACAGTACTCTGTGGGAGCATTTCCCTAATTTCTTGCCATAGTTCTTTACCCCACAGTTCTTTTGAATGCAATTCCCAATTATGAGAATGCCAAGTTGGTAACCATACCGCTAGTCCATTAGCAGTGGACCAGGAATCAGTGAAAATATGACATGTGCCAGGTAGTTCCTGTTTCAAAACTTGGTAAACTGCGTACAATTCAGCATATTGACTACTTTTACCGTCACCAGTTGTACTCAGTAATTTCTGCGTGATAGGGTTATAGGACACCGCCTTCCAATGTCGTTTCCCACCAATGAACCTCGCTGAACCATCCGTAAACCACACATGTTGTCTGTCCTCCGCGGACAAATCATCAAAAGGCTTACCCCACTTGACAGGAGATTCTTGCACTACAGGCACAGAACAATCACTTCCAGTCTCATTATATGGCGCCTGCGCCACTCGCTCATGCAACACTGCCACACCTTTCGGACCCACACGTGCCCTGTCCTGAATGTACCATTTCCATTTAATCACGCTCGCCTCTTGAGCATGTCCAATTCGATGGGATGTCGGCGAACTCAAAACCCACTGCATGATAGGAATTTCAGGTCTCAAAATCACAGAATGACCTAAGGTCAATTGCTCGGTATCCACCAGAGCCCAATAACATGCAAGCAACTGTTTCTCAAAAGGTGTATAACGCTCACCAGCATCAGGTAACTTTTTAGTCCAAAAACCTAATGGCACCTTTTGTCTGCCCTGCTTTTGCCATAAACTCCAATTGGCATACAGACCATCCACAGACACATTCAAATCCATATCACCCTCGCCCACAGGCCACAGATCCAAGGCGTACTGAATCGCTTCTTTCGCCAAATTAAAAGCATTCTGTTGTGGTTCACCCCATTCAAACGCATTCTTTTTATGAGTGACTCGATATAAGGGAGCCAAAATCTGACTCAAATGGGGAATATGCTGACGCCAAAAACCAAACAAGCCAATGAAACTCTGAGCCTCTTTTCTATTCCTTGGAATTGCAAAGTCTAAAATTTTCCGTTTCACTTGAGGGATCACTTCTCTGTGACCTTCATGCCAATTAATGCCTAAAAATTTAACATTTTGGGATGGACCTTGTAACTTATCAGGATTAATTTCCCAACCTTTAGCACGTAAACAGTCAAGGATCTGATCTAAATGGGACTGGACCTGATCTTGCGTCTCACCTTGAATCAAAATATCATCAATGTAATGACACACCTGAATTTGTGGATGTACAGCCACTTCAGACAAATGCTCCGCCACCAGCCGGTGACAGATCGTAGGACTATGTACATAACCTTGAGGAAGACTTCTAAACGTCATTTGATGTCCATTCCAGGTAAAACTGAATTGTTCCTGACACTCGGGGCCAATCGGAATCGAAAAGAAAGCATTAGCAATATCAATGGACGCATACCATGTACCTGGATGCTTTTGAATTCTCTGAATTAAGGGAACAATGTCTGGTACTGCAACAGCCAAATGAGGCGTGTGTTTGTTCAGCTCTCGATAATCAACTGTCATGCGCCAAGAATTATCACTCTTGCGCACAGGCCAAACGGGATTATTCCAAGCAGAAGTAACCGGAGTTATAACACCTGCGTCAATCAAATCCTGAATTGTGGCACTAATCTCTTCATGACCACCTGGAATACGGTATTGTTTCTGAGAAACCACTTTCGTAGCTTGGGGAATTTGAATGGGGGGCATCCGCAAACGGCCAACCCTTACGGGTCTGGACGAAATGTAATGCTGGGTTCCAAATTGATAACAACCATCATCCAAATGCAAAGTCATTCCTTTTAAAATGTCAATTCCAATAATATACTCCAAAAGCGGTACAACCAACACAGAATATTCTTTACGGGGAATTCAGCCTATTTTCATCTCAAGTGTAGTTTGCACTGCGGGGGTCTCTTTTCCACCTAAACCAGTAATTGTGAAAAATTGGCCTTTGAATTTCTTTGATTTACCATGAATTAAAGTGGCCTCCGCTCCAGTATCTACCAATGCTCGGGCCCTTTGGATATTACGATGTTTCCAAAAAATTTCAATATCTACATAGGGTCTGTTGTCTCTGTGAGCCCACCTGCGTACCGGAGCTTGACCTATTTCCTAGTCATTTTTACCGTGGTCTATCAACCAAGACAAATCAGGATAAATGCTCTCAGGTTTCTTGGGAATCAGAATGTCCTGCTCGTATCCATCTCTATTACGAAACGGATTCTTGTCATTTTCAAAGAATTGTGAATTACGATCAGAAAGCTTGTGACGATCCTCCCTTCTCCTCAACTCAGGGGAATAACCTCTTTCATCTCTGTGTCTGTTGGAAACACGATCATCTCTCCCCCTATCTCTGTCTCCCTCTCTCACACTTATGTACTCACGACGAGGGGAAACATCACGGTCATAACGCCGGTCATCACGGCGGTCAGCATCCACACGACGCCTCTCATCACCACTGTCATCAGAACCACGATCACAATCATTCTTTCGCACACGCCGGGCACCCTCCTTCCGGTCCAAACCACGCTTACGAAACATCTCCCATAAGCGATTATTAGGTTCACCATCAATTTCCTCCCTTTTCACACCATCAGCCAAAAGTGCAAGAAACATATCACGTCTAGAGAATTTGAATTCACCAGGAGTACGAGCTTCGGGTCTGGACTGTCTCTCAGGTTTAAACCATTCACCTAACTCACCAAGCTGACGAACAGATTCAAGCACCATAGATAAAGGATTGCCAGTCTGATTAATCAACAAAGTCATCATAACCTGCTTATAAGCAACAGGGGAAGAACGGATAATGCGATTGCGCACAGAAGATGTTAAAAGACCATCCAACAATCTGTCAGAAGTACTGAGAAAAATCGCAGTCTTCATCACTTCCTCTTTCAAACGTTGCGACGCATCGCGCAAAGTGTACCACGGCTTGTCATTGACAGGCCAATCAGATTCAGTAGGGTATTTATGATTACAGCCATCATTCGCAAGCTGGAGCAAACTAATTTGGCCAGAACCATTATAATTCCGAAAATGATCTTGTACAGTAGAATCGGAACTCAAGGAGCAAAATCGCAAACAATCACCAGCATCAAGCATGATACCAGCAGCACCCAGTTCATAAAGGCGCACCATCCATGTAAGCAAAGTTTCACCGGGCCGTTGTCGAAATCGTTGTAAAATGTCACTAACCTCCTGTTGAGTAAAATCTTCAATACTATCCAAATGAATACCATTCGGCATACCAGGAGCCTGTTGTAATTTGCGTCGAAACACAGGGTGAGCAGAAACCTCCGGAAGAGCCTCCGAAGAAGCCCGGTCCTTAGATTTAGAAAAACAATCGGGGCAAGACACGTCATCAGAACGGGAAGAGCGACCACGGTCGCTAGAAATATCGTCTTTGTCACAAGAAGCAGATTTACAATCACGTCCGGAGCGAGAAGACTCGCGCTTGTCACCCTCCTCAGCCGAGGAGCCAGAATCATTTGAATCCCAGATATTACCATCCCACTCGTCGGGGTTCCAATCCAGTCCGGCTTTCGCCACAACCAGACGCACTTTCCGCGTAGACACACGACCACAACGGTGTCTGTATTTATATTTCGCAATGCGCACTGCAGCCCTTTCGGCTATAGTTTGATAAGTCTCAAGTTTGTCGGCAAGCAATTTATTCTGACATCGCAAAAGAGTATGCGCATTCTGCACTTCAACAAATTTTTCTTCCATATCCACAAACCGCTTCTGCAATTTAAGAAACTTCTCATGAAGCATTCTGTAAGCAGTTAGCACAATCCAACCTCTGCGTCCTAAAATAGGAAGCTCATCACCCTTCACTACTGGAGCTTTTTGCAAGCAAGAAACCACATCAGCAGGCTCCGCCTGCTTCAAACAAGAAGTCCAATTCTCACTCAAACCAGTAGAATAGGCCCACTCACGGGCCAAGGCCTCGTAAGGCGTTGATTCCCAGCCGGGAATTTCAACAGGCAATTTGAAAGTAGATTTCGATTTTTTCGAAAACATTTTGATACACAAAAAATATATACACAATTATAAACAAAGAAAATACGTATGAGCCGAGCGCAAACCAACAAGATCAAAACAATACAGCGCACACAGGCTTCGTAAACAGTTCGTGACGCCAGATGTAACGACCAGATTTTCGGACCAGATGGAATCAGCTCCTAGGAGCCCCTCTAACCCGGTCGGAACGTACTCACCTCCCTCCTTAGAACGTATTTACCATGGGTATATATATATATGTATGTACATTTTGTACCTAAGGATGGGGAAAATAGCAATAAACATGCATAGGTTTTTCTACAATATCCTATTCATACCAACTAGTCTCGCGGCCACTTAGGCCCAGACTAATCTACCCTAGGGCAGGTCTGATTATGTACCATTACACACTGATCGCTCTCAGTGCTCACTCGACACGCAATCCGGCGTGTCTACACACGGGCCTGCAGTCCCAGTGCTCTCTCTCTCATCCGATCCGCAATCCGGCGGATCTACACACCGTGTCCTCCCGGTGCTCTCATTTACTTCCAATACGATCCGCAATCCGGCGGATCTACACACCGTGTCCTCCCGGTGCTCTCATTAACGCCGCGTACCAAGGACGATCACTTTCCTATGAACACCTATGGAGGAGATCTCTCATTGTCTACTCGGGATAAAACTACGATAATAGAATTTAGTATGGCTTTCCAAATTAAGATATGTACCTTCTGCTCTTGGCATCAAACGTTCCCTCTCTCCCTCCTTACTCAGTCACTTCTTACCTGATCGGGATTCGCATCCGTTCATGCAAACAATGTCTGACTAGAAGAACAGGTTACCCTGATTGAACAAGAATACAAGGCACAGGTTGGTTCACTAAGAACTGGGGTATTTTTATTACAACAATTATAAACACAATACTATATGGTAGCATATATTCTGCAAAGAAAAGTTAAAAGGTTAGAATGTGCACTTGGTAAGGGAAAGGGCGGAGGTCACCTGGTTAAGGTGAAGTCGGGGTTCGGCAGTCATCTAGGTTCCCTTCTCGTCTGTGTCTTGGCTCGTCTCGGAATCACACCTTAGCAGTCACAGGTTCACGTCTGCACCGCTATGCTCGATCTCCTCTGCTTCCCTCCAAGTCACTGGAACCTCCCTTGTTATTAGCTGCTGTCTCTCTTTGTCTCTGATCGATCTGCACTACTTCTCCTTCTCCTTCAGTCTTTCTCAGAGAGTCTCAGTTTCAGGATCTTTCTTGGACTTCAAAATGGCGACTGTCTGCCCGGAAATAATTAATGGCATAGATGCTAACGGCTAGCTGCCGCCTACGGACTGACTGACTCACTGCCTAACACTTTCGCTAATATGGAAGCTTGTACTTTCATGGAAAGTTACGGCCAGTAACCTGCCGCCCACCAAATTCTTGTACCTCCCCGTACCAAGGACACGTTCCCAGCCGGCCGGCCTGAAGTTGTGTCTTCGGAGTGGAGAAAAATACCGTCTTTCGATAAGGGCCAGCCTGAGCCGGTTGTCTCCAAGCGAACAACACTTCGAAACTAAAACATTACACTTGACCTAAAAAGCCTCTCAAGCTGCCGGGCAAAAAGTAAGATGGAGTTTCTCCCGTTTGAGGCCTACAAGGCCCGAAATAAGCATAACTCCATAGAAGGTATACTAACACTCTTGCAAAAGGATGGATCATCACTAATACTAATGAATCTATCCCCTAACTTAAGTTTATGTAAATGTAAATGTAAATGTGGCGTATTTGTATAGCATGAACAGTGACCCGGAGGCATCCCGGCGCTTGTACTCCTACCACAAGGGAACCCCTCCTGGCTTTTCCTTGTGGGGTGTCCACTCCTGGGCATCCCATGGTGAAACCAGGCATCCCTTGTGTATCAGGGGGCCTTTGTGGAGACTAAGCAAACTATTGCCCAGAGTTGCAGCGTGGGACCCATGCTTAGAATCAGCACTGAGGCAAGAATATCCGGTCAGAGGAATTTAAGCCCGAAACCTGCCGAGGCGGGAATCGAACCCTGGTCCCTGGCCAGCGTTCTGCATCAAGGTCTGCCGCTCTAAGCATTGAGCCACACTTCTCCACTTATAAACCCTGATCTAAGGAAAAGGGTACGAAAATGCACTGCTGCGCCTTATGAATAGGTCCTGTTTATAGTTCTAATCCCTGTACTAAAAGGGTAATAGGCTGGAGTCATCTTCCATCATTCTCCCTCCAAAGAGGGCTGAAAAAGTCGGTCATTACACTAATGAACAACCAAAGCCGCAACAACAACTGCATGGGCTACCAGTAGAAGCACAAGTACATGCGCAAGGAGCTGGCCGAGAAGGAGAAGGCCGAGAAGGAGCTGGCCGAGAAGGAGCTGGCCGAGAAGGAGAAGGCAGAGAAGGAGCTGGCAGAGAAGGAGAAGGCCGAGAAGGAGCTGGCCGAGAAGGAGCTGTCCGAGAAGGAGCTGTCCGAGAAGGAGAAGGCCGAGAAGGAGAAGGCCGAGAAGGAGAAGGCCGAGAAGGAGCTGTCCGAGAAGGAGGTGTCCGAGAAGGAGAAGGCCGAGAAGGAGAGGTCCATGGAGAGTTGCAAGTAGAGGTCAGTGAAGAGGCCCATGTAGCGGCGCATGGAGCGGTGCAAGTGGCCACAATGGTTGTTCTTCCTGAAGTAGGGGCACAGGAGGAAATTGACTTTGGAGCCGGGGTATCATGTCAGGAAGCCAAAGCCACTCCTCCTGATGATTCATTTTCTCCCAGCTCCCCAGCAAGGAAAAGATCAAGGAGGGTGTGTAGAAGTTCCTCTTCAAGCCCCGCTCCATCAGATGATCTGGATCTAGAATGGCAACCATCTCCGACGTCTGAGAGGGAGGCACACCATGAGCTGAGAAAGGTATCAAATGTTAAAAGGAAGGGCCCCGGAAAGCTCATACTTATGGATCCGAACGTCGGACTTGATGAAGTAGTGCATTCTGATGTTGATGAACAGGATGACAGCAATGACCTAGTTATCACACACGTCATTCCTGCCACACCGGCCATGCAGCAGACAGACATTTATACCCCTTTCCCGACGTCATGCTGAGCGTGACCCTGGCGACGTGGCACTGGTAGCACCACCAACGCAGTCAAGTAGTAGAACAAGGTCAACAAAACCTACAGCTCCCATATTTTCTCCCCAGAGGGGACCTCCATCCAGCTCGACTCCCTCAAGTAGGGTTGCTGCAATAATTGCACAACCCAGTAGATGTCTGCAAGGCTCATCCACCACTGCTTCATCTGGCATTGGCAGTATCACCTCGTGCGGCAAAACCAGAAGTTTCCAGTCCCCAGTTTGGAACTTTTTTAGTGTCCATGCAAAGCATGATAACCTAGCCATTTGTTCCATTTGTACGACTACAGTTAGCCGTGGTAAGATTGGTACCAACTATGGTACCGGAGGCCAGATAGGTCATCTTGAAAGAAGGCACGCTGTCGAATGGTTTGCGCACCTAGCAAACATCAAGGGAAAGCAATCCCAAAGGGCAAGTGGCCAAAATATACCCGTACTAGGTGTTTCATCTGAAGATGACGGGGAGGTAGAAGAAGCGTCAGACATTTGTCCGGTTGTGAGTGCAGAAGTGAGTGTCTTTTCCTCTGAGCCGTTAACCACACCAGCAACCGTATCATCTGCACCAGGCACAGGCGATATGTCTGAAGAGGATTGGCTAAGTCAGCTAGGGTTTCCTTGTCCCAGAAAGGACACAGAAGTGCAAAGTACAGGAATCCGGGAGAACATTGTTTCAATGGTGCAGGCCTACCTGGATGACTCAACAGCGGTCAATATTACTGAGGACCCATTGGCGTATTGGCATGGGAAAAGAAACATATGGCGAGAGCTCGCCAACCTGGCTATCAATTACTTGTCTTGCCCACTCGCAAGTGTGTCTTCAGAACATGTTTTTAGTTCTGCTGGTGGCATTGTGACTTCCAAAAGGTCCCGCCTCTTGCCCGCAAATGTGGAGCGGCTCACCATGATAAAGATGAACCAGCACTTCATACCACCAGATTACAAAGTACGAGAATGCACGCAGGAAGAAGAGGACACCAACCTACCTGAGGAAAGTTCTCCTCAGTTACCAGAAGTACTACCGACTGAATTTGCAGAGTATGAGGACGAGTTCTGCTTCCTTGACAGCGAGTTCTGAAAATGAGTCAATGATTCATTAACTTTATTTTTCGTCCTTATTCACTTTTATTCCTGTGTGTCTGTCTTTCTTTGTTTAGCAAGTGCTTGATCCCATTCACAACAAAACTGTAATCACCCAATCAAACAACAAGCCCATCAGCAGAACTGTCTTGATTTTGATGCCGCAGCATTCCTCAGGTTCACAAGTTAGTTGCCAAGAACTCAGTCCTGGTCGTCTATCCTCCTCCTCCAGACTCACCCTATCCATTTCCCGTAATGCTGATGCCTGGATTCCGCACAATGAAGAAACTTACGTTGACGAGTCCCCTAAAGAGGTACTGGAAGTAGTGAGTCCTCATTTAAATACATTTTGCTAAGTGTGGCTTTTTTCCCGGATTTGCTTTTTGGCTGTTTGGGGGGTGTCAAACTTGTTTGCGCTTGGGTTAACGGTTCTTGGCTGGGCCATTGCTGGCAAGGTCTATTAAGGGATGAAATTGGTTAGGAGGAAATGGGAGGTGAAAACGTTTAGGCGTTATTGCTCGCTTGCCTGTCATAGGGTTGCTGTCTGTGGGGCTTCTAGGGTTTTGGGGTCTGTGAGCACGGCTGCCACATTTCTAATGTTGATTGCTTTTGTTTTTGCAGAAAATCCACGCCGGGAAACTCCAGTTGGGGCCCTGCTGCAGAACGCTTTAGGACACTGTGAATTCCAGGTGGAGACAGCCCTCAAACACAAATTACAGGTAAGATAAGCGTTTGGATGGGAGGTAGTATAATGGAGTATTAGGAGAGGCGAGAGAGTGACAGTGGTACTAGTAAAGTCCTAGGACTCTTGATTTAAGAAACTCTGTGACAGGCATTAACTTTGGAAAACATTTGGCCAATTACACGTGAACGTTTAGGCGTTATTTTAGCTCGCTTGCCTGTCTTAGGGGTGCTGTCTGTGGGGCTTCTAGGTTTTTGGGTGTGGGTTTTGGGGTCTGTGAGCATGGCTGCCACATTTCTAATGTTGATTGTTTTTGTTTTGCAGAAAATCCACGCCGGGAAACTCCAGTTGGGGCCCTGCTTCAGAACGCTTTAGGACACTGTGAATTCCAGGTGGAGACAGCCCTCAAACACAAATTACAGGTAAGATAAGCGTTTGGATGGGAGGTAGTATAATGGAGTATTAGGAGAGGCGAGAGAGTGACAGTGGTACTAGTAAAGTCCTAGGACTCTTGATTTAAGAAACTCTTTGACAGGCATTTAAGTTTGGAAAACATTTGGCCAATTACACGTGAACGTTTAGGCGTTATTTTAGCTCGCTTGCCTGTCTTAGGGGTGCTGTCTGTGGGGCTTCTAGGTTTTTGGGTGTGGGTTTTGGGGTCTGTGAGCACGGCTGCCACATTTCTAATGTTGATTGCTTTTGTTTTGCAGAAAAACCCATGCCGGGAAACTCCAGTTGGGGCCCTGCTGCAGAACGCTTTAGGACACTGTGAATTCCAGGTGGAGACAGCCCTCAAACACAAATTACAGGTAAGATAAGCGTTTGGATGGGAGGTAGTATAATGGAGTATTAGGAGAGGCGAGAGAGTGACAGTGGTACTAGTAAAGTCCTAGGACTCTTGATTTAAGAAACTCTGTGACAGGCATTTAACTTTGGAAAACATTTGGCCAATTACACGTGAACGTTTAGGCGTTATTTTAGCTCGCTTGCCTGGCTTAGGGGTGCTGTCTGTGGGGCTTCTAGGTTTTTGGGAGTGGGTTTTGGGGTCTGTGAGCACGGCTGCCACATTTCTAATGTTGATTGCTTTTGTTTTGCAGAAAATCCACGCCGGGAAACTCCAGTTGGGGCCCTGCTGCAGAACGCTTTAGGACACTGTGAATTCCAGGTGGAGACAGCCCTCAAACACAAATTACAAGTAATATAAGCGTTTGGATAGGAGGTAGTATAATGGAGTATTAGGAGAGGCGAGAGAGTGACAGTGGTACTAGTAAAGTCCTAGGACTCTTGATTTAAGAAACTCTGTGACAGTCATTTAACTTTGGAAAACATTTGGCCAATTACACGTGAACCAACACGGTGACAGTGTTCAGTAAAACGAACTTACTGCAAAACCACCACCCACCAGGCTCAAAAGTAGTAAAAAACAGGTTTGCTCAGATAAAGTTTGAAAAAGTATATTTTTATATCCCTAACAAAATAATCTCCCGCAACACCCTCCCTAACCCTAACAAATAAATAGTCCTTCAAAAGTCCCCAAAAACCCCAAATCCCAATTCCCACCCCCCAAAAGTCTCTAAAAAAGGGGCAAGGGACACTCTAGGGATGCATGGTGTGGACTTTGGCCTCCAGGGCATCATGCCTTAGGGCCAGGGCTTCGTACTGCTCCCGGAGGATGGCGTGGTCTAAGCGGAGGCCCTCCAACACATTTTGATGTTCTTTCAACTTCCGGACCTCCGCCTCCAGGTCGGACACTCTGTGCATTGCACGGCGCAAGTGAGCCTTTAGAGTACTGTGAGGGGCAGCCTTTGCTGCCCGGCTCCGTATCGCCGGAGCACTGCGCTGACCGGCAGAACGTGGGGTCACGGAGGAGGATGCAGGTGTCCCATTCGATGTACTGGACTGCGTGTCCTCCCCCTCCAGTTCCACCAGCCGCCGATATTGGGCAACAGTAGCATCCAGCCTCCGTTGCCGGGCCAGTAGAGCCTTCATACTTCTTGATGGTTTTGATGTTTTAGTATTACCAACTATATGAAGAAAGAAAGACATAATCTGTAACCAATGACCAATGCTCTTTAAGAATATGATTAACACAAAATGATTCAGCAGAAAGTTGTGTCACAGTACAACTAGCAACTAGCCAGTGCAGTACAAAACTATTGAGGCCAGTATCATGGGCGTCTGCAGGGAGGGGCAAGGGGGGGCGCTTGCCCCCCCCCCCCCCCCCCCCCCCCGGATCGCAGGTCCATCCAGTGCTGGCCCAGTGACAAATTACAATATGGTAATTACAGCAGGCTGGGACCGACAGACAGATAGAGGCAGAGACAGGGACAGAGAGATAGAGAGGGAGATGGCGAGGGAGAGAGAGAGAGGGATTGAGACTGAGGGTGACGGAGGGAGGGAGACAAAGAGGGAGACCGAGAGATGGAGACAGAGGGAGACAGAGAGACGGAGACAGAGGGAGACAGAGAGACGGAGACGGAGGGAGACAGAGAGAGAGGGAGACGGACAGAGTGAGTGAGACAGAGGGAGAGAGAGAGAGGGGGAGAGAGAGCAAGAGAGGGAGACAGGCAGAGAGGGAGGGAGACAGAGAGAGAGAGGGAGGGAGGGAGACAGAGACAGACAGAGAGACACAGACAGAGACAGATGGAGGCAGAGACAGGGAAAGGGGCAGACAGGCAGAGACAGACAGAGAGACAGAGAGGGAGACAGAGGGAGGGAAACAGGGACAGATAGCGACAGGGACAGACTGACAGATAGGGGCAGAGACAGGGACAGACAGAGAGGAAGACAGAAGGAGAGAGAGAGAGGGAGGGAGCCAGAGGGTGACAGAGGGAGGGTGAGGGAGGGAGACAGAGAGAGAGAGACAGCGAGGTAGAGGGAGACACAGGGAGACAGAAAGAGGGAGACAGAGAGAGAGAGAGAGAGGGAAACAGAGAGAGGGAGGGAGACAGAGAGAGAGGGAGGGAGACAGAGAGAGAGGGAAGGAGAGAGACAGATAGAGAGACAGAGAGAGAGAGAAAGAAAGATGTGTGTAATGTGTATGCCAGGTCTGGTGGCTCAGTGGACGAAGGCATCCGCTGCAGGGGCATGAGTTCAACCTCATGGTCATAGTTTTTTTGTTGCTCTAGATCCACCTCCCTCCCCCACTGACCCTGCCCCCTTCGGTGCGGCCCTTGGCCACAAACCACACTGTCAATTTGGCCCCGAGAGAAAGTTTGTGAGGACCCATGCTCTATAACCACATCCTCCTGATTTAGATTGAATTGTTTTTTTCTGGCATTTTTTGTTTTTCCCTCTGTTTTAATGTAGTTGCCAGGTCGTCTGCTGTGGTGCCGCACAAGATTTTTCTCTTCCCCCTATGGGGTTCTTTGTTTATTTAAGCTCTATGTCGTGTTAGATTTAAGAAAATGTATGTAATACTTGTGCTAAATCATGTCAGGACTCAGGAGATGGTGATGGTGTTGCACCCCCCCCCCCCGGAAATGTTTCATAGTATTTTCGTAGTTCATCCAGTGACCGTCTACTCTCTGTAGATACACATCATATGCTATCTAAGAGTCAGATAGTACCATGATCCAGCTTACCTCTACCCACCAGCACCACTGTCTGTTTCCTCACAGTCTCTTCTTTGGCCACTTGCACCGCCTCCTCCCCAGAGTTGTCCTCGGACTCGGAATCGACCACCACCACCACATCCGAGCTGGCCCCGCCACCAGATGTTCCACCTACAAGGTAGATTTAAGAATGTTAGATTACACCACTCACTAGTATTTGGTCTAGGAATGAAGAAATGTGAAAACAACAGAAAAAGTAATTGACTGTCTACTATAGTCTAAAGTAAAAATGTCCCTCCTTCCACGGAAGGCTGTTGTCTTGCTGCACTTTTTTGTCACAATTGATGAATGCTTGCTTAATTTTAACACACACCATTTTTCTCTGAACAGACAGAAGCTGGACTTCTAAGGACAAGAGCAACATCAACTTCAAACCAGGTGAAAGCTCGGCTCGACCACAAGAAATGTGTTCCATTACTCATCAACTCAGCACCAAGCACTTTTCCATTTCCAGCTAACTTAATTTTAATATATGTGTTTAATTTTACTTTTAATAAAGCTTTTAAACTTGAATAGACTCTGTGGTTTTTGGTCCTCCAGACTAGAGTGACTGAGCGAAAGGTTTTGCAAATTTTGGCAAGGAGGAGTCCGTGCCGCTGACACTACCAGGTTTATACAGTGTGCCAAACACGCCACTCTGAAATATTATTACTCTGGTGTTTAGTGTCCATAGTTCGGTTTGTGGAGAATTGTCCCTGCAACAGTAGTATTATGGATTGTGCTCCTATCGAAACACTATTTCGAAAAAATTAAATTAGGAACGCTTGGACAACAGTAGGTCCTCTATATTTAAATGAAAACTTACTGGGGCCAGCAAAGGAGCACTCGCCGCCCTGGCCTGCATCCTCCTCCTCTGGAGCCACAGCATCCTCCTGTTCCACTTCCGTCCGCTTGCCCCTGGGGGACCTGACGTACAACATGAAAGAAAGAACAGAAAACATTGATGATTGCTGCTTGTCGATGTCCTTGTCAACCAAATCAAACATTTAGAAAGAACAAGAACCAACTATTTCAGCCAAAAAGAGGCCTACAAAGGAAGGACTGCACCTGAGCCTCTACTCTAGGGGCAGATTTACAAGCCCCTTACAGCTCTTTTGCTCCGTTCTTGCGTCACTTTCATCACAACAAGAGAGGCGCCATGGTGTGGCGTATATTAACAACGTGACGCATATGGGAGATGCATCCCATTTCAAAGCCCTGCGCCATAAGGGAGCGTTCCAGCGCAAGGGAGGGCGTTCCTGCGCAGGAACGCATGCTAAAAGTGGCTATGGGGAATATATAACATTTCAATCAGTCATTTAGGACAATGATGCGTCACTCAAACCCTGCACCTGCATGAAGCAGACGTACGGCTTGACACAGCATTGCTGGAGCTGCGCCATCGTTGCGACGCAACTCCATCAATGAGCCGCCTTTATGGCACCGATGCGTAAACGCTTCGGTGACGTTTTGGGACCATGGTGTGCCACATTGTAAATACGGCGCACCATGGGTGGTGCTGGCGTGCCGCACACTTTGCAGGGATGCGCAGGTAATTGCAAATCTGACACTTAGGGGCATACTTACGAGTTCTGGGCTGCACACCTCCAGAGGTGCACCAGAACAAATGCGTAACGCAAAACTAACCTTGCGTCACGGCAGATGTGCCGCAATTACAATGCGGCACACCCTGGCGCAAGGGTAGGCAGATGCGTGACGCATCTCGTGACGAAAGAGGGGCGCATCTCTAGAGTCGCGTCGCAGGCGCGATGCAACTCTAGCAATGCTCAGGGCTGCCCAATACTCAACATACCGCATCAGTCCTTACGCCTGATTCAAGCAAGCAGGCATAAAGAATTGACGTAGCAGCGTCGCGGAAGTGCCTGCGTTAAATCTTGTAAATTTCACGCAGGCACTTTTGCGAGGCGCACAGCTGCCTGACCGCCCCCCCCCCCCCCTGCGTGGGAACGCACCCATTGTGGCGCAGGCCCAGGCCTTAACGTGGCGCATCTCCCTAGATGCATCACGTTGTACATGACTCGCAGGGATGCCCCACGTTTACGTCGCTGTTGCGCCAGGTAAGGCAGCGTAAACGTGGCGCAAGGGGATTGTAAATCTGCCCCTTTGTGTCTAGCATTACGCAGTTCTGTAAAGTACACTCATACATTACTCAGCCCAATTAAATGAACACAAAATAGAAAACAAATAAGCAGTGGCACCGCCACAGAGAAGGAGAGCAGTGCACCTGAAATGCACAGATTTTGAAATATTAACTTACCTCTACTATCAATGTAATCGGCAGCATTATTGCTCTTTGTAAAAAAGTTAAAACAAACATTTGCAATATAACACACAGAGCAGGGGAAAAAACAGAGTAGAGAGTGATGAAAAAATTGCTACTACTACTCACCAAGCCCGGGGACCTCCACTCCCAGCAGGTCGAGCAGGTCGCGCTCCCTGTCCAGGATATCCGTCCTGCGGTGGGTCACCTGGTTGTAGGTGCGCTGGACCCCCGAGATGTCAAACAGGGCCCGGCACACCTGCTCCCACCGCTTCCGTCGCTCCTGGCAGTTGGTGTAGCCAGCAGCGATCCTGCCGCCTGCCGCGATGGTCCTGGGGAGGCGGCGCTGTACATAGAAAACAAGTGCGCCCACCTCCTCAGGGCTGAAGATCTCCCTGGGCACCACCATTTCCGCCCTTAAATGGCCACACGGGAGCCGGGCACGGGCTGCGGGGCCCGTCTTGGGCAGCTTCACTGCTGGCTTCACCATGGTCTGGGCAGGTGGTAGGAACAAGGAGAAAAAATGAAAAAGAATAAGACTAGGGAAGAAGAAAATAAAAGTTTAAAAAAGTAGTTGAAAAGTAAACAAAAGTAGCCTAAAACACAAAAATATAAAGCTAGAAAACTAGAGGGATAGATAATAATTTAAATAGATTCAAAAAATATTATAACAAGCAAAGGATGGCAGAGATATAGAGAGGATTAGAAACACCACCTAGCCCAGACACAGGAATGAATGAAAAACAAGATGGCGGCCCGATCACGTGAGCGTAAGTAAGTTCGCACGCGATTTCTGTCGCGAACTCGTGCGAACTTGTATTCGCAACGCGCTCATTCCGTGAGATTACACTTCGCGGGCGGAAACGGAAATACGTCACGCAAACAAAATGGCGGCGCCCATACTCGACCTTGGGGTAATTCGCACGAGTTCGCGGCTTCTACGGATCGATTTGGCACGACGCCGCGCCTCGCGAATAGCGCAAAATTACAGAAAAACTATTTTTGCAAAAGCAATGAGCTGGTGCAAAAGTTCAACCTCATCATTTGTAACCATTCCCTGTAGTGCTTCCTGAAGGGGCCCTCCAGAATTCGGTTAGGTTCCTGTTAAAAAAAATTACATTGCAACAAACAGGAAAAGGAAAGGACAGGGAGCAGACAAGCAGGTGCCAGCCTTCATTAATGTCAGTTGGGGCAGGGCAGGTGTTGTTGTAATTTAATTTTGCAAAACTTAAAGCAAATAGCAGGTGTGCTTTGCTTTGCCACAATAATGTACACTCACTGGTCAACCAGAGGGTGCTGTGATGACACCGAGGGTGGCATGGATGTGCCAGCCAGAGGGTGGCATGGGTGAACCAGAGTGCCAGTGTTGACAGAGGATGGCAGTGCTTTGCTTTGCCCCAATAATGTACACTGGTGAACCAGAGGGTGCTGTGATGACACAGAGGGTTACATGGGTGAGCCAGAGGGTGGCATGGGTGAACAAAGAGAGTGCCAGTGGTAACAGAGGGTGGCAGTGATGAAGAAAGGCTTGCAAACAGGCTGGGCACGTAGAAACAACAAGTTCGCAAAACTGGCGACCTGACAAGTAAGTTCGCAATTTGCGAAATTGCACAAAACCCTCGCGAACTTGCAGTAACCCGTGCGAACACACAAAAAAAAATCCGCAAAATCCGCGAGGATTCGCGGATTTTGCGGATTTTCACAATCCGCAAATTCGCAAATCCGCAAATTTGCGGATTGCGAATCCGCAAAATCCGCCCATGCTTAGATATTTCTTAAATTGGCACGTATAATTTGTTGGCTTATACTCTTGTTTTTTCGCATTGCAAAAAGTGGCCTTTCCATGGGGCATTCAAGATCAGTCAAGAAATGCCAATTGTTAAAAATTGCCTTGCGGAATTTTTGAGTATGTGTGCCAAACATGGATACACATACCAGTCTGTCCCGGGGGTTCTTGCTCTTTTTCGCCAATAACGCTTCTCTTGGCGTGTACCATGCTCTCTTTGTTGCGTGTTTCAGCATCTTCTTTGGATACCCTCTCATTTTCAGTTGTTCGCACAGTATCTAAGCATGGATCATAAAGTCCTCTTTATGGACGCAATTCCGCCTGATTCTTAACAGTTGGCTGTACGGCAGATTGACCTTTAGGCTTCTCGGGTGAAAGCTCTGATAATGTGGAATGGTGTTTTTGTCTGTGGCATTAAGATGAAGGGTTGTAGTTAGCTTTTGATCTGATACGAACACCTCCACGTCCAAAAACTTTAAACGGGTCTTATTTTTCGTCATGCAAAATTTATATCGGCATGTCTACTGTTAAGCCACTCAAAAAAGTTGGATAATCCATCTTCTGTGCCTACCCACAGGCTCCACACGCCATCAATATAGCGGTACCATGATGAAATGTTCCCAGTGAATGGGTTGTGATTGAAGATAAACCGGTCCTCAAACAGGGCCAAGAAGAGCACTGCCATCTCTGGGGTATAAACGTCGGCACCAAAAAGCTTTCAAGTAAGTGGTTCTGCCCATATACAGCCTTGTGGTTGCCACTAAGTAGCACTGTTCATTCTTAACAGAATGTAGGTGAAAACTAGTTAGAATGATTTATCTTGTTGCAGAGAGATAGCTCGGGCTGCCGAACAAGGCTGCCTTTAATTTCCGACAGCCACGAGTGCATATCCAGTAAAAATAAGTGCATTCACTGCAATATTGAATAAACGGGATATCACGTATAAACATAACAACAATGAAATACGTGTATTGAATCTTTTTTCCAGTGAATGCAGTACTTACGAAATAACTATGGAAAATATCGAACTTCGTGCACTTTTGAAGGCTTTACCTTTCAGTCCCCACATGCACACATAAACGTAACTTTTATGCACTCAAACTTTCAACAAATATGGCCAATTAAAACAACTATGGCGATATACTGAATGCCAAAGTTCTGGTTGCTTTCAGTTCCCGGAAACAAGATTATTGTCCCTTTTAAGATGCAGAAAAGGTGCAATTTGTCGAATTCAGGTACTATTAGTGTGAATAGATTACTGCCACAATAGAATATAAAAGAAAGGGGAAATTCTTCTTTAGGTAACCTATTGTCATTTCATTTTAAATTCACAGGTTACACAGTGCTTTGCCCTGATGAAAATCCCGTAAATTGTGATTGGAAACGGAAATCGGGATTGGAAACCCATTGGCAACTTTTATTCCCTTTTTGCCACAAAGGGTATTCATAAAAAATTATGGATCTCTGGAGAGGGTTCTCCGAAGCTTTTGTACCCCACAGAGCAGTATCTCTCCCATGTGGTGACAGTTCCCTTAACTGCACCTAATTTTAGGGCCATTTGGAACAGTCTTGTATTTATACTAAGATATTGCTTGTGTAATTTCTGAACAACGGGTATTAAATTTGTGTATTGTTCATTCATTTTGTGTATTATTCATGAATGTCTAGTGTTTGTTTCACAATGCTTCTGTTTTGAAGCACAATATATATGTATCACAGTTGTTATTGTATTTGAGAGTGTATTTAACTCTGACATGTGACAAATGATTATATAAATGTGTCAAACATGATAAATAAGATGTGACTATGACACTTAAAACTTAAGAACAAGTTTAATAAGGCAGCCTGTTTGAGACAATTTTTGGTTGGTCAAACCAAATTCTAGTTGAATCTGGGTAGGTCATGATCTCTGAGTATGATGAAACAAAAGTCAGAAAAATAAATGTTGTGCGGAACTGAAAAAGGTCCTAAATTTTCCAGGGAAGTCTACTGTACCATAGCACAGAGTTGGCTTAGCTTAGCTATTATTGCTGCAAGCAGTGGCTGAAAGGTTGGGCTTTGTAATTTTCGATGTAGCTGCTGGAAAGCTGAGATTTAGGAAGCAATTTTTGGTTTCAATGCATTGTGATGGAGTTGGTGCAATAGTCATTCTTTTAGACCAGCAACAAGATATTTATAGGATGTACCTCAAAGATTTGTCTTCTCACCCAGCGACCAACTCCCGTTCTTGGTGATTTTCCTGCCGAAACTCACAATCTGTGTTTTAGTAAAATTAAGAACCATTTCGTTTTCGGTGCAGTAGGTCCAGCTGATTAACCTTTGGAGTACAATCCCAGTTAGGCTTGACAGGACCAAATTATCATCATATTGTAATGAGGTCACTTTTGTATCCACCAGCCTTGGATGAGAATTGGCTGAGTCTAAATAGGTGCTCAGATCTGCCAGAAAAAGGTTAAAAAGAATTTACTCAACCTTGCTTCAGGTCTCTTTTTAATATTATTTTGTGTGTCAAGCATTTGTTTAGTCCAAATTTGACCTGGGCTAAGTTGTTTGTGTATAAGAGCTAAATTGAATGCAATAAATTTGTGGTTATATCCCAGTTAAACAGCTTTATCCATAATAGATTTTGGTTGACATGATTGAAAGCTTCAGCGAAATCCACAAACGTTGCGTATAGAAGTTGCTTTTTTACGCAAATGTATCCATGATCATTGTCTACAGTACTGGATTTTGGACTAAACCCTGTTAGGTTGAATGGGATTTTTTCTTTCAGTCCATTCTTCCAGATCAGTCAATGTGAGGTCTGCAAATATTTTGGAATCAGTGTCCATAAGAGCAATCATGGAGCTATCTCGAGAAGAGTAAATGCCTTTCTTATATATTGGCTGAAAGATGGTAATGATGCTACAACTCTATCCAGGTTGCCCTTAGTCAAATCCTTCTCCACATAGTACATATTTCCTGCCAAGAACTTCAAATTAAATTCTCTCCTTTCCAATCTAGTAGATAGTAATGAGGCATGCACCGCATCCGTACCTGGTCTAAGCTTGGATAAGCAGTTCTTAGCCAAATTCATCCTGGGGCTTGAAATCACAACAAATTTGTCTGTATTCCACAATAAACACTGGTAGGGATTCATGGAGCCTGTGAAAATACACAAGTACATCATGTACTTATAATAATATCATGCACCGATAGCCATTTGTTGTTATACCCCAATCCAGACTTCTCTGGTGCTGCAGGCGAGCAAGTGGCCACATAGCCATGGCAAAGATATTTAACAAAAGGATATACTCCTGCCTAGTCTCTTTGTTTAGGTTGAATTGCCCTGACATGACCTGTCCAGTTCTCACCTTAATCAGCGATTCTGGATAGAACCACCATCATGCAATGCCGACCTGTGGTGTCAAAAGCCTTTTCTATGTCCAATGACACTGCAGCAGGCAAATCTCCTCCAACCCTGTCCAAATCCATTAGCCCCAAAAAGATCTAATGTTCAGAAAGGTGATACAAGATGAGATAGACACATTTTAGTTTGGGCGGATTAATGAGACCTCCAGCCACCAACCACAAGAACAGGGCAAGCATACTGCCCACTCTGTCCCCCGCCAAATGCTGACACTCTACATACTGCCTTTAGCCAGTGTTTCCCACTCTATCAAGCAACTGAGATGCAGACTCGGTGTGTCATCTTGTAGCCATTGCTTTTCTGATGTTGGGGGCAGAGGAGGGATTGAACCAGGTTTCTGTGATGAAGGTCGCATCAGGGCGAGGGTAGAGATGGTGTCTCTAGAAGACAGTGGAGCTGTTCCAGGGCAGTCGTGGTGGGCACAGTGGGAATAGAACAGGTTTCTATGAGGGCGCGTGGTCCTAAGGTGCAGGTGAAAAGACAACGGTGGCAGTTGAACAGTCCTGCCATTGAGCGAGAGGGTGAGAGGAAGCAGATGTTGCGGCGTCCTGGGTCCAGGGCTCAGAGATTTGTGGAGAATTATCTGTGGGTGAAGGGAGGGCCAGGGATCCTGGTGCTAAGTGCATTCCAGGTTCTAATGTGCGAAGATGGGTTTGCCTTTGGTGTGCCACTGCACTTCATGTAAGTGAATATTTGATGTCTCATTCATGGTGTCACTATTCCCCGAACATTCCATGTTAATATGTTTTTTGTCATAGCCAACACCCACATCGAGGCAAAATGCACAACTGAGCCTTTGCCATCAAAACAGTCAACCAATAACTTTATCACAGTTTGAGTCCTTTTGTTATCTATTTATATTCAAGATAGTCAATGCATGGAACACTATCAGACATGTTCCACTGATGGCCATTTGCCCCAGTTTACTTCCCAAACACATTCCTATCCCTAAAAGTTTTAGCCCTCTTGCTGGCCCTCTTTCCACTTTTTTCTGAATTTGTTTTTGTTTGTCTTTTGTCTTTACCACTGCTAACTAGTGCTAAAGTGCTTGTGCTCTCTCCTTTAAATATGGTAAGATTGGCTTATGCCTGTTTAGCATATTTACTTTACTTGTAAGTCTCTCATAGAGTGATATACCATATACCCAGGGACTGTAAATTAAATGCTACTTGTGGGCCTGCAGCACTTATTGTGCCATCCACTTAAGTTGCCATGTCTCAGGTATGCTGTTGCAGCCTGGTTGAAGTTTTAAACTTCCTATTCTACTTGACATTATAAACTGTAAGAAAGAGACACTTTTTGTCATGGTTGCCCCACGTTTTGCTCACCAATCCTCATGTTTTCGACTGGAAGTGCCTTGGAAGCATGCTAAGACGTATGGTTGGTGGGTGGTTCTGGTAAAGCTGTTGGGTACTTTTTGGGTTTGTCAGCATGGGGACACTCCGTTGGAGTAACCAGACGCTCTATAAGCAGTGTAATAATAAAAATAATAATAATAACCAAACCCCAGTGTGAACGCTCTTTCCCTAAACAAGGTAAACTTATATAATTTTGATACAATTGCCACACACTGTAGCACCCTTCTAAGTCCCTAGTAAATTGTATCCCTTGTACCTAAGGCAGGGGTTCCACAGATGGTCCCTAAGGGCTGCTGCAAGGGGTTGTAATGCAAATGTTTTCCCTGTCTTTGCTTGCGCATTATTCTATGTAAGTTAGCATTCCTGGCACCATTTTATGTTTGGCCACCTTTTTGAACTCTGATCAAAACTAATCCTTACTTTGTCGAGAAATGGACGTTGGTAATTTTCCTTTCTCCAAGGTTGGGCCTTGCGTTGCTAATGAATACACTGTTCTTATTAGAGCATACCTTTCTCACCAGATAGAGGCCTTCTCTAACCAGTCTAGTGGTAGGCATGGACAGAACAGCCTTGAGTAGGAGATAGTGTGTGCCTGGCATCAGAATCGATACTTATCCTTCTGCACTTTTTGTTCAGTTACATCTGTCTGGAAATTTTCATCATGGGCGTGCCTTCATTGGTTCGGAATTGAACATAATGTTTCTCCAGGTTTGCAGATGTCAGTCCCTCTGCAGCACTTCTAAGAGACTCGGAAGACCGGGCTCCGCTCAAGTGTATCTGAATAAACATATATTGGTTTGTATTCTCTACTGTCTGCCTGACCCTTCATTTTGTATGGAAGGCTGAGAGGTGGTCGCGAGTGACCCGGGTGACCCTAAATGGGTCACTTCTTTCAAAGGCCAGAGGCTTCAGTCTCTGCCACCTTTGCTGTGCAACCCTGGTTTTCTTCCAACCTGGAGAATGCCAACCCCTGCCCTGAGCCCAATTTGGCACCAGGACAGGCTAAAAATTAGCTATGCAGTAGGCGTGTTGCACACGCATGATTGTCACACCACTAAAGGTGGGCTACCTGATGTTCTCCGCAAAAGAAAGGTTCAGACATATTTTGTTTTAGGGAACTAGGAACTCTGGGACAGGGTAATGCTCACTCCTCGCATGATGTGGTCATATAGGAGGTGTAGTGACCCCAAGGGTAAGTAGCCATTTGGATACTACCCTTCCCTCCCCTTAACTCCCTTAAGTCTAGTAGTTAGGAGAGCACCAGGCACCAGAGAATCAGAATCGACTGATTCAAATAGAAGAAGGACAAAGAAGAGAAGAAAAAGCAAAAACTGAGGACCTGCGACTGACTTGGTGCCAACCTTGCCAGCCTGTCTGCTGCTTCCGCCAATTGTGGTGACTCGTCCTTCCACTGTGCGACCTCCAAAAGCCTGAAAGGACTTCCGGCCCCTTCATACACAGCCAGCAATTTCTGTGGAGTAGCAGAGCTACTTTCCTGCAACGTGCAGGTACCAAAACATAGCTCCGGTTTACCGAACTGCTGACTACCGGACTCTCTGATGCAGCAGCCACCCAATAGGAGGTGTTCCATGCTTCCAGATGGTATCCCTGTCTCCCCAGTGAGTAACGAGATGCTAGACCCTCAGGAGCTCTCCAGCATCAATTCTTGGGGTGCCGAACACCTTGCAGCAGTCAAGCCTTGTTGGCAGTCCAATTTGGACACCGACCCAGCGAAGTCCAAGGGAACCGACTGTGCCCATGGGGTTCAAAGACCCTTAAGAGCTGAAGCTCCCTTTTGGTGCAGCTGGACTAGTACTCAGTAGCCACCTGCAGTTTCTTTTGCTGGAGACGCAGAACTGTGAGTGCCTCTCATAGCGCGACACCGCCGGACAAAGCAACGCTGCATTCAAGGCCCTCAGCCTGAGTACAGGTGAACTAATGGTGTCCCTGAGATACAGAGACCCTCGAGACCTGGGCCCCCTTTGGTTTAAATTAGACTGATCCCCCAGCCCCCACTTTCTGCATCTTTCTTACAGGAACATTTCCAATTGACTTAAGCGGGGAACCCTACAATGAAAAGCACCTCGGCACCCAGACTCCTCCCAGAGCGGACTGAGGCATCCTATTGGTGCTACAATCAAACAACAAGAGAGTAAGGGTATAGGTATTCACTCTCTTACCCCTAGTCCTACTATTAATAAACAACAGGAGAGTGACACGGCTAAGAAGCAAAGAACCTCACAAGGAATTGTGTGAGGGACAGACAAAGAAAAAGTGAAAAATGGTGAAGCCAACACACAGAATGATGGTTAGGAAGAACCCTCACTCACCAACCTGGTGGTGACATGTTTCATCATCGGGTTCCCACTGGAAGGACCTAGCGTCCTCCCAGTGTGCTACAACGCCTGTTTACAGCGGAGCTGGTTCTTGTGTGTGTTGAGGTGATAAGAGTAACCCAATTGTGCTCAGTGAAGTGCAAAAAAAGGGGGAAAGGAATAAAAAAATGCTAGATTGTGACTGCCAATTATTTTATTAATAGTCCAACCGGCACTGGTTAAAAACAAGTGATGAGTGGAATCATAGGGAAAGTCTCAGTAAATGGAGACCCCTAGTCCTCAATAGATACTAAACAAATTTGGTCAACATGTTTCTGCTAACAGAGCCCGAGTCGCTCAGCATTCATCAGGACCAGTAGTGTGATCCACCGGCGGTCTGCACACGCTAAGGTGCATCCAACCGTGAGGATATTAATGTGAAAAAGGTTAAAAAAGTAATACTTTGCTTAAGTATACTCACGGCTAATGCCGTAATGAGGCACACTCAGCTAATCGCTGGGGCCAAATACCTGTAAAACAAATTGTGTTAGGCATGTTACAAATTGACAATGTTCAAATCTTTTGCGCAGTACTTTATGATATCACTCCCTTCATCAAAATCCACCGTTCCCAGTGATCTCTTATGAGGAACAGATGTGGAAATGTCAAAAGTATACTTTGCTATATTAGTTAGGCAAAGTATCATAGTGTCTGTCTTAGGTGCCTGGTAACATATAGCAGGCGGAATGTTCCGAATCCACCGAAATTAGTAGTAAGGTGAATAAAATGAGGATGGATTTGGTTAAATATTCCTCACAAAAGATTTCTTTTATATTGAAGAAAGGTGCACTTATAAAATGAGACAACAAAGTGCTCGATAGATAACACACACCCGTTTCCATCTAATATCAAAACCACCTTTAAACATTCCGTTAGACTAAACGTGGGTGTTGGTATTAACATTATGTATAAAACTATGCATAGTTTGGCAAGAGAGATAAATATTTAGTTCTCTTTATAAATCCGTGGCTCCTTTAAGATTTACAGTTAGTCAGCATGACATCACAGTCACGTGCCACGTTCACGTGATGCGGAAACACCGCTACTTTCCACCACGGCTCTCAGTTCCAATTGTCATTCGGGTTGCGGTGGTGAAAGGTCAGGTAACCTGCGGGGAGTCGCCTGCGTAATAGTAAGTGTACGGGATTATCTTACATTGTTCTGTCGTCCTGTACCTGTACCACCATTCCAGGATACTAGAAACCCCTCAATACCCGTTTTACGTTTCCTGACTATTACTGTTGACTTATGGGATATAGAGGACGCGGCCTGTTTACATACTCGGCCCCCTCGTTTTGCATAAGATAATGGTGTGTGTTTTCTATTGTACACAGGGAACGCGGCGTGAAGATAACCCCCCACCGCGTTGGCCCATAAAAAACGATAAATAAACGCCTCCTGTAAGTTCATTGAGAAGCCTATCCTTTTCCTTGTTTCAAAAACAAATGTAATCGAGCACTTCGTTGTATCGTTTTATAAGTGCACCTTTCTTCAATATAAAAGAATCTTTTGTGAGGAATATTTAACCAAATCCATCCTCATTTTATTCACCTTACTACTAATTTCGGTGGATTCGGAACATTCCGCCTGCTATATGTTACCAGGCACCTAAGACAGACAGTATGATACTTTGCCTAACTAATATAGCAAAGTGTACTTTTCACATTTCCACATCTGTTCCTCATAAGAGATCACTGGGAACGGTGGATTTTGGTGAAGGGAGTGATATCATAAAGTACTGCGCGAAAGATTTTAACATTGTCAATTTGTAACATGCCGAACACAATTTGTTTTACAGGTATTTGGCCCCAGCGATTAGCTGAAAGTGCCTCATTACGGCATTAGCCGTGAGTATACTTAAGCAAAGTATTACTTTTTTAACCTTTTTCACATTAATATCCTTACGGTTGGATGCACCTTAGCGTGCGCAGTCCGCTGGTGGATCACACTACTGGTCCTGATGAAACGCTGAGCGACTCGGGCTCTGTTAGCAGAAACATGTTGACCAAATTTGTTTAGTATCTATTGAGGACTAGGGGTCTCCATTTACTGAGACTTTCCCTATGATTCCACTCATCACTTGTTTTTAACCAGTGCTGGTTGGACTATTAATAAAATAATTGCAGTCACAACCTAGCATTTTTTATTCCTTTCCCCCTTTTTTTGCATTTCACTGAGCACAATTGGGTTACTCTTATCACCTCAACACACACAAGAACCAGCTCCTCTGTAAACAGGCGTTGTAGCACACTGGGAGGACGCTAGGTCCTTCCAGTGGGAACCCGATGATGAAGCATGTCACCACCAGGTTGGTGAGTAAGGGTTCTTCCTAACCATCATTCTGTGTGTTGGCTTCACCATTTTTCACTTAGTCCCATTGGTGCTGCCATTGACCTTGGTCCTTACTTACCTTGGTACAGAAAGAACAGTCCTGTTAGTCGCTGACAAGTAACTATATGCAGTATATGTTCTCTCCCATAGTTTAACATTACCACAAATACAGTATTGTCTATTTAAATGCTAAAAACCTATTTTAAAGAATACTTACCTGATCACAAATCTCTTTGTGCGTAAAATATTATAAAAATTGGCATAATTTTTATAAATTAGTGTTGGATTTCTTTATTGAATGTGTGGCCCATTTATTGACTATGTGTGTACAACATATGTTCAACACTCCCCTCTGATAAGCCTAAAGCTGCTCACCCACACTACCCCTAATAGAGCACTTTGGAATTGTGAAACCAAGCCCCTGTAAACCAGTAAGGGTTGCTTGGACTCTGTGCACTGTGCTTTGTTTTAGTGCACTATATAGAAAGCCAGCTTCCAACATAAACCCTTCGCCAAGCCTTAGGCTCCCCTTTTATTACATATAAGTATGGCTCCCAGTTTTATGGTATTTATTTTTTTAGCATTTTCGTCTGTATGTATCCTTATTTATTTTTTGCCCACTTTATCTGTACTTATCCATATTTAGTTTGTGTTTTGCGGATAAATGAAGTTGTAAAACTGTACATTTCCATATGTATTTAACTGATAGACTTGCACTCATACTTTGATGTCTGTCTTTTTGAGCTATTTCAGCTGCCAAATATTATATAACAAAACATCCACTGGTAAATATTAGCATTATACCACAAATGTATGTTGACACATGGCATTACTTATTGATATTGCATCCAGTTTTTTTAATATCCTGTGCTGTCCATCTGCTCAGCTGTTGGCCTATGATTCTTCAAAAACAGCACAGAGTCTCTTAAAAGAGTCCCAATTTTCTGTATTTATCCACTTTTAAAAATAAATGCAGACAGAAAACACATTGTTTTCTGTCTGTATTTATATGGAAAAAGCCATAAAAACTGAAAACCGGGAGCCTTACATATAAGTCACTCCTTTGGTAGGCTCATGTACTATATAGTTTTACGTGTCCTGGTAGTGAAAGAACCCTAAATCCATTTTGCACTACTGTGAGGCGTACTTGTTCCATGGGATAATAATGGGCGGATATATTACATTTAATAAGCGCTAACTTTTAATTGGGAATAGATAAACATTTCATGTTTAGTTCTATGACATGGTAATTAAAAATTCTATAAATGGTAAAATCATAAATTAACATTTTGAAAAGGACACTTTAAAAAAGTTGCCATTATCCTTCCCTTTGCAATTAGGTGTCTACAGCCCTCCTTGGGTCACATGACTGGGTGTAGTTGGCAGTTTGGAGTTTGTAAAGTCCTCCCAGACAGTCACAGAATAGAGGGCCTGACTGGCCATCTACTGGAATGATGGAAGCGAAGGAGCTGGGCACAGCCCAACTTGCAACTGAATAGTCTGTGTTCTGCCTTCACACAAAATGCTACTTACCACTGCATTGTCTCTGCACCCAGCTTGGAGCCATGGAATGGAGTCAAGAATTTCCAGAGACTTCAAAGACAAACCTCTAGAAACTTCTATAAAATCAAAGAATTCACCAGGTCTAAAAGTGGGCCTTCAGAACTACTCTTAAGTTAATTTCCTTAGTCCTCCGGAAGTACTTGGAGCACTGCCTTCTACTGTGGTTGGCTACGGACTGCACAAGATTGCTTTGCTGCACCTACAAGGACTGCTTTGCTGTCTGTAGCCTGCCTTGAACCTTCAGACACCTGCTTTTCTGCTTGAGCCTTGCTTCTTCACCTGAATGAACCCAGGACTACCCGAGTGACTCAAAGGGCTAGTTTGCTGGCTGCCTGCTCAGAGTCACAGGGACGTAACAGGCTCCCACCATCTTTAACCCGCACCTGCACTCAGCTTGAATGAGTCAAAAGACCCCAAGTGTTACCCTTCCATTTCTGAACCCTCTGTGTTTTGCTAAAGGCTCTTGGATAGCCAAAATCCAGGACTTGGGACATAAAACATTTTTTCTAAAAACTGCTCTGACAATCGAGGGAAGACTAAGACCATCCTGTTTATCAATCTGCCAGAGTAACATTGCTGGTCAGCCTGACTTTATGAAAGTTCCTGCTATGTTCTCCTTCGCTGCAGGAAATCCTGTTCAGCCTTTCTTCTTCAAAGGGGTATCTGGCCTCGCTGGAGTTTTTTCACATGCAAAAAAGAGACAAAGTTTGAATGTTGCAATCTTCACCTCAACTTTGTCCAGCAGTTTGCTGAGAAATACTTTCTCTCCTCGGGACACGCCTGCAGCCTTGCCCCACTAAACTTTATCTTCTCAGAACATTTTCTTCAAATTTCCTTCTAAGTCCGAAGGTAAGCGTTGACAGGACCCAATCCACTTCTTGTAATCGCCAAGTCTCCATTGGGTCGAACATATTTTTGGACTTTGGCCCCATCTCATGTGACTAGTCACTAAATGTCAGCGGTTGGCGGTTTGATCTTTGAGACACTAGTTTTCACAACATACTTTTAAAATTCTTAATTCCTGTAATACTGGTTGGATTTTAGCTGTTTTGGTATCTAAAAATCTATTTTTCCAACTTGGTGTGGGAGTTTTCTTATGTTGCGTTTTTACTTTGTCCCTGGTAGTGTGCTGTATAAATACTTTACACATTGCCTCTAAATTAGGCCTGACTGCTGTTTGTGCCAAGATACCAGCATAGGTTAATTTAGTGAATTTTGTGCTTCACCCTGATCGGGATTGTAGCTGTTGTTTGAACTGGGGTCACACCTCCTTCAACCAACAACCAATTTCTCACATTTGTATTTAGCAGTATGGATCAGGACTTGTGTTTGTGCAGTACCATACAGTGGTTAGTATTAAACATAAATCACAGATAAATAATTGTCTTTGGAACTGGAAACGTTTAAAATTCTTCTTAGTTTTCTATTGGCTGTTTTCTTTCTTTTCTGCATTTAAGTGCCCTACTTCCCTTCCTTACCATGACAATGGATTTGTTCAACTCTGACACACAGCTTTGGGAACTGAAGGGGCTGAAGGCAGAAAAGAAGGCTACCAAGCTGGATGTCCAGGTAGGCCTCCGAGACTATAAGGAAGTGCAGAGTGACAGTCCACTGCAAATGATAATGGGAAGGCCAGTGCCCACTTGAAGAATGATGAGATTGGGAGAGGCCAGCACAACCTCATCGGATGCCCAGGATGTCACGGATGGGTCTTGGAGAAATATGTTTGCCAGGGTCCTGTCCCCAGTAGAACTGGAAGACAGAAAAGTAGCTCAGACTTTAGCTGGCCAAGCTGGAAGCAGAGGAATGGAAGCCTGGGGCCTAAAGAGTCTTGGCTGAGAAGAAACCTTTGCTGGTACACAAGATGGGACTGAAGGAGCTGGAGCTGAAATCCAGGCATATCCCAAAGACCAGCAACAATGGTGGCAGCATTCCATCAGTGTCCACTGGAGAGGTGAGGGTCCGCATGGTGCCCAATTATGTGGTAGGAGATTATACTGACACATGGTTTTCTGCATATGAGGTTTGCCTTTCAGAAGTGTACTGCTTACTGCCTTGAGGCTGCCTCAAACCCTCACAGGCCTGCCCTGTTGCTTGAGCCCAGCTGCTTCACCTGAAACCAAGACTACCAGAGTGACTCCAAGGGCTAATTTGTTGGACTCCTGTTCAGAGACTCATGTACATAACAGACTCCTACCATCTTGAACGTGCACCTGGATACAGTCTGAATGATTCCTAACCCCCCAAGAGGAGTCACCTCAGTCCGGGACCCTTGTTGGTGGTGCTAAAGGTACCCAGAATGCATAACTTGGGACTTAAACATGTTTTGGCTTAAAAGTGCTCTGAGAACCGAGGGATGAATTGGACCAATCTCCTCTGTGATCTGCTTGAGATGCATTGCCGATCGGCTTGACTTTGCTGTACCTCCCTCTTCTTTCTTTTCTGCAACAGTAAATCCTGTTCAGCGGTCCTTCACCAAAGGGATGCACAACCTCCTAGAATTCTCATTGGCTACAGCCTCCTGTGTCGTCCCGCTTAATATTTTCGATTTCCAAAAAAAAGACTGCATCTGAACCTAGAAATACTATTTCGTCGAGTGGCTCCCCGATGGTTATGATCCCTCCACAAACACAGTCTGCAGCCTTGCTGTGCTGAACTTCACCTTCTCAGAACATTTTCTAAAAAATTTCTTTTGAGTCCGAAGGTAAGCACTGACTAGGCCCAATGCATTTCTTGTATCTGAGCCACTCTACATCATGGGCAGACATATTTTTAGACTTTGACACAGTCTCGTGAAACTAGATGACCGTGGTTGGCGGGTTGACCTTTGAGGTGCTTTTTTTAACAAAAACTTTAACAATTCATAACTATGGTTCTACTTATTGATTTTTCTTGTTTTGGTGTTAAATATTTAATTAAATATACTTTATTTTTCTAAATTGGAGTGAGATTTTTCCTGTGTTAGATTTTCACTTGATTACGGTTTGTGTGCTGCCTAAATATTTTACACAATGCTTCTAAGTTAATCTTGACTGTTGATTGTGCCATGCTACCAGAGAATTAAGAACAGATTAATTTAGTGAATTTTGTGGTGCACCCTGACAATGATTGTGGATGTTGTTTGAACAGGGGTCACCCCCTCAACCAACCACCCAATTTCTCACACCCCTTTAATGCATTATCTCTGATTAACTTCAATAAGATTAAGGGCCCAATTCCAATCTCGTTCGGAAAGCATACCGACTGAATCGGTTCACGAATGCTTTCCATACGACCCGGATTGGGGGAGTCAGACCGAACGAGTACGATTCATCTGTATGTATCCGGATACGAATTGGTCAAACTCTCATTGACTTCAATGGAAGCCTGTTGTCCGAACGTGAACACATGCTCCCAATTAAGAAAGGGGGGGTGGGGGGGGGGGAAACCTTGCACCCTTTGGCGGGCACCCCATGGTGCCTGCCACACTTTGCATGGGTGGAAAGGAGTAACCCATGGATACCACCACGGGTCCGATTCAGTGGGCCCTGGGTGAAGAGGGGCCTGCTACAGGCCTGATATGGGCCCCCAAAGACCAATTCTGGCAGCCTTTTCCTTCAGGCCAAAACGATTCGGAAAGGCTATCTGAATCGATAATCGTACTCGCTCGTTCATAAACCAAGTCCATAGAGCTGTTCGAATCGGCTTCAGAAAGGTTCGACCTGTCGGAATGCCTTGCAGAACTGATTCTGTCATCCAGAACGGTTTCCAGGCATTGTACTTGGTCATTCGGAACTAGGAACGAGTCGGTCAGAAACAAGGGCTCTTTAGCGGATTCTGCAAACCCAGATCCTATTCAGAGCACTTCTGACCGACATTGGAATTCCCCCTAACTATGTTACAAGAATTATTTATACATTTATTTATTTTTATTTTGAAGGTTTTATATAGCGCTAGCTCCACCAGAGGTTATAAGAGCATTTTACATCAGCAATGGAAATAAACAGGAAAAAAAAAATCAATCATAGAACTGAACAAAACAGATTATTCAGGAGATCAGACAAAATAAAAGAAAACAGTTTAGGGTACATGGTGAGTAAAAGACATATAGGAGAAACAGGAAACCCATTAAAAGAACCAAAGTGTTGTCATAAATAGAAATGTAACAGTGTGTCATGGGGGATTCAGTGGGCATAGAAGGGTGTGTGGGGGAATAATGAAGGAGAGAGGGTGAGGGTGGTGTCAAGAGGGGGGTAGGTGAGTGTGGGGAGTTGGCGGAGTTGGTTAAGGAGAGAGGAGGGAAAGTAGTCAGAAAAGGGATCAGGGATTAAGCATGGGCGAATTTTGCGAATCTCGCGTTCGCGAATTTTGCGGATTTGCGAACTCGCAATCCGGACAATCCGCGAATTCTCGCGAATTTGCGGATTTTATTTTGTGTGTTTGCGCGGGTTTCTGCCAGTTCGTGAGGGTTTTGTACAATGTCGCAAATTGCGAACTTACCTGTCGGGTCGCAAGTTTCGCGAACTTGTTGTTTCTACGTGTCCAGCCTGTTTGGGACACTCTTCTTCATCACTGCCACTCTCTGTCACCACTGCCACTCTCTGACTACTCATGCCACCCTCTGGCCCACCCATGCCACCCTCTGTTTCATCACAGCACCCTCTGGTTGTCCAGTCAGTGTACATTATTGTGGCAACGCAAGCACACCTTCCCTGCCTCAAGTGACCTGAATTAGTTTGGGGCTGATTAATGTGTCACAGAATATTTTTTTAGCTGGCACCTGCTTCCTTAGTGCTTCCTGATTAGTGATCTTTTGCACTTGCTAAGTGCTTTCATTGTTGCAAAATTAGTTACAACACCTGCCCTGCCCCAACTGACAATAATGAATTAGGGGCTGATTAATGGATTTGAACTGCCAGCCTGGCTCCTGCTTGTCTCCCTTAGCTGTAATTCAGGACCTTTGTGGCATATGTGTAACTATTCTGAGGTTCAGAGCATGGTCACATAATAGTTGCAACTGGCAACTGAACTCTGGAGGGGCCCCTCAGGAAGCACTACAGGAAATGGCTACTAATGATGAGCCTGAACTTTTGAACCTGGTAAGTAGTTTCAGTTTTGCTAAGATCGTATTTCTGCAATTTTGCACTTATTCGCGGGGCGCGAAGTTGTACTGGGAAGCCGCGAACTCACGCGAACAGTGCGAGCAAAATCCGCTGCTCGCGGATTTGCGGATTTTGCGGGAGATTCGCGAATCTCGCGGATTGCGAATTTACCGAAAATCCGCAAAATCTGCGAGCGAAACGGATTTTCCGCCCATGCTTATCAGGGATTTAATGTCCCCATCATTTAGAGAGAAAGTGAGTTTTAAGGTTTCTTTTGAAGCTGGCATAGGAGGGGTTGCATCGAAGGTCTTTGGGGAGGGCGTTCCATATGGTTGGGGCCTTGCCAGAGAAGGAGCGGGATTTCGAAGTGTTTTGTTTAGTAAGGGGGTATGAGAAGAAGAGTATTGGTGTTTCTCAGCATTCGGGCACAGTCAGCTTTTTTGAGTTTAGTTGAGACATAGGTTGGAGTCTTCTGATAGAGGGCTTTGTGTGTAATACAGGCAATTTTATAAGAGGATCTGCCTTCGATGGGAAGCCATTTGAGGGTCCAGAGAGCAGGGGAGATGTGGTCAAAGCGTTTTACAGTTTGTTGTCAGTCTGGCAGCAAGGTTGAGGACGGATTTGATGGGGGCAAGGTGGATTTTGGGATTACCAGAGAGAAGGGCATTTCCGTAGTCCATTTTGGATAGGACAAGAGATTGGATAATTAATTTGAAATCTTCCATTGGAATAAAAGGTTTGATTTTTTTGAGATGCCGGAGTGTGAAGAGTGTGCTTTTTGCTGAGTTCTTTTTTCATGGGAGTTAAGTGTGAGTTTATTGTTGACTGTGATGCCGAGTGATTTGACAGATTTGGCGAGGGAGAGAGAGCAGTTAAGGGCATTAAGGTCAGCGATACATATTTGAATGGGGAGAGGGTTGTTTTTGGGAGAGAATAGGATGATCTCAGTTTTGTTAGGGTTGAGTTTAAGATGGTTGTTGTGGACCCAGGTTTGGATCTTGGTTAATGCAGTGTTAACCCCTCCCACCCACGGTTCTCGTGTGCTCATGACGAGCTGAGCTCGTCATGACCGTTAGAACGCTCACATGCGGGGCGGATTCCCCTACTGTGCTGGGCGTTTTAAGGAACGGGCGTGGTCATGAAGAGCTCAGCTCGTCATAAGCACACGAGAACCGTGGCTCATGAGGAGCTGAGCTCATAATGAGCATGGGGGTGCTGTGCGCGCCCCCCTCCCCTCCAGCACAGCGGAGGAATCAGCCCCGCAGTGAAGGGGTTCAGGTGCAGGATATCGGCCTGGGATTTTATTTTATAGTACAGTTGGGTGTCGTCAGCGTAAAGGTGATAGTTGATTTTTACCTGTTTAAATATAAGGGTAAGAGGGTCCATAAAAAGGTTGAAAAGGGCAGGAGAGAGGATGGATCCTTGAAGGACACCTAGGGAGACAGAGGTTGGGCTAGCGAGGCAGTTTTGATTTTTATTTTTTTGGGTTCTATGTTGGAGTAGGAGGTGAACCAGTTCAGGAAAGTGCCATTGAGGCCCAATCGATTTTTGAGTGTATTGAGTAAGTTTGGGTGGTAAACTGTGTCAAATGCAGCGGTGAGGTCAAGAAGGATGAGTAGGCTGGTTTCGCCTGCATCGACTATGTTGAGCCGTGCAGTTTCAGTGCTGCAACCTTTGCGGAAGCCAGATTGAAGGGGGTCTAGTAGGTTGAATGTGTCAATGTGTCTTTCCTGTTGGAATGGGGCGCACTTTTCCAGGGCTTTGGAGAAGAGAGGGAGGTTGGAGATAGGGTGGAGATTGTTATGGTCATTGGGGTCCGCCTTGTGATTTTTGGGGATGGGAGTGATTTGTCCGAGTTGAAGGGAGATGGGGACATTCCCTGTTGAGAGGGAGGCGTTAATGATGTTGGTCCAGTGGGGGACAATGACGTGTTTGAGATCTTGGACAAGTGCAGAAGGGAGTGGGTCTTTAGTGTGGGAGAAAGGTTTGAGTTTGTCTAGGATGTTGAAAAATTCCCGTTCAGAGACAGAGTGGAAGTTATGCCATGAGGCGTTATTTTTAAGCGATAGGATAGCGGGTAGGGGTTCAGGAGGGGTATGCAAAGGAAGGAAGAGTGAGGGAGTCATGGGTGTTTTCAAGGGGAGTGGTGGATGAGGCGTAGTATTCAGGGGAAGTTGGGGGGGTGAGAGAGGGTTGAGTATCGAGGAGGCACAGTCAATTTTTGCAATTTTGTCACTGAAAAAGTTGACAATTTCTTCACATTTATTAGTGGAGGCCACAGGGTTAAGTGGAGCAGGGGAGGTTTGATTTGTAATAATGTTGAACAGTTCTCTGGGGCTGTTTTTAGCACGAGAGAGTTGAAGACGAAAGAAATACGCTTTTTAAAAAAAAATTGTGTTTTGTAGGAGGATCGTGCAATTCTAAGGAGAGCAAGATGGGATGAAGAAGGGTGTTGTCTCCATGTTCTTTCAGCCAGTCTCAGTGAGGGTCTTTCTTTATTTAGGTCAAGGTTGAACCATGATTTAGAGGGGGCATTTTTTAGCATTTTAGTTTTCAGAGGGGCAAATTGGTCTAGAACTTCAGAGACAATTTTGTTAAAGTGCTCAGTGAGTTCATTTGCATTTGAAGAGGGGGGGGTGAGACTGAGTTGGGATTGGAGTTTATGTTCTAGAGCGCCGGGGGGATTTGCTTAAGATTTCTGGTCACAATTGTGGTTTTATTGTTTTTTATAGGGGCGGTTGGGGCCGGACTGGAGATCGTGAACAGAATGAGATGGTGGTCAGACCAGTCCATAGGGATGATCTTGGATAAGGATGTCGGATCAGGGTTGGAGATGATGGCATCTAGAAGGTGTCTTTGGAGTGGGTAGGGGAGTGGCAAAGCTGCTTGAGGTCGCTAATCTCATAAGGTTATTGAGAAGATTGATTGTAGGATCATGTCGTTCATTCTAGTGAAGGTTAAGATCTCCTAGGAAGAGATTTTTGGAGTTGGAAAGAAGCGATTTAGTTAGAAGGTCCGATAGCTCTTCGGCAAAGGGAAAGGGTTTACCAGGAGGGCGGGAAATGATATGAAGTCGTATTGAGGGGGGAGTTTTTCATTTTGAGTTCGGCTCCTAAGTATTCAAAGGTTGTGTAGTCGGTGTTATTAATTGGGGAGAGTTGTAGTTTTTCTTTAAAAATAATAGCTAGACCACCCCCTATTTTTCCAGGTCTATCTCTTCTGGGAATAGAGTAGCCAGGGGGGGCAGAAGGTCAATGATGGGTGTAGAGTGGTCTTTGAGCCAGGTTTCAGTGAGGAAAGGGATGTTGGCATCTGACATTTCAGTCGCATGCCGGACAGCCGAGCAGCAGTTTACGAGTATGCAGGTAAGTGGCTTGGGGTTGGTGATAGGGGCAGGGAGTAATTGAATGCTCGTGAGTTGAGGCGGGGGTGTGGGGGAGCTAGGAGACTCTGGAATTCTGCTGGTTCCCAAGATAACTTAGATATTGGAGCGAGAGGGGGAAAGAAATTTAAGTGGGGGTTGTTAAGGTAGGCATTGCAGAGGGTAGAGAGATCGAGGGCGGAGTAGGTGTTTGAGGTTCGGAGGGGTCTGTGAGAGCGGGTGAGGAGAGGCGTTGTTAACCAAAGCTTGGCATAAGAGTGTTTGCAACGGTTAGCACATGCGCGGGAGGGCCAAGACGGGTGGGCAGTAGGTTTGTAGAATTTGAGCCGATTGAAATCTTTTCTGAGTAGGTTAAGTTCAGTAGCTAGGGAAGAGAGATTGAGGTCCAGGTTACGAAGTGTCTGGCTGAGGTTGAAGGGGAGGGAAGTGGGAGTGGTTAGAGTAGAGGGGGAGTTAGGGACTGAGTGCATGGGAGAGAGGGTTGACAGTTGGAGTAGGCGGTTTGCCAGAGCTACATAATGTGGGTAGTTTTGTGTTAGAGGGAGGAGTGGAGGGGCCAGGGGAGGGAGGGGGATGGGGCCCAGTGTTGGGATGGAGGGATGGTCATGGTGTGCGATAGCCTGGAGGGGAGGGAGGGGGAATGGGGGAGAAGTGGGGTGGGAGTGTGAGGTGTGAGAGGGGATGTGGTAGCGATGTAATGGGTGGAGATGTAGTTTGTAGAGGATGGGGTAAGGACATGAGGTGCTATGGTCGTTATGGGATGGTTTAGAGGGGGGAGGGGTACTCGAGAGGTGATAGGGTGTTGGAGGAGGACGGTCATTTGGGGACATGGGAATTTGGCGGAGTGTATTAGAGGAGTAGGGGGGTGGTTTCTGGGAGGTGTGTAGAATAGGAGTTAAGGCGAGGGATGTGTTATTACGGATAGGAGGGTTATGAGGGGGTGGAGTTTGTTTCAGGGAGGCAAAGGAGAGTTGGGAGAGAGTGGGGGAGGGGGTTGGTGTGGGACGAGGGGATGGGAAAAGAGAGGTAGTGGAAGTGGCAATTTTGTGACCGTGGGGGATTTTAATTGCACCAGATATTGGGAGGAGAAGTACAAAGGTGCTCTTCCATTTGGAGGGACGTTTGGTGTAGAAAATATAGTTAGTTTTAATGGGGGACTTGGGGCTGTGGTAGTTGTCTTCAATTAGGGTTTCAGGATGTCGGATTAGTAAATTATGTTTAAGATTCTTTTTGGCATTTTTCGAAAGGTAGGAGGAATGGTCCAGGAGTTGGGTCCATGTTTGGTGAGGGTGGTATTGTGGAGGGACATGGTGGTGAGATTTGGTCAAGGGCGAAGAGGGGAGCGGGCAAAAAAGGAGGGGAGGTTTAGAAGAAGGAGGTTTAGGTAAGAGCGCGGAGGGAGAGGGAGTAAGAAGGAGGATGGAGTTAATTAAAGGGAGTCATGGCAGCAAATCCAGGGGATTGTATAATTCTAAATCCCAATGTAAATACTTATAAAGAAAACATAATATTGGGTGGTAGCACGCCAGATTTGTCTCAGTAACAACATAACAGACATTATGGCAAGACAAAGGGAACATCACTTACAACGCATTTTTTACAACGCACTACCATTACATCGCAACCATTACAACGCATACCATTACAACGCATTGCGCTGGGGGGCGCTCTAGGATAGGGAATATATTTAATTTACTATCCAACACCTTCCCTGCTATCCACGGGGACTGGAGTTGGAATAGCAAATTAAATAATTCACTATCCAGCGCCTAAAAGCATTATGCGTTGTAATGGACTGCGTGGTAAAAACCACGTTGTAAAGGCATGCGATGTAAAAGCATGCGTTGTAGTGACACCAATCCCAAGACAGCAATACTCAGTTAAAACAGGGGGGCAATAGTTATAGAGATAACTAAAATTGTAGTGGTTAAGGACACTAATTATATAAATAATAGGGGTGTAATCATTCTCAGTGTTTTCATGAGGAGGGGCAAATCGTAGTCCATCTTGGGAAGGGGAAATGGGGGAGAGTTGTCATCTAGTTTTAGGGAATTTTTTAGACCAATGTAATTAGTTTCCTACAATTTACCGAAACCACAGTAAAACGAAATAAGGAGGGGGGAGGGGGGCACTCCTTCTGTTAGGCCTGATCGCAGGAGTATGAGAGTGAAGGGGGTGGTTGAAGAGTCTCGTTCGAGGGCTGATTTCGGTAGAGGGGTGATGTTAAAACATGGGTCAGGGAACGAGTAGAACAGAATCCTAATTTAGCCAAAGGAATTGGTAGATGACGTAGGCAAACATAGAGGCGGCCAGGAGGGGGCAGCAGGAGCCGTGAAGTAAAGTAACAGAAGCAGTCAATTCAAGCAGGCGGCCATGTTCGGGGTACAGCAAAGAGATTGGCAAATGAGAAGAGCAGTATGTATACACTTTAAGGCGTCGGGGTCGCCAGCAGGGGATCGCAGGAGTCAGGGGAGTAAATTGCAATCAGCACTAGTAGAAGACCGTGTTCAAGCAAGGCAACGGAGTAGGCAAATGTCCAAAGAAAACAGTTACACTTTTGGCAAACAAACGAAGAGGCAGAAAAAGCCAAACCCTGTGGCAACGCAAAACAGTCAAACTCATGGCAAATGAATAGGCAGAAAAAGTCAAACCTTGTAGTGTGCTGCAGGGGCAAAGAAAGATCAATGTGAAACGGGGGCAGTGCTCGCAGCGCGGCCCACACCAGGGATGGGGCTGATGGTGAAGGGCAAAGCGGCTCCGTCGCAAGTCGTGTCACCAAGTAGCACTAGAGCGAGGGAGAGAGGGAAAAACCAGCCGGGAAATGCTGAAATCCTGGGTGGGGGAAGGGACGTCCTCGCTCCATGCTGTAGGCGATCCTCCCGCTCTCAATGGAATCAGGCTGGCCTCCGCTGTGACCTCCAACTCCGGTGCTCATGAAAAATTGTGTGCAGACTTAGACGTCAGACGGGACTGCTCCGATGCAGCTAAGGATCCCCGGTGGAGATCGGGACTGCTCTTATGTGTCCGTCCTCTGTGTCGGAGGGGGTCGTCCTGGAGCTCCGGGTGCTAGCGCTGGGCACTCTATCAAACAGAGTTTATCACGGTCTGTGTGCCAGCCCAATCAGCCGTCTCCAACCACGATGTTAGAGGGGGTAGTCCTGGAGCTCTGGATGCTGGTACTGGGCGCTCAAGCGATCGGGGTCAACTCCGGTGCTGGGACACACCTGATTGACCGCGTCCACGACCGCGATCAGACTTCTGCCGTCCTGTATGTAGGATGTATCTAGCATGTAGGTCTAGCTTCTGATTATGTCATTAACAGCCCTTGGTCTTAGGGTAGGTCCCTGGATATGCTACAAGTCTGACTCCCCTGTATTTCTGTGCTCTGAGCTACCATCAATTTCGAGATCCAACACCTGTAGGGCCATTTGGATGCTATTTTAAAGTAATAGACCCGCAACCACCTTGGCTCAGTCTTTGGGTACCTGTTCCACTCTGGGGTATCCTCAAAGTTGTTTGGAATTACATCTACGTGGGTGCTGTGTTTACACATTCCCCTCCACCATTGCCCTGTTTGGGAGCATAACATCTTTCATTTGCAGTCATTCTCAGGTCTCCCCAGCCATTGGAACAATCAATGACATTTTATTGTGAATAACCCTTAACTTGCACAGTAATGCACACCACAAGTTTAAACTACGCAACTAATTTCGATGAGAGAGCAGCACTGTGACTGGACTTCACTGATATAGACAGGATTCATGTTCATGTTCACAGAGATATCATGTATGGCCCAGGACCCTTTCGACTTGGTCCTTTGCAAAGTCTCTGTCATGGAAATTAAACAATCTGGCCACTATCTGCATGGGCGGTGCTCCAGGAAAGGCAGACAGCCCGGCACTCTATCCACCCTCTCCACTGAAAAACACATTGGAACCTTTCCATGGAGCATCTCTTGTGAGAGATAGTTCTCAGTAATCAGTTCCACATTGGGTCCTTCTTCCAGCTCAGTCACATCGATAATGCAAACATTATTGTGCCTAAAGCACCCCTCAGCATCCTTAGCCCTGTGCCTTAACACATTGACCTCCTCCTGCCAGCCCTTAATTTGCAATTGCATTTCCTGTACTGTTGGCTGCATGGACATGAGAGCAGATTCATTGGTTTACACTCTGTCCACAAGCTTCCTGTGATCAGCCTTCAATGATCCCATGTCCATTGCTACTGAATCAATTTTACTTCTGAGCTTCGCTTTTGTGTCCTATATTACCTGTATCAACCTTATCTGTGTACTTGTCTAGAGGCATTTCTATTTAACTTAGCGCTGGGTTGAACATATCTGCAGGGACTTTAGCCGCCAACCATCAGGGAGATTTGGGATTGACCACTATGTCACCCGCACACTTCACCTTTGAGGCTTTCTGGGGATGGCAGATGAACTGTTAAGTTTGCCTTGGTAATTTTTAGAATGTGCCAAAATCAATAGGTTGATGCATGGGAACACCCACTCTCGACCCATGAAGCGCCTTCCCAGGGCAGAGTAACGCAAGGGAGAAACTAGTGCTGCCTTGCATTACCTTAGATTTACCAAGCCAAGCAGGGCTACGCAAGGTGGCTTTGCTTGGCTTGATAAGTCTCATGCTAGGTTTTGCACCACCCTGCATCGCCTTCATAGTTCAAGGGCAAAACAAAGCCTTGATAAATGTAGCCCAAGGTGTCTTGCTGCATTATGTTGCGTAAAAGTATCCGGCCCATAGTGTGTTGAAGTTCAATACTCTTCTTATACTAAGAGTGAGGAAGTAGAATTAAGACACATATCAAAGGAAATGTGATGGTCTCCAATAGGTTGGGTTTAAGTCATGTTTCATACCAAAAAGCAGCCCTCTTGGAACAGTATCTATTCTAAATTAAAATTCCTCAAATGAAGCTGGTGGAAAGCCTCGATGAAAACACTCATGGCCTGTTTTGCAAATCTCAAATTGTTTGGAATACTGCATTCATGTGACCACAACACAGTCCTGCCCCCATAGAATGTAACAGGGTAATTTAATTTGATTAGAACCTCACTTAAACCTGCTTTTTATTTACTGATTGGGAATTGAATTTCATCATGACTTTTCACTGTTTTGATTATCTGTACAAGTCGGTAAACGCCCCTTACTACACTTCCGTCACCTCGCATGTTGGTACAACGCGGTCGTTACAACGACTGCATTGTAACAACACATACCATTACCCCGCAAGTCGTTACAACGACTTGCGGAGGGGGGAGAAGGTGTTGGATTTAAAATCCAACACCTTCCCTACTGGCCGCACAAACTGGAGTTGGAATAGTAAATTATACTATTCCTATATCCAGCGCCCCCCTCCGAAAGTTTTTGTGACGACTTGCGGGGTAATGGTATGCATTGTTACAAAGCGGTCGTTGTAACAACCGCATTATAACAACATGCAGGGTGAAGGGCTGCGGGAAAAAGAGGCATATTCGTAAAGGTCCAGTGATATGAAGCCATTACTGTAATACTGGAGCTTGTGCAGGTGAAATAGTAACTTTTGTCTTCACTAACATTAAATAAGTTACATCAGAAATCATCGGTTTATCAATACATCAATAACGCGTTGGAATCCTCTATTCCTTTCTTGGTGGGGTCGACTAGATTCCATCAAAATGATGCTAGCACCCCTAGTCCTCTATTCTGTTTCCATGATTCCCATCCGTATTCCAGATCATTACTTCAAATCGATAGACTCCCTTCTATTAAAATTTTTATGGAAAGGCAAAAAATCTCGGATAGCACTCTCTTCCCTGAAAAAAGACAAATCCCTTGGTGGTGTCAAGTTCCCCCACTTTAAGTCATATCATAACGCATTTTCTTTAAAACAATCTATGAGATGGCTCTCTTCAGATCTTCCTCGCATTCCTCCCCTATGGCTCACATTAGAATCTTCTCTTCTTCATCCTTACGATTTTCGAGAAGTCCTCTCCTTTACCTCTAAGGTGTCATCCATATGTTCCCCCATCATTTCTCACTCTTGCTCTCTTCTTCGTCCATACTTAGTATCCACCTACCCATCTGCCTCCTCCACCCACGCTCAACCTATCTGGCATAATAAATTCCTCAAAATTCGCAACCGTTCCTTATATTGGAAATCCTGGCATTCCCTTGGTCTAAAATGGATCTCACAACTTCTCTCAGATAATCAGCCTCTTTCTTTCCAAGACCTTCAAACACAATTCTCATTACCTGCCTCATCCCGTAAACAATATTTATCGATACTTCCATCCCTTACTCAATATCTTTCTTCACTCCCAACCTCTAACTCTATCCCTACCACACATCTTTCGATTTCTAATGCTATTGATCAATCTCTTTCTGCGTCATTTATTTATAAATCTCTACAATCCTCTGCTGATCGTACAAAATCTAAGGTTGAGTTGGCTTGGGAAGAAGATTTATCTCACACATGGTCCATTATTTTATGGGACAAAATCTGGTCTAAGATTCATAGTACATCCAGAGCTGCAAATACCACACAAACCTTATTCTTTATTTATAATCGTATATTATTCACTCCATTATTCCTGTCCTCCTTTTCCCCAGACACTCCATCTACTTGTTGGTCCTGCACATCCCTTTCAGCTGATTTGAAACACATGCTATTTGAATGTCCCCCTATATTACGTTTCTGGCACTTAGTTTGGTCCCAGCTACAAAAAATTTTCAATTTTACGGTTTCATTCTCCATTTCACACATTTTCTTAGGTTCCCTCTCTCCCACCCTTGTTGAATCCAGCTCCAACCACAAATTACTTGACCTATGCATAGCCATTGCTTTCCACCATATCACATCACACTGGAAACAAGCTAATGATGTTTCTTTTACTGCATGGTGGAATGCAGTTTGCTTTAATCACCGACTTGACACTAATTTTGTCTCTCCTATCTCCTTAGCAATCAAACGTGATCTCTTATGGCTTCCCCTCACTGATTATCTATCCACAGTTGCTAAACCTCCTTCACCACTTCCGATACGTACGGTTGAAGTTTGTAAACCTCCATGAATGCATTACCTTAATTTATTCGATTACCATATTATCATTTACAGCTAATGTTTTATCATATTTTTAATCTGCTTTCATATTTTAAGATATCTCCTCATCCCCCTATGTTCCTCATATTCATTACCTATTTTTTCATATTTTATGCTTCAGTTTCCTAAATGTAATTCGCTAATATGTAAGATTGATCTCATTTTCTCATAACTCTTGATTGTTTCTTCATTTTCTGTCTTTGTTTCTTTATATTTCAATAAACTTCAAACTTAAAAAAAAAAAAAAAGAAATCATCGGTTTACAAAGGGAATCAAAGGCTTCAATATGGATTTAAACAATTTGTTCCACCCAAAGGAGGAATATAGATAGAGATGGGTCGAGAAAGTTGCTGTTTTGAACGTTCATAAACAAAAGACTATTTTGCACATACATAGGAGTGTACAGTAATTACCTAATAACTGCGCACTGAGAACATTAATATAGTAATGATGTCTTTGCGATTTTATCATAGGCAGAGTTGAGGCATTACACATTTATTTCAGAGTGTACCCCATATGGCATGAATCAAATTTATAATAATCCATTACCGGGCAATTATGCCCAGAGTTTCAAAGCATTCAGTTCAACTTAGCCTCATAAAAACTGAGAAAGTGAGACCACATATTCCGTTTTGACATTATAGTTCCATGAAGTAAGATCGGCAGTAGCAGATGCTACCACGGAGTAGTGGTGGGCCGGAAAGGGGCCGGTTAAAAAAAGGAAACAATAAAAGGGGGGGGTGGGGGGAAGAAAGAAAATTCCACTTACCTTCCCGGTGGCCAGCTCTCTTCCGTTCCTTTGGTTGAAGCAGGAAGCACCCAGGCTCCGTGGTTTGGTGCTCAGATTGGAACTGGGGGCTAAGCATGTTCTCCACCTAGACTGTGTTTACAGCCAGTGGAGAACATACCAAGAGCGCATGACTGTTTGCCCGCCCGAGATGGCCAGCCAAACTGCTATGTGCACTTGGAAAGTGCCTACCACTTCTTGCCTGCTCTGTAGGCATCACAGCCCACCCCACCTGCACCTTTAAAGAGCCAATAGTGAAAACTAAAATGAGGATAACATTGTTATTATCATTTTAATTTTCCTGTGGGGTGACGCTCCACCGCCTTAGTGGAGGAGCCGCCACTGAAAATGGGAAAGGGTTTTTAGGTCCTGAACTGGTAACAAGTTTGTAGCGAGAGTGATAGCTACCTAAAGTTAGAGTTCATGTATCTCTATATTTTACCACTTTAAATTGTACTAGTCATAGCATCTTAAAAAAGTTAAGGGTTCACTGAAAAAGATTCATAACTCTTACCTAAATTGGCATAGAATTCCTTTAAAACATGCAGCTGGTCAGTTTTACCCTGTATTATTTGAAAGAGGATAGAGAAGGTATAAGTAACACTGATTACTGCCCAATCTCTAAGTTAAAGTAGAGCAAAAGTTCTAATACAAGAAATGTTTGCCATAACAATATAACACGTTGTGCCAATGTCAATAGAGGAGGACCAGAGTTTAGAAATAGAACATTTAGAATGCAGTATTTGTCATACTAAAGAGCCAATTTAATAAAATGATACTGAATGAAAATTGAGTGCCTGATTCACAAGGGTCAATTTAAACTTTTTGTGTAAGTTTACTCTTGTTTTGGTATTCATAAACCACGAGTTAATAGTAAGTTTATGACTGCTGAAACTCTGCAGTTGGGGTGGAGAACTCCAAACGTTCTCCTGTCCTACTGCAGAGTCTCCTTAGTCATAAACTTACAATTAACTCGTAGTTTGTGAATATCAAACAATTTACACAAACGTGTAAGTTTACCTTTGTGAATCAGTCGCATACACATTAAAGCCTATTGATATTTTGGCTACCAGGGGTCTTCACCTAGACAAAGGCCCGCATCACTAGACATGAAGTACAAAAATAGGAAAGATGAAGATGCATTTTATATATCATGAAATCATTGGACAGACTGTTAAAAACCATGGCCCATATTTAGCATTTTTTGCATAGGGCAATGGAGCAAGCCACCTTGTTGCACTACGTGAAAGGGCAGGAAAGCACCGTATTTTATATTATATGGTGCAGTCCCGTCCTTTCTTAGCACTGGCACTTTTGGCAGCCTAGCCCCAATGCACGGACCATTGCTTCATGGTGCAAGGATTGTTTTTGTGCAGGAAGGTAAACCTTCCTGCACAAATGAATCATCAGAAGCATTTTACTCGTTCTACGTGTGCTGCAGCACACATAGAAAGAGAAAAAAACAAGGAGAAATAATGTTATTTCCTCTTTGTTACACCACAACTGGGAGGCGTAGCATGTCAATACATTCCCAGTTCTGCCACTCATGGGAAATCTTGGAATACAGAACAACGAGGACAAGACCTATGGCAGGTACTTTTCAGGAAGGTCTCCCTTGGGAATCACCAGCACGTTTGTAAACCCCTCACCCATCTGCCTAGTAGATGGCATGCTTCATCATCGGGGCCCAGCCGGATCACCAAGTGCAATCCAGCTGTGCTGCAACGCCTGTCTACAGCGGAACTTTTTTTTTGTGTGCAAGTGAACAGTGCTATGTGAAGTGAAGTTATGAGTTAAAAATGCCTATAGGAAATACCCTTTTAAAAGGTTTTTTTTTATAATTTTTTATTGACAAGCAGGTCAAGGTGATCAACAAATACCTTTTAAAAGTTTTAATGGAAGGATCCCATGCCATGGGTAAAAAAGAATTTTTTGTGTATATATCTGAGGATGTAATGGCCCTCTATATCCAGAAAAGTGTAGGTCGACTAGTTTCAGCCTAGTTTCAGAAAACACAATGGACTGATATCAGGTAGAATGAAAGTTCCAATGTTTTCGAATTTCAAATAAGATTAATATATCTATATGTAGTATGACTGACCAGTTCCCCTGTACAAGGGGAGTGAGACAGGGTTGCATATTGGCACCCTTCTTATTCACCCTGTACATCAATGGCCTAGAGAAAGCGTTGGCAAGCCTGGGCGTGTATTCACCAAGGATAGGTACTAGGGGGATTTAAGTATTGTTGTACGCGGACAACGCGGTGCTGCTTGCCCGAACTCCCCGGGGCCTTCAAGCTTTGCTAGATGGCTTTGTTGACTTCATGGAGAAATTGGATTTGTCAGTTAACCTTGCTAAATCATATATTATAGAGGTTGGGAAGGCTCCCGCAAAGAAATATAGATATATGATAGGTACACACCGCATAGAAAAAGTCCAGTGTTTCTCCTATTTAGGGGTATTGGTAGACTCCAAACTAAGGGACTCATTATGATTGCGGATTTTCCGCATCCTCCGGGCCGGCGGAAGCCACCGCCGGCCCGGAGGATGCGGAAAATCCGCAGCGGACCCACCAAAGACCCACCGCCACATTAGGATGGCTGGTGGGTCCTGGTTTCCGTCCGCAGCTTTTCCTCCGCGGTTGGCTTACAACCGCGGAGGAAAAGCACTAATCTGGTGACGGTGTCTCTCAGACACCGTCCGCCAGATTAGTATGTGCCTGCAAACATGCTTTTCCGCGGCGGCTTTTCCGCCGTGGAAAAGCATGTGTAACTTCACTGCGGGGGCCCGTTGCGGGCCCCCTAGGTGAAGGGGGGGTAGGGGGTGCACATGGGGGGTACCTATGGTACCCCCCTGCATTTGTATGCAGAAAGCGGCAGCCACCGCACGGTGCCTGCCTCTTTCTGCATGCAAATGCAATGCGTGCATTTTTAACATTGCTGCGGGTGCAGCTTGAAGCCGCACCCGCCGCAATGTTAAAAATAGAGGATGTGACCGCCACCCTGGCGGTCACATCCTAATCGCACAGGAGGGGACTCCGCAGCCCATGCGGACGTCCCCTCCTCCTCAATGATCGCGGACGGACGCAAGTCTGTCCGCGATCATAATCGGCCCCTAATTTTAAACCACTGATGGAGGAAAAATGTCGTACCCTGATTAAAAGCACGGGGGCAATTATGTATCATGCTCAAAGGCTGAGCCGTTGGTCCCCTGACCAGATCCTTCACCTTTACAACTCCATATGCGTGGCCAAAGTTCTCTATGGCAGTGAAGTTTGGGGTTGTGTGGATCCCATGCCTATTCTAATTGAGGAAAACATTTTTTTTAGAAGCCTGCTGAAAGTACCACAAAGTACCCCGGCCTTCATTGTTCATGAGGAGCTGGGTGCCAGCTACTTTACTGACAGAATACCAATAAAACCTGTTACCTGTTGGGTCAATATTTGGACAAACCCAGAGGCTACCCTAACAAGAGAAATTATTAAGGACTGTTTGGCCTGTGAAAATGGTCTGAATATACCATGGCTCAAATTTGTGAGGGAACGTCTTGAGGTCCTAGGTTGCATGGAATTCTTTATTTATCCCAGAAATTGTTGGCTAGGGATAAGCTTATGGTGAAAGGGGAGACCCTGAAATTATTGAGCTCCAGAAGAGGAGATCAGGAGATTGTAAAACCGGCAGTGAGAAATCATATTTTGAGTAAATCCACCCCGGGCATTGAACCTTACCTGTACCTTATATATAGTTCTCAAGATAGGTTTTTAATGACGCGCTTTAGGCTGGATATCCTGCATCACACCCTTGCGGTGCCATCAGGTTTTACTAGATTGGTGGAGTTGAAGGGGCCCTGCAGCTGCGATTTTCGATCGCCGCAGGACACCCACCGCTTCATACTGCTTTGCCCGTTTTATAAGCAACCGAGGAAGCACTTTTTAAGAAAAGTATTAAAAAAAGCAGGACTCAGACAGGCAAAGGTGGCGTTATTGTATTTAAAACTCAGAAATACAAGAGGAAATGTGTAATTTTATAGTTGTGAATTATTTTTAAATCATTTAGAACACTGTAAATCTTTTTAGTAATAGTTATGGCTGATGTGAATACTGGATGGAATATGCCTAAATCGAATTTGTATGAATTGCTCTTAACCTGTGCTTTTATGGCGTTGTTTTTTGGATGCCGAATAAAGTTTATTATAATAATATCTATATACTAAGATATACAAATTGTGATGATTGTACCAATCTGCAACAGTACAGTGATTAGATCGTCTGTTTTGCTAGGTTCTATTCCCTGGTGGATCTTCCAAAATATTGTGGTGTGCTGCCTCCTGAGTCTATTTTCGCAGCTACTGGGCCAAGGTTAGGGCAGTAAGAAGTCCCCACAGAAGCAACCTAGGTTTTAGGCCTTGCACTCTGAGAGACTGAATATTGCAAGAATTTCTCACAGAAATTTTAATTGACTATCTCCATTGTTGGTAGATCTATTGTTGGACTTGGCCCTTTTTGCAGCGTCATCCCTGAACTTTTTGCCTTCCTCCTCTACTTTGTCTGACGTGTTGTTGGCTGTTTTATGACTCTGGGCACTTTACCACTGCTGATCAGTGCATATGCTCTCCCTATTGTAAATTGATGTATGGATTAGTGACTCCATGATTGGCCTATTTGATTTACTGTCAGACCCTAGTACAGTGCACTGCGTGTGCCCTGGGCTTGTAAACCAAATGCTGCGGATGGGCTTGAAGCACTGGTTGTGCAACCCACAGAAGCAGCCTGTAAAAGTGTGTCTCAGGTCTGCAATTGCAGAGCCTGTGTGCAGTCTGGTACTGCCATGTTAACTGGGCAAGTGCACCCACTTGCCAGTCCCTAAACCTTCCCTATTCTTCATATCAGACACCCTTATGGGTGCACTTGCCCAGTCAACATGGCAGTAAGTATAAGGTAGGACAAGCCATGATGTGTGTGGCATGTCCTAATTGTGAATTACAGCCATTTTCGATTTTCACTATTGTAAGGCTACCTGTTCTCCATAGGCCAGAATGGGCAGTTAGATTATTACATTTTATTATCCTAACTGACTCAAGGAACAAGGTGGAGATTCGAGTTTAGTATGCCTGAACAAAATACATCTTATAGTGAAGTTGGTTTTAACATTCTGTGTTTGCAAATACTACTTTTAGAAAGTAGGTATTTTCTTGTCTAACTATCCAAGCCTGTCTCTGCTAGGCTGTGTATTCCTTGTCTGGAGTTTGAGTGACAGGACTGGGGGATTCCAAGAGACAGAATGAGTCAGCTCAGTGGTGAATAGAGAGATCTGCATCTAGATGGGAGGGAGGAGTTGCACCTGGGTCCTGAATAGGGCTGTGCTTCCCCATACAGTGATGGCTCTACCTTCTATAGTGTGTCTGATGTCTCTGCCCCGCACTATGAAAGGAGAGAAGCAGACAAATCAACAGAGTGCTCCAGGGCTGTGCCTTCACCACACAATGCTGGCTCCACTTCCTGTGGGGCGTCAGAAGTTTCTGCCCTGCACTGTGAAAGGAGTCATGTAAACAGAGTGCTTCAGAACTGGTTTTGACTTGTGAAAGGCCCCTCTGCTCTCAGAGGACAAAGTATTTTGGGGTATAAGTATTGGGACCATTATCCCAAGAATTTAGATCATTTTTGGACAACAAGAAGATCCTTTGCTGAAGACTGGAACCAGAGAGACTGAGGAGAGACTATCCCTAAGCTGAAGGTTTGCTTGGGGGATTGGCCTGCAGTGGTTGCCTGACTGCCAAAGAAAGGAGAGAGAAACTTTGTGTGTACTTTCATCAACCTGTGTAAGGATCTCCAAGGGGTGGAACAGAGCTTGCCTTCTGCGGAAGTCTCAGGGACAAAAGACGTCACCCACCAGCTCCTCCAGAGTTCTCTGGAAGTGCCTGCAGTTGTGTTGGACTTTTTCGGGGACTTGCATGTCACAAGGAGCTGGAAGCGCGACTCAAGACCAAGAAGCGTGTTGCAGAACTGCCTCTTCACAACACGAAGCGCCCCGCATCGCCGGAGCAGAGGATCGTTGTCGCAGCAGACGCCGGCACATCACCGGGAAGTGTGTCGCCGGCATAGAGGATCGACGTCGCATCAAACACCGCCGCATCGCTGAGAAGCGTGTCGCAGGGCCTGTCGCGGCTCATCGCCGGAGAAGAGGATTGACGACGCAGCAGACGCCGCCACATCACCGGGAAGAGTGTCGCAGGGCCTGTCGTGGCTCGCATTGTTGTGGAAGCAACTCGCATTACCAGGGGAGAGGATTGACGTCGCAGCAGATGCCGCCGCATCACTGGGAAGCGTGTTGCAGGGCCTGTCATGGCTCACATTGTGTAAAGCATCTTGCATCGCTGGAGAAGAGGATCGACGTCACAGCAGACACCGCTGCATCACCGGAAAGTGTGTTGCATCAAGGAGAAAGTGCCATCTTTGTTTCTTTGCACCAGATCTTCAACGCATCACCGTCTTTGCTTGTAAGGGACTACCGCGTCACCTTCCCTGCAACACTTTCGGTGCCCTGCTTTACGCATCTTAAGGTACATTGACTGAAAGTGTCACATTTTAAGAACTAAAGAGAACTAAGCTAAAACTACCATTTTAAGTACAGTATTGTGAATTGTTGTCGTTTGTGGTCTTGTGAGAAGTCTATAGAAAGAATACTTATTTTTTATTTAAAACCTGTTTGGTGTACATCTGTAGTGTTGTCACTTGATTGCTGTATATGTTCACAAATGCTTTACATACTGCCTCTGAGATAAGCCTGTCTGCTCATGCCAAGCTACCAAGCGGGTGAGCAGGGGTTATTTTAGGAGTGTACCTCCTTACCATGACTAGAGGCAAGGGTCCCTATTTGTCACAAGTACCTACCTGTGCCAACTAGAGACCCCCAAATCTAACATCTATATATTATCTAAAGTCCACAGCTCATCTCCAATCACCCCATGTCGCCTGGAGAAGACCAGTGTTAGATTCAATAATAATCCTGTAATTGGTCATGCTATTGTTTATTAACATAGTAAAGAGAATTGTGGCATCTTTATTATGCTGTGTATAGTGGCTATAATATTTCAAGTAATGAAATGGAATGAAGAAGGTTTGAAGACCTGGGCCTTTAAAGTCTATGGTTAGTTACAATAGTTTATACTTGTTATAGAACTGCATAGATGGGTGGATATTTAGGTCATCATTTTAGGTGCCTAATTTATGAAACTACCATGCTCAGGTATGGACCTATTGGCTATGGCAACTTGGCGCCCAGAGATTTTTTTATTCAATATTTGGGATGTCTAAATTGTTATGCAATGCATTCTTTGTGAGAGAATTTGTGGCGTTATCAGTACACAAATGTCGACTTTAAAAACAACTGTCATTTTACAGATCAGGATCTCAATGAATCCTGCCTTAGGAATTCTGCTGAAAATAAAGGCTCGACTGTGGCAGACTAGTGGCACTCAGCAAGCAAACCAGCTGAGTGCAACTCATGAAAATCAATGGAGGGTATTCCTGTCTAGTCAAAAACGACAATATTAATAATGCTAATAATATTAATACTAATAATTATAAATGTTATCAAAGATCATCAAGAAATCATGTAGACATCAGCATTGAATCAGAATTCCCAAAAGTAGATGTAAGAAATTGGGGTACTAGTTGAGAGAGGTGAATACCCACCTAAAATGAAAACCACAATTCTTGCCATTCATTAAATTAACCTGAGCTCAATTTATTTGTATCCATGGCACATAGCAGACAGAATTAACTTATTTATGCATTACTCAAATAGTAATAAAATAAAAATAACAACACAAGAAAAAACCCAAACCAATTTAGAAAAATAGAGTACATTTTAATAAATTCAATGACACAAAATAACAAAAATCCAATCAGGGTAAATGGTGTTTGGTGTTTTTAAATTTTAATGTTGAACAACGCATCAAATATGTTAAGTGCTTGAACGGTACAAGGGTAAGATTTAAACAGATCGCAATGGTGCGCTGGTCGGATACAGGGACCAGGTTTGTTTAGTGAAATGTTTTGCCTTCGGACTTAGGGGCATATGTAGGTAGGCGTTTGCGATTCGCAAACGCCGAAATTCACCAAATTTCGGTGTTTGCGAATCGCAAACACCCCTTTGTTATGTAGGTGGCACTTAGCAAAATAAGGAATCGCAAAAATTACAATTCCTTATTTTGCTCATAGCATTTAAGGAATCGCAATATTGCGACTCCTTAAATGCTATGTAGGGGTGCCTTAAAAATTGTGATTTTGGCATAAGGGATCGCAAAATACCACCTACTTCAAGTAGATGGTATTTTGCTATTTCCTTTAAAAATTCATTAAAAAAAAATCAAAGTGCCATGTGGTGCACAGACATGCCCATATGGTATGTCTGTGCGCCACATGTACTTACAGGCACATTCCAGGGGTGCAACAGGTGTCCTTTGGACACCCTGGCACCCTTGGAATTGCGATTCTCAAATTGCGATTTTCTCACAGAAAATCGCAATTTGAGAATGTATCCCTATTCATTCCTATGGGCCTTTTGGCCCGTAGGAATGAATGGGACACTCATTCCTTAAATGCGATTCGCAATTTGCTAATCGCAAATAAGGAATGTTAGAGATTCTCAAAAAAAATGCGAATTATTACCTACATTCCATTTTGCTATTTTCAAACAGCGATTCCTTAAAAATCGCTATTTGGGAACCACAAAATGGAAATTACCTACATATGCCTCTTAGTCTCTGAAATTGAAGTCAAAAGTCTTCAGTAAAGCAAGTCAGCAGGCTGTAGACATGTCGTTGACAGCTGCTGGACAAGTTCTCTTGTGGAGAAGTGTGGCTCACTGGTTAGAGTAGGCAGACCCTGAAGCAGAGGTCAGACCCGGGACCAAGGTTCAATTCCCGACGTGGCAGGGTCTTGAGCTCAAATGTCCATGGACTCGATAATTCTCGCTTCGGTGCCTGACCTAATCATGGGTTCACACTCTGCAACTCTGGGCATTAAGCTTGGTTAATCTCCACAACGGCCCCCCGCAGCGGGATGCCTGGCTTTCACCTTGGGGATGCCCTGTAGGGGCTATCTCACAGGGAAAAGCCAGGACGGGTTCCCAAGGCAAGCGCGGAGATACCCCTTCGGGGGTCGATTCAGGCGCTATATAAGAAACATAATAATAATAAGCTATTGACTTTTGGCAAGAAATCTCCAAGCTGGAGAAATTTGAAATTTGCGTCCAGGAGTGGTCCCTCGCCAGCCGAATACTTTTCCAGCCTTTATTAGGTTATTTTTAGGGTTGATGATTAAGCTTACTGTAATGGATGATGCAAGGAACGGTGCATTCTAAAATGTATGGTTTATGGTTAGGAATGGGGTAGGTATAGTGCTAAGATTCAGGTAACACTTAGGCATAGGACAAGGGTTTAGGTAAAGGGTTAGTTAACTTTAGAGGTTTCATGAGGATTAGGGTTAGGGTTAAAGTTGGTATTAATATAATGACAGCTGTGCTTGGTTAGGGGTGGACTGAGGGTTGGTGTTAGGACTGAGGTAAGATTGAGGATAAGCTCTGGCTAAAATTGGGTTGTGTTAGAGTTATAGTAATGGAATATTCAAGTTGGATGTAAGGCTTGGTAAGAAGACGTTAGTTCAGAAGGATGTCAAGTGTGACACTATGTTACCAGGGACAATCAATGGTAGAATTAGAACTTAAGAGTAACATGGATTATATTAAAGTGCAGTTCAATGTAGTTTTTACTGCAAATGTTTGTACTTTTAATCGACATACTGATTAGCGGTTACTTTTTTGCCTTCCTTTTTCGACTATACTTTTTCAATGTGGCATTTTACATTCAATCACATGAACAAACCAAGAGGATTTTTTCTCTCAAAAACTAAGGGGCCCATATAAAAGAGGCAGTTTGCATTAATTTTGAACCACACAATTTGGTGGAAGAGCGACGCAAACCTCGAGACAGATTTGTTTAAGCCATGCAAAGTCACTTTGCATGTCTCTGAGTGGGTCCAAAAATCTGGAGTAAAACAATGCAGCACAAATCACTGCATTGCTTTACTCTACCCAGAGAAGGTGTTTCCTTGGGCATTGCAAGGGTGTTCCCACAAAACTACCATGGATTTTGACGGGAAACATCCTTTACAACAAATTTTTTTCCACGCAGTACCTTTACAAGGCAGGAATTACAACGCAGTCGTTACAACGACTTGCGCTGGAGGGCGCTGTGGGATAGGGAATAGTTTAATTTACTATCCAAAACCTTCCCTACTATCCACGGGGACTGGAGTTGGAATAGTAAATTAACCTATTCACTATCCAGCGCCCCCAACGCAAGTCGTTGTAACGACTTGCGTTGTAAAACCTGCATTGTAAAAGCATGCGTGGAAAAAGCATGCGTTGTAACAACATACATCCGATTTTGACGCATCCCTAGATTTATAAGAGCCTGTAAGTCTAGGGATGCACCAAAATGGTGTGGATCCCCGGGTACATTTTTTCACATAACATGGGAATGTCCCAGGATACAGTCATACTGGGACCAAGTTCTGTCCGAAATCTCAGAGGCAAGTGGGGATGTACTGCAGAGAGAACCTAGATGTTGTTTGTTAAATATGTGGTCGCCTACAGATATGAATAGAGGATTACAGACATGGACAACGCTGGGTCTGGCCCTTGCAAAATGGAACATTGCCAGGAAATTAGGGTCCGGAACGGTGCCTTCATGCACACAATGGGGGAACAACATGGACACAGCTATGGTGGCAGAGAAGGCGGTATTTCTACATAGGGGCTGCCCTTAAAAATGGTCCAGGATATGGGGGAAATGGATCGAATACCGAGGACACTTATGCAACCCTCCACAAGAACTATCTGACCCTGAAGACATTCTGTAAAGGGGGGAACATGAAGTACTGCTAATACTGTGACTATGTGGCTTATTGGTTGGAGGGAAGAGGAAGGTCGTTTATTATTCTTGACATAGGTGAATGTGGGGGGGATTGAGTGATGAACCATAAGAAGATGAGAGCATACTCAGAGGGATAGAACCATAGGAGCACCCACTGCTCGCTACTAAGATAACTAACAGTTCTGCAGAAGATATGGCGAGCATTGCTTGATATATGATTTTGAAATAACTTGTATCACGACGGACTAATTGTATGTATCCACGAACTGGAACCTAAATGACAAGTGTTTTGTGTAACCTGTTGAAAAGCCAATAAAATGTTTTTTTTTTTTAAAAATTCAAAAAAATTTACACTTGTCCAGTGGAAGCGTAAAAGGGGAAATATCTCACGTTCTTATTTCTTTCGGTGTATGCTGCATTCTGCATCACACATAGAAAGAGGAATATGCCTCCCAAGATTGTTTTTGTGCAAACAGGTCTTCCTGCCCTTTCCCTGTCACGCAGTGCTGCGCAACAAGGTCATTTGCTGCGCTCCCCATAAATAGATCCCAAAGTACTTGGGATGCCCTTTCATTTAAACACAGTTAAACAGTATTCATTGTACATTATTTACAACAGAAAAAATATTTTAAAATGTAACCTATATTTTCTTCAACATGTGGAGTAAGAGCACATAATTAGTCGGGTGAGTATCAGAACTCTTTCGTAACATATTGTTCACCTGCATATATATACAATTTCAATTCAGGAACTTGAGACCTTTCACTTTCACTAAAAGATAACTAAATATGAAATGCATGGTAATTTTGCCGAAATGCAAGCATTTTTGACATTTTTGACATTTTCTTTATTTGATGTTTTATTTAGTGTGAACCCTTACCTGATTACTTGCTGCCACACGCCACACCCTTCTCTCCAGCCTGCCCTTCAGTTGTTAGTTGCGGCCAGTGACGCTGATAGTTGAGCCCGGACTACCCCAGGACTACATATCCCAGGGGGCCAATGCGCTCCCGCGGCAGGAGCCGCGTCACGCACTTCTCGCGGCAGGAGAACAGACACCCTACAAATCCTTGCTTGGGCTCCTGCAGCGCGGAACGCCCTTACCTGATTACTTGCTGCCACACGCCACACGCCTTCTCTCCAGCCTACCCTTCAGTTGTCAGTTGCGGCCAGTGACGGTGATAGTCGAGCACGGACTGCCCCAGGACTACATCTCTTGGCAATTGATGGAAATCCAACGGTTTCGCACTGGTCTCTGTTGATTTGCTGATTTGCTAATCTTTGGTATTAGTTCCGATTATGGAATGCTAAAATCCTTTTGAAGCATTATTTACTAGTAGTAGGTCACATAATTACTGTTTATTGTTTGTTTCTCTTCACTCTAGTTCTTTTTGACCACCAGATTCCTGTGTATTAGCCTATATACAAGGCCCCATAAATCACCAGAGCGTCACTTATTTTGACGCTCCAGTGGTGCAGTGTGCTGGCCCATATTTCCAAGGCCACGCAAAGGCACTCTGTGGCTTTTTTTAATGGCCTTGCAAATATGGTACCCTTTCATGCAGTACTCTGGGTGAAAAGGGTGTTCCATGGGTGTTGACATGGGTGTTCCCACGCAACACTCATGGAATCTAGCACATTCTCAGATTTACAAGGTTTTACAAACCTGGAAATGCTTCAGATTCCTAGGCCTCCCCAAGGAAGGTGTAGGGAAGGTGCAATGAGGAGAAATACCTTTATTTCTTCTTGTTTTTCCTGTTTCGATGTGTGCTGCATTCTACAGCACATGCAGAAAAAGGCAAACACCTCTCATGATTGTTTATGTGCAGGAAGTTGCCCCTTCCTGCACACAAATAATCATCAGTGCAATGCAGGCACCCCTGCACCATGGTGCAAGGGTGCCTGCATTGGTGCATGTGAGCCCACTGTGCGCCAGTGCAGGGGAAAACGGATAGAAATGCGCCGTATATCATAGATACTGCGGGACTTATTTATGAGGCCCTTACGCTGCTGTTGCGTCACTTTTTTTGATGCTACAGCAGCGTAAAAAATAGGCCACACTGCAACATATTTACAAAGTGACACATCTAGGCAGATGCGCCACTTCGTAAGCCCCAGCATGCAGGGTGGGCATTCCAATGCAGGAAAGCCACGTAGAAGTGACGCAGTGAAATCTATGAGATTTTGACTGCACCACTTATAGGACGTCACTATGTCAAATCCACAGGGCTTTTCACATGGGGCTTGCCCCAAATGAAAAGACGCATTGCTGGAGATGGGTTTGTTTTCAGACACGCTCCAGCAATGCACCAATTTTGCCCCTACAGATACATCAGGAGCACTGCAATATCTGTAAATCCTTGCGACATGGAGCACCGTCCAGTAAATACGGCACATCCATGGTGTCGTAAGGATGGTGCACTAAAAAGTTTTGCTATGGCTGAGATACCCGCCACCCCCTCTCGACGCAGTCCCCAAGGATGGGAAACAGAAACGGTTCTGAACTTTTGGAAGGCGGGAGGGAGTGACCCTCCCGGCCGTATTTATTAAAATATGAAACAAAATCAAAACATTAAAATAACAGTTTCATATTATGTACAATTTCATTTCCACATTACGATGTTTGGCTAACCTTAACATATTTCTAATACAAAGGTTCTCCTAGCCGAACTAACATCCTACAAAACATTTAACTTGAAATTGTACATCCTAACGTTAAGGGCCAACGGCAAGGTCGTAACCGGTGTCAGATCCCTAAACCAGAATTACCCCCCCCCACTTGGGAGGGGCGACCGCACAGAGGCTGTACCTCAAATTCATCTACCAATTTCCCTTGACTTGACGGGGGCCCCAATGAACTCAACGCCATTTAAAGGTCGTCCGAGGACTCGTGTGAGGTGTCTAGAAGGTAGCGTAAACCCCCTCCCCACCCCACACAACTTACCACATCTGCCGTCGCAGGTCTCCTGGCCCCGGGAAATTCCCCAGGAGGGGCCCGTAGCCCCTCCTATCAAGGAAGGGGCCTTGACCGCCTTTCCTTTTCTTTCGGCGGCCCATCCTTAGAAGGGACCGCCTCCCCGTTGAGGGGCCAATGGCCACCTCCCCCGGGCGCTCCCATCCGTAATGGGTGACGCCCCCCCATAGGGATCTTCCAATTACTGCTCACCGATCATGACCTTACCGCCCGACCAAAATAAATACGACAATTAACTAAATTACTAAATTAACAAGACAACCATAACTACTTCACGTATGATTACTGATCAACACTAGTGCAAAAACTTTATTCGAAAAAACATACTCTAAATGATCATTCTCTTTATTGCGTATACAAATAACACGTCAATCATCACAACCTGTAAGAAATAGAGTTACCACATCAAAACTTTATTTAAAAAACCACTTGCTGTCTTCAGGGGCTGGTGGGTGGGTCAAAATTGGCTCTTCGTTCCATCTCGAGCTCACGTGCAGCGGGGAGGTGCAGCTTCAGAGCACAGGAACAAGAGGATGCTTTCTTGGCTTGTTGCTCCTTTTATCCGTCTTCGGGCGGGCGTAAACCCGCCTCCGCCTGCCACCGGGGGCGTGGCCGGCGTCGTCAGCGTCTAGGACAACCCACTCCAGGGCGGGAAAAGGCGCGCCCCGGCTACGCCGCTTCGGGCATACCAGCCGAGACTCGCCTCCCGCCCAAGATGGCCTCCCGGGGGGATCGGGGCACTCCACCATACGTTCGGGGGGACCGAGTGGTCGCCCCTTTCCATATGGCTGAGATACCCGCCACCCCCTCTCGACGCAGTCCCCAAGGATGGGAAACAGAAACGGTTCTGAACTTTTGGAAGGCGGGAGGGAGTGACCCTCCCGGACGTATTTATTAAAATATGAAACAAAATCAAAACATTAAAATAACAGTTTCATATTATGTACAATTTCATTTCCACATTACGATGTTTGGCTAACCTTAACATATTTCTAATACAAAGGTTCTCCTAGCCGAACTAACATCCTACAAAACATTTAACTTGAAATTGTACATCCTAACGTTAAGGGCCAACGGCAAGGTCGTAACCGGTGTCAGATCCCTAAACCAGAATTACCCCCCCCACTTGGGAGGGGCGACCGCACAGAGGCTGTACCTCAAATGCATCTACCAATTTCCCTTGACTTGACGGGGGCCCCAATGAACTCGACGCCATTTAAAGGTCGCCTGAGGACTCGTGTGAGGTGTCTAGAAGGTAGCGTAAACCCCCTCCCCACCGCACACAACTTACCACATCTGCCGTCGCAGGTGTCCTGGCCCCGGGAAATTCCCCAGGAGGGGCCCGTAGCCCCTCCTATCAAGGAAGGGGCCTTGACCGCCTTTCCTTTTCTTTCGGCGGCCCATCCTTAGAAGGGACCGCCTCCCCGTTGAGGGGCCAATGGCCACCTCCCCCGGGCGCTCCCATCCGTAATGGGTGACGCCCTCCCATAGGGATCTTCCAATTACTGCTCACCTATCATGACCTTACCGCCACAGGCCGGATAGTTGACCGGCTATCCGGACCCCCCACAACAACTCCTGCCTAAAGGTCATGTTTTAAACTCTTTAGCCAAGCTATGAGGTCTCCTATGAGTAACTCATTCCCCACCCGGGACAAATGGACCCCATCTCCCAAATACATACTGTCCCCCTTGATACAACCATGCGGAATTGAATGCAGTACCCTTGAACGAAACAATCTACCCAACTTGTTATTTACTTTCTTCACTGAGTGATTCAGAGCAGAAACCGAAATCGCCCCCCGCCACACTTTTTGTGGAATCATATGGGACCATGCAATTGTGCACCCTGGAACTCTTCTCGCCAACCAACTTACAGTGGAAAGCATTGCCTCGAGAAGCAGTCGTCTACCAGTGGTCACCAAATCATTACCCCCAAGATGGACTATGATTATAGACGGCGGTGACCTTGTCCGCCCTAACAAACCCTCGAAAAAGGATTGAAACTGGTCAATACAGAGCCCGCCCCTTCCGTAGAAGGTCACCCTGTACCCGTATTCCCCAGCCTTGTGAATCATGTCACCTGCTTTGAATACGTCCGCGGCACGCCTCACGTATGAGTGGCCCACGACCCACACCACTTTTTCCGCAGCCGGTGATGTTTGACCGCTGGTTCCCAGGTGTCGGGTCGACTGCACAGTCCGCCCCGCCTCGTAAGCTTGCGAAACTGTAAACCAAACAAAAACAAGAAGCGTGAGTACATGATAGCAGCTTCACAACATGTGCAACCGCACATACCTTTTGTAACAATTCGAGGACCAACGCCCCAAACGTTTCACTTTTCCTACACTCAGACCCCTGGCTGTAGCCTCAGTAGCAGCCCCTATCCGAAAGGAATGGGTCCCAAACTCGCCGGGGTTCAAGCCCGCGGCCGAAAGCGCCATTGCAAGCACCCGCTGGAACTGAAACCTCGTCAGTGGGGTGGCATCAGCGTGCCTCAACAAGGTCCCCCCCCATGATGACGCCCTCTGCGCTAAATATTCCTCTAAGCAAACAACAGGGCACATGGGAGATCCGGGAATCCGATGTATGACTACACAATCCCCTATCGCACCCTGATCGGCCTTGGACCTGACAAACGAGACGGTCATTGTCTCCCTCTTTACCTGAATGTGCTCTCGGCACAGTCCCCCCACCGTATCCCGCTTGTTCTTCGCCACCAGTTCGCTGACCCGCATTGCCCCATGGAATGCTAACGCAAAGGCGGCCCGGAATAACACGGTTTCATACTGGGATGAACATGTCGCAGGGAGTACGGATAATAACAGGGCCAACCTATCCAGACCTATCGGGTGCCTCTCATCTACTCTGCGACCCTCAAGGCGTTGCCACCCACATAGCGCTTTCTGCACCACAAAAGACGCTGTCGGGTCCTGGATCCCATGAGCCCTTGCCATAAAGGAAATGGCGGCCCGATGCCTCTGGGCCGTAGCTACTGATTTGCCTGCCTGATGTAAAGACAGCAAGAATTTTACGACAAGCTCTTCCTGGCCCCAAAGCTCCCCCCTAGCAGAACCCAAAAAGGACCAATAGGAACGGAACGCCCCTTCATATGCCTTCCTTGTCCTGGGTGCTAAACTCTCTCCCACGAGGTTTTGTAGTTCGGGGCACCGAGAGACCAGAGAGCTTCGGGAAAGGGTGCCGCCACCGGGTCCGCTGTGGGCAGAAAACCCCAGAAGGCCTGCATACGGAAACGAGAAAGCGCATCAGCCGCTTGGTTCAGCACCCCTGGGACATGTCGCGCCCTAAAGAGCACATTCAACTGCATACACAACAATACAATTTCTTTAAGCAATCTCAGAATCCATTTACAACGTGCTGCCTGACTATTGATACACTCAACCACGGTCATGTTATCAGACCAGAACACCACAGAGTGATCTCGGAACCCCTCAGGCCATGTTTTCAGGGCCACCAAAATAGGGAAGAGTTCAAGGAAAGCAATGTTACTTGTCAGCCCGCACTCGTGCCACCATGACCGCCATTTCTGAGCCGACCATTGCGTACCGAATATGGCGCCAAAACCTATACTCCCCGCCGCATCTGTCCACAGCCCCAGCTCCTCGGAGGACACCGCCGGCTTGTTCCAGACAATTCGACCATTGAAATCCGCCAGGAATGCCAACCAAATGCGCATGTCCTGGCGAATCTCTGCCGAGAGCCTCGTGCGGTGATGTCCCTCCTTAAGGCCGACCATGGCTTGTGCAATCGAGCGGGAAAAGGGGCGGGCCATTGGGATTACTCTAAGGGCAAAATTCAACTGGCCCACCGTTTGTTGCAATTGATGCAGGTTTACCTTAGTCTCTCGAATACATGTTTCAAGAGATGCCCTGAATTTCAACACCTTCTCTTTGGGCAACCGAAAACAACCTTCCTCCGAGTCGAGCTCGATCCCCAGAAACTCGAGTGAAGTCGAGGGACCCACAGTCTTACCTGGTGCCAATGGCACGCCAAAGTGATTCATTAGGACACAGAACTCTTTTAAAGCCTGTCCACATTCTGGATCCCCGGCTGCCCCCAGGAACAGAAAGTCATCGAGATAATGCATCACATGCTGAAAACCCGTCTTTCTTGTGAATACCCATTGCAAAAAACAACTGAACTTTTCAAAATAAGCACAAGATATGGAGCAACCCATTGGCATACATTTATCCATGTAATAGCGACCCTGAAACATGAAACCAAGGAGACGCTGATCGTCTGGGTGTACCGGGAGCAACCGGAACGCTGACTCGATGTCTGATTTGGCCATCAGCGCTCCGGGCCCCAGGCGATTCAACATGGCGACGGCCTCATCGAAAGATGCGTACCGCACCGAACACATTTCCGGGTCTATCGCATCATTCACGGAAAGACCTCGTGGGGCTGACAAATTATGTATTAGCCTAAACTCACCCGGGTCCTTCTTGGGGACCACCCCTAAGGGGGAACAAACAAAGTTAGCAACCGGTGGTAAATCGAATGGACCGGCAACCCGCCCTCGAGTCACCTCTTTCCCAATCTTTACCTGTACCACCGCCGTATGCTGCAGGACCGACAGTTGGTTCTTACAACTAGTTTTACCCTGAAAATCCCCCACTGGAATGCGGAAAACATACGAAAACCCGTCTCGCAACACCCCAGCGGAGACATGATCCGGGTATTCATTGAGCCAAGGAATCATTGCCATGGTATCAACCGGGGTAGGTAAAGGCACCCCTCGGACTATTTCAGACCTGTTTGGCGCTTCCCCTACCACCGTTATCACCCGTTTTGGCTCTGCACATGGTCTCGGGATGAGAGGACTGTCCACACCCCCCACATTCGTGTCTAAACTTGCATGACCCCTGAGGCCTAGTACATTTTCCCCTGTTAAAATTCCAACAAATCCCCTTTTTACCTGCGTTGCCACTCGACTTCGAGTGATGCTCGTTACCTGCACCCGTCCGAAAGGGTGTCCCAGAGGTATGGCGGGAAGACTCACCCCCGACACCCCCCGACAATGGTACCTTTAACATGCCTGATTTCTCCATTTTTTGCCAAGAAATGGAGTCATAGCAATCCCAAGTTAGAGCTGGGTCGTGCTCCTTAGCCTTCCTAAAAATATTGTCATAACAAAACCACTGATTGCCCTCGTACGCTAGAGAATACTCCATAATACGTGTCTGATAAATAGGCAATTCCGTCAACAACTCAGGCCTTCGCTCACCCATAATGGAGGTGAAAATGCCAAACGCTCTGCCCCAAGTACCTATGTTCTCGTCGACCTTAAAGGCGGCCATTTTTGCGCGCCAAACACTCGGATGCATAAGCTCTTTTTGGGCCTTCACATGCTCGATCTCGTAATGGTCAGTAAGCAAAGAAAACATGTCCACATACTTATCAGCCCAAATCTTTTGCTTAATTTCGAGTGGAACATGCTGGGCCACTTTCTCCCTTCGTGAGGGTACAGACCCCTCCCCCGCAATCGGCAGTAGCCGCTTACCTGAACTAGGTGCTGTACTTGCTGCCGAACTCGCGCCTGTTGCAATCTCAGCCACCGGAACCTGTGGGGGAACAGAAGATGGTGCCTTCGCAGCCTCTCTAGATTCCCGCAATTGTCTCATTACTGCCCTGGCGTCGTCCGCCGTGGTGCCCTCACTATCCTTTCCCAACCACGCTGCCAGTTGTGCAGCCAACTCGGGAGGCATCTCTTCCCCGTTCACGGGGGTGACTACAATGGGGATCGGTCGCCCCTCCTTCGGAACCGGGGTTGGCTCCTCCATCGGTGTATCGGGAACCGGGGCTTCCCCCCCAGGTGCCCCCCTCTTGGACCTCTTGCCTCTCCCGCTAGGGACTACTCCCGGCAATGCTGGTCCGACGATTCGCTTCGGGCCTCCCTCCCCGTTCTTTACCGCCATCTGTTTCTTCAACTCGGCTACCTCCTTTACGAGCATGCGGAGCATCTGATCGGTACCGACCCGCTTTCCGACCTTCTTGCCCGGCATTCTCCAACGAAGATATCTGTAAAACAAGAACAAAATTACAACGCTCAAAATTGGCTCTTCGTTCCGTCTCGAGCTCACGTGCAGCGGGGAGGTGCAGCTTCAGAGCACAGGAACAAGAGGATGCTTTCTTGGCTTGTTGCTCCTTTTATCCATCTTCGGGCGGGCGTAAACCCGCCTCCGCCTGCCTCCGGGGGCGTGGCCGGCGTCGTCAGCGTCTAGGACAACCCACTCCAGGGCGGGAAAAGGCGCGCCCCGGCTACGCCGCTTCGGGCATACCAGCCGAGACTCGCCTCCCGCCCAAGATGGCCTCCCGGGGGGATCGGGGCACTCCACCATACGTTCGGGGGGACCGAGTGGTCGCCCCTTTCCAATTGCTGTTTTTCAGCAGAGATGCAACACTTTTCTTAAATGAGGCCTGTCCGTTTCTTTTGACGCAGTACAAAACAGCAAGATTCCTAGTGGCGCTTCCCTGCACCTAAACCTCATAAATGAGGCCTCTCTAAACCACCAAAACACGACAAGAGTAGATTCTCAGCCGTGGTGGTGGCAGCATATGCGTATGTAACACATTCAAACACAACTGAGGTTGATGGTTTAAAGGCACTCAGTAAAAAAGCTAAAGCAGGCGACACCCCTTTCTGCTTTACAGAGGCACAGACTGCAGTTCGAGGTGTTGCATTTATACTGTCTTGTAACTTGGAAGTTTAATAAAATATTTCTTTTCACATGTTGTAGACCGGTATCGCTTCTTTAAACTGGGCTTTATTTGTTTTCACAATAAGGTATGCTTTGCATTAAAGCCCAGTACTGTTTATTTGCACACCCTAAATATGGAATGAGGGAAATATGATGAAGTGAAGATTCTGCTAATTTACACTTGTATGAAGACTTTTATTAGGCTATCAATTAGCTTATTCTGCTGCCTTTACTCTAATTACCATCTCTTTTACATTGAGGGGGTAGGGGGAGTGCGCGGTGGGTAGGGTGGGGGGGGGGGAGGTGCCAAGTTACCGTTCTGCCCCCGTCTACACGTGCAGAAAAGGGTCATGCTCCCATTTTCAACCTCACAGCCACAGGAAATTAGGTAAACACATTGTAAAAACGCAATGATTCCAAAGGGTTCAAGTTTCAGATCATCAGAAACACACGGTCTATGTCAGTGCTCATTTGGATAACTTGCATCTCAATAACATAAAAGCCAGTGTGTTAACATTTCCGGCTTATTTTAGTTGTGTGTGTGTTTGTGGTGTGTATGTCTGAGGGTTCACAATGGTGCCAGAGTCTTGTCTTTCTGTTGATGAATTATGCAAGGACTAGACCCACTGGCTTTGCAAATGCTTTTTCAGTTATGTGACGAATGCTAACATAAAACAGATGGTCTTATTTTCTGAAAACTATTCTCTAAAGTTCTAAAAATACTTTTGGGTAATTACCTGCATGTCTTCATTTGTTTGCTTGTGAAACTGACCATTGATATAGAGCGTTGACTATATTAATACAGAAGTATCTTCCTGTTAAAACACAGTAATCAATAATGATCATTTAATTCTGCCCATTTTATCGATCTAAAAAATAGTGTCTTACTCTTAAATAGTGGAGACGCACAGCCCGGGGCGGCTTGTTAACCCATGCATGTTCTGGCAGGCTTCTTGTTCGTTGTGCGCGTGTTGTCATCGAAATATTCCACTCAACCTCTCGCCTTTAGCAAACTTAAGCAACCAGTGATAAAATCCCACAAAATCACTTTAGCTATTGATGTTAACGCAGCAACAACCTTCTTTTGTGAGCCTGGCTGTCTCTTTTTATATTTTTTGCTGCACTGTGGGCTATCTTGCTGCAGTCTCATATTTGTGCCGTCAAATTCCCCGATGGTGTTTTGTAATTACCTCTCTATGCGGGAACAGATACATATCGCCCACATTCAGCTACCAAAAGGGGGAAATATTGAGATGCACAAAGATACGGGATGAGTCACAGCCTCACGCAAGGCGGAAGTTTTTTTGTTTCTCTTGGCTAAAGATTACTTCATGAAGCATGAAAATGCAGTTCAGCTCTTTAAAAACGTCAGCTTTTTATCGCGTGTTCTAAGCCAGTTGCACTGTTCTTATAATGTCAGTATTTTGTATACAAATCTCAATAAAAATCGTGTGAAATAATAAAAATGCAAGTTAAAACTCGTGGGCTTCAGGTTTGTTTTCATTTGAATGCGCCTTTTTCCATTTACGTTTTCGATTTAGTTCCTTTCAAAGTGTTAGGTACAATAGAAAAAAATCGGCGACTTTTACTATTCAGTAATTTATATCAGCTAAATGTTGGGTTGTGCACTCAAACTCACAAAGAAGTTGATATGTACTGGATATTATTGTCCATAGTCCGTCCCAAGAGAGAAAGAAATGGTATCTCCCAACTAAACCACTGTATAAGCCAGTCTTTTCTTCGAAAAAGTATATATTTTGTTTCTAAAAGCACAGTACACATTTGACAGCCAACGAGTTTCGTCCCACCTGGAACTTCTTCAGGGCTTAGCAAGTGTGAAGAACATATTTCACATTTTTCTCCATGTCAGGCTTAAAAGTATTGTGATATCGACGAAACGCGCGGGAGATACCATTTCTTTCTCCCTTGGGAGATACCATTTCTTTCTCCCTTGGGATGAATTATGGACAATAATATATATTACTTATCAACTTATTTGTGAGTTTGAGTGCAGAACCTGTCAGGTTTAATAATGTCTTGGTGACCCTTTTCCTCATTGTTGGAGACGTTGGTCAAATCAATAAACAAAAAAAGAATGCTGATACGACCTTGGCGCAAACTTACACCTGAAGCTTTTTTTACCCATTTTAAACCCTTAACAAACCAGGTTATCATATGGTAACTAACTTAGAGGCCTCCATTCGACAAACCCTGGATGAAATTATTCCGAGGACGAATGTCAATGTGAAATCCGTGGCCTCCCCGTGGTTTACGGCCGCTCTAAAAATTGATAAGCAATCTAGTCGAGCAGTCAAACGCCAATGGCGAAAAACAAAAACGGAAGAGGATCAAATAAATTATAAATCGTTGCATTTATGTTATGTAAAAAACATTAAAATGGCTAAGAGGACGTATCTAACCTCGCATATAAACAATGCGGTCAATTCTAGCAAAGAACTATATAAAATATTAAAAGAATCTACTTTCCCTCCTGCCGAACAGTCTCCTCTCAGTCCCACTCAAGACTGGGTAGAGTCTATGTCTGAGTTCTTTCACAATAAAATTAAATTAATCTGCTCCTCTCTCCCAAACGTTGATTTAGGTCATTCTCAGCAAAATAATAGCCTGTTGATACCTTCCCTTTTGGTTGAGCCTATAGACAATCCTTGTTTGACCGAATTCGATCCGATAACGGTCACTGAAACATTGGAAGGCCTAAATAAAATAAAATCAGGCTCCCCTATGGGGCCTTTCCCTCCCCGCCATTGTACTAAAATTACACCACTGCTGGCCAACTCTCTCACTATAATTTTTAATACCTCACTTGAACAGGCTACTGTGCCATCCAAATGGAAACACGCACAAGTTAAGCCGATTTTAAAGAAACCCTCTGATGACCCGACATTACCAGCTCACTACTGGCCTATCTCTTTGCTACCTTTTTTGGGAAAGTGTTGGAACATCTAGTCAACAAACGACTTACGGCCTTTATAGAGTTACACGGGGTTCTAGATCCTTCCCAATCCGGTTTCCGTTCTGTGAGCAGCACGGAGACTGCAGTCATCGAGATCAGGCTCGCGGTGGATAGAGGCGATTCAGCTGTCCTCATACTCTTAGACCTATCCGCAGCATTTGATACCATCTCCCACAGCATCATGAAACATCGGCTGTGGGTGATAGGTATCAGAGGAAGGGCCCTTGGTTGGATTGGAAACTATCTTACAGACCGCCTCACCACTGTCCGAGTCGACACTCTGGTCTCCAGTAGTCGCCCTGTAACAGAGGAGGTACCCCAAGGGTCAATCCTAAGCCCACTGTTGTTCAACCTGTATCTAACCCCGTTGGCAAAAAGCATTAACTCATACGGTCTTGAAACTGTATCGTACGCCGACGACACTCAACTGCTTATCACATGCGGCACGGACTACATTGGCACCCGCTCTCGTTTTAAAAACTGCATGATTGAGATAAGCAGTTGGATGAGTAACAACAAACTTCAACTAAACGCTAGTAAGACTGAAATCATCTTGTTCGGCAAAGCAGAGAAATCCTGGACACAAGATTGGTGGCCACCAGAACTGGGAGTATGCCCCTCCCCAAAACTAGCAGTACATAACATGGGAATAACAATAGACTGCGCCCTGTCCATGAAAAATCATATCTCCAAAGTCACAGGTACTTGTTATGGAATCATGTGGAGTCTCAGAAAGATCTTTAAGTGGCTTCCAATACAAACCAGGAAACCCCTGGTACAGGGCCTGATCATTAGCCATCTTGACTATGGCAATGCCCTACACACTGCACTCAACGAGGACCTGCTCGCAAAACTGCAGGCCCTCCAAAATGCAGCAGCCAGACTTGTTCTGGATTTGCCTCCCAGAACAGCCTCTGCGCCCTGTTTGAAAAAGCTCCACTGGCTCCCCGTTCGTCAGAGAAGTCATTTTAAGATCCTGAGTATGACTCACAATATTTTATATAACAACGGGCCTAAATACCTCCAAAATAAACTTAATTGGTATGTACCCAAAAGACCCTTAAGGTCCAGTAACAATTCATTTCTGATCCAACCTCGTGTCCGGACCTCCCGATATGGTCATCGTTCTTTTTCCTATCTTGCCCCTTTGCTTTGGAACAAACTGCCTCCCCACCTTCTATCTATTACTGAACCCAAACAATTCTGCAAAAATCTCAAAACCTGGCTCTTTCCGAAGTAACCCTGGCATATCTTATAAACCCTCACTTGTGGTCCATCCGTTTTTTGCTGCAAGTCCCTTGAGACCTCACAGTGATAAGTTGCGCTATATAAAAACCTTTGACATGACATGACATGACATGACGTAAGAGGGTCACGTCTCCGGTTCATTGCACCATGTTTGAATTATTTTCTATCGCCTCTATACGGTTTTGGCAAGTGCAGGACTTGGGTGCCTTGACCCTTCTCTGTGTTTCTGTGTAAATGTTAGGTTGTGAATCATTTGTGTGCACAGTGACTGCAATGTCCCTTGGTATCATTATGTTCTGCGACTGATGTTCAAATCAGTTGTAGCGCAAAACCACCATTTGCAAGGAGTCTCAAAAAGTTCTGCCTTATAATATGGCTGAGGCATTATTCCCTTTGTGACTCAATTAATCCACCAGCAGTATTTGTAAAGCTCAACACTGCCACCCCTAGGGGTATCTGGGCAGTGTCTCTGTCGAAAAGCCAGGTCTTTAGTCTCTTTCTGAAGTCTGCCAGGGAGGGTACTGTTCAGAGAAGGAGGAGCAGATCGTTCCAGGGCTTGGCAGTGATGCAGGAGATGGAGCAGGTACAGCTGCAGCTGTGCCGGATGCAGGGGGTGTGTGCAAGGGCTAGAGAGGAGGAGCTCAGGTGTTTAGAAGGTTAATGGAAGTTCAGTCCATGGTTGATGTAGGATGGTCCTTGATTGTGAGGGCTGTGTAGGCATGCTTGAGGATCTTGAACTGGCATCTCTTCTGGATAGGGAACCAGTGGAGGTTTTGGGCATTGGAGAAATTGGTTCTGACATTGGCGGTTTCCTTGGTGAGCGAGAGGATAAGTCGAGTGTCATTTGAGTAGGAGATTCTATTGAAGCCGTGGAATCTGACGATGTCTGCGAGGGGGTCGTGTAGGTGTTGAATAGGGTTGGGTAGAGGGATGATCCTTGGGGTACACCGCATATGATGTCCTTGGATGCAGAGGTGAAGGGAGGCTGCCAGATGTTCTGTGTGCATCCTGTAAGGGCATCTTGCTATATGCAGATGTTGTGGAGTCTATTGATGAGGGTGGTGTGGGAGACTGTGTCGAATGCTGCAGATAATTTGAGGAGGATAAGGGCCACAGTTTCTCCATTAGTGACTCATTACAAATGGCTGGGAAGGTGGCCTGTGATGGACAGCAGACCTTCATCAATGCATTTCGATTTACAGAATGCCTGCTTTGTTTTTTACCCCAGGCTCAGCAGGTGACCATTCTTTATAAATTGCTATTGATAGCAATTGGGTTGCAGGCAGCACCCACAAAATTCTAGTCAGGGTAAGAAGCAGACAAACCCTAAATTAACCTGTGCTCACCGACTGGTAGACTGGAACAGAACAGTAAGTCTTAACTTAGAGGCAATGTGTAAGGTATTTGTGCCACAGTTCAAACACTAAAGCAGTGAAAACACCACACAAAAAGATTCGACACCAGGGTAGAAAAATAAAATTTTATTTAATAAATAAGACAGGACCAAAGTGACAAAAATCTAATAGGAGGAACTTAACCTGAATTTTTAAAGAATAAACTGTAAAATTGCTCATAGAAGCAATCAGTGCATACTTGGGATATCTGGTTGCGCCAGACTAGGACAAAGTAAAAATTTCAGGCTGACCGTGATGGAACGTGGAACAGATACAAGGACCCAGCGAGGCCTGCTGAACAAAAGTACCTTGATCTTCTCTACATCGACGTCAAAGATGTGGGCAGCAACTGAAGCAATAAGTCGTTGTCGAGCCACACAGTCTGGGCGATGCACCAGTCCTGTTCTATGAAGCAGAGAGGATGCATCAGCTACAATGAGTGAAGAGCTGTGATGCGGAACTTAGTAATGGAGGATGCCATCGACGGAGGTGCAAAGATCTTGTGCAGTGGAGGTTCCAAAGGGGATGCATAAGGGCTGATCTAAGCAGCGGAGGTGATGCGCCGGCTCTGGTCACACAACAGGAGTGATTCCCTTGGTCCAATCTGTGCAACAGCAGTGAAGCGCCGGTTCCGTTCCACGCAGCTTGTGCAAGGCACCGGTTGTGATCCAATCAATGGCACATATGTGCAGGTTTGATAGATGATTCATGGGTTTTGCTGAAGCAAGCACCTTAAGTCTCACTTCCAAGGGGCCAGGACTGGAGTGGCACCACTTGGCTTTGCAGATGGATAGATGGCAGAGTCCCGGTGTAGAAGCAGGTAAGTTAGAAGTCTTTTATGTCCTTTAACTGCAGATCAGGATGCCAGGCAGCTAGTTCTTGAAGTCACTGTGGGTTCAAGTGATGCAGGTAGAGGAACAGCAGGCAGCAGGGCAACACAGCAAGGCAGGAATCCAGCAAAGCAGCAGTCCAGCTGAATGGTAGTCCTTCAGCAGCACAGCAGTCATTCTTCCTGGCAGAGTAGCCACAGGTCCAGAAGTATCCAGAAGTGGTGGTGTCAAAGGTCCAGTACTTATACCCAGACTGAAGGACTGGGCTATTCTAAGGCCCAGCGGTGCCAGGGGACAACACCTGAAACCTTCGTGGGTTACCTGTTCCGGCGTACAAATTACAGAGACACAGGACACTTCCTTCGGCATCAAAGATCAGGGTTTATTTACTGCAGGGATACAGAAATCCCAAGAAGTACACGGCGTGTAGGTTCTGAGAGACTGCTTCAAATTGCAACAGTGGATCGCTCCTTTTATACATATTTTAGTCATAGCACAACATGGCGAACAAAAGGTTACAACTCAGTTCCCACAGTAAACTTCAAAAGGGTCGCTCTCATGTATTCAGAAACCCGGAACATAATTACAGTAACATCGCCGGTTCCCAACTGTAAAAGTACGTGATCCCACCATTAAGTACATTCCATTCTGGCTGTAAACGAGTTAAGAAAAGAGACAGAAACAGGTGCAAGGAGGACAAAGATAGACAACAGATTAAAAAAGAGTGTAGGGGGCAGTATCGGAAGCACGATTGCAGGATCAAAGGATTCGTGCCTAATGCATGCACGACTGAAACAATAGACCGGCACGGCAAGATGAGCCTCGAGCGGAGCCATCTGCCTTTGCAGTGTCATCCCCCTCGTCATAAAGACACCCTCAAAGGAACACGTGTCTTCCGCAAGAGCTGGGAATCCCAGGGTCACGAAGCGGACAGTGTCCGTTCGCTGGCTACTTGAGGGCAAGAGACAAAATGGATGCCCTATCTAAAATGGAACCCGTGGGTTCAGATGGTGAAACCCACGAATAAGACGAACGGTTCAGGGCAGCGTAGCGAAAACGCGTACACCCACTAAACTCGTCATTTGCGGTTCATAGATACCAAACTCGTCCATATTCGAACAAGTCAAAAACATCATTACGATTCTCACGGAACCTCAGACGCTCCTTTTGCCCTCATGTAGGCAAGCACTAGTCGATATCAGATTCGATCTCGATATTCATCAGATCATTCAGATGTTGCTGCAACATTATTCTATCCATCAATTCTTCCTTGGTAACAGATGGCCGTCTTATACATGTTGTAGCACAGAGACCACATAAGGCAGGACCACACTGTACGCAAAGACAACAAATGAATAGGAACGTCACAACAACCCCGATGATCATCAGAATCTTCCAACCCCACGTCGACATTAGGCCCCAAAACCATCCTAGTAGCATCCAATCACCTACGTCCACGTGTATGGACTCGGAGATCTTATGCAACTTCGAGATGGCTTGATATACAGTTGGAGCGTTATCAGGAATGAAAATGCAGCAACTCGAATGAATCACCTTGCACACACCACCTCTATCTGCAAGAACAACGTCTAGAACCATACGGTTCTGCAACGTCATAAGCCTATCCGCCTGAAGCTCTGCTGTCAGATTACCAAGAGCACTTGCAGTTATATTAGCAGTCAATTCTACCACACAAGTCAACTGTCTCAGGCTCCTACTATTAACCATAGGTCCCCAAAACGGTAGGAAACCCTTAAAGAAATCTCCTGCTTCTTGACCGGCAGTGTCCTCTTTGCTAATAACGCCTCTCACAACTCTAGTCTTGTGATAGTCCGAGGCAACTGTGAAAGTTGGTGGCAAAAGATTCGCAATGTAACAGGTGCCCGTGAAGTCACGGGGCAACCATGTATATGCGCGATCATAACATACAAAGTAGGTACCCTTGGCAGTCAGGAAAACAGGGAAAGAGAGCATTGGTAAAACATACGTTTCAGTGCAAGCACTCTTTCCAAGCTGGGCTTGCGGATTTCGGCCAAGGCCTTGCAAGCAGAAATTACCGAGATGGGGTACGATCCAGATCGGAGACGAGCTCTTAAGCTGTCTATCACCCACTGACATGCTATACTCAGCCTCACTCAGATCCTTGTATGCTCGCACCTCTTCCTCTGGAATAAGCGATGCATCAAAAATATCTCTATCTAAGTCAACAATCGCTCTTGCCAAAGTCTTGTGGTACGGGCCGGGACCAGGATCTGCAGAGCGTGGCTCTCGATGGGGGTAGGAATCTAGTGCACTACGGAACATAGTTTGGAATGCTCGAGCTGACCCCTGGGAGCTGTAAGGAAGAACCAAATACGGAATACCCCTATCCATGGTATGTGGCATTAACCCACACACCCAACAGTTAGTAGTATTCATTACCAACTGATGCTGATGTAGGAGTTGGGCGAAGGAGTTGTTCATGAATTCTGCAGGTCTAACCTGTTCATGTTGGCGCAGAGGATGAAAGGAATGTGGAGAAACAGTGGGAATAGAATTCAGTTCAGGAGAAGAAGAAGTAGGTGAAGTGGAAGGTAATAACGACTGTATTCCAAAATACACTCCACCCACCAATATCATAGAAACAGTCAGAAACAGCAGGAATACCTGAAACAGAAAGCATTTTGTTCGTACAACCTCATGTAATTGCGATCCTTGAGCCGACATCCTCTCTACCTCCGACAGCTTAGAGAACGCCATCCTCTAAAAACCGTCCGTAACGTTCTTGACGCACTTCGTTCTGAGTAGCGATTATCAATTCCCAGGAGTTCCCAGGAATCAACAAAAGTAACCGACCTAGTGTCAGGAACCTGCTAAACAGAAGGAAGTACCCGCACACGGCCCTACGGTCAACCCGGATGAAAGGTTTTCTTAAATAAACATTCAATTTTAATGCAAATCTCCTAGCTGTACAAAAAGAGGAATACACGTGAAAAAGAACTCAAAAATTAATAAAAGATGCAATTGTTCATAATGTTCGTAGCAACAGTAAGGGGGTAATATGAATTCAAAAAGGAAAAACAAAAAGGGATTTCTTTATTAGTCTTTGTCACGTGAACGAAGAAAATATCGACTTCTTCCAGGTCGAGTCTGTTCTTCAAATAACTGTTCAGATGGCAAAACAGTGTTCGATCGTTCTGAGGACAGTTCAGGCCTTGAATTCTCCAATGCTGGCGATTCAACAGATGGATCTGGTTGCAATGAATTATCTCCTACAGGTTGAGCATCACTAAACGGCACAAAACGTAAAGGGGTCTCTGTTTCCGTTGCGGCAACTCCAGTTCTAACCCAAGAATCTGCTGGCAAAGGGATCGGAACTTTCTTGGTGTGGGTGGCGTGCACCCAGTTCTTTCTGCCTTCCAACCGAACTGCAGTCCTTGTCGCCAGCAGAACTTGGAAGGGACCCACAAATCTCGGCTTCAGATTACGTTTTCTCCCAAAATTGCGGGTGACCACCCAGTCACCCGGTTGGAGCCGATGTCCAGGACCCTCTGTCTGTGCCGGTAGAGCCTCAAAGACCTGTTGATGAATTAACCTCAATTTAGCAGTCAGATCATAAAGATAATCAATCAACATTGGGTATTCGAGACTATCAAATGCCTTAGGCCTCGGGACTCCCCAAATGTTCGCAGGACGGCCGAACACAATCTCATATGGGCTAAGCTCTACTCGAGAGTGCACAGTCGCCGTGGTCGACAAGAGAGCTAGAGGCAAGGCATCAGGCCATGACAGACCAGTCGTAGCTTGAATCTTAGCAAGTTTCAGTTTCAGAGTACCATTGTACCCTTCCACCAAACCTGCTGACTGGGGATGATTGGCGCTATGGAATTTCTGTCGTATTCCAAGGGCCTTACACACACTCTTCATCACACTCCCCTCAAACTCACTTCCGTTATCCGACCATACAATCCGTGGCATTCCATACCGAGGAAAGTATTCCTTCATTAGGACTTTAGTTGTGGACAGGGCAGTATTATCTTTAAGAGGATAGGCCTTAATCCATCTGGAGAACGCGCAAACCACAACTAAAACGTACTTCAGGTTATTGCATCTCTCCATATGGATGAAGTCCAATTGGATGACTTCAAAGGGACATGTAGGAGGAGCAAAATGGCCAGGTGGAGTGGGGGTGCCCTTGCCAGGATCATACATCCTACATACCATACAGTTCTTAATCACTCTCTCAGCACACTTAGCAATACCATCATTCTTCCATACAGGAGACAACAATTTACATATACCTTTCACGCTAATATGTGACAAGCCGTGAGCCATAGTCACAACGGCTAGCACATATGCATCCGGTAACATCCATCTCTGACATTCTGACAAATCGACCCAACATCCATGCGTGTCTAACTTTCCCGTGCTTTCTTTCCACTTAGTCTTTTCAGTTTCAGTGGCCTCATTCTGAATCGCTTTCACACTCTCAATAGTGTCCTCACACATACCAGTCTCCGCCGGCCACCTCACTGAACTCGTAACGTACATTCGGGTTGCAAGATTCTTAGCCGTTTCCTTTGCAATCTCATCCGCAAACGCGTTACCACGACCAACATCATCCGTAACCTTTCGGTGCGCGCTGCATTTAATGATTGCCACCTGCTTAGGCAATGTAAGTGCGTCCAAAAGATCGTTCACGAGCTGTCCGTGTTGGATCTTCGTACCATGTGATGTCATAAATCCTCTTTCTCTCCACAATCGACCAAAGCTATGTGCAACGCCAAACGCATATTGACTATCTGTAAACACATTCACTCGCTTTCCCTTAGACAAAACACACGCTCTTGTCAACGCAATCAACTCCGCCACTTGCGCTGAATTCTGACTCAATCTCGCAGTTTCCACAACCGTACTCAACGTAACTACAGCATACGCAGTCGTCACATCACCATTCGGCAACTTAAAGCATGAACCATCAACATACAAAGTACCATCGGGATCTGCCAATGGAGTGTTTTTTAGATCAACACGACCCTTCGTTTCTTCTTCAGTTCTTAAATAACAATCATGTGGTGGTACATCATCTGATTCCATATTAGTTGGCAACAATGTCGCCGGATTCAGCACATTACAACGCTTTATTTGTATATGACTTGCCAAAAGTGTCAACTCATAACCAGACAACCTTGCGCTCGTCAAGTGTTGAGTTTTCGTTCGATTCAAGAGAGTGTCAACTGCATGCGGAACCATCACCGTAAGCATATTATCCATGACCAGTCCTGCAGATTGCCGGATGGACACTGCAGCTGCCGCTGTCGCTCTTAGACAACTCGGCAATGCTCTAGCTACTGGGTCCAAGGTCGAGGAAAAATATGCACATGGACGCTGCTTACCGCCAAATTGTTGCGTCAAAACACTCAACGCACAACACATTCACTTGCTTTCCCTTAGACAAAACACACGCTCTTGTCAACGCAATCAACTCCGCCGCTTGCGCTGAATTCTGACTCAATCATGCAGTTTCCACAACCGTACTCAACGTAACTACAGCATACGCAGTCGTCACATCACCATTCGGCAACTTAAAGCATGAACCATCAACATACAAAGTACCATCGGGATCTGCCAATGGAGTGCTTTTTAGGTCAACACGACCCTTCGTTTCTTCTTCAGTTCTTAAATAACAATCATGTGGTGGTACATCATCTGATTCCATATTAGTTGGCAACAATGTCGCTGGATTCAGCACATTACAACGCTTTATTTGTATATGACTTGCCAAAAGTGTCAACTCGTAACCAGACAACCTTGCGCTCGTCAAGTGTTGAGTTTTCGTTCGATTCAAGAGAGTGTCAACTGCATGCGGAACCATCACCGTAAGCATATTATCCATGACCAGTCCTGCAGATTGCCGGATGGACACCGCAGCTGCCGCTGTCGCTCTTAGACAACTCGGCAATGCTCTAGCTACTGGGTCCAAGGTCGAGGAAAAATATGCACATGGACGCTGCTTACCGCCAAATTGTTGCATCAAAACACTCAACGCACAACCCTCTCTCTCGTGAACGTATAGTGCAAACGGCTTACTGTAGTCAGGAGTACCTAACACAGGGGCCGAACAAAACGCATCACGCAATTCAGAAAAACTTTTCTGACACTCTTCAGTCCATAGCAAAGGAGTCGGAACATCCTTGCACGTGAGGGCTACCAATGGCTTCGCTAGCAATGAAAAATTTGGAATCTATTGCCTGCAGTAAGACGTGATACCTAGAAAGGCACGCACATCTCTCTGAGTTGTTTGCACAGTCATTCGAGCGATCGCTGCAATTCTTTCTGGGGTCAACCTTCTTCCCTCCTTTGACAATAAGTGACCGAGATAGGTTACTTCTTGACAACAATATTGTAGCTTAGAAGGTGACACCTTGTGATGTAAGTCACATAGATGCTGTAACAGCGATACTGTAGCAGTTTTGCAAATCTCTTTAGTGCCAGCAGCCACTAACAGATCATCAACGTACTGAATCAAGGCCGCGCCAGCCGGTAACACAAACACATCAAGTTGACTCTTTAGGGCTTGGCTGTAGATCGATGGACTCTCACAGTAGCCCTGTGGAGCGCGTTTAAACCTGAAGCTGCGACCACCTAATGAGAAGCCGAATAGATCTCTGCTTTCCTCAGCAATCGGAATGCTAAAGAAAGCATTCTTCAAATCGATTACCGAGAACCAAGAGGCAGAGGCTGGAATCAGAGTCAGTAAAGCCGTAATGTCAGGCACCACAGGAAATTGTGGAATCACAATTTTATTTACCTCTCTCAAGTCAATGACAAAACGGTACACAGGAGGCTTAGATGGATCAGTTCGTTTCAGAATAGGTAACACAGGACTATTACACACATTTCCCCGAGTTTCCTCAATAACATCCTTCTTGATCAAGTCATATATGATCGCTAACAGTGCTCGTTCACCATCAAGAGAGATACGATACTGGGGAATACGTGGTAATCGCACATTCGATTTCAATTGGACAACATAAGGTGATATGTCCAGCAGGCCCACGTCATTGGGACCTGTTGCCCACAAAGACTCAGGAAGAGAACTCAATTCCGGTGGGAGCTTATCAGATGACAAGTACATAGGAGAGATCACTCTCTGGCCCAATGTAAGCTCCACTCCCGCAGGAGAACAGTACAGAGTCGCATATAATCGTTTCAACAAATCCAGGCCCAAAAGATTCTCACCACAACCAGTAGTCAAAATCAAAGGAGCTTCTAGCTCACGAGGCCCAATTGTAAGGGGCAAAGGGCTAGAAACCAGATTGCTACGGGGCGCCAGAGAATCCAACGTAAACATTCGTTAAGCCAGACAAAGGTGCGCCAGGGAGTTTTGAATGCATGATGGAACTTTTCGCTGCACTAGTGTCCAACAGTAAAAGGCTCAACTACGCCCGATGTGGCAACTGCGACGTATGGCCCTCTCTGATCAACCGTAACTGATACTACTCCCTCTCTTTGTCTGTGGCTGTCCTAGTAATTACCGTCAGCATCAATGTCATGCTCGACGTAATAGTCGTCCACATGATACTGTGCAGATCTATCAGACTATGAATTGCGCTGATCAAAGCAATTGTTCGAATCTGATGAAGTGGTAGAACGCTCATTCTGATTTTGAGAGACACCACAACCTCTACCACGTGATGCCTGTTGAGGACCACTACGACCTCCTTGAGCCGAAACACCATTATTTCGGTCACGTAAAACCGGACAATTAAACTTCAAATGGCCCTCACCCCTACAATATGCGCATTGATTGTACCCAAGCATAGATCTCGGTGTAGAGGAGTCAGTACGCGACTGCGTCCTAGAGGACTGTGATTGCGATCGATTTTGCTGCTGTGAGTCATTTCGATTCGAGCCCGGAGGATATGCTTGCTGCAACAAAACCTTAGTTTTCAGCTCCTTCGTTTTCTTATTCGCACGATCACTTTCTTCCTTTTCTCTATTTTCGTAATATTGAGCCGTGGCTAATATTTGAGCAGTGGTAGAAACAGCCCACAAACTTTCAGAATTCTTCAATTTGTTGCTGAGTTCAGGCAACAAATTCGACACAAATTTATCTTCAAATAGTCGCTGACCTCCCTCAGTGCTCATATCCTGACCACTGTGATCGATGAATGCCTCCTCAAATCTGGTAAAGAAATCGGAGACACTCTCGTCCTTCTTTTGCTTGCACGCAGACAGCTTATCCCAATTAACTCTCATTGCTGGCATAAGTGTCTTCATAAGGGTAATCATTCTTTGGGGCAGATCCGTAATGATCTGTTCAGGCTTAGCCCCACCAACTTGTCGTCCGTCAGCCACCGCAAGAGCAGCCCAATCACCGCCTAACTCAGCTACGTGATTCTCTTGACGGATTTTTGCCCAAATTGGTTAAGGTACTACGTTACCGAACAACATATCAATGTCGGCAAGGTTCATAATAGTAGCATCCACTAATTGGGATAACTCCTTATAATAACCTGCCAGATTTTTCCGAGGATCAGGCAAAGATTGTTTCACCTGCAAAACTTCCGATCGCTTCCATGGGAGGTGTATCCAAACTCTCTGAAAGTGTGGTAAAATTGCAGGATTATCAGCGGGATTACCTGGCATCCACACTGGAGGAACTTCTCGCATGGGATACTGACCAGGTTGTGCCATCCACTCCTCAGTGTCGTCATTAAACAATGCTCGAGGTTGTACTGTAGATCGAAAGGATAAGATACGCTCTAAAGCACGTCGAACATTACCACCCACAATCATACCGTTCGAAAACTGATTCTGGAGTTCAGTCATTTCAGACGGTACATTGTCTACCTCATCATTATCCCACTCCTCTCTTAGGGATTTACACATTTCTTCAAACACAAATCTCTGTGTGGGCTCATTAAATTGAGAGAACGTGTCGAAAACTATGCGCAGGGTGTATTTAGCAGGATGCCTAATCCATTTACGCGTCATTTTCACTAACGTCTCACTCTCCCTACCACTAGGAATTTGGCTTCGTCTCTGCGAGACGTCAGAAACATCGGACCCAAGGATCGGTCCAAATGGAGAGTAAAGATTAGCAACAGCATTAGGTATGCGACTACGGACAGCAGGAGAAGAGGAGAAAAGTACAGGGGCAACAACATGAGGGCTGAACGTAGGAGCATTAGGAGTAGCCAAGAGAGCAGAGGTAGCGGGAACAATAGACTGAGAAGGTATAGGCAGTGGACTAGTAGGAAGAAGGGCAGGTAAGGGAGCAGGGGCAGCTTGAGGAACAAGAGGATTCGGAGGAACAGGACTAACGGCAGGCTGACCAGCAGCTGCTGGAACAACAGGTTGAGGGACAGGAGAAACCACAGGAGCTGTAGTATCCTGCGCGTATGGAGGTGGTGATTTCAGTAAATAGGACAGCAAAGGGTCCTCTACCGCTTCTTCTCCCTTCTTATCAGAACTCGACGGTAAAACAGGATAACACTTATCCACCGCCATATGTTGCAGTCTAGCAAAAACTTCCTTTTCCTTCTCTTCTTTGTCTCGCTGAAACTGCTCTGCATTTCGCATCACCGTAATAATACCTTCTCTCTTATTTTTCTTAATCTGTTTGATTTCTTTCTGCTTGGCCTCTTTACGCCATACCCGAAAGGAATCAAACATGGCCGGCCTAGCTTTCTTTTTAAACAATTTTGCTTCGAGATTGTCCAAAATTGCAGTTTCGAAACTACCATGGGGTGGCCAACTAAGGACACCATCATCTTTAGTGTAACGGATCCAATATTCGTTATATACGATAGGGCCTACTCCGTGGCGACTATAGAGCTCATAAATTGGAGTTCCAACTGGAGGTATCGGACATGAGTCCTCTAATCGGGAATCCATACCACAACATTTAAAGAAACCAAACAAAGTACTACGGCCAGGCATCGTCCACACTAACCGAATTTACAAACTTCAAGGGTTATCGAATTATGATGTCCTCGCAAAAATGCAAGACCCTCGGTTTTTGGCAATTGCAATCGTCAAATAAAACCCAACAACTAAGAACCAACAACTAAGAACCACAAATGCAATGGAACCATGCAAACAACCAGGTTTCAACAATAACCAAGGATTCTGGGAGCGACCCACAAATACTTTACTGAAAGAACAATGGCGTCACCAGGAAGGCCCGTCTATCGTCTAGCCGTACAAAGGACTACGCCAGGCGCCAAAAACAGGTCGACAGTCAGGGCATCAGTCCGTCGCAGCCGTCAGGAGGCGGGAATCTTCGTGGGAAAAGTCTTCGGACCACTTATTTCTATAACAGGATTGATAAAGCGGGGTGCACCTTCCCCCGGAGATTTCACACGAAGTTCCTCACGATCGTCGGGCTTTGGACCGGTACCCCTGATGTCGCACCACGTTGGGCGCCAACTGAAGGACTGGGCTATTCTAAGGCCCAGCGGTGCCAGGGGACAACACCTGAAACCTTCGTGGGTTACCTGTTCCGGCGTACAAATCAAAGAGACACGGGACACTTCCTTCGGCGTCAAAGATCAGGGTTTATTTACTGCAGGGATACAGAAATCGCAAGAAGTACACGGCGTGTAGGTTCTGAGAGACTGCTTCAAATTGCAACAGTGGATCGCTCCTTTTATACATATTTTATTCATAGCACAACATGGCGAACAAAAGGTTACAACTCAGTTCCCACAGTAAACTTCAAAAGGGTCGCTCTCATGTATTCAGAAACCCGGAACATAATTACAGTAACATCGCCGGTTTCCAACTGTAAAAGTACATTATCCCACCATTAAGTACATTCCATTCTGGCTGTAAACGAGTTAAGAAAAGAGACAGAAACAGGTGCAAGGAGGACAAAGATAGACAACAGATTAAAAAAGAGTGTAGGGGGCAGTATCGGAAGCACGATTGCAGGATCAAAGGATTCATGCCTAATGCATGCACGACTGAAACAATAGACCGGCACGGCAAGATGAGCCTCGAGCGGAGCCATCTGCCTTTGCAGTGTCATCCCCCTCGTCATAAAGACACCCTCAAAGGAACACGTGTCTTCCGCAAGAGCTGGGAATCCCAGGGTCACGAAGCGGACAGTGTCCGTTCGCTGGCTACTTGAGGGCAAGAGACAAAATGGATGCCGTATCTAAAATGGAACCCGTGGGTTCAGATGGAGAAACCCACGAATAAGACGAACGGATCAGGGCAGCGTAGCGAAAACGCGTACACCCACTAAACTCGTCATTTGCGGTTCATAGATACCAAACTCGTCCATATTCGAACAAGTCAAAAACATCATTACGATTCTCACGGAACCTCAAGATGTTCTTTTGAAGTGAGGGAGACTTCAAAGAGATGCCTATGACGTGCACAGAGGTCCTCCCTTCCTGCCCTGGCTCCAAGCTCTCTACAGGGAGATATGCCACCCTTTTTGGGGAAAGGTCACATCCTATTCAGGTGTAAGTGAGGATGGTCGAGCTTCTCCCTCCTATCCTGTCAGAATGTCCCAGAAAGACAAACCTAAGCTCCCATTGTGTGGGGCTGTCTAAGGGGAATACGCAAAACCCAGCTGTCACTGTCCCCAGACGTGCATTATAGACAGACAGCAGGCACCAGATGGTTAAGTTAAGAAAATGACAACATTCTAAAAGTAAACAAATGAACCAATGCCCTTAGTTCATTAGCCCTTGTCATTTTACTTTTCTTTATATTTTTCAGAAATACGTTTTTTGCATTGAAAGCATGTCTTCATAAAGGGCAACACTTAGTTTGTAATCACACTTATTACAAACATAAATAGAACATACATATATCACAGTTATGTTTACATGAACAACAGGTACAAACCTACTGACATATTTATATACATAACATATTTGGCCAGTCCTTGTCTAACATAAAATACACATGGTGGAAAAATTATTTTTGGTAATATACATTATGTCCTGCCATTATATGTAGCCCTGGGAACGCTGGCTTAAACTGTTGTAAAGAGGTATGTGGTACCAGTGCTTAATCTCTCCCAGACACTAATGCTGCAAATATCCTTTCCCAGGGGCATGGGTCAACGTGTTTTTACACCCCAAGCTTTTCAGGGGTTCTCATCAGGACCTGGACCTAGTCATTTCTGCTGAAAGTATGTGGAACAGACAATTGTATTAAAATCTAAATGCTAAAAATGTCTTAAATTATGTGGAACTGGGGGATTCCATTGTCAACTGTTGCCACATCAGTTGTTTGTGGGAAATCGAATTCCTATCAAGTAGAAATGTACCATATTTGTTAAATGAGTGCAAGGAAGGCTGTGTGTTAAATCACTGACTATTTCACAAAAGAGAGGGCGAAAGAAAGACTCACCTTTGATTAGAGGTGCACAACCCATGGCCCGCCTCAGATGCACCCCGGGGTTATAGTCTTTCTTGGAGCATTAGCTCAACATATTACCATGCAATATATTTTGTATTTGTTTCAAACTTTTCTGTTAGATAGGATATGTTCTTCATTTCCCATATCAATCAGTTAAACAATCAAAACACTTGTATTGCACCCACCACCCATTAAGGGTTTTTCGCTGCAGCAAGCCGCCTATTCATAACTGTATATCATTAGCACTTGCATCTTATAGAGCCTAGTTCTGGGCTACAAAACTGAAAATAAAGAAGGAGAACTGATATTTCTAAAAAAAAATATGCTGTTTAAAGATTACAGAGGAGATATACAAACCAAGGAAGTTGTAGAACAACCACGCCATGATGCAGTTACTGCACGTGCTATAACTATTAGAATTTACATGTCAAATTAATTATCATTCCCAAAAACGCGTGCGAATGAAATGTGAATGAGAGAAAAATGACACTTAAAAAGCTAACCACTTAAAAAGGTAACTGAACTAAACCAGGCAAGTAGTCCCTCTCTTGGCTTTCACATGTGTACACTAGCATGCAAGCATACACTTGCACAGGTTGATGTACACTGCAGCTGGCCTTATTTTAAAAGATAAGTACAGCTCAAATCCATTTTCAAGTCATACCTACAGTAAGTGGGTGAGACTTCATTAGCAAGCCTCACGCATAGCAGAGGTCTGAAGGCCAAACAATGGAGGTTTTGACAGATCTGTCTGAATCTGCTTTCCTACAGTAGTTGGAATATTCCATTTATTTCCTATTTTATTTCTAGTTTTTATAAAGAGCTGCATTCCACCTTATATACGTGTTGGTACACAAGGAAGGGAATCATTAATATCTATATATTATATGTGCAGGAACCAGAAGGTGAAAAAAACAGATCAAAGACCAGCAAGAATGGAGACAGCCAAATAAATTAATACTAATATCAGCATAGTGATGACAAAGCCTTGAAAAAGGTTCAGAGTCCTGGAAAGCATTGGTGTTGATGGTAGGGCAATCTTATGCGTCTGACGGGTCAGGATGGTGGAATCGGAAGGATTCAAATGTAAATGTAAATGTATTTGAGCTTGTAAAGCATTTGAGCTTGTAAAGCGCACTACTACCCGTAGGTTTCCTGGCGCTGTATAACGATGGGGAACCCATCCTGGCTTTCCCTGTGAGATAGTCCCTATTGGGCAACCCCAAGGTGAAACCAGGCATCCCCGGCGTTGATGGGGCCGTTTGTGGAGATTTAGCAAGCTATTGCCCAGAGTTGCTGAGTGGGACCCATGGTTAGAGTGGCCCCGAAGGCGAGATTTATCGAGCCTGCTGACTTTGGCCCAACACCCTGCCACGTCGGGAATTGAACCCTGGTCTCGGGCCGACCTCTGCTTCTGGGTCTTCCGTCTCTAACCAGTGAGCCACACTACTCCACTGATGCCTTAGCAATTGAATGGGCTAGTCAAACGCAAGAGTAAAGAAGTGAATTTCAAGGTTAAGGCCCTTATTAGAAGTTTGCTGGATTTTGGTCTCGGGGAGACAGGGAGAGGATCAGGATCTCAGACTGGGGGATTATAGCGGGGTTAGGCCTGGGGAAACTTATATGCTACCCTTGTGGTCCTGCAGGGGTCAGTCAGGGGCTGGACCTCCTGCTTTTATACTTGTAGTGGTTCCAAAGGGTGCACATTATGTACACAGTGACACTGGCTCCAGACACAGAATTATTGGGCTCAGAGTCACTGGGCTACGTGGAATTTCCCAGAGTGCTATTCCCAGGGCTGAACTGACTATTCTGTCACTCCAGCACTTCACCAATAGGCTGCATCCCAGGGGAATCATTTAAGAGTGTGATAGGCCAATAATCATATCATGGCCCTAGTTTTGTCCTCCAGCTGTAAAGGCTGGTTTGAACAGTTTGCCAAGCCTGATTTTGATTTCCAATCTGGCTTAAGGGGAGGTAAGGGGGTAATCAAAGGCTTGTGGATTACAAGTATGGGTCAAACAAAATGACACAGTGGCTCAATAGGTGATCATGAAAGTTCTTTTACTAGGGACAGTGACGTGAGTTCAACGTTAGTGTGGTGTGAGGGTATCAAGAAATACCAAACAACATACCAGCTGCAGATACTCTTTGGAGTTTTGAGTGAGGTTTGCTGATAAGACTGGTTCATAAACTAATACAGTAATTGTAAGAAATTTATTGTAATAGGTGAGATTGGTGGAAGCCCAGTTCAATTAATAAACACAATCCTTGTCAGGGTGAACCACGAAAAGCCACTAAATTGACTAGTGCTTAACCCGCTGGTAGCGTGGCACAAAAGAAGTCAGGCTTAACTTAGAGGTAATGAGTAAAATATTTTTGCAGCACACAAACAGTAATAAAGTGAAAAGACAACACAATAAACATTCCCCACTAACTTAAACAAATAGAGTAACTTTTAAGGAATGAAATGGCATAAAACAAATTAAAACTAATCAGTAGGACCAAAGTTATACATTTTAAATGTTTTTAGTGAACAATTGAACCTAAAAGATCAAAGCGCCAACCGTGCGAAGCCAGGCAAAAATCAAATGTAAAGGCTGACCATGATGCAGTGCAGGTCCGATGCAAATGGTGGATTGGGCCCTGTCTTGGTTTACCTTGGATTTAGAAGAAATTTCATAAAAAGTTCTTGAAGAGGTAGATTCTCAGTAGAGCTAGGCACCATGCTGTTTTCGAGGACAACTTGTCGCCGACAGGGAGCTACTGGATGAGGTCTTGGTGAAGCAACCGACAAGGGAGGAAAAAGCTCCAAGTGGGAGAAGGTTGATTTTCAGGCTTAGGAGGTCGCCATCGTCGACGGGGTGCCAACCTGTGTAATGGTGGGGAATCCCTGTCCTACACCGACATATGATTTTGGAAAGTTGTTTCCTTCTCTTGTCAAGGTTTCAAACTGTCTGGGGTGACAATAGACTGTTGTCAGGTTCCCTTGTATATGCTGGAGGCAAAGCCCTTTGAAGTGTAAATTCCGCAGGGTACAGTATTTATTTGACGTTCCGGTGACGCAATGTGCCACTGGCATATTTATAAGGCCACGCAAAGCCTCATTACGTGGCTTTTCATGGCCTTATAAATATGTTCCATTTCACGCAGAAAGCTTTCTGAAAGGAGTGGTCAATGGGTGTTGCTGCAGGCGTTCCCATCAACATCCATGGCTTTTTGACACTACCCCAGATTTACGAGCAATCTTGAGTCTGAGGCAGCGACAACAATTTACACCTCTCCAGGGGAGGCTTAATGGAGGCACATCTAGGAGGAATATCTTTATTTCTCCTTGTTTTTCCTCTTTCTATGGGTGGTGTAGAATGTAGGCCCCATAGAAAGAGGAAAAAGCAAGGCCTGCTGTGCTGCCCTATGGCAAAAAACCCATAAATGAGGCCCTTAGTCCCTTTTATGTCCCTGTCTGAGGGGAATATACAAACCCCACAAGCAGAGCCAGTCACAGTCATGTGACCCTGGACATCGACAGAAGGCACAAAAGGTTGGGATAAGAAAATGCCAACTTCTAAACATGCTCATTATATGGCATGGGGCCACTTGCGGCCCACCTGAACTTCATTTGCAATTCCCTGCTGAACGACATCACTGGACTGCTGTTTACCTACACAGCACTAACATGCAGAAAGTTAATAATTAAACAGGCAAGTTTTTATTTACACAATAACTGAAGTAAAAGAAAAGATAGAAAAGATGCAAATAAGGTGTTTGCACCACTTGTCCCTTTGCAACAAACATGAAACATGAAAGAATATGATAAAGTGTCTTCAAAATTTTGAAAAGTGCATTTCATTACCATTCAGAGGTGTTTCATCTTAGTACATCACATTATATCAATGTAGTAAGAAGTATTTTGTTTACGTTATAGTTTTCAAAAATGAATGTAGAAGCACTCATGCCTCTTACCACCCCAACAAAAATGCCAAGAGAGAAATAAGTGGCAGGTGAATTGACCCATGGAACCCTCTGAATGGTCTGAATTGTTTTTATACATGGACAATATTATAGTTTATTACATCAAACACAAGAAATGGTTTTGTATAGCACATAGTCTGAACTAAAGTTCAAAGATGCTCTGATATGTGATCATGAACAAAAAGGACAGAAGTGAAATAAAACAATTGCCTAGAATCACACAAGTTGGTAAAGTGGGGAAGCTAGGATTGATTCCAGATTTTCAGGTTTCACATTGTACAATCCTATTTCATTCCATTTCAACGATCAAATTACTTCCTTTTTACAATTGACTTTCCGAAGGTAGAGTTTGCAAGCAGAGAAGGCTTACCCCGAGGTGGGTTAGAGGGACAGGAATTCAGATACAGTATTGTCAAATCTATGACTCTTCAAGAGACTAAGATTTTAATTTAGAGGATAGTATGGATTGGAGCCCTCACAATAACTACATAGCTCACTGACGACACCATGTACATGCATCACCTTCTCTATGTCCACTGTACCATCCCCTTCATGCACACACCCTCCCTGCAAAGTCCTACTCCTGCCCAGTTGCATCAATTCGGGCCATACTATGCGGCCCAAAGGAAAATGTTTGCAAATACCCATGTAATAATGTTACTCAATGAGAGAGATAGGCCTTACCACAGTGAAAAATGACATAAATAGTTTTTCACTGCCAGGACATGTAAAACATAAGCACACATTTGCTATTTTTAAAAAATCTCAGGGATGTCCCTAGGGGTTACTTAAAGTAATGAAAAGCAATGTTTAGCCCTGGCAAAAGGTTTATTTTGCCAGGTGAAAGTGACAGTTTAAAACTACACTGCAGAGTTCAGCAGCAGGCCTAAGAAATGCTTCAAAGTGTTACTTTAGTGGGTCGCATAATGAGTGCTGCAGGCTCACTAGTAGCATTTAGTTTACAAGCCCTTCTGTCTACTAGGGACTTACAAGTAATTTAAATGTGCAAATCAGGTGTAGGCCAATTTTACCATATTTGAAGCAGACAGCATGAGCATTTTCGCACAGGATAGCAATGGTGAAGTGCACAGAATCCTAAAGCCAACAGAAAGGATTTCAGCAAAATAGGAGGGGTGAAGACAAAATGTTCGGGGAGTACCACCCCTGGGTATCATGTCTAGCAGTGATCAGGATTGGACATGAGCACTGCCAGGACTATAGCGATTTTCTGAGAGCCATAGACAACTGACAAAAACATTTTAAGCAAAAATAGGTGATCGTATACTGCTTTGGAGACTGCATTTTTTTGGAGTTAAAGAACATATCCCTATCAAAGAGAACACCGAAACTGAATACTTTTTCCACTGGGATTGATGGATGCCAAAATAGAGGGAAAAGGGTGCGAATGACCAGGCTCTTAAGCAGGATTTCCATTTTTTTAACTGTTCGACAGAGACAATGTTTCTGCGTATTTGAAAAATCTGATAGAGACAACTGTGCTGATTTTCAAAATTATGGATAGGAAGTCGCACAACAGGAGTACTCTTACTTACTCTTACATCAGCAGTGGATCTTCCAAAAGGGTGGAGGGGCCACACTCCCTCACTTTTTGAACATAAATAGTGTATGTTAGGCTGAACAAAGGTCAGTCTGATTGACACTCTTTATTTTCAAGTCAGGCAGCCAGGAGCTAGACATGCATTAAATATGTTGGCTCCTGGCTGCCTGAGCTGTACTTTGCTAGGCTGAGGATGTTGCAACTCCTGTGGGCGTGACCTCCTCAGCTTGGCAAAGCACCTTGAGGCTCTTCCCCACATGACGAGGGGGAATGACTCTGATTGCCTCGGACCTCGGTGCTTCAGCTCTAAGGACTGAAAAGCCCAGGGCTGAGTGTCAATCACTGACACTTCGTCACAGAGTTGGGTGGGGTCAGCAACTCTCACTGACCCCATCCTGCTCTGTGAAGAGGTAGGGACTGCTGCCTCCCGTCACTGGCTGACCATAGGTAGGCTGCAGACCTAACCCTCTTGGCACCGCTGAGGCTTCCTGCTCCCGAGAGCTGCAAGCAGGTAAGTATTGTTTTAATTGACTGCTTTGGTGCGTGCATGTATGAATAAATGTGTGTATTTCTAAGTGACTGTTGTGAATGGGATTGTATGCCTGTGTCTGCATGTCAATGCATGGGTGTAAGTGAGTATGCATGTGTGTGGGCCCCCTCCCACCACCCTCCAAGGTGTACTTACCAGCCACCACTGTCTTACATGCCTTTTATGAATCAGCCATTGAACGTCCAACTTGCTACTAACTGTATTTGAATATTCCCTGAACATTATTATCTGGGATATTTTGACTTAATTGACAAGAGGCTGTCGTCAAGCTTAAGATTGAACCTGTGTGGTCCATCCCGTGTGGTACCCACCCTTAAAATTTACTAAATGGGAGGCAAGGGTGTTAGTGAAACACTGAGGGCCTCATTTATGAGCATTTTATGCCGCCGGATTGTCACTTCTTTGGCGTTCCAGTAGCACAATGTGCCCCGGCATATTATAAGGCCACTTACAGCCACTTTATGGGACTTTTCATGCCCTTGTAAATATGTGCTCCTTTCTCGCAGAACACTGCATGAAAGTGGAGTTCCATGGGTTGAAGCTTTTGAGATATTGTACATTACAGAAGGGGGTTGGACCCATGCAGTCACGGGGACCTGGGCGTTGTGTGGTAAATGTAAAGAAAGGGTCCCCGTGAGGAGAACGTGTAAACACACAATGACACACTTACACGTTTAAATAAAGGTAAGAAATTGATTCTAATGAGAATGTTGTCATTTATTCAACAACACTACATTTTGATTTAGTGAAGCATTATTACAATCACTTTAAGGAGAGTAAGAAATTGGAAAAATGAAATAGCCCCAAGTTGGGAGGGGAGGGAAGGAGGAAGTGGTGCTCAAGGGCTGTGAAAAAGTTAGGGAAAGTACACAGACTTAAACAGGATGTAAATAAATACAAGAATCAAATCAGGAATTGGAAATTATTCCAAAAACCAAACAGCCTATGTGAATTATGGCAAATGTTGAAAACACAATTCATCTACGGACATTCTACGGTTACATATACAGTTCAGTGTGATCCAGGGGATGTGCCGGACGTCCAAAGGTTAAGAGTCGTCGACGTTACGACCCCTATTTATAGGCTAACTTAAGTCCTTTTCCGGGGTCTTCATCAGGACCGTTACAGTGGGGGAAGGGACGAAGTGGGGCCGTCCTGTCTGTAAAATTAAAAACCAATATCAGAAATTGGGATTAAGCTGGACATCACAGTCACTGTCCTGTAAACCATAAAGGTTGATTGATCAAGACAAAATTGCACCATGGAGTCCGGGTCACTGGGACCTCTGGACAGAGGGAACTGGGAGCGGAGTAAGCAACATATCATGCTCAAGCTCAATAGTATAAATCTTAATTATCTAAAGGGAGACAATTACCGAAGAAAACAATAGCCAACAAGAAATTTTAAAAGACATATACATTAAAATACATTGTCTGCGGGAGAGACTCACTTGGAGTGGAGGAGAAACAGTGCAGTAGACAATCCAAATGGTGTACTGCTCCCGATGGGAAAGAAACTTTCTCCGAAAAAACTGTCAACTGTGGGTGGAACCACAGGTGTTCATTAGTACAGGTGTGGGTGTGTAGTGGAAAATTACCATTACACGGACAAGATTTAATGGCTACACGTCCAAATACAGAATAGATGGACCAATAAGGTACGCTGAAAACGGGTAAAAAATGTACCTTTAGTTTAGTCAAACTAACTCCATGAAGATATATGTCAGCGGGGACAATTGCTGCCACGACTTGAGGGCGGCGTGCTAGTTTGCTGCAGATCTAACTGGCAAATCTAGGTGGAACCAAACAAGTCTAGGTATTAAAGCCATGTTGGTTCACGATGGAAAACATTACAATTGTTATAGGCATATGCATGCAGACTGGGCCAGAATGTCCGACAGTAAATGGGGACTCAGTGCAGAATCAAAAATATTAGCATTAAAGGAGCACATATATATGGCGCTAGGGACAATTTATACGAGAATCACAGTAGGTTACTAACTTGTGTGGGTCCACGCAGCTTTTAAGTGGACAGGAGACCACAGGTACCCGCGGCGGTCGCCATGATAACTCAGCCGACTGGGTGCCGTCACGGTTGATTCCTGGAAACCAAGAAATCGTAATGAGGGAACGTATTCCCGTTTCTATCAAAGGTACGGGTCAGGGCGCCTGGGATAAACACTTACTTGACGCAAATGAAACGAGGCGCAAGCCTTCAGTCCGATTACAATCCGCAGAACTCCGTCAGCCGCTACGCGGAGTTTAGGGGTGGAGCCTGCCACATAACATGGGTGCTGGATATAGAAGAGTTACTGCATCATCTCAGTCTACATAACTCCGTCACCCGCTACGCGGAATTTAGGGGCGGAGCCTCAGAATGACATTGATGGAAGAAATAAAAGAATTACTGCATCGTCTCGCCGGGTGATGGAAATTTCAAGTGACTTTGTGCTTGCGTGACTTACAAATAGGTACAAGATATTTAAACAAAAATAGGGTGTCTGAAAATGTCTAAATGTCAATGAAAAATCATAATATATTGCGCTCACGCACTACCCAAACAAGGGAGTGTAGGCAAGCCAGCACATCGTAGACCAAGATAGGGTGTCAGAGAATGCCTAAATGTCTCAACCTTGACATGCGTACAGACAATAAATCATATATCGAAAAATCACATGTATCAGATAATCTGTATAGTTAAACAGGCACAAGGCATGTGAGTATAGGGTTAAATTGAGAAATCTCCTACATATGTTAGGCTAGGTGACAGAATGAAAAAATCATAATATATTGCACTCACGCACTACCCAAACATGGGAGTGTAGGTGAGCAAGCACATCGTAAACAAGGATCATATAATATGAGACAGCAGAAAATTGTTAGACTCGTGCACCTATCAAACATGGTAGTGTAGACGAGTGACCCATGGATGTGACAAATTAGAAAGTCATTAGTGCATAATGCTCACGCACAAACCTGACATGGTAGTGTAGGTGAGCGAACAAATCGTTGGGAAGGATTTATGCACCTCTTAAGCAACATGATGCAGCTAGTAGAGCACGCAGTGCAGAGAAATCCATCATCTTAATGCAGCCAATTGGGCAAGACTACCGTCCTGCTCGTTCAAGCCATTTTTAATTGAGTCTAGGAGGAACATCCATTTGCATTCTCGTAAATTCAGTACAGATGCTAGATTCCCACCTCTCCTACCCAGGGACACCTTCTCAATTACCAACCACTTTAAGTCTGACACTGTATGTCCAGTATTCTGCCAATGGTCCACCAAAGGAGCACCTAGGACCTTGCAACATAGCCTGCTACAATGTGAAAAAATCCGAGATTTCATTTTTTGCTGGGTTTGTCCAACATACACTTTGTTGCATGGACATGTTATTATGTAGATCACACTGTTGGTATTGCAGTTGGTATGGTGTTTTAATGTAAAGACCTGCTCGCCATGTGTGAAGGTTTTGGTCTGAATAGTGGTCTCACAAGCTGTACAAGTGCCACATCTGAAGTGACCTATCACAGGTGGTAAGTTCCATAGGCTTGTAAGTGTGGGCGGGATCTCGGGTTCCAAATATGAATGAACCACCATATCTCGAATGTTTTTTGACCTTTTGAAGGAATGGAGGGGAAGCTGTGGTTGATCAATCTCGTCAGCAATTAGAGGCCAATTCTTGTTGATAACTTGTTTCACCTCATTACTCCTTGTAGTGAACGTTGTGACACAAATCATACGGTTCATCTCAGGGGCATCACGGGCTTCAGGATTCAGCAAAATCACTCGCGGGTTGTACCAAGCTCGTTTTCTAGCACATCTAACCATACGAGCTGGGTAGCCACGTGATATGAGGCGCTCTCTAAGGATCTCAGACTCCTTGATGTAGTTGGTCCGTGTAGAACAGTTTCTTCTAATTCTCAGAAACTGGCCTACAGGAAGGTTGTCTCTGAGGCCTCTCGGATGGTTGCTTCCATATTGTAACAGAGAGTTCCGCTCTGTCGGCTTTCTGTAGAGTGTTGTCAATAGGTAACCATTCTCCACATAGATGGAGATGTCCAAAAAGGGTATGGATTTGTTGCTTGATTCCAAGGTAAATTGGATGTTGGGGTTCCGTTGATTCAGCCAAGAATGGTACTCTTTAAGTTGATCGCTATTGCCTTGCCAGATGCACAAAACATCATCGATGTATCTGACCCAGAGGGTCAACATGGATGAAAAGGGATTGTTTGGTGAAAAAACATGTTCCTGTTCGAAGTGGTCCATGTAAATAATGGCCAAATTAGGGGCAAAGGTTGCGCCCATGGCCACGCCCTTGGTCTGTACATAGAACTTTTCTTGAAAGATGAAGAAATTTTTCTTCATAGCAATGCACAATAAATCAATTATAAACTCCGTTGGAACTTGAAACGGCGCAGGTCTTTGGTTCAATGCCGCTTCCATCACATCCAGAGCATCCTGTTGGGGGATGCTCGTATAGAGTGATATAATATCACAAGTTACCAAAAGTGTAGTCTTGGGGTCGAATGGTCTTTCATCGATCAGTTGAATCACTTGGGTGGTGTCACGTAGATACGCTCTTGTGTTGAGGGCAATGGGCTTCAGAAAGAAATCTATGTATTTACATAGCGGCTCTAACATGGACCCGCAACCAGACACTATGGGACGTCCTGGGGGGCTGTCAAGATTTTTATGAACCTTGGGCAAGGTATAAATAGTTGCCAACCTCGGAGATTTCTGGTTCAAAAATTTGAACTCTTGATCACTCAGGAAGCCAGCTTCCAAACCCTTTTGTGTGGTGGATAGAATCGTAAGGGCTAAGTCTCTGGATGGGTCACTGGATATTTCTTGATAACTGACACCGTCGGACACTTGTCTGTGAATTTCCTCTTTATACTTGGACAGGTCCTGGACAACGATTGCCCCGCCTTTATCGGCGGGTTTAATGACAACTCGTTTGTTGGTAGACAGATCCGTAAGTGCTTGTTTTTCTTTCTTGCTGAGGTTGAATCTGACAAACTTTTTAGTACTCAAGGTTTGATCAACTGCTTTGGTGACGATATCTTCAAAAGCCAGGATTCTAGGGCTCATAGCATAGGTTGGTGGAAAGAAAGTAGATGGTTCCCTCAAGCCCGTGATGGATCCTTGTTGTCTGATGGTTTGATTCCGGAAGAAATACCTTAATCGAATCTTTCTAAAGAATCTGTATAGTTCAGTCCTCAGTTGGAATTTATTTGCTGAAGCAGTGGGCACATAGGAGAGGCCTTTGCTTAGTACCTTGATTTCTTCATCTTTAAGTTGGTAAGATGAGATGTTAATCACAGGGTTGGCATTAACAATAGTGGTGGGTGGTACCTCAGGTACAGTACTGGCTGTTTCCATCACCACCGGTAGGTGTTTCTCCGAGTCGAGATTTCGCCATGTGGTTCGGGGCGGAATGTCACTTGTTTTGGTGATTTGCCCCTGTTGCCGTCCCATCCGGAATTCTGTTGCTGACCTCTCCTCTGTCCTCTGTTCCAATTGGTACCACGTCCTCGGGGGGGACGCCATTGTCCCCGGCCCTGTTCTAAAAAATGAGGCTGGAATTGAGGGGGGTACTGTTGGTAGTTGGTATATCCAGGTGGGTAATTGTACGAGGTGCTAGGTCCTGCCTCACTGTCACTGCCTGAACTATAGGAGGAATCCGAAAAAGTTGAGAAATTCCGTCTTCCTCTAAAACCACCGCGGCCGCAGTTGGAGAACCGTCCTTGGGTATCCTGCTTGTAGTAGTCTGGTTGCAGGTAGGGGTACACAGATTTTTTGTCAAAAGTTCTAAGGTCTCTCGCCAATTTCTCCAATTTTTTCGTTTGGGCAGTTATGTCAAAATCCTTGATCGATGCTTCCAGATTCTCAAGAGCTTCCTTGCTTTTGGTCAAAGTGCTGTCCCCTAGGATCTCCGCTTTAAGGTCTGCAATTTCTTTACTGAGTGATACCACTTGTTCGGCAGCCGTCTCCACTCCCAGCACCATCCAGTGCCGGGAGCAGTTATTATCTACGTAGCTAAACCCTTCTTTAAATTTAGGGACGTCCACAAAAATGGCTGGCTCGATTTTAATTTGTAATCCTACCGGAATTATGTTCTCTTGTAGGTACTTGGTGAACAGATGTCCGTGTAACCTGGTTCTAATGAGCTTCTTCTCTAATCTCTCTAACCGAGATATTTTGTCATTCAGAGTGACATCAACTATAGGTGCAGTGGTAGACAAAAAAGTGGTAGATAAATCTTTAGTTAGTTGGCTAATGTATGCCTCTGTATAGGATAAGATCTCAGGTTCCGCCATGGTAAGGTAGAATTAATCTAAGGAAACCTCGCAGGTCAGCACCTGCTCAGAAGACATTACAGAAGGGGGTTGGACCCATGCAGTCACGGGGACCTGGGCGTTGTGTGGTAAATGTAAAGAAAGGGTCCCCGTGAGGAGAACATGTAAACACACAATGACACACTTACAAGTTTAAATAAAGGTAAGAAATTGATTCTAATGAGAATGTTGTCATTTATTCAACAACACTACATTTTGATTTAGTGAAGCATTATTACAATCACTTTAAGGAGAGTAAGAAATTGGAAAAATGAAATAGCCCCAAGTTGGGAGGGGAGGGAAGGAGGAAGTGGTGCTCAAGGGCTGTGAAAAAGTTAGGGAAAGTACACAGACTTAAACAGGATGTAAATAAATACAAGAATCAAATCAGGAATTGGAAATTATTCCAAAAACCAAACAGCCTATGTGAATTATGGCAAATGTTGAAAACACAATTCATCTACGGACATTCTACGGTCACATATACAGTTCAGTGTGATCCAGGGGATGTGCCGGACGTCCAAAGGTTAAGAGTCGTCGACATTTCGACCCCTATTTATAGGCTAACTTAAGTCCTTTTCCGGGGTCTTCATCAGGACCGTTACAGTGGGGGAAGGGACGAAGTGGGGCCGTCCTGTCTGTAAAATTAAAAATCAATATCAGAAATTGGGATTAAGCTGGACATCACAGTCACTGTCCTGTAAACCATAAAGGTTGATTGATCAAGACAAAATTGCACCATGGAGTCTGGGTCACTGGGACCTCTGGACAGAGGGAACTGGGAGCGGAGTAAGCAACATATCATGTTCAAGCTCAATAGTATAAATCTTAATTATCGAAAGGGAGACAATTACCGAAGAAAACAATAGCCAACAAGAAATTTTAAAAGACATATACATTAAAATACATTGTCTGCGGGGGAGACTCACTTGGGGTGGAGGAGAAACAGTGCAGTAGACAATCCAAATGGTGTACTGCTCCCGATGGGAAAGAAACTTTCTCCGAAAAAACTGTCAACTGTGGGTGGAACCACAGGTGTTCATTAGTACAGGTGTGGGTGTGTAGTGGAAAATTACCATTACACGGACAAGATTTAATGGCTACACGTCCAAATACAGAATAGATGGACCAATAAGGTACGCTAAAAACGGGTAAAAAATTTACCTTTAGTTTAGTCAAACTAACTCCATGAAGATATATGTCAGCGGGGACAATTGCTGCCACGACTTGAGGGCGGCGTGCTGGTTTGCTGCAGATCTAACTGGCAAATCTAGGTGGAACCAAACAAGTCTAGGTATTAAAGCCATGTTGGTTCACGATGGAAAACATTACAATTGTTATAGGCATATGCATTCAGACTGGGCCAGAATGTCTGACAGTAAATGGGGACTCAGTGCAGAATCAAAAATATTAGCATTAAAGGAGCACATATGTATGGCGCTAGGGACAATTTATACGTGAATCACAGTAGGTTACTAACTTGTGTGGGTCCACGCAGCTTTTAAGTGGACAGGAGACCACAGGTACCCGCGGCGGTCGCCATGATAACTCCGCCGACTGGGTGCCGTCACGGTTGATTCCTGGAAACCAAGAAATCGTAATGAGGGAACGTATTCCCGTTTCTATCAAAGGTATGGGTCAGGGCGCCTGGGATAAACACTTACTTGACGCAAATGAAACGAGGCGCAAGCCTTCAGTCCGATTACAATCCGCAGAACTCCGTCAGCCGCTACGCGGAGTTTAGGGGTGGAGCCTGCCACATAACATGGGTGCTGGATATAGAAGAGTTACTGCATCATCTCAGTCTACATAACTCCGTCACCCGCTACGCGGAATTTAGGGGCGGAGCCTCAGCATGACATTGATGGAAGAAATAAAAGAATTACTGCATCGTCTCGCCGGGTGATGGAAATTTCAAGTGACTTTGTGCTTGCGTGACTTACAAATAGGTACAAGATATTTAAACAAAAATAGGGTGTCTGAAAATGTCTAAATGTCAATGAAAAATCATAATATATTGCGCTCACGCACTACCCAAACAAGGGAGTGTAGGCAAGCCAGCACATCGTAGACCAAGATAGGGTGTCAGAGAATGCCTAAATGTCTCAACCTTGACATGCGTACAGACAATAAATCATATATCGAAAAATCACATGTATCAGATAATCTGTATAGTTAAACAGGCACAAGGCATGTGAGTATAGGGTTAAATTGAGAAATCTCCTACATATGTTAGGCTAGGTGACAGAATGAAAAAATCATAATATATTGCACTCACGCACTACCCAAACATGGGAGTGTAGGTGAGCCAGCACATCGTAAACAAGGATCATATAATATGAGACAGCAGAAAATTGTTAGACTCGTGCACCTATCAAACATGGTAGTGTAGACGAGTGACCCATGGATGTGACAAATTAGAAAGTCATTAGTGCATAATGCTCACGCACAAACCTGACATGGTAGTGTAGGTGAGCGAACAAATCGTTGGGAAGTATTTATGCACCTCTTAAGCAACATGATGCAGCTAGTAGAGCAGGCAGTGCAGAGAAATCCATCATCTTAATGCAGCCAATTGGGCAAGACTACCGTCCTGCTCGTTCAAGCCATTTTTAATTGAGTCTAGGAGGGACATCCATTTGCATTCTCGTAAATTCAGTACAGATGCTAGATTCCCACCTCTCCTACCCGTATGGTTAGACGTGCTAGAAAACGAGCTTGGTACAACCCGCGAGTGATTTTGCTGAATCCAGAAGCCCGTGATGCCCCTGAGATGAACCGTATGATTTGTGTCACAACGTTCACTACAAGGAGTAACGAGGTGAAACAAGTTATCAACAAGAATTGGCCTCTAATTGCTGACGAGATTGATCAACCACAGCTTCCCCTCCATTCCTTCAAAAGGTCAAAAAACATTCGAGATATGGTGGTTCATTCATATTTGGAACCCGAGATCCCGCCCACACTTACAAGCCTATGGAACTTACCACCTGTGATAGGTCACTTCAGATGTGGCACTTGTACAGCTTGTGAGACCACTATTCAGACCAAAACCTTCACACATGGCGAGCAGGTCTTTACATTAAAACACCATACCAACTGCAATACCAACAGTGTGATCTACATAATAACATGTCCATGCAACAAAGTGTATGTTGGACAAACCCAGCAAAAAATAAAATCTCGGATTTTTTCACATTGTAGCAGGCTACGTTGCAAGGTCCTAGGTGCTCCTTTGGTGGACCATTGGCAGAATACTGGACATACAGTGTCAGACTTAAAGTGGTTGGTAATTGAGAAGGTGTCCCTGGGTAGGAGAGGTGGGAATCTAGCATCTGTACTGAATTTACGAGAATGCAAATGGATGTCCCTCCTAGACTCAATTAAAAATGGCTTGAACGAGCAGGACGGTAGTCTTGCCCAATTGGCTGCATTAAGATGATGGATTTCTCTGCACTGCCTGCTCTACTAGCTGCATCATGTTGCTTAAGAGGTGCATAAATACTTCCCAACGATTTGTTCGCTCACCTACACTACCATGTCAGGTTTGTGCGTGAGCATTATGCACTAATGACTTTCTAATTTGTCACATCCATGGGTCACTCGTCTACACTACCATGTTTGATAGGTGCACGAGTCTAACAATTTTCTGCTGTCTCATATTATATGATCCTTGTTTACGATGTGCTGGCTCACCTACACTCCCATGTTTGGGTAGTGCGTGAGTGCAATATATTATGATTTTTTCATTCTGTCACCTAGCCTAACATATGTAGGAGATTTCTCAATTTAACCCTATACTCACATGCCTTGTGCCTGTTTAACCATACAGAATATCTGATACATGTGATTTTTCGATATATGATTTATTGTCTGTACGCATGTCAAGGTTGAAACATTTAGGCATTCTCTGACACCCTATCTTGGTCTACGATGTGCTGGCTTGCCTACACTCCCTTGTTTGGGTAGTGCGTGAGCGCAATATATTATGATTTTTCATTGACATTTAGACATTTTCAGACACCCTATTTTTGTTTAAATATCTTGTACCTATTTGTAAGTCACGCAAGCACAAAGTCACTTGAAATTTCCATCACCCGGCGAGACGATGCCGTAATTCTTTTATTTCTTCCATCAATGTCATGCTGAGGCTCCGCCCCTAAATTCCGCGTAGCGGGTGACGGAGTTATGTAGACTGAGATGATGCAGTAACTCTTCTATATCCAGCACCCATGTTATGTGGCAGGCTCCGCCCCTAAACTCCGCGTAGCGGCTGACGGAGTTCTGCGGATTGTAATCGGACTGAAGGCTTGCGCCTCGTTTCATTTGCGTCAAGTAAGTGTTTATCCCAGGCGCCCTGACCCATACCTTTGATAGAAACGGGAATACGTTCCCTCATTACGATTGCTTGGTTTCCAGGAATCAACCGTGACGGCACCCAGTCGGCGGAGTTATCATTGCGACCGCCGCGGGTACCTGTGGTCTCCTGTCCACTTAAAAGCTGCGTGGACCCACACAAGTTAGTAACCTACTGTGATTCACGTATAAATTGTCCCTAGCGCCATATATATGTGCTCCTTTAATGCTAATATTTTTGATTCTGCACTGAGTCCCCATTTACTGTCGGACATTCTGGCCCAGTCTGAATGCATATGCCTATAACAATTGTAATGTTTTCCATCGTGAACCAACATGGCTTTAATACCTAGACTTGTTTGGTTCACCTAGATTTGCCAGTTAGATCTGCAGCAAACCAGCACGCCGCCCTCAAGTCGTGGCAGCAATTGTCCCCGCTGACATATATCTTCATGGAGTTAGTTTAACTAAACTAAAGGTCAATTTTTTACCCGTTTTCAGCGTACCTTATTGGTCCATCTATTCTGTATTTGGACGTGTAGCCATTAAATCTTGTCCGTGTAATGGTAATTTTCCACTACACACCCACACCTGTACTAATGAACACCTGTGGTTCCACCCACAGTTGACAGTTTTTTCGGAGAAAGTTTCTTTCCCATCGGGAGCAGTACACCATTTGGATTGTCTACTGCACTGTTTCTCCTCCACTCCAAGTGAGTCTCTCCCGCAGACAATGTATTTTAATGTATATGTCTTTTAAAATTTCTTGTTGGCTATTGTTTTCTTCGGTAATTGTCTCCCTTTCGATAATTAAGATTTATACTATTGAGCTTGAGCATGATATGTTGCTTACTCCGCTCCCAGTTCCCTCTGTCCAGAGGTCCCAGTGACCCGGACTCCATGGTCAATTTTGTCTTGATCAATCAACCTTTATGGTTTACAGGACAGTGACTGTGATGTCCAGCTTAATCCCAATTTCTGATATTGGTTTTTAATTTTACAGACAGGACGGCCCCACTTCGTCCCTTCCCCCACTGTAACGGTCCTGATGAAGACCCCGGAAAAGGACCTAAGTTAGCCTATAAATAGGGGTCGAAACGTCGACGACTCTTAACCTTTGGACGTCCGGCACATCCCCTGGATCACACTGAACTGTATTTGTGACCGTAGAATGTCCGTAGATGAATTGTGTTTTCAACATTTGCCATAATTCACATAGGCTGTTTGGTTTTTGGAATAATTTCCAATTCCTGATTTGATTCTTGTATTTTTTTACATCCTGTTTAAGTCTGTGTACTTTCCCTAACTTTTTCACAGCCCTTGAGCGCCACTTCCTCCTTCCCTCCCCTCCCAACTTGGGGCTATTTCATTTTTCCAATCTCATTAGAATCAATTTCTTACCTTTATTTAAACTTGTAAGTGTGTCATTGTGTGTTTACACGTTCTCCTCACGGGGACCCTTTGAGATATTGTAAACCTGGGATTGCGTCAGAAGCTAATGCCACCCCAAGGGTGGCGTTAGGGAGGCTCATTGAGGAGAAATGTTTTAATTTCTCCTTGTTTTTTCCTTTTTCTATGTGTGCTACATTCTGCAGCACACATAGAAAGAGGAAAGCACCTGCATTGATTGATTTTGTGCAGGAAGGTATCCCTTCCTGCAAAAAATACATCAGCCCCGCATCACAGGCATCCTTACACCATGGTGCAAGGATGTCTATGTTGGCACATGGCAGCCCACTGTATGCCAGCGCAGGAGAAAAGGACAGGAATGCACCATATCTCATAGATACGGCACATTCCTGCCCTTTTGTTTCGACCAGTGGTTGAAGTGGGGGAAAAAAATTAGGGGACCTGTGGGCGTAGACTCCGAGGGAGGGGATAATCCAAGGATTGAATCAGTGGGCAGAGTCAGAGATGTGGCCAAAATGTGCCAAACATCCCAATTTTTAGTATTTGGCATTTCACCGACCAGTTACAGCGTATTGTGTTATTTATTTCAACCAATGGATACACTTGAATATTTAAGGTTTAATAGGAGTTATTGGCATTTAAATACATTCACAAAGTGGGATATATTTCCAATCACACACTGTCCCAAATAAGCTTAAAAGTGGAATCACAAGCCATTTATCTCCAAGCCATGCAGTTTCTCTCATTAGCACTTCTCTTCCCTTCTTCCAAAAGAGCAGTTCAAACATGAATGCAAAATATACTAGTTTGCAAATGTGTTCTATATAATTATGGGTCTGCCATATTTGCCACATAATACATCATCCACTGCATAATCTTACAGTTTTAACTAATCATTTTTGAATCTTAAACGGATAAAAAGTTACTAAAAAACGTGACATGAGTTTCTGCAAAGTGGACAGCCCTTTGTAAAGGTTGATTGATCACCTTTCTCACTGCTGCATTTGTATGTTATACTGATACTAATGAGGCAGAATCTCTGCAGAGACTTAACATGTGTAAAAATGTCTAAATAATAAAGTATAAGAAAATATATTGCAATACACTGCAGCCTTTTTTTGTTGCATAATTTAGTCAACACTGCAGCATCATTTTGTCCCCCATTGCTGCATAATTCCAGTGGCTCCAGAGCAGGTAGCAAATGTTAAAAGTGCTTGTGCATGAAGCAGAGAGACTGTGAAGTTTGCAAACTTAGGGGCAGATTTATAAAGGACTTGCGCCGCCGGTGCGTCACTTTTTCCCATGTTAACAATGACGCACCGGCGGCGCAAGGCCTTCATAAATCTGCCCCTTAGTTTGGTGTGCGTGCAAATCCTGCATTTCCGATCCTTGGTGAGTTGCAGCTACTACTGCTGAAACAAGGCCAATAGAGGTACCAATGGGTGAGGCAGACTGGCCTCGATGGCAGGGCCGGCTTTAGTGCTGGTGGCGCCCTGTGCAACAATGTTTGTTGGTGCCTCCAATGATCACTAACGCCTCGGACTCCCTCACTACCACCCTTTAACAGTCCTGCTCAAGTCTCCATAACCACACTCTTTCCCAGATGCATTTAATTTGATTTACCAAAATGAGCAACAGTGGTCCTTGACAAGAGGAGATAAACAATGAAAATAATTATAGGCTACAATCTGCACTATAATAAACATAAAGTCCAGCCGCACTTCAAATTTAATTTGATACTAGAATAAGTAAAGATAGCCAAACAACAATGCAGCAGTGGGACACAGTCCTGTATCCATAAGGCTAGACAAACAATTCACAGTACAAATAACTAAGAGTTTTCAGGCAATTTAAAGGTAAAGGAGCAAAAAAAGTTAGAATCAGTTTGCTTCACAATATGTAGAAAAAACATAATTTAGCACGAAATTGTGAACTGGTGTTTAGACTACATAAATTGTCGAAGGCATTTCGATCCAGTTGAAATTATGGATCATCATCAGGACATACAATGCTTTGCCTGAATTAAAAGCCTCCGGGGCGAATTAGTAGGGCAACCGGGCGAGTGAGGAATCAGGAAGGTTGGTCGTAACCTGGAGCCTTGTGGTGAATTGTAGAGTTCCTGGATGAGAAGGATTGATGGTGGAATGGTAGGACAAACCCGCAACCTCAGGGTTAGTAAACCTTCCCTTGGTGCGTAATTCGTGGTGGGGATATTAGTTTCAGAGCCGCGGCATTGGCGGTGCGTGACGAATAAAAGCCAAGGAGCCGCTTACCGAAGGTTGCAAGGGTCTCTTGAGGGAAGCCGTTTAGACGGTTCAACACCAGATAGGGCGCGATTATGTGGGACGGCTCCACGTGGTGAGCACCTATAGTAAGGTACCTGAAGTTCACGGTGGAACTCCCACGTACGTCTTCGGACCACAATCGTACCATTGCTTATCTCCTCTTGTCAAGGACCACTGTTGTTCATTTTGATTGATACCCCAGGTCCTTGCTTACCTAGTGGGTTCCCTTGTAGGTTGAAATAGTTTAATTTGATTTACAGCGCCACTCATACCAGTGTATGGTGTCAGAGCACTTTACATCACACACACTACACAGAGACAATCATTTATACTTGTGTTAATCACTGTATAGGAAATGTTACATAAGACAATGGACTACAAGGTGTTTAAGCCACATGACAACCATACTAGTAGTCAGTATAGTTTAATAGCTCACTGTTCTATGTTAAGATTTGAAATTTTAAACTGCAAGTAACAAAAGGATCTCTCTAACAAAAGCAGTAACTTTCTAACCTAGTTAAAATTATGCACACTTTGTGATCTGCATGGCACATGTTCTTTGCAGCAGGCACATTAACCCTCTGTGCTACCTTTCCAGGAGTCAACCCTTCCAATAGAAAACTCCGATCTCTCTCTAAGAAGAATATTAATCACCAAAGTTATCATGGCATTTTTATTGTTGCTGAAAATTGCTTGCAAACACTACGCACCCACCCGAAATAGGTAACCAGTGCGGTCACACCGTTCGCACTGCCCTAACTTGCTCAAAGTTCATGTGACCTCAGTGACAGAGTCACAGTGACTGTATCACTGTTGCTCTAGAGTGTGCTGCTTCATAAGCCTGCCTGCAAGACTGGAGATGAACTTCAGTATGGATTGTGGTGGACAGGCCTTCAAGGTTAGCCCACAATTGACACCACCAGGGTACACCTGCTTGTGCTAAGATATCAGGCCATCTAAGTTCTAGTGGGGCCTTCTAAGGTCTAGCATGGGAACATGCTCCCTCAGTAGAGTTGTCTGGTGGACTGTTCATGAAGGCTGAACATAGTTCCCCAGTTCCAAATTCGACAGTTCTGGCCATAGTGCCACATCCTCTCCCCCACTGAACACCATACTGCCCCACTGAGAGAAATTCGCACTGCCTTCAGCTACAACCTAATTGTGCCCGCTATAAACACTTGAATGTGGCTCAATTCAAATTATGCACTTGACAAGAATAATATGCTGCCTAAAAAATAAAACACAGTAAAAGCAAACACTCATAGGGAATGCAAGATTAAGTAAAGCATGTGAATTGTAAGCAGAAACAACATGCTTACCTTAACGATCTCTCACTCACTATTCATAAATCAGCGAGTTGTTTTTCCTGGAAAGTTAAGGACATGACTACAGGGCCCTGAAGGGAACTGTTTCACTGCCCATTGCTAATATATTCTTACAAAACGTAAGCAGTATGCTTTAAAAAGATCACATCCATAAATACAGAGCTTTGGTACACATTTTGTTTTCCAATCCACCCATCAACCAGGTATTGCAATACATCCAGGAATGGTGCACTTCCCCATCTGGGGACAACAATGCTGTTCAAAGAAGAGAAAACAAAAGTAGGCTACACTGCAAAGTCTGTAAAGTGAGGCTGATGTGTTTGGATGTGAATAAAACCAATCTGGCCACTTTGCAACCACTCTGTCTTGCTTTATTTAGTTATGTACTTATTTTCCATATTCAAACCCATTTATTTCTCTCCTTCCCGAAGCGGCACTTTGGAATACAAAAATGTCAGAAAAAGGGCATTACCCGCCAGAGAGTTTTTCTTTTTTGGATCCATTTCACAGGGAAGCAACTAAATGAAAGAAGGAAAGAGAGGTTGTGCACTGTTTCTTCAAGTCGCGGTTTTCAGTAAGTTAGGAGCAAAACAGAACAACAGTGAATAATAGGGAGTTGGGGGCAGCTGCCAGCACAGAAAAGAAGAGGACATTATCTGTGTCTGCTCGGGGCAGTAAGGAAGGGACAGAGTCCTTTTCCTTCTCTGCTCGTCCACGAACGTCCACGAAAGCAAGCCAAGCCTTATCTGAATGCCTTTGCTATTTCTGCCGTCATGGGGCACAGTTTTGAAAAGAAAAAGTAGGGGAACGGAATATTTTTAATAAAAGAAGTAGGGGCAAGCCGTGCCCTTCCGATCCCACCCACTTCGACCACTGGTTTTGACATAGGTCAGCGCAGCACGATTCTTGTGGTGTTGCCTTACACCAAAAGCTTACACATGAGGCGCAGAGGGACTTATTTATGAAGGCCTTGCGCTGCTGTTTGCATCACTTTTCAGTTACGCTGCAGCAGCGTAATAAATGCACCACACTGCACCCTATTTGCTAAGTGACGCATCTTGGCAGATACGTCACTTTGTAAAGGCCTGTCCTACATTATACCTGCGTCAGGTATAATGTATGCAGGGTGGGCGTTCCCCCCATTAAAAAGCCTCGCCGAAGTGGCACAGTGAAGTTTAGGACATTTCACTGCGCCACTTCTACGATGTGGCTCAGTCACAATTCTTACGCCTGCTTCAAGCAGGCATAAGGAGTGATGCAGGGCTTTTCACATGGGACTTGCCCATGTGTAATGACGCATTGCTGGATTTGCGTCAGTTATACGACACACTCCAGCGATGCATTATTATTGTGCCACTAGATAAGTCAGGGTTCCTGACATATCTGTTATGTACTTGCGCCATTGTCTAAATATGGCACATTCATTGTGTCGCAAGGATGTCGCTGTGAAAAGTGATGCATCGTTGTTTTTGCCCAGCGATGCACCACTTTTCATAAATGAGGCCTTCAATAGCATTGGTGATAAGCAAAGCCCAGAGGTACTCGAGGCATTCATGTTTCCCTTAATGCACGTGCTAAAGTTTTCATTTTTATGTCTAGCCTAGCGTTGCAGTGCATGCGCTGCTCGCTCTCCGAGATCTTTTGTCATCAGGTTGCTTTTGGAAGTGTGGTTGGTGACCGTCCTGTCTCCATTAGGCCCCGCCTAAAGGAGACAGGACGGACTCGTCATCTGTTGCTCGTCATGCACGCTGCATCTCTCTCTCACGGCATCTCTTCGATGGGTTGGGCCATTTCTGGCAGTCTTTGGTCAAGGCTGGCGATGCGACTGGAGCCACACCCTCCCGCCCTGGACTTTTCCTGCATGTTTCTCGGCCTGACGTCTCGGCTGAACTTTGATGAGTGTTTGTCCCGCGGCTCTTCCTCGTGCGTGCTCTTCAGAGACTGGAGCTGAGCTGTTTTTCCCGCGGCTCTCACTCATGCGCGCTCTTCAGAGCGGGCACTGCCTATCCGGTTTGTGAAACAGGAGACTGGCGCTGGGCTGCTGAAGGCTTGAGATCTGTCGGGCTTTGTCTCTTAGTGCTTGTATGGCCACGGTCTGTGCCCCCTCCTAGGCATATGGTAGCCTCCTCGGAGAGAAGTGCCATTTGCCTCTGGTTAAGGGGTAACGTTATTGCATTCTCCAAGAGATGAGGTAGCTGCTGTCGTAAGATAGGTTAAGTTGTTGTCACATCTGCAGAGTATAGTTTCATGCGACTTGCAGGGCCTCTGAGAAGACAGCCGTAACTAATTGATGTGATACTTTAATTGTAGTGTTACGCTTGTCTGCGGCTACAGAAGTTGTGTACTCCTATAGACCAGCACTGGATTGATTGTCTCCACAGAGTGATGTACTGTGTTTCCAAAGTTGTACATTAGAGTGATTATCACAAGTGTTATTGTGACCCTTGTGGAAGGCTTTGAGTATTTTATGTTGTTTCTCACACACACAGTATCTACATACACATGAGAGTGCGTATCGCCTCCTATGAGTGAAGTAGTCTGCTCTTCCATGTATGGTTTGGAATAATTGTGTCCTTTGTGTAATATGATCTCAAGATGGGAGAACAGTCAAGATTCCTCTTGCAATCTATGTGAGAATCTAAGAGTATAATGTCTCCTATGCTCAGCATAGCATCTTGTAACAGGCAACAACTTGAGCATTTCTTTCTCTGTGGGATGTGATCTAACCCTCAGATAGAATATAAAACATGTGTTTCTTTAAGTGCTTGGAAGACTGCTTTTGTCGCATGCAAAGAGCAAAGCGGGCACAGAAAGGTCACACAAGGTCACTACAGCATACTTCCCAACTCCAATCTGATGTCTTTATTCTTGCTACCTTCCTGCTATGAATTGTGAATCCTACAAAAGGGGGAATTTTACCTATGCCTCTTTTACTGATTGAAACAATTAATGCATTACGAAGGGTAAACCACTGTTTATTAGTTCACCCAGACATTCGATTTATGTCATTTACTTTTTGAATTATAAAACATTAAGCATTTGAAGACAGAGAGAGAACATTATCAACTTCACATTAAGCCATACATCATTGTTGAAAAGCATAAAACAATATATACAATTAATGTGTAGGGGGATAAACATACAATACGAATGTGCATTCAGAAAAAATTAAATTGTCATTAAACAGTTGCCAAAACAGTACAAAAAGAAATATGATTGACCCATCCATTGATTTAAAGGGGGTTAACCTTATTTACTACCACCCAAACATTCCTGTCACAATGTTGCTGAAATTCATGTTATTTAACACCAGGAATGTAATAAATGCCGATAGCGAAATTTGCACAAGTGAAACAACTTAATGCAGACGCGTTTCAAGTCCTACTGTATTGATCACAGGACTCTCTTCAGGGCAGGATAAATGTATCCACAGGAACTGTTTAAGGAAAAAGAAAAAGGGGGAATATTTTCAAGAGAGTCATCCTCTCGTTGAGTCAAGATTACTTTTAAGAAAAACGGATCGAAAGATGCAGCATACCTTATGAGACCAGAAATTTACTGGTCTTTTAAGAATCTTTTAAGAATGTCATCAAGAACCGAGGGTGTCAACCTGCAGAAGAGTGAGAATGTCATTTAAGTATATTGAATCAAGAGTGGAGACTGCCCCCAAGTATGTGGGCCGAGTAAACATTTACTGGTTTTACCTTTGATTTTGGTACGTCCGAGTGGAGCTCGAAAGAGCCAGTAAAGTAAAAATCCAATGTCAAGTGCTCTTTATAAATCTGAAAAAATAATGTTTATGCGAAGTTTAATACAAAGTCTACACAAGAGCACTGCCTTACACACTGAGAGCCACAGAGACAAAACGGCAAATGGCTTACTTGTTCGAGGAAGTGAATTAGGCAAGGGATAATTATTTTTCTCAAGTGTCCATACAAATTTTGTCCTGTAAAAAACAACGCGAGGAATTCAGTAATTTCTTGTTTTGGAAAAGAGAAACTGAGTCTGCACTGAATACAAAAAACGGGGCGTCTTACCGAGAGTTGTCACATTTGACGCAGTATATTTTCTTGTTCTGAAACGCCAGGAGCGGGAGGAAGTAACCTTTATTGCATGCCCGAAATTTGGTCCTGAAAGAGACCAACGTATGCGGTTCAATAGTTCGGCTCGATGTTTGGAACAGGGCACGCGTCTGTACTAAGGTGCGGGGCAAACGAGTCTTACTGTTAGTTGACCACCTTGACGCGATGTCAGTATCTGACGCCAGCGGTTTGGAGCAACAGCGTCCAGCCGCAACTGTGGTAAAACAATCCACAGATCCGTCACATGATGTGACCAACCAATCAAGCATGTCGAAAAACATGCAATATGGCATCTATGGATTATGGGAATTGTAGTTTTCATATGTGTCGGGTTGTGATTCCGTACTTGAGCCGGTTTCTAAATACATTGATTTTTTCCTAAAATCATTCCTACCGCAGGTTAAGTCATATCTCAGGGATACAACTGATTTCATCACCAAAATAGAAGGACAACCATTCAATGAGGAAGTACAAATGATGGTGACCTTAGATGTTGCTTCACTTTACACCCAAATCCATCAAGATGAGTCGATGCAGGTGTTAGAATTATACCTTGATCAACGGGAGAGACCACATAAGGTGCCCACCTCATTCATTCTATCATTGGCGGAAATCACATTACGCAGCAACTATTTTAAGTTTGAGAATGCAATTTTTGTTCAAATCAAAGGCATCGCCATGGGCTGCCCCTATGCACCTGAGATGGCGGTACTATATATGGCGCAGTATGAAGAAAGATTCATATATAACAATAATCCATTTTCTGGTCATATAAATCAATGGTTAAGATACATTGACGACGTCTGGCTCCTGTGGCAGGGGAGCCAGACTGAGCTCGACCAGTTCTACAATTGGCTACACTCAAGACACATTGACATCAGCTTTTCAATAGAATCTAGCAAAAGCAAAATGACTTTCCTTGACATCACAGTAGGCATTCGCGATGAGAGCCTTACAACAACTTTACACAAAAAAGCAACTGACAGAAACACCATCCTCCATTATAAAAGCTCGCATCCACAATGTTTGAAAGAAAATCTTCCTTTAGGACAAATGTTGAGAATAAGGCGAAACTGCACGGATCCGGCAGATTTTGAACACCATGCAACACATTTTTGTGCTGAAATGGCGAAAAGGGGTTACCCAAAAAAACTTCTGAATCATTCAAAGAAACGCGCGAGATTCACCCCTAGGGAAAATCTCCTTCAAAAAAATGAAAAAGGTGAACTCAATAAACTGGTGTGTGTTACAACCTTTGGGTCACACACAAACCAATTCAAACGCATTATTTTGAATAATTGGCACCTATTGGAAAATTTAGAACATCCGTTGGAAAAAACCCATTTTTGCCATGTGCAAGAATAGGAGCATTGGCCAACAATTGATAAAAGCAGACAGCTACATTCCTAAGCAGAGGAGTGATTTGATAACTCAGTGGAATTTAAAACCTATACACGGGCATCATAAGTGTGGCAACTGTGTTTCATGTTCAACTACATTAGAAGGTAATGTGTTTGACCATGACGGGGTCAAATGGAAGCATGAGATGTTTACGAATTGTAAGACCAAGAATGTAATCTATGCCGTGGTGTGTCCCTGCAACAGAGTGTACATTGGAAAAACTTGCCAATCAGTAAATGTACGAATCACGCAACATCGTTCAAGAATCAAGAAAAAAGTAGTATCTGCACCCATGGTTGAACATTTTTTGAGCAACAACCATGGGGAAAATGATTTCAAGAGGACAGTTCTTTCATGGGTTGATCCTAAACATCAATCACCAAATATTGAGGCTGCACTTTTGTGTAAAGAGGCATACCTCATCATGAGATTCAACAGTGTAAATAATGGCCTGAATTGTTTGAGTGAGGTAAATAGGATATAACTCCTTCTTACACTTTAACAAAATCCCAATGTCGCTCTTTCTTAAAAAACATAAGTTTCCTATATGAAAACTACAATTCCCATAATCCATAGCTGCCACATTGCATGTTTTTCCACATTCTTGATTGGTTGGTCACATCATGTGACGGATCTGTGGATTGTTTTACCACAATCGCACCTGGACGCTGTTGCTCCAAACCGCTGGCGTCAGATACTGACATCGCGTCAAGGTGGTCAACTAACGGTAAGACTCGTTTGCCCCGCACCTTAGTACAGACGCGTGCCCTGTTCCAAACAGCGAGCCAAACTATTGAACCGCATACGTTGGTCTCTTTCAGGACCGAGTTTCGGACATGCAATAAAGGTTACTTCCTCCCACTCCTGGCGTTTCAGAACAAGAAAATATACTGCGTCAAATGTGACAACTCTCGGTAAGACGCCCCGTTTTTTGTATTCAGTGCAGACTCAGTTTCTCTTTTCCAACACAACAAGGCAAATTACTGAATTCCTCACGTTGTTTTTTACAGGACAAAATTTGCATGGACACTTGAGAAAAATAATTATCCCTTGCCTAATTCACTTCCTCGAACAAGTAAGCCATTTGCCGTTTTGTCTCTGTGGCTCTCAGTGTGTAAGGCAGTGCCCGTGTGTAGACTTTGTATTAAACTTCGCATAAACATTATTTTTTCAGATTTATAAAGAGCACATGACATTGGATTTTTACTTTACTGGCTCTTTCGAGCTCCACTCGGACGTACCAAAATCAAAGGTAAAACCAGTAAATGTTTACTCGGCCCACATACTTGGGGGCAGTCTCCACTCTTGATTCAATATACTTGAATGACATTCTCACTCTCCTGCAGGTTGACACCCACGGTTCTTGATGACATTCTTAAAAGATTCTTAAAAGACCAGTAAATTTCTGGTCTCATAAGGTATGCTGCATCTTTTGATGCGTTTTTCTTAAAAGTAATCTTGACTCAATGAGAGGATGACTCTATTAAAAATATTCCCACTTTTTCTTTTTCCATAAACAGTTCCTGTGGATACATTTATCCTGCCCTGAAGAGAGTCCTATGATCAATACAGTAGGACTCGAAACGCGTCGGCATTAAGTTGTTTCACTTGTGCAAATTTCGCTATCGGCATTTATTACATTCCTGGTGTTAAATAATATGAATTTCAGCAACATTGTGACAGGAATGTTTGGGTGGTAGTAAATAAGGTTAACCCCCTTTAAATCAATGGATGGGTCAATCATATTTCTTTTTGTACTGTTTTGGCAACTGTTTAATGACAATTTAATTTTTTCTGAATGCACATTCGTATTGTATGTTTATCCCCCTACACATTAATTGTATATATTGTTTTATGCTTTTCAACAATGATGTATGGCTTAATGTGAAGTTGATAATGTTCTCTCTCTGTCTTCAAATGCTTAATGTTTTATCATTCAAAAAGTAAATGACATAAATCGAATGTCTGGGTGAACTAATAAACAGTGGTTTACCCTTCGTTATGCATTAATTGTTTCAATCAGTAAAAGAGGCATAGGTTTAATTCCCCCTTTTGTAGTATTTAAAGGCCCAACCCACCCTCTTTCCGACAGGGTCAAAACCCTCCTTTTCTTCGACTGAATTGTGAATCAGCACTGCCCCACTTGTGTATCAACCATTGCACCTCTGCCCTGTTGCACGCGCAGTCCCTGCAGCGTTTACTGGCTCATTTATTGTGTTCTGTTCTAAAACTACCACCATCCAGGCCCTTCCTTGTATGAAGGGCTGATAGCACTCCCCTCTGTCCTGCACTTTTTGATTTGCAGTGAGGCTTTTTAGTCCCCTCCCTGTCTCCTTTCCTGCTCGCCCTCCAGGACTAGAGATGATGCCGTGGTTTATCTACATGCTGCACACGACCTAATATATATTTTTAAGCAGCGTAGCACGGCACGCTTCATCTTATTTTTTTTTAAACAGCGTGGCACGCCGCGCTGTATATTGAGTGTATTTTAAATATTGTGGCCTGCTTCAGCTTCAACAAGGAGGGACCCAGGGGTAGCTGGTGGCAAGCCGGTCTCTTCCTGGGTTGTTTCGCGCAAGGGAGCAGGCCACCAGGTGCTGGGGGTTTAGGATGATTAGTGAGGCGGTGGGCTTGTGGGCCTGGAAGGGCGGGAAAGGCACTGTGTCCGTGGGAGGCGGGAGGCAGAGGTCTGCAATTTTGTTGTCCCGCGTTTCGCAGCGCCATTTACTTTGGTCGCTGGGCTTGTTTGGTCTAACGGCATCTGCAGAAGTGAGGGAGGCTATCCGGGTGCTTTCCGCCGCGGGCAGAGACTACCTGCTGCAGCCTGGAGTCCCTGGAGAAGCGTGGGTGGGGCTCGCGTGCTCCACCTGGAAGGCTGCTCGAGGAGTAATTAAGGCGGTGGCTGCCTGCTTGTCCCCGCAGCCAGAGGAGGAAGATGAACGTTCCACTGCCATGCCTGTTGGCGCAGAGCAAGGAGAGGCAGTGTTCGCAGTGGAACCTATTGACCCCCCCGCTGTGATATCCGGTCCCGCGAAGGTATGTGCGGCTCCTCTAATGGTGGAAGGCAGGAGTGTGGCAGCCGGTGGGAGACGGGCGGTCCTTGGGTCGGGTCTCCAAGCTGCGGGTGGAGCTATGGGTCGGGCTGCTCTCCGTGGGAATTTTGGTATGCGAGGGAGGCTGAGGGAGAGCGCTGAGGTGCTGGTTGCCTCTCTAAGCAGGCTGCAGGAGCCTAAGAGTGAACAATGAGTCCGGCAGGCTGGTTTTCAGTGGCCTGGGGATGTCAAGTTGATTACCGTGCATGGGCAGAATTATTTACTGAGCCCTGCTTCGATGTTGCCCAGTTTCTCCAACACAGCTGTGCCCCTGGAACCCCTGTGGTTAGATCCGTGGGTCGGTTGGCACACATGGGTGGGAATTTGCACGCAGCTATGGTTATGTCAGGGAAGGCTCCCTGCACTGCAGAGGTGGTATTGCAGGCTGGTGTAGGAGTACATGGGGAAGCCTTGCTGCTGCCCATATGGCCACAGCCAATAAAGGAGCCAGGGCCCACTGTTTCCATTGGTGGTGCAGCATGCCTGGTGGCACAGCAATCAGACAGTCCAGTCTTGGTGTCAGGTCCTCCTGGAGTGAATTTTGGTGTCACCACACAGAAGGTAGTTCAGGACCCCCAAGGAGGCCAGCGGTATGGGTAGGTTTGGGTGGAGAGTCGGCAGCGATGGATGGTGGCACAGTGGGGGTTTCAAAGGGGACTTTAGGAGCGGAGTAGTCAGGTCTGTGAGGTTTGAAGGGCAAGGGTCCAGCCTTGTCTGAAAGGAAGGTGGCTGGCAAAAGGAAGCTGCCGGCTGAGCATGCTGCGGCTCAGTCAGGGGGGCTGTTCAAGGGAGGGAGAACTGGAGCGGATTTCCTTTCCAATACAGGCAACACAACGGGTCAAAAAGATATACAATGGCAATTTTATGATGGTAGGTTGGTGATGGGGAGATGCCTGGGGGAAGTAGGAATTATGTTGGCTGCGGGGAAGCATTGGGATTTGATGCTGACAGTGATGACCTGGAAGAGGGTGAAGTGAGAGATGGGGACTGTGGGGATGATGGTACAAATGTTTTGGCTCCGGTGATAAAGGAGAAGAGGCGTGTCTTGGGGAAAACCTGTGAGTTTAGTCTTTTGCAGACGTCAAGTGTGGACCGAGCAATTTGACGGGAATCGTCACCTATCAATAAACAACAGGATGACCCCCTGGCTTTTCACAGGAGAGCATCGCAGTTGCCAAAAGGTAAGGCAGGATGCTGGTCTGTTTGGCAACAAGGGGGTCCATTGCAAAAGTCTACCAGGCCTATTGGTATTGGGGGGAGATGATTTTGGATAAAGTTCATGATGGGACGATGCCTACAGGGCATTCACAGGAAGGGGTAAAGGCGGGTGGGGCCACAGAAAAAGTTGGGCAGGGACCCAAGGAGGGGGAACCAGACAAACAGGAGGCAGTAGAGGAGGATGAAAGCATACATAAAAAAATGCCTTAAATAGGGATTGGTATGCCTTTAGGCTCTCATGTGTTGGACAAGACCAAGAGCAGAATTTGGCGTCATGAATTTGGAGATGTTTTTAAATTGTTACATTTTGATATTCAGGCCAAGGAAGGGTCAAAGGAGGAGGAGTGGGAGTTAGCCAGACGAACTAGGGTCCCCAAAACGATTGAGAACTGGACATCTGCCTTTCTTATATATGCTAGTATCTATTGTGAAAAACACCAGAATAGACCAGTAGCCATGTTTAAGTATTTGGATATTATAAGAAAAGCTCAGAGTTACTTTGGGGGTTATGCATGGCTCTCATATGATGATGAATTCCGAGCTCGCATGAGCATTTTTCATGATAGACCATGGGGTGATGTGGACTCGGAGTTATGGCTGCAATGGATGGCGTCTTCTCAGCCGCCTGCTACTACTCACACTGCAAGTGGGTTGCCAGTATCTTACCTGCCCTTTCAATACAGCAGTTTTTGGGGCCTGTTGGAATTTCAACAGAGGTTTTTGCAGTAGGCAGTTTTGTAGGTACAAGCATGAGTGCTCCCAATGTGGAGGCAGACATCCCCTCATGCAATGTTTCCCCGGCCTGAGATTTGGTGATCAGGGACGGGGGCAGAGGGGAAGAGGCCAGGCTCTTCAGTTTGTCCCAAAGGGCTCATAGACCCATTAGGTTGGAGGTATTGGAGCAGTGGCTGGCACCATATCCTGATGCTGTAAGTAGATTGTTTTGGGGTTTCAAAGATGGATTTAAGATCAGTTACCAAGGTCCCCGCCAGAGCCGGTGGTCAGACAACTTGAAGTCTGCTAAAGAATTCCCTCAGGTTGTTCAGCAGAAGTTACGGGCCGAAGTCGAAGCAGGCAGAGTTGCTGGTCCTTTTGTTCATTGTCCCATGCACAACTTGATTGTTTCTCTTCTGGGGGCGGTGCCTAAAAAGAAAAGCTGGGGAGTTCCGTTTGATACACCACCTGTCTTGGCCCGAGGGCTTCTCTATCAATGACTTCATATCACCTGAAGATTCTAGTGTGTCGTACGCCTCGTGGATGATGCATTAATGTTGGTGAGATCAGCGGGAAGAGCGGCACAATTGGCAAAAAGTGATATAAAGTCTGCATTCTGGCTTCTGCCTATTCATCCTTCTGATTTTGGTCTTCTATGTATGCAATTCCAGGGAGCGTTCAATGTGGATAAAGTTTTGCCTATGGGGTGTTCGGTATCCTGTGCGCTATTGGAAACCTTCAGCACTTTCTTACAGTGGCATTTTACTTGCATTACTGGTCACAAGCTCATTTGTCACTATTTATACTATTTATTGTTCATTGGTGTTCAGAATTCAGGACAGTGTCAAAAAGCGTTACACATTTTTCAAGGCATGGCTCAGGAGCTTGGTGTGCCGTTGGCAAATGACAAAAGTGAAGGTCCTAGTATAAGACTGACCTTTTTTGGGATTGAAATAGACACTTTGGAAATGGTGGCGAGATCGCCAGTGGAAAAAGTACGGGACATTTCAGCCTTTTTGTCCTCAGTGTTGGAGGAGCGTAAACTGGAGCTCAGGAAGGTGCAGAAATTATTGGGATACCTGAATTTTGCATGTAGGGTGGTTAGAGCTGGGAGAACATTCTGTAGGAGGCTTGGTATGTCATTGTCTGGGGCATCTTTCCCACACCATAGAGTACGCATTTCAGCAGTAATCAGGGCAGATCTGAACACATGGCTAACATTTCTAAAGGACTTCAATGGCGTATCTTAGTTTTTTGCGGACGAAGATATGATTTGGCAAATGCAGGTTTACACTGATGCTTCTGGTGCTAAAGGCTTTGGCATATTCTGGGAGGGGCGGGCGTGCGCCGAAGGATGGCCACTGCATTGGCAGCGGCAGGGTAGCAGCATCGCCTTCTTACAGCTGTTTCCTCTACTGGTCGCATTGTAAGTCTGGGGCGAGGAATTCCAGAATAAAACAATTTTGTTCCATGTTGACAACTTGGTGGTGGTTGAGTTGATCAACAAGCAAAAGGCCGAAGATTTGAGAGTGTTCAGGTTGTTACGTGCTATCATGCTCAAGTGTCTACAGCTGAACATTATTTTTAAAGCGAGACATATTCCAGGAGTCAATAATTGTATAGCGGACGCTCTGTCTTGTTTTCAGTGGGAGGAATTCCGCAGGATGGCTCCTGGGGCAGAGCCCAACAAGACTCAGATCCCACAGTGTATCTGGGCCTGGGGGGAATAGGAATTGTCGAGTTGGTTGAGAAATCAGTAGCAGATTCCACGAGAAGAAGCTATCAACAAGCCTGGAACGAGTTATTGCGTTATGGTAACAGGTTTACTACACATGGGTGGATGGTTGATGAGGAACAGTTTTTGTTGAGGTTTGTTTTACACCAGATAGAGAAAGGTCTTTCCCACACTACTATTTCTGGCAAATTGGCTGGCATTTCTTTTTATGGGCAGTTGAGGTAGGGGTGGGATCCAGTGGGGGGGGTACTAGTGAGATAGGTTATTAAGGGGCTAGGTAGGGAACAGGCTGTTAGCAAACAGTTGCACAAATCAGTTTCTTTTGAGTTGCTGCAAAAGATGTTGTTGCAGTTGCCCTCTTGCTGCTATGATGAGTTTGAGTGTGGCAAGTTTAGGTTATGTTTTTTGTGGTTGTTTTCTGGGGCATTTAGGGCCTCAGAGTTACTAGGCTTAGGGAGTTGGACAGGCATACACAGTTTTGAAGTTTTTGTTGAAGACCAGAGGTTGCGAATTTGGTTGAGAGCTTCTAACACTGACCAATTGGGCAGGATAAAATGGGTTTTCTTGAGCAAAAGTGGTCTGTATTTTTGTTGTTCTGTCTCAGAATGGGAGGTTTTCCAGGTTTCCTCTTTTTTTTCGCACCTGGGTACATATTTTGTCATGCACAGGGGAGATCGATTTCAATTGCTCAGTTGGTGGCGGTGTTGAGGAAGGTGCTCATAAGTTTAGGTGAGAATCCACTGCATTTTGGAACGCACTTCTTCCGCATCGGAGCAGCAACGGAAGCTGCAAGATTGGGGAGGTCTTGGTGAGACATATGCAGGATTGGGAGGTGGAGGTCCAGATGTTGTGAAAAGTATTTTAGGAAATGATTTCCGTGCTTCCTTTTTTCCATGGTTAATCTTTGTTTTTCTATCTAGGTCCGCTTCAAAGGCTTGTAAATTTTAAAAGGACAGCTTGGATAGTAGGACACTCCTTCGTAAAATGGGCAGCTGTTTATGCTGAGCAACAGATTTGTGGGAGATTGCTTGGACTCACAAGTGTTAACCATGAGGTTACATGGAATGGGAAAGGGAAAATGCGTTGGGGGGGGTTGTTTCCGGTGTTGTCTCTGAAGTGTACTACGGGGGGGCCATCCGGATTTACTGGTCATTCAACTCGGCAAGAACGATCTCGTGGACTTATATGGCCTGACTCTGATCAAATTAATGAAATTGGATCTGTTCATCATCAAAGACAAGTGGGTGAGCACAAGAATGGTTTGGACGGAATTCATATCCCCGGCTGCATTGGAGAGGAGTAGGAAACCATGCAGCTTTAGACAAGGCGAGAAGGAAACTTAATAGAGCCATGCAACTTTTCGGTGGAGACATGGGGGTTAACGTTTTGTGTACACACAAAAGGGGTGGGTAGAGTAAATAATAACACCATATATACTAATACGGTGGGGAATAGAGCTAGCCCCAATAGGGCAAATCACTCTATTTGAAAAAACTGCCCTCACTCACATACCGAGGTATGTGACATGCTCCATCATTGGGCCTGCTTACAATACGCCCTGGTGTACCCCACACAGGACGGAGCATAAGGGAGGGGGAAATACATTTCTCTTAACACAACATATAGTCAAACAAACTGAACAAACACAACACTTAACACATCCAATGAGGTGAAGATAGTGCAAACACCAAGTGTTTCCAACCGAAAAGTGCGACAAAGAAATTGTGCAGTATAAGGAGTGATATTAAAACTGATTAAAGGTGTCAACCAGAATACAAACTTTATTAGACTTTACTTGGCACCTCTACCAGGATTAAAAAATAAGTGAACAGAGGATGGGAAAATGCCTTCAGGAGATAATTAGGAACCTCAAGGCTTCCCTCCTACCACTGCCAGAGTCAACATGTTTCGACCGCTCTTGTTGCGCCTGTATGGTCACTCCGGTCTTCGTCAGGACCGTCGCATTCGGTTTCTCTCAGGATTCCCCCGTAATTCGGAAAAAAATTATTAACCCAACAGGGAGGTAGGTCCCATTAATCCATACCAATCCTGTGTAATGTATTGAGAGTATCCTCTTAAGTGCGGGAAAACAATCACTGTGGCAAAGAAAGAAGAACAGAAAGGGCGGATAAGGAACCCTTGTGTATATCCACCCATTCAGACTTTCAGTATTGCACGTTGTTTTTGGCCACTAAGCGGTGTGTCTAGTGTTGTTTGGGAAGCCCCGAATGCAGTGTCATGCATAGGCTACTTTCACACAAAGATTTTTATTAATAGTACCTATGTAGTCTAATGTAAATAAGGCATTCATACCTTCTACTAGACCATTTCTCTGCCTATTTGCAGACACCTGTACCAAGTACCTAGTAATACTGCAAACAGCTCCAAAGCCATTTTAAAACAGCAATATCCAGCTGTAACTGTTGTAATTACCCCACTGTGGGTTATTAGTAAAGCATCCGCCAACCTCTTGGCAGTTCGAATGATTAACACGAGCCAGTCTCTGGTGCATTTCCATGACACCAGAGCCCAGTCCCGTCTGAATTCCTCATCATCCAGGAAAATTAAGGGCTCATTGGTCACAAGCAAGCCCCTAGGTATTGTGGGGACCCTGTCATTACGAGGGTGGAACGCTTCTGGCATAAGCGATTTTTCACTTGTTAACGAGGGCCGCCTGAGCGAACTATTGCGAGGGGGGATCGCTTCTGGCATAAGCCGGTTTTCACTCAATAACGAGGACCATCAGAACGGACTAGGACACGAGAGTGTACCAATATACACGAGGGGGTTGTATCTTTCACCTTACATTTCCCTCATCATTTACTTACAGATTGTGTTCTTTGGCGTCCTGTACACCGGACACCAGTACGAGTATATTTCACTAATAAACTCGGTAAGTGAAACGTCTGTTTTTAACATCCACAGTGGGGTAATTACAACAGTTACAGCTGGACATTGCTGTTTTAAAATGGCTTTGGAGCTGTTTGCAGTATTACTAGGTACTTGGTACAGGTGTCTGCAAATAGGCAGAGAAATGGTCTAGTAGAAGGTATGAATGCCTTATTTACATTAGACTACATAGGGACTATTAATATTTTTTTTTGTGGGAAAGTAGCCTATGCATGACACTGCATTCGGGGCTTCCCAAACAACACTAGACACACCGCTTAGTGGCCAAAAACAATGTGCAATACTGAAAGTCTGAATGGGTGGATATACACAAGGGTTCCTTATCCGCCCTTTCTGTTCTTCTTTCTTTGCCACAGTGATTGTTTTCCCGCACTTAAGGGGACACTCTCCATACATTACATAGGATTGGTATGGATTAATGGGACCTACCTCCCTGTTGGGGTAATAATTTTTCTCCGAATTACGGGGGAACCCTTAGAGAAACCGAATGCGACGGTCCTGATGAAGACCGGAGTGACCATACAGGCGCAACAAGAGCGGTCGAATCATGTTGACTCTGGCAGTGGTAGGAGGGAAGCCTTGAGGTTCCTAATTATCTCCTGAAGGCATTTTCCCATCCTCTGTTCACTTATTTTTTAATCCTGGTAGAGGTGCCAAGTAAAGTCTAATAAAGTTTGTATTCTGGTTGACACCTTTAATCAGTTTTAATATCACTCCTTATACTGCACAATTTCTTTGTCGCACTTTTCGGTTGGAAACACTTGGTGTTTGCACTATCTTCACCTCATTGGATGTGTTAAGTGTTGTGTTTGTTCAGTTTGTTTGACTATATGTTGTGTTAAGAGAAATATATTATTTTTCCCCCTCCCTTATGCTCCGTCCTGTGTGGGGTACACCAGGGCGTATTGTAAGCAGGCCCAATGATGAAGCATGTCACATACCTCGGTATGTGAGTGAGGGCAGTTTTTTCAAATAGAGTGATTTGCCCTATTGGGGCTAGCTCTATTCCCCACCGTATTAGTATATATGGTGTTATTATTTACTCTACCCACCCCTTTTGTGTGTACACTATAGGTCTCTGGGGGTTTGGGGTGGCAGAGTTTAAACTTATTTTGACCCTCGCCCCTCCTTTGTGATTGTAGGTTAACGTTTTGTCTCATCTAAATATACAGAGTATTGAGGGGCATCATTTTCGTGCAGATGGGGTCCACATGTCACAGACGGGGCAAGCATACTGGAATTTCGGGATTTGATTGCTCAAATATGGAAGGAAAATATATGGTGCTCTAGCAGACGTTCTGAAGGTTCTCCTTGGTGGGGCAGGAAAACCCTGTCCGGTTTTCCTGGTTGGCGGAATGTCCTGGGGTGTGGGCAGCCTGGAGCAGATTTGTCCTCCTCAAAGGGGGGAGGTTGGGTACACAGTAAAAGGAAATGAAGGGGATCTCAACAGGAGTCAGTTCCTTCTGGGTTTGGTTGGGTTAACTTTGTGGTGGTTTGGGTTTTGTAGGCATGATAAGTTAAGCTTAGGGATTTGCTTTATCAGATAAATAGAAAAATGTTTTGGAGAAAATAATTACTTTGCACCTGTCTTAATAAAGTGGCCTTTCTTGCTAATAAAGAAGTTGTGGACAGTGATTTATTGCGCGAGGAGGGACCCAGGGGGAGCTGGGTGTGAGCCGGTCTCCCCCTGGGTTTTTTCGCGCAAGGGAGCAGGCCACCAGGTGCGGGGGGTTAGGATGATTAGTGAGGCGGTGGGTGCACAGGGTGGGAAGTTTATTAGTCGGGGCCTTGGAGAACCGCAGCCTTAAGGCCCGGTGGCGCAGGGTACGCCTGAAATCCCCGGGATTCACCTGCCTTGTCAAAACAGAGACACGGACTCTTTATCTGGCGTAGAAGATAGTATTTGTTAGCTGCAGCTACTACAGTGGTCTTAGAAGTCGTCGGTACAACGAGGTCCAAAAGAGACTGCCACTTAACTCTGTGGCACACAGGTTTATATACGATACAATACAATGCAAAATGCAATCACACAAGAGCATGAGCTATAGGCAAACGTTATAGACAATGTTTTAAGACTAAAGCAACTCACGTTTCCCGGTTCCGTTTGTCACTCGACCCCTTAAGTAAATTACAAATTAATCCACACAATTCGATTTACAAGTAGAGAAAACACAGCTGCTTTGTAGAAGGACAGTTGTGAAACAGGAGAATGCATGAGACATGTAGCGAAGGACAGCAGATAAGATAACTTAAAGGAAACAATGGTGTGAACCAATATGTAGTCCGGACGGGGATTAATCAGCTTAGACAGGAATTAGTGTACTCGGCCAGACCCTGACACTCGTTAGTAAACATAGGCAAAAAAGCCACCTAACACGCAAAGGCAGAAACAACAAAAACATCGCGTTCGCCGAGCTGCCTGAGTGAGGGCAACATAAAATGGCGGCGATCACAAAATGGAGGCTGAGCACGAACGAATTCGTACTTTACAGAACTTTCCTTTTGCCATTACTCAGGCAAAAACAAACCAACTCATGCTAATCTGAGTCGGAATCAACACTGATGTTCATAAAACCCTAAAGCTGTTGCTGCACCATCATTCTAATATTCTCTGTCTTCTGAGTAGCAGATTGTGGAACACATAAAGTAGCCAACCGGCCACAAACTGCAGGACCACATTGGACGCATAGACAACAAGAGAATATGATGGCCAAAATTGCTCCAAGGAACGTTAAGATCTTCCATCCCCAAGCTGACAATATTCCCCAAAACCATCCCATAAAAGACCAATCTCCTTCGTCCTGATGAATCGACTCGGACACCGTGTGCAATTTGGAAATGGCTTGGTATACTGCCGGAGCGTCATCTAGAATATAAATGCAGCAACTAGATCCGATCAATCTGCAGACACCTCCTCGGTCTGCTAAGATCACATCTAGCGCAATCCGATTTTGCAACGTCATAAGACGGTCAGCCTGAAGCTCTGCTGTAATGTTACCTATCGCACCTGCAGTAACATTAATAGTGGTCTCAACCACTCGAACCAGTTGCCTGATGTGTCTGCTGTTGACCATCGGGCCCCAAAAGGGAAGGAATCCTTTAAGGAAATCTCCTCCCTCTTGTTCTGCCGTGTCTTTGGCATCAAATACACCTCTGCTATGTCTAACTCTGTGGTGGTCTGACGGAGCCGTATATGTAGGGGGAAGGAGAAAAGCTATGTAACAAGTTCCAGAAAAGTTGGAAGGGAGCCATGTATAAGCTCGGTTGTTACAAACAAAATATGTTCCTTGAGACGGAACTAACGAAGGGAAATCAGGGGACGAGAAAATGTACGTGTATGAACATTTCTGTTTGATGTCAGCTTTCTTGCTGTTGACTTGGAGACAAAAATTACCTTGATGGGGTACAGCCCATACTGGAGAAGACTCACCCTTCTTAGTTTTGTCACCAGGGATAGAGACATAGTGGGTAACATTCCATCCGTCATAAGCTCTCTTCTCATCTAATGGAATCTTATTCTTCTCTATAATCTTAGCCACTACCACTATACCTTTAATCAAAGAGCTGTGACTGAAATCTAATTCATTCCCAGAAGTTCTTACAGGGCTTCTAAGTCTGTTGTGGTATGCGGCTGAAAACATTGTTAAATAGGCCCAAGCTGAACCTTCATATGAGAAAGGAAGAACCAGATATGGCATTCCCTTTTGTGTATTGTGTGGCAGAAGTCCGCACACCCAACAGTCAGTCATATTAATAGCCAACTGATGTTGGTGCAACAACTGAATAAACGTATTATTCATAAATGCGGCTCTCCTTATCTGTTCATGAGGGGGTAGAGTATGCATTTTGTGTGAAAAGACAGAAAGACGAGAAGGCAAAGAAGTTGAAGAATTAGCAACATTTCTTGATTGCAAAACATGTACGATCCAACCAGTGCAGGCTAATAAAATACACAAAAACATAAGAACACACAAAGTTACGCCAAATCAACTACGCAATAATTTACAATACTTTGATCTCACTTCCTGCTTTCTATTTTCCCTACCTATGATTGTTGTACCATCCATCTTTATCTAAAAAAATGTCGCTCACGGCAATCTTCCTTAATCACTCAGCTACTCACTTCTGTATATCCTGAGGCACTAGCCACTAACTAAAAAAACAAAAATCAGGTTACAGTCTGAGTCTCCTACCGTGACCCTGCGACGGAGACAGATGGCACATCTAATACTAATATCATATCAAAAAAAGGAAGCAAAAAGGACCCAAAAAGGAATGTCTTTAAGTAATAAAAAGTGTTCAAAATGTTCAGTTCTCTTTGTTAGCTCTCGGTCTTAAATTGTAACGTGTTTTGCTCGGCACGGTCTGATCCTTGAATAGAAATTCTGGATTGGTAGTGTCTATTCGACGATGCACAGGCACAGTGGCTTGAAGAATATCATCATCTGCTTTTTCAGACTGAGTCCCATAAATTTGAGCATCACTGAAAGGAACAAAACAAGGAACCGCTGCAGTATCCGATTCCCTTACACCACTACGAATCCACTGGTCGAAGCGTAATGGCAGTGGCACCTTTTTACAGTGCACACCATGCACCCAGTTACGCTTGCCAACCACTTTCACAGCCGTGCGGGTAACGAGCAAAACTTGCGTAGGCGCAGACCAGCGAGGCTCCAAGTTCTTAGTCCGTTGAAAATTCTTTATACAGACCCAGTCACCGGGCAAGATGGTGTGACCTGGGTCTGTGGTGGCCTCCGGCAAAACACTTTGTACCTGTTGGCGAATGACACTTAATTTAGTAGTCAAATCATGCAAATAATCAATTAACAGAGGATATGGTATGTCTGAATATCTTCTGGGGCGGGGGACGCCCCAAACATTAGCTGGGCGTTCAAATACCACTTCATATGGGCTAAGTCCCATGCGAGAATGCACAGTAGTTCTGGTTGACAAAAGAGCTAGGGGCAAAGCATCAGGCCAAGCAAGACCGGTACTGGCTTGAATCTTGGCCAGCTTAAGCTTGAGTGTACTATTGTAATACTCAACCAAACCCGCTGACTGTGGATGGTTTGCCGCATGGAATTTCTGTCTAATACCAAGACCAGAACATACTTTCTGCATAATCTGGCCCACAAATTCACTTCCATTGTCACTCCAGACAATGCGCGGCAAACCAAATCTGGGGAAGAACTCCTTAATCAACACTTTAGCAGTCGACACAGCAGTGTTATCTTTCAAGGGGTAGGCCTCTATCCAGCGGGAAAAGGCACATACCACCACCAGAACATACTTGAGGTTGTTGCAGCGATCCATTTGAATGTAATCGATCTGCAACACTTCAAAAGGATATGACGGGGGAGCAAAATGACCTGCCGGAGTTGGGGTACCCTTTCCTGGGTTATGCATTAGACAAACAATACAATGCTTAACCATATTTTCGGCACATTTCGGAATTCCTTCATTCTGCCATACTGGGGCCAAGAGCTTACATATGCCTTTTGCACTAATGTGAGCTGGACCATGAGCCACAGTCACGACCGGTAACACATAAGCGTCCGGTAACAACCATCGCTGATGTTCCGACAACTCCGTCCAACAACCCATCGAATCTAACATTCCCGTACTTTCTTTCCACGTACTCAATTCCTTCTCAGTAGCCTCTCCCTGAATCGTTTTCACACTGTCAATCGTGTCTTCACACATTCCAATTTCCCTAACCCAGTTTGCAGGAACGGCCACATACATTCGACTAGTGGTGTTTCTAGCTGTAGTTTTCGCTACCTCGTCTGCAAACGCATTTCCACGACCCACATCATCTGTGACTTTCTTATGTGCGCTGCACTTTATGATCGCTATTTGTGTAGGTAAGGTAAGTGACTCAAGAAGATCAGTCACTAACTGACCATGCTGAATCTTTGTCCCATGGGAGGTAAAGAATCCTCTTTCCCTCCACAACTTACCAAAACTATGTGCAACACCGAAAGCATACTGACTATCTGTGTACACATTCACTCTCTTTCCCTTCGACAACACACACGCTCTAGTCAAGGCTATCAATTCAGCTGCTTGGGCTGAATTATGTCCAATACGTGCCGTCTCAACAATTGTGCATAAGGTGGTGACAGCATAGGCAGAAGTAGTTTCTCCATTTGGAAGCTTAAAACAAGAACCGTCCACCCATAGGATCCCGTCCGGGCCCTTGAGCGGAGTGTCCTTTAAATCAATCCTACCCTTCGTTTCTTCTTCTGTTCGAAGAAAACAATCATGCTTTTCCTGATCATCTTTCTCATCTGGGAGTGGCAACAGTGTAGCTGGATTTAACGTATTACATCTTTAGATTTGTACATGGCTCCCTAGAAGTGTCAGCTCGTAACCAGACAAATGAGCACTTGTGAGATGCTGCGTCTTGTTGTATTTAGCAAGGTATCCACTGCATGTGGAACCCTAACAATAAGTGTGCTATCCAACACTTATCTGGCAGACTGTCTAATAGAAATTGCCGCAGCTGCCGTAGCTCTGAGACAACTGGGCAAAGCTTTAGCTACTGGGTGTAGTGTAGCGGAGAAATAGGCACATGGCCTCTGCTTATCTCCGAATTGCTGTGTCAAAACTGACAATGCGCAACCTTCTCTCTCGTCAGACAAATGATGCAACAACGCAACAGTCACACTTTTACACACATCTTCCGTTTCAGCAGCCACCAGTAAATCATCCACATACTGAATAAGCGTAGCACCTGGAGGCAAAGAGAAAGCATCAAGTTGAGACTTAAGAGCTTTACTATAGATGGAGGGACTCTTACAGTAGCCTTGAGGAGCTCTTTTAAATCGGAAACTTCGGCCACCTAGAGAGAAACCAAAGATGTCGCTACTTTCTTCAGCAATAGGAATACTAAAGAAAGCATTTTTCAAATCAATCACTGAAAACCAAGCTTCCGAAGCAGGAATCATTGTCAACAAAGCTGTAATGTCCGGAACAACAGGGAACTGTGGTACCACTATTTTATTGACTTCTCTCAGGTCAATAACAAATCGATAGACGGGAGGCTGTGAAGGATCCATTCTCTTAAGGATCGGAAGAACAGGACTGTTGCAAACATTGCCTCTCGTTTCTTCGACCAAACCTTTCTGAATAAAATCATCAACAATAGCCAACAGTGCTCTCTCTTCATCACTAGAAATGCGATATTGAGGAATGCTTGGCATTCTAACATTATCTTTAACTGTGACAACATATGATGGGATCGCAAGATGACCCACGTCATTCGGGCCCGTGGCCCAAAGACTTTCAGGGAGAGAAAGCAACTCGGGTGGAAACTGGTCTCGGGACAAATACATGGAAGACATCAATTTCTTTCCCAACGTAAGATGCACACCAGAAGGAGAACAATACAATGTTACATGCGGTCTCTTCAACAAATCCAGACCCAGCAAATTCTCACCACAACCAGTTGTCAGGATAAGTGAAGCATCCAAATCATAAGGACCAATCGAGACAGGCAAGGGGCAAGAAACCGGATTACGGACTGGGGCGCCAGAAAATCCCACAGAGGTATTCATTAAGCCAGACAAAGGTGCCCCAGGGAGTTTAGAATGAATGATAGAACTTCTCATCGCACCAGTATCCAAAAGAAACGGTTCTGAAAAACCCATAGTATTGACAGTGACATAAGACCCATTTTGATCTACTGGAATCAACACAACTCCCTTATTTCGTCCATGGCTGTCCTATTCAATCTGAAAATCGTCAGCCCTATCTTCAACATGATAATCATCATTGTAATACTGCGTGGACGGAACTGTCTGTTGCTCAAAGTAATTTGAGGTAGATGGGGGAAAAGAACGCTGCTCCTGAGAGGACGCACCTCGTCCTCTACCTCTAGATCCTGTCTGAAAATTACCACGACCTCGGGGAGCGGATATCCCATTATTATGCTGTAATAAAAACAGGCAACTATTCTTGAAATGTGCATCTTCCCTACAATATGCACATTGATTAGGACCTAACGAAGGTCGCGGCGTAAAATACTCAGGCTTCTGCAACAATCTCTGAAACTGTGGAGGCTGCTGAAACTGGGAAGGTTGCTGATGCTGATTTGAGCGAGGCGGATACGCCTGCTGTAAAAGAACCTTTGTTTTCAAATCTTTGTTTTTCTTCTCTTTTTCTCCTTCTCCTCCTTATCCCTATTCTCGTAATACTGTGCAGTAGCCAATATTTTAGCAGGGGAAGAGACAGCCCATGCACTTTCAGAACTCTTTAATTTATTCGATAACTCGGGAAGCAAATTATATACAAACGTGTCCACAAACAATCGCTGACCACCCTCTACACTCAAATCCTGACCACTCTGGTCAATAAACGTCTCTTCAAAATGAGTGAAGAAATCCGAGACGCTTTCATCTTTCTTTTGCTTGCATGCAGCCAGCTTATCCCAATTTACTCGCACCGGAGGCTTCATTGTCTTCATCAATTCAATTATTCTACCTGGAAGAGCCGTAATCAAATCCTCGGGTTTCGCACCACCCACCTGATTTGCATCCGCAGCTCTAATAGCAGCCCAATCACCACCTAATTCAGCCACATGATTTTCCTTATGAATCCATGCCCATATGCCTTGCGGAACAACATTTCCAAATAGCATATCAATGTTGGCCAAATTCATAATACAGGCGTCAACTGTTTGGGACAATTCTTTGTCAAATCCAGTAGGATTTTTACGGGGGTCTGGAAGAGTTTGCTTAAGCGCCAATACTTCAGACCTTTTCCAGGGTTCGTGGACCCATATACGCTGGAAATGAGCAGCAACAGGAGGTGGACCATTCACCGCTTCTCTCCATACAGGAGGACTTCACGCATTGGATAATTCTTACTACCTTGTTTATTGGCAGGATCAGCCTCGGAAAAGGACAGGGACAAAAACATTGTTCGAAACGCAATGAGTCTATTCACTGCCTCTTCAACTCGAGGTCCTACAATAAAACCTTTATCAAAATCAGCTCGTAATTTCAGTAGTTCTGAAGGAACTGTATCTGACTCCATATCTTCCCAACCTCTAATAAGAGTTTGACACATAACATTGAAAACATATCTCTGCGTGGGCTCTACCCATTGATAGAAGCAACTCATAATATGTTTGGTACAATATTCTAGTCCATGCTCAATCCATTTACGAGCGAGAGAACCCAAAACTACTTTCTCGTCTGTAAGAGGAAGTTGACAACGAGATTGTCATTTAGAGAAAGCTGGAGACAGGTTTAAAGACCCAAGAAGAGGAGAAAAGAAACTTGAAACAGCATCTGCTATACTCCTCTGTGATGTAGGAGAATCCCTCAAAAGGATAGGAGGCATTACAGATGTAGAAGGCAACAGAGACTGAAACGTAGCAGACTGAAGAGTAAGAGTGGGAAAAGGTGGGGGCTGAATTACAGACTGTAAGGACGGAGCAGAAGCAGGCAAAGAAGCATTAAGAGGCTGAGCCGGTTGCTGGACAATCGCCAATTGAGCAACCACTTGTTGAGCAACGGGAGGGGGTAACGGAAGTGCGTTAGCATTTTAGACATAGAGCAGAGGTGAATTCAATAAACAAGACATTAGGGCATCTTCTTCTAATTTTTTATTTTATCTGAAGAGGAAGTAGGCAGCATCGGATAGCATCTATCTATTGCCATACGATGTTGTCTCTCTAGTACCACCTTCGACTATCTACTTCGTTATTTTTAAACTGCTGGGCAGCCTGTAAAATCGACATGTCTTGTGCTTTCTTATCCTTATTTGCTTGTTTGATTTCGTTCTGTTTGGCTTCTTTACGCCAAAGGCGAAAGGAGTCAACCATGGCCGGCCGGGCTTTTCTTCTAAACAGAATCGTTTCCAAATTGTCTAGTATAGCGGGGACAAAACTACCATTCTGGGGCCATCTCAAAACTCTACTATTTTTCATATATCGGACCCATGTCTCGTTAAAGGTAATGGGGCCAATACCGTGTTTCGAATAGAGCTCATAAGTGGGAGTCCCAACTGGAGGGATCGGACATGATTCCTCCAACTGGGAATCCCTCGTGCAACCTAAAGAACAAAATCTCTTAAACTTACTCAGCCCAGGCATCGTCACTTCTCTAGGCTGATCACAAACAACAAGGGGTGTAGATCAGTGAAAATCGTACTTACCCCTTGGCTTCAGCTATTGCAATACCTGAATAAAAACCCAAAAACAAAACAAAACAAAGGTCTGTGGGAGCGACCCACCAAATACTTAAATAAGAATCGTTCTACACCAGCGAAGGTCCGTCTATCGTCTTGCTTTACCAAACATCATCAGAAGGGTCCAAGGCAGGGCGACAGTGAGGGCAGCAGTCGTCAGCAGCCGTCAGAGAGGAGTAGCCGCGGTGTCAAAGACCATCGGTCCACTTCCGACACACAGGGGTCGATTACGTGGTGCGCTTCCTCCGGAATTTTCTTGCGGGGCTACTCACGACCCTCAGGCTCAACCGCTACCGCTGAAGTCGCCCCACGGTGAGCGCCAGTTGGAGAACCGCTTCAGAAAAGGGGGTGGTGATGAACAGAGTGTCTGAATTAAGCAGACCACTCTTACCCAGTCCAAAGATCAGGGCTTGATCCATCACCGTTATTTAGCTCACTGCACCATCCCAGCTCAGAACCTGGCTATATGCAAATCAGTCTGTTCCTGTCCAATGGGGGTTCTGGCTTAAATGCAGTAAGGCTGCGCCAATATGGAAATCAACAAGCAAAATGCCAGTACTGCGCATTAAATCAATATTTACAAAAATTGGTTACTGACAGAGCTGGCTTACACTATGTGCCAATATAAGACAGGTTTAGCTTAGATGTTAGAATTTGTAGGCAGAATTTTCTGGGGGGTGGGCAGCCTGGAGCGGGTTTGTCCATCCTCAAAGGGGGGAGGTGGGGTACACAGTAAAAGGAAATGAAGGGGATCTCAACAGGAGTCAGTTCCTTCTGGATTTGGTTGGGTTAACTTTGTGGGGGTTTAGGTTTTGTAGGCATGATAATTTAAGTTTGGGGATTTGCTTTATCAGATAAATGGAACAATGTTTTGGAGAAAATAATTACTTTGCACCTGTCTTATTAAAGTGGCCTTTCTTGCTAATAAAGAAGTTGTGGACAGTGAGTCATTGCGCGATGGCGGATGCAACTTTCTTCAGCGCAGCTCGCCCAGCTCCATGCCACCCCAGAAACAATCATTAGCATGGCTTAACAAAGTAAGGGGCATATTATCAAGGGATATATCTCCGCTTTTTTGGCTTTAAAAGCCAAGAAAGCGGACATAAAATTATCTCCCTATCAGCAACAGGGTGATAACACGCAAATTCGCATGTTAGCACCCTTTTTCTCTACGCTTCCCCTTGCATCTCTAATGAGATGCAAATGGGGCGTTCCAGAGAAAAATAATAATGATTCAGAAAAGGGGATGGTGATGAACAGAGTGTCTGAATTAAGCAGACCACTCTTACCCAGTCCAAAGATCCAGGCTTGATCCATCACCGTTTTTTAGCTCACTGCACCATCCCAGCTCAGAACTTGGCTATATGCAAATTAGTCTGACCCTGGCCCAGTGCATCATGGGAACAGGGCAGACCAAACTACCAAGCCAATTCTTCACCGGAAAGGAGACAAGCTCATCACCACCCCCTTTTCTGAATCGTTTTTGGCCACTATAGGTGTGGCAGGGTATACTCAGACATGAGTCCCTTTCTCACTGCTCCATCAGGATTCAAGCAAGCCGGGCCGAAGACGGCTGAAATGCCAGAAACCGGTCCCCGGTAGCTTGTCTCCTTTCTGGTGAAGAATTGGCTTGGTAGTTTAGTCTGCCCTGTTCCCATGATGCACTGGGCCAGGGACAGACTGATTTGCATATAGCCAGGTTCTGAGCTGGGATGGGGCAGTGAGATAAATAACGGTGATGGATCAAGCCCTGATCTTTGGACTGGGTAAGAGTGGTCTGCTCAATTCAGACACTCTGTTCATCACCACCCCCCCTTTTCTGGAGAGAAAAATAATAGGAAAAATGTTGTTAAGCGACATTTCTCCTATTATCAAGGATTTCGCTAACCCTGTTAGAGATAAAAAAAAAAGGAGCGCTAACAGCGGTTAGCACTGCTTTTTTTACACCTGGTATTTTCCTGACTTAGCCATGATATCCTATGGAAGGTGGATATCATGGCTAAGTTTGTGAGCCCCTATCATCAAGTTAATGTCAAACTTTGAGAGATTATTGTTGGTTTTCCAGCGATAACCTCTCAATTGGCAGTTAGCGTGAGGATTTTTATCACTTCTGAAATAAACCTTGCTAATAGCAAGTTATCTCTGCGATAATTTCCGGTGATGCTTGGCGTTAAAAAATTCGTTGCTAAGCATCGTTAGCATTAAATATCGCTTAAAGTTGTTAATATGCCCCTAAGTGCCTCCACTAATCATCAATAGCGCTCATGCAGCTGTTCTGATTCTGCAAATATTTAGAAAAAAGGGGACCCCTATATACTACTGTTGCACCTGCTATACATAGGGAACAAACTGAGTTAAGTAAGGTCTATAGCCAAGTGACAAAATCAAAATATGTTTATGTGGAGATCATGGTTGATATAGCTTACATATGAGATTGAGAATGGAAAGTCCAACTATATATAGATAATCTCAAACAATGAAATATTCTCATTTGATTTTATTGGTATATATTATATATATATTTATCAATTATTTTAAGATTTACATATTTACATATTTATATTCTTTTTGTGTTTTTCTCTTCTGTTTTCTTTTCTTTTCTTATAGTTGTTTTTCAATATAACAAAAGTCAGTTAAAAGCATACTAGAAAAAATATTCATAACCATAATGAACATATTATATACAGTGGACTTAAATACATACACATAATATATACATTTCTTCAGCTTTGTGTCTTCATATGAGCAGCAAGGTAAGAGCATTATTTAACGAGTATGTCTTTCAAATATAGATCTATTGCATCAACATTGAATTTTAGCACCATTTTGAATATTGTCCTTCTATTTACATATTCACATAATTACATGATCTATATATCAAAAAATGAATAAACATTTATCAATATGACAATTGCAGTAAGTCTATTGCATCAACATTGAATTTTTAGCGCCATTTTGAATATTGTCTTTCTATTTACATATTCACATGATTACATAATCTGTATATCAAAAAATGAATAGATATCTATCAGATATGACAATTGCAGTAGGACCTGAACTCATATTCTTAAAATTGAGTATTAGATGACATTCCCTAATTGTAACATACTTGTACCAGACAAATACTTTCTCAATTCATAAGAGAAACATATCAGTAAATTAGGAGAACATCACTTGACTTGATCACTTTCACAAGCATATTCTATATAGTGACATTGGCGAATGACGTTATCTAATATACATAACAATTTTGCTAAACCCCGAAATGATTTATGCAAGAAGAAATGAGAGAAACATGTTGGTCAATTCTGAGAACATCCATAGCTTGATCAATTTCCTGAACATATTCTGTATAATGACCGTAGAAAATAACATTCTTTAATCGTGGCAAAGCTATAAGACAAAAGCAAGCTGCTTCTCACTTAAGCTGAGACGCATATGTTGGGAAACTCCACGGACATCACATGTCAAGATCTTAAAATGATAATATGACTAAAAGCTAAATAGTACCAAGCCTAGATAAGCAGAAACCTGTAGGATTTTTGCAACAACACATATCATGATTATAGAGTAATAATGTGGCTAAGTGCTTAGCAGCAGCATTTGAAGATAAAGAGATCCATAATATACCAGCTCTCTAGTGATCATATGAGATTGCTCTACTATACTTACAACAGTTGGTCTTGACCCATACTTACAAAAATGTGTGCAAACTCAAACCTAAATCTTGGCTAGGATGTGACGGGTCAGTCAATATTTAAGGTTTCTTGATATCTGTAGATGTAGGATAACAGAGCAATAATTGATATTATAGCTTTAAACATTTAGAATGTGGATAAAGTTACAAATTGGAAATTAGGGACAACCAGATCTCTAAGAAGCCATTTTTCTTGTGCCACAATAGAGTAGTTAATCATAAATTGTTTCACCTTCAAATGCAGGTAGATGAAAGCGAAGAACATATATGTTGTAGCTGTCAACGGATGGGGGTGATATCTATTAAATAATAAGCACGTATTACTGATTCATGTTCCCATGAATGATATATGATAAAGAGATCAAAAGGGAAATGTCAACAGTTACCTTGGAGTCACTAGATCAGTTCCTGTCCGTTATCTACAGTTTATTGGCACTGGGGGTAGTATAGGAATGAACTTGCTGGACATGAAAATAAAGGATGTCTATGAAGTTTCTGCCCGAAAAGAAAAGAAGGTGATAATTAATTACTCTGTTGGTTTTAAATACATATGACCGATGTTGGATACAGTCTTAAATGAATATACCTTCACACTTAAGTTATGAGGCAAATGGATGACGAGGATAAACGATAATAGCAACAAATGAATTCTTCATTATCTAAAAGAAAGACATATATACAGAAATATATTTAGCCGATTTGTTAAGAATGCGACGACTGTGTATATGTTACATACGCTTATCGTATAAAATAGAAAAAGGTACAGGTTAACAGGGGATAGCCAGATAATTGCTTCCCGGGAGTTGGGGTCTGTGTAATAATTAACGTTCATATTGCCATATCTGTAGATAGAGGGTATATATGAAATGCAATGAACTCCACGCTATTTCAAAAGTCCATGAAACAGATATATGTATACAGCATAGTGCGTGCCACGTGAATGGAGATGTGCTTGTATCATTATAAGCTCCAATTGATATAATATTGGCTACTCCTAGCTCAAATTGAGAGCTTCGTGGTGGTTAAATAAGTTTAAAAATGCCCTCGTATATTTAAACAAAATAATGTTTGCGCATGCCAATTAAACCGAAAAAATGCAATGTGGATGAGTATAAGGTTATAAATTAAAATGGTAGGCACAAACGGATAAACCGACAGATCGGGCGAGAAAAGAGAGGGGAACGCCGTAGGCATTTTATCTCACCTTCTGAGAATGGCTGAAGGTTTCTAACTCCCGGTATTTAGAAGAAACGACCGTCTGTGACTGAGGACACTGGATACAAACAGCCGCCTCATGGGAGTTCCCCTCTCTTTTCTCGCTCGATCTGTCGGTTTATCTGTTTGTGCCTACCATTTTAATTTCATCCACATTGCATTTTTTCGCTTTAATTGGCATGCGCAAACATTAATTTGTTTAAATATACGAGGGCATTTTTAAACTTTAACCATCACAAAGCTCTCAATTTGAGCTAGGAGTAGCCAATATTACATGACTTGGAGCTTATAATGATACAAGCACATCTCCATTCACGTGGCACGCACTATGCTGTATACATATATCTGTTTTATATTGCCATATCTGTAGATAGAGGGTATATATGAAATGCAATGAACTAGCATTTAGCGATAAATATCGCTCGTTGTTGACAATATGCCCCTTTATCTTGAAATAAGCACTCCAATGCAAACAAAAAACTTAATTATAAAACATTGTCATTTACTACCACAATAGCTCTAACTTTCACAAATGCGAGACCTATTGCATTGCAAATGCTTGTTTTATATATAAAAGCAAAATAGTCCAATGTCATCTTTCACTGGATCCCAAAATGTGTTTGCAACGCAAACACAGCAACATAGGCCTTTCACCACTGGGAGGAATGTGTATGGGGAATGCCATGACTCACTCCTTCCTCTTCGAAATCTGACGCCTGCAGGTATGTGTCTGCAGCACGGCAAAGCGACTGCTGACAGGGGAGCAGGGCTGCATGCTGTTACACGCCAAGAGCACACGCAACTCGTTCAATTGACAAGCATCCCCACGGTCCGATTTGAAATCTGCACTTTCCAAGGAGCGCGTCTGCAACATTTTGTGAGTTTTAAAGTATCAGCAAAATGTGAACAAAAGAGTGGACGTGGGCTCTGGAAAGAGCGGGGCAGAGCGCGCGGAGCTGAGTCACACCTGGGTTTATTGAAGCCTTCGAGTGCCTTGGAAAGAAGCACTGTGCTGAATCCGCAAATATTCCTAGCCGGCTGCATTGCTATTCGAGCGACTCCGAGCTGGCTGATGCACACAGGAAAGAACCATCTCGCCTGCGCTGAGATATTTGCTTTCATTCAAGCTTTTTTTCACACAACACGCTGTAACATGAATGATGATAGTTAAACATGCCGGCATATGAAAGCGCTAATCTCCCTGCACTATGAAGTGGGTCAGGATTCAGGAAACGTAACCATGGCAACACGTGGCACGAATCCAACTTCCATTCACCAGCGAGACGAGTTTTGCTTCTGAAAAAGAGACAAAACAATTTTATTTCCTCGGCTAAGGGTCCTGTTTTTGTGGGCACCGTGCAGCAGGCGGTTGACTATAAGCTGATGCTACAGAACAGCTTCAGCGTTTCCCTGGGAAATGTGCCACGGGCCCTACGGCAGCCCACATTTCTGCTCTTCGGTGCATTGTTTGCCAAACGCAATAAAGCTGTTCGGGGATTAGCCTGCCGAGGGCTCCAGCATACTGTACTTGTTAACATACAAAAACATTGGATAGCTCTCTGAAGGAATGGCATGCTGCATTTGAGAAACACTGCTGGTTTTCAAGGAACACTCTTTCAAAACCGCCTAGCTGAACTGTTCTTCAACTGCAAAGGGATGGATTCGATCCAGTATCGCTTGAGAACGCCTCTTACCGCTCCTCCACAGGCCCGACCACAACACAAAACAGGCAGGTCAAGGTTCAAATCCATTCAGTGATTCCCAAGCCACAGCAGCACTGTTATTTCCAATAGTAATGCTTATTGTGTGTTTTGCAACTTGTAGGTCTTGGCAATGCTCTTAATGGAAACTATAAAACTATCTTGGCTGGTGATGGCTGCTGCTACAATGGAATCTATTAAAACCACGTATTTTTGATAAAGATAGATTGGCTTTTTTTTATCCAATGTGGATTTCCCTTCAAAGTTAGAAATTTACAAGTGGTGTAAGTTTTTAGTGGTTCAAAATGTTAAGCCAGAGAGGGCCTGGGGGCAACACTGGGGGGCAGACTTTTGGAAAGTGAGAGAGAAAACTACCTTCCACATCTTCTGATCTGAAAAGAAGATCAACGCAACAAACACTAGAATGATGAACTTTTTATTAAAGGAGTGTGCTCTTGTGGATTGCTCGATCATTGGCCTATTTATAGCTCTTGGAAAATCTTGCTTCTCTTCTCTTATTAGTGATAGGCTATTAAAGGATATCCAGATACTCCGATTGCAGGCATAATAGCAAAATATATAGGGGCAGATTTATGATAACTGGCGCATCACCAGTGATGCGCCAGTTATTTTGCGTCGCTGCTCCGCCACCCATGGTGCGCCGCATTTACAATGCGGCGCACCATGGGGCAAAAACGGCACAGATGCGTGACGCATCTGTGCCGTAAAGGTGGCGCATTGCTGGAGTTGCGTCGCAAGCGCGACGGAGCTCCAGCAAGGCTCGGGGGTGCCCCATCTTTACAATGCTGCATCAAGACCTACGCCTGCTTCAAGCAGGCGTAGGGTTTTGACGCAGCATTGGCCTGAAAGTGACTGAGTGCAATCTTATAGATTTCACTCAGCCACTTTTGCGAGGTGCACCTGCCCCGGAACGCCCACCCTGCGCCAGAACGCCCACAAGTGGCGCAGGGCTTTACAACGTGACGCATCTGCCTAGATGCGTCACGTTGTAAATGGGTCGTAGGGATGCGCCACGTTTACGCCGCAGTTGCGTGACGCAAACGTGGCGCATTTCCAACATAAATCTGCCCCATAGACTGAGTGATTTTTCGGAATAGAACCCCATTAAGCTATAACACCTTTGTTTGAGCATAGAGAGATATCACCTGTCACGCGACAACAACTGCTGCATCGCCTCAGCAAGCACCACAGAGGGACCATTCTCCCGTGTCCACAGCTGCTACTGTGCAATCAATGATCCATCGAACTACACCATGCCCACCACAGACGACAACCCCCCTCCCGTTCAGCACCAGACCTGCCTCCTGGTCACTCTCCAAACACGCCACCGAGGTCTGGTACACCATCTCCACCCTTGCTCCAGACATCACATTCATCATCGACACGTCGCCCACTCCAAAGTCATCCCTGACATCACCATTGTAACCCCCGCCGGCTACAAAATGAAATACTGAAACATGCCAACAAACAACGCAGAGGCATTGCCATCGTGAATACGTCGCCTGCTCTTTTTTCTGAATCATTTTGTCCACCATAAGCGTGGAAGGGTATACTCAGATGTGAGTACCTTGCTCATTGCACCATCAGGATTCAAGCAAGCCAGGCCGACGACGGCTGAAATGCCAGAAACCGGTCCCCGGAAGCTTGTTTCCTTCCCAGTATAAGAATTGGCTTGGTAGTTTGGTTTGCCCTGTTCCCATCATGCACTGGGACAGGAACAGACTAATTTGCATGTAGCCAGGTTCTGAGCTGGGATGGTGCAGTGAGCTAAAAAACGGTGATGGATCAAGCCCTGATCTTGTGACTGGGTAAGAGTGGTCTGCTTAATTCAGACACTCTGTTCATCACCACCCCCTTTTCTGAATCATTTTGTCCACCATAAGCGTGGAAGGGTATACTCAGATGTGAGTCCCTTGCTCATTGCACCATCAGGATTCAAGCAAGCCGGGCCGACGACAGCTGAAAGCCAGAAACCGGTCCCAGCAAGCTTGTTTCCTTCCCAGTATAAGAATTGGCTTGGTACTTTGGTTTGCCCTGTTTCCATCATGCACTGGGACAGGAACAGACTAATTTGCATGTAGCCAGGTTCTGAGCTGGGATGGTGCAGTGAGCTAAAAAACGGTGATGGGTCAAGCCCTGATCTTTGGACTGGGTAAGAGTGGTCTGCTTAATTCAGACACTCTGTTCATCACCACCCCCTTTTCTGAATCATTTTGTTCACCATAAGCGTGGAAGGGTATACTCAGATGTGAGTCCCTTGCTCATTGCACCATCAGGATTCAAGCAAGCCGGGCCGACGACGGCTGAAATGCCAGAAACCGGTCCCCGGAAGCTTGTTTCCTTCCCAGTATAAGAATTGGCTTGGTAGTTTGGTTTACCCTGTTCCCATCATGCACTGGGACAGGAACAGACTAATTTGCATGTAGCCAGGTTCTGAGCTGGGATGGTGCAGTGAGCTAAAAAACGGTGTTGGATCTAGCCCTGATCTCTTGACTGGGTGAGAGTATTCTGCTTAATTCAGAAACTCTGTCCATCACCACCCCTTGTTGTTAAATATTTTGTCCACCCTAAGCGTGGAAGGGTATACTCAGATGTGAGTCCCTTGCTCATTGCACCATCAGGATTCAAGCAAGCCGGGCCGACGACGGCTGAAATGCCAGAAACCTCTCCCCGGTAGCTTGTTTCCTTCCCAGTGTAAGAATTGGCTTGGTAGTTTGGTTTGCCCTGTTCCCATCATGCACTGGGACAGGAACAGACTCATTTGCATATAGACAGGTTCTGAGCTGGGATGGTGCAGTGAGCTAAAAAACGGTGATGGATCAAGCCCTGATCTTTGGACTGGGTAAGAGTGGTCTGCTTAATTCAGACACTCTGTTCATCACCACCCCCTTTTCTGAATCATTTTGTCCACCATAAGCGTGGAAGGGTATACTCAGATGTGAGTCCCTTGCTCATTGCACCATCAGGATTCAAGCAAGCCAGGCCGACGACGGCTGAAATGCCAGAAACCGGTCCCCGGAAGCTTGTTTCCTTCCCAGTATAAGAATTGGCTTGGTAGTTTGGTTTGCCCTGTTCCCATCATGCACTGGGACAGGAACAGACTAATTTGCATGTAGCCAGGTTCTGAGCTGGGATGGTGCAGTGAGCTAAAAAACGGTGATGGATCAAGCCCTGATCTTTGTAATGGGTAAGAGTGGTCTGCTTAATTCAGACACTCTGTTCATCACCACCCCCTTTTCTGAATCATTACGTCGCCTGCTCTATCACCATCAACGTCCACACACCCATTAGGGAACACATGAACCTCCAGCTCCAAGCTGACTCCAGAACGCCCATGAAAAGGCACCCTCACCTACAAACCACCTGGACCACGAACCAGCATCAGTCATGCCATTGCGGAGCTCATCATCCCCTAGCCGGTGAACCTAAACACTACATCCTCCTGGGGGACCTTAACTTTCACCTAGACGACCCCACTAACAAGAACACCACCGACCTCCTGGAAAGACTTGACAACATCAGCCTCAAGAAGGATCGTCACTGACCTTACACACTGAGTAGGACACACACTAGACTCCATCTCACCTCCAGCGACAGAATCAAATACACCCACACATCAGAACTCACCTGGACTGACCACCCCATTTCACACTTCACCCTGCACACCACCCACATCTGGGACAGCACCCACCGCTGCAGCCCGACCACAGTAACATAGCAGCAAAGGACTGATGCCCTCAGCACCACCCAGCCCAAAATCACAGCAAACATGGACCAATCTGTAGAAAACTTCAACACCTGTATCACCAACACTGCCAATCAAGTTGCCCCATCCAAACCTCCCATAATGCACAAACTCACCAACCGAGCCAGCTGTAACACTCCTGAACTCAGCACAGTGAAGCATGAATGCTAACAACAAGAAAGAAGATGGAGACTCAGCAAGAATGACATTGACCAGGCCACATACAAAACCACCTTCAACAACTACCACCGCCAGCTCAAAGCCATCATTTTTTCGCATGCCAAACCATTCCAGTTTAGGCCCAGCTATGTGCAAGTCAGTCTTGACCCTGAACCCCATGAGAACAGTCCAGTTCAAACTGCCAGGTCAGTTCCTCCCTGGACCAGAAACAAGCATCCCAGGACCGAGTTTGGGGTTTCACCCCTCATCAGCCAGGCTAGCTTGAATCTGGTGGTGTAGTGAGCAGGGGTCCCACGTCTGGGCATACCCTTCCCACTTACAATGACAAATGAGAAAAGAACATATGATGGATGGAATGCTGAAAAAATCAAACATTCACCCCCAGTTACAGATCTGGGTTAAATCCATAATTTTTTGGCACGCCGCACCATTCCAGTTTAAGCCCAGCCATATGCAAATCAGCCTTGACTCTGCTCCCCATGGGAACAATCACACCCAGGCCAGGTCCTCCTTGGACCAGAAACAAGAATCCTGGTACAGGTACCGGTTTTGGGTTATCACCCCATATCAGCCAGGCTAGCTTGAATCTGGTGGCGTAGCGAACACCGGACCAACATCTGGGCATACCCTTCCCACTTAGGGTGACAGATGCAAAAAGAACAGATGATGACAGAATGCTGAACAAATCAAACATTCACCCCTGTCACAGATATGGGTTAAATCTATTGATTTGTTTTGCACGCCACGCCATTCCAGTTTAGACCCAGCCATATGCTAATAAGTCTTGATCCTGGTCCCCCATTTAAGCAGGCTGGCCCGAACTGCCAAACCAGGTCCTCCCTGGACCAGAAGCAAGCATCCTGGGACCGGTATCAGCGTATCACCCCATATCAACCGGGCTAGCTTGAATCTGGTGGCATAGCGAGCACGAGACCCACGTCTGAGCATACCTTTCCCACTTAGGGCAGCAAATGCAAAAAGAACAGATGATAGAAAAGAACCAAAAATGTAAAAAGAACAGCTGAACACAGACAAGAATGGAAGTCTTCACCTTCGGTAGACTCACCGCCCTCTGGAATGACTACTGCTGCTCACCAGAGCACAGACCAACCCCCACACCAAAAGGACACACTCGCAACTTTCGCATCATACTGGATAGTGAGCTTCACCATGAGATGCCAGTTCAACTCCGCCACAGCAGCCTGCTTCAACACCACCTGCATGCTACAAAAAATCTCCAGATGGCTCCCCACCAGCACCAGAAAAACAGCGACACAGGCTCTAATCACCAGCCAACTTGTCTACGGCAACGCTCTCTATGCTGGCACAATCTCCAAAGGCTCCAGACGATACAGAACACAGCAGTCAGGCTGATCCTCAACCTACCCAAGAGAACACCCAACACCTCAGGGACCTCCACTGGCTCCCCATCCACAAGAGTGGCCAATTCAAGACCCTGACCACACTGCATATACCACTGCCTAACCATCCATCAACCCACCAGGAACCTTTGCTCTGCACACCTCGCATAGACTGCACGCATCCGCCACAGCCACCCCGAGGACGCTCCTTCTCTCACCTTGCTGACAAAACATGGAACTCCCATCCTCTCCACCTGCGCACTGCACCTTCGCTCAGTCACTTCAGGAGAGAACTCAAGACCCTGCACTTTGACTAAAACCTGCAGCACAGCACCTGGATATCCACTGGGGTGATAAGCAACGCTTTACAAATACTACTTGACTGATTGATTGATTTTCCTGCATATATAAATTTAACATGTATATTTCTCCATCATCTGTGGGTTATACTACTATATCTTAATACTGAACATAATTTAAATAAATCCAGTCAACAGCATACCCGGTTCCATTGGTCAACCGGGTCAACTCATGCCAATTTATTATAAACGACTGGTGAGATGAGCCAAAAGCGACTTGTGATGGCAGATAGTAACACCACAGGTAAGCATTTTATGCAACATATAAGGTTTTAAATGAGTTTAAATCACCAGCAGGGTGCACTAAAATTGCAAAACCAGTTGCATGTAACAAAAAAAAATAGCAGTGACAATGCCAATAGATCTGGCGTTAAAGGAATGTTGTATGGTAATGTAAAGCATTCCAAGTAGATACCATGGGGATTGATGTGTATTTGTGTGGAAGCAAAGAACTGTAGAACAATATTGGTGAAGGTTAAAAGGTCACATGAAAATTGTGCTGTGCTGCCAAAAATATATGTAGGTTAATGACTTAACTACTCCAATCTGTGCTGCTGACAGAAAAACACCATCAATCTTCTAGTTATTTAACGCGTTAATAGCTTTACAATGTTGTGTGTGCCTCTGAAAATTGAAGCTCAGGCAGCTGGATAAACAAAATATGGAGGCTAAGCAATTTTTTCGCGGAAGCACGCACATCTGTTGTAAATGAATCTCGGACCCTAGTATAAATTTCCTGATTCATGCCCTTATATAGGTATACTTTATCATTCCCTTATATAGGCATAGAAATCATCACCATATTTGGCCTAAACCATACAGCCCAAATACGGCATGGATACTTCCACTAAGCTCCAAGAATACCAACGTTTTCTTGGAAAAACCCGCCTTCAGCAGCTCGGGACTTCCCCATGCTTGAATATTAAGTTCTCCTAGAACTCCCGGCGTTTTCCAAGAAATGAACCTTTGAGTGACGTTATCAAGTCCAAACATGTGTCAAACTTGGCACCTTCAAAGTATAAATATGCCTTGATTTGCCTAAACAAACACACAGTGGTTTGGAGCAGGTCGACTACCTACTTGCCCGACGCCCTGCAGCAGCAAGTGCCGAAGGAAGCTGACCCTCCAGCAGACACACTGCGAGACTCTGTCGTTTCTCCTGCTGAGAAATCCAGCTCCAGTGTTTCCAGGCTACCCTTGCGGGTATCTGGGAACTCGAGTCCCGAGAACGAGATACAAGACCTCCTTCATTCTAGAACAAAGGTACGGAGCTGAATAGACCTCCTAGAGAATCATTGGAATCAGATTCCTGGCAGAGAACTCCTAGACTTAAACTCCTCCTCTTATACTCCCTCCCTCTTACCAGACTTAGGTTAGGTACACCGGGGTAGGCGTATTCTAGAAGCACCAGTTGAGTATTTTAGTCATCCTTTTATCACTGTATGTATTTTATGTATTTTATACATTTTATGCACTTTATGGCTTAGAAACCATACCATGCTTTTACAGTACTACTTTATAATACTGTTCTTATTATATGATTTGTACTTCATAGTAAGCTTTACTATTGTAGCAGTTAATTTTCAATGCTTGAGAAAGAAGACTGTTCAATAAATACCTTTTTATTGAAAACGCCTGTCTCTCTATTTCTCTTGCACCTCTGGTGAAACTAAGCATGCACGATTGAATGAGTGAAATAGATATCTATTGTTTCCGCGACTCTAGAAATTTGATTTCTTATTCTTGGGAAACAAAGTTGTCATGTTTTATGCGATTGTCAGAAACTAATCCCGTCTTGTTTATTCAAGAAAGTTTCTAGTGACCTCTGAGCTAGCTGGCACTTACAATTACGTCTAATATAGACGGTAGAGACCTAGTAGACCTCAGTCCCACGTCTAAACTACAGGATATATTATTCCAATGCGCAGAGCCTGTTGGGAATATAGGAACTACACTACATGGTGCCCAACGTTTGGTCAGGTGATAATTTACCGCTAGATACTAGAGTAACTCAGTCGTGCTTTTCACACAGAATCCTCTTTCCCGTAAATACTCCAATAGACGTCTGGAGTGGGTGAAAGGGCATAATATCCGCCAAAACTTAGTAGGACGAGAATCCTATGTATTAGTTTTTGGTTTAGTCAACGTTGAAAGATACAGTGTTCCAAAATATTGTGCACCTAATTTTTGTTTCCTTGAAAATTGTTCTGCAGAACTTTTAGTAAATAAAAAGGTCGGAGAGTGACGACGAAAGCGAGAGAGCTAGAATAGCAGCTCCAACAGTCTTAGATGACACAGCTCTCCAACAAAATGACCCGGATGCTATATTCATCCCGGAAAATATAAGGAAAACCATAACTATAAAACCTATAGAAAATGGGGTACCATCGAGAGGTGGTAAAGTTATATTTGTGATAGAGGCACATGAATATCGGCAGACAGAGGTATTCTATTCATGGATTACTTTTCCACAAGCAAATCCAGTAACACAGGAGTTCTACTACTACAAAGCAGAGGAACCTCCAGCGGAATACGTTCCTTTCGAGGACATTGAAATTCCACTAACTTACCACGAGCATCACCTCTGGTTTAATGGCGCCCTAAAACATCAAAATCACATTACCAGGCTCGGTCCACTAGGTAGACCAGGAGCTACATGTCCGGTTCTAGCCAGCTATACACCACATCCTGACAGTGAAGAAATGTCAGATAGAGAACTTTTAGCTCAGCTAAAACAATTAATAAAAATACATAGACAATTGGTTCAATATGTCATGAGGACTTTAACAGTCCAACATGCGATAAAAATTCCGCAACACACCCGGTACCAGGGGAACACAAACAAAATTACACCTCAGACTATACAGTCAGTATTTGGCAAGTAACCTGCCAAAAGGGAACGAATTTCGTTTTGGCTAGCACAAAAAATTACTCAAATAGAGGCAGTATTACCCGATAGTACACCTCATGAAAAACACAGAATTCTGACAATCTGTTTACCAATGGGGATTGCACCGCATGTGGAGGACTGTGACACTTGGGGTACCGTCTTTGCTTCAATCTACACAAAAACACATGGTGTACCGTCCATGGGGGTAATACCAGACGTTCTGAGACAAATTCAGAATGAATATGGCCCAGAACCAGCCTTAAATCTAGGTATGAAATTACTGAAAGATTTCAAACAGGTCTCAGCTATATTATTAGCTAACATTAGAGGTGAAGCAGCATCCATGGCAATCCACCAGAAGTTAAAAGAAACAGATATAGCAGACCAACCTTATGAGCTTGCCAGAATTATTGAAAAATCATCTGAAGAATTAGGTAGAGATAGTTTGGGTGGAAAGCCATTGAAGCCCCAACTAACTGAAAATACTGAAAAAACATTTATTAAGAAAAATCTCACTACTCCAAAAAAGAAGTGGGAGAGAAATAAACAAACTCTTCCTAGAGAAAAATATTCTCAACCCAGAGGAAGATCTCCCCAACAGAGAGACAAGTCTCCCCAAGGGAGCCCTCAGAAAAGAGAGTTAATCTTAGGAATAGGGATAATTTGAAAAAACCTGATAGATATCAAGAAAATGATACACGTCCCTCTCGATCTTTTCAGACTTCCTTGCAGAAATCGGAAAGAAGAGGATGGTCAGAACACAAGGAAGAACGCATCAAGTCCAAAGACAAGGAACCCATTCACCAAAGTAAAAAAGCATAGTTTTCCAAAAAGAAGGTAGCAAGCATAAAAGTCAGACATGCTGAGGATCTTGAGGACACAACTCAGACAATGCTAGACAGCGCAGCAGAAGTAACCATAGTTCACAAGATCCTGAAGGATCATCTGGAGACAGTGGACTTGAATGAATGCATTCAGGTTGAAACTGCAGACACCAGGGTTAGTATACCCCATAAGTTATATGAAGTAACACTCCGTATGGAGGGGGACATAACTAGAAAACCTAAGACCACTCTTTTGAGAGAAGCTCTCTAAGGGCTATGACATTCTTCTAGCTGAACAAGACTGACCACCTGAATTTGTCAGGTAGTGCCCACCTGGCGAAGAGATAATTATGCCAGCCTTCTCGAATCACATTCCAATTCATAAAAAATGTACATAAGCCAGAAAATGGGCAGTAGCCCAAGCTCCAGCATTATATAAAAATCACGCAGGATGGGATGAGGATTCTCCTCACCATAAAATCCAGTTAAAAAACCAGCCCACTGCACAAAGGCAGTACCCAGTTAAGCTAGAAGCTAAAAAACAGGTCAGGGAGATTTCAAATCAACTTGAATACCAAGGGCTGATTGAAACATGCACCTCATCTATGAACAATCCTTTGTTTCCTGTATCCAAACCACACAATTCATATCGTCTAGTATTGGATTACAGACACTTAAACTCTTGTTGCAAAACATTTGCAGTACAAAACTCACACAGTGCAGTACTGATGAATAACATTGTGCGCAAAAAATATAATTAGGCATTAGATATTTCAAATGGATTTTTCTGTCAAAATATTGCACCAGAAAGCAGGCATTTGACCGCTTTCTCAATATTGGGGACACAGCGACAATTTTGTCGTCTCCCCCAAGGACTCAAGAATAGCCCAGGGTTACTTTCAGCAAGAGTAACGGAGTTACTCCAAACGTACGATGATGAGGCATTATCTTATGTCGATGACATCTATCTTACAGATGACGACTTGGACAAGCACTTGAAAAGAGTGAACACCATAATACTTGGGTTCGCTTCTGAGGGGTATAAATTAAATTTAAAAAAAATCAAGAATTGCCCACCTCAATGTCATATTCTTGGGATATGAATTGTCAAGTGAAGGCAAAAGCCTAGCAGCAAACTTTCTAGAGAAATGTGCGCTGCTCCAACCCCCAAAAACGCTGAAAAACTTACAATCAATTCTTTGTTTCCTGAATTTTGGAAGAATTTACATTCTGAATTACACAGAGAGGGTTAAACCTCTCTACGAATTAATCAAACCTGATTTTAAACCAACACATTGGACTCAAACACACAAGCAGAAATGAAATTCACTTCTACAGAGAAAATTCTGACAGCAGTTCAAACTGCTGTAGCAAAAGAGAGAGCTCTCGCGCAGGGTAAACGCATAATGATCGTTACACCTGTACCTGCCTTAGAGGCAGTGACAAGAGCAAGCATTCCTAATTAAAAAGCTCTACATCCGAGATGGATACAATGGGTTAACTCTCTTGCTGCAACAGACATTCAATACTTTTTTTGACCCTAGTCTAAAGACACAAGAATTTCTCCAATATGAACACGAATGTCCTCTTCCGACCGAAATTCTTCCTCTTGAACATTATGGCTGTATAATATATACAGATGGATCAGAACAGCCCGCAATTGGGGGTAAACAAGCCCATAGTGCTGTGTGCGCGATTGTTAAAGGTCGCTGGCGCAAAGGCAAATTTAGACCTATGGTCACAAAAACTCAATCACTCGGAGACTGTACAGCTCAGCGAGCTGAACTACATGCTTTAAAGATGGAGCTTGAAAATACCGATCGCGAATTCCCCACACTTATAGTGTGCGATTCGTATTTCTGCGTCCAATCTTACAATGAGTATCTGCATAACTGGGTTCAAAACGGATTCAAAGACGCTAAAGGTGGCACAATCAAACATAAGTTGCTTTGGGAACAAGTAGTTCTTTTGCAGAAAGAACTACAAAAGACTCACGTGATACATACACTGAGTCATCAGCGTGATGGCGTTCACGTTGCAGGGAATTCATTGGCTGATGAAGCCGCAAAGTCAGCTGTGCAAGCGGCTTCCGTAGCTACAATTAAACGCTCAAAAAGATCAATAGATGGTGAAACGCTATTAGCAGTAAAAGCCTCCATGGATGGCAATCAAGCAGCGTTACCTCTAAACTAGCCACTCGGAAATACATACATAATTGATGCAAACTCCGTTCTTTTTGCTCAAATCCCTGGAGTGGGGGACAGAGTAATTCCAAACAGGAAGCGGAGAGTTTTCTTGATTCAAGAAGCACACATGGGGGAGGGTCTGAGACATCAAGGGGTCTTGAAATCTTTAATAGAGTTAGAAAAAATGTACTGGTGGCCGAGACTGGGAGTTGATGTATACAATTTCGCAATTAATTGCCCAGACTGCAACAGAGATCGCTGTAATGAAACGCCCCAGACACCTGACTACAGAGTAACAAGCCAGATACAGACACCTCTGTTAGACAGCATTAGACTATCTACCCGCAGGCGTCCCTGTTACATCTTAGTTTAGCAATTTAATTAATAATACTGTCGCATGCCGAGGTGCGTGCCACAGGTTGTTATTAATTGAAAGATAGCTGGTGTGGGGGGAGCCAGATTCTGGAAGGGGACGACGGCACTTTATGATCGGATCTCATGATGGGCAGACGTACTTATTGGCTGTGCGAATACTTTATTAAAACATCATAATCATACTTAAATGTGTGTGGTTTCCACTTTATAAAAGTCCCTACAGACAAATGCGGTCCCACAACTACTAGGACGAGATTTATTTGGTTATGGCTCCAGCGCTCGGCTGACGCCAGAACTTTTATAAAGGATTTGCGAGTCTTTATCGGCACATACGCAATAGGCACGCTACATTCTGATCAGGGTCCTGCGTTTAGCTCTCAAGCTTACAAAGAGGCCATGGTTAGTTTGGGCGTTGCATTGCGGTATTCTAGTCCCTTCCATCCTAAAGGTTATGCGGTAGTGGAAAGAAAAAAACGTGACATAAAGCAATCCATAACAGCAAAGGTATTAGGTTTGGGTGATGGGTGGGTCAAACATCTAATAAGTGTCCAACGTAGTCTTAACAATCTGACCAGAAATTCTCTGGGGGGAATCACTCCTTATGAGCTACTATTTGGTACTAAAATGATAATCGAGGATCTTGATTGTCAGACTTCAGTGGTAAAACAGAAACCCTTTGATGTCAAAGATCGTTTGGCTGTCTTACAGGACTTAAATGAAACAAGAAGAGGTCTGAGTAACACAACACTAAAGCCAACAGCCACTGAAGATAAACTACCTGTCCCAGAAAGACCTGTCTGGATTCCAAAGATTGGGGATCTAGACAGGGAAAAGATAGCGGTGAAGAAGGAATTTTGGCCTTCTTACAGAAAAGCAGTACCTGTCTTAGCAATCCAAGGAACGAGATCAGTAGTACTACCGCCCCTAGCTGGTAAAAAGGAGAACAGAGTTGTGTCCATCGACCTGGTAAAACCACAACATGTGGCCAATAATAAGTAGTAGGCCAAGTGGACTCCCAAGATGTAGAAGACAGCCAAATCTTGCTACAATCCAAGAGGTTCAAACTGAAAGACTTATCTCCTTTGATAAACCTGCAGTAAGAAAAGGAGGACAATGCACCAAAGCAATGGAACTCGCGCCTCTTGAGACCCAAATATCTGTTCGACCAGAAACACCAGTGTACAATGATGTAGCACCTGAATACACTAACATGACAAAGGAGAAATCAGTTCCAGCAATTTCAACAAACCCCAATGCCATTCAAACAATTGATAGAACTACATCTGGATATTTCATCAACTTTGATAACTTTTCTGAGGATCCAAGTGAACCTGAAGATACAACAACAAAGAAATCTCTCAAAGAAAAAAGTACAGAACTTTTTCATGAACTTGAAAAAATATATCTGGTTTCACCATGGACTGAATTTTGGATTGGTTTAGGTGCATTTTTCCTCCTGCTCTGGCTAATATTGGTTTTAAGCCTGGGGCAAATGATAGATGAAAAATACAGTACAATGGACACAGCAAGTCAGAAAATCAACTTGGTCCTAAAAGCGCACAAATCATCACATGTTGAAAAAAGAGAACTGTCATCAGTAAACATCACAGCAATCCCTATACCAGGAGGTATAGTATGGGATAAAACTGATTATGATATCTATGGCCCGGTAGAGATGCTGAGGATTCCACATCAGTTCAAGGTTTCTGTGAATGACTTTGTAACACCCAGCAGATTCTCTGATGATTGGGACTTTGAGACAATTAATAATATGATGTCAGATTTAGAAATGTCTGCGAAATATACTGAACATGACTATTTAGAAGGCTCATCAGACTATGAACAAATGTATTGTTTTAACCATTTTGGTCATCACTATTTGCACAAATCTGCAAGCCCGAGAAATGTTTTTATGTATAATCAATGGGAACATTGTCGAACACCACAAAAAGGCAGCTCTAAAACATTTTATGAAATGTTTCCTTTCTTCTCAGGGTTTAATGTTACAGATCCAGAAACGTTTTATTTCAAAAATATAAATAAGACAGGATTGAAAACAATGTTGACCAATACCAAACAAATTTATTCTGCAAACTTTTATGCTAAATTGTCCCCACTGGGTTACGACTTCTGGAAAGACAACATCGAGACAAAAACTGTCTGGGGCACAAAAGAATGGCAGGTGCAAGGTCTGGAAGCTTTATTCAGAGCTGCATTATACCTGAACAAATAATGTTTTTAAATGACACTGTGCAACAAACCTCTTGTCTTGGCATAGCAAAAATAAAAGATTTAAATAAACCGTCTATACCAAAGCCCATACCTGAAAATAACAAAACTACAGAAGGGGAAATAGACGTACAATATGTTTTCGAATTGAACCGAAGTAGTCCTAATTGGAAAAAATGGTTAATCTGGCCCACAGACACCAATAACTGTCAAGATAGGTTCCTGAACAAAACCCAGGGTTTAATTCTTAACAGGCCAGATCCAAGATACTCCCAGAGACAACATCCAGGGATAGTAACAACATATAGTGTAGGGAAACTATGCCTTGAATGGCTGAAAACTTCTACACTTCCAGAAATTAAACAACACTTGACTTTACTTAAAGAAAGCAATGATTTGCGAGATTTCTTATTGGGACCTCGCAAACCACGGCAAAAAGGTTTCATATACACCGGTATATATGCTGCGTACAACGAGGCTTGGAAAATAACACAATTAGAAACTGCAGAAAGAATACGAGAAATTGATCGTATTAACTTGGAGAAAGCTCTCTCTGTAGTAGACAATGGCTAACTACTCTGTCCTCCAGAATATATTCATTGGACAGCATTGTATCCTCTGCAATTGACATAATGGAACAAGACTTGCTAATGTTATAAAATGGCCAGTCTCAATTACGTTCTATAATGCAGCTAGGCTGGACATTGCAAAATCTGCGTTCAGGCTACGTGCCATGAAGGCTTATCGACACAACGTCAATGTTTACTGGGTTTAACCTTACTGATAAACAAATCTCTTTGGCACAAAGAGGAGCAGACTATACGGTGTTGAGCATTGAAAAACTGGAAAGATTACCATTGACAGTTTCTGAGAAACCTGTAATAGAATGGATAATTCATGTCACCATCATGATTTCAGTGACGATTTTCCAGTTTCAGTATTGTCTACAGCATATACCAGAAGGCCTGTATGAAAGTTTGGGTAGAGAATACATTAAGTCAACATGGACTTTACCATACACACACTTTTGTAGGAATAAGGGGAACGAAGTATTCCTTAGTGGGAACAATTGTAAAAATTCACTAAGTGGTACACTTCTGTGCCAGGGTATTAATTTACACGGAGCCTGCGATGGTTCTGCGAATAACCTTTCATGCCACCTGCACCGTACTCCCTCCACACTGATAGAACCCGTTTTCAGGCAGCTATTCAATGGCAGTTACGTTATGTTAAATGATCACAGCTGCTGTGGAATGGTGCCAGGAAAAGTTTATCTGGTTAGTGTGTCGTCCATGGTCACTTGTTGTATGCAAGTATTGTATCCAACTCAATGGTCAGACAGTCAGACGGCAATATGGCCTTCATTGAATGTCTCTTCTATACGAATTGATACTTTAAGCAGACTAAAGTCTATTCTTTTGCAAAAATCTGTGCCAGTGACATCATCAAAAGAAACGTATGATCTGCAAGTCCCAAGGACATCTGCAGAGATACATGCATTATCAACAAACTGCCCTGTACATTTCGCAGAAATGTTCAGCCAAATCTTAAACATATCTGATACCAGTGGCATCGCACATGTATTTAAGATGATTTTTTCGGGACTGTTAGCACCATTTGAAGCAGTCCTCTGTATTTTCCCAAATTTCGTGCACTCTGTGTTTGTAGGCCTGCCTCTCATCTTGGGACTCGTAGCAGGAATACTATTTTTATTTCTTCTGCTCCGATATGGCAAGTCCAGTAACCGGCGATACACAGAACCTCATGGAACAGACGGTCCGTGCCCAGAATTATTATGAGAGGATAACACAGATTCTCGGCTTGGCTCGTTTAAGAGATCTGACTATGACATGGCTTCTATCGTTCAGACCAATCTGGCAAGATTGCATCTTCCCTGTTCTACGATGCCTGCTTTGCGGAGAGGAATGCGTGTTAGACATTTGTCTTACACTTCCATCAGTCCTGCCATCGGATGTCGACGCTTTGCTAGGTCCTGTAATGGCTCATGCATTGTGTTGCCCCCAACAGCTACAGATCCTTATGACGGCATTCATTGAGATCTTACCAGTAAGTCTAACTGAGGGTGAGGTACGAGAAACACCAGGCACACAGGTACCATCTGATATGACCATTGCTAACGCGGCAACAAGCGCTGACGGCAATGATTCTCATCTATGCACATTTGATCTGCTGGATCAAATGGTTCCACTTTCACCTACTGTGGTAGACGATTTCTTTGCCAGCCTAGACGACTTGATGTTTTCTCCTGACACCGAGAATAACTTTTGAGTCATGCACACAGTGTTCTCTGAACTCTGAAATTCGGCCTTAGTTTTTTCAAAACAATGACTTCTAACATTTGGAACTCTATTTTCACAACAAAGTTGCAGTTTTCCTCTCTTTCCAAAACATTGAACTTTTGGCACAGACTAATCTGCTCAAAGTAGAACTATTACTAGAGAACAAGTCATTTAATGAAGACTGACTAAAAGAACTATTTAGGCCTCATCCCTGATAATAGAAAGATTGCTATGACATGTTATGTTATGAAAATGATCTTGACTTTTTCTTCTGTATTTGAGACTTTTTTTTATAAATGTAATCTCATGATTCCCTTAAGTATATTGTGTACTGTAGAAATGCAAAAAATATTTTTTCTACTTACCCAGTTCAACTGCATTCTTTGTTTTGGGGTGGGATTGTAAACACTAGCTTTAGATATGTTCAGTGCTTGCTAGACTAGCTTTATTGAACTTAACCCCTTCCATGCTGATGACGAACCCCAGCCGTCATGCACTACGGTGCTCGTGTGCTGATGACGGCTGGGGTTCGTCACGGCCCGCCCCTGTTCGTGTTGTTTACAGCACACCAGGGGAATCGCGGCCGCATGGAAAGGGTTAATATCCATGGAGTGGGTGTTGTAAATGAATCTCTTACCCTAGTATAAATTTCCCGATTCATTCCCCTTATATAGGTATACTTTATCATTCTCTTATATAGGCATAGAAATCATTACCATATTTGGCCTAAACCATACAGCCCAAATATGGCATGGATACTTCCACTAAGCTCCAAGAATTACCAGCGTTTTCTTGGAAAAACCCCGCCTTCAGCAGCTCGGGACTTCCCCCTGCTTGAATATTAAGTTCTCCTAGAACTCCCGGCGTTTTCCAAGAAATTAACCTTTGAGTGACGTTATTAAGTCCAAACATGCGTCAAACTTGGCACCTTCAAAGTATAAATATGCCTTGATTTGCCTAAACAAACACAGAGTGGTTTGAAGCAGATCGACTATCTACTTGCCTGACGCCCTGCAGCAGCAAGTGCCGAAGGAAGCCGACCCTCCAGCAGACGCACTGCGAGACTCTGTCATTTCTCCTGATGAGAAATCCAGCTCCAGTGTTTCCAGGCTACCCTTGTGGGTATCTGGGAAATCGAGTCCCGAGAACGAGATACAAGGCCTCCTTCATTCTAGAACAAAGGTACGGAGCTGATTAGAACTCCTAGAGAATTGTTGGAATTAGATTCCTGGCAGAGAACTCCTAGACTTAAACTCCTCCTCTTATACTCCCTCCCTCTTACCAGACTTAGGTTAGGTACACCGGGGTAGGCGTATTCTAGAAGCACCAGTTGAGTATTTTAGTCATCCATTTATCACTGTATGTATTTTATGTATTTTTTACATTTTATGCACTTTATGGCTTAGAAACCATATCATGCTTTTACAGTACTACTTTATAATACTGTTCTTATTATATGCATTGTACGTCATAGTAAGCCTTACTATTGTAGCAGTTAATTTTCAATGCTTGCAAAAGAAGACTGTTCAATAAATACCTTTTTATTGAAAACGCCTGTCTCTCTATTTCTCTTGCACCTCTGGTGAAACTAAGCATGCACGATTGACTGGGTGAAATAGTTATTTATTGTTTCCGCGACTCTAGAGATTTGATTTCTAATTCTTGGGAAACAAAGTTGTCTTGTTTGATGCGGTTGTCAGAAACTAATCCCTTCTTGTTTATTCGAGGAAGTTCTATTGACCTCTGAGCTAGCTGGCACTCACAATTAAGTCTAATATAGCCGGTAGAGACCTAGTAGACCTCAGTCCTACGTCTAAACTACAGGATATATTATTCCAATGCGCAGAGCCTATTGGGAATATAGGAACTACACTACACATCTTCTCAATCAAAATATGTATGCTTGTGCCCAACAAGTGGGCAGAGGCTAAGCCCATCTTCTAGTGAATCTCACAAAATTGTCTCATGACGGCTGCACTGTCTAACCAGCCCATAAACAGGATTCAAACCTAACCAAGGAAGGAGACTTATTTCTCCATAGAACAACTAAGCTGTTTACTTTGGTTTAAAACCCTTCAGCTTTTGTTTTTGATCTTTATAACAATAACTTGATTTTTGTTATAGCATATCTCACTGGATAGCTGGAATTTGTAACTGATGCAAATAGCAGGTGCTACTCTTGCCCAATGTAAGGGCATTATGTTTACTGAAGGAGTAAATTCATAGTTCACAGTCTGTCTGAACCTGGCTTTGTTACTTTGCCCATTTGGGTGCCAAAGTTAACATCCCTTTGGTAATGGCATCAGTTAAATTGGTAGGGATGGCAAGTATGTGGAAATGTCTACCCTAAACCTGCTCATCTGGATTCAGAGGTAGCTGCTGATTTAAGGGAGCTTCAACCAAGTATAGATGAAAAGCCACCTGAATGTCTAATTTCAATTCTAGACCTAATCAAAATGGCGCTGGGGTCATTCAACTAGTTTCCATATTAAATACTTTTTTCTGAGCACTACCCCTACAGCCGCCGGTAGGCTGGATTCAGCAAACGCAGGCAGACCTTTCGCGCTTCATCTGACAGGGCCGGAAGCCCAGACTAAAGAGGACTCTATCCACGTTGGCCCCAGAGGCCGGTGGGCTGGGGATACCAGACCTGCGCAAATACTTTCAGGCAGCACAGCTATGCTATTTAGTGGAATGGAGCAAAATGGGAGACGTACAAGCAATGGCTCTTCCAGGATCAGGCGGTGGCAGGGCGCCCACTCCAGGAAATACCCATCTTACGCAAAGCCCATCGACCCGCCAACTTGTATGCGTCATTTTTCACGAGGGTACCCCTGAAGGTATGGGATGCCACCAACATCATGCATGAGCTCACCACCTTCCCTTCCCCACTTACTCCACTGGTCGATATCCCAGATTTCACTCCAGGGCTAGACAAGGGGGCCTTTACACACTGGCGACCCGCGGGGTGTCGTTTTCTCTACTATACGTATGGTCCAGATGGCGTCATTCCCTTCTCCCTCTTTAAACAGGAATATACACTGCCAGAGACAGAACGGCTGCGTTACATGCAGGCCCGACACTGGGCCCTCCACCCCCAAGTGAGAGAAACGGCGGATAGGTAACTACTTCCCTACGAACAGTGGCTTATATCCCGCACTTCAGACGCCAAGTTGATATCCAATTTTTATACATTTCTGCAACCACCGCCCACACACCTTCATAACCCAGGTAGGTACTGGGTAGGTCATTGAGCCATAAAGAATGGGATCAGATCTCATACAGAGCCCGACACTCAGCATATCACACGGGACTTATGGAAACACTTACCAAGGGATCTACATACTGGTATTATACCCCAGAACGAATACATGAGATGGACCGCAGTAGGGCCGACACCTGTTGGCGGGAATATGGGCACGTAGGCACATTATCACACATTTTGTGGGACTGCCCGCTTTTACACTCCTATTGGAAACAGGTGCTAGATGAAATTGACACTCATTTCCGGACCGAGCTGCCTCGCTTCCCCGCCTACATCCTCCTGGGGCTCCCTAACCGACTAACATACCCCTTGCGCTCCCGTAGGGGATGTCAGATTGCTATCGCCCTGGGCTTTGCGGTGCAGAATATCCTTACACATTGGCGCACTGCTACCGCACCCTTCCCTTACGGGGTGGTTACACAGGCTATGGCATGTACTGGGAATGGGGAAGTTTTCCCTTACCCTGGCTGGAAATATAGACCAGTTTGATGAACTTTGGCAGCCATTCCACTCCCTGCTGGCCACTGAATTTAGAGAAATCACCTGCCCGACATATCTTCGCCTATTATGGCTCACTACGCCTAAAGGGGAGGATCCCTGAATGTGCCCCACATAGGAGGTCCCTCCGTGACGGGGAACGAGAGACACAGGATTGGATAGGCCTGAGCACTGGACGGGGGGGAGGGAGGGAGGGGAGGGGGAGTTGGGAGGGAGGGGGTGGGGGTATTTTTTAGGGGGAGTTTTCTCCCTTTTTGCAGCACTGCCTATATCGGTCTCACTCTAATGGCTGGATCGCTTTTGGACTGTCTCCAGGTGGGCCACTGCGTCGCAAGCGTGTCACTAGCCTTTGCAGATCTGCATCACCTATACAATGTATGTTTTGTTTCTTTGTGCTGCTTCAATAAAAATGATTTAAACCTAAATACTTTTTTCTCTGATAATGATCCTACTTGTTAAATAGAGAACTTTTATTTACATCTTACTTGTTTCTCTTTTCATACTGTTGGTAGAGCTGCCAGATGGAGATGTGGGTGGCAACATAAATGATGCAGCCCTCAGTTACACATCATGTAAAGTCTGTGGTGGCACACATTACAAATAGCAACATGTTATGTTACATTAGTAGTTTGTGTAAGCGCGACAGCTGCCCCAGCAAAAAGGCATCCTGGCGCTGATAGATCTAAAAATGCAGTGCAGAAAGAAACAAGCTAGGCTGGGACAAACATCCCTAAGGAGGAGGAAACAGAAAGGTTTTGACGGCTTTCCGAAAGACGGATAGGTTCTCAATTCCATGGATGCCCACCAGCAATGAGTTTTAGAGCTTGGCTCCCAGCACCCGGAAGGAGCGACCACCCATGCGACATAGTTTGGTCCGAGGTATGATCACTTGATGTTGTACCAGCGAACGCAGATTACGCTGGGGCACATATGGAGTCAGAAGCGGACACAGGAGATCTGGGCTCCTGGATTTAAGAATCTTAAACGCCAGACAGAGAGCTTTGAACTGGATTCGAGACTCAATCGGAAGCCAGTGCAGCTTTCTGATCGTGGCTCTGGCAGAACATCTACGGGGAAGACCTACCAAGGTCCTTGTTGCCGAGTTCTGAACTCTCTGCAGACGTTCTATCTCGGCTTTATTAGCGCCCAAAAACAGCACACTGGTGTAATCCAGGCATGAAAGAATGGTAGCTTGGACAATAAGCTGACGCACTTTAGAGTAAAAAAACTTCAATATGGGGTAAGGCCCCTCAACAGACCCACACAGGTAGCTGCCACTATCTTGATGTGGGTCTGAAAGCTGAGCGAGGAGTCCATCCAAACTCCCAGGTTTTTGACTAAAGACTTGGATTCTGGCATGGTGCCCAAAGAAGATGGCCACCAATGCTCATTCCAGAGGGTGGTGTTCTTCCCTACAAGCAGCACCTCCATTTTGCCCACATTAAGCTGCAGGCAATTGTCAGTCATCCATTGGGCTACTGCAGCCATCCCGTCCAGAAATCTCGTGGCCGATATAGATGGCCCTTCAGTAAGTGTGATGACCAGCTGAATATCATCTGCATATGATACCAGCATGAGGTCCCATTCTTTAGCTACTACCACAAGCGGCTGCACATAGAGATTAAAAAGGGACGGGCTGAGTGCAGAGCCTTGAGGGACTCCCTGACCGATGTAATGGGACTGAGAAAGATGCGGAGGTGCCGACACCCGGAAGGATCTGTCCTTTAAAAATGAACGAAACCATTTCAGGGTGAGACCAGTGATCCCAACTGTCTCCAGACGGTATAGCAGGATGTCATGCGACACCGTGTCAAAGGCAGTGCTGAGGTCTAACAAAATCAGCGCTGCACTCTGACTGGCATCGAGAATCATCCGGAGATGTTCGGCCGTGGCCAGTAGGGCAGACTCGGTGCTGTGACCCGGCCTGAACCCATTTTGAGATGGGTCCAGAATGCCATTATGGTGCATGAATTGGGACAACACATTATTAACGTGGGCCTCAGCGAGCTTGGCCACCCATGGGAGAAGGGAAATCGGCCTAAAGATTTCTGGTTTAGATGGGTCCAGGGTGGGATTCTTAATGATAGGGGAGACCCATGCCTGTTTCCAGGCAGTAGGAACACTAGCCATAGAAAAGGACAAGTTGAGTATAAGACTCAGAAGCTGCTGGAAAAACATCAGAGATTCAATAAATTGTGCCGGCCTCATAGGATCTGCCGGAGATCCAGATTTAACTTTCCTACAATAGGCAGCTACACAATGTATTAAATATCAAATGAGTAAAAATAAAACAAGAAAAAAATCAAGGTCATGTATATTCCCCCTTGGAGAAGTCTGGATTAAATATCACACAACTTAGATTTTTTGATTAAATATTTTAGTCAATGTTAAAAATTCAAAATACTTTTTATCGCAATTTTAATTGAGGTTAGCACTCACAAATGTGTTAATGGGGCTTGTGATTCCAGAAACACACAGAAAGTTATTTCAGTGCATTCTAGGGGAAGCAAGATGGCAGTTGGCTGAGGCGACTGTTCGCAGCTTGTAATAATGCCTTGATGTAGTGATACCCCCGTGTGTCCCCCCTAAACTAAAAAATTAATGATGCTGATGAAGATTCTGAAAAGCTTGCTGAAACTGTTGAATGAGGAGGCTAGCAGCTGCACTCCTACTTGCAGGATCGAGGCCGGACAACACAAACTTCTACTAACCTGCGAGAAGTTCTACAGCACGCTCAGCGGCTCCGACTGCTGCCGCTCGCAGACGCATTTCTCGCCCAGGATGAAGCCAAAGGGGCAGCCGCCAGCTCGAAGGAAAACGGGGGCTGCTCTGGCCACATGCAGTCTGACCCTAGGTGGGATTTTGACATCTGCCCGCTCGAGGACAGAGATATGTGCTGGAGCAGAGACAGTGGCTCGACAGCCCGGGTGCCGAGGGCAGACCAGGACCCAGAGAAGAAGGGGAAGGGTGGGTCAGTGCCCCAGCAATGCCTGCCCGGTCCAGCGATTGTGGAAACGTTCAGAGGCTTCAGACTGCGACCAGGACTGGAAGCTGGAATGAGGATTGAGGAGCACGGTAAAGCAGAGGATCTGGATGAAGGAGCCCGGGAGACAAAATTAACGACCATCCTGCAGGTTAATGACAATCCGGCAATAGCTAAGCAGGCAATACTTTATCAAGCAATGCCCAGTTCAGCAGTGGCTGGCTGGCTGCCTACAGATACAGTACAACAGTGAAGGGGGGACAGAGACATACAACACAGGTGATCTGGATGTGGGGGAAAGGAAGGGAGCAAGGAAGATCAAAATGATGGTACCTGTATAAACTCTAGCAACAATACTCAGCTCGAAAATGTAATTAAAGATATGGTAAGTGGGGAGGAGGAAGGGACACAGAAAGACCACACAAAAAATCCCTCTGAGAAACCTCAACAGAGCAGAAATAAGAGAACCAAGGACAAAATCTCAGGGGACGTATGGTGTCAGAAGTCAAAGCATAACAGGGGAAGCAGGCACAATGTGAAAGACACTGATATAGAGGCAACGGATTGCTTCTACTCACTGTCAGATGATACCTGTTCAATGGAGGACTCTGCTTCCTTGCCAAGTACGAGTGAGAGAGAAAGTCTACCTGACACTAGTGGAATGGACTCTGCTGCAACCATGCGTAGAGCTAAAAGGAAGCCAGGGTTCTCAGAACCACTTTAAAAAAAGAAAAAAGGCCTACACTGGGACTACTCACCACCAAATCAATCAGTGGGGGATGCTGGGGCCTAAGCACTGGATTCTAAAGGCAGCCCTATCACGAAATTGGATGCTATTCTGCAATCCATCATGGCACTCTGGGAAGAAATAAGGCAGGACAGCAGACGCTCCCAGACAGCTATCCGTAAGGTGCAGGGGTCAGTATGGAAAGTTGTTAAAGTATGTAACGATATCTGTGACCGACTGACAGAGCTGGAGATAAGAATTACAACTCTTGAGACCGATATTGTAGCAACCAAGAACCAGACTGAATCGCATGAAGCCAGGCTAGTAGATATCCAATGGAAGTTGGAGGATCAAGAAAACCACCAACGCCTGAACAACCTACAGTTCCTTGGTTTTCATGAAAACAGGGAAGGCACTGACATGCGTCTTTATGTGGTGGAACTACTAAGAAAGGCATATCCCGATGTGGAAGGGTGGAACTGGACCCAAGAAATCCAACATGCCCACCGGGTCTCCTTGACCTTGAAAAAGCCAGCCAGAGCGGAAGCAAAGCCTAGACCTGTACTAGTTTACTTCAGGAACTATATCCTTAGACAGACTATCTATGGGAAATCCGGACCGTAAAGTAAATGCAGGGTGGATGATATTGAATTTTTCACCCGGCCTGACTTCTGCCATATAACTGTTGAGAGGCGGTGGAGGCTACTGCAGATAATTAGTCCATTACAAGTAAAAGGTGCACAAGCCTACATGAAGAACTCAGCAAAATTAAAAGTGGTAGTTGGAGATATGGCACATTTATTTATTTCCGAGATTAAAGCACAGGAATTCCTGGGAGAACCCAATGAGAGGATTCAGGGAAAGTAGGACTTAAAATATTGACAAACTGTTTAGATGATCAGGAGATATGATCTGGTATAGAAGAGAGATAAATTAGGGACTACTAGGTACTACACTCTTTTTCCTTCCCTTCTACTTTTATATAATCTTGAATGTGCTTTTCTTTTGGGAGGGGTTCTGCTTTAGCCTTCAATCTTTGTTGAAAACTTAATAGATATAAGGAGGAGGGCTCACTGATCATGGTGTAGGGCTGGTCCATCACTTGACGGACCAGCAGGCTGGTAGCTTCCGGGGGAAGGGAGAAGGGGAGAGGGAGTAGATGGTTGGGTCAGAGAAGGGGGTGGAGGGGCAGGTTGGGACGAGGCTTGGGAGAGTGAGGGAGGTCAGGGTTGGGGTGTGGGTGCAAAATAAAAAGGGGAAAAAAAAGCTAGGAATAGATAGAAAAAAGGGAAAATAGCAAGTAGGAGATAGCAGTAAGGTAAGGTTCAGATCGATGGGCTGCTTAGACAAATATTGATAAATTAAAGATCTGCTCAGTTAATGTGGGGAGGCTAAACAATAGAAGTAAGCAAAACAAAGTATATGAAATATTGAAGGCTATCAACCCTGACATAATCTGATTGCAGGAAACGCATATCCCATGGAGGAACAGGGATGCTCTCCCTCTAAGGGGCTATGACTTGGCCGTATTCTCTACCCGGACCTCCATGATCAGAGGGGTATCCATACATATTAAATATCAGGCGGAAACAGTGAAGCGTGCACTGGATCATGAATGAGGGCACTGGGCGGTAATTTCACTAACCACAGGGCTCACGTTAGTTGCTATATATGGGTCAAATCAGGACGATCCAAAAATCTGGGAATATCTGAAGATAGAGCTAGCCTCCTGGTCAGATCCTCTGATAATCTGTGGTGACCTCAATATACATCTAAGAAGTACCAAGGATCCAAACCAAAAATATAATGGGAGGAAGCTCAACTTATTTAGGGCACTGGCTACCTTCTAAGATAATCATGGCTTGGTGGTTGTCTTGGTTGAGAAAAATTCGAATAACCCAGGGTTCATCTACTTTTCACACCCACATAAAAAATATGTAAGTTTGGACTATTTTCTAGCCTCAGCTAAAATAATGGATGAGATTAAGATCAAGAAACTCCCGAAACTCTTCTCAGACCACAACCCATTAGTGCTAGAGGTAATAGGGCAGGTGGGTGCCTTGAAGCAGAGCAGTTGGACATTTGACAGAAAACTGCTAGTAAATGAAAAATGTCTTGCTCATATTAAACACTGGACCACTGAGTTTATAGATATAAATAGAAGCAGCGTCTCACGTAGAGTAGTGTGGGATACCTACAAAGCTTGTTTGAGAGGGGAGGTCATAAGTTATGTGGGTCAGCACGGGAAAAAATAGAAGGATGAGGTGAACTAACTAATAGACAGACTGGCCAAACTACAGGTAGAGCATGTGAGCTTGATTAGGAATGGGGGTCGGGAAGTGGTAATGAAGGAGTATGCAGCGAAACTATCCATAGTAAAAGCAGAGATCAATAGTAGGCCTGGGCGGTAAATTTTGTTCTGCTCGCGGAATCGTGGAATTTGGGTAATTTCGCGTTAAGCAGAGAACGGAAAATTGACCAAAATTCTGCTTTCCGCGACATTGCGAAATGTTTTGCTTGTTCAATTTCTCAAAATGCATGTTCGCGAGATATATCCCCTCGAGCATGCAAACAGCAATTGCGAACAGGAAAAAAGCATTGTGAACAAGCAATTCCGCTGAATTTCTGCGTGTTCACAGAGATTTTTTACAGTTTCGCGGAGATTTGCGTAATGCGATTATGCACATTCCGCCCACCCCTAATCAATAGCTACTTTCAGGAAAAAGTGCCCCAAGACTTTCAGACGCACAGGGCTATGAGTATGGAGAGTCAGCAGGTAGACTACTGGCTCTATGCACAATTAAAAAAACTGCCAGAAATCGCATAGCCAAAATTATGAATAGCAGTGGTCAATAGGAGACGAGATCTGTGGACATTGTTGGAGTGTTTGAGCAGTATTGCATGAGGCTGAATCAAACTGACCCTCCAGCAGCTGATTTAATGACTCTAGATGATAGGTGGCTGCTGCTTAAAAGAATAGATGAAAATACTTCCCTTGAGCTAAAGGAAGAGTATGCAATGGGAGAGATTCTTGATGCAGTAGGCTCCCTCCCTTCAGGGAAAGCAGCCGGCCCAGACAAAATTCCTCTAGAGCTATACAAAGTACTTCTACACGAGATCACCCCGATTATGCAGACCTGTTTCTAGATGTGCAGTATAGCGGGACCCCACCCCCAGCATGGTAAGGAATGGACATAGTGATATTTGCCAAAAAGGGGAAACCATCTGAGTTACCAGCTTCTTACCTTCCAATCTCGCTGATGAACCCTGATGTCAAAATCTACTCAAAAGTTATAGCCAATCAACTATATAAATTCATAGCGGCACTGGTATCACTGTGGCAGCATGGCTTTGTGCCAGGTAGGGGAATCACCGACCCCATCAGCCAGTTCATTTCAATATTAGATATAGGGGAAGCAGAAGGTAAGGATCTGCAGTGGTCCTCTTAGACACCAAAACAGCCTTTCACCTGGTATGGTGGCATGGGGGGGCTCTCTTAGAGAGAGGGCTGAGTCCACAACTGCTGACCACTATTCGGGCCATGTACTGTAAACCGTATTCACAATTACAGGTGATGGCTAACATGTCGCGAGAATTTAGATAGCTAGAGGAACAAGGCAGGGTTTGCCTTGTACCTGGACCTTTTTAGTAACAGATTGTACACAACAGTGGAATAAAACCCGTAACCTGTAATGGGTACAGTACAAAGATCATAGCACATGCAGACGATATTGCAATAATCACCACAGAACCAGATAAGGCAAACAGAGAGGTGGAAATCATGGCAGAGGAGTTTGGAATAAGATCAGAGTCTCTCCTGAATAATGAGAAGACACTAATTATATGCACTCCCCACTGCTACACCCAAGACCCTTGTAAAGTTTCTAACTTTATATGGAGTTACCAGAAAGCATGACAAGCCCTGAAAAGCATGACGCTCTCTTGTGAACGAGGTGGGTGGGGCGTTCCGAATTTATTATTTTATTACTGGGTTGCCGCTCTACAGCAGATGAGCACACTACTACTACTAGGTATATGTTGTGGGGAGTGGCCCCTTCCCACTGACAAGTGCGCTCAGTAATCAATGAAACATGCTAGTTTCTTCACTGGTTTTAATTCATTTTCTTCAAATTTATTTCAACATGTGGACAAATCAAAGTTTCATGTATTTTCAATTTCCGTGATTCGTGTGAAAAATTTCCATATTTGTCTCAATTATATCTCCAATGGTCAATTTGGAGAAAATGAATTAAAACCAGTGAAGAAACTAGCATGTTTCATTGATTACTGAGCACACTTGTCAGTGGGAAGGGGCCACTCCACACAACATATACCTATTTATAAGACAAGGGTGGACGCCTTGTGACATGAGTTGCGCCAACAAAAAAAGTTTAAAACATTCAAAGAATCTTGAATAAATGAGTGCACGAGGATAACACTTTCTTTGTCACACTACTACTACTACCTGCCTTCAATATACCATATATCCATCGGAAAAGAGGCGGAAGGTCTCTTTCTCTGACTATTAGAGCCAAAGTACTATAAAAAGACACAATTCAAGTGTGTCAAGGCGGCCTGGAAGATCTGGAAAAAGGTCAGCAGATTGTTGAAAATCTCTAGATACAACAGATATACACCTATATGGTGCTCCTCTCTATTTCCAGTCGCATTTTACAATGCAATGGCTATTCATTGGGAGCAGGCAGGAATCAACAGGATTGCAAATCTGTACAATAAAGCTGAGAATATATCATTTTCAGGTCTTATAAAAGAATATGGTGTGAACAGTAGAATACAATTTAAGTACATACAGATCTTGGAGTGTCTCATGCGCCTCCCTAGCAGGTCCCCTAACCTAGCTAAAATCCCAATCTTGGAAACAGCAAGTCGCCGGGATGGTAGGATTAGAGACTACTACCAAGCCCTAATGGAGGCAAAAATTGAGGCAAAATGGGCAGCCAAGCTGGGAGAAGGGGATGTTGACCTGGATATGTTCCTGGCCCTGGAAAACTCCCCAAGTTTTGAGAACGCGATCAGGGAGGTCCTTTGGGTGTCCACTTTTCCAGCCTTTACTGTAACAATGCATCCCCAATACCAGAGAGGACATAGGGCCAGGCACTGTAAGTCACCTCCCAATCTGCATTGATTTCAATGTGGACGAGGTGATCCTGGCTATTAACCTCTTCACTGCAACGCGAATTTCGCCGCAGTGCTGAACATTCCAATCGCGGGCGTGGTCATGATGGCTCCCGGCCGTCATGCGCACACGCCCACCATGACTCATGACGGCCAGGGGCCGTCATGAGCATGGAAAAGGTTAATGTAAGTATAGGGGGAAAAGCTCCAGGACATTACAGTATTCATGTTGATTTATATAAATCCTGCCCATTGCTTTGGGGCCCACTTTTAACCCTGGTACTAAGGACTTGCTGCACACAAGGGTTTCCCCCGACATGGATGGAATCCATTCTCGTTCCTAACTTCAAGAAAGGCGATCGTAATGATCCGGCCCAGTACAGACCCATTTCTTTGTTAGATTCCCTTGTAAAAGTGGCTGGACGCATAGTCTTGAACAGACTGCAGTCGTGGGTGGAGGACTCAGTGGTCATCTCAGAGCTACAGTACAGATTACATCAATGTCTCTGTAATTTGGAAACTTAGTTTGAACCTGAACCTTATAATGAGTAAATACATGCAGGCAAAAAGAGTGAGCCTTTTTATGTGTTCTGTCGACTTAAGTTTGGCATTTGACTGTGTCAATCACTAGAAGTTGTGGCACATCCTAGAGGACATGGGAGTGGAAATTTCATTATTCAACTTCCTCAAACAGTCGTACTTAGACGCTCGGGCTAGGGTGCGTTATGGTAGAACTGGTGAACTCAGTCCTAGTTTCCTTGTTAGAAAGGGTGCTAAGCAGGCGTGCATTTTAGCACCCCTCCTTTGAAACCTTTACCTAAACAGCCATGGGGTCACTTTATCAAGGGAATGCCGAGACCCACACAGTCTAAGTAAATGGACAATTGGTGCTTTGCTATACGCGATGATGCGGTCTTGCTTGCCCGCACCCCAATAGGCCTGCAGAAAATTGTGACGAGTTTTGCCTCTTATATGTCGAGCCTGGATCTCCATGTTAATATTGGTAAAACCTTTGTAATGAAATGCAGTAAGCCCAGTGTGAAGTGCCGTAACATTTGTATTAATACAAAAAAACTTTAATTTACTAATCACTTTTCCTACCTGGGAATTGTCTTTTGATAATAGGGGCCTAAGGTCAAAAGCCATTAACTGTAGAAAACTGCTTTTCGCCAAAGCCATCAGTGCCTTGATTAGTTTTCCAGGAAGTTAGGAAAGCGCCCTATCGAGAACTTGTTGATAATATATAAAGCTAAATGTATCTCAGTTGCTCTATATGGAGCTGACATTTGGGGTTATGCTAATGTAGAGTCCATTCAGCAAGTTGAGAATAAGATTTTGAGATTTTAATTAGCCGTCCCAAATTCTACGGCTACGTATATTTGCCATGCCGAATTAGGGCTGTCATACCTGTCCAACCTTATTAGAATCCAGTCAATTTTATTATGGCATAAGGTCAGGACTGGCGTTACTAGCGCCCTTAATCGGACGTGATCAAAGACTGTCTGAACTTGCAACGGGCCAAACGTATTCCTTGGCTCGCCTATGTCAAAAATGGTATGCATGACCTAGATTGCTCAGATTACTTTGCTAACCCCGATACCCTGTCTCTTATCTCAAGTAAGGATCTCAAGGCTTTATGTAATAACCACCTGGAGACGATTAGATTGTCATCTAATATCATGAAAATCTCAGTCAGCGCTAATCAATTGCTCTTGACTCAGCCAGGAATCCAATCCTACTTATTAACAACCCAAAGAAATTATGACAGGATTGTATTGTAATTGTATTTATATAAGGCTTACTACCCCTGACGAGGCGTGGTAGCGCTTTTTTGGCGAGTAGCACACTACTCCGCGACCCATAAAGGATTTGTGTTGAATTAGAATAGTGAAATATGAAAGTAATTAAAGTGGTGGATAGGTTAGTCAGTTATTTGGAGGGATAGCGGAAGGATAGAAGAGGAAAAAAGATTTGTATTTATATAGTGCTTGTCACCCCTGATGGGGTGTTGAAGTGCCTTTTTTTGGGGGCGGGGGGCAGTAGCACGCTACTCCGGAAACCCATAAAGGACTATTTGTGAATTAGTATGGTGAAATATGAAAGTAATTTGAGTGGTGGATATTAGTCAGTTATTTGGAGTGATAAGGATAGCGGAGGAATAGAGGGGGGAGAAAGCCCTGAAGGGGTGTTGAAGCGTTTTTCTGGCGAGTAGCACGCTACTCCGGAAGCCATAAAGGAGTAGTGTTGAAAATTAATATAGTGAAAAATGAAGTCATTTGAGTGGTGGATATGTTATTCAGTTATTTGGATAGAGAAGGGTAGAGGTAGGATAGAAGAGGGAAAGAGGTTTGTATTTATATAGCGCTTACTACCCCTGAAGCGCTTTTCTTTGGTGAGTAGCATGCTACTCTGGAACCCTAAGGATTAGCGTTGAATTAGTATAGGGAAATATGAAAGTAATTTGAGTGGTGGATATGTTAGTCAGTTATTTGGATTGAGAAGGGTTGGGGAGGCATAGAAAAGTGAAAAGGTTTGCATTTATAGAGCGCTTGTAAACCTGATGGGGTGCTGAAGTGCTTTATTTTCGGGTAGCACGCTACTCTTGAACCCATAAAGGATTAGTGTTGAGAATTAGTATGGTGAAATATGAAAGTAGTTTGAGTGGTGGATGTGTTATTCACTTAGATAGAGAAAGGTAGCAGAGTGATAGAAGTGGGAAAAAGTTTTGCATTCATATAATGCTTGCTTACCTCTGATGAGGTGTTGAAGCACTTTAATGACAAGTAGCACGCTACTCTGGGTTGGGACTCATAAAGGATTAGTGGTGAATTAGTATAGTGGAATATGAAATTTGAGTAGTGAACGTGTTAATCTGTTATTTTGATAGAAAAGGATAGTGGAGGGATAGGAGAGTGAAGGATTTTGTTTTGGGAGGTCATAGCAGTAGGAGGAGGCTTTTGGATGAGTAAAAAGGGGTTGTGGAGGGGAAGAGTCAGAGGGAAGAGTATAGAATTGTTTGTATTGGGAGATCGATATAGTAAAAGAGGTGTCACTTGATGCAAGAAGGGGTAGAGTAAGGGAGCGTCTAGAAAGGGTTATTTTGGAGTTCATAGTAGTGGTTTCGGGTTTAGGATAAATGAGAGAGTGGGTGTAGAGGATATATTGATAGATGTATAAGGTGAGAAAGAGGGTAGTGCATTGGAAAGAGTAGTAGAAAAGTTTGAGATGAGTCAGAAAGTTGAGTTAGAAGATATATTGAGAGACGCATAGGGTGAGAAATAGGGTAGTGCATTGGATATGCTGAATTAGAAGAAAGTGATAAATATATAGATCCATGAGTACATTGAACATATATAGACACACAAAGGAGGTAGGTATATGTAGATTCAATATATCAATAGAGGTACAGTATGAGAAATAGGGTAGTGCATTGGATATGCTTTTCAGGAAGAAAGTAACAAACACACAGATTCAAGTACATTGAAGGCAAATATATGCACAATGGAAGTACATGTAGACCAAAGATGCACCAGATATACTCTGGTTTTCAAGTGCTATTGTACTTTTGTTTTGTATTTTATTTTTTTAACATAATTATTATACAAAGCAATACACAAAGATAGGTACATATCTATAGTAAAAATAAATGATTATATACAGAGGGCTATGCTGTAGATTTCTGTTTGCATATGGTGCTTATGTGGGGAAGAGCCAATTCTTGAGCATTTGTCTGAAGATAAGGTGGCTGTCCTTGGATCCAATGTTGGGGGTGAAGAGTTCCTTAGTTTGTCTGCTTGAACAGAGAAGGATGTGCCACCCATGGTTTTTTTCTTGTATCTTGGAATTTTGAGGCGAGGTGGCATTTTAGAGCGGAGGTCCTTTGTTGAATGTATTTGGTGATTTTATTCCTGATGAAGAGCGGTCCCATTCCATCTATTGCTTGGTGGGTATACAAAGCAGCTTGAACGTGGATCTTCTGGCGAGATGTGGTCTCCCGATTTGATATGCAAGAGTAGTCTGGCAGCCGAGTTCTGAATCCGTGGTAGTCTTTTCCTGGTCGTTAAAGGTGATCCGTGGTAGAGGCTATCGGAGTAATCGAGTTTGGACAGAACAAGGGAGATTGTAGCTTGGACCTTGTGTGGAAATCCCAAATGAGGGAAATTTATAGTAACAAAGCTTGATCTTGCTAGTTTGTCCACCTGGGCATTCATCAATAGCTCGGAGTCCATGGTCATTCTGAGGTTTCTTACTTCCTTTGATACTTTAGGTGGTGATCCCAGTTCATCAGGCCAGGCGGCAAGCGGGTAATATTATTTCCAATCGCCACACGTGAGTATTTCTGTTTTGGAAGCATTCAATTTGAGGTGGCTCCAAATCATCCACTGATCCACGTCTCTGAGACAACTGAAAATTGGGGAGATTCCAATGTCTTTGGGGCATTCCATTTGAATGAGTATTTGTGTGTCATCTGCATAGTTATAGCACAAGAGGTGAAATTGATTGATAAGTACCAGTAACGACTTCATGTAGAAGTTGAAAATCATGTGCGAGACGATAGAGCCTTGAGGTACCCCTGCTTTTGTCAAGTATGGTTTGGATGAGAAAGGAGAGGTATGGATGACATTAGCTCTGTTTCAAAGGTAGGATGTGATCCAGTCTAGAGCAGTCATCTATATGTTGGCTTCATAGAGTCTTTGTTTCAGAGTGTCATGGTCAACCATGTCAAAGGCAGCCGAGAGGTCCAAGAGTAGAAGTGCAGCAACCCTTTGCTCTCTACTACGTTTTTCAGGTCATCCCAGACGGCAAGGAGGGCAGATTCTGTGCCTCTTCACGGACGGAAACCTGTTTGGAAGTCTGAAAGTATGTCATTATCTTCAATTAATTGTGATATCTGGGTGAATGCTGCTCTTTCGATCAGTTTGCCCAGGAACGGTCCATTTGTAATGGGTCTGTAGTTGTCAGGGTTCCGCGGATCCAAGTTTGTTTTCTTCAGTAAAGGGCTTATGTATGACTTTCTGACTTCTTCTGGAAATATTCCGGTAGTCAAGGAATCGTTGATGATTCTTCTTACTGGAGTGGCAGCATAGGTTGTTAAAAGAATTGTCTTGAAAGTTTGTGGTGGAAATGGGACAGAAGGGCTGCCGGCAGGCCTGCTTGCTTTGACCAGGTCCATAGATTCATTGTGTGAGATGTGTTTGAAGGAACTGAGAGGCTGGGTTAGAGTATTCGAGGATTGTTGTTTTGTCAAAGGGTTAATGCTGGTGCTCTGTCTCCATTTTAAGTATGAGTCCAACGTGTCTGCTTTGTCCGTGTAATGATTTGCCACTTTGTCTGTGAAATTTTGAGTAACAGGTTGAGTTTCTTGTCGACAATTTGGTTTGCCAAATTCATTGAGTATTTTATAGAATTCTTTAGTTGCACATTTAGCATTTAGAATTCTGTCTGAATAGTACCTTTTCTTAGCTTTTTTGATGGCTGATTTGTATAATCCGTTCAAATTTCTGTAAGTGAAGTTTGTCTTGTTTGGCATTTGTTTTGAGCCGGCTATGTTGCAGTTTTCTCATTTGTTTTTTCATGTCTTTTTTCTCTATGTTTCTCCAAGGAGTTTTTTTTCTTTTCTTCTGTTGTGTGGATTTGAGTGGTATCAGGATGTCAAAAGCTTCCTGTAGCCACTCATATAGTTTTTGAACAGAATTTATTGTTTCCAGATTTGTGCTGAATGTTAGTTGTGTTTCTAAGTGTTTCAAATTGAGTTTGTTCCACGGTCCATAGGTGGATGAATGAAAGATAGCCGCTTAGTGTTGTTTTATGTTGGAAAGCAAGCAAGTGGTGGTCTGACCCTGTGACTGGAGTTATAGTTTGAAAGGTAACTAGTTCGGTATTAGCAAAAATGACATCTAGGATATGCCCACCGATGTGTGTGGGTTTGTGGACAATCTGATGCAGGTTTGTTGCGTCTAGACCAGTGATTGTTTCTGGATGGGTCATATTGGGTTTGTCAAACCAATGTTGAGGTCACCCAGAACGCATAGGTTGGAGTGTATTGTTATCAGGTTTGAAACTGTGCCTAGAAGTGTGTCTGGGAATGTCGCCTTGCTAGATGAGGTCTGTAAAGGAGCAGGAAGTTACAGGAGGAAGATAGTGTAGGATTGCATCTGGTGAGAAGAGCCTCACAATTCTTAATGGTGATGTTGTCAACTTTAGTGATATGTAATGTTTGCCTAAACACAACAGCTAGACCACCTCCTTTTGTGCCTATACGATTTTGGGTGATCATTTGATACCCTAGAGGAACGGCTTCATGCAGGACTGGAGCCATATCATCTCTCAACCATGATTCAGTTACGAATAGTATGTCTGGTTTTGCATCGGAGAGAAGGTCGTAGATGTGATGTTTGTGTTTAGAGAGGGATCGAGAATTTATTAGTAGACAGTTTAGAGAATGGGCTTTGGTGATAGTGAGACTTTGTTTTGTAGAAGAGAGATTAGGATTGTGTGGATTTGTAGCAGGTGTGATTTTAGTGCTGGTATTATCTGTGTTAGGATAGCAATAGTGTAGCTGTTCTGTATCATGTTCCTCATCCAGCATGCTAAGAAGGCATTTTGATGGGTCTGCGTGCGTAGGTGGTGGAGACGGTGTTTGAGAGTGAGTTGGTGTGCTCTGTTGTTTACGTTGTGTAACGTTGTGTAGTAGACATGGGGAAGCGAAGATGTGAGGTGTGGCACGTCGCTTATATTGATTGCGTGTGTTTAGGGCAGAAGGTGTATGAGTCAGGGGTGATGGTGCACCATGTGGGTCATGTAGTAAGGTTCTAAATTGTTCAATAGATGAGAGGCATCTGGAAGAGAGTTGCTGTATTGCTGTACCTGTGTTAGATGTGACGGAAGAGAGAAAGCTTGGCATTGGTGTTTGTTGCTTTGTGTGGTATGAAAGGTGGGTGTATGTTTGTATTTTGTGAGGATAAGTATCATGAGGTGTTGCACTTGGAAGATCTTGTGTTGGTGTGCGTGATATGTTTTGTTTTCGAGCAGTAGTGAAAAGAGGTGCAGGTGTATTTGTTTCATGCGATGGGTTTGTTGTATAGTATTATCTGTGAGACGAGGTTTTAAGGTAGAGTGGGTGGTGATGTGTTTATGAGCAGAGTGTAGGTTTTGAGTAGGAGGGAATGAAGTAGAGGTAATAGTGTTTGTTATAGACTGGTTTGTTGCAAGAGTTAAAAAGTAGGGTGCCGTGCAGTGTATGTGTTGTGCGTTTGTGGTATTATTGTAGAAGGAAGAGGAAGGTGTTGATTGAACAAATGATGGATGGCTGATTATATGTCGGTTAGTGATAAAAAGTGGTCTGTTAGGAGTAATTAGAGCTGGGAGTGTGTGTCTGGGACTCTGGATGGGATGTAGTTAAATATGGTGTGTTATGAGGTTGTGTTAGTGATGAGTGGATTGGCTTGTGGTATAGGATAGAGTTGTGTATTGTTTGTGAGTGATGGCGAAAATGTGTGGTAGCTGGAATAGAAGGGTGTATAGATGTGGTTTGTGTGGTTTTGTAGTGGGTGCTGAGACATGGATTTGTGCATAGTGTTGGTTTGTAGTAAGTGTGTAGTGTACATTTGGTGTGGTGAGTGTGTTGCTCTGTTTGTGGATGGTGTGGGCTGGTATTACTGAATGGGTAGATGGGCAGCATTTCTGGCCCTAGTCCCAACCAGTCTCAAACAGGCAACTGCCCTTGTCCTCTCCACCCTGAGCCTCGACGCCCGGGCTGAGACCCCCTACGCCTTGGCCTTTTATAGCCCTATTAATCAGGTGAGCTCTTCAGCCAATGGGAACCCTAGCCATAACTCTATCCAATCACAACACTAGCCCTAAAATCTAGAACCAATAGGAGACCAGAACTGTACAGCCAATCTTAGCCCTAGTCTAAGCACCCAATCAGTTTAAAAAACCCTGATCTCTGCGGCCAATAGAGGCAATGTTGTGTGTATAGCTTGTTCTGCTACCAAATCAGGTTGAAGAAAGAACACAGGTAACTCAACGGATCGATGTGAAAATCAGTAACCACTTAAGGTAGAAATTTGGGATTAGTCAGAAGAACCACTTTGTCTTTATGAAGTTGAAAGAAAGGTTCTTGTATAGTTAGTGCCTGGAGTTCACCAACTCTCCTTAAGGAAGTGAGTGGGATAAGAAAAGCAACCTTCCAAGATAGGAATTGTTAAGGGACACCTGTGCATTGGTTCAAAAGCCGGACCCATCAGCTTTGTAATGACTATGTTTAAGTTCCATACTGGTGCAAGAGGAACTCTTGGCGGTATCACTCTTTTTAGTCCTTACATAAAGGCCTTAATCACAGGTACTCTGAATAGAGATCAGTGTTGTTGGTTTTGTAAATATGCAGCTACTGCTGCTAAATGCAAGTGATCAGATATATAGGCTAGTCCAGATTGCTGTAAGTGTAAGAGGGTATTTATTGTTATTATTTTATTATTTTGGAGTTTTATGTAGCGCTAGCCAGACCCAAAGGTATCGGAAAGTTTTACAACAGTTGTCGAATAACCGTTGACCAAACAAAGAGTGGGACAGTAAACTTATTGTTCAAAGATGGGTCATTGATCAGTATAAGTCACGTAGCAATCAAATGCATAGTGGTAGTGGAGGTGGTAATAGTCAGGCAGAGTAATGTGCGGGGCAAGAGTAAGATGCTGTAAGGAGTTGTTCTTATCGTAGTAACTGGATCCTCAGTTGATGGCAGATCAGCAATTGCAGGACCTTTGTCATTTCCTGAGAGCTCGATTGAGGAAGAGCACTTTGAGCTGGCTTTTGAATTCTTTGAAGGAAGGGTATGGGGATGGTATTCCAAATTATGGGTGCATTTCCAGAGAAAGACCGAGATAAGGTCTTTTATTTACGGGTTTTCGGGGGATGAGTAGCATAGTGTTGGTGCTCCTGAGATTTCTTGTCTGTCCCAACTAGATAGGTGGGTTTGCGATGTGCAGAGCTTCGTGGGTGAGACAGGCAGTTCTGGAGTTAGCACGCAATTCTATTGGAAGCCAGTTGAGCTCTTTGAGAGGGGGGGGAGATGTGTTCATATTTCTTCACTCCTGTCACCATTCTGGCTGCTGCATTTAGGGTAGATCTAAGAGGAGCAAGGTGTAGCTTAGCCGTGCCTGTGAAGGTGGCGTTCCATAGTCTAATCTTCGATTGAGTGACTTGCTTAAGGTCTTTTGAAGGGATGAAGGGTTTGATTTTGTTTAGTAGTTTTAAGTTTAAGAAGGCACATCTTGTGGTGTACTTGATGTGTTTGACCATGTCAAGGTTGGGGTATAAAGTTATTCCCAGTGACTTCATGGAGTCTGCTGGGATGAGAGTGCAGTTGAGAGCATCAATAGACTTTAACCATTCTGTGATTCGGGCGGTCTGCTCTTTGTTGGCTATGCAAAGGATTTCCATTTTATCTTGGTTGAGTTTCAGAAGGTTTTGGGACAGCCATATTTGGACTTCTATTAGGGTGACTTTGAGTCTTTGCATGTCCGCTATAGTGGAGGTTTCGAGGTAGATCTGGGTGTCGCCAGCCTAGAGGTGGAAGGGAATGTTGGCTTTTTCAAAGATGATAATGTAAATGTTGAACAGTGCGGATGAGAGAACTGAACCTTGGGGAAGACCTCTGGTTATAGGGTGTAGGTTGGACTTGAAGTTTCTGATTTTTATTCTTTGAGAGCGGTTTTGCAGGAAGGAGGTGAACCATTGTAAGACCACCCCTTCTGCTCCTACCCTTTCTCGGAGATCGTTGATGAGTAGTTTGTAGTCAACCGCGTCAAAGGCCCCCGGAAGGTTCAGGAGTATAAGTAGACAGCAGCGGGCCATGTCCAGTGATTTGTGTATGTCATCAATGACATTCAAGATGGCAGTCTCAGTGCTGCATCCTTTTCTAAAGCCCGATTGGTGAGGGTCAAGGAGATCGTTGTTGTCCAAGTGAAGGGTGAGTTGACGGAGAATACATTTTTCTAGTAGTTTTGCTAGGAATAGGAGATTGGAGACAGGCCTGAAGTTGTTGAGGTCGTTGGGGTCAGCGCCTGCTTTTTTCAGTAACGGTGTTACCTGACCGATTTTGTGGCAGTCAGGTATGATTCCTGTTTCCAGGGAGCTACTTATAATCTCCGATCAGCGTGGGGCTAGGGAGAGTTTGAGATGTTTAGCCAGTTGCGCGGGTAGAGGGTCCTCAATGTGTGATGAAAGCTTGGTTCCGATAGTCAGTTCAATAATTTCACTTTCAGTGAGGGGTTCGAATGTTATCCAGTTGTTTGTGGAATGCCTGAGTGGGTTCATGTCTTCTTTGTAGAGTAGCTGGCCTTCATTGGGAGGACGGAGGGGATCCTTAAGTGAGAGCTCACTCTTTGATATTTTTTCATTGAAGAAATTTGCTAATTTGTTATGTAGGTCTTTGGAGGCCGGAATTGCAGAAGGTGATGGTTTGGATGTTTGTTGTCTGATGATGTTGAAGAGTTCTTTGGGGCGATTTTTAGCATTAACAGATGATGTTCTGCACTGAGGCATCAAGGGGATTGATATCATTATTGGTATAATGGATAACAAATAGCTTCCATTTTGCCTCATAACATGCCCTACAAGGCATCTCCTAACCTGTTTAGGATGTTCATACAGTCAGGTGGTTATTGTAAATAACCAAACTCTATGACCTCAGGAGCCAAATCGCCAGGTTCAGTCCTTGGGATTTGGATGCCTGATTTCTCCATGGCTCCGAGTGAGGAGACTGGAGTGGAGATGCAGCTTTTGGTGTGGAACTACTGAGAGGTCTAACAGGGTGGTGAACCAAGGTTGGCGTGCCCATGTGGGAGCTATGAGAATCCATTTGAGGGATGTTTGTCTGAGCTTCAGAACTATCAGCAGATTGAGTGGGAGAGGCGGAAAAGCATAAGCAAATATCCCTGACCAATTCATCCATAGGGCATTGACTTTGGAGAGCGGGAATGGGAACCTGGAGGCGAAGCTTTGGCATTTTGCGTTTTGAGCTGTGGCGAACAGGTCTATGTGTGGAAATCCCCATTCCTGAAAGTAGGGAAGAAGAACCTGGAGATGAAGTTCCCACTCGCGGATTTGCTGGCTCTGTCTGCTATGAAGGTCTACAATCTGATTGTTTACTCCTGGAAAATGTTCTGCTAGGAGATACATTTTTTGATGTATGGCCCATTTCCTAATGGCTTGTGCTAGGCGTGACAGTTGGAGAGAGTGTGACCCCCCTGTTTTTGTACATAATACATGGCTGTCATGTTGTCTGTGCGGACTAAGACAATCTTGCCTGTTAGGTGAGGTTGAAAGGCTTTGAGCACTAGAAACACTGCTAGTAGCTCTAGGTGATTCATATGAAGGCTCTTGTATTTTAGAGTCCACAATCCTTGGATTGTGTGAGTCTGCAGGTGACCACACCAAACAGTGATCAGTGCGTCTGCTGTTAGCACTGTCTGGAACAGGGTTGAGAAAAGGCAGCCCTTTGGATACATTTTGTGGGTTCCACCACTGCAGAGAGCGATAGGTCCACCAACACTGACACTGCGACGCATGTGAAGTCTTACTTGGGGAACAATTTTAATGCAATATGACGTCATCCCTAGCAGTTGCATGAATACTTTTGCAGGCAATGCTTGGTTGAGCTGAAAATGAGTGACAAGGGACTGAATATTGTGAATCTTGGCTGTATTGGGAGAGGCTAGAGCTTTGTGAGCATCTATTGTGGCTCCCAGATAAGTTTGTATGTTGGAAGGGTGCAAATGAGACTTCAACGCATTTACTGTAAATCATAGTTGGTGAAGTAAATGAATAGTGGTTTGAGTTTGTTGAAGACGCATTAGGTAAGTGCTGGTTTTGATGAGCCAGTTGTCCAGGTATGGGAAGACATGGAGGTGTTGTCTCCAGAGATGTGCTGCAACTAATGCAAGGCATTTGGTAAATACCCTGAGAGCAGTGGTGACTCCAAATGGTAGTACCTTGAATTGGTAATGGTGACCCACTATCATGAATCTGAGATATTTGCGATGAGCGGGATGCATTGGAATGTGGAAATATGCACATTTTAAATCCGGATGTATGATTAAATAACGACCGACTGAACCACGAATTCCTCAACCACGAAGGCTAAATAACGAGGAATGCCAAACCACTACATTTTTTACAACGAGTCCCTTAACCACGAAAAACAACATCTCGTGACTGGCCAATAGATGGCAGTATTGTAATAACAATTACCTGTGTGTGATGCAAAATGACCAACTGAGATGGCAGCCCACACACTTCCATAAATCTGACCACAGACTGTCCCATCTGGCACTGCTCGTTTTCCCAATATGCCCGTCTGATCCTGGTCCCAAACTGAATGGATGGCAGCAGCTAAAGTAGTTCAAACTTGTAATCATCGACATGTTTTATTTTTTTACTAATTCTTAATGTGATGCAGTTATATGACAAACTGATTGATTTGTCTTCGCCCTGTTATCTGTAATACCAGAAAGGCAAGCGCGGCCTTTGCCCTCCTGCTCTCTATCTCAGTGCACTTCAAAGGCTAATGAGCTTTTTTGCTCCGATGACAGGAACACCCTTGCCAGTTCAAAGCACAGATCACACACGATTGCTCCGCTTCCAACGCCCTGAATCTTGGAACGCAGGCCGATAGTTTGTATCTGCTGTGTGTGTGTTTTTGGTGGCGATTTACTAAAATAAATTACGGATCCTCTCAATTGTTTTTTTAATTAGTTCAGATGTTTTTTAAATGCTGGTTACACGAACGGATATAGTGCCACGCATTACCAGGCTGGCAGGATGAGGCTGGCTGCTTCCCCGTGCGCAGCCCGTCTTCCTGATGATAGCTTTGCCGAGGCAATGCCATGGGGTGAAGATCGTGTCACGTTAGGAGGAGTGGAGGGGAGGGACCCGTGGTTAAGGAAAGTCGTGGATTAAAATGGTCGTTGTTAAGGATTGGTCGTTGTTCAAGATTCGTTGTTCAGGTAAGTCGTTATTAAAATGTCGTTGTTAAGGATGTTTCCCTTTAAATCCAGAGTAGACATAAAATCGCCCTGCTGTAGGACCGGGATCACTTTTGAAGTGTTTCCATGTGGAAATGCTCTGACAGTATGTAGAGGTTCAGTTCTCCGAGATCTAGAATAGGTCTCAAGGAGCCACCCTTTTTGGAGATGAGAAGGTACAGGGAATACATGCCTGTCCCCTGATGTTGTAACGGCACAGGTTCTATGGCTCATTTGGAGAGGAGAGACTGTACTTCTTGCTGAAGTCCATGTAAATGTTCTGGTGACATTCTGTGAAAACGTGGTGGTATATTTGGAGAAATGTTGGTAAGCTCCAGGCAATAACCATATTGGATAATTCCTAACACTCATTTGTCTGTGGTGATGGATTGTCAAATGGGGACGAATTGTAAAAGGCGTCCCGACAGGTGTTAAATGATCAGGGGAAGTGTGGGCAAGTCACTGCTTGTTGGGAGAGGGGGAATTACACGGTGTGGAACCATTGCCGCGACCTCTGTTGTTGTTACCTCTAAATCCCCCTCAAAAGAAACCTCTTGTAAGAGGAAGATTGGCTGTTGCCTTTGTAGGAGGTGGCAGGATTGTCTGACCTTTGATGTTGTTACCTCTATAGCCCCCTCTAAAGAAACCTCTTGTAGAGGAAGATTGGCTGTTGCCTTTGTAACCGGGTGGCAGTATTGTCTGAGGACATGGTTTTGGAACCCCCCCCACCCCAGTATAAGGAGCCTAGTCTACCTCTGTGTCTTTTTTAATCTTTTCTAATGATTTATATACTTAAGGGCCGAAGAGATGCTCTTTTTTACATAATTAGCCCCCACTTTTTGCCTGCTTTTGATGTGGTTTCAATTGTAGAGCACAGAGTCCCTGCCAACTAGGTCCCCTGTGCCAGTGCTTCTTCCCTAAAAACAAATCCCCAATTTGTACTTCTACCCCGTGAAAGTCCCCATGGTACCCTCGATTCCTAGGTACTGGCGGCTAAAGAGGGTCTACTGGGACCCCCCTCACTGGGACTATGCCACTGCCCTTGCAACTTGCATGCCCCTGTGAGGGAAAAAACAACAAAGTCGACATGGCACCTGGCCTGGGTGACAAGCCAGCTAACCCTGTCTGAAGGCATAGGTAAGTTACCCTTCTGGAAAACCTTACAAGCCTAAGACAGTGTGCTCTATACCACAGGTGAGGGCATATCTGCATGAGCACATATGCCCCTAAAATATCGGGGTCTATTTCCTAATATTGTAAGTGCCTGGAAAGCCAGAGAGAGTACATGGGTTGGAAACTCGACAACTCAAGTTCCACAGGACCATGAAGTCTTAACTGAGAAAAGGAGTGTTTGGTACCAAACTACTCATTTCAATAAATCCACACTAATGCTAGTGTGAGATTTAATGTACCATGTACCCATAGGGCACCTCAGAGGTGCCCCCTGAAAACTTACCAATCCCGGTGTGGTCTTTTACTGGCTGTAGGGAGTCAGCCACCACCAGACATGTTTCAGGACCCCTTAGTTGAGAACCCCTGCTCTCTGGGACCAGAAACAATGCACATCCTTGGGGGAAGTGTCACACTTCTTCCCAAGAATGAAACAGTGCTCAAAGAGAGAAGCTTCAAAGGCCTGCTCCCTTTGTAAAGAAATTCCCAGCCTCTTTTGCTAGCAGCAGATGGCAGCCCCTTTTTTCCACCTCGATGCGGGGCAGGAAAATCAGCAGGAAAAACTTTAAAAGAATAGGAGGTGCGCCCACCTCTGCCAACCCCACCCTTAAAGTGGGGGAGGCAAGGTTAAGCACATCTTTCAGACCTCGCCATTTTGAAGATGGGGAGACTCCCTAATTATTGCTAGGTCGATATCCACTTCCATAGAAGGGTTGCATAATAAACGGTGTAGTCACCCCAGGTAAGGTGCCCATAGGCCTACCTATAACTCCCCAAAACCCCAACTAAATTTAGTATTTATGGCTAATCACCCGTCATCAGCCAGGCTAGCTTGAATACAGTGGCAAAGTGAGCAAGGAACCCACGTCTGGGTATACCCTGCCAACTTAGGGCAAGCAAAGCAAAACCAAAGGGGATGATGGACAGAGTGTTGAACAATGCAAACACTCTCCCCTAGTCAAATGATCTGGGTTTAATCCATTATCATTCTTTAGCTCACTCCGAGACCCCAGTTCAGACATGGCCTTATGCAAATCAGTCTGACCCTGTGCCTCATGGGAAAAGTCCAGCCCAAACTGCCAAGCCATGTCTTCCCTGGACCGGAAACAAGCATCCAGGGACCAGTTTCTGGCTAATCAGCCGTCATCAGCCAGGCTAGCTTGAATCCAGTGGCAAAATGAGCAAGGGACCCACGACTGGGCATACCCTGACATCTTAGGGCGAACAAAGCAAAACCAAAGGGGATGATGGACGGAGTGTTGAACAATGTAAGCACTCACCCCCAGTCAAATGATCTAGGTTTAATCCATCATCATTTGCTTATGGCCATGTCTGAACTGGGGTGGCGGAGTGAGCTAAAGATAGATGATGGATTAAACCCAGATCATTTGACTGAGGGTGAGTGCTTGCATTGTTCAACACTCCGTCAATTCACACAGAAAAATAATTTTTCCCTGTGTTTGCAAAGGTGAATGTGCCCCCCTGGGGACGCCTTCCCTTTTGCGACCTCATTACCACCCTCTTGAAGAGTGTGGTAATTTGCAAGTGTTTTGCGACCACAATTTCACATGGGGTTGCGCTCGCCATTAGGAAGGGAATGCCCCTTCCTCACAGCAACTTGCAATTCCAAAATAGCGAGTCGTAAATAAATTGTGACTCGCTATTTTGGTATGGTACATACCCCTATTGGTTTTCCATGCGCAAACAGGTTTGCAAACCCGTTTGCGCATACAAAAACCGTCGTACATATAGCCCTAAGTCTCAATTTTTCAAAGTTCAAATTATTTTGTATTAAATATGTCTTACTTTATCATGAAGATCTTGGTTTTAAAATAAAGTATAAACAAAGTATAATTTTCTAAAATTGGTCTGGATCTCCTTCTTGAGTTGTGTTTCCCTTACTAATCACTGTGGTGGGGACAGCTACGGTAGTCTGCTCTGAGAGCCAAGCCCATTGGCAAGCAGAAGGAGCACCTAGTAGCTTGGGAGCCCAACTGTGAATGAGGCGTTGGTGTGTTGCAGCTCCTGAGGGCAGAGGCGGTCGCACAACATCAAGTGGGTCAAGCCGTGGTGGCTCTGCTGGTAAGTTCTGGGGAGCCTCCATTGAAAAGCATGTGTGGTGAGGCTTGTGGAACTCCACCTTTTGTCATGAGAGATGGAGGAGTGTTGCCTGGGCCTCCCTACACAGTCTCTGGGTGCTAACTGGAGACTATCTCTGGAGCACTGTGTGGGTCCGGCCCCCCAGGAGGCCTACTGGACCTGGTTGAGAAGTAAGTGTCCCCATACAGCTCTGCAACCGGCCTGTTGGTCTCTGCCAGAAGTAGACTGCTTGGAATGGTTGGGTGCGGCCAGGAGGGATGGGTCCTGCCCTGTCTGCCTGGCCTGTGCTATTACTGCCCTTGTTCTCTGGTTATCTGGGGTGTTGGCCTGTGGCTGTGGGTCAGGCCCAGTTGGCATTGGAGGTCTCCTCTCCTCCCTCATTGGCCCCCTTGCTCCTCAACTGGGGCCCGAGATAGTGTGCTGTGGTGACTTCTGGGTGTTGCACCGTTCAAGGTGGCGGCTGGAGATAGTGGCAACTGGTGACATTTGAAAGTGGTGAGTGTAAAAGTTCAGGGTGCGCGCCCTGTGGCGTGCTTGACTGGCATAAGAGAGAGATTCAGAAGGGGGTTTAATCCCCAAGGCAATTGAAAAAGAGTGGGCAAATTGGGTATTTTCAAGCAACTATGAAAATGAAAGAAGGTTAATGAAGCAACCGACAAACTGGAACTGACCAGTTGGATGAAGTAGTCACTCTGTAAAAGCAACAACACTACACCTTATGGTCATGCCAAGCCCCCTCTCTCAGGAGTATCCAACACAGGTCAAGCAAAAGACATCAGCACAAATGTATGTACATACAATTAACCTGAATAGGGCTCATATATTTTGTGAGTGTGTATTCTGTAAGTGTTACATAGAACCATCCCTCCTGGGCATAGACTAGAGTACTGGACAGCCATGGCCTCGTTAAGAGTAACAAGCATCGGCATTGCCAATAGGTCTCACCTTTGGGACCATATAAGTGTTTAATCTTGTAGCACATTATCAGACCACCCAATATGTCACAACACCCAAAATAAATAAATTAAAACAGTCTGATAATCATCAACTACCTTCAGGAGAAAGCTTTTGTTGATGTGCTAGGAATATTATGTCTGATGTTCAAAGGAGGCAAGGTGGATAGGTTATACCATTCTCAATTCATGGACTCACTGGCCCAATAAATAATTCGGACTATAAGAAAGCCTTCATTTTGCATATAACCTACCAAATGTTGTTCCTGTGGCTAAAAAGTGTCCACCCCAGTTCAGGCAAAGCATGCCTGCAGAGCTCACCAGAACTCTGATTAAGACACCTTTAAATGCAAGAGAACACAACTGCTCTCGCACTGGTCAGATAAAAACATAAGTACCAGGGTGTCTCATTGCCCAACAACTCTAAAAGCAAGGAAGCAATTCTTGAGTAAGCAGCTTGTTAAATAAAACAGTGTATCCGCTGAGGTAAAAAACTCAAGACTTACTGCACACCGGTGCTATGATCAAGCCACTCTTCACTGTAGATGAGTTTGAAACTGGTCCAGATCTGCCCCCCCCCCGACCGAGTCACGCCGCTGTCAGTACTGCCGCCTTAAACTCCGTGGGGTAGATTTACAAGGTCTGGCGCATCTCTGCAAATCAGCAGGGATGCGCCAGAAAACTTGCGCCACGCAAAACCACCCGTGATCCACCACTGATGCCCGCATTTACAATGTGGCGCACCATGGCGCATGGATGGGCAGATGCGTGTCGCATCCTCTCGCGTAAAGGGGGCCCATGTTGGAGTCGCGTCACAAGGCTCGGGGCACCCCAGGCGCCGTATGTCGAACATGCTGCATCACTCCTTATGCCTGCTTCAAGCAGGCGGAGGGTTTTGATGCAGAATGGCCGTAAAAGTGACTCTGTGAAATCTTGTAGATTTCACTGCGTCACTTTTACGAGGCTACCTGCGAGGGAACGCCCACCCTGCGTAGGAACGCCCACAAGAAACCTGATGCAGGTTTCATGTGGCGCAGGGCTTTACAACGTGGCGCATCTCCCAAGATGCATCATGTTGTAAATACGGTGCAACCTGGCGCATGATTTACGCCGCCGCTGCGTCACAGAAGTGACGCAACGGCGGCGTGAATGTGTCACAAGGGGCTTGTAAATCTGCCCCCGTATTTCCCACAGTGTCTTGCCTGTTAAAAAGGGCACCAATACAAGTTCCTCATCTTACCTGTGCCGGCACGGCAGGCCAGAGGATGAAACTCCTGTGCCGTTAGTGTAAAATGTATGTTTATGTCCAGTGTGACGTGGACACCAGAGGTCCTGTGAAGCACTGACTGCTTAAGAACACAATGAATGTGACCTGGAATAATGTAACGGGTGCCATGTGGGCTCAAGTATATAAAACTGCCAAAAATTTACTATTTTCAGGCAATACCACTTACCCATTTTCTGCCTCAAATTCTCCCCAAATATTCGAAGTGAGTACCACATGTACATATTTGCAGATTTCTTAAGTTGGAGACCACCGAAAAGAGTTTGGAGATACCAGCTGCCTTGGTCTGAGTCAGGTAACAGAGTTGCCTCTACTTTAACTTTGTATGCCCCTGCACCTCGAAACACCTTGAAGCGCTGCACTACACACAGCAATGAATTCATCTTTTCATCCACCCTTTGGCAGAAAAATTCTAGGATTCCTGTGTCTGAGCTCTGGGACCTATTCATATTCAGAGAGCATATTTAATGTGAAACGTAACTCAGAAATATATAGACGTAGATAACCAGCATTGTCGGCTCCTGATTTCTCTGGCATTGGCTGCGAGAAGGGAGGCACTCAGCCCCTCTCGCTCTTGAGTCATAAATTCTTGCCTTTACCTTTGAGGGCACGATGTAGGTATGCGTAATGCACAAGAGTGTCGTAGTAGAATGTGTGAAACATTTGTTACTGCACAGAGCGCCGATGCCTGCAGCGACCTGTGAGGTGCTATATGTAAATTTTATTGAAAAATATACCATTTAAAAACCAAAAGAATGTTTCTGTCATACATTTAAGAGAATATAAAGAACTTTTGGCCTTGTCTAAGAACAAAGCATGAGCAAATGATATGGAAGATAAGCACCCATTTCTGTACAAGTGTGACTCCCGTGACCAGTCGCGGACGTCATGACGAGCAGGAGGGGGGGGGGGGGGGGGGATTGGGTCGTCACGGGGGGATGGGGAAAGGTGGGAGGGGCTAGTTTAATTGGAAGAAAAAAAAAACTAACCGTCCTGCGCCACCTCAGCTTCTGCATGTTTCCCGACTTCCGCCGTCCTGTGTTTTCCAATTCCTGCATCATCATCAGAAAAGGCTGCCTCCCTCCCCTCCGCCAATCACAATGCTGCAATGGCAGCGTTGTGATTGGTGAGGCGCAGCGAAGAGTTTTATCACTCTCCACTGGCTGGAGCTATTGGGGGGACCTACTGGACTCTGATTGGTGGAGTAGCATACAGGGGTGGCTTGTTCTCTTGGAGTCCCCTGCCCTCACCCTCAACAGTTGTTCTGCTGTGGGAGTGCGTTGCTGCGCAGGGACCAGGGGGCACTATGGGGGGACAGGGCCACCTGCAAGGGGCCCATTTTGCCAGATGCTGCAAGAGAATTGGTGAGGGGTCTGCCTCCCGACAGAGGATCCCATCCTGACACTGATTTTCTCCTGGCAGTGTCTCCCCCACCCCTTTTGGCCACACAGATATGGTATGAGATAATGCCAGCCATTACAGCCTCCCAGCAAAAAATTGACAAGTACACCAAACACCAGAACCCCGTGGGGGAGATGAGAGTGGAGGGGGGTGTGTGAAAGCCAGATAAAGACCCACAGACCTCGCCTATCCTTAATGCTATCCAGGATCCAAGGTCACCTTAAAAGGTAAGATGTGGAACTTAAGGCAGACCTGGCGCTAATCAGACAAGACCTGTGCAACACCATGCACAGAGTGATGAAGGTGGAGGGCAGATTGTTGGAGGTTGAGGGAGCTTGGTCACCCTGCAGCCTGTGCTGATGATGTGGACGGGAGGTCCTGCATGGACAACCTCCGCATGGTGGGTATCCCATCGGAGGCACAGGGCTCTGCACCAACAAAGTTCATATGGGACTGTTTGAACAGCTATGTCCCCAAGGATGCTGTGTTGAGCTGCTTTATTGAGGAGCTGGCACACAAAGCACTGACCGCCAAACCCTGGTCGATGCTTCACCCAGTTTGTTTATTGTACAGAACTATGCGGACAGAGATGCCATCCTTCGGGCTGCTTGGAGGGCCAGCCAGTTAACTTTTTAATCTGCTCCGGGGATGATCTTCCTGGATTACACTCTGAAGGTACGGTAACAGCGCCGGTCCTTCGTGGAGGCTAAACACAAACTGAGTGCCATGGGCTTACATATATGCTCTTGTTCCCGGACCGCCTGAAAGTACTATTCCAAGATAAGAGCCTGTTCTTTGATTCCCTGAGGTGGTGTGGGAGTGGATCGAGGAAAGGCTGCATTGGTGCCTGATGGCTGCTTCTATCCCATAGAGATGGAGAGGGGCCTGGGACAGTGCTGGAGGCCCCACAAAGGAATGGCTCTCGGCCCTGCACAAATGTTACACAAATGTTACAAAAAAGAGATTAATGAGCTGGTAGAGTGGGTCCGGAATGCATGGCTCCTGGAGAAGACTCGCCTGCTTCAGGACATTCTATGATATTCAGCACTGATGATCTCCAGCAGGTGGCGCTTGCTACACCATGATGGTCTTGGGACATAGTTTGAAAGTACTGTACACTTGTCTTAATCCTCTGCTGTACATGGTCTGTACCCTCCTTTAGGTTTACCCTTTTTTAGGGATGGTTTGTGTTTTAGGGAGGTAGAAAGGGTGATACCTTTCACACAACTGCCCTGTTGGCGTAATCCCTAGTCGCATCACAACAGGTACTTCACATTCACAACTTATAGGGGGTGTTTAGGGAGGGGATAGGTTGTTTTTTTGGTCAGCTGTGGGAACCAGGTGCGCTAGCTCTTATGACACATTTAGGATGTCACAACACTGTACATTAGCTCTGGAGTCATGAGTGATCCCCTTCAAATGCATGACTCAATACAGCCTCTCGTAGTCCCAAGTGTACTAGCGCTCCTGTCCCGGAATATCAATGGCATGATGGATAAAATTAAGAGAGGGTCAATGCTGAAGGCGACCCTCCGAGCTAAGTGGTTATGCTTCAGGATAGCCATCTGATGGGCACCAAATGGCTAAGCTCAAGTTTACCATTCTGGGTTCCATAGGGGATCCAGGGGCCCCGGCCATTTTGATCGGGACTTCAACCCTCTGATGGTGTCTAAAGTGTGGCACAATGGGCTGGGCCACTTTTTGGCGATCATGGGCACACTTCATGGGTGATCCCTCTCGTTCGTATGGGTTTATGCCCCCCTCCTCTTAGTTCGGAGTTCTTCGGCAGACTCTGAAACCTGGTGAAGTAGTTGCCGGGTGCTTCGCCGATTTTGGGCTGCAACTTTAATGAGGTGTGTGATGCAACCCTGGGCGGCTCCTCTGCGAGTTCGGGGACTAGCCATGGAGTCACACTCCTGTCCTCCTTTGTGCATAATTAGATTCATGAATCTCATGATGGATGTGTGGAGGGCTCATCAACCGGCAAAACAGGGATACATGTTCTACTCAAGGACTTGGTGGGCAGAGTGCTGGAGTTAGAACAACAATATATGTCCACACGGCAAGATGCTATCCTGCGTGACACACTGTATACTCAAACCCCGATTCAGCAGGAACTAACACAGGAAGCAAGGGATTCCTGGATAGCCATGCATAGCAGAGTATACCAATGGGGTGACGAGGCTCGCAAAACATTGAGTTGGATGTGTGTCCACAAGGAGGAGGGGCCCCGGTGGCTTACCACATGGCAGGAAATTGCTCAAGGATAACTGACTGCGGGCCCACTGTGGACGCGTTTGCGGCATACTATCATTCTTTATTTGGTGCTGACCAAATATAATTATTTGGTGCAGAGCACTCACAATGACCTGCATCAGTTTTTCTATCTGATATCCGATGCCCAGCTTGTCTTTGGAAGACTTTGAGGCATTGGAGGTGGACGTTACCGGTGGGGAGCTGTGCACCGCCCTGTCCCAGCTTCACGCTGGAAAGGCACTGGTACCTAATGGCTTACTGACTGAATTTCGGTGTCTAGTGTGGCCTCAGGTGGGCTCACTGATGCTGGACTTATTTCAAAAAGCCTTGGTGGAGGGGGAACTTCCTCCTGACCTTCAAACAGCTGAGATAAGTATAGTGCTGAAGCCGGGTACAGTGGGGTGATTTTCGCCCCATCTAGCTATTAAATACAGAGGCCAAAACATTGGTATGGGCCAAGATGCTGGCCATCTGCTTGGTGGGGGTTAGCCCTCAATTTTTCCATCTGGACCAGTCCGGGTTCATGCCCCAGCATGCCACATGGTACAATCTTTGAAGAGTGCACAATGCGATAGCCTTGAGTCAGTTGCAAACCAGCCACAGAGCCCTTTTGTCCAGTTCGCTTTGGTCCCAAATTCATACGATATGTCCGTCTTCTCTACATTGACTTCCTGGTCTGGGTATGGTTCAAGGGAGCAGCATCGGATTGTTTTCCAGTGGAGCGGGACACCCTGTCAAGCTTACCTCCTTTCACCCTTACTCTTTGCATTGGCGCTAGAGCCACTGGCAGCTTGCACGAGGGTTGAAGCTCTCCTGGAGGGTTTCCAGTAGTCGAGGATGTTTGTGATAAGATCTTGTCATATGCTGATAACGTTCTGTTTCTGGCTAATTCAGACTCCGTAGGTCCCAGGTGCTGGAGATTCTGACCAGATATGGATTGCATTCCAGCCTTCTGCTGTATGTACATAAACTGCAGTCTACCCTATTCCTCTGTGCCCAGCTGTCATGCCGTGGGCATTGGAGTTACCGGTTCCTCCTTTAGTTTTTAAATACATGGGGGGGGGGGGGCAGCGTTTGTGGAGTTGCACTGCACGGAATTCCACGAAGTTGCATAAAAACTCAGTGAAATTCTGCGGAATTCCGCTCTGCCCTAATTGTGGGATTTATTTAGTCATTCTTGAAAAGTGCAGCCATTAAACACTGTCTCTAGCCCCTCGGTCCTTACCTTGTAACAAATCCATATCCACACTGCTCAGCAGGCACATGCACAATCCAGACAGACCCTTCACCAGTGAAGGGAATTAGGATGTGTGTGCACTGGGCGGTGCCTCCTGTGTGACATCTGCGCATGCATGAGAGACAGCGACCTGAGACAATACACTGTGTATCTCAGGTCACAGTGTCTCACTCACACATACGCAGATGTCATGCAGAAGGCACTGGCCGGTCCTCACACATCTTGTCACTGCCTGAGGGTCTGTCTGGAGTACATGTGCCTGCTGAGCACTGTGGATACGGATTTGTTACAAGGTAGAACATGGGGTTAGGGAAGGTGTTTAATGATGACTGTACCTTTCAGAAATGACAAAATAAATCCCATATTGGCAGTCCTTGCCTAGCGAGTTGACAGGCTCGATACTGCCAATTTTTTTGGATTTGCTAACGCTGCAACATAGTGTTTTCTGCCCTTAATATCCGCCACAACACTAATCCTCCAACCATCAGGGGTGGGGCTTCTGCCCGGGTGGTACCCCAGCATCCTCTCCACGTGTTCAGGGAGCTATGTACCAGATGATCTCTGTAATCCGAAAGGGAGGTGATTTCAACAGAGAGGGACAGAAGCAGTGCAGGAGGATCCAATGCACGTGGACCGGTGGCCCGGGCCCTTGTTAACCTACGTCTCACTCTCAGCTTCATCCTCTGCCATCCTCCTTGCATGCTATCTCGTTGTCCCAGGGCCCACTGACACCAGTGTGCTCTTCATCATCTGTGCCAACTGCTGCCTGCATCCATCCCTTTTCTCTTCCCCCCCAGACCATGGACCTGAAGAGTCTAGTAGTCACAATGGAGAGCAGGCAGCAGCATGTGGTACTATGTGTGCTTCAAAGCTACAACAAGCAGGTGGCTATTGGTGGACAGCGGGGGCAAACTCTACTATGTGGCGGAATCAGAGTTTTTGCTGACCTCCAGGCTCCCAGCTGAGTGCAAAGTTGGTAAAACTCTGGAAACTCAAGTGGTGGAACAGAGTTCACCACCCACCCCTATTAAATACCTCAGAGTTTATGTCACCGGCAGATGCAACGACTGCATTTAGGAAGGGAGGTCAAGTTTTGGTCTGCTTTGCTTTTATCTCTTTTAAGACACTCGGCCACCTTCAAGATGGTCTCTCTCCCGCACCTTCTGGGCCGTTCTGCAGAACCACCCCTTTCTAATAAAAAATGGCTTCTTTGAGAGCATCAATGCAGAGATTAGGTTGCTGCCCTGGAAGGCAGAATGCCCCATATAGCCCTAGGAAAGTGCTGCAGGCCAACCTTTGATGGCAGGACAGCTATGCCAAGCGTGTTCCTACACTGGGCAGCACATCTGTTGGTAGTAAACAGCTGGTGGTTCACGGGATTTAGGGATCCGGCTTATGCTGTGAAGGGTTGGATATTGGGAGAGAGAGATTTTGCTCATGTGCTCTACTGGGGGCTATTCCCAAGGATCTCCCACCTGCCACGCTTGTGTTTGAAATTTGGAATGCGACGCTCAGGATGGTGGGACGTTTAGACCACATTACTTTTAAGACTCCATTTTTGCGGGGTACTAGATTGTTACAGGTGGCCACCTTGTTGGGCTTTTTGGCTTAGAATATTATTGGCATCTCAGAGGTGCTAAAATCTTTCCAGGACTTGCAGGGCGAGTACAACTTACACTGCACCCTGTTCTTCCATTATGTTCAGCTCCAGCATGCCCTTCTTCCCATGATACAAGCACTCAATACTATTACCAAGTTCTCGCCATTGAAAGGGAAAATCCTGCTCACTCACCTCAGGGAGCATAACCTGTTAGAGGTCTGTAAAATGCTGCTGAAAAACATGATGGATCCCCTGGTGGGAGTTTTGGTGGCTTGGGAGGCAGACCCGGGCCTGCTAGATGATAATGGATGGAGAAAGGCAGTAGAGGCCCCTAGAAGGCTGTGATAGCATCCCAATGTTGGGTGATTCAACTAAAGGTGCTCCATAGGGTGTATTTCACTTGAGCCACACTAAAAAGGATGGGTCTTATTTCGACGGGTGACTGCCTACAATGTGGAGATCAGCAGTTTGACTTGCCCCATGTGTTCTGGCACTGCTGGGAACTGGACCGCTACTTGGGAAATGTGCTGAGGAAACTCAAGGGGGTGCTGGGGTGAAATGTCACCCGGGATCCCAAACTTATACTTCTTCGCATCCCTAATGACTTGGGGGGCACACTGTACCAGAGGACCTCCTATGGTTCGGCTTCATTGTGGCCAAGAGAGACATCGCAAGGGCCTGGTAGGAAGCAGAGGCACCGACAGTGGAAGCCTGGGCAAAGGGCATGGACCATTGTATGGGGCTGGAATGCATGATCTATCTGTCACTTGGATGTCCACAGAAACATTTCAATATATGGGGGGATTGAGCAGAACACTGGGGGATTCACCTGGAACCGCATAGGGATAGGCAGTGGGAGCTGGGGGGACCTCAGGAGCACATAATGCTTTATTTCTACTGTATAACCATAGGTAAAGGGTTTACACACTGTTGTTTCAGTGTATATGACTTTGGCGACTTCTTTGGGAGAACAATTTTGTATGCTGTTATTTTTCATCTGGTACAATACTGTGGTGTTTTATTTGAATGTCATGCTGAGCTCACTATTCTCGTTTATCTAAAATTCAATAAAAAGTTTTCCAAAAAAAGAAAAAGAGGGAGCACACTTCCTGTTTCTCAATTATTAGAAGACATTTTGTCAGTTAATTCCATCCAATGCGAAAATCCCTGTTTATGGATGGGTCAGAAATACGAATTCGGATTAACACATTTGATAATCATTGGATGCGTTAAATACCACAACTGCCATTAAATTTCGGCAGGTCAAAAGTGCCAAAATGTAACAGGGGAAGTTTATGCTATATTTACGATGCATGTTTTGGTGCATTAAACACAAAATCTGCATGTCATGTCTGCATGTCATTCACCACAAACTTGTTATCACAGACAATAAATATTGTACATTATTTTCAAGTATGATAAATAACAATCGTCTGTGGGAAGAGTCGCTGGGCTTCGTGGTTGGATGGGCTGAAGCCTTGTGGCCGAGAGCAGAGATACTTGGTGTGCAAAAAAACCAGACTTGTGACCACTCGTGCTAGATCTTTGTGCGAGCGATGAGGTTCTGGAGCGAACAGGATCATTCGCAAAGAGCCCACATGCTTGATTTAAGGAGCTCTAAAAACACTTCCAAGGACCCAGGACCTGAGAGGCACCACTTGGGGGTCAGGAGATCATTGAAGAACGGTCTAGGAGCTGTGAGGGGTGTGTTATGTCATTGAGGCTGAGATCAGGACACCAGACTAGCCCTTTGAGTCACTCTGGGGTCCTAGGTTCAAGATGGGGGCTGCAGCTCCAGTTCTTCTTTCCCAGGCAAGGAGGGCAGCAGGCAGCTGGTCAGTACAGCAACAGCAAGAAAGCAATTCTTCCATAGCAGCAGTCCAATGGCATTCCTTCAGCTGCACATCAGCCCTTCTTCCTGGCAGAGTATCCACAGGTCCAGAAGTGTACTCACTAGGTAGGGTCTGAGGTCCAGTTTTATAAGCAGTGGTGCCTTTGAAGTAAGGGAGACTTCAAAGAGGGTCTTTGAAGTGCACAGAGGTCCTCCCTTCCTGCCCTGGCTCGAGACTCACTACAGGGGGCTATGCAGCCCTTTGTGTGGGAACAGGACACAGTCTATTCAGGTATAAGTATGAGGATGTGCCAAGGTCCTCCCTCCCATCCTCCTAGGAACGTACAAAACCCAGATATCACCCTCCCAGACGTGTATCAGAGACAAGCTGCAGGCACATAGGGCTAAGAGCAGATAAATGCCAAGTTTCTAAAAGTGGCATTTTCAAAAATTGTAATGATAAATCAACTTTGCCATTAAAGAGGTTTTATAAACATGAAAGGTCTACCTTCTCCTAATTCGGAATTACAGATTGTTAAATGTAAAAAGGAATCCTCAATGCTATTCTATGGGAGTGGTAGGCCTCACAGTAGTGAAAAACAAATATAGGGGGTTTCACTACTAGGACATGTAAACATTGAAAGTGTATGTCCCAACTTTTAATTAGACAGCACCCTACCCTATGGGTTTCCTAGGGTCTACCTTAGCAGTGATTTGTGTGCAATAAAAGGGGAATGTAAGGCTTGGCAAGGGGTTTTAAAGTCCAAATAGACATGGCTGTGCGACACAGCATTCAGGCAGCAATGGAAGGCATTGGACAAGTTTTAGAGTACTACTTAAGAGGGCGGCACAAGAAGTGCAGCAGGTCCACTGGTAGAATTTGATTTACAGGCCGTGGGTATATTGTACACTACTATATAAGGGACTTAAAAGTAAACTAAAATATACCAAACAGGTGTAAACCAATTAGACAATGTTAAGAGGGGAGAGCACAAGTACATTAGCAATGGTTAGCAGCGGTAAAGTGCACAGAGTCATAATGCAAACAACGAAATCAGCAAAAAGTAGGAGGATGAAGCAAAATGTTTGGGGGTGACCATGCAGAAAGGGCCATTTCCAACAACACTTATTAGGAGTTTGTGGGGTATAACATGCAGATTTTGGTGTTTCACGCATCGCATTGCTTTGTAAATACGTATGATTTTAGAGAAAAGTATGGAACTGGCATAAGCAGAAGGACAAATGGAAATGCTTTGAATTCCGGTAAATCAATAGTCTGGACTTTAAGTAATACAATGCTCTTGTAAAATAAATTATACAGAGGCTGAGCAAAAAGGAACGTACATCTCCATGCTGACCAGAGCTGAGCTCTTATTATACATAGGGTGTACTTTTCCAATTTGTGCCATTGCGCACAATAAATGGGGAAAGTGCACCCGAATACAGTGAATGTGCTACCTCCAGTTCAGATGCACATCAGTGCTTTAAAGACGCTCCATGTTTAATTGTGCTGGCTGCAACCTTTCTGCACTTTTAAGAAAGATTAGAGATCCTTTTGAAGGCGGGTGAAGTAAGTCACTACACCCACCTGCAAGGGGATGCCTGGGGGTCTATTGAAACCCCTTTCCTCACTCTAGAGGGCTGCCTTCAGGGGGCGCATTGACAGTACGTTATCTTTTTTCTGATGCACTTTCAGTGCGCCTTCTGACAGCTTCTTTGCCTATGCGCCCACGGCCTGGGCACTGAGGAGAAAAGATTTCCTCGTTTGCGTGGTGCCATGCCCACATGCAAATGAAGAAATGCTCTCTTAAGATAGCACTGGTGATACATGTGGGCAAGAACTATCTGCAGCCCCTTCTGTCATACCAAAGTGACCCAGAGTCGCACAAAGTGGGCTTACATGCAAGTTACCCCCTCCCCCGATACACTTTCTGTAATACGACCCTGGTCAGGAATAGGGATTCTCTTCTGCAGAAATGTATTTATTGTGTGGGGGAAAACAGCTTAGTGGAAAACACACTTTGAATCCTGATATGTATAAGATAGCTATATTATTTTTTTTATTTTTGCTGAGATCCATAAAGAATACTCAAATTCATCCCAATAACACCATACAAATATCCAATAAACAAAACCTTTCACAATAGCCATATTGATTAAAAAAGTCAGTTAAAACAGGTTACATAGTCGAAAGCAAGGACGATAACCCTAGATTAGATGAAACATTAGAGATCAGGTTCAGTATTCTTTCGTCAATACCTAAATCACTAAAGTGCCCATAAAACAGCAAAATATAAGTCCGGGTAAAGCTGAAAGTTTTATCAAAGTTAAGGCTACTACTGATATTTAGGCATGCTGAAGATCATATGGGACGTCCCCTGCCAAATCTAAAATGAGCTTAAGGTGTCTATAGTGCATTAGGTCCAATAAATTATGCAAATATATCAACATATAAGTCATAGGTAATGTTTTTGACCTGTTGACTTAAACCATTTAAAAAAAGGGAAGCTAAAGTGTCTATAGTGCAGTACAGTGCTGTCAAATAGGTGTCTATAGTGCAAAAACGTGCAAATGAGTATACAAATATGTCAACACACACATTAATTAAAATGTCTGCATATTTAGAACAACCTTTAAAGATTTTTTTTTAAATCAGTAAAAATGGGCTGCCCAAACTTTTTCAAACTTCTTAATCCTTTCAATTTGTAATGCATACAAGCGCTCACTATTCCTAACCTGCTTCTTTTTCTGAACCCATTCGCCTTTTATTGGTACCAGGTCTGATCGCCATCTCTGAAGCAAGAGTGACCTGGCGACTGCCATTGCGATATATAATAATTTAACCAAGTTATCAGAGAGAAGTAAACGAGGGTAATTGCCAAGGACTTTCAGCCAATTATTGGAGTCTAATATGACGAAACATTTAGGTTCCAGATGACACAAAGGGCCAGATGTAGGAGCCCTAATACCAGTCGGAAACGGCCGATTTCGGCCGTTTCCGACCGGTATTAGGGTTTTCAGATGTAGGGGCATGTTATTTTCAGAATCGGTAATTTTACCGATTCGGTAAATATACCGATTCTGTAAAATACCGAATCAGTATATTTATCGAATCGGTAAATCCATATGTAGGTGACACTCCTAAGAGTGCCACAGGCCCTTAAGAGTCAGTATTTTACCACACAATCCTATTGTGTGGTAAAATACCGAATTCAGGCGTGCATGCACATCTGTGCATGCACACCTGTGCAATGTGACACACATACATTCCCTTAGAGCATGTCTGTGTGCCACATGGCACACATGCCTGTATTTGGGGTGCTAGAGGGTGTCAAAGTGACACCCCTGCACCCTTGCTGGAATCGGTATTTACCGAATCGGTAAATACCGATTCGGTAATGCCCATTGATTCCTATGGGCTTCAATGCCCATAGGAATCAATGGGCATTACCAAATCGGTATTTACAGAATCGGTAAATACCGAATCTTAACGATTCGGTATTTACCGATTCTGTAATACCTACATCCCCCCCCTCTATTTTACCACTTCTTAAATACCGAATCGGTAAAATTCAGTATTTAAGAAGTGGTAAAATAAAATTACGTACATCTAGGCCAAAATCTCATTCCAGAACCCCTGAATTAAAGGGTACTCTGATATAATATGCGTCCAATAGGCAATTGGATGATTTAACCCCTCCCACGATCATGACGAGCTCAGATCATCATGAGCCACGGTTCTCAGGTGCTCATCATGAGCTGAGCTCGTCATGACCGTTAGAACGCTCGCACGCTGGGCAAATTCCCCTGCTGTGCGAACGGTCTAATGAAACGGGTGTGGTCATGACGAGCTCAGCTCGTCATGAGCACACAACCACCATTGCTCATGACGAGCTGAGCTCGTCATGAGCACCGGGTCGCTGTGCGCGCCTCCCTCCCCCAGCATGGCAGGCTAATATGCCCCGCAGCCAAGGAGTTAAGTAGCGAAAACACTGACTGGTTTGGCTAGAGTGAACTTTTGATAAAGACTGTGGGGTTCTATATAGAAGCCATTTGCTGAAAAATAGCATCCAACGCCAATTAGCGCCCCTTAATGTTGTAAAATTAAGTTTATTTAATTTGGAGCACATACTCACTGTAACCTCCAAACCTTCGTGTTTTTCCCATTTTGTTATTCCTTTCTCAGAGAGAGCCGAACCTCTGATTTTTTCCATTCCCCTGGTTTCCTGACTGTGTTTTCTTGAAGAAGAGCATCTGCCAGATTTTTAGGTTCGATAATCTGTAACAAATTCAGATTGGTAAGAAACTTGATAAGAATAATATATGACCAGCGGAGTAGGACATTATTTGGAATTTGGTTGTGCAATTCGGAAATCTTCAGCCACCTATCGATCCGTATAAAATCTGAGATCTTCCGGAAGCTGGCCTTAGGCCATTTTTGAATAATGTTGGTTAATTCTCTAGCCCCAAATATTGAAGTGAGTTCAGAGAGCGGGGTCGAAGAATTTATGACTGGAATTGTATATCTTCTATAAAAAACCTGGGGCCATATGTATCAACAAACCCTTTTGCGATTCCTAAATAGCGATTTTTAAGGAATCGCTATTTAGGAATCGCAAAATCGTATGCATGAAGAAATTCGCTTTTTTTAAGTGATTTCTAAATCTTCCTTAAGGAATAATCCCAATGCATTTCTACGGGCCAGGAGGCCCATAGGAATGATCGCAAAATAATTCTCAAATTGAGAATTCGCAATTTGCTAATCGCAATTTGAGAATTATTTCAAGGGTGCAGGGGTGTCTCAAAGACACCCTGCTGCACCCCTGAAATGTACATGAGTGTGCATATGGTGAACATGCATGCCCTATGGGCATGTGTGTGCATCACATGCCACCTTCAAAAATGCCAAATTGTGCATTTTTAGAAGAATTCGCAAGTCACCATCAACTACAAGTTGGTGGTAATTTGCGAATTCTTAACCATAATTCGCAGCCCAAAAATGCACCATACATAGCATTTAAGGAATCGCAAAATTGTGATTCCTTAAATGCTATGGCAAAATAAGGAATCGCAAATCTTTGCTATTCCTTATTTTGCGAATATTTCATACATACCAAAACATGCAAAAAGGACTTTTGCGATTCGCAAAGGCCGAAATTCTGCGAATTTTGGCCTCTGCGATTCGCAAAAGGCTTGATACATATGGCAAACAACAAATAATATCTGGGGGTCAAAAGAAGAGTAAGTAAGTCTAGCAGGAAGGACCACTATACCAAATACATGCAAGACAGTATCAGTGAGAAAGGATATTTAGTGAACGGTCAAGTCAAGACTCAAGAGTGCATGGAGAAAAATGTATTGTTCCCATCAGAAGCCACACTGTACCGCCCTTGTTGTCATCATTTGGGATCTCCTTACCCAGGAGACAAGACGGCCGGTAGGTGATTACCGTGACCGAGATGTGATGTGAGGGCAGAACAGAAGGGTATGATAGTGGCTAATGAAAAAAGCAGTGTATTGTGATTGGAGTGGAAAAGTGAAGGGTAATTGTAAAATTAGGTGAATGGGTGGAAAAAAGAAATTTTATTAATATCCCCCAAACCCTAAGATTAAAAGGCAGGTGTGGGTGCAGGTTTTAAATAATAACCGCACGTAATGGTGGTCGACATGTTTCTGCATTTCACAAGAAGAGATTTTCTAATGCATTCCTCAGGACCTAAAAAGATACACTACTGCTTTGTAAATAAGATAAATAATAATAAGATATCACCTGAACATCCAGGCGTGCTCAACCGTATACTGTCAGTGCATAATGGTAAGGGATCCAACATGTAAAACAAACATACAAACAAACGGAGAAACAAATAGGACACTTAATGTTATACACATTGTTTCTGTTTGTAATCATAATGGCATTGCAATATGTTCATTCATACTTGGACATCATCTCAAGTATACACTCACCCTTGTGTGTGGGTTGAGAGGCTTCACCCCACCTGGCTGCAGCGCAGGTAAAAGGAGCACCGCTCTGAGGATAATCATATAATATTTACAGGGCGGTTAGTTGTGTGACACTAGACAAAACAAAGTGAAAAATAGGTTGTACTTCGAGACGGGAGGTAGTCAAGACCTCTTATAAAATCATGTGGTGACCAAGCTAGGCGAAAACGCCGTAGTCTTTCACAGTCAATAGAGATGACCACACAGCGTTGATATTTAGGGGTTATTGCATTATTAATGGGAGCGTGATAATGTTCTCACTGAGCGCTCAAAACGGGAGTAAAGATGAGTCGTTCTAATGATCCGCCCAACATTCATATAATTGTGCGTTAATTAACACGGAGAACTGTTAAGCATGGAAACCGCTCCGTGTAAACACTGTTTAGGAACGCGCGAGTAAGTAGAAGTCAGTGCGAGACCTGCGACGCATCGTATTTGTAAAAGCGGAGTGGCCTCTAGCGGCGTGTGTTGCTCCGTATCTACACAGGGAAAGTAAAAGACAAACGCCACGCGCATTGGAAAGACAGGTCGCGCAGCGATCACTCACCTCTCCGTCGGTGTCTCCGGGCAGTCTTCAGTACTGCTCGGGGGGGCGCCGATCGCGGAGTGAGGTAATGTTTTGTATGGATGTGACTCATCAAACAACACGTGACAAAGGCAGTCACGTGACGCTTGGAAGTCTGGGAGTTGTAGTTCGCTACCAATTTCAGCCTCTAATTGGTAGAAAAAAGATGATCTAAGGGTGCACAGCAGTGTGTAAATATGTACATTGCTTAAAACTCACTCAATGGTGTTTAAGATCACAACTACTATGGATTGAATCACATACTGTATGCATACTAAAGCGTGGCTGATAGATCGCTTTCTGATAGGTAATAGTATACGATGTGTAGTGACATTATACAGAGCACCACTCAGAGGGACCTTATGCAGTGTACCATTCAAAGGGACATCCAGGGTATAGGCTCATTTAAGCCCTCCTTGTCGCTGTTGAGACGATATACCCATTTTTGTTCAATCTTGAACAAAAAACGGCTGACATCCGCACATGAGTCAGGGATGTGCGGTTGCTCAAGGACTGTCCAGTAGAACTCTTCAGGACCATGACCCTTCTCCAGAAAATGTGCGGTGAGTCTGGTAGCTTGTTTTCGGCACCGCACTGTGCTTTTATGTTCTTGGATACGTGTCCGTACCTTTCTGGTGGTCATTCCGACGTACTGTAATTGGCATGGACATTTGATTAAGTAAATCAAGTTACTACTGTTGCAATTCGTAAACTTGTTTTGTGTCCATGGGCGGTTAGTGCCGATGTCAATCTCAGTGGACTTTTTTGTCTGGGGACAGACGGTACAATTCCCGCACGGATGATGTCCCACCACGGGTGGAAGGTCCCATAGGGTACCCACTTGCCTCACCTCCTTACTGCGTGGGCGTGTGTGGACCAGTTGGTCTTTCAGGTTCGGTCCTCTTTTATATGCAAACATGGGTTGTGGAATGTCATCACCTACGGTTTTGAGGATAAACCAGTGTTTCCTTATGATTTTTTGCAGCTGGTTTGATCGGCTATTGAAGGTATTGATGAAAGCAATACGATCCGTCTTCTCCTTTGGAGGATGGACTTCAAGAAGGGCCTCCCTGTTGTTATTGGAGGCCCTCTTTTTTGACCGGCGGATGATTTTCTTTGGGTATTGTTTCTCCTTCAGTTGAGCCTCCAGGTTTCTGGAGTGCACCTCAAAAGATTCCTTTTTGGAGCAGTTCCTCTGTACCCTGAGAAACTGACCAAAGGGTAGGTTGTCCCTCAGGGCTCGCGGATGGCAGCTGTCGTATCGCAAGAGTGCGTTCTTGGCCATAGGTTTGCGATACAGCTCCGATTCAATGCCGGTGGAAGTTGCGTGCAATTTCAGGTCAAGGAAAGCCAGAGATGTTCTGCTGTGCTCAATGGTGAACTTAAGATATGCATTCTTGCTGTTCAACCAACCGTGAAATGACATGAGATTTTCTTCTGTGCCACGCCACACCACCAGGATGTCATCAATATAGCGTTTCCATATATATATTGATGATAGATATGGATTGGTGGTTGCCAGGACATTTTGTTGTTCAAAATGGTGCACATACAGGTTCGCCAGGCTCGGCGCGAAAACACTGCCCATGCTGGTCCCGGACGTTTGTAGGTAGAATGTATCCTCAAAGCGGAAGTAATTTTCCTTCATAGCAATTTCTGCTAAATGCATGATGAAGGGTATTGGAGTGATGGATTGATGGTTGTTCTGCTCCAGAAGTGTACCCACTACTTCTAAGGTCTCAGTTTGGGGGATCGATGTGTAAAGAGACTCTACATCGAACGACACTAAGATATCAGTTTCGATGTTATATTGTATCGTAGGCAGGAGTCTTAGGACATCTTTAGTGTCTTGGAGAAAGGTAGGCATAGCTTTAACCATTGGGTTTAGAAAGTGGTCGACAAAGGTGGAGAGAGGTTCTAATACCGACCCAATGCCTGATATAATAGGCCTGCCTGGTGGTGGCCTTAGTGGCTTGTGCACTTTAGGGAGACAGTAGAAGTATGGAATCGTAGGGTGTTTGGTTACCAGATACTGTCCTTCCTGTGATGTTATCCATCCTTCACTCGTGGCTTCCTCTACCAAGGCGCTTATTCTGGTTTGTAGCCCTTCTGTCGGATCCGATCTCAACGGTTGGTAGGATTTGCGGTCACTTAGTTGCCGGAGGCACTCATTTCTATACACCTCAGTATCTAGAATAACGGTGGCTCCGCCTTTATCGGCCTGCTTGATGGTAATGTTATCGTTGGAGGTTAGTGAGCGCAAGGCTTGCTGTTCATCTTTGGAAAGATTCATGAAGGGCTTGACCTCTCTTCTGTATAGGTTTGTGACGTCGTTCTCCACGGCTGCTTCAAAGGTCAGAACTTTGGGAGGTAAAGTGGCATTTGGTGGATTGAACGAAGAGGGTCTCTTCAGACCAGTGTTGTTGTCTTTGGTGATGGTTTCCAAAGTGGTTGATTTCGCGAAAAAATAGTGCAACCTTATTTTCCTAAACAGCTGGGATAGTTCAATTTGGGCTAGAAAAGGATCACCTTTTTGGGTAGCCACAAATCCCAAGCCTTTGTTTAAGAGGCGTTCTTCATTGGTAGAAAGCGTATGTGAGCTGAGGTTGATCACGATGCCGTCTGGTTGCTTGTTCCCGCAGCGTCTTGGGGGACTTTCTTCCCGCTGCGTAGGTCCATCCTCGATTGTTGAGGGGTATTCGTATCCGTGTTCCAATGAACTTGTTGTGGTACTGCTCCTTGTCTCCTCCTGCCTCGGCCTCGTCTCTGGCCAAAACCTAAAAAAGGAAACGACCCCGGGCCTTGTTGCATCTGTGGTGGGCAGAAGGGCGGGCCCATTTGCAGAGGGCAGTTTGGTCCCATCATCCAAGGGTTGATAGGCCACCATGGTTGGAAATTGCCAAAGTTCTGCGGTTGGTTTCTCCAATTTCTCCTGTTGCCACGACCCCTAGGGGTTTGGTTAGACGATCCGGTTTGAGATGTGTCTGAGTCACTGGAGGTCCCATCTGAACTGGAGGTGCCATATGTGGAGCCACCCTTTTTGCCACTGCGACTGAATGTAGGTGCTGTGTAGGTATCGCTACTATATGGGTATACTTTTTCCATTGAAAATCTAGCTAAGTCCTTTTTGAACTTCTCTAATTTTGTAGATAAGATAGATTCCTTGAAATCTTTATTACTCTTATCCGTATCATCCTGTCCCTTTTTAAATTGGCCACTTTTTAAAGAGGTTTTTATCTGGCCCTCAAGGACTTGAATCTCAATCAGGATAGTATCCGCAATTCTTTTCGCGGTTTTGATGATCAGGACCAGCCAGTCCCTCGTACATCTCCAAGCTATCATGGCCCAATCCTTGAGAAATTCCTTATCGTCAAGGAAAAGGCGTGGTGCATTGGTGACGATGAGGCCTGTGGGAGCACAGTTGCCTCGAAGATATTGTGCCATGATCATACCATGGACAGAGGTTCTGGAATGGGACTTCTTCAGGATTAGGACTTTATTCCAACTGTCATCATTGTTTATTGCTTGAGATGGAACAGGGGTATTATCTAAAAGGCTAGGATTTTCGTCTAAGATATTTTGTACTTCAGCGCTTTCGAAAGCCAAACCCCAGTTGGTAGCCATCATTTGAAATGACAAGTGAGGCGGTCAGACCACAAAGCGAAATTCTCGAAGTATACTCTATTTCGTTGGTGACTCGAGTAGTCGACCAGTATTAAAAAAGACCCACAGCCTTAGCTGTACTAGTAACACGTTCAACAAATAATTAGAGAGGGTCTAAGGGCAAGTTTACCGACCAACCAGATATAAGCCCCAAACTCAATATACAACAACAAATAATATCTGGGGGTCAAAAGAAGAGTAAGTAAGTCTAGCAGGAAGGACCACTATACCAAATACATGCAAGACAGTATCAGTGAGAAATGATATTTAGTGAACGGTCAAGTCAAGACTCAAGAGTGCATGGAGAAAAATGTATTGTTCCCATCAGAAGCCACACTGTACCGCCCTTGTTGTCATCATTTGGGATCTCCTTACCCAGGAGACAAGACGGCCGGTAGGTGATTACCATGACCGAGATGTGATGTGAGGGCAGAACAGAAGGGTATGATAGAGGCTAATGAAAAAAGCAGTGTATTGTGATTGGAGTGGAAAAGTGAAGGGTAATTGTAAAATTAGGTGAATGGGTGGAAAAAAGAAATTTTATTAATATCCCCCAAACCCTAAGATTAAAAGGCAGGTGTGGGTGCAGGTTTTAAATAATAACCGCACGTAATGGTGGTCGACATGTTTCTGCATTTCACAAGAAGAGATTTTCTAATGCATTCCTCAGGACCTAAAAAGATACACTACTGCTTTGTAAATAAGATAAATAATAATAAGATATCACCTGAACATCCAGGCGTGCTCAACCGTATACTGTCAGTGCATAATGGTAAGGGATCCAACATGTAAAACAAACATACAAACAAACGGAGAAACAAATAGGACACTTAATGTTATACACATTGTTTCTGTTTGTAATCATAATGGCATTGCAATATGTTCATTCATACTTGGACATCATCTCAAGTATACACTCACCCTTGTGTGTGGGTTGAGAGGCTTCACCCCACCTGGCTGCAGCGCAGGTAAAAGGAGCACCGCTCTGAGGATAATCATATAATATTTACAGGGCGGTTAGTTGTGTGACACTAGACAAAACAAAGTGAAAAATAGGTTGTACTTCGAGACGGGAGGTAGTCAAGACCTCTTATAAAATCATGTGGTGACCAAGCTAGGCGAAAACGCCGTAGTCTTTCACAGTCAATAGAGATGACCACACAGCGTTGATATTTAGGGGTTATCGCATTATTAATGGGAGCGTGATAATGTTCTCACTGAGCGCTCAAAACGGGAGTAAAGATGAGTCGTTCTAATGATCCGCCCAACATTCGTATAATCGTGCGTTAATTAACACGGAGAACTGTTAAGCATGGAAACCGCTCCGTGTAAACACTGTTTAGGAACGCGCGAGTAAGTAGAAGTCAGTGCGAGACCTGCGACGCATCGTATTTGTAAAAGCGGAGTGGCCTCTAGCGGCGTGTGTTGCTCCGTATCTACACAGGGAAAGTAAAAGACAAACGCCACGCGCATTGGAAAGACAGGTCGCGCAGCGATCACTCACCTCTCCGTCGGTGTCTCCGGGCAGTCTTCAGTACTGCTCGGGGGGGCGCCGATCGCGGAGTGAGGTAATGTTTTGTATGGATGTGACTCATCAAACAACACGTGACAAAGGCAGTCACGTGACGCTTGGAAGTCTGGGAGTTGTAGTTCGCTACCAATTTCAGCCTCTAATTGGTAGAAAAAAGATGATCTAAGGGTGCACAGCAGTGTGTAAATATGTACATTGCTTAAAACTCACTCAATGGTGTTTAAGATCACAACTACTATGGATTGAATCACATACTGTATGCATACTAAAGCGTGGCTGATAGATCGCTTTCTGATAGGTAATAGTATACGATGTGTAGTGACATTATACAGAGCACCACTCAGAGGGACCTTATGCAGTGTACCATTCAAAGGGACATCCATGGTATAGGCTCATTTAAGCCCTCCTTGTCGCTGTTGAGACGATATACCCATTTTTGTTCAATCTTGAACAAAAAACGGCTGACATCCGCACATGAGTCAGGGATGTGCGGTTGCTCAAGGACTGTCCAGTAGAACTCTTCAGGACCATGACCCTTCTCCAGAAAATGTGCGGTGAGTCTGGTAGCTTGTTTTCGGCACCGCACTGTGCTTTTATGTTCTTGGAGACGTGTCCGTACCTTTCTGGTGGTCATTCCGACGTACTGTAATTGGCATGGACATTTGATTAAGTAAATCAAGTTACTACTGTTGCAATTCGTAAACTTGTTTTGTGTCCATGGGCGGTTAGTGCCGATGTCAATCTTAGTGGACTTTTTTGTCTGGGGACAGACGGTACAATTCCCGCACGGATGATGTCCCACCACGGGTGGAAGGTCCCATAGGGTACCCACTTGCCTCACCTCCTTACTGCGTGGGCGTGTGTGGACCAGTTGGTCTTTCAGGTTCGGTCCTCTTTTATATGCAAACATGGGTTGTGGAATGTCATCACCTCCGGTTTTGAGGATAGACCAGTGTTTCCTTATGATTTTTTGCAGCTGGTTTGATCGGCTATTGAAGGTATTGACGAAAGCAATACGATCCGTCTTCTCCTTTGGAGGATGGACTTCAAGAAGGGCCTCCCTGTTGTTATTGGAGGCCCTCTTTTTTGACCGGCGGATGATTTTCTTTGGGTATTGTTTTTGGAGCAGTTCCTCTTGTCTTTTACTTTCCCTGTGTAGATACGGAGCAACACACGCCGCTAGAGGCCACTCCGCTTTTACAAGTACGATGCGTCGCAGGTCTCGCACTGACTTCTACTTACTCGCGCGTTCCTAAACAGTGTTTACACGGAGCGGTTTCCATGCTTAAGAGTTCTCCGTGTTAATTAACGCACGATTATACGAATGTTGGGCGGATCATTAGAACGACTCATCTTTACTCCCGTTTTGAGCGCTCAGTGAGAACATTATCACGCTCCCATTAATAATGCGATAACCCCTAATTATCAACGCTGTGTGGTCATCTCTATTGACTGTGAAAGACTACGGCGTTTTCGCCTAGCTTGGTCACCACATGATTTTATAAGAGGTCTTGACTACCTCCCGTCTCGAAGTACAACCTATTTTTCACTTTGTTTTGTCTAGTGTCACACAACTAACTGCCCTGTAAATATTATATGATTATCCTCAGAGCGGTGCTCCTTTTACCTGCGCTGCAGCCAGGTGGGGTGAAGCCTCTCAACCCACACACAAGGGTGAGTGTATACTTGAGATGATGTCCAAGTATGAATGAACATATTGCAATGCCATTATGATTACAAACAGAAACAATGTGTATAACATTAAGTGTCCTATTTGTTTCTCCGTTTGTTTGTATGTTTGTTTTACATGTTGGATCCCTTACCATTATGCACTGACAGTATAAGGCCCATAGGAATGAATGGTGAGTATTCCTTATTTGCGATTAGCAATTTGCTAATCGCAAATAAGATAGCGATTTGAAGGGTGCCAGGGGTGTCCAAAGGACACCCTGTAGCACCCCTCAAATGATCTGTGACACAGGTGTTACACACACACATGTCCAAAGGACATGTGTGTGTGTAACATGCAACTCAGAAAAATGCATTTAAATGCATTTTTCTGAGTTTTCGCAATTTACCGCGAGGTCTGACCTCGCCGTAAATTGCGCCTAGAAATTGCGAATTCGCAAATTTAAATAGGATGTTGAATTGCATTTAAGGAATCTCAAATAGAGATTCCTCAAATGTCATTCCTCGCAAAATTGCGAGATCGCAATTAGCGATTTTTACATTTGGGATGCTGAATCCCAAATGCAAAAATCGCTCTCGCAAAGGGCCGGATTCTCAGAATTTGGCCCTTTGCGAGCGCAAAAAAGCTTGATGAATCAGGCTGTAAATTCCTAAAATAAGTTACGCATAGTCATGTGTTATAGTCTGACTTAAACCTAGACATATATTGTGCAAAATATGCAAAATAATAACCCCAGAGATTAGGGAGAGCTAACCCACCATCCTCCACTTTCTAATATAAAGTGCTTAGCGCAATTCGGGAGTTTTCTTTCCCCAAAGAAAGGATGTACACATGGACTCTAATTTAGCAAAAAAAGGTGCTGTTAAAACACATGGGGCCTTATTTATGAAGGTCTTGCGCCACCGGTGCGTCACTTTTAAAATCGGAAAAAGTGACGTACCAGTGGCGCAAGGGCTTCATAAATAAGGCCCATGGAATTGCAGAGAATAAAAACATTAAATAGCGGGAGAACAGACATTTTCATCAGTGAGACCCTACTCATAATAGTTAAAGGGAGCAAGTTCCACAGCAGCAGAAAATCATGTACTTTCCGCAAAAGTGGGACAACATTTAAATCATACAAGTCAACGATTCGTGACGAGAAATAAACCCCCAGATATCTTTTTGATTTAAAATTTAGACTGTTCAAGATATCGGAATGTAACACATTGGGCTTGCATCCGTATAATATAGCTGAGGTGTGCAGAATAGGACATTTTTTCTGGAAATCTATAAAAGTAAAACATTCTCAAGTGAAATACCTTGTATACATTCCAAAATATTGTAAATCTAGAACCAATTTGAATTTAAAAGTCTATTCAACTAGATTTACAAATTTTTCTGAATGAAGAACAAATTGATCTAAAATTTTCGAAAAAACAATAGGAGATTTTAGTAGTTATGGTTAATAAGAGACTGAAAGAAAGGGAAATCCAAAACAACGATTTAGTTGGTAAATGTATTACTTATTTTTTTCTTTAGTGCTAAGGATAAAAGAAAGGCAAAAATTGAACCTTCTTATTGTTTTTTCAAATAAAGTCGGTGTATTTAGAGATGAACATTAGCCTTGGTGTAGCGTACGGTGCAACAAATCGTGAATAAAACATTCGTTTTAGCATAAAAAAGCACTCCTCTTTCGCAAAAAATGTATGAATTGTTAAAAACCAAATATGAACGCGCACAAAGGTTCTTTAAAAGATGAAATGCTAGATCAGTTAAAAGCCAATTGACGTAGTCTGCTTCTGCCTAAGGGCAGAAACCTCATCCTTTGTTGGCTGTGCGCATAAAGAGAGCAAGCTATTCAGTGTCGGCGCGAGCAACTCTCATAAGCCACGGATAGTTTCCATTTACTCAGTTTCATAATCCAGTGAATATGGCGGCCTGTTAAATTCGTGGAAGACAGCACACATTAAAGTACATGCACGTAACACATGCTAATAACATCAACAGTTACAACAAAATTATTCATTGAAAAATGTTTATAAAAAAGATTTCTAACAAATGGAAAATTCTACAAAGTACATTTGTGGAAGTGCAGGTATCATGCTATTTATAGTGTGCCTACCGGGTGCAAGTCGCCCCCCTTCCCATAAAAGACATGAAACATTTGTTGTCATTCACTGCGTAGTCTTTTATTTATTAAACTTAAACTTCAAGCAGTGTCATTAATCTTTTATTCCTCTTGATTAAGGTTTAAGGTAAATCTTTAAAATTACTTGCTTATCAACACACATTATTAGATAATCTCAAAGTTATAGATTGCCATTATATTTAGACCCCACTCTCCAAGGGGGCCTTTTGCTTGTCCTTCGGGCTGTGCCAGCAGGCCACAACCAAAATAGCCTGCTCTCCTTAAGTTGACCGCCCTCCGGTCAACAGAGCCGCAGGTAAATAATCTGTCACTACTGGTGACCAACATACCGGGGTATACCCCCTCCAATGTTTACAAACCGACACCCCGTCATACGGGTAGGGCAGGAGTGGTCAGGACCACCAGCAGGTCAGTCCCACCTCTCCCGCCAGCCAAGAGTCCCACAACGACTGCTTGCCCTTTTCCATGGGCAGCCAGTCCATACCAAAAGGGGAAGTCCACACCCTTTTCTTGCCTGGGACCCCGCCGTTCTCTTCCTTGTTGCAGGGATGGGTGGGTGGGTAATTCTACTGCTGGTCTGCTGCCGCCGGAGCTGGTGGAAGAGGACAAAGAGGATTAGTTCAGCCTCCCCCGGGGCTTTGTACCCTCGGGGGAGGGACGGTCAGCCCTGCCTCCCTGACGTCGTCTGCTGGCTCTTCCCTGCCCCTGATTGGTTACCACTTTTAAAAACATCCCTGCTGGCTCTGCCCCCGGATGCCACTAAGGGCGCCACGCCTCTAGGCGCGGGTGGCGCCGCTTATTCTATGACATGCAACATATTCGCTAAAAATCCGTCCTACCATATGTCTTCCTTAGCAAAAGTAAGTTTTTGGTTGTGTTATTATCTGTTGATATTATTAACTTGAAAGTGACCTGAAAAAGAATTCTTATTCATTGAACTGAAGTTGATAGGGAGCACTACCTAGGGGACAGTACATATACCACAACTGAAAGGAGGCCTGGAATGAATTTGTAAAAAAAAAAAAAAATGACTCTATTAAATATCAAAAGACAATAAAAAATTCAAAACGGTTTTTTTTTGTGGCAATTTGGTCAGGGATTTTTCATTTCACCCACCCATGCAATGCCAATGGAACACCTCCCCAGGGCAGAGTAAATATAGTGATGTGTGCTGCATTGCCTTGCTCCAGATTCATGGAACGACTGAGGGCCACGCAAAGTGGCCTTGCATGGCTTCATAAATCTTACATAAGGTTTGCGTCACATATGTGCCACATGCAATGCAATGTGTGTGAGTGTGTATGCTTGTGAATAAGTGGGTGTGAATGTGTGTGTGCATAAGTGAGCTTGTGAATGGAAGTGTGTGTGTGTGCTTGTGTATGGGTGAAGGGAGTTTTTGTGTGTGTGTCTGCCCCACTACTCCTCCCTAGTACCAGCTGCCAGTGGGAGATGGTGAGTAAGTCCACTTGGGTCAGAGGGTTGTTGTCCTGATTGGCACTAGTGAGAAGGCAGCATATTGGAACTGTGTTATAGTCTCAGTGGGGGGCTAGTCTAGACACTGAGGCAGCACTTCTTGACTGGGTTGATAGATGCTTGTGAACACTTAGAGGGATGGCATTACCAAAAACCAGTCTCGCTTTGAGCAGTGAAGGAATGGCAGTTCTTAAATGACCCACTGGACACATTTTCTTCATAACATGGGGATGGAAGTCTACAGCTTTGGCACCTTGTTGATGCGTGGGACCATTCTGAAAATTGATTCCAGGGTGTACCCATTGACTTACCGAAGTAGGTGACAGTAGGCGATGAATCTTTTAGACTTAGGGATTCTAGGAAAGTGGAATCAAGTTTGGTCTCAAGAGGGTTGTCAGGAGGAGGAATTCAGTTGCTGGGGTTTAGAATAATATTATTCTCCAGCATCCCAGTTTATAAAAGGGAAAAGCACTTTCTCAGTATTGCAGTATCTTCGAATGCTGAAATATTTTGGTAGAGTTTAGTTTTGCTATTATATTAATGAGCATATTAGTGCAGCATGACACCTAATGTGTATAGAATTAGAACTGCTGGCTCAATGCAAAGACTGGATAAAGTTGGAGCTTGGATTAAACCGAAAGGGACATCACATATTATTTTGTCTGCATTGGATTTCTGATCATTAATACTTAATGGTATATGTTTGTTTTTTTGAATTGATAACAAAGTTTATTTAGACAATAGTCTTTAAACCATACATAGAACAATGGATCCACACAGTGATAAAATAGTTAAGATCGCAATTCATTTCACACATCTATAAAACATATAAAACCATAAGACATAAAATTGGGATACTCTGTAAATTTTAAACACTCCCACCCTCCTTTGTTACCTCTGTTACACATTCTCTTATCGCTTTCAGAAAATTCCCCAATGCAATTGTAATATCCAAAAATGACATTTCTGTAAGGAGGTCAATGGCGTCAGCACGTGAGTTCACCTCATATTTTAATAAAATTGGACGTAAAAATACTTTCCGAACTGCTAAAATCCATCTACAGTCAAGCAGTTTATGTAAAATATCATTTCTTACTCCTAAACCACATTTACAAGTACGGTCTGGTTGGGTCAGGGCCACTCTTATTTTCTTTCAATCTTCCATGGATTTAGGCACACCCGAACCTTCAAGATTTCGTGTCTTAGCCATCTATTGGGTAACAAATCCAAGTGTGGGAACCGGTCCTCCTTTTCCCATTCATTCTTTACCCAGTTAACCGATTTTTTTAGCCTCAGATAGTCCATGTCTTGTGATCTAGAGTATTCGAGCCCTTGGTCTCTAAGCATTTTCTTAGTACAAACTATATTCAACGAAGGTGGGGAGAGGCTCAATTTTAAGTGCGCGGCTACAGTCTGGAGGGTTTTCCTCACATCTCACGCCCAGCATAAGCTGCTTACTTGAATTTCCTCTCTGCACCAAATTGAGACTTTCTGGTCACCACCAGGCTCCTGTCGGTTCCAAAATCTTATTAAGGACATTTGAGTCTTTACATCCCTTGCTATCAGTCCCACCTCCATTCTAATAGCTTGGATCATGATGCTATTTGGTAAGGACAGCAGCATTTTCAGAATCTTACCTTCTTTTCGATCCCACCCCCTTTTGACACTCAGGTAAAGCACTTCTGCTCCATAAAGCACTTTTGGGGGGGATCATAACTTAAAAGCCTTTAAAATTGGTCTGTGTGACATATCACCATAATCTTTATTACATTTTTTCAGACCACAGACCGATGAATAAGCCTTTGCAGTTTGTGCCTGCAAGTGGGTATTCCACTTTAATGCGCTGTCAAACCAAAGGCCTAAATATTTATATTTACCTACTACGTCTAATTTATCCTGTCCTAAAAAACAGTTAAAATTGTTTACCCGATTTCCAAAACATAGGATCTTTGTTTTCTCCATGTTCATAGTTAAGAGCTTTTTTTCACAATACTTTTTGAACACATTTAACTTCCTTTGGAGGCCCATTTCAGTTTGGTCCAAGATCACAAGATCATCGGCATATAAGAGACATGACACTTTATTACCATTCATTCGCGGGCTCACACTTTTTTCAATTTCCAAGACCGCTGGGAGGTCTGCTAAGAAAATTGAAAAAAGCAAGGGTGCCAGAACGCACCCTTGTCTCAAGCCGTTTTTTACTGGAATTGTATGGGTAATGAGCCCCTTATGTCTCTAATGACCTGGGCCCAATTGCCACTATGTAATTCTTTTAAGATATTCAATATACCCTGTTGCATTACATAGCTTTCTAGTACTTCCCAAAGACTATTTCGGTCCACTGTGTCAAATACCGGCCGTAAATCGACGAAATAATTTGCCGTTTTGTTCCATCGATTTCCTGGCCAATGCCCACAATGGAAAACAATGATCTATCGTGGAGTGGCCTTCTTTGACCCCACCCTGTTCAACCGGCACAATAGCCCTATGTTCCACCCAGACTTTTAGCTTACTAAGAATTATTTTAGAAAATATTTTTTTCCTATATCTAATAGGTTAATTAGCCTATAATTCTTCGGGGCATGTACATCCCCTTTCTTATGTAACGGTCTTATTATAGCTCCCTTCCAGTTTGGGGGCATGGTCCCTTGGTCTAAAATTAATGCAAACATTTTCGAGTAGAATTCCGCCCACCAGGGCTGATTTGAATTTAGTATCAGGGCTGGTAAGTTATCTGGGCCTGCAGCTCTAGTAGGGTTCAATGTCCTTATTGTCCTAAGAACATTTGTTATTGAGCATTCTTGTTTTAAATCCTCTACTAGGCCTCTCCAATCCCTTGATGCCTCATTACCAATCCCACTACCAGAGGCGTATAATTGCTGTATATACTCTGCCCACGCACCCTCTTCCACTACACAAACCATAGGAGCAACCGAAGGTTCCGTAGCTAACTGAATTAGCTTCCAGAACTGACGTGTATTCTTGGATTCGATTGCTTCCAATAATTTGCCCCAACACATTTCTTTATAGGTCCTTTTAGCATTGCGGATTAGCGCAGTATATTCCCTCTTTATTTTTACTAGGTTTTCAGCCCTAGCTTGCACAATTTTTTCCGTAGGCTGCGCTCTTCTCGCCTAACTTCTCTTTTCTTTAGTAAGCAGTCCTGGTTAAACCAAGTTCCTTGCTTTACTTGTGACCTTCCATTATTCTTATGGACGATTACATCATACCTTTATTCTACACTTATGCTTTTAACTACTTGAGTTATTTTCTCAACATACCAAGGTAAGTTTTGGCCGTACAAGCAACCTAATTGCACATTTTGTTGCAGACTAGGTAGCCTCTCAATATATTTTTCAGTTAGCTGAGTGGTTATCCGCTTTGGATAGTCCATCTCTTGAGAGATAACTCTATCACATGCTAAATGTTGGGCTATTACAAGCTCTAATTTTAATATTTTATGATCACTACATTCCGCAGGGTCAATCCTAAAATCTTTTACCAACTTAAAATTCCATGCTAACATAAAAATATAATCTATAGGGCAGTTTTGAGTCCCATATTTAAAAGTTTTCTTAGCCGGATAGTCCTGAGCTGCCCTACCATTTAGACAAAACAAACTTTTTGTCGCTAAGAAATTGCCCAGCTTAGCCGCATCAGTCGGTATTTTAATTAACAAAAACTTGGCTTTTTTTACTTCATAAGCCTCTAGAATTTCTGTATACCACTGATCAGACAATTTTGGGTTTAATTTATGATTACAATCTCCCAATAACAACATCAAATCATTCCCATACTTGTCACAAAGTGCATCCATATCATTCATAAAATATACCAATTCTGCCCCATATTCCTTCCGTGAACTCTACTGCATATACACATTTAGGATCAACATATTTTCATATTTTTTATCTGCAAATGATGTTTGTATTCTACAAGCCAAGGGCCACTTAGACCTCACAGGTATCTGAAAAACCTTAGTCAATAAATTTGTTGAAATCAAAGTCAACAAGCCACCTGCTGGGTGGCCAGAGGTAGATTTTTCTGCTGGTCGGTAAATTTGTTGGAACCCTTCCACTACCGGGGGTACTCCACAGAGCCAGGTCTCTTGTATACTGATGATTTCACTCTTTTTTGCGAGTTCTTTCAAAGCTTCCTGTTTTACTTGAGTACCCAAACCATTTATATTCCAAGAGACCATATATGTGCTCCGTGGCTGCCCCATTACCTATTCTACATCGCTTAGAGGATCATTGATTACAGATTCCTCCCTATAGCTTTGTGAGGGGCCTGCCGGGTTTACGATATTACTCCAATTCTTCCAGGACTCCACTAGGTCTGAATTATTTATCACTATATTGAAGTTTTCCCGCCCTTGGACAATTTCCCTTCCTGGTAGCTTCACTTGTCTCTTGCCTAGCCCTGCATGGTACTTTAATGGTACTTTAAAAAAGATCTCTGCTGAGGCACCATAAGTCCTTGAACTAGCTCTTCTTTGGGCACTAGTCTAATCCCCTCTTTTCGGATCTCCTGCTCTGCATTTATTTTTGCAGTTATGACGAGATCCGAGTACCTTACCTCCTTACCATCACCATTCACCTGGAATCCTACCTGGTATATGTTTGTTGAGAAGGATGGCAGCGAACTCAAGACCTTCCCAAGAATGCCTTGCAATGTTCTGTTGTCATGATAAACAGTGTCACATTTTAATAAGTAAACATCTCCTTTCACAAGAATACGAAAAACCTTGTCAAGTACTTTTAGTTTTGCTCTTTCAGCAAGGAAGCTGATTCTAAAGCTTGATCGGTAGCCTGCTAGAAAAGCAGCCTATTGAGATGCCCGTTGGTCAACAACTGTGACTAAATTGGGGTTTCCCACACCCCGAAGATTTGAGTCTAGACAATAGTTTGATGGTTTGGAAAGTTTTAAGAAAAGGCTTTTGATAATGTGGGTGATTTCTTTACTGCTTGATCATTTCCTAGCTGGACTCTAAATTCATGTTGGCCTCCTTCATGATTGGCCCATCCTGGTACTTAGGGATATCATGTAGTCTACAATGTCTTGTGAAGGTTTTCTTCCCTTCTTCCCAAAACTGAGAGGAGGTTTGGAAAGAATTTGTGAAAAATAAATATGACACAATTAAAAATCAAAAACCAATTAAAAATTAAAAAAGGTTTTTTGGGGCCATTAGGGAGGTGTTTTTAATTTCAACTTAATTCATTCTGTGCTAGTGCAAAACACACATCCTGGGTTCCACGGTGGAACACCAATGTCAGAAATTGGAATATTGTTTGGGGTGGGTGACTGCGCACCTCAAGGAATAATCCTAACTCTTGCCAGGTTGAATCCTCAAAGTCACTAAATAAGCTCATCCACCTGCTAACTATTGCACAAAACAGAGAGGCTAAACTTAGGGAAATGTGTAGAGTATTTAGCAGCACCAAACAGAGATAAAGTCAAAACCAAAAGTAATAAAAATGCAAAACCACATTACAATTAATAGAGTTCAATTTAATAAATAGAATGCCACAAAAAGGAAAGTAATCCCTACAATAGGGTTGGTGCCTGCTTAGGTCCTGCCTTAGGGATTACAATGTCCCTTTCCGCATGCCCTTTCTTGGCAGTCTGCCCACCATGAAAAGACAAGCAGAAGGTGACTTTGGGGGACCCTGGCGGTCCCCCCTTCCCCCCTGGTCCTCCGCTATCCCCTAAATAGCCCTGCACCCTGTGGCAGGCAGACCATGGCGACCGTCACAGGGATGTTTACAAGCATGCCTCTTACCAGTGAGGCTTGTACTGCAGCCCTTTTTGAGGCCTCAGCAAAAACCTCCATGCTAAGAGGCATGTTTCCGATTGCCTACATGGCGGTAGGGATTGTAATTTGCCTGGCAGGACCGCCGGCCCTCGGTCAGCCTTTCCCGTTCCCGCAACAATGGCAGTCGGACAATCGTCCGACTGTCATCATATTCAGCCCCTTATTCTTGTAGTAAAAAAAAATCCTTCAGTGAGGCAAGGCAGCAGGCTGTATGCAAGGAAATCTTCATGAAGTCAGCCAGACATTGGATGAGGTACCGCTATAGCTCATAGGGGCATATTATCAAGAACGGCGTTAAAATTATCGCCAGTTTAGTGGCAGAAAAGTTCAGCTAAAGCTGCAATAATGGGCTTGATAGTATGTACTGGAGAATTTCAATAGAAGCCCATGTGCACACTAGGACATGGACTTCTATTGGAATTCTCAAGGGCATATTATCAAGCCCTTTGTCGATGATTTAGCAGCAGTTTTCTGCCGCTAAACTGGCGATAATTTTAATGCCGTTCTTGATAATATGTCCCATAGTGTTCTTACATGATCGTATATTTTTGACACCCTTGCCCGGTAAATATCTTTACCATTTTCGAGCTTCAGTGGGGCAAATCTACAACAGAATCTGAATTTGAGTTCCACAAGAGTGGATGCCTCTTCGCCGGGGGTCTGCTGAATCAGATTTACTTCTACAGAGAAGCTCTGGGCAGAAGAAACCTCTTTTCTTAAGCCCAGTGAAGTCACACCTTGGTTTGTGTGTTGTCCTGATCCACTGAAGAACTGGAAGTTCAAACATTTCAAATTCCCAGATTTTCAAGGGAGGTAAGATACATTTAGTTAGACACAGCCATGCGTCCCAGGATCTCAGAAAAAGCACGTGGGGTCAGGAAACACTCCAGCACAGAACACCAGCCGGATCCAGGTCAGGTCCAGTTCATATTGGTCAGTTGGGCACTTGAGGAAACAGACCCCTAGAATCTTTTTGTAGCTCTGCAGCGAACTGGTTCTTGGAGTCCACATCTTTATCATGGGTACAAGAGGGAGCAAGTCCAGTCCTTTAGGTCTCCTTTCAGATCACAGACAGCAGGTAGAGTTCTCTTATGTTCTTCTGCAGGTCCAGAAAGTGTTCTGAAGAGTATGTCTTGGAGTGACACATTTATGCCTGGTACCAGCTAGTGGGTGGAAATGATTAGTGGCTCCTCCCTAAGCTATGGGTTAAAATTTCCCAGCAGTTATCATACCTGCTTTTGCAGCAGTTCCTGTTTGGCCTACTGAAAACAGTTCCACATTGCCCTTCATAAATCTAAGATGAGGAAACCCTTATGTCATTGTGCAGAGCCTGTGTTCACACAGGTGTGGTCAGGTGAATGAGTATTCCCCTCCTCTGTGGTCACTTCAAACCAGTTCTGAGTACAGCTGTTACCCACTAAGTGTGTTGTCTGCCTGGTTGGAGGACAAAAGCTGTGGCCTTTCCAGTTGTCATCTAAAAATTGCTTGTGACAGAGGAGGCTTCTTTGTTGTATATTAAATTATTGGACACAGACCTTCCTGCCTGTGGGAGAGACCACACCTCCTCACACTCAAGCCATTGTCTCTGCTCTTAAAGCGTTTTCCACACTTTATCAGAGCTAATCGCCCACTGGGCTACTGGTGGAGATTTAATGCAGATTAACCTCCAGGAGCTTCATATAGGGAAAGGTAACTTTCTAAAACTAAGTTTTCTTTAATAAAAAAAAATTTGAATTCATCATTAGGTTGGGCTTTTAAGAAATATATCTGAATGACACTGTGTAGGGCATATGCAAAAAGAACAATTGATGGACAGAATGCAGCACAATATCATACATTCACCCTAGTACAGAGATCCGGGCCTAAATCCATTGTTTTTTTGCTCACCATGCCATTTCAGTTTGGACCCAGCCATATGCAAATCAGTCTTGACCCTGCACAAAATGGAAACAGTCCTGCCCGAACTGTCAGGCCAGGTCCTCCCTGGACGGGAAACAAGCATCCTAGGACTGGTTTTAGGCTTTCAGCCCTCATTAGCCAGGATAGCTTGACTCCAGTGGCATGGAAAGCACGGGACCCACGTCTGGGCATACCCATCCCACTCGGGGTGACAAATGCAAAAATAATAATTGATGGGCAGAATTCAGAACAATGTCATACATTCACCCCAGTACAGAGATCTGGGCCTAAATCCATCATTTTTTTGCTCGCCATGCCATTTCAATTTGGACCCAGCCATATGCAAATCAGTTTTGACCCTGCACCCAATGGGAACAGTCCAGCCCGAACTGCCAGGCCAGGTCGTCCCTGGACTGGAAACAAGCATCCTAGGACCGGTTTCGAGCTTTCAGCCCTCATCAGCCAGGATAGCTTGACTCCATTGGCATGGAGAGCACAAGAACCACGTCTCGGCATACCCGTCCCACTCGGGGTGACCAATTCAAAAAGAACAATTGATGGACATAATGCAAAACAATGTCATGCATTCACCCCAGTACAAAGATCTGAGCCTAAATTCATTGCTTTTTTGCTCACCATGCAATTCCAGTTTGGACCCAGCCATATGCAAATCAGTTTTGACCCTACACCCAATGGAAACAGTCCAGCCCTAAATGCCAGGCCAGGTCCTCCCTGGACGGGAAACAAGCATTCTAGGACCGGTTTCGAGCTTTCAGCCCTCATCAGCCAGGATAGCTTGACTCCAGTGGCATGGAGAGCAGGAGACCCACGTCTCGACATACCTGTCCCACTCGGGGTGACAAATGCAAAAAGAACAGTGGTGGCTCCTCTATGGGGGCATTTGGGCACCGCCCCCTGCTTTCTCGCTGTGCGAAAAGGCAGAAACAAATGGTAGTTATTATCATAATAACTACCATTTGTTTCTGCCTTCTCGCATGGTGAGAAAGCTGAAGTTCCTGGTTGGGGGTGGGCAGTGTTTCTCGAGAGCAAGGGGGAGTGGCTTGCCCACTGTTGTTAATACTGACTGTTTGGGCAGCCTGAGGCCACCCAAACAGACAGTATTAACAACAGTGGGCAAGCCACTCCCCCCTGCCCTCAAGAAACACCGCCCAATCTCCCTATTCTCTCTGTATGCTGCAGCATACAGAGAGAAAATGACGCGGGTGGGGCAGCGGTCTGACCAATCGGAAGGCTGCGGTGGATGGGAGGGAGGCTGCCTGCAGCGTGATGACGTGTACTGCAGGAATTGAAAAACAGGAAGGCGGGAGTCGGGAGTCTCCGGCCAGGACGGTTTATCTCTTTTTTTCCCTTAAACCCCTCCCGCCTCCCCCTCATCCCCTCTGGGGCGCGACGACCCCATTTACACCCTCCCAGGGCACAGCTGCAATGCTGAGAGTCACTTACAACCGGGGCCGTCCTCGCACAGCCTCCTCTGGACCCCGGGATGCCTCTGCTCCGAGCCTCCGACCCCTGCTGCTCCTGCTGCTCTGGCAACGCTTGGCATGGCATGCTCTGTCCAGCACCGTGCACCTCCGCCGTGCCAACGACTGCAGCAGCTGGCGCTGCACCTACACCTTCACTGTGCCCAGCCCGCACGAGGCCAGGTGCCCTGACCTGGGCCAGGCCGGGCCTTCCGTGCAGGAGTTGCAGCGGGAGCTGGAGGCCCTGAGGAAGGAGAAGGCCGAGGCTAAAGCTCAGCCCGCCAGAGCAGAGGCTTCCTACCGGGACCTGCTGAGGGACAAGGGCATCCTGGAATAGGAGAAGAGGCGGCTGGAGCGGGAGATGGCGAGCCTGGGACGGAGCCTGGAGAGCAGCAGCCGGGAGGTGGCACACCTCAGAAACAGCCAGTGCCCCCTCAGCCGGGAGACCCCCGTGCGGGATGGCCAGTCAGGGGGCAGACAAGGTGAGTGCTGGGCTGACTAACCCTGCTCCCTCAGGCAGAAGGGCGCACACGTTTCATTCACTGACACAGGGTGACACCAGGGGAATAAATGTCCGCATGAACCCTTTCTTTATATTGCATTGTGTTTTAAAAAGATAAATGCAGATGCGTAGTTCTCAATACATCAGCAGGTGCAGTGGCACCGGAGTAGAGGGCCTTGCGCCCAATTATATCTCTTCACTTCCAAACCTAAGCTGGGAGTTCATTTCCCTTGATCGCATTAAGCCCAGTGGCACCTTTGCTACAGAATGAATAAAAGGCACAGACGTGAGGATGTGCACTTTAGTGCAAGCATGGATACAAGGTGAAAGAAACAACAGCCGGGTCAGGAGGTGCGCTGTGCTCAGTGAGGGTGTACATTGCAATAGCAAGAATATGCATGTGTGCAGATGCCCCTAGTCTAAGAGAGGCTGCAGTGTGGATGTCTTCTCAGGAGAAGCTTTTTACCCCATGCTGGGTTAGAGTGCATTAACATGTATAGCCAGATTTCAGGATTTCCTGCAGACCACGCATAGATACTGTGCAATAGAAAGAACATGCTTGTCTGGGGATGACTTTTATTAAGTGCTGTGTTAGTTAAAGGTAACTGTGTAAAATGCCTGGATTTGCTGTGCACACAGTTAATCAGGCACATTGTTACTTGAACACTCACTCTCAATTGAATATGGAGGATTGGCAGCCTCCAGATACTGAGTAGCTTGCATAATATTTTGTTTATCTAAAGGACTTTTAGGTTTACGCATAAATAATTTGTCATAATTGACAGAATAAGGAGTGCGCCATTGTAATTTATTCGTTTACTTCTCACACAGCACTGGATACGTGAAACGGACATACTGCCTACCTCTGAATCCAATGCAGAATCAAGGATTTAACGATAAAGAACTTGTAGTGGTTCTTTTTCTATATTCAAGGAAAGCATTAAAATAATTCCGAGTTATCCCTTAAAATTAAGATGGTCTGGTGAGTACAACAAAAAGTATCACAAACAGCTTACGGCCTTCCACTTTCTAAAGTCAGCAGCCGCCACTGAAAAAGGACAATTGATGGGCAGAATGCAGAACAAAGTCATGCATTCACCCCAGTACAGAGATCTGGGCCTAAATCCATTGATTTATTTGCCAACCATGCCATTCCAGTTTGGACCCATCATATGCAAATCAGTCTTGACCCTGCCCCCAATGGGAACAGTCCAGCCCGAACTGCCAAGCCAGGTCCTCCCTGGATTGGAACCAAGCATCCTTGGACCGGCTTCGGGCTTTCAGCCCTCATCAGCCAGGATAGATTGCCTCCAGTGGCATGGAGAGCACGGGACACACGTCCAGGCATACCCGTCCCAGTCGGGGTGACTAATGCCAAAAGAACAATTGTAGGGCATAGACGCTAATGATATAATCATATAGTGATAGCTGAGTTAATATTTAATCCAGCTTCCAATTATGTTCCATGGGTCAGCATGAGTCTAGTTATAGTGAAAATTGCTTTAGGATGCTAGTCGCTGTAAGAACGTGTTGCCTTTAAATTTCTACATGTCCTACTTTTAAATATTACGCAACCTGCCTTCTGGGCTGCAAGGCTTACAGAGGGGTAATATTTAAAAGGGAGGTTTCCACCTGTCAAAAGGTTTAATTAAAAACTGCAGCTGCCAGGCTACAGTGGTAAGCCAGGAGCCATGTTTGTTTTGTCGCACTGGTGGATGGCACACTAGTGCTGTAGTCCATCAGTAATATTTACCTTTCCATGCCATAGATGGATTTTAGGAACACCATATACTATGGCCTAATAGGAAAGTTAAATAGGCCAAAAAGGAGTTGGCCAATTCAGACATGTTTTGGAGGTCAGATCAGACGCATTCGGACCTAGCTAGCTCTGTCCCAGGCTACAGAGTAAAAAACACCAGCAGGATTATGCAGCAGAAATTATTGGTGATCACGCAAAAAGAGGCAGAGTATTGCAAAATATGTTTACTTTTTGGGAGTAGGATGAACACGAAGAACAGTATTGGAGATTATGTCTATCACTAAAGCTAACCCCATGAGTACCATTGCAGTTAGTAATAGTAACACATTAATTTAGAGTGGGCTAAGGTTATTGTTTTTACTGCTGTTAGTATTATTTCAGATAATTAAAAAATGGTCATAAAGTTTGCTGCGAATGCACAATGGATTTAGGTGCAGTCATATCCATATATTCTTGTTTTGCAAAATGTGCCATCTTTCATGCAAAAATGATTAATAAGGAGTGAAACAGGGCAGTTAGAAAGCCAATTAAAGTCTAGTTAGGTTACATTGAGTTTCCCTTACATGATATTCATCTATGGCTGTCCTATGTGAAGTCTTTAGTTAAAAGATTGATTTCGTAAATGTTTCTGTTTTAGATGCTTCCTGAATTGCATGCAGTTAGTTTGAGTTTAGGAATTGTACTACTAATTGTGCTTTGGAAGTTGAAGTCTCATTTGTGAATTTGTTGATAGGTGTTTGAATAAATAGCCCTCCTGGGATTGTAGTCGGATTTAAGGCTCTGTAAGTTTCCCGGGGCCTTGTTCCAATAGGTTTTAGTGGTGAGTCAGAGAATGTTAAGTTTTAATTCAGGGGGTCATATTTCCGCAGGTTTAACTTGAGCATGGTACTTCCATTTTGGAGTCTGTGCACCATTTCTTTGAGTATTTGTTAGGCACAAGTAGATCACAATACAGCAATATAGGTATGCCAAAGACAGGTAACCTTTTAATTCGATCTCTTAAGTTGTTCACAGCAGAGGAAATTAATTCGATGCACAGAAAGGTGAATGTTAAAACTCTTATATGAGGTGGAGACCCTCTCTAGAGCAGTTTGTTATAAGACTGAGGGGCAGATTTACAATAACTGGCACATCCCCAGGGATGCGCCAGTTATTGTGCGCAGCAGCTCCGCCACCCATGGTGCGCCGCATTTACAATGCGGCGCACCATGCGGCAAAAACGGCACAGATGCGTGACGCATCTGTGCCGTAAAGGTGGCGCATTGCTGGGGTTGCGTCGCAAGTGCGACGCAACCCCAGCAAGGCTCGGGGGTACCCTATCTGTCCAATGCTGCGTCAAGCCTTACGCCTGCTTCAAGCAGGCGCAGGGTTTTGACGCAGCATTGGCCTAAAAGTGACTGAGTGTAATCTTGTAGATTTCACTCAGCCACTTTTGCGAGGCGCACCTGCCCCGGAACGCCCACCCTACGCCGCAACGCCCACATGTTTTCGCAGGGTTTTACAACGTGACGCATCTGCCTAGATTCGTCACGTTGTAAATGGGTCGCAGGGATGCGCCACATTTACAACGCCGTTGCGTGACGCAACGGCTGCTTAAACGTGGCGCAAGTCTGACATAAATCTGCCCCTGAGTGTATTACAGGCCACCACACAGAAGCTAGGTTGGGCTCATCTTAGGTAATGGACTTAAGCTTTCTAAATAGAGTGACATGGCAAATGAATAAGGGAATATTTTAGTGCATTGGAACTACAACTATATGAATTATTGAGGACAGCTCACACCGATTATTGTTTTTTTCTCTTGTCCACTTCTGTAAAAAAAAGCGGATATATGAGAAACAGTTGATAAGATCATCACCAAGATGGTGCAAAGGGGTTAGAAATCATCATAGCAAAATACATGGAACTACGTAAATTTAAGTATGGAACGAGAACTTAGATGAGACACAGGACAGACGTATATTCTTTACGTAGAAGAGAGGGTCATACAATTAGAAATTTGGATATTAGCATTAGCCTAAAGCAAGGATATTTTTCCAAAAGACAATATGGCAGAGTCATTCAATCCTAAGAGCAAGACCAGTATTAGGTGTTAAAAACTGAAGACATGGAAATGGGTGTTAGTACAAATATAAGAAGAAAGACTGAGCTACAGACATATTTGACTCTAGAATTTTGGAGACCACTCGCAAAGCCATTTGCCCTTATAAATCAGATTTACAAGTGCAAATGCTAGATGTGTGTTTGCAAGAAATTCACAAAACATGACCTTGCAGTTAACAGTCAATATATGCTCATGTAATATAAATACAGGGTGTTGGTGTATTTACCAGGAGCAAATCCCACTCAAGATGTGTGTGTTCAAATTCTTCTCTAGCGATTTCTACTAGTGGTCAGAGTTTTACTCTTGTAAAGGGCTGGCATTTTGCAAGATGTCAAAGAAATGATCACCCACATACTTACTTGAGTGATATTGAGGGGCATGGGAAGGTGTTTATTCAAAGGGAAAGATATTTTGAAGATGGAATAAAGAAAATGGAAGAAATGTGTCATTGCAAAGATACACCGCCTTTCTACAAAGTTAGATATGCCGCATTGGGAAAATGCCAACACTAAATCAAGAAATTGCATGACATTCCCAGGAATATGCCGAAAAAGCTACAACCGGTTTAAAATTCTCAGTGTACCCCTGTAAAGTTTTATGAATTAAGCAAAGTCGTAAATCTACACCGATGTGAGGTTGTAGATCTATGGGTGTAGAGTTATAACTTTGTGACCCGGACCCTACGAATTTGCTTGGAAAAGGACAGAATATTTGTCAAGTGGGCCTTATACACTGGAGCAGCTGGTACCCTCTAGGAAAGTGGTAGGGCGAGTGAAGTGCCCACTACTTCACAAAAAAACGAAATTAAACACCCCCTTTCTCCAAAATCCCAAAGTAAACCACCCCTCCCTCCAAAAGCTCACCATCAAATACCCCCTCCCTATAAAAAGGCAAAAATAAAACACCCCCCAAAGCTTAAAAGACCACTACGCTAACATTTTAAATAAATAATACTCACAGTGGCATGTCCTCCGTCCTCCTCAGTGTTTCACTTCTGAATTTGCAGTCGAGTTCCCCTAACCAATCCATGTGCTGCTCTCATGCTGGTGACCAGCATGAGAGAAGCTCCTGGATTGGATGGAGTGGGCTGGCTGTACACTCCTTCAGGCCATGTAGGCCTGTGCTTGGTCTCCACAAGTGTCCTATTTTCCGCTGATAAATGTCAGCAGGTTTAACCTGTCAGAATTTATCAGGGGAAACCTATAATGGTGTGAAAAGTTCACACAACTCGAAATTCCGATCCTTGTGCAGATCACAAGAATTTAACAGTGAACTCATAATGGGGGCCTAGGTTGTGTGATTTAACATCATCAACTCATCATTCACATAATAAAAAGATGTTATATTTTTGAAATGTGTGAACATTGGGTTGGCCAAAATACACCATAGCATTATAGCCTGTGGAAGAGGACTATACCATGGTGAAAAGAAGGTGAAACCCAGTGAAGAAGATAAACTGGTGAATTGCAAACAAGTTGTGTACAAAATGGGGTACTGGCTTAGTGGGAGGGGAAATCCTTCTCAAACAGCAATCACAATCCTTGTCAGGGTGAAGTCACAAGCAAACCCCAAATTAAACTGCTCAACCCTGTTATTGCTTGGCAACTGCTCAACCCTGTTATTGCTTGGCACTGAGCAGTCAGGTTCCACTTAGAGGCAATATTTAAAGTATTTATCCAGCACTTCAAACAGTAATAAAATGAGAATACAATACATGAAGAATTCCAATCAGAAAAATAGAGCAAATTTCAATTAAAAAAACGAGGTAAAAAATAAATCCAATCAGTGGTGCAGAAGATATGCAATTGTTAGAACTGGCTATTTCTGGTAGGCTAAGGCTGACGCCAAAGCCAGGCAGAAACCACCATTCTAGTCAGGGCAAGGAAGTCACACGCCAAGATAACCCCTGCTCACCCCCTTGGTAGCTTGGCACAAGCAGTAAGGCTAAACTCGGAGGCAATGTGTAAAGCATTTGCGCCAGCGCACAACAGCAACAACATACTAGGCACACCACAAAAGAGACTCCACACAAGGTTATTATAAAAATAACTTTTGTATTATAAAACCACATCAGATAAAATCACACAATATACATGGTGCCAACTGGCACGGGCAATATTCACAGGGATTATGTACACACGACAGGGCCACATGGGCGCCTGTCAGAGTCAGATATAGTACTTCTAGATAAAATGTAGAATATAAAATCACTTCCAGAATAAAGAATAAATTTAACATAAAATAATAATCACAGATAACAACCAGTAACCACTGGTAACAGGAACCAGGACCTTACTAGGACCACCTGTACTAAGAAAGAAGAACCACCTAAGTATCACACAGCATTTAGGGGTCTAAGAAAGAATACATTACTCATGATGCAATAAACCTACATTCAGAGGAGTAGAAAAGACAACCACCTAAGTATCACTCAGCGTTTAGGGGTCTAGGAAAAGAACACATTACCCATGATGCAATAACTTACATTCAGAGGAGTAATAAAGAGAAACACATGATGCCTAAAGCATTCAGAGGTGTTAAGAATAAAGCACATGATGCAATAAAAATACATTCAGGGGTGCAGCGCAAGAAGACACATGATGACTAAACATTCAGAGGTGCAGCGCATGGAAAGAAAGACACATGATGCAGTAACACATTCAGAGGTGCATAATGAATCAATAGCGCAAAAACTCACATTAGCAATAACTATTAAAAAGCATAGAAATCACATTGCGCCAACCCTACATAAGCCACTACCTGTGGCAGTCCCTAGGCCAACTGGCCTTGTGGGGCAAAGATGCCCTGAGTCCAAAGTCAGGGTGCGCTGCCATGCAGCGCCAGTTTCAAAAGTGCAACATGCCTAAACATGGCAGCTGCCCACAAAGTGCTGGGCAACTGGAGAATCAACCAAAACTGCGCCAGGGCCCTCACTGGCACTAGGCGCAAACTGCGCCACACTGTTGGAGCCACACAGGCTCTGGGACAAGGCAGGGCCATGGTTGGAGCCACAGAGGCTCTAAAAACAATGTGCTCTCTGGTAGGAGGGGGCGGGCACCGACAATGTACCCGGGCGCCCCCCTCCAATTAAAATGGCCCCCCCAGGGAGCCTCTCGGGGCTCTAGAACGTTGGGGCGACCCGCTGCGAATCGGGCCGCCCTGACTTGACATTCATGGTGGAGTCCCCTACGGGGGACTCTAGCTTTACAACATGCCCCCCAGAGCCTCTCACGGGCTCTGCAACCATGGTGGGGCGACCCACTGCCATTCGGGGCCGCTCTTCCTCAGTGCCTCGACCGGCACCTAACCGCAGCCACACGGAGCCCCCCCCAGCCCTGCTGACTCACCGGGCTCTCAGGGGCGGGCTCCTCCGGGCGGCGGCTCTCCTTCACTCGCGGTGGGGGCAGGCACCGACAATGTGCCTCGTGCCCCCCCCCCCCGCTACCGCTCCTCTCGCTGCAGGGCTCCCTCCGCTCACGGGAGCCCTGCAGACCAGCCGCCATCACTCTTCCTCCTCTTCTCCCCCGGGCCCGGCGGTGATTACTCGGCAGCTTCTCTCCTCTCGGGCTGCGGGGGCGGGACTTCCGGCCGGCCGCGCTGCGATTGGCCGGCAGGCCAAGCACTTCCGGGTCACCGCGGGCAGTGCGGCGGCCCGTTTTCAGACAGGCAGGCTGGCAGGCAAAGTTTCCCGAGGAGTGGGCTCCCTCGTGGAAAATAATATATCGCGGCAAGGTCCCTGGCAGGGTAGGCACCTGCCAGAGGGCAAATTAATCAAAAATAAGCGAGGTGGTCACTCGCAGAACGGCAACTGACAAACCTCAAGCAAAATGCGTGCAACGAAATGCCCGCAAACCGGCAAAAATCACTTTCAAGCGCTAAAGCCTAAAGTACAGCGCTTCCAGGCGCTTTAGGTTATAATAAGCCTTAGCCAAAGGGTAAAGTATCCAGCAGCAAGGTCCTTCAGGAAATGCAGCTCCACCATGCTGCAAAAAGGTCCCAGAGAGTCCCAGGGGGCAAGCAAAGTCCCCCCCCCCCCTCAGCCCAGCACGGCAGAGGGGTCCTCCCAGGAGTCCAGGAAAGTCCATCAGAGGTCCAGGGGATGGGCAGGGCCCAGGGATTCCCCTGAGCCCCAGCAGCAGCATGCCCCTGGCAGATTCAAGTTAGAAACAAGAACCTTTTGGAAGGGGACACAGCCCCTTCTTATACAGTGAAAAGTCTTTGAAGCCTTTGAAGTCTCAGTGTGAGAACCAGCTGGACTGGTTTAGAGGGAAGTCCCCTTCAGTATCAGGGACAGAGGTGACAGTCGCCCAGTGGGAGGTGGAGCCAGCTTTGTAGTTAGGCAGGCACAGCCCTTCACTATCAGGTGCCATCTCCTCCCACTTCCCTGGCAGCAGATGCTGCCTTTCATCCATGGGCTGACTCAGACAACCTCCTGGGCTCTCCAGCCCCTGTCATCCTCAAACCAGACAGTCAATCCACAAGCAGGCCCAGGCACTCTGGGCCAGGCTCACCAGCCAATCACACGCTAGCACCAAGTTACACAAATATGCCAACTTCCAAAAGTAGTACTTCTAGACTAGACACAGTCATGCCGCATACATCATTTTGCAGCATTCACTCACACGAGTTCATACATACCAAACTCGCCCCTGCACTCCCCACACATCAGGAACTACCATGGGCATACATATTCCCCATTCATTCCTATGGGAGGGCAGGTCACTCACCACTCATTCACAGAGAGCTCAAGCACTTTACACTGTACCACAGTGAAAAAGTGCGCAGAGGCCTAAAATCACCAACACCAGGTTCCATAAACAGGCTAGGAAAAAGCAAAAAGTCTAGGGGTGAACCTGCCCAACGGGCCGGGTCCAACACAACCCCCTTCCAGCCAAAACGCAGGGTAGACCAATCACTCCACTGATGGGTTTCCTTGCTTTGGGCGACAAAACACGGACACGGACACAGACCCGCACGGCAGGGACACCCTCCGGTTTTACGCCACTCTGAACCTACATGGTTTCCACCAAACAATAACTCTCTGACACAACTAGGATACCCCACTGGTACTCCCTAGTCATCCACAGCCAAGACCAGGCCATAGGCCATCCAAATCACAGGTCCTAACTAATCCACAGAGTGGGGGGTAGTAACCCCTGGCACACAATAGCCATTCTCCACTCTCTCTCTCAGGGTAGCTAGAACTACCACTGATCCAACAACCTAGGGACCATACCCTCAGGCTGACCAGAGGTCACGGGCAAGAATGCCCCACCCTACCTCTACTTCTGGGTTTCCGCACCCTCACAGAGAAGCTCTCACCAGAACACAATTCTACCAGATCAGGACCTCACTCCATCACTGGTCTACCACCTGGAAAGTATTCCACTTCTGAGGTACACAGCACACAGCACAGTCCCTCTTCAAGCAGGTGGGGGGACACAGCACACAGCAAAGCCCCCTTTTCTCTACCTTAGTGAAAACAACAAACTGCAGGTGAGCCCCAGAACACACAGCAAGGGCAGCCCCCTCAGTCTCTTCAGCTGATCCACTTTGGCAGAGATTCCTCTTGACCTAGAAGTTTCCTAATCTCCCAACCTAAGATCTAAACCCTCAGGTTGCACCGGGGTCAGAAGTAAGGACACCGTCCCTCTGCACCCCCTTCCAGTTCCAGTATGTCTCAGGCTAGACAGAGCACACGCCAGCGGCGTATCAGCGACACACTCTCCTCCAGTAGTCCCTATCACAGGGTAATTCTCAGTATGACCTAGGCTAGACAGAGCACACGCCAGCGGCGTATCAGCGACACACTCTCCTTCAGTACTCCTTCCAGGTCAGGCCACAACCCCAACCCGGCTTTCCCCCCTCCTCGGGGAACGACCTCCAGAGGCCCCACAAATGGTCAAGCTCTCTAGACAGTCAAATGCTCAGCGAGCCAGGACTTCTGCACCCTCCACTAGGAGCGGTACTGCCCAACACTAGGACCGCCGGAGTTCTGGTTACAGACACTCCCCGTCCTCTAGACACAGGATGATCCTCCTCAAATAACCTATGTACAGCTTAGGCCCCTGACCTGACGCTCCCTTAGGGAACCCTCCAGGCCATGAGATAGGGTTTCAGGCCAACGTGGGACACACCGTCCCACACTCACTCCGCCTCCACTGAGACAGGGCGTGAGCCCCTACACCCCTACCATGCTACTGGGACCTAGCTGGGTTACACAGTAACCTCTTCCCCTTCACAGGATCATCAGATACACAAGCCACTCCTTTTGGAACCACTCCCTAATGCCTCTGCAAGACATCTAGCTCACCGCCAGACATCCACCTTCTTGTCCAGTTCCTCTGCAGGACCTCGTGCACACCACCAGAGGTACACCTCTCATGCAAGCTCTTTAACAAAAAGAAAACTCACACCAACTCCTCCAGTTCAGCACATCACTCATTCGCACCCCCCCCCCCCTCGGACTGGTAAGGCAGTTTCTACCACTCCTGATCACTCAACCTGACCACACGTGACACAGGTACCAAACTCTGGGAGCGGGTAATGGGACTTCACGCACACTGGACACATTTAAGCTGCCACCACTGGATCCTACCACACTGGGGAATCCAGACACACACTACACTCAGGGAACAACCACCCTGAGGTAGTGTGGCTCACTGTTTAGAGGCGGCAGACCCGAGAGCAGAGGACGGCCCGTGACCAGGGTTCGATTCCCGGCGCGGCAGGTTTCTGGACCAGGGTCAGCGGACTCGATAATTCTCTCGCCTCGGTGCCCACTCTGATCAGCGATCACACTCGGCAACTCTGGGCATTAGCTTGCCTCATCCTCACTAACGGCCCCACCAGACCGCCGGGGATGCCTGGTCTCACCCTGGAGATACCCATTAAGGGATCATCTCTCAGGGAAGCCAGGAAGGGTTTCGCAGCGGTCGAAGCGCCTTGGGACCCTCTGGGTAAGTAGTGCGCTATATAAATGCCTATACATACATACATACATATACATACATACCCTCCTGAGCTAGTCTTTTCTCCTCACACTCCCCCTCTTCCATCTACCCACACAGGGACAGGATTTGGGATTGGACACTGGACCCAGCAAGGGATTCCTAAGCTTTGGGAACCTCCCCCTCTACTGGTGTCCCGCCCTGTCAATTTCTCTCATCTGCCACTAAACATAAAGCGCAGAAACACATTTGAAAATGACACTCTTGAGGAAAAAAATCAAAAACAATAATCCCAAACATGTGACTATCTGAAAAAAAACAATTGCAGAGTTTTGTAATGTAGCCAGTTGTCGCTATGGCACTGCGCAAACACAAGTCCAAATCTGCACCGCTGACCAACAATGTTAGAACTGGCTATTTCTGGTAGGCTAAGGCTGACGCCAAAGCCAGGCAGAAACCACCATTCTAGTCAGGGCAAGGAAGTCACACGCCAAGATAACCCCTGCTCACCACCTTGGTAGCTTGGCACAAGCAGTAAGGCTAAACTCGGAGGCAATGTGTAAAGCATTTGCACCAGCGCACAACAGCAACAACATACTAGGCACACCACAAAAGAGACTCCACACAAGGTTATTATAAAAATAACTTTTGTATTATAAAACCACATCAGATAAAATCACACAATATACATGGTGCCAACTGGCACGGGCAATATTCACAGGGATTATGTACACACGACAGGGCCACATGGGCGCCTGTCAGAGTCAGATATAGTACTTCTAGATAAAATGTAGAATATAAAATCACTTCCAGAATAAAGAATAAATGTAACATAAAATAATAATCACAGATAACAACCAGTAACCACTGGTAACAGGAACCAGGACCTTACTAGGACCACCTGTACTAAGAAAGAAGAACCACCTAAGTATCACACAGCATTTAGGGGTCTAAGAAAGAATACATTACTCATGATGCAATAAACCTACATTCAGATGAGTAGAAAAGACAACCACCTAAGTATCACTCAGCGTTTAGGGGTCTAGGAAAAGAACACATTACCCATGATGCAATAACCTACATTCAGAGGAGTAATAAAGAGAAACACATGATGCCTAAAGCATTCAGAGGTGTTAAGAATAAAGCACATGATGCAATAAAAATACATTCAGGGGTGCAGCGCAAGAAGACACATGATGACTAAACATTCAGAGGTGCAGCGCATGGAAAGAAAGACACATGATGCAGTAACACATTCAGAGGTGCATAATGAATCAATGGCGCAAAAACTCACATTAGCAATAACTATTAAAAAGCATAGAAATCACATTGCGCCAACCCTACATAAGCCACTACCTGTGGCAGTCCCTAGGCCAACTGGCCTTGTGGGGCAAAGATGCCCTGAGTCCAAAGTCAGGGTGCGCTGCCATGCAGCGCCAGTTTCAAAAGTACAACATGCCTAAACGTGGCAGCTGCCCACAAAGTGCTGGGCAACTGGAGAATCAACCAAAACTGCGCCAGGGCCCTCACTGGCCCTAGGCGCAAACTGCGCCACACTGTTGGAGCCACACAGGCTCTGGGACAAGGCAGGGCCATCGTTGGAGCCACAGAGGCTCTAAAAACAATGTACTCTCTGGTAGGAGGGGGCGGGCACGACAATGTACCCCGGCGCCCCCCTCCAATTAAAATGGCCCCCCCAGGGAGCCTCTCGGAGCTCTAGAACGTTGGGGTGACCCGCTGCCAATCGGGCCGCCCTGACTTGACATTCATGGTGGAGTCCCCTACGGGGGACTCTAGCTTTACAACATGCCCCCAAGAGCCTCTCACAGGCTCTGCAACCATGGTGGGGCGACCCACTGCAATTCGGGGCCGCTCTTCCTCAGTGCCTCGACCGGCACCTAACCGCAGCCACACGGAGCCCCCCCCCAGCCCTGCTGACTCACCGGGCTCTCAGGGGCGGGCTCCTCCGGGCGGCGGCTCTCCTTCACTCGCGGTGGGGGCAGGCACCGACAATGTGCCTTGTGCTCCCACCCGCTACCGCTCCTCTCGCTGCAGGGCTCCCTCCGCTCACGGGAGCCCTGCAGACCAGCCGCCATCACTCTTCCTCCTCTTCTCCCCCGGGCCCGGCGGTGATTACTCGGCAGCTTCTCTCCTCTCGGGCTGCGGGGGCGGGACTTCCGGCCGGCCAAGCACTTCCGGGTCACCGCGGGCAGTGCGGCGGCCCGTTTTCAGACAGGCAGGCTGGCAGGCAAAGTTTCCCGAGGAGTGGGCTCCCTCGTGGAAAATAATATATCGCGGCAAGGTCCCTGGCAGGGTAGGCACCTGCCAGAGGGCAAATTAATCAAAAATAAGCGAGGTGGGCACTCGCAGAACGGCAACTGACAAACCTCAAGCAAAATGCGTGCAACGAAATGCCCGCAAACCGGCAAAAATCGCTTTCAAGCGCTAAAGCCCAAAGTACAGCGCTTCCAGGCGCTTTAGGTTATAATAAGCCTTATCCAAAGGGTAAAGTATCCAGCAGCAAGGTCCTTCAGGAAATGCAGCTTCGCCATGCTGTAAAAAGGTCCCAGAGAGTCCCAGGGGGCAAGCAAAGTCCCCCCCCTCAGCCCAGCAAGGCAGAGGGGTCCTCCCAGGAGTCCAGGAAAGTCCATCAGAGGTCCAGGGGATGGGCAGGGCCCAGGGATTCCCCTGAGCCCCAGCAGCAGCATGCCCCTGGCAGATTAAAGTTATTAACAAGAACCTTTTGGAAGGGGACACAGCCCCTTCTTATACAGTGAAAAGTCTTTGAAGCCTTTGAAGTCTCAGTGTGAGAACCAGCTGGACTGGTTTAGAGGGAAGTCCCCTTCAGTATCAGGGACAGAGGTGACAGTCGCCCAGTGGGAGGTGGAGCCAGCTTTGTAGTTAGGCAGGCACAGCCCTTCACTATCAGGCGCCATCTCCTCCCACTTCCCTGGCAGCAGATGCTGCCTTTCATCCATGGGCTGACTCAGACAACCTCCTGGGCTCTCCAGCCCCTGTCATCCTCAAACCAGACAGTCAATCCACAAGCAGGCCCGGGCACTCTGGGCCAGGCTCACCAGCCAATCACACGCTAGCACCAATTTACACAAATATGCCAACTTCCAAAAGTAGTACTTCTAGACTAGACACAGTCATGCCGCATACATCATTTTGCAGCATTCACTCTCACGAGTTCATACATACCAAACTCGCCCCTGCACTCCCCACACATCAGGAACTACCATGGGCATACATATTCCCCATTCATTCCTATGGGAGGGCAGGTCACTCACCACTCATTCACAGAGAGCTCAAGCACTTTACACTGTACCACAGCGAAAAAGTGCGCAGAGGCCTAAAATCACCAACACCAGGTTCCATAAACAGGCTAGGAAAAAGCAAAAAGTCTAGGGGTGAAGCTGCCCAACGGGCCGGGTCCAACACAACCCCCTTCCAGCCAAAACGCAGGGTAGACCAATCACTCCACTGATGGGTTTCCTTGCTTTGGGCGACAAAACACGGACACGGACACAGACCCGCACGGCAGGGACACCCTCCGGTTTTACGCCACTCTGAACCTACATGGTTTCCACCAAACAATAACTCTCTGACACAACTAGGATACCCCACTGGTACTCCCTAGTCATCCACAGCCAAGACCAGGCCATAGGCCATCCAAATCACAGGTCCTAACTAATCGACAGAGTGGGGGGTAGTAACCCCTGGCACACAATAGCCATTCTCCACTCTCTCTCTCAGGGTAGCTAGAACTACCTCTGATCCAACAACCTAGGGACCATACCCTCAGGCTGACCAGAGGTCACGGGCAAGAATGCCCCACCCTACCTCTACTTCTGGGTTTCCGCACCCTCACAGAGAAGCTCTCACCAGAACACAATTCTACCAGATCAGGACCTCACTCCATCACTGGTCTACCACCTGGAAACTATTCCACTTCTGAGGTACACAGCACACAGCACAGTCCCTCTTCAAGCAGGTGGGGGGACACAGCACACAGCAAAGCCCCCTTTTCTCTACTTTAGTGAAAACAACAAACTGCAGGTGAGCCCCAGAACACACAGCAAGGGCAGCCCCCTCAGTCTCTTCAGCTGATCCACTTTGGCAGAGATTCCTCTTGACCTAGAAGTTTCCTAATCTCCCAACCTAAGATCTAAACCCTCAGGTTGCACCGGGGTCAGAAGTAAGGACACCGTCCCTCTGCACCCCCTTCCAGTTGCAGTATGTCTCAGGCTAGACAGAGCACACGCCAGCGGCGTATCAGCGACACACTCTCCTCCAGTAGTCCCTATCACAGGGTAATTCTCAGTATGTCTTAGGCTAGACAGAGCACACGCCAGCGGCGTATCAGCGACACACTCTCCTTCAGTACTCCTTCCAGGTCAGGCCACAACCCCAACCCGGCTTTCCCCCCTCCTCGGGGAACGACCTCCAGAGGCCCCACAAATGGTCAAGCACTCTAGACGGTCAAATGCTCAGCGAGCCAGGACTTCTGCACCCTCCACTAGGAGCGGTACTGCCCAACACTAGGACCGCCGGAGTTCTGGTTACAGACACTCCCCGTCCTCTAGACACAGGAAGATCCTCCTCAAATAACCTATGTACAGCTTAGGCCCCTGACCTGACGCTTCCTTATGGAACCCTCCAGGCCATGGGATAGGGTTTCAGGCCAACGTGGGACACACCGTCCCACACTCACTCCGCCTCCACTGAGACAGGGCGTGAGCCCCTACACCCCTACCATGCTACTGGGACCTAGCTGGGTTACACAGTAACCTCTTCCCCTTCACAGGATCATCAGATACACAAGCCGCTCCTTTTGGAACCACTCCCTAATGCCTCTGCAAGACATCTAGCACACCGCCAGACATCCACCTTCTTGTCCAGTTCCTCTGCAGGACCTCTTGCACACCACCAGAGGTACACCTCTCATGCAAGCTCTTTAACAAAAAGAAAACTCACACCAACTCCTCCAGTTCAGCACATCACTCATTCGCACACCCCCCCCCTCGGACTGGTAAGGCAGTTTCTACCACCCCTGATCACTCAACCTGACCACACGTGACACAGGTACCAAACTCTGGGAGCGGGTAATGGGACTTCACGCACACTGGACACATTTAAGCTGCCACCACTGGATCCTACCACACTGGGGAATCCAGACACACACTACACTCAGGGAACAACCACCCTGAGGTAGTGTGGCTCACTGTTTAGAGGCGGCAGACCCGAGAGCAGAGGACGGCCCGGGACCAGGGTTCGATTCCCGGCGCGGCAGGTTTCTGGACCAGGGTCAGCGGACTCGATAATTCTCTCGCCTCGGTGCCCACTCTGATCAGCGATCACACTCGGCAACTCTGGGCATTAGCTTGCCTCATCCTCACTAACGGCCCCACCAGACCGCCGGGGATGCCTGGTCTCACCCTGGAGATACCCATTAAGGGATCATCTCTCAGGGAAGCCAGGAAGGGTTTCGCAGCGGTCGAAGCGCCTTGGGACCCTCTGGGTAAGTAGTGCGCTATATAAATGCCTATACATACATACATACATATACATACATACCCTCCTGAGCTAGTCTTTTCTCCTCACACTCCCCCTCTTCCATCTACCCACACAGGGACAGGATTTGTGATTGGACACTGGACCCAGCAAGGGATTCCTAAGCTTTGGGAACCTCCCCCTCTACTGGTGTCCCGCCCTGTCAATTTCTCTCATCTGCCACTAAACATAAAGCGCAGAAACACATTTGAAAATGACACTCTTGAGGAAAAAAATCAAAAACAATAATCCCAAACATGTGACTATCTGAAAAAAAACAATTGCAGAGTTTTGTAATGTAGCCAGTTGTCGCTATGGCACTGCGCAAACACAAGTCCAAATCCGCACCGCTGACCAACAATGTTAGAACTGGCTATTTCTGGTAGGCTAAGGCTGACGCCAAAGCTAGGCAGAAACCACCATTCTAGTCAGGGCAAGGAAGTCACACACCAAGATAACCCCTGCTCACCACCTTGGTAGCTTGGCACAAGCAGTAAGGCTAAACTCGGAGGCAATGTGTAAAGCATTTGCGCCAGCCCACAACAGCAACAACATACTAGGCACACCACAAAAGAGACTCCACACAAGGTTATTATAAAAATAACTTTTGTATTATAAAACCACATCAGATAAAATCACACAATATACATGGTGCCAACTGGCACGGGCAATATTCACAGGGATTATGTACACACGACAGGGCCACATGGGCGCCTGTCAGAGTCAGATATAGTACTTCTAGATAAAATGTAGAATATAAAATCACTTCCAGAATAAAGAATAAATGTAACATAAAATAATAATCACAGATAACAACCAGTAACCACTGGTAACAGGAACCAGGACCTTACTAGGACCACCTGTACTAAGAAAGAAGAACCACCTAAGTATCACACAGCATTTAGGGGTCTAAGAAAGAATACATTACTCATGATGCAATAAACCTACATTCAGATGAGTAGAAAAGACAACCACCTAAGTATCACTCAGCGTTTAGGGGTCTAGGAAAAGAACACATTACCCATGATGCAATAACCTACATTCAGAGGAGTAATAAAGAGAAACACATGATGCCTAAAGCATTCAGAGGTGTTAAGAATAAAGCACATGATGCAATAAAAATACATTCAGGGGTGCAGCGCAAGAAGACACATGATGACGAAACATTCAGAGGTGCAGCGCATGGAAAGAAAGACACATGATGCAGTAACACATTCAGAGGTGCATAATGAATCAATAGCGCAAAAACTCACATTAGAAATAACTATTAAAAAGCATAGATATCACATTGCGCCAATCCTACATAAGCCACTACCTGTGGCAGTCCCTAGGCCAACTGGCCTTGTGGGGCAAAGATGCCCTGAGTCCAAAGTCAGGGTGCGCTGCCAAGCAGTGCCAGTTTCTAAAGTACAACATGCCTAAACGTAGCAGCTGCCCACAAAGTGCTGGGCAACTGGAGAATCAACCAAAACTGCGCCAGGGCCCTCACTGGCCCTAGGCGCAAACTGCGCCACACTGTTGGAGCCACACAGGCTCTGGGACAAGGCAGGCCCATCGTTGGAGCCACAGAGGCTCTAAAAACAATGTGCTCTCTGGTAGGAGGGGGCGGGCACCGACAATGTACCCTGGCGCCCCCCTCCAATTAAAATGGCCCCCCCAGGGAGCCTCTCGGGGCTCTAGAACGTTGGGGCGACCCGCTGCCAATCGGGGCCGCCCTAACTTGACATTCACGGTGGAGTCCCCTACGGGGGACTCTAGCTTTACAACATGCCCCCCAGAGCCTCTCACGGGCTCTGCAACCATGGTGGGGCGACCCACTGCCATTCCGGGCCACCCTTCCTCAGTGCCTCGACCGGCACCTAACCGCAGCCACACGGAGCCCCCCCAGCCCTGCTGACTCACCGGGCTCTCAGGGGCGGGCTCGTCCGGGCGGCGGCTCTCCTTCACTCGCGGTGGGGGCAGGCACCGACAATGTGCCTCGTGCCCCCCCCCCCGCTACCGCTCCTCTCGCTGCAGGGCTCCCTCCGCTCACGGGAGCCCTGCAGACCAGCCGCCATCACTCTTCCTCCTCTTCTCCCCGGGCCCGGTGGTGATTACTCGGCAGCTTCTCTCCTCTCGGGCTGCGGGGGCGGGACTTCCGGCCGGCCGCGCTGTGATTGGCTGGCCGGCCAAGCACTTCCGGGTCACCGCGGGCAGCGCGGCGGCCCGTTTTCAGACAGGCAGGCTGGCAGGCAAAGTTTCCCGAGGAGTGGGCTACCTCGTGGAAAATAATATATCGCGGCAAGGTCCCTGGCAGGGTAGGCACCTGCCAGGGGGCAAATTAATCAAAAATAAGCGAGGTGGGCACTCGCAGAACGGCAACTGACAAACCTCACGCAAAATGCGTGCAACGAAATGCCCGCAAACCGGCAAAAATCGCTTTCAAGCGCTAAAGCCCAAAGTACAGCGCTTCCAGGCGCTTTAGGCTATAATAAGCCTTAGCCAAAGGGTAAAGTATCCAGCAGCAAGGTCCTTCAGGAAATGCAGCTCCGCCATGCTGCAAAAAGGTCCCAGAGAGTCCCAGGGGGCAAGCAAATTCCCCCCCCTCAGCCCAGCAAGGCAGAGGGGTCCTCCCAGGAGTCCAGGAAAGTCCATCAGAGGTCCAGGGGATGGGCAGGGCCCAGGGATTCCCCTGAGCCCCAGCAGCAGCATGCCCCTGGCAGATTCAAGTTAGAAACAAGAACCTTTTGGAAGGGGACACAGCCCCTTCTTATACAGTGAAAAGTCTTTGAAGCCTTTGAAGTCTCAGTGTGAGAACCAGCTGGACTGGTTTAGAGGGAAGTCCCCTGCAGTATCAGGGACAGAGGTGACAGTCGCCCAGCAGGAGGTGGAGCCAGCTTTGTAGTTAGGCAGGCACAGCCCTTCACTATCAGGTGCCAACTCCTTCCACTTCCCTGGCAGCAGATGCTGCCTTTCATCCATGGGCTGACTCAGACAACCTCCTGGGCTCTCCAGCCCCTGTCATCCTCAAACCAGACAGTCAATCCAAAAGCAGGCCCAGGCACTCTGGGCCAGGCTCACCAGCCAATCACACGCTAGCACCAACTTACACAAATATGCCAACTTCCAAAAGTAGTACTTCTAGACTAGACACAGTCATGCCGCATACATCATTTTGCAGCATTCACTCTCACGAGTTCATACATACCAAACTCGCCCCTGCACTCCTCACACATCAGGAACTACCATGGGCATACATATTCCCCATTCATTCCTATGGGAGGGCAGGTCACTCACCACTCATTCACAGAGAGCTCAAGCACTTTACACTGTACCACAGTGAAAAAGTGCGCAGAGGCCTAAAATCACCAACACCAAGTTCCATAAACAGGCTAGGAAAAAGCAAAAAGTCTAGGGGTGAACCTGCCCAACGGGCCGGGTCCAACAGCAATGTTAAAGATTTTATTGAATGTAGTGTCAAAAACCACAAAGCGCCAACTGTCGGTATCTGGCTGCTCTAGAGCAGGACATGGTGTTAAGTTCAGGCCAACCACGATAGAGCGTGGGTCGGCTGCAGGGACCCACTTAGGTCCATTGAATACAGAACCTTAATCCGGGTGGTGAAGAGACGCAGAGTCCTGCATAGAGAATGCGCCACGCAACAGAAGTTATACAGGGTCTAGGCGAGGAGATGCGTCACGCCGCGGCGATTCCAACAAGATGAAATGGGCAACACAATGTGCCTGTGTGGAGCTGCATTGTGGAGCTGCATTGCGCAGCTGCGCTTTCGGGGTTGTATGTTTGGGATGTGATGTCCTTGCAGGAAGATGTGTTGTGCAGCAGTAGTTCCAATGAGCTGCGGTGGGTATTATAGAGTCCTCATATCTGAAAAGTACATGCAGCAGCGGAAATGCGTTGGTTCCTAGGGTTAGGGCATAGATAGCACCACTCGGCAGGGCAGGACTCACAGTTGGCAGAGTCCAGGTGCAGGTTACAAGAGACTAGCCCTTGGAGTCCTGAGTCCTGAGTACAAGTTGCAGATCCATTCATTCTCGCGCAGGCAGGAGGGCATCAGGACAGCAATCTAGCAGGGCAGCAGCCCAACAGGTCAGAGGTCCAGCAGAGTGGCTGTCCTTACTGCGGCACAGCAGTCCTTCTCCCTTGCTGTCTTCCACAGGTCCAAATGTGTAGTGAAGTGTTGGTGTCTGAGGTTCAATATTTATACCTGGTGCCTTCCTTAAAGTAGGAGAAGCTTCTGGAGAATTCCATTTGCTTAGGTTGCCTGTCTCCTCTACCCTGACTCCAGACTAACTTCAGGGGTGTACTGTCCTTTGTGTGAAAGCAGGACACAGTCTATAGAGGAGTAAGTGGCGCTGTGCACAGCTCTGCCCCTCATTCTACCAGTGATGGCCCATCCAGGCACAACTAAGCTCTCTATTGTGTGCAGCTGTCTGGGGGGAATACACAAACCCCAGCTGCCAACTACGCCCAGTCATGTGACCCAGGAGCATGCTGCAGTCTCTAAATGGCTAAGGCAGGAACATCCCAACATTTTAAAAGTGTCATTTTCAAAATTGTATTTAAAAATCCTGGTCTTAAACAGGGCAAACAAGGAGAAATGCTTTATTTCACCTCATTTTTGCTTTTTCCATGTGTGCTGCCTTGTGCAGCACACATGGAAAAAGCAAATTGCCATGCTTTAGGTATGTACAGGAGGATTGGTGTCAGTACAACGCGGATTTTTACAACGTATTCCGTTACAACGGAATTTTTACAACGCAGGATCCATTACATCGGATGCCATTACAACGCATGGCATTACATAGCAGATGGTATTACAACGCATGGCATTACATCGTAAATATAGGTAAGTATACCTTTTTTAAAAAATGTTATTAAGTTAATTTAATTAATTTAATATAAACAATTAAATTAAAATACATTTTAAAATAGCCATTAATTTAATTTAATAAAATAATATCTATTTAATAAATGTAATTTTAATAAAAAATGGAAATAATTTAATTTAATTAAAATAATAAAATTAACTTAATGTACATATTTTTATAATTGAAGATAAATTAAATTAAATTAAATAATTTATTTAATTTAATTAATTTAATTTAAAAATGTAATTAATGTAATAAAATTAATTTTATTTAATAAATATATTTTAATTAATTTAAAAAAGGTAAATATAATTTAATTAACCCAAAACACAAACCTACCCCTGAACCCTAAAAACACCCCTGTACCCCAAAACCCAAACCCTGCCCTAAAACCTAAAAACACCCCTGTACCCCAAAACCCAAACCCTGCCCTAAAACCTAAAAACACCCCTGTACCCCAAAACCCAAACCCTGCCCTAAAACCTAAAAACACCCCTGTACCCCAAAACCCAAACCCTGCCCTAAAACCTAAAAACACCCCTGTACCCCAAAACCCAAACCTTGCCCTAAAACCTAAAACCTAAAAACACCCCTGTACCCCAAAACCCAAACCTTGCCCTAAAACCTAAAAACACCCCTGTACCCCAAAACCCAAACCCTGCCCTAAAACCTAAAAACACCCCTGTACCCCAAAACCCAAACCCTGCCCTAAAACCTAAAAACACCCCTGTACCCCAAAACCCAAACCCTGCCCTAAAACCTAAAAACACCCCTGTACCCCAAAACCCAAACCCTGCCCTAAAACCTAAAAACACCCCTGTACCCCAAAACCCAAACCCTGCCCTAAAACCTAAAAACACCCCCGTACCCCAAAACCCAAACTCTGCCCTAAAACCTAAAAACACCCCTGTACCCCAAAACCCAAACCCTGCCCTAAAACCTAAAAACACCCCTGTACCCCAAAACCCAAACCCTGCCCTAAAACCTAAAAACACCCCTGTACCCCAAAACCCAAACCCTGCCCTAAAACCTAAAAAAAACCCTGTACCCCAAAACCCAAACCCTGCCCTAAAACCTAAAAATACCCAAACACCCCAAAACATATACCTCAGTACCCCAAAACATATACTCCTATACTCATACTTATTAAAAAAATTACTTAAATTAATATATTTAATTTATAATATTTAAAAACATAAATAAATATTTTTATTTATTTTTATTTATAATTAATAATAAAATCAATTATATAATATTAAATAAAATAAAAAAAAATTATATACTTACCAATACTTACGATGTAATGGTATGCGTTGTAATACCATCTGCTATGTAATGCCATGCGTTGTAATGGCATCCGATGTAATGGATCCTGCGTTGTAATAGCTGCGTTGTAACAGCATTACGACGTAAAAGTTGCGTTGTAAGTGATACATACTGTACAGGAAGGTGTCCCTTCCTATACATAAGCAAACATTTTTTTTAAAAATGCCATTCAGTCATTTTCATGTGTGCTGCATAAAGCAGCACTCATGAAAGTGAGAGAATTGCATTTAGGATTGTTTATGTGCAGGAAGGGACACCTTCCCACACATAAACAATCCTCCCCTGCACATAGACACCCTTGCACTCTGGTGCAAGGGTGCCTGCATTGGCGCTAAGTTGTGAAACTTAGCGCCATCGCAGGGGGAAACGCAAGGCTGCACCATATCCTTGTGAATATGGTGCAGCCTTGCTTTTCCGTATTGGCGGAGAGAGGCGTTAAGCCTAGAAGGCTAACGCCTCTCTCTGCCACTTCCTTGTGATAATTCCCCTTAGAATGCTAGTAGTCAATGCCTCTATACTATCAAGGACTACATACAGCAGTTCTATACTTCTGTTCAGCTAAAATATAGAAATTTAGCCCACCTTTAAGTAGTCTGAAATGCAGCTGTATGTCTACTATGTGATCTAAAACAATCGAAACATTGACAGAAGCAAGAACACGTTTTGATTTACTCCCAGTTAACTGAAAAGTATGTTTGAGTCCCCAACACTTCCACACAAATCAATATACTCCAATTCCCTCAATTGCTCGGCCAAGCAGTTACAGTTGTACCGATCTTCAAGAAACCTGAGATGTGACCATCTCTACCTTCTCCAAATCCCTAAAACAAGCCCACAAGCAATAGAGAAAAGCTTCCTCAGTAGCAGCAGAACCCTAGAAAGTGATTACCACCCCACTTTAAAAGTAATCCTCCCTTACTACTTTGGAATAGCCTTAAAAACGTTTCTTTGTAACCAGTAGCATACCCTTTCAATAAATCTCACAACCCTAAGACCAAGAAACCATTTTGTTTAACATTGTATTTAAGAAATAACTTTACTGACTGACTGATTCATTCTAGTCTGTTAGGCAGCAGAGAAAATGAAAAATAATTTACGTCTGTTAGTAAATGATTCTGAGATTTTGTTGCTCATACTGATTTCTGTACCTTGCGAAAGTGATAGTCTACTTCAAAGGCAAACAATACCTTTTATGTGACTCTGGATCATTCACCAATATACTGGAAGACTGGTGGAAGCATCAACAGGATGAGGAACAGGAAAAATATGCAAGATCAAAGACCCGTTTTGCAAGTCTTTAATAGTGATTCATAAGGAATCGCTATTAAGGACTTGCAAAACGGGATTCATGTAGGAATTGCAAAAAATATTGCGATTCCTACATCTTCCTTATTTGCGATTAGCAAATTGCCAATCGCAAATAAGGAATACTCCCCATTCATTCCTATGGGCCTAAAGGCCCATAGGAATGAATGGGGAGTATTCCTTATTTGCGAATAGCAATTAGCTAATCGCAAATAAGATAGCGATTTCAAGGGTGCCAGGGGTGTCCAAAGGACACCCTGTAGCACCCCTGAAATGCAAATTTACACAGGTGTTGCACACACACATGTCCAAAGGACATGTGTGTGTGTAACATGCAACAGAGTAAAATACACTAAAGTGCTTTTTTCTAATTTTTCGCTATTTACCACAAAGTCAGACTTCGTGGTAAATATACGACCAAATATTGCGAATTCGCAATTTCAAATTGGTTAATGAATTGCATTTAAGGAATCTCTAATAGAGATTCCTTAAATCCAATTCCTCGCAAATATGCGATTTCGCAAATAGCGATTTTTGCATTTGGGATGATGAATCGAAAAATCCAAAAATTGCACTCGCAAAGGGCCAGATTCTCAAAATCTGGCCCTTTGCGAGCCCAATTTAGCTTGATGAATCGGGCTTTTAGTCTGAATGGATCTACACCTAACTTGCCACCAAGGTAGAACTTCAAGCAGAAAGAGTGCTTTTTTGATTTGGTAAAATACATTCAGCAGTTTTTGAAACAGTATGTTTTGAAAAATGTGCTGGGCTAAAGATATCTTAGACCATAGCTCACAGCTTTCGACAATGAAACTTGGAATTTTCAAGCATGTCAATGGCATCAATAATAGTTTTTTCTGCAATGTTGAAATTCGTACATTCATCAACATTTGCAAATTTAATTTCGTGAAAAAAATCAGTTAGAAGGGATGGTATCATGAAAGGGTCCAAGCAGCAAAGAGGGGTAGAAATGATCACAGAGGCACAGTCTGTGAAACTACTGAGGGCCTCTTTCCCTCGGAGCCTGCATCTGCAATCCAGCAACGGCAGAGAGGCAAAATGGTTCTTCATTTACACTTTGCAAATGATGCACCATCCCCTTGTGTATGTGCCGGTGACAAATGCACAATCCATATTAAACAAGAGGTTGCGCAACAAACAGCAGCCCCTTTTGCATTCTCAAAATGCTCAGGTACAAAGAGAAAGGTGCAAATTACTGTTCAGCCCAAGGGCTCTTGATGTAATACATCCCCTGGTGTTTGGATTAAAAAGCAAACTTGAAAATAAAAGTCCCACCGCAAAGCAGGCTATATAAATGGTTTATTGAAATATATACCAACCTATGTATATGTGGTTTGTATTGCTAGAGAGTTCTGTAGTGTCAAAGACACAGATGTTGTCAAATATTGATAAGAAGTATTGCTGGATTTGAAGAGTTTATGTGGGATGTCACTGAAGAAGAGTTGGGGTGGCCCGGGTAGATATGGTGATGCTATTCTAAGTCCTGTATGCAGGCATGGAAAAGGTTTGTTTGCCTTGTTTTTTTTAACTTACCTTTCATCTCCTCCCATCTTTTTTTATTTAATTTTAATTTTAATTTTAAAGGTTTTATATAATGCTGGCTAGACACGGAATTATCAGAGCGCTTTATATGAGTATCAGATCATAGTTACAGGTTGCATCGTTACAAAGGTTACACAGTTATTAGAGCATGGCAACATAGTTGTAAGGTCGAGATAAAGATTAAGCACAAATACAGAAGGGGAAGAGCAGGCAAGGGGAGAGATTCAGGAGGAGAGGGGGTAGGAGCAGGGGAAGTATACAGATAATGAAGGCGGGAAAGAGGTGGGGAGGGTGAGAGACACAGCATGGAAAGAGGAGGGGAATGGCGACGGGGACACAAACCGGTAGATGAGTCACAGCAACGTCCAAAGTCCAGTAAGCTGTGATCCTAGGGGAAGTGGTATCACTTCCCTATCTCTGTTGCAAGAGGCTCCCTTTATGCAGTGGACTCTCTCAGAGGGGTCTCTGAGACTCCAAGGCCTACATACTGGATCCTTCCCCTAAAAGGGGAGTGGGAGTGCTTTGACAAGGGGTGCCATACCCTACCTCAGCTATGAGTGGCTCACTTGGCGCAGTGGACTCTCTCAGCTGGTTCGCTGAGACTCCGGAGTACAAATATCGGATCTTTCTCCAACAAGGGGAGAAGGAGTGCTTAGCTACTGGAGTGGGTGAATTTGCCAGCGAGATAGGCAGGTGTGTTGGTCAAGATGTCTTTTTAGGAAATTCACGTAGTTTTGGAAATGATGTGGGCAAGAGGAGCCAGAAGACATCATCAGGTGGAAGTGACATGGTCATTCTCCTTCATGTCCTTGATGCGGCAAGCAGCAGCTCTGAGAATGTAGTCAGCTGAAGATAGTAAATAGTTATTAGAAGCGTCAATGCTTCAAAATAAGAAAATATGGTTATTTTTTAAAGCTGGTCCAGAGGAGTGTACTGAATATTTTGCAGTCCTTAGAGAAGCTTCTACCTGAGGCTTCAGTATATGCTCATCTTCTATCATAGAAAGCAGGGCCCATATTTATTGTTTTTTCATGCAAGCGATACAACTTGCTGCACTGCGTGAAAGGACAGGAGTGCTCCATATTTACCATTATGTGTTGCATTCCTGTCCTCTCCTTGTACAGGGGCACTCAGTGCAGCCTAGCACCAATGCAGGTACCCTTGCATCACAGTACAAGGGTGACTGCGCTGCAGGCAGGATTCTTTTTGCTTTTGTCGCCCCCAGTGGGAAGGATATGCCTAGACCTAGATGTGGGTCCTGTGCTCACTGTGCTGGTGGATTCAAGCTAGCCTGGCTGATGTGGGGTGATACCCCAAAACCAGTCCCAGGATGATTGTTTCTGGTACAGCGAGGACCCGGCCTGGCAGTTTGGGCTGGATTGTTCCCATGGGGAGCAGGACCAAGACTGATTTGCATGTGGCTGCGTCCAAACTGGGGTGGAGTGGCGAGCAAAAAAACAATGGATTAAACCCAGATCTGTGAGCGGGGGGAATGTTTGATTTGTTCAGCATTCCGTCCACTATCTGTTCTTTTTGCTTTTGTTGCCCTAAGTGGGAAGGATATGCCCAGACAAGGGTTCCATGCACAGTTGAGCCACTGGATTTGAGCTAGCCTGGCTGATGAGGGGTGATACCCCAAAACAGGCCCCAGCATAATTATATCTGGTCCAGGGAGGACCCAGTCTGTCATTTCGGACTGAACTGTTCCCACAGGAAGCAGGGTCAAGACTGATTTGGATATGGCTGGGTCCAAACTTGGGCGGTGTGGTGAGCAAAACAGTGGATTAAACCCAGATCTGTGACTGGGGTAAATTATTTGTTTAGCCTTCCATCCATCATCTGTTCTTTTTGCTTTTATCGCCCTAAGTGGGAAGGGTATATCCTAATGTGTGTCTCGTGCTCACTCTGCCACTGGGTTCAAGCTAGCCTGGCTGATAAGGTGTGATACCCCGAAACCAGTTCCAGAATGATTGTTTCTGGTCCAGCGAGAACCCGGCATTGCAGTTCGGGTTGGACTGTTGCCATGGTTAGCAGGGTCAAGACTGATTTGCATATGGCTGGGTTTAAACTGGGGTGGCGTAGTGAGCAAAAAAACAATGGATTAAAACCAGATCTGTGACTGGGGGTGACTGTTTGATTTGTTCAGCATTCTGATTTGTTCAGCATTCCGCCCATCTCTAAGTGGGAAGGTGATGCCCAGACATGGGTCCAATGCTCACTTGTGCCACTGGATTCAAGCTAGCCTGGCTGATGAGGGGTGATGCCCTGAAACCAGCCCCAGGATGCTTGTTTTTGGTCCACAGCGGACTCAGCCTGGCAGTTCCTGCTGGACTTTCATGCAGCAAGGTGGCTTGTTGCACTGCGTTCAATAATAAAAAATGTCTTTTAATCCTAACTTACACTTATATAGTTTCTCTTGCATTGAAATGTGTACCTACAGTACAAATCTCACTCATTGAAACACTGGTTCATCTTTGCATCATACTGCAACCTTTTGGGACACCTTTTGTTTATCCTAAGCATGGGTGTTGGCACCCAAATTTTACTAACAAGGGCACAGCACATTTTTTTTTCACATTTGCTCAACGCATAGGGAAGTTTAGTAAATTTGGAGGAGGAATATTGATAGGCTTTTTGCTGGTGCATCATGGGGGCATATCAGCAAGGACCGGCGATAATTATTGCTAGGCGCGCTTAACGCGAGGATAATTATCGCCGGCTATCGCAGGATTTTATTGCTGAGAGAGCGTGCTATCAGCAACTCTTATCTCCAAAGCGATAAAATTCCATGCGCAAGCTGCCAAATGTGCGATTATTGCTGGGAATTCAGCGATAATCGCACAACGTTTGGCGATAGCTTAATGATAGGGCAGGGCAGACTTAGCCATTATTTCCACCTTCCATTGGATATAACGGCTAAGTCAGACTGAAAGCAGGTGTAAGGAAAGTAACAATAACCACGGTTATCGCTACTTTTCTGAACGCTACGCTACGCAGGTTAGCGAGCAGTTTGCTTATAGGAGAAATGTCGGTTAGCGACATTTCACACGTTATTTTTTTCTCATTATAGATGCAGAGCCGGGCGTTCAGGGAAATGGCGTCAAGGCATGGAAACACGCGCTAACGTGTCCATTCTGATAGGGTGTTAAAATTATCACCGCATTAGCAGCAAAAAGTGCAACTTATGCGTCGATACTGCCCTTGATGATATGCCCCATAGAGTCGGAGGCCTGTGTTATGCACCTGAACTGTGTATATGGGATTCATTTAACCCAATATTTCAATGCTATTTTCGGATAACATAGCTCAGAAACTGAAAGGGGTAAGCTTTGTTCGCTGTTTCCAAGCCGTGCAATCTGAAAAAAAAGCTCAAAGTCACAGTAATTCCTGTTTAAAAAAATTCACTTTATGTCCTTCGGGCGCATAAAAAAGGGGCTCCGTTGCGACCTGCACACCAAAGCCCACCAGGATGATACAAAAACCCCCAGCATATTTTTTAAACAGATGACGTTTTGGGTAATATTTAATGTAGATATGCTGCCATCTAGTGGAACGTTAAGAAAACGCATCTTCGAAATATTGCATTTCATTTTTAGCGCTTTCAGAAATTAGCCTCTTGATCTTCTTGATATTTCCAAAATAAAAAACATACATGCAAAAAATAAAACTTCAGAAATATTACCGACTCAAGCTAGGAATAGGGCAATATTTACATTTAAATTCCTAGGCCCTTATTTATGAGGCCTTGCGTCAGTTTTGCGCCGCCGGTGCGTCACTTTTTGTGACGCACCATCGGCGTACAAAATGCACCTTGTTGCGCCATATTTAAAAAGTGACGCATCTAGGTAGATGCGTCACTTTTTAAACCCCTGCGCCACATTATACCTGCGTCAGGTATAATGTATGCAGAGGGGGTGTTCCCCCGCAAAAAGCCTCGTAGTAGTGACGCAGTGAAATCTATGAGATTTCACTGCGTCACTTTTAGGATGCTGTTGCGTCAAAATCTTGCGCCTGCCTCACAGCAGGCGTAAGACTGACGCAAGCCCTTTCACATGGGGCTTTCCCCATGTGAAAGGACGCATTGCTGGAGTTGCGTCACTTTTGTGACACACTCCAGCAATGCGTCACTTTTGCGCTTACAGATGCGTCAGAAATACTGAGGTATCTGTAAGTAATTGCGACATGATGCATCATACATTAAATATGACGCATCATTGGTGTCGCAAGGAGTGCGCAGTGAAAAGTGACGCATCGCTGTTTTCACGCAGCGATGCGTCACTTTTCATAAATGAGGCCCCTAGAACATATAAGAGGTGATACTCTCGGTTAAGGCCACACAAGTTGGAGAAGAGTTATCAAAAACGACTATATTAATATATTTTCTGTATTCATCATCTGTCGAAGGGAATTTATAAAAAAATAGTTTTTTGCGTTTGCTCCACCACTCTCTTCCTTTTCACAGACCTTGTTGGATTAAGGAATTGTAACACGACCACACTCCAATCATGAGGACACTACGGAAATCTCAAAACACACATTCAGTCCGGAGGAACATACAGTCTAGCAACAGAGGGGCATATTACCAACAACTAGCGATAATTTTTGTCTCTAACTTGTTTAGAGACAAAAATTATCGCCGCACATCGGCGATTTTTATCGCAGATAAACCTTGCTATTAACAAGGTTTATAGCAAATGCGATAAAAAACGGCCGAAATGCATGAATATCGCTGAAAAGTCAGCGATATACATGAATTAGCGAGCTAATGCTCTTAGCCATGTTATCCACCTCCCATTGGATAACATGGCTAACAATTGCTCAGGGTGGACAAAAATATTTACAACAAGGGGTGGTGAGGGACAGAGTCTCTGAATTAAGCAGAAAGCTCTCACCCAGTCAAGAGATCAGGGCTAGATCCAACACCGTTTTTTAGCTCACTGCACCATCCCAGTTTCAGAACCTGGCTGTATGCAAATTAGTCTGTTCCTGTCCCAGTGCATGATGGGAACAGGGCAAACCAAACTACAAAAGCCAATTCTTACACTGGGAAGGAAACAAGCTCCCGGGGACCGGTTTCTGGCATTACAGCCGTCTTCGGCCCGGTTTGCTTGAATCCTGATGGTGCAATGAGCAAGGGTCTCACATCTGAGAATACCCTTCCACGCTTAGGGTGGACAAAAATATTTACAACAAGGGGTGGTGAGGGACAGAGTCTCTGAATTAAGCAGAAAGCTCTCACCCAGTCAAGAGATCAGGGCTAGATCCAACACCGTTTTTTAGCTCACTGCACCATCCCAGTTTCAGAACCTGGCTGTATGCAAATTAGTCTGTTCCTGTCCCAGTGCATGATGGGAACAGGGCGAACCAAACTACAAAAGCCAATTCTTACACTGGGAAGGAAACAAGCTCCCGGGGACCGGTTTCTGGCATTACAGCCGTCTTCGGCCCGGTTTGCTTGAATCCTGATGGTGCAATGAGCAAGGGTCTCACATCTGAGAATACCCTTCCACGCTTAGGGTGGACAAAAATATTTACAACAAGGGGTGGTGAGGGACAGAGTCTCTGAATTAAGCAGAAAGCTCTCACCCAGTCAAGAGATCAGGGCTAGATCCAACACCGTTTTTTAGCTCACTGCACCATCCCAGTTTCAGAACCTGGCTGTATGCAAATTAGTCTGTTCCTGTCCCAGTGCATGATGGGAACAGGGCAAACCAAACTACAAAAGCCAATTCTTACACTGGGAAGGAAACAAGCTCCCGGGGACCGGTTTCTGGCATTACAGCTGTCTTCGGCCCGGTTTGCTTGAATCCTGATGGTGCAATGAGCAAGGGTCTCACATCTGAGAATACCCTTCCACGCTTAGGGTGGACAAAAATATTTACAACAAGGGGTGGTGAGGGACAGAGTCTCTGAATTAAGCAGAAAGCTCTCACCCAGTCAAGAGATCAGGGCTAGATCCAACACCGTTTTTTAGCTCACTGCACCATCCCAGTTTCAGAACCTGGCTGTATGCAAATTAGTCTGTTCCTGTCCCAGTGCATGATGGGAACAGGGCAAACCAAACTACAAAAGCCAATTCTTACACTGGGAAGGAAACAAGCTCCCGGGGACCGGTTCCTGGCATTACAGCCGTCTTCGGCCCGGTTTGCTTGAATCCTGATGGTGCAATGAGCAAGGGTCTCACATCTGAGAATACCCTTCCACGCTTAGGGTGGACAAAAATATTTACAACAAGGGGTGGTGAGGGACAGTGAGATAAATAACGGTGATGGATCAAGCCCTGATCTTTGGACTGGGTAAGAGTGGTCTGCTCAATTCAGACACTCTGTTCATCACCACCCCCTTTTCTGAATCGTTTTTGGCCACTATAGGTGTGGCAGGGTATACTCAGACATGAGTCCCTTTCTCACTGCTCCATCAGGATTCAAGCAAGCCGGGCCGAAGACGGCTGAAATGCCAGAAACCGGTCCCCGGTAGCTTGTCTCCTTTCTGGTGAAGAATTGGCTTGGTAGTTTAGTCTGCCCTGTTCCCATGATGCACTGGGCCAGGGACAGACTGATTTGCATATAGCCAGGTTCTGAGCTGGGATGGGGCAGTGAGATAAATAACGGTGATGGATCAAGCCCTGATCTTTGGACTGGGTAAGAGTGGTCTGCTCAATTCAGACACTCTGTTCATCACCACCCCCTTTTCTGAATCGTTTTTGGCCACTATAGGTGTGGCAGGGTATACTCAGACATGAGTCCCTTTCTCACTGCTCCATCAGGATTCAAGCAAGCCGGGCCGAAGACAGCTGAAATGCCAGAAACCGGTCCCCGGTAGCTTGTCTCCTTTCTGGTGAAGAATTGGCTTGGTAGTTTAGTCTGCCCTGTTCCCATGATGCACTGGGCCAGGGACAGACTGATTTGCATATAGCCAGGTTCTGAGCTGGGATGGGGCAGTGAGATAAATAACGGTGATGGATCAAGCCCTGATCTTTGGACTGGGTAAGAGTGGTCTGCTCAATTCAGACACTCTGTTCATCACCACCCCCTTTTCTGAATCGTTTTTGGCCACTATAGGTGTGGCAGGGTATACTCAGACATGAGTCCCTTTCTCACTGCTCCATCAGGATTCAAGCAAGCCGGGCCGAAGACGGCTGAAATGCCAGAAACCGGTCCCCGGTAGCTTGTCTCCTTTCTGGTGAAGAATTGGCTTGGTAGTTTAGTCTGCCCTGTTCCCATGATGCACTGGGCCAGGGACAGACTGATTTGCATATAGCCAGGTTCTGAGCTGGGATGGGGCAGTGAGATAAATAACGGGGATGGATCAAGCCCTGATCTTTGGACTGGGTAAGAGTGGTCTGCTCAATTCAGACACTCTGTTCATCACCACCCCCTTTTCTGAATCGTTTTTGGCCACTATAGGTGTGGCAGGGTATACTCAGACATGAGTCCCTTTCTCACTGCTCCATCAGGATTCAAGCAAGCCGGGCCGAAGACGGCTGAAATGCCAGAAACCGGTCCCCGGTAGCTTGTCTCCTTTCTGGTGAAGAATTGGCTTGGTAGTTTAGTCTGCCCTGTTCCCATGATGCACTGGGCCAGGGACAGACTGATTTGCATATAGCCAGGTTCTGAGCTGGGATGGGGCAGTGAGATAAATAACGGTGATGGATCAAGCCCTGATCTTTGGACTGGGTAAGAGTGGTCTGCTCAATTCAGACACTCTGTTCATCACCACCCCCTTTTCTGAATCGTTTTTGGCCACTATAGGTGTGGCAGGGTATACTCAGACATGAGTCCCTTTCTCACTGCTCCATCAGGATTCAAGCAAGCCGGGCCGAAGACGGCTGAAATGCCAGAAACCGGTCCCCGGTAGCTTGTCTCCTTTCTGGTGAAGAATTGGCTTGGTAGTTTAGTCTGCCCTGTTCCCATGATGCACTGGGCCAGGGACAGACTGATTTGCATATAGCCAGGTTCTGAGCTGGGATGGGGCAGTGAGATAAATAACGGGGATGGATCAAACCCTGATCTTTGGACTGGGTAAGAGTGGTCTGCTCAATTCAGACACTCTGTTCATCACCACCCCCTTTTCTGAATCGTTTTTGGCCACTATAGGTGTGGCAGGGTATACTCAGACATGAGTCCCTTTCTCACTGCTCCATCAGGATTCAAGCAAGCCGGGCCGAAGACGGCTGAAATGCCAGAAACTGGTCCCCGGTAGCTTGTCTCCTTTCTGGTGAAGAATTGGCTTGGTAGTTTAGTCTGCCCTGTTCCCATGATGCACTGGGCCAGGGACAGACTGATTTGCATATAGCCAGGATCTGAGCTGGGATGGGGCAGTGAGATAAATAACGGTGATGGATCAAGCCCTGATCTTTGGACTGGGTAAGAGTGGTCTGCTCAATTCAGACACTCTGTTCATCACCACCCCCTTTTCTGAATCGTTTTTGGCCACTATAGGTGTGGCAGGGTATACTCAGACATGAGTCCCTTTCTCACTGCTCCATCAGGATTCAAGCAAGCCGGGCCGAAGACGGCTGAAATGCCAGAAACCGGTCCCCGGTAGCTTGTCTCCTTTCTGGTGAAGAATTGGCTTGGTAGTTTAGTCTGCCCTGTTCCCATGATGCACTGGGCCATGGACAGACTGATTTGCATATAGCCAGGTTCTGAGCTGGGATGGGGCAGTGAGATAAATAACGGTGATGGATCAAGCCCTGATCTTTGGACTGGGTAAGAGTGGTCTGCTCAATTCAGACACTCTGTTCATCACCACCCCCTTTTCTGAATCGTTTTTGGCCACTATAGGTGTGGCAGGGTATACTCAGACATGAGTCCCTTTCTCACTGCTCCATCAGGATTCAAGCAAGCCGGGCCGAAGACGGCTGAAATGCCAGAAACCGGTCCCCGGTAGCTTGTCTCCTTTCTGGTGAAGAATTGGCTTGGTAGTTTAGTCTGCCCTGTTCCCATGATGCACTGGGCCAGGGACAGACTGATTTGCATATAGCCAGGTTCTGAGATGGGATGGGGCAGTGAGATAAATAACGGTGATGGATCAAGCCCTGATCTTTGGACTGGGTAAGAGTGGTCTGCTCAATTCAGACACTCTGTTCATCACCACCCCCTTTTCTGAATCGTAACAACTGCTCAGGGCAGGTGTTAGCTTTTGGAGATATTCCCGCTTAGCGCAAATATCTCCAAAAGTTGGTAATAGGAGATAGCGATGTTAGCGACTGTTTTCAGTTGCTAACATCTTGGCACGCCCACTTTGCATCTCATTAGTGATAAATATCACTGACATGCAAAGTGGGGCCCAAGATGGTCGCTATCTCCTACTAGCTGTCGCTAACTGGTGTTAGCGGCAGCTAGGTAATAGGGAGATAATTTTATCTCCGCTTTCTTGGCTTTTAAAGCCAAAAAAGCGGAGATAAACCCCCTTGATAATATGCCCCATAATTCTCTCTCTGTTTGTGCAGGTAACTAGGCTTCACGATCAAACTATAGTGAGCTTTGATTGGTGTTTGGTTAATACCAAAGTGCTTAAGCAAACTATGGGCATATTTATAAAAAAAATCACGCAGCACATGAAGCCACTTTGCTGCACTGCGTGATAGGGAAAGTGCAGACATGTGCCGTATTCAACATTATATGGCGCATTCCTGTCTTTTTTCAGAGCTGGCGCACAATGTGCTGTTGCCTAGCGCCAATGCAGGCACCCATGCACCATGGTGCAAGAGTGTCTGCTTTGTTTTTGTGCTGGAAGGAATGCCTCCTGCAAAAAAACAATCTTCTGAGGCACTTTCCTCTTTCAAGGTGTGCTGCAGAATAGAGCACACATAGAAAGAGGCAAAAGAAGAGGACCAATAAATGTTTTTCTCATCTGTGTGCCTCACCTGGGGCGGCGTAGCATTTTGAAGTGCTCCCAGGTATACCAGTATTGGTAAAGCTGGGAATGCACCAAAATCCATGGGTTGATGTGTGGAAAAACACACGTTCCACACATAGAATGCCTCCCTGGAGCAGAGTAAGGCAATGCAGTGATTTGCGGTTTGTTGAGTTACTCTAGATTTATCCACATGCAGGGCCACGAAAGTGGCTTTGCGTGGCTTGATAAACCTTACTTAGTAGTTGCACAGCCCTTGCTCCCCATTGCGTGGTGCAAGGATGACACAACTGCTTGATAAATATGCCCATATGTATATTTAGTACATAATCTTTTTTAATGCTGTATGAGAGAGAAAATGAACATTTTCAGAAATAAAAAAGAATCCACTGTATGTCTAGTCAAGTCAAAGTCAAAATTACTTTATTCGTATTTCATTTGAAAAGCATAAAAGTACAGATAAATATACATTTCAATCACAATAAATAGGAGAGTACATTTACTTTACAGTCTAATAGTCTTTCTTAACCTGATCACACTTTTAAAATAGCTTACTACACATCCCATCGTCAATTCATCTTCTAAACATTGTGGGGCATATTACCAACAACTAGCGATAATTTTTGTCTCTAACTTGTTTAGAGACAAAAATTATCGCCGCACATCGGCGATTTTTATCGCAGATAAACCTTGCTATTAGCAAGGTTTATCGCAAATGCGATAAAAAACGGCCGCAATGCATGAATATCGCTGAAAAGTCAGCGATATTCATGCATTATCGAGCAAATGCTCTTAGCCATGTTATCCACCTCCCATTGGATAACATGGCTAAGAACTGCTCAGGGCAGGTGTTAGCTTTTGGAGATATTCGCGCTTAGCGCGAATATCTCCAAAAGTTGGTAATAGGAGATAGCGATGTTAGGGACTGTTTCCAGTAGCTAACATCTTGGCACGCCCACTTTGCATGTCATTAGTGATAAATATCACTGACATGCAAAGCGGGGCCCAAGATTGTCGCTATCTCCTATTAGCTGTCACTAACTGGTGTTAGCGACAGCTTGGTAATAGGGAGATAATTTTATCTCCGCTTTCTTGGCTTTTAAAGCCAAAAGAGCGGAGATAAACCCCATTGATAATATGCCCCTGTGTCTTTAGATATGCCACTCTACATCGTCTTAAACCATACTGTTTTAAAATCGGTAATAAAAACAACCTCCGTGGCAACGTGTAGATCCTGCAGAATAAAGTTACATGCAATGTTGATTGTGTCGAGTTACCGTCACAGGGGCATAGTGCTAAGGTACGTGACCATTCGTTCAGTATTGGGAATGTGATAATTCTATGCACAATACCTATTCGGAAGCGTGTCAATAACATACGATCGAAGGGGTGTGTAATATATGACAGATATGGCTGAATTCCCATACATACTAACATGATGTGATTTTCCATAACAGAGTGTTTTTCTTGCTCCACGTGTCAGGGCTTGTCCTTCAGGTGAGAAAGATATTCCTTTTTTAATAACTTCCTGGAGGTGATCTCCATACAATCTGGACTTGAGAATATCTCTGGGTGACCAAATTCGTCTGCCATTTCCTTAATATGTCTTAGCCATGGGATGCAGTATGCATTATCAAGTTTTAAATAATCCATAACAACCTCTCGGTTCAAAGCTGCTTCAGGAGAGTTCCATACCTTGTGCCATAATAATAAAGGACCAGGGGGCATATTACCAAGCAATAGCGATAATTATCGCTATTGCTTGGTTAGAGACAAAAATTTACCGCAGCGCTGCGGCGATTTTTACCGCAAATAAACCTTGGTATTACCAAGGTTTAACGCAAATGCGGTAAAAATCGCCGCAAAGCATGAATATCGCTGAAAAGTCAGTGATATTCATGAATTAGCGAGCTAATGCTCTTAGCCATGTTATCCACCTCCCATTGGATAACATGGCTAACAACTGCTCAGGGCAGGTGTTAGCTTTTGGAGATATTCCCGCTTAGCGCAAATATCTCCAAAAGTTGGTAATAGGAGATAGCGATGTTAGCGACTGTTTTCAGTTGCTAACATCTTGGCACGCCCACTTTGCATCTCATTAGTGATAAATATCACTGACATGCAAAGTGGGGCCCAAGATGGTCGCTATCTCCTACTAGCTGTCGCTAACTGGTGTTAGCGGCAGCTAGGTAATAGGGAGATAATTTTATCTCCGCTTTCTTGGCTTTTAAAGCCAAAAAAGCGGAGATAACCCCCTTGATAATATGCCCCCAGATTTTATAACATCTACAATATAACTCAAACCTACCTCAGAATGACAAATGTGTGTAGCAGTTGATTTGGGTACAGCTAATAGATAGCGCAAACAATTATTTTCACAAATCTGTATAGAATTTGCGTTGGTAAATCCCCATATATCCGCACCATAAGTAGCAGTTGAAACACATTTGGTTTTATATATTGCAAGCAATTCTGGAACCGGTAGAGAGCCCAATTGTCTTGACATACTGACAAGTGCTCCAGTGGCTCTTATAAACATATTTTTGCGGGCAGATTTAGCAGCTGGTCAAGTGCCATTCTGATCAAAATGTATCCCTAGGCAGGCAAAGTTGTTTACGCACTCAGTTTTTTTTACCATTGATGGAGATGTTACAATTCTTTGCAGTTCTTTTACCACACTTCACGCTAAATGTTTTACTTATATTCACTTGCAACCCCCTCGCAAGCATATAATTAACAAAGTGAGTGACTGTTCTCTGCAAACCTATAGGTGTCCTTGACATTAAAACTGCGTCGTCCGCATATAATAATATTGGTACTGAGTTTCCATTAATATGCGGGTAATCATGGGGTAGCTCGGCCAGTTGTTCACCCAGGCTATTGATGTATAGTGTGAAAAGGAACGGGGCAAGGACACATCCCTGCCTCACTCCCTTTCCAATGCCAAAACTAGCCGTGCACTCCCCATTTTTCCCATGTCTCACCATTGCTCCCGCCTCACGATAAAGTTCTCTAATGAATAATAAAATACCATTTTCAATACCCAGCTCCAGTAAAATATCCCATAGTTTATTGTGTATAACACTGTCGAACGGGAAGATAGATCGACAAATGTTAAAAACACATTTCCACTTTTGGCCCTGGTATATTTATCAATAATAAGACTGAGATTCAGACTTTGCTCTATTGTGCCCAGTCCAGACTTAAAACCATATTGTAGCCTTGATAAGACCCCCTTTTCCTCAGCCCATGATTGAAGTTTATTTAAAATTACCCTCCCAACCACTTTTAAAAAGGAATCTAAAAGTGATATAGGTTGATAGCATGTAGGGTCATCACGATTTCCCTTCTTAAAAATAGAAATTAAAATAGCTTCTTTGAATTGAATTGAAAGGAGTTTTATAAAGCACGAACAGCTGCCCTGAGGCGTCCAGGCGCTGGTAGGTAAAGGAAACTTCTGCTGGGGTGGATCGCTGGTGGGGTGAGATTATTTAGACATTTTTCAGTTAAAAAGGAAGGTTTTCATTGTTTGCGAAAGTTGAGTAGGTTAGGGTTGGACCTTAGATGGAGGGGGAGAGAGTTCCATAACTTGGATGCGTTATAGGAAAAGCAGCGGCATCCTGATCTGGCTCTTCGTATCTGTGGGACAACAGTTAAGAAGGCTTTCGATGAACGGAGTTCTTTTTTGGGATGGTAGGGGGTGATCAAGGAGTGATTGATCGCCGGCCCAGATTTCCAGAAGGCTTGGTGAGTGATGCACATGGCCTTGAATTTAAGCCTCTCCCTTACAGGGAGCCAGTGCAGAGTTTTCAGACCAGGCCCTATTGGGGTTCTGCGGGGAATTCCAAGAAGGGTGCGTGCAGCGCAGTTCTGGATCCGCTGAAGTTTGTTTAGGCAGTATTCTGGAGACCCCAAATACAGGGCGTTGCTGTAGTCTATACGAGACTGTATTAGGCCCTGGATGACTACCTGTTTTGCCTCAAAAGGGAGGAGTGGCAGGATTTTTTTCATCTGTCTAATCAGACCAAAGCATGTTGCTGACAATTTAGTGACTTGCGTGTTAAATGTCAGGGATTCATCTAGCCATACTCCAAGACTCTTTATGTTGTCTTTGGGTGCAGGGGGGGCGCCTAGGCTGGGGGGCCACAGAAGCTCTAGGGTGGAGGGGGACAGAGGGCCGAGGAGCATCAGCTCGGTCTTGTCCCCGTTGAGCTTTAGGCATGAGCTTGTCATCCAGCTCTTTACCTGCTCCAGACAGGGAATCAGGTTGGTCTGTGATTGCTGGCTGTCCTTGTGCGTGAGGGAGACCACTAGCTGAGTGCCGTCCGCATAGGTGACGTATGTGATGCCATGCGGACGGACAATCTCTGCCAGTGGTCTCATGTATGTGTTAAAAACGTGGGGCTAAGTGAGGAGCCCTGTGGCACCCCGCACCCCAGAGGCTTGCTTGAGGAGACTGAGGCTCCTTCAAAGACACTCAAAGTACGGTCTTTTAAGAAGGACTTAAGCCAGGCTAGGGCTTCTCCTGATATTCCCAGACTTAGTAGGCGGTGGAGGAGGATTTGATGGTTCACCGTATCAAATGCGGCACTCAGATCAAGGAGGATCACTGCCATTGCTCCTCCCTGATCTAAGATCCGCCTTGCCTCCTCTGTAACTGCTACCAGGGCCATCTCCGTGCCATGCTTGGGACGGAAGCCAGTCTGGGTAATATCCAACAGATGGTTGCTCTCGAAAAACTTAGTTAGGCAGGTGTTAATGTGTTTTTCGTGGAGTTTACTTGCCCAGGGGAGTAGTGAGATGGGTCGATAGTTGTTGAAGTTGCCAGGGTCGAGATTAGGTTTTTTCAGGAGTGCATGTACCCTGGCATGTTTCCACGTTAGTGGGACTGTGCTGGTTATTATTGAGGAGTTCAGCAGTTCCAGTAGTGTGGGGAGGATTACCTGTCCAACCGAGATCAGTGTATTCGGTAGCGCAGGATCACAGAGTGAGCCGGATTTTATTTGGCGCATTAGCGAGTCTAGTCTAGTGTTACTGAGTCTAGCTGTGGGAGGTAGGCTAGGGTGTTATGGAGCGATACCTCAGTTTCTGTTGCTGGGGGAGGGCTTTTGGGGGATGGTTCCGCTTCAGTATTCGGAAAGGATGTATAGATGTTGTTTATCTTAAGGAAAAAGAAGTCAGCTAGATCGTCACATCGTGGGGGTTCAATGGGGTTGACGGTTGAGGGGAGGGGAAGCGTGGTGAGACTTTTTACCGTTCGGTACATTTCTTTGGGCTTGCACTTGGCTGCCATTATTTTATCCTCATAGTAGGCCGATTGAGTCAGTTTTATTGCTGACTTGTAGGCTCTTATGGCTTCTCTGTATGTGGCTTTGTCCGTGGCAGTGTAGCTTAGGCGCCACTTCCTTTCTAGCCTCTTGCAGGTACGTTTTTTCTCTCTAAGCTCTTCCGAGTACCAGGGGGCTGTTTTATGGTGTCTTTTTGATCTGGTGGTATGAGGGGGTAGTATGGAATCTAGCGAACTCATGATCCAGCTGTTGTACTCGCTGTTGCCTTTTGAGGGGTCGCTGTTGAGTACAGGCCTAGTTTTGGTAAGATCGCTGGCCCATTTCTCCAGACAGAGTTTGGACCAGTTCCTTGTTCTGAGGGGGAGATGGGGGGATGGAGCGCACTTGCGTGTGATCCAGGTGAGTGGAATGAGGAAGTGGTCAGTCTATGGGAGATGAGTAAGAGTGCCAACTGTTAGTTGTGGGCAGTTGCTGAATACGGGATCTAGTAAGTGGCCTTTCATATGGGTGTGGGAGGGGACAAGCTGTTCTAATTCGACTGCCGCTAGACTAGCCGTTAGCTCGTTGGCGACATCTGACTTTATAAAACCAAATTGGGAACACTTATTTAAAGCATTCATTAAAAGTGGAGCCCAGATATCGGTATTTGACCTATAAACATTGACTGGAACACCAACTGGCCCTGGGGCTTTGCCTGGGGCACTTTTCTGTATTGCACCAGTTATCCCATCCAGAGTAAAGCTAATATCCAGGGGTATACCGATTGGCTCCTCTGTGTCCCATTTATATCCTCTATCCCATAACTTCCTGCTACTGGTATATCCCTCCCTGGCTCAATATCGGTATGATATAAGGCACTGAAATAGCCAATCCAGTTATCTTCTGAAATGGCTATTTCTATCTTATCACTATCCCTCCCCGTTAAATTTGGAGAATTCACTATTTTCCAAAACTTTACATTATCTTTCTGTACACAAGCCTCATGTAAATCTATCCACACTTCCTCTTTTAGTTTTTGCTTTCTGTTCTTTTGGGCCTGTTTATAAGATGATCTAGCTTTCCTTATCTCTTCTCTATTCCTGGGTAGTTTTTTTAAGACTGTTTTTAGCTTCTTATGTGCTTTAGTGTTGCCTTGTCACAGTACCAAGATTCAACAAAGTCAGGACCGGAGGAAGATCCTTCAGAGTTGCAGCCGCAAAACTGTGGAACAGCCTGCCCCTCGACATTCGCCAAACAACCGAACTTCTTCCTTTCAGAAAGCGGATCAAAACCTGGCTTTTCCCAAAACTTTAAGTCTGGTACCTCGCTCGGTTGCCCCCAATGCCTTCCACCTTAGGAGTTATTTCTACATCGCCAGGATACCTGCAAGGTGACAGCTGCGCTATACAAATGTTTTAAATAAAATAAATAAATAAATAGTGCATTCATTGTCAAACCACCCCCTTCTTATGTGCTTTAGTGCATTCATTGTCAAACCACCCCCGCTTTTTACACAATCCCATCTTTTGTTTAACAGTTAGAATTTCCTTGATCTTAGCTGAGATGTTCACGAAAGCATTTATCATGTCCGGACCTTCATTTTCCTCCACTAGGCACACTTTAAAATCCTCTTTTGTTTCATGTACGAGCTGCCCCAGAAACGCGGTGGGATCCACCTTCTGCCATTTTAAGGTATATCCATTTCTGCTTGACAAACTAAGGGGCATATTATCAAGGACAGGCGATACATTATCGCTGCTATTATCGGCAGGAAACTGCCGATAAAGCGGCGATAATGGCCTTGATAATATGCTCCATGAATTCCAATGTGTTCACATCTAACATGGGCTTCGATTGGAATTCATAGAGCATATTATCAAGGCCATTATCGCCGCTTTATCTGCAGTTTCCTGCCAATAAAAGAGGCGAAAATGTATCGCCTGTCCTTGATAATATGCCCCTAAGTTCATAATTATATGCGGAACCCACATCACCTTTACTGTGACAGATACCATTCTCAAATGAGAGGGAGGCACTAACCGGATAGTGATCACTCAGCGCATTACAGATTGTTACATAAGTTGTGAGTTTCTTATTTTTTGAAGACAAAACAAAATCAATTGTCGTGTTACAACCTCTACCTATATAAGTGGGCTTAAAAGCTACTGGAGGGATACATAATTCATTGGCAAAGTCTAGATTAAATTCGTACATATTCAACATATCACCCACAATTGAATGTTTAAAATGTGGTGCATTATCGTCTATTTCCTCCCCCCACCCACAGATTACATTCTGGTAATACCTACATAGATGACAGTTAAAATCCCCACCCCAAATACAGCACGATTCCCCATTTGGTCTCTCACAGGGTTTCCTCAGATCACTTTGTAATTGGTTCAGGACAGTGAGAATTACATTTTTTGGGACATCATTATAGACATTTACAATTATCAAACAGCCAGCTTCCTTCCCTTGTAGTTCCACAATCTGGTAGATATCATTAGTACTTACAAACGTTACTTTCCCCATATATAACAGGTTTGAGATGTAGATACATAGGCCGCCTTTAGGTCTGCCACATTTGCTAGGAAGAGCTGGGGTATGATAAGTCCGAAAACCCTCCATATGGTACTCACTGATCTGCCAGGTCTCTTGTAAGCAGATTATCGGGTGATCTTCCACAACCTTCAGCCAAGCTGGGTCATGTATCTTTCCGGCCAAACCCACTATATTTCAGAACACTATATTACAATGTTGATTCCCTGAGGATTGTGTCCTCTTAGGTAACTTTAGGTTCGTCAAATTTGTAGTCTCACTGGGGGATACTTTTATCCAGTTGTTCCATTACATGACCTACAGTTTCTAGTTCTGCCACTCCTTGTTAGTAAAAAGGCTGAGGGTCAGTCAGTAAGCAATTAACCGGTGGGTCATCCACCTCAAGCTGTACTATAGTCGTGGATATTAACATTTTCTCTGCCCTATTCTCCGTAGCTGTACAATTAGTTAACATATAATCCTTTCTGCCTATAATTGGGTCTTTAGGCAATGGTCAGTCCACTTCCCCAAAGGTCGATAATGGTTTAAGTCTATTTTGTATGGCCACATTAAAGGATTCCACCTTGATCTGAAATTCTGTCCCGAGAATATGGAATGTCCTTCCAAACTTAGGGGTTTATAGAAAAAACCTAAAGGAAGTACACTCAAGCTTTTTTCATTTATGTGTGTTTTACCTATCCTAGTCAGTAATATATGAATGAGTCTAGGATCTCTGAATGTTAAAACAATACAGTCCCCATCCGCCATTTTCCCTCTATTGCCTACCCAGCTAACATTGCAGGCCATTTTGAAATTTGTGAATAGAGCTTCACCCAAGCCAGTTTGATCCCCTAGCCATGAAAGTGATTTATTACGTAGAGTTTCCCATGATTCATGAGCTGCTTCCGGTAATGGCGGGACATTTGCTATTACAATAACATAAGGTGAGGCAGCCGGCAGCAAATCTAGATGGCTACCATTGTTTCTATAGATCTTAGGTGTAGGCCTCACGATTCTTTGACTGACATCTTGTCTCTTAGAATTTTGCGAATCCAAGTTCTGACTCAGGTTGGCCTCATTTACCATAATATTACTGTTAATAGTATTAGCTGGCTTTGTCGGGGCATCTTTCTTTGTAGGGCCATTCACACATGAAATTACCGGATTCAGTGGCTGCATAGACCTACCCTGTACAGGTAAATCGCTGTTATGGGCATTGTGCCTTAGTTGGCAGTCATTCTTTAATTGAGTCTCAGTGGCCTCCTTTTTTTGAAGTAGATTTCCCATTGTGCCCGTTAGAAAAGAATACAATTTATCTAGGGATTTTGTGATATTAACCAAATCTTTTCAAAATTCCTCTACAGGGTATCCGTTATTTCCAATCCCAGCTCCCGTCTGTTTCTTATTCTGGGTTGGCTTGACAGACTTGTTGGTAGCCTTTCTTTTTCTCCCTGGGGTTTTACTATTTCCGTCCAGATTTGTATTCCCATCTTTGGTCACATCATTATTACCTTGATTTATTATGGGATTTTTCGCTCTTTTTGGTGGGGGTTCGATCTCCTGTTCGGAGTCTGTCACCTCAATTTGGTCTGAAATATCCAAAACACATCCATTTATATTGTCAGTCTTAACCACCCCTACATAAGTAGTATTACCCTGACTTTGTGGTATTTCTCCCCCTGTACTTGAATTTACAGGTAAGGATAATCTACCCTGTGATAGTGTCTCCTCTACAGATATTATTTGTTCCTCAATAGCTCCCATTGCCCCTTTTAGATATGTCATCAGTGACTGTTGTACTCCACGACTCCCCGTTTCTATATTGGTACTGGTAGAGGAAACATTCTTTCTTTTTCCCATGGTGTAAAAGTGATACTATCTCGAGCCCCAGTAGGAATTATGCTAATGCAGGAGCAGAACCACGGGGATGATTTCCAGGAAACCCTATGAAAATACACAGTAGAAGGCAAGATAATTTCAACAACATGTGCGGGAATAAATATGAGAGATGCTTGTATTATATCAATATAGTACAGGTGTGTACACAATATGCTAAGGTTGGGGCAAGGGGATACAGTGCCACAATTCCAGTCGCAAGATACCAAAGTATTAAAAGTATACAAAGTATTACTGTAATACTATGGTAGGAAGTGCAAATAGTGCTGGAGTAAGGACTAGGAGGGATAAAGTGGCAGCATGCCTACAAGTAGATACCAAGATATACAGGGGAGAGTGTGCAAAATTGTACCTGGATAGGAATTTAGGGATAAAGGGGCAGATTTATGAGGCAGTTGTGCCGCTTTGCGCCGCATTTGCGTCACTTTATTTGACGCAAATGTGGCGAAAACAATGCGTCCTATTTACAACGTGACGCATCTAGGAGATGTGTCACGTTGTAAAGCACTGCGCAATAAGGAGGTGTTCCTGCGCAGGGGGGGGGGTGTTCCTGCGCAGGAACGCCTCCTGAAAGTGGCTGAGTGAAATCTATGAGATTTCACTCAGTCACTTTCAGGGCAATGCTCCGTCAAAACCCTGCGCCTGCTTGAAGCAGGCGTAGGTCTTGACGCAGCATTGTGCAGATGGTGTACCCCCGAGCCTTGCTGGAGCTGCGTCGCGCTTGCGACGCAACTCCAGCAATTAGCCACATTTCCGGCACAGATGCGTCACGCATCTGTGCCGTTTTTGCACCATGGTGCGCCGCATTATAAATGTGGCGCACCATGGGTGGCGGAGCTGTGGCGCACTGTGGCGCACGTTAACTGACGCATCCCTGGGGATGCGCCAGTTAACATAAATCTGCCCCAAAGTGTCTATGTGCCAACCGCTAATTGTATAGAATTACAATAATAAAAGAGTTACTTATAAAAACATCCACGCACAATAACAAGAATGTGTAAAATGAATTAGGGTGTAACCTATAAAGGTAAGATAACAACAGCTATTACAGGAATCTGGAGATAGTTATTTATAATGCGTCCACAATCTATAGAAGGAATGCGCAAAAATATGCTGGAATAAAAAAAATAGGAGGATAAAGTGCCTATGTGCCAGTCGCTATTACAAGAGAGTGCAGATATTTACTTATACCCACCTAAACTAAGGCAATATTGTAGGATAGCACACTGCCGGTAAATGTGCAAGATTCCAATATACCAGGAGCTAAGGAGATAAAGTGCTATGGTAATATCCACAAATGTGATCAAAAACACATGAGGGTTTGAAACTATCTTTGGTGCACCAAATATTATAGTCCCAACTCCGTTAAAAGCCACAATAAACAGTTAAAAAAGGGTCAGAGATGCTATCTAAAAACAATTATAAAAGACGCTCTATCAGCAACACAGTACTAGCAGCAAAATATTCAAAAGAGTCACAAATTATCCAGATTTGTGTGGGATATGAGGTAGATTCTATAGCAGCCAATACTAAGGTCTATTAGGATCTAATACACTCACAATCCATAAACGTACAGCCCCGAAATATTCCTCTGAAATAGATGTCCCGTCGGGATCCCAAACGTTAGTGGGGGGGCCCAGCCCAGCCTCAATCGCCCACAGATGGCCAAGGACGGGCCCGCCCTTGGCCCGGGCGAGCCTGTGCGCGTCCTGGATGGTGTAGTTCGGCAGCCGGCGGTCCGCGTCTGATACGGGGGCAGGAGCTGAGGGGCAGTAAGAGGTCTTCACCCCGTGGGGCACTGCAGCAGGGCAGCAAGGAGATCTGAACAACAGGAGTTTTTCACCAAAGGACAGGTAAGGGCGTCCCGCGCCGAGGGAGCCCTCTGTGAAATTTATGGGCCTGCCCCCCTCCTACTCTCGCGAGACCGCGCCGCGCTGCCTCCTGGATGGTGTAGTTCGGCAGCCAGCGGTCCGCGTCGGGTACGGGGGCAGGAGCTGAGAGGCAACAAGAGGTCTTCACCAACGCAGGGCACTGCAGCAGGGCAGCAAGGAGATCTGGGCAACAGGAGTTTTTCACCAAAGCACAGGTAAGGGCGTCCCACGCCTCGGGAGTCCGCTGTGGAATTTATGGGCCTGCCACCCTCCTCCTCTCGCGAGACCGTGCCGCGCTGCCTCCTGGATGGTGTATTTCGGCAGCCGGCGGTCCGCATGGGGTACAGGGGCAGGAGCTGAGGGGCAACAAGAGGTCTTCACCCACGCGGGGCACTGCAGCAGGGCAGCAAGGGGATCTGGGCAACAGGAGTTTTTCACCAAAGGACAGGTAAGGGCGTCCCGCACCGCGGTAGCCTGCAGTGGAATTTACGGGCCTGCCCCCCTTCTCCATCACGAGACCGCGCCTCGCTGCCTCCTGGATGGTGTAATTCGGCTCCCGGTGGTCCGCGTGGGGTACGGGGGCAGGAGCTGAGGGGCAACAAGAGTTCTTCACCCACAAGGGGCACTGCAGCAGGGCAGCAAAGAGATCCGGGCAACAGGAGTTTTTCACCAAAGGACAGGTAAGGGCGTATGTCTAGAAACTTTAACTTGATTCATGCTATTCTCTGTAGATCATATCCCATAACTGTACTTTTATAACCCTTCATTTGTTAGAATGTCTGATTTGATCCTCAGTAGGAATCCAATGTTGCTCACAAATCTGTCCCTCATATTCTTGGGTATATTGTCTGATACTGCTTTGCTGGTTAGTGGGATTCAAGCTTGCTATTGATCAGAATGTCCATTATACATAATTGCCCACTGTCACCCATGCTCTGGTCACGAGCCGACTGGATTACGGAAACACCCTCTACGCAGGTACTACCGCTAAAATCCAGAAGAAACTCCAACGAATCCAAAACGCCTCAGCCAGGATCATACTAGACATCCCGCGAAACGAACACATCTCTGGCCACCTGAAAGACCTCCACTGGCTGCCCGTCGATAAGAGGATCACTTTCCGACTGCTGACCCACGCACACAAATCACTCTACGACATCGGACCAGAATGCCTCAACTCTCGACTATCCTTCTACACCCCCTCCCGCCAACTTCGCTCTTCCAGCCAAGCCCTCGCCACTGTACCCCGCATCAACAAGACCACTATGGGAGGAAGATCCTTCTCTTACCTTGCAGCTAAAACATGGAACTCACTCCCCACTTACCTCCGCCTTACCCAGAACCACCTAGCATTCAGAAAGCAACTTAAAACGTGGATATTTGACAAGTAATCCTCCTCCCTTCCCTAAGCGCCTTGAAACCCTCTGGGTAGGTAGTGCGCTGTATAAATTCTTTGACTTGACTTGACTTGACAACAGATCTATACTTAATGCAGCTATTTACTTACCATCGTGAATCATTACTGCTACCCATCATGCAGGCATTAAAAAGTCGCAAAATATCTCTAATGCTTGATTAAAAAATAAATTCTGTAAACATCAGTTTATGTTCTAAACCTGGATGCTATGCTCCAGTTTTGTAAAAATATATACTCGCTAAAGAAACAAAGGTTAAAGTAGTGTTAGAGTTAGGTGAATTTCTTGTTGTCAACATTAAAGTTTTGAACAAAAAATCACTGCAGAAATTCACCAGATATAGGGCCCGATTCACAGAATGAACTTAAGACTCAATCCAAAACTTACTACTGTTTGGTATTCACAGATTGCATTTACTACTTTTGGTATTCACAAAATGAACTTACTACTTTTGGCATTCACAGAATGCACTTACTACTTTTGGTATTCACAGAATGAACTTACTCATTTCGGTATTCACAGAAGTTAGGACTCCTAACTTTAGGACGCCTAAATGCCTTCTGTGAATACCGAAAGTCTTAAAATTAGGATTTTTCTCAATTTAGTAGTAGTAAAGTTAGGAGTCCTAACTTTACTACTACTAAATTGAGACAAATCCTAATTTTTAAGACTTTCGGTATTTACAGAAGGCATTTAGGAGTCCTAAAGTTAGTAGTCCTAACTTTACTACTACTAAATTGAGAACAATCGTAATTTTAGTACTTTCGGAAATCACAGAAGGCACTTAGGTGTCCTAAAGTTAGGAGTCCTAACTTTACTACTACTAAATTGAGAAAAATCCTAATTTTGAGACTTTCGGTATTCACAGAAGGCATTTAGGTTTCCTAAAGTTAGGAGTCCCATAGCCCCACTACGCATACTACGCCCAGGGTTAATTATTATTAATTTTATAAGGTGCACAGCTACCTGGAGGTTTTCCGGCGCCATCAGACACAGCGAGAAAGAAAGAAAAACGATACCTTGCGCCTCTGCCATGTACTGCTTGTGACCTCACATATGACATCACTCATGAAATGTTCCATGACTTCGCTGATGACATCAACCATTGAGTGTGCTAGTTTGTTTCATGCTTTACATCATGGCCGATTAAGTACCATATTACTTGTCTGCCTAATTTAGTGCAGCCTGTGTGCAGCTAATCAATGTAAGGGGCACATTTATCCGACTTTCACGTAGTGCTGCAAGCCTCCTTGCTGCATGAAAGGGAAAGAGCAGGAATGTCTCATATTTACAATTATACTATGCACTTCTGTCCTTTCCTTGAGCTGTCACACAAACTGCTTCCTTGCGCAAAAACAGGCACCTTCTTGCATAAAAGCAATCCTCTGAGGATTTGAGGAAAAACAAGGAGAAATAAATATATTTCTCTTTGTTACGCCTCACCTGGGAGGCTTACCATTTTGATGCATTCCCAGACCTGCCAGTAATAGTAACTCTGGGAATGTGCCAAAAAAACATGGGTTGATGTTTGGCAACAACCACATTCCACCCATGTAACGACTCCCTGGGGCAGTAATGCAATGCAGAGATTTGTGCTGCAAAGTGGCCTTGCATGGCTTGACAAATCTTACTTAACAGTTGCTTTTCCCTTGCATCACAATGCGTGGCACAAGGGCGATTCAACTGAATGATAAATATACCTCTTAGTGTTTACAAAACACAATTGCTCCCAATGCACCATAGGCGAGACGCTGTCTTAAATATGTTATACATCTTCGTATTAAAAAATAACTCTGTGTGCAGGTGACAGTTGACGACTTGTGTTCAGTATGTTGAACACAAGATTTTGGTACTGCTGAAAATGTTTTTAACAGGATTAAGATTCTACGTAATAGATACTAACTTTGTTAGCAACCTTGAGTTATTAGACAGAATTATTTCAGCATGACAGTTTTGACATAACTTTTTGCACTTCTCCTCGCACAGCGCTCTGACAGCTGACGCGGGCGGGTGACTCTTGGAAAACTAGAAACGCCATTGGCCAGATTGAAGGGCACGCCCCCCTGCCAATAGCCATGCCCCTCTCTAGTACAAAGCGCGCGCTGAATACGAGCGCAGCGCTTTGAAAGCAGTATCTCCTGAGGCTCATCCGGGAAAAGGAATCTCTGTTCACTTTTAGCCTGTGATAATTTGTGTATGTTTAGTTTTTAAAAACGACCTTTTGCACTTCTCCTCGCACAGCGCTCTGACAGCTGACGCGGGCGGGTGACTCTTGGAAAACTAGAAACGCCATTGGCCAGATTGAAGGGCACGCCCCCCTGCCAATAGCCACACCCCTTTATTTTCTTTTCCCATAAAAGATGTGTCCTTACAGGAAGCGCAGCGGACGAGCGCAGCGGGCGCGACGAATGCGCACCGAAGGCTCGCCAAAGGCGAGCCCGTCTGCGCCCGTCCGCGACAGGCCGGGACCAGGGTCCACAACCCCTATCTCCCCAACTACCAATAGACTAGGCAAATCTGCGCTGGTATACTCTTGTGGAGAGTTGCTCAATCTTAATACTTCCATACCATCCTATCATTCCCATTGTGCTATAGTTGGACACTCTAACACCTTGGGCCCCTTTAGCTGTCGGAACTGTAGATGGAATAGTAACCACACGGAGTCTCCTATATCTGAAGACACTCCTACTCAGGATTACTCATGCATTTATGTCAATGCAAGGTCCCTCCCCAAAACACTCCATTGAAATATGGGATATGCTACAGGATATCAAACCTGATTTTGTTTTTATCACGGAGACTTGGCTCGGTGAGCACAATACCCCGGATATTACTGCAGCTCTACCTAATGGGTACAAAATTATTAATCTAAATCGATCAATTAAGAGGGGTGGTGGGGTGGCCATGATATTTAAAGACAGATTTTCATGTCGTCAAGAAACAGTCACACAACTAGGTAAACATGAAGTTCTAATTATTTCCATCTCTATTAATACTCAGGTGATCCTCGGAGGTGCGATCATTTATAATCCCCCCAATAGTACAATTGACTGTAGCACTAAGCATGGGCGTAAAATCCGTTCCGCTCGCGGATTTTGCGGATTTTCGGTAAATTCGCAATCCGCTAGATTCGCGAATTTCCCGCAAAATCCGCAAATTTGCACGCAGCGGATTTTTTTTCTTGGTGATACAATTTTGCGGCGCGCGGCGTTTACTTCCCGTCATTCATCGTTTGCCGAGTTATTTTTCTAGATATTTTGCGAGTGCTGCGCCATTTTGGATCTTGCTGCGGGATCCCGCGGGAATTTGGCAAGCGCGATTACGTAATCGCGGCTTGCCAACTTGTACAGCGAGAGTTTGTCAACGCGAGTACGCCGTGATCACGTATCGCGGTACTTCGCAATTGCGAGCTTATAGATGCCGCGAGCAGCAACAATCTCGCACTCGCGAAAATATAAAATTTGCAATTCTGCACAAGAAATCCACCAGCAAGCAGCATAAACCTTCTGGAAATGATGATTTTTATCTGAATAACTCCTCAGGTTGACATTTGCCTGCACTTTTTTTACGAGGAGTCCATTTTGGAGAGGGGGGGGTGGGAGGAAGGTAGTGCCCCACAGTCTTCAACTTCCTGTTCCTGTCCAGCAGGCTCCTCCCAGTGCTTTGTCCATCTCCTGGTCACTTTTCATTTGGATCTGGACCTGGAAGGATTACTTTTTGTGGATGCTGCTGGATATTTGGAATTGAGGCCTTTTTGACTTTCTTTGGATCACTTTTGGATTAGAAATTTCACAAGTAAGTTTGTTTGGGACATTACAGTTGCTGCAACTACAATTTTGGAATTTTCGATTTTTGGGCTGTTTTGGGGCCTTTTGCCCAGGGGTACTCAGTGGTGGGTGCACTGAGTCTTTCTGTGGGGTGTTTCGAATTTAAACATCATGGAGGGGCTGGATGGCTTGGGATTGTGCTGATTTTTCTGTGATTTTCGTTTTTTTGGCCTGTTGTGGCCTTTTCACCCGGGGTAGTGAGTGGTGCATGGGCCTAGTCTTTCTGTGGGTTGTCTTGAATTTAAACATCATGGAGAGGCTGGATGGCTTGGGATTGTGCTGATTTTTCTGTGATTTTCGTTTTTTTGGCCTGTTGTGGACAGACCATGTGGTTGGGGGCCATTTTGAGTGCTGCTACAGGCCCTGGCCATGTGCTGTGAGGGAGGGGGCCATTTTGAATGCAGGCAGTGTTCTCAGGCCTGCACCCATTTTGCCTAGCTTTCATCCATTATGCCCAGGGGTAGTGAGTGGTGCATGTGCCTAGTCTTTCTGTGGGTTGTCTTGAATTTAAACATCATGGAGGGGCTGGATGGCTTGGGATTGTGCTGATTTTTCTGTGATTTTCGTTTTTTTGGCCTGTTGTGGACAGGCCATGTGGTTGGGGGCCATTTTTCAATTCAATTCAATTCAATTCAGTTAATTTATATAGCGTGCTACATACCCAGAGGGTCTCAAGGCGCTTGGGGAAGGGAGGGGAATTACTTGTCGAATATCCAGGTTTTAAGTCGCTTTCTGAATGCTAGGTGGTTCCGGGTGAGGCGGAGGTGAGTGGGAAGTGAGTTCCAGGTTTTGGCTGCCAGGTAGGAGAAGGATCTTCCTCCCATGGTGGTTTTGTTGATGCGAGGTACAGCAGCAAGGGCTTGGTGGGAAGAGCGTAGTTGGCGGGAGGGGGTGTAGAAGGAAAGTCGTGTGTTGAGGCATTCGGGTCCTAGTTCGTAAAGTGCATTGTGTGCGTGGGTTAGGAGGCGGAATGTTATCCTCTTATTGACGGGGAGCCAGTGGAGGTTTTTCAGGTGACCAGAAATGTGGTCTTTACGCGGAATGTCTAGTATGAGCCTGGCTGATGCGTTCTGGAAGCGTTGGAGTTTTTTCTGAAGTTTAGCAGTGGTACCGGCATAAAGGGTGTTTCCGTAGTCCAAGCGGCTAGTAATCAGTGCGTGGGTGACAGTTTTTCTAGTTTCGGTGGGGATCCAGCGAAATGTTTTCTTGAGCATGCGAAGGATGTTGAAGCAAGATGATGAAACGGCGTTGACCTGTTTGGTCATCGAGAGTGAGGAGTCCAGAATGACGCCCAGGTTCCGTGCGTGGTCTGTCGGGATGGGTGCTTTTCCAAGGGACTCTGGCCACCACGAGTCGTCCCAGGCAGAGGGGGAGGTACCTAGGATAAGGACTTCTGTTTTGTCGAGATTCAGTTTCAGGCGGCTGTGCTTCATCCACTCGGCTACTTCTTTCATTCCTTTATCTAAGTTTGTTTTGGCGGTGTTAGGGTCTTTGGTGAGTGAGAGGATCAGTTGGGTGTCGTCAGCGTAGGAGATGATGTTGAGGTTGTGTTGGCGTGCGATGGTCGCGAGGGGGCTCATGTATACGTTGAAGAGGGTGGGGCTGAGTGAAGATCCTTGTGGCACGCCGCAGATGACCTCAGTGGCCTCTGACTTGAATGGTGCGAGGCGGACTCTCTGGGTTCTTCCGGCAAGGAACGAGGTGATCCATTCCAGTGCTTTTCCTTGAATTCCTATGTTTCTGAGGCGTTGTAACAGGGTGCTATGACAGACTGTGTCGAAGGCTGCGGAGAGGTCGAGGAGCATGAGGGCGACTGTGTCTCCATTATCCAGTAGAGTTCGAATGTCGTCTGTTGCTGCGATGAGTGCGGTCTCAGTGCTGTGTTTGGCTCGGAAGCCAGACTGTGAGGAGTCGAGGGATTTGTTGGTTTCGAGGAAGGCGGCGAGCTGGCTGTTGACAGCTTTCTCGATGACTTTGGCCGGGAATGGAAGGAGCGAGATGGGGCGATAGTTTTTGAGTTCGGTGGGGTCAGCTGTGGGTTTTTTCAGAAGGGCGCTGAGTTCGGCGTGTTTCCAGCTTTCCGGGAAGGTGGCGGAGTTGAGGGAGCAGTTGATGACATCTCGGAGGTGGGGTGCAATGATGGAGTCAGCTATGTTGAAGATGTGGTGAGGGCATGGGTCTGTGGGGGATCCTGAGTGGATGGAGTTCATCAGGCGGATGGTGTCCTCGGTGGAGATTGGGTTCCAGTCATGAAGGATGTTCAAGGGGGGTGAAGGTACGGCAGAAGGTTGGGTGGGTTGGTCTCCGGGTTGGTTGTCAAAGCTATTGTGGATGTCTGCGATTTTGTCGTGGAAGAACGAAGCTAGGGAGTCGCAAAGGGCTTGAGAGGGAGTGATGTCGTTGGAGTTGGCCGTGGGGTTGGTAAACTCTTTGACGATGTTGAATAATTCCTTGCTGTTGTGGGCGTTGTTGTCAAGTCGGTCTTTGAAAGCGGCTTTCTTGGAGGTCCGGATCAGTTGGTGGTGTATGCGGATGGCGTTTTTGAAGGCGTCCCTGGTGCTAGTGTTTGGATCTTTTTTCCATGCCTTCTCAAGGGAGCGACAGAGTTTCTTGGATTTCTTAAGATCATCGTTGAACCAGGGGGCGTTTTTGCTGCCTAGTTTGATTTGACGTTTTTTCAGGGGTGCTAGGCTGTCGGCACTGTTGGTTAGCCATTGGGTGAAGTTAATGGCTGCTTGGTTGGGGTTCGAAGAGTGGGTAGGGGGGTTTTGAAGAAGCGATGAGGAGATCTGGTCGATGGTGATTTTGTTCCAGTTTCTTCACAAAGTAGGTTGAGGATGGTTGTGGGTTGTGGTCTTTTTGTAGATAAAGTGAACGCAGCTGTGGTCCGTCCAATGGAGAGCTGTGGTGTGACTGAAGGAGATATGTTTGCTGGAGGTGAAGATAGGGTCGAGAGTGTGACCTGCGTAGTGAGTGGGGGTATTAACAAGTTGTTTGAGTCTGAGGTTGGCGAGATTGTACAGCAGGGTGGTGGTGTTTCTGTCGTTGCTTTTTTCCAGGTGAAAATTGAGGTCACCCAATAGAATGTAGTCCTCGGAGGGGAGGGCGTGTGGCGTGATGAAGTCAGTGATGTCGTCACTAAATTGTGCACGGGGTCCTGGAGGCCGGTAGAGGAGGGTGCCTCTGAGTGTGGTCTTGGGGTCGGTGTGGATCTGGAAGTGAAGGTGCTCGGCGCTAGCGAGGTTGACGTCTGAGCTAGTTGAGATGCGGATGGAGTTCTTATGGACGATAGCAATGCCTCCTCCTGTTTGCTTGATGCGGTCTTTTCGGATGATCTTGTAGCCTTCCGGGATGGCAATGGTGATGTCTGGGGCTGAGGAGGCGTTCATCCATGCTTCTGTTAGGAAGGCGACGTCTGGAGAGATGGTGTCTAGTAGATTCCAGAGGTCGATGGCGTGTTTGTGGACCGAGCGGGTGTTGAGCAGGATGCATTTAAGGTGGTTGGTGTCAGGTCTCTGTTTGGTGTTAGTAGATGAGGAGTTGGTCTTGGCTGGATGGCTTGGGATTGTGCTGATTTTTCTGTGATTGTTTGGCCTGTTGTGGCCTTTTCACCAGGGGGTAGTGAGTGGTGCATGTGCCTAGTCTTTCTGTGGGTTGTCTTGAATTTAAACATCATGGAGGGGCTGGATGGGTTGGGATTGTGCTGATTTTTCTGTGATTTTCGTTTTTGTGGCCTGTTGTGGACAGGCCATGTGGTTGGGGGCCATTTTGAGTGCTGCTACAGGCCCTGGCCATGTGCTGTGAGGGAGGGGGCCATTTTGAATGCAGGCAGTGTTCTCAGGCCTGCACCCATTTTGCCTAGCTTTCATCCATTATGCCCAGGGGTAGTGAGTGGTGCATGGGCCTAGTCTTTCTGCGGGTTGTCTTGAATTTAAACATCATGGAGGGGCTGGATGGCTTGGGATTGTGCTGATTTTTCTGTGATTTTCGTTTTTTTGGCCTGTTGTGGCCTTTTCACCAGGGGGTAGTGAGTGGTGCATGTGCCTAGTCTTTCTGTGGGTTGTCTTGAATTTAAACATCATGGAGGGGCTGGATGGCTTGGGATTGTGCTGATTTTTCAGTGATTTTCGTTTTTTTGGCCTGATGTGGACAGGCCATGTGGTTAGGGGCCATTTTGAGTGCTGCTACAGGCCCTGGCCATGTGCTGTGAGAGAGGGGGCCATTTTGAATGCAGGCAGTGTTCTCAGGCCTGCACCCATTTTGCCTAGCTTTCATCCATTATGCCCAGGGGTAGTGAGTGGTGCATGGGCCTAGTCTTTCTGTGGGTTGTCTTGAATTTAAACATCATGGAGGGGCTGGATGGCTTGGGATTGTGCTGATTTTTCTGTGATATTCGTTTTTTTGGCCTGTTGTGGACAGACCATGTGGTTGGGGGCCATTGTGAGTGCTGCTACAGGCCCTGGCCATGTGCTGTGAGGGAGGGGGCCATTTTGAATGCAGGCAGTGTTCTCAGGCCTGCACCCATTTTGCCTAGCTTTCATCCATTATGCCCAGGGGTAGTGAGTGGTGCATGGGCCTAGTCTTTCTGTGGGTTGTCTTGAATTTAAACATCATGGAGGGGCTGGATGGCTTGGGATTGTGCTGATTTTTCTGTGATTTTCGTTTTTTTGGCCTGTTGCGGCCTTTTCACCAGGGGGCAGTGAGTGGTGCATGTGCCTAGTCTTTCTGTGGGTTGTCTTGAATTTAAACATCATGGAGGGGCTGGATGGCTTGGGATTGTGCTGATTTTTCTGTGTTTTTCGTTTTTTTGGCCTGTTGTTGTGGCCTTTTCACCAGGGGTAGTGACTAGTGAGTGTTGCATGTGCCTAGTCTTTCTGTGGGGTGTCTTGAATTTAAGCATCATGGAGGGCATGGGATTGTGCTGATTTTTCTGTTTTTTTTCCGATTTTTTTGGGGTGTATAACTGAACTGATGTTCCTCTGTCTTCCATTGCTTTTAGGTGCACAAGACTCAAGAGAACGACCAGTGCCAGGAAGAAGTCCTGCAGCGGTGTGTGTATGCAGCATAACGTCACGCGACGTCACGTCTGGCCTCAGACAACTCTGCAATTCGTGCAACTGCGGCCTGCTGTTTGACCTGCTCTGAAGAAGATGGCCCCAAAAAAAGGTCTCCGTAGCTCCTCTAGCAAGAAAGTTGCTAGTAAGGAGCAAGTTACCAAGGAAGCTGGTGTGCCGGCCGCCGCGTTTTTTGGGAGAAAAAAAAAAGTACGCCTGCAGCAGCAGCGGGATCTGCTGGGGACCAAGCTGGGAGCAGCACCCCCGCTCCATTGGGTTCAGTGCCTCCACCACCACGCCAATTTAAGTCAAAGCCCTTGAGTGCTTCAGAGGCAGTCAGTGTACTTCTTCAATCACCATCGACCAGTGATGTTGGCTCATCGCAAGAAAGTAGCAGCAATGTCCCTGAATTAACACAGGTTGTTGTAACTCATCTGACAAGTGTTGAACAACCACAGCCGCAACAACAACACCATGTGCAAGTACAAGCCCAAGTACATGTGGAAGGAGAGGCAGCGCAAGGAGATGCGCAAGCAGAGGTGCATGGAGGGTCACAAGTGCCCACAATAGTTGTTCCTCCCGAAGTAGGGGCACATCAGGAAATTGACAATCAAACCGAGGTATCATTTGAGGAAGCCACTCCTCCTGATGATCATTCATTGTCTTCCACATCCCTAGCAAGGAAAAGATCAAGGGGGGTGTCTACATCTTCTTCAAGCCCACCTCCTTCTGATGATCTGGATGAAGATTGGGAACCATCATCACGGCAGTCTGAGAGTGAGGCACACCATGATCTGACAAAGATACCTAAGCGTAAAAGGAAGGTCGTCGAAAAACTCATAGCTATGGAGTGTGATGAGGCTCAACAAGAAGTGACGGATACTGCTGCTGATGAAGCCTCTCACGACGACGAGCCAGTCATCATAAAGTTCACAGCAGCCCCAGCGGGCATGCAGCAAAGAGACATTTTGACCCTATCCCGAGAAACTGCTGAGCGTGATGATGATGTCGACGAGGAGGCAATGGAAACACAACAATCATTGGATTTGGAGTTAACTAGTACACCAACACCTACTGCTTCCATATTTCTTCCTCGCAAGAAGGGACCTCCATCCACCTCGACCTCAATTAGTGGTGGTGAAAGTGCAAAACGTACTGAAGTTCGGCAATCCACATCCTCCACTTCATCTGGCATTAGCAGCAAGACCACCACCACCAGTATCGCCGCCTCCTCTGGCCCCCAAAGACATTTCAAGTCTGCAGTTTGGGACTTCTTTAGTGTTTGCCCAAAAAAGGAAAACGTAGCCATTTGTAGCATTTGTAAGCTTCGAGTTAGTCGTGGTAAGTTTGGTACCAACTATGGTACCGGAGGCCAGAGAGGTCATCTTAGGAGAACGCACACTGTCCAATGGTTTGCACACCTAGAGGCGATCAAGGAAGCCCGAATTGCACGTAATGAAAACGTTGATGTTTCATCTGATGATGACGAGGAGGAAGAAGACGTGTCAAACACTTCACTTACACCCAGTACCCCTGTCAGCAGCACACCCCATGTGAGCCACACTAAGAGTGTGGGAGAGAGTGAGACACCAATGCGAAAAAGTTCATCAGCGAGCGTAACTGGGTCGAAGATATCATCATTATCATCCCGTAAAACCTTGGTCCAGGGCAACATTAAAAAGATGTTGTTTACAGAAGCGCAATATGAACGCAACCACCCACTGACGCGTCTGTATAACACTCAGCTGGCTAAAATGCTAGCTCTGGACCTTCTCCCTTTTTCTTTTGTAGAATGGGTTGGTTTTCTAGAATTAGTGGCAGCGCTCTGCCCTAAATGGAAGGTTCCTAGCCGGTTCTATTTTGCCCGAGTTGCGGTTCCAGCACTACATGAAGATGTTCTGGAGGTGATTGGGGCAGCTTTGCAGAAGAGTGCTGTTCACACTATACATCTGACAACAGACATGTGGACCAGTGGCGCAGGCGCTGATTACATGTGCATCACTGCACACTGGGTCTCTTTTTCAGGGGTTAAAGCAAAGCTAAACGCAGGTGTTGACCCGGACCAAGTTTTTAAAGCTGCTCGGAAACATGCAACACTAGCCATGTTTGGTTTGGAGAAACGTCACACAGCACAAAACATTTTGGATGTGTTTAACACAAAGGTCCTCGACTGGCTGTCCCCAAAAAATTGCCAGGTTGGTTATGTTTCCATGGATAATGGCGCCAATATAGTTAAGGCCATGCAGCTGGGTGACTATTTCAGAGTGCCGTGTTTGGCGCACTGTATAAACCTGGTTGTCAAAAAATTCTTGAGTGATAAAGACAGTGCAGCGTACAGGGTAGTGGACACCTGCCGACAAATGTGCAAACATTCCAGCCATTCTTTTAAGGCCCGGAAGCATCTGAGGAGCCTGCTATATGAACGTCACATGCCAGTGAAAGCACTCATCCAGGAGGTGGCAACACGTTGGAACTCAACCTTCTACATGCTTGAGCGTCTGTATGAGCAGTATACGGTACTCGATCACTATTTCTTAACACAGGGTACAGCTCAGAAGGAGGACCTGAGGATGGGTGCGGCGCAATGGGACATAGTTAAAAGCCTGACAAGCATGCTTCGTCCTTTTGAGTTCTTCACGCGTGCAGTCAGCAAGGAGGACTGTAATTTGGGAAAAGCTATCCCATTGTTGTACATGCTGGAGCACCAACTGAAGGAGGTGTGTTCTGTGTTTGAAAAAGATGAAGAAAACCAAGACCCTTTTGTTCTGGCGGAGAAATTATTAGAGCACCTACAAGGTGATGAACGTCTTAAAATGATCCACTCAAACCAGCATTACATTTGTGCTACTATTCTGGATCCACGCTACAAAAAGGCGTTGGCAGGCCAACCATTCTTTCCTTTTGCTGATGAAGATGTTACAAAGTACAAACAGTGGCTAGCCTCCTCAGCCAAGAGGTTTGAAAGAGAACGGCAGCAAATTGAAGGAAAAGGCAGTACATCAGCATCAGCAGGCCATCCCCAGTCACAACAATCCACTTCTGCACCTGTGGCTGCGGCACAAGTGACCTCTCAGCCGTTAAAGAGACCGGCAACCGGATCATCTGCACCACCAGACACAACAGTAACATTGGAGGCTGAAGAGGATTGGCTAGCTCGGCTTGGGTTTGGTTCTCAAAAGGTCACAGCAACAGCTAAGCAAAGTGGAGGAACCTTGGAGGAGAACCTTGAGTCGATGGCGAAGGACTATCTGAATGACTCAACAGAGGTCTATGTTAATGCTGACCCATTGGCGTATTGGCATGGGAAAAAAGAATTGTGGCCACAGCTCTCCAACCTGGCTTTAAACTACTTGTCTTTCCCACTCGCAAGCGTGTCTTCTGAACATGTTTTCAGTGCTGCTGGTGGCATTGTAACTTCCAAACGGAGCCGCCTCTCGCCCAAAAATGTGGAGAGGTTAACAATGATCAAGATGAATCAGCACCTCATACCAGATTACAGAGTACGAGAAAGCGCGCCGGATGAAGACGAGGTGGACAGCAACATAGATGAGGGAATTTCTTCTCTGTCAGGTGACACTGAGCTCACTCTGCCTGAATTCGCAGAGTATGATGACGAAGCCTTATTCTTATTCGTGGACCGTGATACCGAGCCCTGAAAATGAGACAATGAATCAATAACTTTCTTTTTCGTCCTTATTCACTTTTATTCCTGTGTGTCTGTCTTTCTTTGTTGTGCACAGTTAATATAATTCAAACTTTAATCACCTAATCACAAAAACAAGCCCATCAGCAGAACTGTCTTCACTTGTTTGCTTATTGATTTGAAGGTGCCGCAGTCTGCATTCCTCAGGTTCACAAGTTCAGAAGAACATGCTCCTCTATCCTCCTCCTCCAGACTCCTATTTCCATCAAAGCAGAGGGCTGGTTTACGCCCAATGAAGAAAGACTCAGCACTTGTGGAGGTGTTGTTCTACCTCTTTGCGGGTGAGTTGACGGCTTTGGGGCCATTGCTGGGAAGCTCTAATATCGGATAAAAGTGGTTTGGACCAAATCCGAGGCGGAAATTTTTTGGTGTTTTTGCTGATTTGCTTGCCTTTGACGTGCTCTTTGGGTGGGTTCCGGCTGTTTGTGGGTGAGTTTCGGGGTCTGGGAGCACTGCTGGGACACTCTAATCTTGATTGCATTTGCTTTTCGGGAAATCCGTGGTGGTAAACCGGACTTATGGCCTAGCTACAGAGCGCGTTTGGACCGAAGGCCGAGAAATATTGTAAGTAGGAGATTTTGCTTTTGGCCTGTTTGGGGGTGTTATGCTTTTTGGCGGGTGGGTTGGCGGGTCTTGGGGCATTCCTGGGAAGGTCTAATACCGGAGAGAAGTGGTTGGGACAAAATCCACGCCGATTTTTTTGTTGCTATTTCTGACATTTTGCTCAATGTAGCGTTTTCGGGGGCCTGTTTGAGGGGCTTCCTGGTGTTTGTGGGTGGGTTTCGGGGTCTGGGAGCACTGCTGGCTATGGATACTTTACTTTGCAAGTGGTTTGAAGCAAATCCATGGTGGCAGAGGGGAGTTAGGGCCTAGCTGCAGAGCGCGCGCGGAGTGATTTGGGAAATTTGCAAAAAAATGACTAAGTCCCCATTTTTGTACTTTTGCTCTTTGGCTGTTTGGGGGTCTTCTACTCGTTTTCTCCTGGGTTGACGGCTCTGGGGCCATTGCTGGAAAGCTCTAATACCGGATAAAAGTGGTTTGGACCAAATCCGAGGCGGAAATTTCTTGGTGTTTTTGCTGACTTGCTTGCCTTTGAGGTGCTCTTTGGGGGGTTTCCGGCTGTTTGTGGGTGAGTTTCGGGGTCTGGGAGCACTGCTGGGACACTCTAATCTTGATTGCATTTGCTTTTTAGGAAATCCGTGGTGGTAAACCGGACTTATGGCCTAGCTACACAGCGCGATTGGACCGAAGGCCGAGAAATATTGTAAGTAGGAGATTTTGCTTTTGGCCTGTTTGGGGGTGTTATGCTTTTTGGCGGGTCTTGGGGCATTCCTGGGAAGGCCTAATACCGGATAGAAGTGGTTGGGACAAAATCCACGCCGATTTTTTTTTGCTATTTCTGACATTTTGCTCAATATAGCGTTTTCGGGGGCCTGTTTGGGGGGCTTCCTGGTGTTTGTGGGTGGGTTTCGGGGTCTGGGAGCACTGCTGGCTATGGATACTTTACTTTGCAAGAGGTTTGAAGCAAATCCATGGTGGCAGAGGGGAGTTAGGGCCTAGCTGCAGAGCGCGCGCGGAGTGATTTGGGAAATTTGCAAAAAAATGACTAAGTCCCCATTTTTGTACTTTTGCTCTTTGGCTGTTTGGGGGTCTTCTACTCGTTTTCTCCTGGGTTGACGGCTCTGGGGCCATTGCTGGGACGCTCTAATACCGGATAAAAGTGGTTTGGACCAAATCCGAGGCGGAAATTTCTTGGTGTTTTTGCTGACTTGCTTGCCTTTGAGGTGCTCTTTGGGGGGGTTCCGGCTGTTTGTGGGTGAGTTTCGGGGTCTGGGAGCACTGCTGGGACACTCTAATCTTGATTGCATTTGCTTTTCAGGAAATCCGTGGTGGTAAACCGGACTTATGGCCTAGCTACACAGCGCGTTTGGATCGAAGGCCGAGAAATATTGTAAGTAGGAGATTTTGCTTTTGGCCTGTTTGGGGGTGTTATGCTTTTTGGCGGGTGGGTTGGCGGGTCTTGGGGCATTCCTGGGAAGGTCTAATACCGGATAGAAGTGGTTGGGACAAAATCCACGCGGAAAAGCCTTTTGGCACTTTTTGTAACTTAGGGTTCGTTAGGGTTAGCCCTAGCAGCAGGATTGCATGTGTTTCGGGGTGTTCTAGATTTTTGCAACTGAGTTTAGGGGTCTTAGAGCACTCGTGAGAATGTGTAATGTTGGTTGCAAGTCATTTGAAGAAAATCCATGGTGGGAAAGGGGGGATTTGGCATAGTTAAAGAAAGCCTTTGCCACTATTCTTAACTTAGGGTTCGTTAGGGTTAGCAGTATTTCTATTGCATGTGTTTGGGTGGGGGGGTTTTTGAGTCTTGGAGCGATGCTGGCTATGGATACTTTAGCTTGGTTGCTTGCAAGTGGTTTGAATACAATCCACGGTGGGTAAGGGGGTATTTGGGCCTACTTTTACTTTCAAAGTACGTTTTGTCACCAGTTTTCTGCTAGGCCTCGTTTTTTGAGATTTAATTGGGGTCTTCTACATTTTTGCGACTGGCTTTAGTAAGGGTCTGGGTGGGAGCACTGCTGGGAAGATCTAATTTTGTTCTAAAACACAGTTTACAGTACACCCAGCTTGAGGGGAAAGATCCGCTACATTAATTTGCCCATACTTATTTTTCCTTCAAAATGTGACTCAGACAGAGTACACACTTTCAAAAATATTGTACTGTCTACTAGGAAAATCAAAGTGTGACTTTTTGCACTCCACAGCCTACATACCTTATATTTATTTATCAGTGGTGTTGTAATATTATATCACTTCCTGTTTTTCGTTAAATAATTACAGGCCGGGTTTCAGTCTGTGCAATGGGGAAAAAAGGATGGAGTCAGGCTTCACATTAGCGAGCCGCAATTCAGCATCCGCCAGCCAGGCAGTTGACAGGGTGTCTTCTGGTCACCAACATTGATGGACGAAGCGTCAGATGGAATGGAGGAGTGCCGCTAATAAGAGGAATTTTTTTCTGCATGGAACTTACTTACCAAATTCAACAGGACAACTACAACAACATACAGATACAGTATCCACTGTTTTTTTCTATGACTGTGACTGCATTTCTTGGATCTCTCTCTGCTTCTAAATTGATCCCTTAACACATCACTTAGTCCACTCCACTATCACATCTGCACCACACATAGTCATTTGTAAGTGCTCCTACGTAATTCGCAAGTCGCAGCACGCTCCAGCCCGTAGAGGACTGGGATGGCCCCAATGATGAAGCATGTCACCAAGGGGCAACCCTGGTGAGTGAGGGGACACCTAGAAAAAGAGCAATTTCTCCTTTTCTATCTACTATACCTTCCAGACCAACCCCATTGAGTGTTGTGAATGGATTTATAGTGACCAGCAAGGCTCTCAGGTATCTGGCAACAGAGACCTTATGTTGAATATAGTTATCAATAATTCCACACACGCCCTGTACTGTCGCATTCTTTCTTCCACAGTTGTCGAAAGTACTACTTACTTTTCACTGACATGCATGCAGTAGTGCATGCACTTTCAAAGATTGATGGATAGGTTTGTACCCAAAGATTTGTTTATGTTCAATTGTTTGTCAATGCTGTGCTTTTTTTACAGGGTGTCTTCTGGTGACCAACATTGATGGACGAAGCGTCAGCTGCAATGGAGGAGTGCCACTAATAAGAGGAATTTTTTTCTGCATGCAACCTACTTACCTATCTCAACAGGACAACTACAACAACATAGAGATACAGTATCCATTGTTTAATTCTATGACTGTGACTGCATTTCTTGGATCTCTCTCTGCTTCTAAATTGATCCCTTAACACATCACTTAGTCCACTCCACTATCACATCTGCACCACACATAGTCATTTGTAAGTGCTCCTACGTAATTCGCAAGTTGCAGCACGCCCCAGCCCGTAGAGGACTGGGATGGCCCCAATGATGAAGCATGTCACCAAGGGGCAACCCTGGTGAGTGAGGGGACACCTAGAAAAAGAGCAATTTCTTCTTTTCTATCTACTATACCTTCCAGACCAACCCCATTGAGTGTTGTGAATGGATTTATAGTGACCAGCAAGGCTCTCAGGTATCTGGCAACAGAGACCTTATGTTGAATATAGTTATCAATATTTCCACACACGCCCTGTACTGTCGCATTCTTTCTTCCACAGTTGTCGAAAGTACTACTTAATTTTCACTGACATGCATGCAGTAGTGCATGCACTTTCAAAGATTGATGGATAGGTTTGTACCCAAAGATTTGTTTATGTTCACAATTGTTTGTCCATGCTGTGCTATTTTTTCTTGTCTCCCAAAACCTTTCCCAAAAACCCCCGTACCCATCCATTTTTCAAACTCTAATCCTCTTCCCCCGGGCTGTGTGGTTTTGATTGATGTGTGACTAAATTACAGCCAGAAATCCACACACTTGCTGGGGAGGATAAGGTGATAGCAACAGGCTGGTGAAGAAATCCGAGGATATATTCTTACTCTGCTTGACAAAGACCCATGGCTAATGTCAAAGAACTTCAACCGAATTAGTAGTTATACTTTACCATTTGTTAGGCTACAATGTGGCACTGTTCTAGTGTACTGTCACCTGCTATATTCTCTATTGTACCGTTGTATTGCTCAGGAGGACAAACCAGATTTCATTTTCTTTTTTTCATAGGCATGCAACTGCCACTGTGTCACACCACTAGTACCACCGCTATGAGGAGAAATTTTATCCGCTAAGGATTGCCAACCTTATTCGCTGTTTCCTGTGGAGCCAGCCCTGGGTCTAGCCCTACTTTCAAACACAAATTACAGGTAAGATAAGCGTTTGGTGGGAGGGAGTATAATGGAGTATTAGGAGAGACGAGAGACTGACGGTAGTACTACTAAAGTCCTAGGACTCTTGAATTCACTTCACTTACTCTGTGAGAGGCACTTAGTGTTGAAAACATTTGGGCATTTACACTTAAAAGAAGAAAATGGAACTAAACTTTCAGGAAAACAAAGTTACTGTTAAACCCCCACCCACCAGGCAACCAGTAAAAAACAGGTATGCTCCGATAAAGTTTGAAAAAGTATATTTATATCCCAAACAAAATAATCTCCCGCAAGACCCTCCCTAACCCCAACGGTTGTCCTTTAAAAGTCCCAAACCCAACTCCCGATTCCCACCCCCCAAAAGTCTCTAAAAAAGGGGCAAGGGACACTATGGGTGGATGCTGTTTACTTTTTGGGCCAGGGCATCATACTCCTCGCGGAGCAAGGCGTGCTCTACGCGGAGCCCCTCCAACACGTTTGTAAAGTGGTGGAGCTCCTGCTGAAGGCGGGACACCCTCAGGGTACTGCGGCGCAGGCGTGCCTTGCAGTTGCAATGGCTGTGAGAGGCAGCTGTTGTCCTTGCTGCTCGGCGTCAGCGTTTGGCTTTGGCAGCCCGGCTCAGTCTGGCTGGAGCACTGTGCTGGGTGGCAGCCCGTGGGGGCATGGAGGCCGATGCAGACGACGTTGTTGTCGTGGTCGACTGCACACTTTCGTCGTCCTCCAAGGCCACCAGCCGCCGATATTCTGCAACAGTGGCATCGATCCTCCGTTGCCGGGCCGCTCTAGCCAGCTCCTTCCTCCTTGTTGGTTTGGAAGGAGCATCTATATGAAGAAAGAAAGACATAGTCTGTAACCAATGCTCTTTAAGATTAACTCAATCATTCAGCAGAAATTTGTGTTGCAGTACAACTAGCAACTTGCAAGCGCATTACATAACTATTGAGGCCAGTATCTATCTAACCTCCCACTTCTTCATCCTTGCTCTAACATTAGTGGGAGTTTAAGGAACAAATTCTACGAGCACTATGGACTTCCATTGGAGTCGACTATGAAAGTACACCAGTCTTATTCTTCTTCTTGTCTCTTGTTTAGGAAAATTGGTACGTTATCTTCTGCAAGCCGGCATAATGCCAGCGCAGTGAACTTGCACCCGAGAAAAAGAGACGCACGCCATGATGAGTGACCTAGACTTGCGTTACTGTACCGGTCCAGTACATGCAGGTGGTGAAGCTCTTACTTTTCTATTACGGGTGGCACTGAGAATACTCTGTTACAAGGGCTACTGCTTAATTAATTTAACTTTCACCCTACAGTGCAAATGAGTACTAGAAATGGAAAAATGAAGAAGATAAATAATCTGATTATCTATCACTTCACATGGGATGTTTTTGCTTACATATGGGATGACTTTAGGTGCTTTGCTTTTTATTGAGTGACCAGTGATACATCCACACATGAATGACTGAGTACTACTAAACTTATTAAGAGAGGTAGGGAGTGGCCACCGTAATAACCGGATCTATGCTGTGCTTGCAATACAAACTACTGCTACTATTGATGGTAGTATTTGGACAAAATTTCAACTTCTTTTCCTTGCCTTTCCTACACTGGAACGGACGTGCGGGTGCAGTGTTACATGCTCTTCAAAGTTACACTTAGTTCATCCACTGACCGTCTACTCTCTCTAGATCATGGGTACTCACAAACTTTCTCTCAGGGGCTAAATTTACAGTGTAGTTTGTGGCCGAGGGCCGCACTGGTGGGGGCGGAGTCAGAGGAGGCGGGGCTAAAGCAAAACGAAAACTTGTGACCATGAGGTTGCACACAGGTCCCTGCAGCAGATGCCTTCATCCACTGAGCCACCAGACCCAGCATTTACATACATCTCTCTCCCTCCTGCTCTCCCTCCTGCCCTCCCTCTCCATCTCTCTCTCCCTCCTGCCCTCCCTCTCCCTCCCCCTCTGTCATCTCACTGTGTGTGTGTCTGTCTGTGTCAGCCTTCAGCCCGGGCTGAGACAGCTTCCTCAACGCGCACACACAGACAGCCACACCAAAGTACTTAACAGGTCTTTAAAAGACCATTAACATATTATTGAGGCTTTGTTTGTTAGTGTGCGCCCCTGCATCTCCACCCTGACAATCACTGCTTGCCCGGCCCCACAGAGCAGAGGCTTTGTTCTATTTCACCTCTTTGTGGCCCTGCATCTCCACTCTGCTCTGTGGGGGCCGGGGGAGCAGTGATTGTCTGCCGTACTATGAGTACCCCTGCTCTAGATACACATATGCTATCTAAGAGTCAGATAGTAGCATGATCCAGGTATATGGACACATACAGTTTCTGTGTCACCCACCCAGGCTGTTGACCTTCCACCAATCATTGCTTCATCATTCACCCAGCCATGCATCTCATATTCTTTCCTTCCCGGGCACGTCTTCAATCTCAATAAGTAAGGAATATATAAGAGCTTACCTCTGCCCGCCACCACCACCGTCTCAACTCTCACAGCCGGCACTGGAGCCGCCGCCTCCTCCCCTGAAGAATTGCCCTCCGCCTCCGTGTCGAGTACCACCACCTCCGCGTTGGCCCCGCCACCAGATGTTTCACCTACAAAGTACATTTAAGAATGTTAGAATAAACCACTCACTAGTATTTGGTCTAGGAATGAAGACATGTGAAAACAATGTAATTTGTCACTGTCTACTCTAAAGTAAAAAAAAATGTCCCTTTTTCCAGGGAAGGGTGTTGTCTTGCTGCACTTTTTGGCACAACTGATGAAGGCTGGCTTTTTAACACGCACCATTTTTCTCCACACAGACAGAAGATGGACTTCTAACAACAAGATCAAGTTGAAACAAGGTGAGAGCTCGGCTCGACCACAAGAAATGTCTTCAATTAATCGTCAGCACTAACCACTTTTCCATTCTCAGTAAACGTTTAGTTTTTTTATTATGACTTCATTTTAATAAATGTGTTTACTTTTAATAAAGCTTTTAAACTTAAATAGACTCTGTGTTTTTTGGTCCAGACTAGAGTGACTGAGCGAAAGGTTTTGCAATTTTTGCAAGCATGAGTCCGTGCCTCTGACACTTCTTGACTCTGACTCCGTACTCTTGAGCTACGTTGGATAATCATCATTGGGGATCAATCATCGATGAATTCTGGAGGTAAACGACTGTGCCACACTATGTAGTCAGTCAGTAAGGACATTGGGGGTTCAAAGTCTGTTATCACAGAGGTATGTGGAAACTCTAACAGCGCCTATTATAATTGATAAGCAATGCACTATTTATTGTCCATAGTTGTTTCTGCAGAAGAATTGTCCCCGCAACAGTAGTGGTATGGATTGTCCTCCTATCCAAACCAAAAGGTAGTATCTTATTCTTTCTTGGTGGTCATTCACATTTTATAGTTGGGAATTTCCAAAGCAGATAGAACACTTCAAAAGACATTATGGACAATCCCAGAGGACTGCACTAAGTTGATAGAGCTATTGCTGACTAGAATGGGAGTTTCGCCAACCGTGCAATCTTAGTTAGCTACACAGACAGACTAATAAGAATAATCTAGTAATACCACAGGGAGTCATAGTAGAGGCAGGATAAGAATTTAGATATAGTCTACAAGAAGATCAAAGACGATTTTGAAAAAATCAAATGAGGAATGCTAGGAAAAATAGGTACTAGTCTAAAATGAAAACTTACTGGGGCCAGCAAAGGAGCCCTTGTCTGCCCGATCCTGGCCCTGTTCAACAGCATCCGCCCCCGCCTGCTGCTCCTGTGTCCCCTGGCCCCTGGGGGGAGCTGACGTACAACATCAAAGAAAGAATAGAAAACATGGATGATTGTTGCTTGTCAATGTCAACCAAATCAAACATTTCAAAACAACAATAACAAAATATTTCCGCGAAATTATATTGATTAGGGTTAGTTTTCATTGATTTGCGGACCTGCGACTTCGAAAGTCACGTAACTCACTAAACAAAGTACTGAAAGGTTCACCTAGGACTGGCAGGCAGCAGTCCGCAGGCAAGACGCAAAGTGACAGACAAACTCCATTGTGATTTCAGTCAGATCAGTGACAACACTAACAGTTGCCTGCTACATAACCAGTCATTTAAATAGTCAAACTATCAATCCACCGCCACTATTTTTCTTATTGTCAAGGGTACAAAGGAATAGGCAGATTTAAGCCCCTTGCGGCTCTTTTGCTCCGTTCTTGCGTGACTTTTGTGACGCAGCAGCTAAACAAAAGAGGCGCCATGGTGCGGCGTATAATATTATAACAACGTGACGCATTTGGGAGATTCATCCCGTTATAAAGCCCAGCGCCATCAGGGGGCGTTCCGGCGCAAGGGAGGGCATTCCTGCGCTGGAACACATCCTAAAAGTGGCTGAGGGAAATCTACAAAATTTCAATCAGTCACCTTTAGGACAATGATGCGTCACACAAACCCTGCACCAGCTTGAAGCAGACGTACGGCTTGACCCAGTATTGGGGAGATAGGGAGGGTATCCCAGAGCATTGCTGGAGCTGCGCCATTGTTGCGACGCAACTCCAGCAGTAAAGCTTCGGTGACGTTTTGGGCCCATGGTGCGCGGCATTGCAAATACGGCGCACCATGTTTGGTGGTGGTAGCGGGCCGCACAATTACTGGCGCATCCCTGCTACTTTGCAGGAATGCGACGGTAATTGCAATTCTGCCCCTTAGGGGCATACTTACTTACGCGTTCTGGCGCATCTCCAGAGATGCGCCAGATCAAATGCGTCACGCAAAACTACCCTTGCGGCACGGCAGATGCGCCTCATTTACAATGCGGCGCGCCCTGGCGCAAGGGTAGGCACTTGCGTGACGCATCTCATCACGTAAGAGCGGCGCATCGCTGGAGTCACGTCGCCAACGCAATGCAACTCCAGTAATGCTCAGGGCCACCCAATACTTAACATGCTGTGTCAGTCCTTACGCCTGCTTCAAGCAGGCATAAGGAATTGAATTGACGTAGCAGCGTCGCAGAAGTGCCTGCGTTAAATCTTGTAGATTTCACGCAGGCACTTTTGCGAGGCGCACAGCCGCCGGACCGCCCACCCTGCGTACTAAGAACACACCCATTGTGGCGCAGGCCCATGGCTTTATAACGTGACGCATCTCCCTAGATGCGTCACGCTGTAAATGACTTGCAGGGAGGCGCCACGTTTACGCCGCTGTTGCGTCACGCAAGGCAACGTAAACGTGGCGCAAGGGGCTTGTAAATGTAATCTGCCCCCTAGTGTCTAGCATTACGCAGTTCTGTAAAGTACACTCATACATAATAGTTACTCAGGCCAATGAGACCACAAAATAGAAAACAAATAAGCATAGTAGCAACGCCACTGAGAAGGAGAGCAGTGCACCTGAAATGCACAGAAGATTTTGAAATATAATTTAACTACAATGTAATCGTCAGCAGCATTATTGGCTTGCTCCATGTAAAAAACAAATATTTGCAATACAACAACACAGAGCAGGAGAAAACATAGTAGTGAGTGATGAAATAACTACTACTACTCACCAAGCCCGGGGATCTCCAAGCCGAGCTGGTCCAGCAGGTCGCGCTCCCGATCCAGGAGGTCCGTCCAGCGGTGGGTGACCTGGCTGTAGGTGCGCTGGACCCCGGAGAGTTGGGACATGGCCCAGCACACCTTCTGCCACCGCTTCCGGTGCTCCCGGATGTTGTAGCCGCCGGCTGCGATCCTGCCGCCTCCCGCGATGGTCCTGGGCAGGCGGCGCTGGACGAAGTAGACCAGCGCGCCCACTTCCTCCGGGCTGAAGATCTCCCGTCGCGTCACCTGCTCCCCCCTCAATCGCCCGCATGCTGTCCTGGCACGGGGTCCAAGACTCCTCCTCCCCGCCTCCGCTGCGGCCCTCAAGTGCCTGAGCAGCTTGACGGCGCCTGGCTTCACCATGGTCTGGGCAGGTAAGGTAGGAAGTAGAAAATTAAGAAAGAATAGGATAGGGAAGAAGAAAAGAAAAGAGTTTAAAAAAGTAGTTTAAAAGTAAACAAAAATAGCAGAAAAGACAAAAATATACAGCTAGGAAAAGAGAGGGATAGATAAGAAGCAAAATCGTTAGAAAAAAAACTGAAAATAAGCAAAGGATGGCAAAGATAGCAAGAGGATAAACACCATGCCCAGAGACAGGAAATGAATGAAAAACGAGATGGGCGCCCGTTCACGAGCGCGAAAGTAAGTTCGCACGCGATTTTCCTCGTGATCTCGTGCGAACTTGTACTCGCAATGCGCTTACTTCGCGAGATTATACATAGCGGCCGGAAACGGAAATACGTCACGCAAACAAAATGGCCGCGCCCATACTCGACCTTGGGGTAAATTCGCGTGTTGCGCTGCAAGCAGCTCGCGAATACTGCAAAAAAACTCGCGAAATAACACGCCGCAAAAAAAATATAAAGCTCATTCGCACGAATTGGTGGCTTCCGCGGTCGGTTTCGCACGACGCTGAGCCTCGTAAATAGCGTGAAATTACCGAAAAATGATTTTTACAAAAGCAAAACAAATGAGCAGGTGCAAAAGGTCAATCTCATGATTTGTAACGATTCCCTGTTGTGCTTCCTGAGGGGGCCCTCCAGAATTCGGTTGCCTGCTTGCAACTATTGTGTGACCCTGCTCTGACCTTAACTGTATGCCACAAAGGTCCTGATTTACAGCTAAGGGAGCAGACAAGCAGGTGCCAGGCTGGAACTTCAAATTCAGTGACACATTAATTAGCCCCTAATTCATTATTGTCAGTTGGGGCAGGGCAGGTGTTGTTAATAAACTAACCCCAAATTAATTCATGTCAGTTGAAGCAGGGCAGGTGTGCCTGCTTTTCCCCCCCATCTTCTACAGTGATGATGAACCAGAGGGGGGCATTGATGTAACAAAGGGTGGCATGGGTCAAAGAGAGGGTGGCAGTGGTGAAACAGAGGGTGCTGGGAGGCTGTGATGATGAACCAGACGTAGAAACAACATAGTCGCGACCGTTGCGAGCCGACAAGTAGGTTTGCAATTGCGAACTCGTACCAAATCCTCGCGAACTGGCAGAAACACTTGAGAACACAAAAAAAAAATCCGCAAATTCGCGGGAATTCGCGGATTTTGCGGATTGCGAGTTCGCAAATTCGCTAAATTCGCGAACGCCAGATTCGCAAAATTCGCCCATGCTTATTTAGCACCCAACTCCTGGAACAAATTCTTCCAGTTTGTCTCAATCATAAAAACATTATAGTCCTTGGGGACTTTAATGTTCATTTCGATCTACCTGATAACCCTCTAACTAAACGCCTCGCTACAGACATGGAAATTATGCAATTGACGTAGAAAATAGCTCACCCCACACACAGAGCGGGGCACATGTTAGATCTTATATTTACTAACATAACAAATACTAACATTACAAATATAACACCTTTGACATGGACGGATCATTATAGGATAGAATTTACATTAAACCTACCTATAAAAACTAAAAGACTGTTAGTTCAGTCGACTAACTCTACTAAATGTTGGAGTAAGTTCTCTATGGAAAAATTTAAAGAAGAGTTTTTTTATAATCCCAACTCTGAAACTGCATGTGAAGAAGAAATTTGTCAATTGCTTGGCAACATAGAGAAAGCGCTGGATCATTGTTCACGGACCCGCAAAATTGATCGATCTAGACGGAAAATCTCTGAGAAATGGTATGGTCCAGACCTAAAAATTGAAAAAAGAAAATGTACTACACTAGAACACAAATGGAGAGTAAGTAGAACACCCGAAGACAGAGCCACTTATAAACATCAACTGAAAATATACCATACAGCCATACGCAAAGCAAAGAAAGACTACTTTTCCCCAAAAATACTAGAGAATAAAAACTCGTCCAAGGAGCTTTTCAAAATAGTAAAAGAACTTTGTAATCCCCCTAGTCTCACATCTAACTTGACTCCTTCACAAGAAAATTGCTCAAAAATTAGGGACTTTTTCAGTGAAAAAATTGATAAAATATATGCTTCTTTTAGAAATAACAGCCAGGCCTTTGTGGAGTATCAGACTGATTCTACTCTGCAGGCCAGCTGCTCTACTTTTGGCCCTTTTTCTGAAGACGAGGTTAGCAAAGCCATGTCAGAAATCAAATCAGGCTCGCCATGGGATGTCTGTCCACACTATATTTTCTCTCAATTAACACCTATAATTTGCCCAGTAGTTACAAAAGTTCTTAATCTGTCCCTGGAGCAAGCTGTATTCCCAGAAGTTTGGAAAAATTCAGCTGTAATTCCATTACTAAAAAAAGCTGGTGCGGATATATACGATCCAGCCAATTACCGTCCCATTTCACAGCTTCCATACCTAGCTAAGGTTTTAGAAAGATTGGTAACAAAACAGCTGTCAAGTTTCCTGGAAATCAATAGCCTACTAGACATCTCACAAACTGGTTTTAGATCAAATAACAGTACTGAGACAACGCTCTTGGCTGTGATGGACGATATTGGAATGCAGGTTGATAAAGGCAAAACGGTTGCCCTGATACTACTTGATTTATCAGCGGCGTTTGATACCGTTTCTCACAAACTGCTAATACACATGCTAGCCGCAAAAGGAATACAAGGTAAAGCCCTGAATTGGCTTGAGTCTTTTCTATTGAATAGATCCCAGTCCATCTGTTTAGGTAACTTTACCTCTACTCCTCGGAAGATCAAATATGGGGTGCCTCAAGGAGCAACATTGAGCCCAACATTGTTCAATGTATATGTTTCCTCATTGGCGTCAATTGGCAAGAAATGGGGCATTAATATCTGCTCTTACGCTGACGATACTCAGCTGATGGTAACCCTAAATGGTGTAAATGACGCCAAAAATAGACTGCACAACTGCTTGTCAGAGCTATCCAATTGGATGCATGGCCACTATTTGAAACTAAATGCTGACAAGTCAGAAATCCTCCTTTTCGGCGGAGCAAAACAGCTTTGGGATAATTCTTGGTGGCCAAATACCTTAGGCACTCCACCAAATCCAACCTCGTCTGCTAGAAACTTGGGAATCCAGATGGACACTACTCTATCTATGAAACACCATGTCAACACAATTTGTGGCAAAGGATTTGCCATACTAAAAATGTTGAAACGGGTCTTTCCCTGGATTCCACTGGAATGCAGACAGATCCTAGTCCAGTCGCTACTAGTTAGCAGGCTGGACTATGGTAATTCGCTATTTGTTGGTATGTCGGACTATTTATTTTCAAAACTGCAATTGGTCCAGAATGCTGCAGCTAAGGCTGTCTGCAACAAAAGAAAGTATGATTCAGCTACCAACTGCTTGAGAGCCTTACACTGGCTGCCTAGGAGACAAAGAGCCTCTTTCAAAATGTTATGCATTGCCCATAAAACTTTACACAATACTGGCCCTTACATTCTGCGGAATAGAATTAAGCTCTATGCTCCAGCGCGGAACTTACGTTCAAAAGCCTCAGCCAAAGCAGCCACCACACGGATCAAGTTATCCAGGATGGGTGGACGCGCCTTTTCGCACATTGCGGCCAAATGTTGGAATGATCTGCCCATCAACCTCCGACTTACGGACTGTTACCCTATCTTTAAGAAAAAATTCAAAACTGCATTATTCCCTATATCAGAATAAACAGTGGTCTCTGGTAAATTGCCCATGGTTTACTGCTCAATATTGCAGTGCCGTGATATCCTGGTTGGATGAATGTTGCGCTTTATAAATACACATAACAATAACAAGACTGTGTGCACCAGTTACCAACCTATATGCATGTTCTTGTTCTACATGAGAAGTTGGGCTACCTGTAAAATGTTCCCTACTATATAAAGGGTGAAGGCAGTAGGATGTTTAGCACCTTCAGATCTTAGTTATTTTTTAGCAAATAGTGCCTTTTTTGACAACTGTTGCATAGAGTGTACACTGCTCCTAGTAGATACTTTTAATACTCAGTGGTATGTTGCTTATGATAGTTTCACTGTTTGCAAACAGTGTGGTTTAAAGTAAACTATCTCCATAGAGAAAGCACTCTTTACAGTACCCGGCAGTCTACTAATATCAACTTCATTTATCAATGTAGGTTATATGAATTTCAGGTGTTTGATACAGATAAAAGCTGTCCATAGTAGGTCATTTTTTTTGAAACTGACATTCCCTATTTTTAGGAATCTGACTGTCTCTGAACATTTGTATACAGATTGAACACCATACCAAATAAGGGTTTCCTATATATCTGTGGTTGATTGTTAATGTAAACGATGCTAGCTTTAAAGTGTATGGTACATGCTTAATGCTGTACATAATGCTTGCTTTCTGCACCTTGGAGAGCTGTGCTTGTGATGGCAGCAATGATGTCTGATATTTTCCATAGCTATTTTGTACTTAGTGTCAGGCCTCTAATACCATAGTAATTTATAGAGCAATATGCAGCAAAACAAAGCTTGGATGATGTCATCAGTCATGTCATTAACAATGTAACTTGAGATGTCATCAGTGATCTCATAAATGATGCCATAGAACATGTTATGAGTGATGTCACATGTGAGATCATAAGCAGTTCATTGACGGGGGTTGGAAGTTATAGTGAGTGCCGCTAACTATAACTGGGGAATTTCTGTAGTTTTGTTGGTTTAAAACATTAATGTTGTCACTAAGAAATTCCCCTAACTACAATATTACTTTAACCTTTCTTTTTTTCATTGATTTTCTAGGGTTGTTTTTAAAGTAAATTAATTAACTTTTGTGTATATCTACGGTAGAGTAAATGAATAAGATATCCTGTGTGCAGACATGATTTTGAAGGGGAATGACTTTTGCATTGTAATATGTGAGAAATTGGGTCTCTAGTTAGCAAAGGTATACACCCTGTCCAAGTAGGGACCATTGTCCTAGTCACAGTAAGTCAGATATATAACATAAATTGACCTTTACTCATCCTCTGGTAGCTTGGCACAGAGCAGTAAAGCTTAACTTAAGAGGTAATGTGCAAAGTATTTGTGCAACACTTTAATTACTGTAACACAGTGAACACATCACCAAAAGCTCTGCACCAGTTCAGAAAAATAGAGAATATGTTTCTGAGTAAAACAAGACCAAAACAACAGACCTCCAATGAGTAGAACTTGAAATATGAATGTTTAAATAATAAACTGCTATATATTGCTTAAAGAAGTTACTTGAGGTCACGCTAGACCTGGGTAAATACAAACTTTCAGGCCGACCACAGTGGAGGGCAAGCCGGCTATAGGACCCATGCATGGCCTGCTGAAAAAGTACCTTGGATGGAACTAGTGTCGGCATTGAAGACTCAATGCGTCAGTTCTGATTCGCGCGGTTGGACCAAAGAGTCATTGTCGAAGCTCTTATGATGCAGGTCCTGTATCAACTGTATCATCATCGAGCCATGCAGGGATGACCTTGAAGCAGCTATGTGCTGTCGTTGAGCTTTACAAATGGGACTAGTGTTGCTGTCGGCCATGCAGGCATGTCCTTGAAGCAGCGATGTATTGTTATTGAACTTCACAGACGGGAGCCACGCCATCATCGAGCCACATGGGGATGTCTTCGGATCGGCACTGCGTCATCGTTGAAGGATACTGTGTCAGTTCTGATTTGCACAAAGTCACCACTGCAGCAATTGTTGCAGGAAAACAGCTGCAGAACCCTCTTTCAAGGCCCAGAACTGTACTGGCACATTCTGACAGGGCAGGATTCACAGATTGCAGAGTCTGGCAGCAGTTGCAGGGTTGAAAGAAGTCTTTAATGGCAATGAGAGTTCAGAACAGGAGGCAAGCCAGCAAACCCTTGGAGAACTTGGGATCAAGAATGTAGAGATTAGGTCCAGTCTGTCTCACTCCCAGGCAAGAGGCAGCAGGCCAGCACAGCGTAGCAAAGCAGGTAGCAAAGTGGTAGTCCCTCCTATAGTACAGAAATAAGAAGGCTGCAGACCAACACAGCAAAGCAGTTAGCAGAGCGGCATACCCTTCAGCAGCACCGCAGTTCTTCTTCCTGGCAGAATGTCCTTGGTTCCAGAAGTGTTCTAAATATGTTATGTTAGGGATCTGGTATGTATACCCATATGTAACTTTGAAGTGGAGAAGACTTCAAAAAGGTATTTGAAGATCACAAGATCCTTGCCTTTCTGTTCCCTGGTTCCAGACTCACTGTAGGGGGTATGCAGCTCTTTGTTTGAGGTCCAGCACAGCACTATTTAGGTGCAAGTGTCATTTCTTCCCTTCCGATCTACCTCAGGAAGGCCCATTAGCCTGGTGATGGGTTATCAGGCTGCAGATGGCACACCCAAGCTCCATTTGTGTGACTAGCTAGAGGGAATGCACAAAGTCCAGCTGTTACCCATCCCAGATGTGTATTAAAAAACAGGCAGATGCGCAGAATGGTTAAAGTAAAAAAATACCAACTTTCTAAAAGTGGCATTTTCAGACTTACACTTTAAAATCTGACTCCACCATACGTTGTGAGACACTAAACTCCAAATCTCTATCTCTTCCCAATTCAAATTTACACTTAAAGGCTGTTTTAAGGCATACACTGTACCCTGCCCATGGGGCTGGCAAGGGCCTACCTTAGGGTGAGTTATATGTATTAAAAGGGAATGTCTGGGCCTAGCAAGAAGGTTAACTTGCCAAGTCAAAATGTGAGTTTCAAAATGCACATTCAGGCTCTGCAGTGACAGCCAGAGACATGTTTAAAGTGCTACTGAAATCAGTGGCTCAATCAGTACTCCAGCCGACTAGTAGCATTTAAATTCCAGGCCCTGGCCACATAAAGTGCATGTTACAAGGGTCTTATAAGTTAATTAAAAATGCCAAATGTGAATAAGTCAATGTTACCATGTTTTGAGTGAAGAGCATATGCACTTTAGAACTGGTTAGCAGTGGTATATGCCCAGAATCCTAAAGCCAGAAAATATGAAGTCAGCAAACCAGGAGGTTAGAAGGCAAAAGTTCAGGGGAAACAACAGCAAGGATGCCAGGTCTAGCATAATGTAACAGAAAAGTGTGCACAGTTTGCAAAACATTTCAAAAAAATGATGTCTTAGTACAAAACAGAGTAATGTAACAATATTTGTGTTGAGATTGTCCATCGTATTGAGACATCTTCTCAGCAAGTTCATTAATATTCTAATGCCATACTTTGTATCTGTCTTTACATTAAAGTTGTAATTATTCAGAAAAGAGTAATCAGTGTTTGCAATAATGTATAATATTAATTTCACTATGCAAATCTGTTTTTACAGTGTTTCAGTACTCTTATGAGAGGCTCACCATCCACTCGAGGGACACTTGCAAGATTACAGAGTTATACATTTCATTTTAAAGTATTGTATAGAGTTCTTTTTTATGTGTTCAGGTATTGTTTAGTGGTAATCTATAATAAGGGAGTCATTTAGATATGTTTGTTATAATAATTTGAATTTTTTTAGAAAGTGATAAGTCTTGCGAGACGCTCACAGGAGTCGAACACACAATCCCCTGCGTGGACTCCAAGAGGGCTCTACTTCCTCATCGGCTCTCTGGAAGTACTCATGAGATTCTACTTTTGAAATTAAGTTAATACCAGTATTTTCTTTTTATTCGTTCCAAATGAAGGCATTATAGGTGTTGATTAAGTTAGAAAGATTAATTATGAATTGTTTAATTCAATATATACAGCAACATTTTTTGGGTAATCTCCCGTGGCGCAGAAAAGGAAACACACCCCAAGGAAGATAATGATTGGCTGACATGGATGTCTTCATTTGAAAAAGGTACACTACATCCTTTTGGTTTATTTGGCTATTGGAGTTTGCTGTGAGTTAACATTGTACACCCTAATATGTCCTATTTGCTTTGTGTGTCTTATTGTTTTGACATAGAAAAATGTCTTCCCCAGATTCTTTTTTTTAATGACAAATTTATTTGCATTCTTAAGTACATCAAGGCCTGACCGGATCTCTCAGCACTGCATATACATAAATGCAACATGTCTCGATGATACTACTATTGAATAAGAAAACAAACCGAGAACAGACATGACACTACCCTCAAGATCCTGTACATCAATAATGCCTATAGACATATGGATCTTTTTGGGAATGTGGACCCGTCACTATATCTCAGGCCCATATGATTATACCACCTTCTCAATTAAGGCTCAGCTGGTGTGATCCTGGGATTCTGATGAGCAGCCTGGTGCTGTTGTACCAGCTCAGCCAACTCATCCCACCAAAGAGTCTATGGTACAGAAATATTTTGACATGAGGCTAAGTAGCACAAAAGTCTCTGTAAAGTATGTCTTCTGTAAACATTGCAAGAAGGAGTTCAGCCAGGGGAGTAGAAACAAACAGTGCAGTAGGAGTTCTACATCCACAAATGCTTGCTTGGGCAGAGTTAGTGCGTGCTGTGGAGCTGGACAACTCTTCAGGGCTTCCACTTCATTTGAACCTGAAGATTCTGTGCCTGTAGAGTGCTGAAGCAGTCTATAACCCTGCTAACCTTACTAAAGCACTTTTTTTGCTGCTTATGTAAGCAGATCATTTTTTCATTGGAGTCAAGCATGTCTGCATAGGAGACGCTTGTCCAAGATCACAAATGTCCTTGTAGGCAGTAGTTGTTTTTTTAGTAGTTATTTTTTCCAGAATTTTCTTTTTTGTTTTCAAGAAGATGCTGTTTTTTCCCCCAAGGTATATTTTTTTGTTCTACCTTATTATAAAAACGTAAAAAGACAAAACATGTGAAGTTGTTGGAAAATGTTAACCAAAATTTCTCTTTCAGAGCTACCCTATATTTTAATTATCTATGTTGTTTGTAGTAGGTTTCCCTTTGCTCCCTTCCTTAAAACTCTTGTGGAATTCTGTGTGAACCAGGAAAAGTCCATTATAGTCAATGAATCTTCCAAGCCTTTTGTGATAGTTCTCAAGAAGCTTATGAGAGCCAGATAGACAATTACATGCAGCCTGAGGGGGAAGTGCAGCCAGCTTTGCTCTCACTAGCCTCTTGCAACACCATACCAAAATTTTAAAATCACCCAATAGAAAAGGTTATATTGTTTATCAAGTAATTATGCACAATGCAAAGAACAGTTGGTCACAAACTAATCTACTTTTCTGACTGCCAAAAATATACTCATTCTGCTGAACACTCCTCTTGTGACTGATATTTCCATACTGTACCATGGTTTGTCTCTGGATTTTGGGACACACTTTCATCCACTGGGCTAGAGTAAAGAATATGCTATTAATTGAGGTATTGACATAAATCTTAGATTTCCAAACTCGGGCATAACTAGGATTGGCCCTAAAGGTATTAAGTGGTGTTGTACAATTCCTACTATTTCAGTAAGATTGTCCGTTTGGGTAACATAAACATCAAACATCAATACATCAAAACAATGCAGGACTGAGGCTGTGCACACCATCAGCATATTTTGACATAAGTCCTGCCTGGCTCACTGTGCACAATCCGAACCTTTAACCTTTCAAGATACCAGATGGTCTATGCAACTTCCGAACATGGCAACCCTGATTCGGCAACGATATCGTGGAAACATATCTACCCTTTCACGGTTAACTCAGGCATGAGAGACACAAGAAGTACACAAATTGGAATTTCAAACATTTATTCCATCAATTGATTAATAGAATTTAACAGAATAATGTTACCAGCAGTACAGGAATGGTGACAACAATGAACAGTTTAACCGTTGTGCAATTTCGTTGATTGTATGCCTACATATAATTGTACTCCTACTTAGCGCTACCTATCTTCTAAAGCATTGGGTGTGTGAGTTTGCCAGAATACCTTAGAGACATGTAGCTCTCCACTAACCTGAGGGTATGTGTTATCTGGGAGCCCATCTTGGTGTAGAACAGGCATATGTCCGACTCTCAGGATGGTGACAGTATTCAGCTGGGCTAGAATTCTGGCATGGGGTGACCTCGACAATCCCATCGAAATGCTCCTCTTTCTAAAAAAAGCCTGAGTACAGTGTTTGTAATAAACTTCACCCATTCTTTCTATTCTAGAGTTCTGGTTTGGCTGTCTTTGTTTATTCACCGACCCAGAGCTGCCGCTGAATGGACAACAACAAACAACTATATTTTGCGCAGTGAACTATGACCTTGTACAGAATGTTTCAGGGCCTCATAATATACCTTTGAAGAAGTGCAGGTGTAAGCAAACCAATCTCAGAGGGCATTTTTCCATACAGGCACGCAAGCAGATGTGTATTAAAAGTCATTGTTTAAAAAAGATGTCAACTTTAAATGTAAACATTAAAAATTGAGGTGTTCAGTGCCCAGAGCCTATGCAACCTCAGTACAGTGGCATCAATTGTTACCAATGATTGAGATCATTTTGGATTGTGAGCACCCAGACCTAATGATAGTGGACTGTGGTGGCAATGACCTAGGCACAATCACAAGTGTTACGAATGAAAATCCAAATGAAGGAGACCTATTTGCCATTGATGTATCTCTTTCTTTACCCTGCCTTTGTAAAATCTACTATGTCAATGGCAAAAATGGCCCTGATCAAAAGGGTTTTATCCTAAGATTGAGAAATCCCGGAAGCATGTCAATAAAACAGATTCTGCATTTCTTTGTTACCTTTGCATGGGCTCTATGTATCAAAACTAAATCCAGTATGATATGCCAGGTGTGATGGAGTGCACATCACTGCAGAAGGGAGCAGGATCTTCCTTAATAACCTCAAGAAATGCATCTAGTTCTATGTTTAACTTAACATTACACACTATAAACAGAAAGGTTCCAGTCAGAGCAACCCTATTCCAACATTATGTGAAATCTCTTTTTTCAGGGATACCAAAACCAGAAAGAGTCTTTCAAGAGTTTTGGAAGTCTTGCAAGAGTCTTACAAAAGCAGGAGCACCCAAATGCCTGCCCTCACTTGCACTTCTCCAGCTCTCACGAGAGTCTCAGAAGTAACCCTGGGAAAGTTTGTGTAGCCATGAGTAGCTGTTGCTTAGGATGTGGGTGGGACCACTTCACTGCTGGGGACAGGGCTACTTTGTGTATCAGAGAAAATGTATCCCTCTTGTTCACCTTCTAATGCAATCATTGCTTCTTCTACTTCTTCATCCACACCAACAGCAATGGGTGGAGTTTTACTTAGGCCCTTAAGGTGTTCCTCCCACTGGATTAAGTGGTGTTTTTTTAGATGGGTTGTTTGGCCTCCATTACCATAGTTTGTACCAAGCTTTCCCTGATTAACACTATGTGGACACATTGACATATAGCAACGTTCTCCTTATTACTGCTAACCGACAAGAAGTTCCAAACTGGGTAGGTGAACTTTCTTGCACTGCTGGAGGTGCCACTTGCAATGCAGGATGAACTAGAGGGTGTGCTTTTTAATTGACTATGTGCAGCACCACTACTACCTACTGAGGTGGTGGCTGTGCTGGAGGTAGGACCCTGCCGGGCCTTTGCAAATGCAAATATGGAAGCTGGAGGGGTTGTTGGTGTTACCTGTCTTGGTGGTTTCCGTGTCACATCCCTCACAGCAATTTAGGATAGGGTAATAATGTCGGTCTCCTTCTCTACTGGGCCAGGAGAGATGTTCATAATGACTGGCTCATCATCATCCTCCTCTTCTACATCTATCTCCATAACTCTAAGACTTCTGGAACCTTCCTTTTCCCTAGCCTTGTCTTGTGGCGTGCCTCACTCTCAAACTGAGCTGGTGGCTTCCAAGTGGCATCTAGATCATCAGAAGGGGGGTTTGAAGAAGAAGTTGATGGAGTTACCCTCCTTTTCCTTGCTGGGATCTGGAACACAATGGATCTTCTGAAAGAGCGGCGTGCTCTTCTTCGTCTGCGGGAAGCTAGATTTCCTGAACTGCCCCTACTTCGGGAGGAACAACTGGGCTGTTGTTGCGGCATTTGTTGCGGCAGTTGTTGCGACTGTTGTTGCGGATGTTGTTGGGGCTATTATTGCGGCTGTTGTTGTGGCTGTTGTTGTGGCTGTTGTTCTGGCTGTTGTTCCGGCTGTTGTTGCCCACTTATCTACTGAGTTTCCACCTGCGTTGATTGGGTACTACCTTGTGATAATGACATTTCAACATCACTGCTCGTTGGCATTTGCGAAACAAGACTCGCTACCTCTGCGACACTCATGGTCTTGGGCATAAGTTGGCAGGGTGGGCCTCCTGATGCGGAGGTGCTGCTCCCAGCTCGGTCCCTGGACACCGCTGATGCAGGCGTATTTTTTTGTTTCCCAAAAAACATATTGGCCGGCATAACAGTCTTGGTAAGTGGTAGTGCCACTTCCTTCTTCTGTTTCTTCTTCTCACTGGCAACTTTCTTGGTACTGGAGGACCTGTTACCTTTCTTCCGGGCCATCTTCTTCCTTCCGATGTCAGCAGGATGCAGGTGAACAAGTTGCAGAGATGTCTGTTGTCACACGTGGATGTGACGTGGTGTGCAGCAGGACTTCTGTCTGGCAGTACAACGGGTGATGATGACACCTCCTCCTCTTTCTTTTTGTGCACCTAAAAGAAAAGAAGCCAGGAGAAAAACATCAGTGAAATGTTGCATTTGTTGTCGTGGTTCAATTACTAGTAGTACAAACAAACAATTATAATATATAACTCAATGTGTGGTGGTCATACTTGTTAGTGTTATATTATTACATTTCATTAACTCAGTTTAAGTCATAAAAACAAACATAACAGTTTAGCCATTTGTGAGACTTTGACAACAAGGGCTTTCATTGTAAACTGTGTACACTCAGGAAGGATCGGAAAGAAGAAGAACAAAAACAAAAATACAAATGTAATCGAAGTGGATCCTGTTTGTCATTAATTTGCTCATCACGTCATTCAGGGAGCTGCATCTGGCAAAGGGAATGGAAGCAGTAAGCCAAGAGGAACATAGGAAAGACATGCAGGCATGTATGGCAGAAGCCATCAGCCACATGGTCACTCACAGTCACAACAAGCAGGAGGCCTGGAAAACAATGAACTCAAGCAGGCCTATATGGGGAGACAAAGGAGGCATGCTAAACAACACAGCTTTAATGCAAAAATACAAAAAAGAAAATCCACAGGGCTAAAAAAGTTTGGAAAGTTACACAACAACCACACCACACACACACATCCAACAAAGGCATTTATTTAACACACACCAAAAAAGTGAAATACCCCAAAAAATACACATTCTGCAATCCAATCCAATGCCATCCATGCCCTAAATGATGTTTAAGTTCAACAGACACCAGAGAAACAGTTGTTTCATTTCATGCACCCATAAGTAGCTCTAGGCCAACTGGATGAAAGGCATATTGGCAGACTAGGCCACAAGCTTGTAGGCCTATGGCAAAAGCACACTGGCTGGCTCTACAGAATGGCTGCCAGCCACATGACCAGGCCACTCACAGCAACAAGAAATTGAAGACAGACAATGAATGCCTATGGAAAAAGCACACTGCCTGGCTTCAAAATGGTCACCAGCCACATGGCCAGGCCCACAATAACAAGAAAGGGAAGACAGACAATAATAATATGAAATTTATAATGCGCTCAGCTTACCCAGGGGCGTCCCGGCGCCTATGGCTAAAGCACACTGCCTGGCTTCAAAATGGTCACCAGCCACATGGCCAGCCCCACAACAACAAGAAGCCTAGGCCAAAAGGAACAAAGGAAACACATGCAGGCCTAAATGGCAAAAGCAGCAAACTTCTAAACTACAACCACAAAATGGCCACCAGCCACCTGGTAACTCACAGTTACAACAAGCAGGAGGCCTGGAAAAGAATGAAATGGAACAGGCCTATAATGGCGAGGCAAAAGAGGCATGCCAAACAACACAGCTTTAATGCAATAAAATTACAGGTGAGTGGAATTTGCGTTGTCGCGTTACGCAAAATTCTGTGAAACAGGAAAAAATCTCTGCGAGCATGCGGAAATTCCGTAAACACACAAAATTGCTTCTCCCGCCCGTTTGCGATGTGTTTTTGCGTGCTCACCAGGAAATATCTCACTAACTTGCCCATGCGGTCCCTAATGGGCACGGCCATCTTGTTTTTCACTTGTCCCACCTGTTCGCGATGCTTATTTCCTGTTCCGGGTCATGTATTGCGTGCTCCCGCCCATTCACGATAAGTATTTCCTGTTCGGGAATGCGTATTATGTGTTTGCAATTCTTTTTGCCTGGTAGGGGGGGGAATCTTGCGTGAACTTGCCCATGCTGTCGCAATGGGCACGGCCATCTTATTTTTCACACTATTGCTATGGGTCTGGGCCTGCTTTTCTATTCTCCCTCTATCTTTGCAATCCTTTATTTCGGTACACTTTTTACAAAATCTTTTTTATTTATTATCTACCTCTCAATTTTCCTGATTCTATATTTTGAGTCTTTTTCTGCTTTTTGTGACTTTTTCTACTACTTTTTCACTCTTTTTCTATAACTTGCTTTTTTCATTTCTTTTACTTACTTTTCTAATTCCTCCCTTTTCTTTTCCACCCCCCCTCGGCGAGTCCCAGAACCGGGACCAAGGGCAAGGGAAAGGCTAAGGGCAAGGCTTATCACAGCCGCGACCGCCTTCCCTGCGGAAAGAGGCACCCACTTGGAGTGAAGCCACGGGTCTTATTCAGTGAGGTGGAGGAGGCCGCACTTGTTTTTTTGGTCCAGTGCCACCTCCCCTTAACCCTGGCAGCAGGCGGCAGCCCTGGGTCTGGGTACGGGCTCAGGGAGCGTCGCCAGCGGTGGGGAAAGGTGCGCCGGGCAGTGTTTCGCTGTTCTGGTGTCTGGCGCACCAATAACCAGCTGTCACACTGGTGGTCCGATATCCTGGACCGGGAGTAGGACCTGCTGGGCCTACTAGGACTGGAGGTCCCAGGGCTTGGTGAGTAGCTATTTAATATTACTACTTTGTGTTTTTTTGCTCTGTGTTATATATTGCTAATATATTTATTTTCCGAACAGCAAGAATGCTGCTGCTTATTGCAGGTAAATTATGTTTAAAAATCTTCTATGACTGTTATGACACAGGTGCTCGGCGCTACTAATCTGACTTGTTTGCAACTTTGCGCTCGCTTGGCCTGATTATGTAAGAGTTTACTTTAGAGAACTTAAATTAGGTAATACTAGAGAGGCTCTAGTCCTTCTTTTGTCCTCCTGCCACTAAGAAGAGATAGTGGTGGATTGATAGGTTTAGTTACTTATTATTACTAGTTGGTCATTTTTAAGTGGTCTGCGTGACACCTCCTCTGTCACGTCACATGCTGCTGAGTGCTGCTTATCCCAGTCCTTAGTAGAACCTTTTGTAGTTTGTTTAGTTAGTGGTAATAGGCTTATCACTAGCAGAACTTCAGCAGCAACCAACCAAACAATTTGGTGTATGCAAAAATCTATGCATGTGTCCTCCATCTATGCATTTTTGAGGACTAAAATAAATGGAAATGCAAAACTAGTAAACAACTGGCCCGTCTGGAATAGGTGGACTAGGTCAGGTGGTACTTAGGTTTAGTTAGTATTCTGGAATCGGAATGGAATACTGGATTAGTGTTCATAAATAATAACAAGACGGTTCATGAATCTCGCAATACTACTAGTCGATCAGATTAGATAGGTCATTTTATTGCAATTGTTGTTTCCAAAAATGTTTTTTGAGCGTTTTTACAAATATTTTATTTGTTTCACACCAATCATTAATGTTTTTCTGTTTCTTTATTAAATCTTACATGATCAGCACCCAGGGGCAAGAAGACGGGGGCCAGGAGCGCTCCTCTTCCGAGGGCTCTGTTGCTGGCCCCAGTAAGTCCTTTAGTGGTTAATATTAATAATTATATTTCCCTAACTTTTACTGCACCTTATTTTTTCCGAACTATTATTTAGGTTTCCTGATTCTATTTTTTACAAAATCTTCTTCGACCTAGATTATCTATTTCTAAATTCTTGTTATCCCTGCCTCTAACTGCCTCTGCTATGACTCTGTACTACTACTATTAGTCTGTGTGTAGCTAAGCTTGCTCAGTTCGCCACTCTTTATTTAAAAAGGTTTTAAAAAACACTCAGATTCACCAATAGCTCTAGCCACTGAGTCCAGTCCTTTGGGTTGTCCTCTTCTAGTCTTCTTAACCTTGAGGCTTTTGTGACAATGCCCACCAACAAAATGCCCAACCAGATTTTACTATTTTTGATAGGATAGGACATACTACTACTGTTGAAGGGATTCAGCCCATACAGAACTTTGCATGAGAAAATAGGACGTTGGTGATGGGAGGTTGGACCATCCTCATACCTCAGAACCTAACACAATCCCCTGACCGACTAGCTCTAGTGTCTCATTAGCTCTCCGAACCCCCAAGATACCCAATGATTAGACAACACAGAACATAACACTCTCAACCTCTCAGTCGCGGAAGCAATGCACACCCCTTCGCTCACTTACTTGTGTAAGTCCACACCAAATACCAAAGAGTCTATGTAAGTTCAAAAGGTTTATTTTCAACTACAAGCTCTGTGCATTGTTCTATAATTCAGTATACGAGCCAACGCCAACAGCAAAATGCATAAGATTAAAACAATAAACATTGTTACAACTACAAGTCCATAAAAGACAAAAGGGGAAATCATGCTAACTGAACAGTGCTGGGAGAACCACCCTCCCCTTAGTTGGAATACAGTTTATATACAATTATAAATGAAGATCTCTGAGCAAATTCTTGGGGACCCCTCATCATGGAAGAACCTAGAAGTACTGGTTACATCATAAGCTCTGCAAAGCTCTGGTTCGTAGAAGGAACTCCTCCATCTGTTATGAGAAAAATGAAGAGTTTTAGTATAATGCAAGCATTTCTCAGTTGTGCCAAAAAAGTGTAGCACGGACTAACACCAGAACTCCATAACAAAGTGGCTTATTTTTCAACTGTGTACGCAGCACTCAGACAGTAGCAGTAAGAGCTCATGTGGGCTAAAAGGAGTCTTACACAACAAGCTGTGAGGTAATGTGTGCAAAAATAAAAGACACAAGCTAAAACGGTTGCAGGGCTCAGGTTAACTTAGCAAAAAGTAAATTGACCATAGGGAGCATATATCACTACTAGTGCCTACTCTACTCTACTACCCGATTTGTACTAGTGATGAATATTGTATATGTATGCATTAACTTTTTTTCAATCTTGCTACTGAAAAAGAATACATAGGGGTAGGTGTATATGGCATCCAAAAATGTATAATGTTTTTTCTAGGCGTACTACCGACCAACAGTGCCGGGGCCAGTGGTGATGGCGACGCGGCCACTGAGGGAGCCGGAGGAGATGCAGCAGTTGCAGGAGGAGCTGCAGGGGGTGAGCCAGCAGCAGTGGTGAGCGGTGGTAAGTTATATTCCTTACTTATTGACATTGTTGTTGTGAACGGTTGATGAAGACACCCTTTACTTAGCATTAGCAATAGCATTAGCGGCCGGAGTGTTGAGCAGCCAGTGGTCTCTTCTATCTGACTTCAAATCAGCTGTGAAAGTTTTATGGAGAAGACTAAAATTCTGATCATATGACCTTGATGGATGGTTCAGCGAAAAGGGAAAGAAGGGTGGAAGGGGGAAGGCCGGGTGAGATGTAATATTTATGACTGACAGGGAAGGATGCGTGGGATGCATGCGTAGGTGGCTGATAGGAATCAGATGCATGGGTAGTTGAATGCCTGAAACTCCCACAAATGTTAGATGCTGAGGAAGTAGGAAGATAGATACATGTCACAAATGTTATGTACTGTGTTTGCTAGTGCTTCTGTGCCACTATGTGTAGAATTAATTTGTCTTACTCTTTTGCAAAGAGTATATTGTTACAATAGTCTTGTTTTTTTCTTCTTCATCTAGCTACTCCTTCCAAAGGGAAACCAGACAGGAAGGAATTGGCAGCCATGGCCCGGCGCCAGAAGCTGGAGGCCATACAAACTGAATACCGACGGGTGGTGGTTCTGGCATAGGAGGAGGAGGTGGCAGCAGCTGCAGCCTCCTCCAGTGCCCCGGGCCCCAGCTAGCCCCCTCCAGTGTAACGGTGCTGCCGTCTGGCTGCCACCCGCCGCCGCACTTCCTAATCCAGCACTGCTGCCCCCCGTGGATGCATTTCTCGGGTATCGAAGCGCCGCTTGGCCTGCCTTGAGGAGCACCTTAATGTCCTGGAGAAGCGGGCCCACCGATGAGGAGACCTTGTTGGAGTGCCCCTTTTTATTGGTTCTTTTGGTGGGTGGGAATTGGGAATTGGGATTTATGGACATGGACAATTGGTTGGACTTTTTCATTTTGGACATTGGTTGGGGTTAGGGAGAGGGGTGGGTCAGGTGTTGTGGGATTTTTTACATAGTTTATTTTGGTTAGGGGATTCAATTATATTTATACTTTACATACAATGTTGTTAATGTTTTCTGGGGGGGTTACTGTTTCCTTGCTGCTGCAGGGCCACAGCCAGTGTTTGATTTAAATAATTGGCTGATTTTGTAAGACACAAACAGATAGATGCTGTACCCCTCACTGAATGACTTGTACTACTAGAACAGTCAGTCTCTCCTCCTAGTCAATGCATTCTGCAACTGGACTCAAGGGGTGTATGAATTAATGAATTAATTAATTTCCATTGTTAATTATGCCTCCCCCAAACTTCTTCTCTTACCTGGGCTTGATGTTTAACTTAATTTCTTATCAGGGGACAGATTCAGTTAAGAACCCTAGAGGCTGGAATCTGTCAACTTACAATTAAGAAAAAGAGTACCTCTGGGACCATCAATTAGCACTTTTCTTTAGTACGCGGGTCTAATAATTTTTTCCCACGCAAGTTTCAATAAATGATAACTATGATTTTAAATATTTTCACATAAAGGTAGTTAGATAACAACACTTTTTCACATCTTTGCACCAATAACCAGCACAACAAAACTGATTACTTTCAAATGTTCTTTTTTTCCTTTTCAAAAAGAATTTTCTTCAATTACTGAAGATAACATTTTGATTCTATTCCTGAATATTTTACATACATTTTTCTTGTAAAAACGTTACATATAACCATTTTTCTGTAAACAATGAACAATATCAGAAAACCAGTACAATATACATATCTATTTTCCTACAAAATCATTCAAAGGAGTATATCTTAGTTTATAGTAATCCTACTGTTTTCATATTTATATCGGGATACTAAGAACTCCTATTATCCTCAGCACTCTTTTCACTGAGTGGTCCTTGAGAAAAAACTTCGCTCAGGGTACCCTTCGAGCATCGTTCACAGTTTCGATCACCCTATTTTTGCTAAACTTGATGGGTCTTTTTCAAAAACTCAAATGTTCTAGTGGCACTCTGAGTCAATGAAAAAAGGAGGTGAATTGTGTTGGTGCCAATGCGTTTCGACCTTCGTGTTGGGGACCAGGAGGATTTCTAGGAAGGTCTTCCTCAGGGCTGGGACTGTGAGTGTAGGATTGTAGTGACCTAATGTATAGGAAAAGTCAGGGGCTTTGTTCCATCATCCCTTCCTTGCGGACACTGAAGTTTTTATCCTCCTTTTGAACAAGAACACACAAAAAGAAGATAAAAACTTCAGTGTCTACAATCCTACACTCACAGAATTACCTATCATTTAAACAATTAATAATAATTAATTAATACCAACTTAATTATATTTAATTAATTTCCCACCCTTTACCCCTACAAATACAACTGAAAATTAATTTATAACACAAACAATATCTTAAATACATATTCTACATAATCTATTAACAATTAAATAAATGTATGTATTAAATACTATAATTAATTTCCTGCACAACCTTTGCCCTTAAAAAAGCAAAACACTATACAAAAAATGATTTAGTACACCACTTACATAATTATCAAAGCAAATATAATAATACATGATATTAATTAATTATAATTAATTTACTTCCCACCCTATACCCCTACAAAATCCACAACCTGCACTAAAACATGATTTAAATAAAAATTGTATTAATATTATAAAATTATATTAATTATATTTAAAAAAATCAATATTATTAGCAACAATATTTTTAACATCGATATTAACAACATAGATATTTTTGTAATGGATATTAACACTTTCCATATTTCTAACATCGATATTATGTGCATTAAAATCGATATTCTTTTCAACGATATTCTTGCTGCTGATATTTTTATCTAAATACAATCCATACAATCACATTGAAACTATTCAAGCTTTGCTCTGTATTCTCCTGTAAAGCTTTCACTATGGCAGAGCTGCTGGCATCAAATTTGTTGTTGTAAAAATTGAGCAGTAGCAAATGTTCCATTTCACATTTTATAAATAGCATCTGAAGGTGGGGAGAGGCCAGGTTTGCCCACAAAACCCTGTCCGGGAAGGTAAGGGCCATCAGTGTAACTATATCCTCCTTTAGCTATGCCCATGGAGCCTACTATCGCAGAATTGAAATAGGTCACATCAATAAAATCAGGTTGTCTGAACCACAATTTTTGCATACAAATAACTGCATAAGATTTGATAGATTGTAGCCTGCCCTAGTTCGCCAGTTTTGTACCCAGCCAATCCACATTCCATAATGGAAATCTTATAACTTTGTCACCATCAAGGGTCATAATGGTTGGGTGTTATGCCAATAAGGTGGGTTTATTGGGCACCATTGCAACTGAAGTGGGAATATTGCATACTGCATTTTTGTGTGTAGGTTTATTGGGATCGGTTGGCTGACTTGGGGGTTGGTGATGCTTAGTGATGTCCAGAGAGGATTGCTAGGTGGCCTGTAAAAAAGCCTAATGGAAGAACATTGATGGCTGAGCCACTATGTGTAGACAAGTTAAATTGCTATTGCAAAAAACTAAGGACCTTTTGCTACATATCAGGCAACTAGGCAGGGAACAACGACTCAAAATTATAAAAAGAATCTCCATCCGACTTTACTTAATCAGTGGACCACCATCATCAGTTTGACAAGAAAGCGATAGAGGCTCAGTACATTTAGGGGCCTATTATGATAGCGGTCAGATAGCCTCGGACCTTCGTCGCAGGCTTTCCGACCGCCATCAACGGTTTCCATTCTGACCGGATTATTATGAGGAAGCCCGTCGGGATTGAAACTGACCCGTCATTTCCGCTGGCTTCCAACGGGCTCAAGGAGCTCGTTGGCAAGTCAGGACTGCCTCGTAATCCCAAAGGGCGAGCATTTCTGCCCTTGGGATTATGATGCAAGGTTTCCAGCATTGTTTCCATGCCGGCCTGTCTGACATGGAAACCATGTCAGAAAGTGTGCTTGGGGACCCCAGCAGAGTTGCCTTGTGTGTGCGGCCCCCGGTTGGGGGCAGAGGGGCACCTATGGTGACCCCTTGTTGATGTGTAACATGGAAAGGTAGGAAGGGTCTAAGGGGAATTATATTTAGAGACCATAAAGACCAGTCTGCACCCCCAACTAACGTATAACCAAACAACAAAAGACTGGTGATGGTCTATGTTAGAAAACGATGACCGAGCAAGAGGAGAAGCAAGAGTCTTGGTGTCAGAGGAACTATGTGTGTGAATGACAGGAAATGAATCCCATCTGCCCACCCATATAGCGGAGTCTCGTCATATGGGATTATGAAGGGTCAAGGTCTGGATGAAGAGACACACCTGATGATATTGTGTATTTCTCCAAGACGCCCAGTGATGGATCCGACCCAAAGTTTCATGTATGGGTGTGATGGTGTGAGTAAATCAAATTGCAGTGAAAAAAGTGTAAACAATAAATCAAATGTGCTGCTTAAAATTGGCTACCATGATATAAGAGAAACTTTAATGGGGATAGATCATGGTGTCAAGATTAAAAAGAAAAAGTGTAAGACAGTCTGAAATAATGACTGCTTGAATAGGATGGTATACTGGTCGACATGTTTCTGCCATGCAGGGGCGTCTCCCCTACCAGGCTTTCATCAGGACCTTAGAAATACAGTACTGCAGTATCGTAATAGAAATAATAAATTGTCCTCGGCTTAGGACAAAGCCAGAGGTACCGACAGACAGAGCGTTGCCTCTATATCATGAGCAGTGGCCAGGAGAGGTGAGGCTTACTCCCATAAATATTTGGGAAAGAATCCTTTAGAAATTCTGGATATACCGACACAGAAAGTATCTTGCTGACGGCACAATATCCGGTATTATTCGGTAACAAACTCTTCCTGATCCTGATCCGTCTGGGCTTACCGATGATGGAGGTCAGAAAGCCTCCGACGGAAAGTTGGAGGCTTTCTGACCTCTTTCGTAATCGACCCCTTAAAGTGAAAAAAAGAAGAGGATTATAGGGATAATATTACATCCTTACAACTGTACTGAGCAGACAGTGCGAAGAGTCCATCCATTCCCATCATTACTTTGAAAGACAGTTTCTTATGCTCAGGTATCATGATCAGGGACCATGGAAGAATATTGTAATTTGCTCACAGGAAACACCAATTTCAATTCTGAATGCTCCAATGCACCATACCAAAAACACAAGGGGGAGGTAGAGCAAATAGGGATTGGATTCCTGCTCCACCCGAGTACTTTAATAAACAAAGAGAATCCAACACAGAAGTGGGGTGAAGTGTTCAACAGATGTTGAAGCACTCAGTGTTTTGTAAAATACCCCTCACACACCAAAAGGCCCCTTGGTGTCATGCTTCATCATCGGGGTCTTCGCACCCCTCTAACGGGATGCGGCGTGCTGCGACCAACGACTACGCGGGTGCACTTATAGTAAATGACTATGTGTGGTGTATGTGTGTGGGGTGTATTTACAAGTGAGTGGTGGGATGTGGTGAAGATTTAAAAAGTACCTGGCACATGAGTATAAAGGAAAACATTTTATTCTGAACTCTGGCTGGTACTATTAAAAGGGGTGCAGTGTGAGGTCGGATCTGTTATATTAAAGAACAGGACCTCTGGTGTGCGTCAACATGTTTCGGAGGCAAGCTCCTTCTTCAGGATGGGGGCACAACTTCCCCACCTTACTCACGTATTTCTAAATAAATATCACAATGTATTTACAAAAAAGGTGAAGTATTAGGCTAAGTGTGCCTACAGCGGTCTGCTACAAGCACAATGTCTTATGAAGCTTGCTTGCTTGCTTCATGAGCAATAGGAACGTCAGGGGTGTTGCTTGTTTGCAATAGGATCGGGACACAGTAATCACCGTCTTACCCCCACACGCTGCTCCGCTGGTTTGACAAGTGACCTAAGGGCCGTCCTATGAAGAGCCTGGGAGACTCTGGAAGCAAAGCTCCTGCCAAACGTCAGTCACGGAGCTAGCCATGATGGCAACCCTCTTCCCCACTGCATTGACTGTTTGGACTGTCCTTCCCCACACTGCCTTGTAAATGGCACCTGTCTGTTGGACTGGGTCTACTCTTTCATCTCATTTACCATGACTGTCAACTCACTGCTCCATCACCACCTCTATGTAAAATTGCACCCCCCCTCACAAGTCAACTTTGTAAATAAAATACCTTACACACTTTGTCTTTAGTGCAGAATGTACAGTCTTCAAAATGTCCATAATGTATCAGAAGTATGTACTGTATGTAGGCAAGGATAGGTTTGAGGCATCTGGGGAGACACAATAGAACAACAAACACTGGTGTGAGTGTGGCATCACAGACATTACACAACAACCATCTACATAAGCCAACATGCGGACACCACAATGGGCAACAAGTGTCAACATTCATGTCCCGTATACGTTCACAGATGACATGTTCCAGTCACATATTCACTTACAGGTGACTTTACAACTGGCTGTTTTTAACATTCGCACATAGCCCTTCACGACAACAGCAATATTAGCAGGCAATGTATATGTTGTACATCGTCACCCACTTTCAAGTGAATTAGCCGGTGATGTGCTCTTGACGCGTGTCACCACCTTCCTCCTCTCCACTGTCTTCATCATTGGACTCAGGTTGTTGTGCAGTCGGGGGCCTTGGGTCCTTATCATCATCCAGGAGCAGGGGAATGTCCTTGTGAATGGCCAGGTTGTGGAGCATGCAGCATGCCACTACGATCTGACACACCTTCCCAGGTGAGTATGCCAGTGCACCTCCGGTTTTGTCCAGGCAGCGGAAACGTGACTTGAGCAGACCAAAAGTCCGCTCCACCACACGACGTGTCTTCCCATGGACCTCATTGTATCGGACATCAGCCGGGGTCCTGGTTTTCCGCACTGGGCTCAGCAGCCATGGATGGCTGGGATATGCAGAGTCACCTAGGTATGACAAATAGATATTGCAATGTTGCACAGGCAGAGGGCAGCAGGTCACACACCCAGCACGCCATATGACTAGGCATACTCACCCACAATCCATGCACGCTCGGGAAGCAGATTAGCCATCATCCGGGGCACAATGCTATTCCGCAGGATGTAGGAGTCATGGGCAGAGCCAGGGAATCTGGCACACACATAGGGATGGTCATATCTGCCAGGCACACCACCTGCACATTGATGGAGCGGTAATGTTTGCGATTACGAAATATGTGCTCACTTGCCTGTGGTGGCACAAGACCAACATGTGTGCAATCTATGGCACCAACAACATGAGGGATGTGAACAAGGGGATAGAAGTCTTCCTTCACAGCTGGCAATGCAGCATCCCTGGGGAAATGGATATATCCGTCCTTGTATATCATCATGGCAGACAGAACATCACGCAGCACCATGCTGAACATCGGTTGAGACATCCGCCCAGCGCGGGCCACTGTCTCCTGGAACGATCCAGAGGCAAAAATATGGAGGGCTGTCATCACTTTATAAGTTGGGGTGAAACCTGTTAGATATGTCCGGCGAGCCTGCAGGTGGGGCTCCAACATATCACAAAGGGTCTTCAGGGTGGCTCTATCTAGACGGAATTTGCGAATAATCGTCACATCCTCTATGTCTTCCAGCAGTGTCAAGTGACAAATCAGATTTGGCCTCCTCCTAGTTGAGATGAAAGTGGACACATGTCAATGAAATCCATCAAGGGATGGCCACAGCATATCCTGTGCTGGATGACACAGATAAAACAAAGATTGACTTGATAATTGAGTGACACACCAGGTTACATGGGTGGACGTTTGAGCCACACAGAGGGCACACCTCTCTGCTTACAATGCACAAGTGCCTCAAACACCACATAGGTCAATGTGAATGCACACAGTTATATGGCCACATTTCACATGTGCACATCTGGGAGCGTGGCGTCCAACCAATGTGTAACAAATCAACACCACTGTCAACTTATCTGCTGTACCTGTCACACCTCAATGCATCATTCAAACTTGGCACACATCCACAACACAATGACCATAGTTGGCAGTGAACTGACAATTGCGTGTATGAGCAGACAGAAAAGCACAAGTAAGCAACTACATCATACAGTGAGACAAGCCTTGCCAAGTTCATCACTGCCACTGAAAACATTGATATGCGTACACATTGTAGAGTAAACTACAACAGTGTCCTGCCTCATCAACCATATAATTTATTTGTGACATGTTAGGGGCTACAGACCTATGTACGTCACACATACACAACCATGGCATGTGTAGGCACCAGTGGAGTAAATGGAACATTGGCATTGTGTGCACGATGATGTAAATGTAAATGTAAATGTACATGTATTTATATAGCGCAAATCACTGACCGAGGTCGGTATCTAAGCGCTTGCTTAGGGAACCCGTCCTGGTATTCCCCCGTGAGATAACGCCGGCAGGGTATCCACAAGGTGAAAGCCAGGCATCCCGCCGCGAGGGGCCGTTGTGGAGATTAAGCAAGCTATTGCCCAGAGTCGCAGAGTGTGAACCTGTGAGTCGAGAAGGCACCGGAGCGAGAATTATCGAGTCTGTGGAATTGTTTTAGCCCAAGACCCGCCGAGGCGGGGAATTGAACCCTGGTCCATGGCCGATCTCAGCTTCCGGGTCTGCCGCCTCTAACCCCTGAGCCACACTTCACCATGTGGCCACAGTGCACTGTTGAAGCGTGCCCGATGGACATTGCCATTGTATGTGCCCCAAATCGCTGTAGCTACCGCCTGGCCCCGGCGGTGTGTCACCGGCACCCCCCTGACTCAGGTGCGGTAGTCATTGGCATGGAGACATGCCCAAATGGCGGTTGGCATGCTCAGCCACCCAAATCGTGGTGCCTCAAGTCATTGTATGTTCCTCAAATTGGGGTAGCTACCGCCTGGCCACTATGCAGAGTCCCCAAGACAGCTTCGATTTCATTGCATCGCCGTAATCTACACTGGCTGAATATTGAAAATCGAGTGAAATTTAAAACACTTACCTACATGCACAAAATCAAATCAGGAATGGCCCCTAACTACCTTTGTGTTTTGGCCAAACCCTACGTCCCGTCTAGAAATACAAGATCGGCTTCTCAAGGAAGATTTGCCGTCCCGAAAGTCAAACTGGCCAGGATGGGGGCGGGGGGGGGAAATCCTTCGCGTTTTTAGGGCCGTCTTTTTGGAATGCACTCCCTGTCACGCTCCGAAATTAAACAAACTACACCACTTTCTGCAAGTCACTTAAAACCTGGCTTTTTGATAAATAAGATGCCTGGGTCTTTCTCTGTTTTGGCTTTCTGTCTGCTCCGGGAAACCCTTTTTGGGTAGCTGCTGCGCAATGTAAATAAAAAAAACGAACTAACTGGCCCCGATGGTGTGTCACCGGCACCCCACCGACAAAGGAACGGTAGTCATTGGCCTGTAGACATGCCCAAATGGAGGTTGGCATGCTCCCCCACCCAAATCGTGGTGCCTCATGTCATTGTATGTGCCCCAAATCGTGGTAGCTACCGCCTGGATCCGGCGGCTTGTCACAGGCACCCCCCCTGACACAGGTGCGGTAGTCATTGGCATGGAGACATGCCTAAATGGTGGTTGGCATGCTCCGCCACCCAAAACGTGGTGCCTCATGTCAATGTATGTGCCCCAAATCGTGGTAGCTACTGCCTGGCCCCGGCGGTGCATCACCGCCATGGAGCACGCCCTAGAGCCAATGGGAACAATGATTGCGGTGGCATGATGCAATTTTGAAAATCACGATAGGCGTGCTCCTCCACCGTGAAGGAGGTCATTGGATGCTTTTGAAAGATGCACCATCGTGGTAGCGCACACAGGGCCCATGCGGTGCATCACTGCCATGGAGCCTGCCTTAGAGCCAATGGGAACAACAATTGTGGTGGCATGATGCAATTTTGAAAATCGTGGTAGGTGTGCTCCTCCACCGCGGAGGCAGTCATTGGATGCTTTTGAATGAGGCAGAGCTGGACAACCAATTGTTGCAGCCTGGCACCCTTGAAACGACCCCAGGGGACTATATAAGTGTGGGAGTGAACCTCACATTTCCACTGCTCAGAGAGCCTGCTGCAAGAGACCTCTGACCTTCTGCTGCTGCCTCCAGGGACTGCTGCCTGATACCCCTCATCTGCTGCTGCCTCCAGTGACTGCTGCATGAAAGCCCTCATTTGCTGCTGCCTCCAAGGACTACTGCCAGAGACCCCTCACCACTCAATTCCACAATAAGTGTTCCATGTCCACAGGGATGGCAAGGACAGAAAAGATCTGTGCCAGTCCATTCACATGTGAGGAGCTGGAGGGCATGGTGGACGAGGTGCTTGCACAGTACCTAAGGCTGTATGGTGTCCCAAATGTCGTAGTAAGTCATCAAAAGCGGAGGTGTAGGGCAGGGGGGGGCACAAATGTAGTTGGACTGATGCATTATATGCCTGAGGGGTTGGGGTTGTGTTATGCACTGACAAACATGCTGTCTCCAGGGGTAATGAGTGTGTGTCCCAATGACACAGGTTTCCCTGCATGCAGCTATAGGTATGAGTGAAGTGTGTTGCATTGTCAGCCATAAAGTGACACAGTATGTTGGCCATGCAGGTGCCAGGACAGTGATTGCTTGGCTGAATGGCTGTGTGTGTGCCCCTGTTGTCCATCTCTGTGTGAACCCAGATGCTCTGCACAGTGCCCGCGCACCAAGACGAGGTCACATCACTTCACTTTCTGTGTCCTTATTATTGTTTTTCCACAGTCAAATCCAACTATGCACCATCTCAACCCTGTAGAATTGCACAGAATCAGACTTGTGTAAATCTATATCTTGTTTGTGAGTCCATGTCTCTCAATGCGACACACATGACATACTGATATATTCTCAGGCATGGACATTGAGTGCTGCACAGTCTTGCTCACATTGAGTCTACCCACAGACACAGGTCGATATATGATGTATGTTGTGGCCAGACAAGCAAAGGACTGGAGATTTGTGCAAGCCACATAGGGGGTTCAGTGCTGGCATCCTGCATGTGTGTGAGATGTGCAGGGACTGTGTACGCCCTCACAAATGCATACAATCACATCAGCTTAGCCCATGCAGAGTGGCCATGTGAGTTGTACCCCAGGGTGGGATGGACAGAGATTAGATTTGGTAATGAGTTTGTGGCTTGCTACTGTACTGATAGATGTCGGCACTTGACACTGTGTCACTGATCATTTCCCCCTCTTGCCTCCCATGCCTGCAGCTCAAGGTACACCAGCGCTAGGCCATGTGGAGGGCCATTGCAGCAAAGGTACAAGCTCTGTGGGTATCTAACCGATGGCGCACCCCCTGCCACAAGAGGTGGGATGACATCAGCCGGCTGGAACGTGGCAGAGATGAGCTTGAGGCTGCTCCCTCACACTGGGCGGTTGGCATGGTGCAGCATGACAACACTGATGGGCCGCATCTTGGCAGTGACTCATCCTGCGTTGGATGCACATCTGAAGGAGCTTAAGCAGCAAGGCAGGGGTGAGTATTTTGGGAGGGTGGCTTTGGCTGGGAGCAGCTGCATGTGTACATGGCCTGTGCCAGCGGTAGCCTATGTGATGTTGGAGTGGTGCAGTGAAGTGTCATGTAAGTGGCTGCTGGGATAGGTGCCAATGTCATGCATTTGCCCAAACTGTTCCTACAAAGGTGACCCTCCCGGCTGTGCATTCCCATTGTATTGTGCTCTTCATGGTTATTCAGCATTGGGGGGGGTCTTGGGAATCGAATTGGGAGTGAACAGCGTTGTTCCCAATCTGAGTGTGATTTCATCTATGCTTACATTGCATGCACCATGAATGTTGAGGCCTACACATCTGACAACAATGTGCACTCGTCTCTGGGCCCCATAGTTGAAGATGGTGGTTGGCATGGGCTATTTCCCAATGTGAACTGTCATGTTGTAATCGCTGTCTGTGTTGTCCCCTCCTGTTCCATCCTGGTCTGCCAGTGGCAACTAGTGGTCTGCCCACATCATGTCCCTAGGAGTGCGCAGAGGTAGTTGTGTCTCTGGTAGACTTCCGCCAAAGGCAGGGTGTTGTGCTGTGTGGTCATAACATGGCTCAGTCATGACAGATAATCAGGGTTACATCCACTTTTGTGGCTATGTAGTGAGTGGCTGCAATTCGATTGCAGAGTGTGGTGTGCAACATGTCGATTTGGTCCTCTTTTGTACAGCATTAATTGCATAGGTTTGTTCTGTTGCTGCCATTAACCTGACCCTGCATCTCTCTCTCATGCAGATTCACCAGTGGTCATGGAGGGACAGGAGCCGGACACCAGTGGTTGTGATACTAGCACTACAGTTGCACAGTAGCCCAATGACAGAGATTTCACCAGCGCCTAAGAGGGTGACCGGAGTCTGCAGGAGGAATCTCAGCCTGTGACACAAAGTACCACATCATCTGATGCCAGCGGTGATGCATCCATGTTTGTGGGCACAATGAATGGAGACTGCATCATCTTCTACCACACAGCAGCCAGTTCCCACCCTCCCTTCCACTTCCTCTGGTGCTGCCAGTGTCTGTGTCAGTAAGAGGGGACAAGTTGCATTCACACCTGGCACCACTGCCCCTGCACCTGTCCCCCCTGCTGCCCTCAGTACAGAGTCAGTTGAGCTTTTGCACCAGGTTTGTGTGGGCCAGACAGCTCTCCTGAATGCCTTCATTGACCATGACAAGGAATTAGCCCAGGTGGTTGCTTACATAGAGGGCACACATTCCGACGTGGGTGGGATGCACCGTACTGTCCAGTCCTTGTCTTCCACAGTGATGTCTTCCTTTCAACAGGCACATACTCTCATTCTTGCTCCAGGGCCTTTGTCCACCCCCCTGGTAGTGGCCGCGTCTGATGATAGTGACCATGGATCACATACATCACAGTCACGATACAGCACACGGAGCACACAGCAAAAACAACCCAAGCGGTCCCGCCAGCAGACACCATCCCCACAGAAGAGCAAAGCTAGCCCAGAATGCAAAGACAAAAGCCCGGCAGTCCAAAGCAGGGCACAAAAAGCAAAGAAGCAGACCTTAGGCTCACATGCCTCAGAGGCATCCCCGGCTAAGGACTCTCCTGTCCCTAAAGCATCTCGCAAAGACAGGCATGCAGTTTCTGTGTCCACTGAGGAGTTGGTGCATGGCAAGGCTACACCTAGGAAGGGCTCAGAGGCATATTCCCCCATCACCTCGACTCCCATTCGAAGCCCTGTGAAGCTGGGGAAGGAGGGCACTGTGGGGGGTACACCTGGCAAACATGGTAAGGAGGGCAATAGGTGAAGCCAGACGAAGCATTCCGCAGGATCAAGCACGTCCCCAGAGGGAGTGCCAGTGTCTGCATCTGATGCGGTTTAGTTGGTGTATATGCCTGTTGTGTCCACATCACTTCCCATTAATCCCAGTACAGGGAAGCCATTTCGAATCCCCAAGAAGTGGAAAGGCACCCCTCAAACATCTCCCACCCACACTGTGTCACAGGTCTGCATGACTCCACCTCCACATGCCACTACACCACCTGGTCCAAACAGTCCTCCAGCTTGCCAATTCACTGATAGCCCTACCTCACCTGGGCCTCTCTCGCCCCAGTCAAGTGCTTTTGCTGTCCCTGACTCACAGCCAGCTTCCAGTCCACCTGACAGCCAAGTGTGAGTGGTAGTCCACCTCACACTCCTGATTCTCACCAGGTGGGTCTGTACTGCCCATTGTTACCCCCCTGGCTGTGTTGCTGCACATGGAAGGGTACAGTCGCACACACTCCCTTTGCAGCATCTCATGTACTGACTCTGCACTTTGCCCTGCCCACTGACCTTGTTGCTCTGCTGTGTTGGACTATTCCCTGTGCAGCCGCTCATGTACTGACTCTGCACTTTGTCCTGCCCACTGGCCTTCTCATTCACTGCTGTTTTACCCTTGCCTGTGCAGATTCTCATGGATATGCTGTGCACCCTGGACTGGCCACTGGCCCTGCTGTTGTACCCTTGCCTGTGCAGATTCACATGGATATGCTGTGCACCCTGGACTGGTCATTGGCCTTGCTGTTTTGCCCTTGCCTGTGCAGGTTCTCATGTACTCACTCTGCACCCTGGATTGGCCACTGGCCTTGCTGTTTTGCCCTTGCCTGTGCAGATTCTCATGGATATTCTGTGCACCCTGGACTGGCCACTGGCCTTGCTGTTTTGCCCTTGCCTGTGCTGGTTCTCACATGCTCACTCTACACCCTGGACTGGCCAGTGGCCACTGGCCTTGCTGTTTTGCTCTTGCCTGTGCAGATTCACATGGATATGCTGTGCATTTTGTGCCGTGCTCTTCTCTACTGTTGGTGCCTATCTATGCAACATGTGAATAAAGACAGTTACTCCTGTTGTCTGTTTTGTCAGTGTCCTTACTGAATAAAGTTATTTTGGTGTGTGCATTTGTTTGGCTGTGCCCCATGCTCTATGTGGCACTTCAACATTGCCAAGGTCTTTGTTCGCCTACTCTTTTTTCACAGGAATGACAGGGACTTCAGTTATTTCTCTTCCTGTAACTTGTGGCATCTGTGGTATCAATTTAACCTGTGATGCAGGTCTCATTTTCCAGGCTTTCAATTGTTGGCTACATTGTTCACATGTCAGGTTGGGGGATACTGCCAGCACAGAGTGTGACTCTGTGCACAGGTTTGCATGCAGCTGGGCAATGTCATCATGTATGTGTGTTATTCCTTTATGTGTGCCCAGCTCTGTATGTATATGGTCATCTTGTAATGGCCCGTCATCCTCGTCCCATGGCATACATGAGATGTGTGTCTTCTATTGGGTTGTCAAGAGGTATGCAGTGTCCCCTATGTATGCTTATTATGCCTAGTCTTTGTGGGCCTGGACTCCCTCTGATTGTGTTTTGTGCATTCCTGTCATGTCCACTAATGACGTGCAGTACACTTCACTTGGATGTCTGCTGTCCCCTTGGTTTGTGTGTGTCTGTGCCTCCTCATTACTTCATTTGTGAAATTGTGCTGTGTCGTGCATTTATTTGGGCTGGGGCAATGTGCCACTCAGGTTCTTTCCCTAGTTGTTCCTTTGTGGTGTTCTTGTGCTGTTTGGCAGCCATGGTTGCTCGTCTGCTGTTCAACTGTGTGTGCTGCCCAATGCTAAGTTCAAGTTGATTCCACCTTTGTGTCCCAGATCTGTTGTGGTTGTGTTGGATGTAGGTGTGTTGGCTGTGTTGTTGATTCACTTTCTGGGTGTGCTGTTGTATTTGTGCTGTGCTGATTTGTGTTGTAAGGGATGGTGTTGTATCACTCATGTCTGTGTGTGACTAGTATGCTTGGTGTGCACACACTGCTTGTTGTGTGTACATTACTGTGTGTATGTGGCCTTGCCATTGCCTGATGTGCATCCCCTGATGTCCTGCAGCGTGTGTTCACTTATTTTGCCTGTGCATCTGTAGTTGGTTTGATGTGACTGTGTTGTTCTGTTATGGTGCACTTCTTGTGTGATTCGTGGTACGTTGTGTGTGCTTTGTTCCTGAGTGATGAGGTTGAGCACTCCTGTTATGTCTGTGCTCCCATTGCCTTGCCACAGTTTGGCTGACAGGTATGTCTGTTTTTGTTGTGGTTCTGTGTGCGTTTCAGTTGGGTTATGTGTTTGTGTGATGTTTTTATGCAGACATTTGCTGTGGCATCCCTGTGTGTGATGTTTGTGGCTACACCCAGGGTGTGTGTTTGTTTGTCTGTGTAAGGACCGGCAAGTATTGGCAGCCTTCAGTGCATGTGGCACTGGTGTTGTGTGGTGCTGTATTGAGGGGGGTATGTGTACATTCCTCCTGGTGTTTGTCACTAATGGAGTATGTATATGGGTCCTGTGGGTTGTGCTGCTGGTGTACTCCTGTGAGGTGGTTGTATGCATGTGTGGCTATTCCCAGTTTGACTTACAGGCCTTCCTTTCTTTGTTGTGCCTTTACCTGGTATGTATTGCTGACTCCCTGTGTTGTTGCACTGTGGTGCCTGTGGTTTGACTTCACTGACTGTACCAGCCATATGTGGTTTGATGGTCTGAGGGGAGTGTTTTGAGTTCCTTGTCTTGCATGTGATGTGCACATGCTTGTTGTGTATCTCCATGGCCTTTCATTTGTGTACATCCCACTTTGGGTTGCTGATTTGTTGTGCTCAATTGCTGTTGGCATTTTGGGTGTCAGTGTGTGGTATCTATGTGTGAGTATGCAGGGTAGGTGTCCATTTGTATGTTTGTTCCTTGTATGTGTTAATTTGGTGCTTGTTCTCATGCTTGTTTCCATGTCTGCAGTGGTGTTGTGGTGTGTTTGTTTCCCTGGCCCTGTGCTACTCTGCTGTGTGTTCCTGTGCAGCCACTCCTGCATGGGCTGTCTCCCTGATTGTTTGTTGTGTGGTCCAGGGTGTGGATTCACCTGGCTTGTTGTTGTGCATGAGTGAGCACAGGATGCGCACATGGCATGTGCCTTCATGGGGTGTGCTGATGTGTGGTGGGAAGAGGTGTGTCCCTGAAGTCTTTGTGCCCTGCCCATGCCTTGGACTGGCCCTGCCTTCTACATTGTGCGCATGTATTCCCTTGTGTTCTCCACTACAGTGACGTGACCGGGACATTGCTGCAAGTTGGCGATAGATGTGTGTCCAGGATGCAGAGGGGTGACTTGGTGGCAGGTGGGTCATGTGTTGGTGCCCTTGTGGATGTGTTACTGTCCCCAGCAGGGTGTCTGTTGTGAATTTGGACCCTGTGTCAGCCCGTGTGTTGTATGTTGCATTTGTACATTTGCGTACCTGCGGCGGCGTTCGCAGCAGCCCATGAGTTGATAGTGATGTAGCAGGTACAGCACCGGGAACACGTGTAGAGCTGGGTCCGTGGCGGTCGTGACCGGGTGGTGTGGACCGGGAGCCTGTTTTCACGCTCCGCTGTCGAGCTTCCACCGTCTCTGATTGTGCGGTGTCTACGCTGCAGTGCGTCTGTTTGTTTGGGGCATTCTAATTTGTGGAGCGGGCCGGACATCATTTTGCAGGGCGGTGAGTCTCCATTGCCTCCCACCGCCACGGTGGCGGGCGCACTTTGATGACGGTGTGTGTTGCTCGGAGGTGGACAGAAATTGACTTATGCATGGCAATACTAATATGGCGGACGTTTGTTCCGCTGCTTGGTAAAAACTGTCAGTAAACTTCTGTACGAAGGGGTAATATGTCGCATTTTTGGATCCTCCATACATGGAATTTTTAAATGCAGCACTTCAGAGCAGCAACATGTTTTAAGCGCCGCTGGAAGTTATGTTTTTATTCAGACTGTGTCAGCCTAATCTGGTGCTCCTCATATAAATGTTTCTGACTGAAAAATATTTTTATTTTCCCTCAGTGACCAGCACTTGATGGAGCCTTTAATTCTTTACAGTGCACTGCCATCATTTAATCTGGCTCCATTTTACATTGTCACTAGCACCTACTTGCATTCATTATGTGTCTTGGAAGTCGAGAGGGGAAGTTTTTATGAAACATTCTTCGCCGAACACTAAGACCCCCAATAGGATGGCAGGCGGACTTCAGTCCGCCTGCCACCCTAGCGGTGCTGGAACCGGACGGCAGTGGTGCGGCGGTCCTGCACTGCCAATTAGGATGCGACCGCCAGAATATTCAGATCATAGTTTCCCTCATGTAGTGGAGGCCTTCTGCTCTATTCACATAATTGATCTAGGTGTGGGAACCCTGATTCTTCAGGCCTGCAAATTTACAGCTTGGCTGGATCGACTTGGGGGTTGGTCTCGATCATCCATTGGCTGAGTGACGCATCGCTGTTTTCTCGCAGCGATGCGTCACTTTTCATAAATGAGGCCCATGGTTCATTCAGTGGATTATTAGCCCCTTTGCCTAGGTGAGGTGTCATCTACTGTTGTCGCAAGTTAAAGTTTAATGATTGCAATATCTTAAAGAAACATACACAATATTATGTCACACAATAGGGTTTACACACGTTAACAAAAGTAAATGTTTCCATACTATTTTCCTCTTTTCTATTCACGTAGAAGTAGACATTGTAAATATGTTTCATGCCCCAACTGCACCACTTTTTCTGCACAATGTGGAAGGTTTGCGTTATGGAATCTTGAAGGTTTTTTTTTTCTGCAGATAGACAAGACAACAGGGGCACTTCATTCGCCCACAGGAGTTTAGGTCAGCTACAAATATACAATATTCTTTCCCTCAAATAACTTCCTGTTTTTAGATCTTTTATTATTTGAGCCAAATAATTGATTTTGGCTACAATTTCTTCAAACTGATCACTGAGCCTAAGGTTAAGAAAAGATAATGAGAAGGCTAAATGAAATTTCCAAAGAAAGTATCAAATAATATATATGTATATTTATGAAGTCAATCAGCAAAGTTATTTCTCTGTTATTGTTGTTTTATTGAAGTTTGTTTTTGGGTTTTATAATATATTTAAATAATGATATGTTGTTGGTGAGAAGTGTATTAAAATAGAAAACATTTTAGAATGTTTCCTAAAGTATTTATACATTTATAAAAAATATAATGTGTTAATTACATTTTTTATTTTCATTATTGTCATGTTCTATTTTGTTTTTATGGATTACATTGAACATTTTTAATAAATTTAATAAATTGTTTAAATAGTATCATCAATGTATTGAATATAAAAATTATTTGAATATTTGTTTTGCACGATTGCTTATTATTCTTACTATAGTTTGTATTTATTGTGATTGATAAATTAATATAGCTCTTTTTATTTTTTAAATTTTGGTAGGCTATTTTAGCATGTTGGGATTTAGGGGCCTGATATGAGTTTGGCAGTCTGCACAATGCAGCACACAGCAAAAATAAGGAGAAATTAGGCATTTCTCCTCGTTTTGCCATGTTAATACCAGGTTTTCCCTGGTCTTAGTTTTGGTGCTACCTCCTATTTAGGCCACCCTTGTAAATAGGGGGCAGGCTCAAAATCAAGCGGAAAGTCCACCACAAAACCCATTGCCCAACCCATCATCTGTAGCCGGGAGCATGTTCACTTAGGACCTCTCACAGTGAGGCTTGAGGTGGTTCACATGTAGGACCCTCAAAGGGTTCCTGGAAGTCGGCAAATTCACCAGGCAGGTGACATTACTTTTGGGTTCCACCATCTCAAAAGGCCCAGTTCACTTGTCCCGCAAGGCACTAGGTTCAACTGGGGCCATGACCCACACTTTCGGGCCTGGCTGAAACTCTACCAGAGTGGCATTCTGATCATACCAGTGTTTCATCTCATCCTGGCTTGCTTCCAAGTTTGCCTGAGCAAGTTTCCTGAAGTGTGAAGTTTGGTTCCTGAAGGCCAGCATGTAGCTAAATAAATCCTGGGGAGTTTTCCTGGGAGCTGTCTCCCAGCCTTCCTTGACCAAACAGAGAGGTTCTTTCTAGGGGTGGGCGGAATTTGCGTGGTTGCGCTATGCAAAGCTCTGCGAAACGGTAAAATATCTCAGCCAGCACGCAAAAGTTCAGTGAACACACGGAATTGCTTGCTCCGCCCGTTTGCGATGTTTTTTTCCTGTACGCGAATGCTGTTTGTGTGCCCAGGGAGAAATATCTTACAAACATGCATTTTGAATGCACAAACAAGCAAAAAATTACACTGATCACAGAATTTTTGGCAAGTCTGCATTCTCTGCGGAACCCAAAATTACCCAAATTCTGCAAATTCCACGAGCAGAACGGAATTTCCCGCCAGGCCTAGTTCTCTCACAGGGTGCCCATATAGAAGCTCAAAGGGACTGAACCCTAAAGACTTATGTGGTACCTCCCTGAATACAAAGAGAAGGCATGGTCAGAGGACGTCCCACTTATGCCTCATGGCTTCCGTTAAACCCTTAGTCATACCCTTCAAGGTTTGGTTGAATCTCTCCACCAAACCATTACCTTGTGGGTGGTAAGGTGTAGTGAACTTGTAGGTCACACTTCACTCCTTTCACAAGGATGTCATATACTTGGATAGGAAATTGGTCTCACGGTCAAATACCTCCTCTCTGGGGACACCCACAAAGGAATAGATCCCCATTAACACCGAGCCCACCACTGCCACGGTTGTAGTCCTGAGAGTGATAGCCTCCGGCACCAGGTGGCATGGTCCACCAAGACAAGGATGTACCTGTTGCCCATGGCTGTTTGGGATCCATTGGCCCCACAATGTCCACCCCAACACTTTCAAAAGCGGTTCCTGCAACTGGAAAAGATTGGCGTGGAGCCTTACACTTCCTCCCATTCTTACCACACGCCTGGCAAGACCTACAATGTGCATCTGACCTCCTTCGCATTTGGGGCAAAGAAGTGGAAGACAATCCTGTCAGAGGTCCTGTCCTGACCCAAATGTCCTGCCAAAGGCACGCTCTGAGCCAGACCCAGTAAAAAGGTCATGAAGCACTGGGGTACCACCAGCATACAGGCTGACAAAGGCTCAGCGACCTTTGGATTGCTGTGTAGGAGACCATTTTCCCAGTAGATCCAGTATGAGCCAGGCTGATCACCAGCTGACTGGTTTGCAGCCTGCTGCTGCAAACCCTCCAGAGAAGGTCATTCCTTTTGCTCCCTGCAGAATTATTCCCTGGTGGGACCACCTTCTTGTTGCCAGTGGATAAGCTTAGATAAGTCCTCCAGTTCAGTTACCTGCTCCCATGTAGGTACCTGAGCATCCCCCTCATGGTCACCCTTCCTCCAGACTGTGGGAACCACAAGGGTGGGTTTCTCGCGTACCTGCCCTTTCTCTTGGCAAGAACTTAGGCCACTGTTTCAGGCTCCAGGTCCATCTGATCACCCTTACCGGCTGCCATTGACCGAGTGGTCATGCATGCCCACTCCGGCAACCCAAGCACCTCCAAGTAAGACTTGAGCTCAACATCCTTCCACAAGGACGGCACCAGGTTGTTATCTAGCAGACAATCTACAGGCATGGTAGGGCTCACAACTACGCTCAAGGGACCTGAGACCCCCCCATTCAAAGGGAACCTGCTCCACCATACACTGGCACTCTGAGTTGTCCACAGCAACAACTTGGTCGAATGCCCAGGGGGCTACGTGCTCCTCAGAACCAGGTGACAACAGACTGATGCCACACTGGCTCCAGTATCTCTGAGAGTCTCTACCCTTCTTCCATTGATGGTCACCCACACGCTGTATTTTTTGTGTTAGCAGGCACCTGGTTTCCCAGGACCATCTCACTGTCCCTTAGTGAGATGAGGGTAATTTCTGTGGAATCCCCACCTTCCTGTGGGTACCCCTTCTCCCAAGTGGTACACTAGCCAACACTTTGGACTGGTCACCGGTGGGGACTGTACCCTCTTGGGACACTTGAGGTCCCCTATAAGTGACCAACCTGCTCAGAGACATATCACTTGCGGAGGCCAGTCTCTGCAGGCTTTCCTGAAGAAACCCCTTATTTCTTTTCTCTTGGGAGATGGGAACCTTTACCCAGGGCATTAGTTTGGGGAGAACTCCTGTACATTACCCTTGTCCCCCACTATTCTGCTGGGGACCTTGCCCACCATTGGCAGAGACACCCCCATACACCTTCTTGTGGAACCTAGTACTCACCCAGTTATCCCCCTACGTAGCAAGCTTGCTGGGGTCAGTCAGCTTACTATCTGTCAAGTGCTGGCAAACAATCAAATTGTAGAGCCCCTGAAAATCTGTCACATTCATGCCCTTCACTCAACTATCTGTTGAAAGAATCCACACATTTCAACAAGTGTTGGCATCAGATTTCCTACTAGTTCTAAACTGATCTCTGTGCCTGTCAGGAGTGAGACCATGCCCGGTGAGAAGGACTTCCTTCATGTCAGCATAGGTGAGGTAATGTTCCTTACCCACAGCCACTAAAGTCCCTCCCTCTTCTGGGAAAAGAGGCCACCTTCATGCTCCCCGAATATTTTCAGGGACCCCATTCATGTGTATAGATAGCTTATAACCCTGTAACCACCTTTGTATGTCATCACCCTTTTTGAATTCCTTGTCTACCTTTTTGGGGATGTGTACAATTCTATCTGAGTGCACTGAGGAATTGCTGGCACCATCTGTGCTGGACCTACTTCCCTGACATAGCTCCTTTACTCTAAGCTCATGTTCTAACATCATTATCTTCTGTCCACTGCCAATTTAAGCCTCTCCAGCTCCTTTGCATCTCTCCTGGCTTTCCGTCTGTCCTCCAGTTCCTCTAGGGACAAAACACTGCTGCCTGACCAAAAGGGTGCCCACTCCTAAAAGAACAAAAAACCTAGGAATCGACTCCTCTGCCTCCATAACAAGCCCTCCAGATTGCTCGCTAGCATGTCTTCCTGCTACCAAGGCCCTCAGCACATTTGTAGCTCCTCTTTTCTGGTGAGACTTCTGATTTGAACTTAAAGGTTTTTACAAATAGCCTTCAACTCCTTGATGTAGGTTTGCAACCTTTTCTCCTCAAAGACTGCTTCCAGAGATGCAACTGATGATGCTACTGACTCAGGCATGATGCAATAAAAATTTCAAGTTTCCAACAAATGGCAAGATCTAAAATATACCAAAAAAGAAACCGTATGTGGTACTTAATGGTCTGCGATATGGTAGTAGTGTACACCAATCACTGTAGGTCAAGTACAAACGCAAGTCCAATACTCACCGCTGATAACCAATGTTAGAAATGGGGGTCTAGGGCTGGCAATGGTTTGCACCTTTGTTCAAATAGGGGCCCTTCCTCCCAATTAGGATAAGGGGGATATACTATTGAAATAACCCCTGCTCACCCCCTTGTTAGCTTGGCATGAGTAGTCAGGCTTATCTCAGGGGCAGTGTGTAAATCATTTGCAGATAACAAACAGTAATATAGTGAAAACACTACAAAAGGACAACCCACCAGTTTTAGAAATGTTACCTATATTTATCTGTGAAAAAAGACCACAACGATAAAAGACCAACATACAGAAATCAAAAATAGGCACTTTGCAGTAATACCTTAAAAATGCAGTTCCTTGCAGTCGGTAGCTCCATACGGTGCTACTGCAGTGCTGAAAAGGGTAAACAACCAAAATATAGGATCCAAAATATAGAATGGACAGAATATCGACTCCAAAATATAGATATGACAGAATATTGAATTACTAAAATATAGGTAGTCAGGATATCGAATTTGAGGTAGGAAATATCGATTTCCATAATATTGAATTTAAAATATCAATTTCCATAATATCTCATTTTTTTAGTGTTCGGTATTGTAGTATATGTGTTAAAATCATGAATTAATTTTATAATGTATGTTAAATTTTTTAAAGTAATGAATGTTATGTAATTTAATTTTTGAGTAATTTAATTCCATAGCGGGTTGTGGGTTTATAGGGGAATAGGGTAAGAAGTAATTAATTTGTAGTAAATTAAATATTAATTTTTTATTCATATGTATTTATAATTAATTAATTGATAATTCATTAATATTTGGTAATTCATTTTTATTATTTGGTAATTAATTATCATTAATTGTTAATTAATTTTTATTAATTGAATAATTGATAATTATTTTAATTGTATTATTTATTATTTGGAGTGGGTTGTGGGTTTATAGGGGAATAGGGTGGGAAGTAATTTCATTGTAATAAAGTTAATATTTATTTTTATTTATTTGTATTGATAATTAATTGTTTGATAATTGATTATTAATTATTAATTAATTTTTATTAATCAGTAATTAATTTTTATTAATTGGTAATTAATGTGTATTAATTGATAATTATGTTAATTGTATTATTTATTATTTGGAGTGGGTTGTGGGTTTATAGGTGAATAGGGTGGGAAGAAATGTAATTGTAATAAAGTATATATTTATTTTTCTTCATGTGTATTGATAATTAATCAATAATTAATTATTAATTGGTAATTCATTTTTAATAATTGGTAATTCATTTTTTCAATTGGCAATTCATTTTTATGAATTGGTAATTATTGTTAATTCATTTTTTATTGTTATTGATAGTTAATTTAATTTAATTTAATATTAAATCATTACTTTTCCTACTGTTGCACTCTCTGGAGTGGGAATAGTAATTTTTACCCCTACGCTATCCAACGTTTACCCTACTGTTGCACTCTCTGGAATGGGAATAGTAATTTTTACCCTCCCGCTATCCAACGCTTTCCCTACTGTTGCACTCTCTGGAGTGGGAATAGTAATTCTACTGTTGCTCTCTCTGGAGTGGAAATAGTAATTTTTACCCCTACACTATCCAACACTTTCCCTACTGTTGCACTCACTGGAGTGGGAATAGTAGTTTTTACCCCTACGCTATCCAATGCTTTCCCTACTGTTGCACTCACTGGAGTGAGAATAGTAATTTTTACCCTCCTGCTATCCAATGGTTTCCCTACTGTTGCACTCTCTGGAGTGGGAATAGTAATTTTTACCCCACCGCTATCCAACGCTTTCCCTACTGTTGCACTCTTTGGAGTGGGAATAGTAATTTTTACCCCTACGCTATCCAATGTTTTTCCTACTGTTGCACTCACTGGAGTGGGAATAGTCATTTTTACCCCTACGCTGTCCTACGGTTCCCCTACAGTTGCACTCACTTGAGTAGAAATAGTAATTTTTACCCCTATGCTATCCAACGCTTTCCCTACTGTTGGACTCTCTGGAGTGGGAATAGTAATTTTTACCCCCCGCTTTCCAACTATTTCCCTACTGTTGCACTCTTTGGAGTGAGAATAGTAATTTTTTCCCCTACCCTATCCAAAGCTTTCCCTACTATTGCACTCACTGGAGTGGGAATAGTAATTTCTACCCTCTCACTAGCCAACAAATTCTCTTTTTTTTACATTACATTTAATATTTTTACATTTTAATCTTTTTTACATTATTTTAAGTATGTTTTATTTAATTGTTTTTAATATTTAATTCATTTGATATAATTTTTAATACATTTAAAAAATTCCATATTTTAGTATATTTTAACATTCTATATTTTTGATTACATATTTTAGTACTTACCTGTTTGTAGATAGGTATTCTATATTCTGTGCTTCGATATTTTGGAGTCGATATTTTGGGCATTCTATATTATGTCCCGCGATATTAAGTCACTGAACCGTCGAAAACAACAGATTCCAACAGTTCTGGCAGACAACATCGGTGCGGACTGGCGTTTGTGTCAGCAGACTTGTAAACAGTACCTTTGGCTCCGGCCGACCGTATAGGTGCGAGACAATCGTGGCCACTGTCCCAGTTGTGATGTGAAGTTCGGGCGCAGGCAGCGTTTTGGTGATGGGTGTCCCGCACTGTCAGTGAGACCAGGGCTGTGGTGCAGAATGAGGTGGTGCTCATGACTGTGCTGACAGGTCACGGTGCACGCAAGCATTGCAGGTTGCTGAGAGCTGGCGTCGGTCCACTCAGACTGTGGTGTGGGACAGGGTGGTGCGTCATATGACTTATTAGCGGTGCCCCAAAACCATGGTGTGGTCACAGGTGTCGTAGTCAGTGGGCAGTGATGTTGTTGGTGAGATCAGGACTGCAGAGTGAAGGGAGGCAGTATGGAGTGAGGTGCCCACAGGTCCCAGTGCAAGTAGTGGCTCAGTGGAAGTAGCAGTTGTAGTCATTGATGAAGCCATGGTTGAGGTGCAAATTGCGGTGGTGCCCTCTGCGGTGCCTTCAGGACACGAAGCCCGCAGGACTGTCGGCGAAGGTGTCAGCTACTTACCCCTATGTTGCAACTGAAATCGCGATTCTAGAGGCTGTACCCTGATGTTGGTAAAGTCTTTGCTGTTCCTGAGACTTCTTGAACAGGAAGCAAGCTCTTTTTCAAGCCCTTAGAGATACTCAGCAACAAGTAAGGAAAGTTCAGTCCAGTCCTTTCTCTGCCCGTGGCAGAAGCAGCAACTGCAGGCCAAACAGCAAAGGGGCAGTACTCCGTCAGGCAGTTCTTCCAGATCTCCTTCTTGGCATTTTCCTTGATCCAAGTGAGTTCTAAAGTTCTGGGGTGTGGGCCCAAATATCATTTCTCTTTGCTCTCTTGGGCAGAGAGTGCCTGTATATAGTCCAAACCAGTTTAGACCTCTCTGGCCCAGCTTTCCAGCAGGAGGTGGAGGCAGCATTGTCCAAGGCCAACCAGGCCCATTCAGGCATAAGGAAATCTCTTCCCACTACTCTAAATGCAACCCAGCTCTATTCAGCCCAACCCTAACTCATCCAGGAAAGGCAGGACATACCTCAACCCCCCAGGTGCTGTCTGAAGAGAATGCACTTCCTTGGCCCCTGTCATTTCAATGCCAGATAGTCAATCCACAAACCAGCAGAGGCACACAGGATGGCTAAGCAAGAAATGCCTACTTTCTAAAAGTGGTATTTTCAAACACAGAACATAAAAAGCATTTGCAATGCAATAGGTCTCGCATTTACACAAGTTTAAGCTATTGGCATTGTAAATAACAATGCCTTTTATTTATGTTTTAAAAATCAAAACATCAATGAAAGGCATTGTCATTTACAATACCAGTAGCCCAAACTTGCGTAAATGCGAGAATTATTGCATTGCAAATGCTTGTTTTAATGCACTTCGATCGCTGCGCATAGTACTTTTAATTGGAAATGAGACCGTAATTATGCTTTTAGGAAGTGAAAACACTAGTTCTGGGTTATAGTGCACTAAATATCACATACCTTACTGTCTAACACTCGAAGTAAAGGGGCCAGTAGCCATGGAAGGATACAAATGATGACATGGCATATTAAGCAGCATTTGATTTACAGTCTCCGGCACTCTCAGTGCACTTTTCTAGGGACTTACCAGTAAATCAAATATGCCAGTCATGGAAGCGCCAATCCATTATACAGTTTACAATAGGAGCACTTGCACTTTAACACTAAACAGCAGTGAGAAAGTGCGCAGAGACACTAAACCAGCAGAAACAGAGTCAAAACCAGGAGGCCAGAAAGCAAAAAAGACAGGGGAAACACACCTAAAGATGCTAGGTCTAACAGGGGTGCAATTGAAAGCTGAAAGTTATATGAGCCATTCATCTATGAGGGTAGAGTGATTGTAGGGTGTGATCAAGATATATTCCGTTTTGAGTGTGTTGAGCATAAGATAGTTGCAGGTTAACCATTGTTGGGTTTTTCGCAGGTTGAGGAGTAGAGTATTAACATCCTCAGGTGATTACATTTTCAGGTATAATTGTGTATCATCAGCATACATGTGGTAATGAATATCTAAGTGCTTTAGAATTTTGGATGAGGGGTTCCATGAACAGATTGAATAGGGTACATGAGAGCATGGATCCATGCAGAACTCCAACGAAGCTCAGAGTAATGTCTGAGAGGGTTTGATTGACTTTTATTTTTTGGGTTCTGTTATGTAGGAATGACGGAAACTATTTTGAGATGGGACCAGATAGCCCCATCGTTTACTCCAGATGGTCAATCATGCTGTCATGTTTGACCGAGTCGAATACAGAGGAACTATCAGTAGTATAAGCAGGCACGATTCTGTCAGATCAAGCAATCTCAGCGCCTCATCTGCAATGTGGTTTAGAGCTGATTCAATGCTATGTACCATTCTGAAGCCAGATTGGCAGTGGTTCAGGAGATGTAACTTTTCGATGTGGTCAGAGAGTTGCAGATGTACACATTTGTCTATGACCTTTGCTAGTGTTGGGAGGTTAGTAATAGGAAGAAGATTTGGGTTTTGTAGGATAGGTGTGACCTGTCCTATCTTTAGACAATCTGGAATCAGGCCCAAAGAGAGGGATGTATTAACTATCCTAGTCCAGAGCGGGAGAATGGAGGATTCAAGCTCTTTGATGTGTTTGGTGGGCAGAGGATCATGGAAATGGTTGGAGGGTTTTAGTGAAAATAATATCTTGAGTATGCTGGCTTCATCTGGAATTTTGAAGGCAATGCAAGTCGCATTGCTTTTCATAGTGTTGCTGCGGAAGACTTGCCAATTTTTATTACTCCAAAACACGTCAATTCATCATCACTAACTGGGCCCCAAAAACACTTACACTTTATTCACCATCTTAATTATCAAACCTTAGTCCTCCAATGGATCTTTTTGTTGAGCTACTAGGACTTGGATATTTGAGAATGTGAGGCAATTTCCTTGTGAGGACCTAGAATAAAGAAATACCAAATGCATGTGTATTTCATCGATGTTCTCAGAGACATCAAAACCTCCTATATTGGGACAAGAATGTTATGGCCCAAGGAAATGACACACATACGAGAATAATTAATCATGGAAAACATTTATCTAAAGCCTCAATTTGAATGCAATAGTACATGAAATCGTATTTGATATCAGACTTAATAGCAGTTAATTAGTGCAAATAACCACACATTGCAAAGCAGATTCAATAATGAATATTTGCTAGTTGCCTAGAGAGAGAAATAGAGGGAGAAATAATAAAAATTTGAGATTTAGTTGTCATATTATACAAACCAAATATGGTTGAGATATAATCCATCTTCTATAAAGATCTGGCCGGATCAGAACTGCAGCACAGCATACCACAGAAGTAGTCAGTTAACCCTTTAGCCAAAAGGGTATTTCCTGCTCATTTTTACCTGCCGGCAAAGTGCAGGTTCAGGACAGTCAGAAAAGTTCAGTTCAAAGGTTTTGGCATTGAGGGGAATCAAAGTTCAGTCCAACAGCATGCCAGGCAGGGAAATGGAAAAAATGACTGCCAGCCCGTCTCCTCCTCGAAGGGGCAAGTATACTTCCCAAAAGTTAATGGTTTACACCCACAAATGATCCGTTTAATCAGCCCATATGATATCCATTGGTTGCTCATGAGCTATTCATGCTGTTATCAATACCTCACTAAGAAATCTGGAAGCATTAAGTAATCCTTTTGCAAATTCATTAATATCCAAATTGTATTACAGTGCCATTTTTTCCACGGAAGTAAGAAAACTCCCTTTCTTCACCGTCTACTGTTCCCAGGCGCTTTCCCTGGGTTTGAAATCATATTGATACATTTCTGTCAAGAGTGTTGCTGAATCAAACGTGAAACTATGGTAGTTGAATACAGAAAGGAAACTTCACAGAAAGCTCTCACAGTGTGTAAAGTGACTACTTCAGCTTGATTCTGCCTTTCAAGCAAGAGAAAAAAAGCATCTGAGGCCTACATGCAATTTCACTGAATCATTACCACATTATGAATATTGTAAATCACCCATTTAATATTTGTATTCCGACTTCTCCTGATTAATTCTATGGCTATTCTTCTCAAGCAGTTAGATGTTAATATTAGGCACTACTGATACATTTTATAACATCTTTTGCATGTCCCTCATTTTCTAAAACAAATATAGCGTGTCACTCCGAAATAAAAGTTTTATCACATAACATTAGAGAAAGCTGCACTTTTTTAATACTATTGATTATTACTGTATTAAGTATTTTAATCATTTCAGGAACTTTACTATGTAACATCATTTCAATTTTGAACATATTAGACAGAATCATCAACACAATTTCTATGTTAATTATGGTTTGTTTCTTAAAACACGTGTTTACATGCATAGTAAATATCATTGTTTCTTTTCTCTCTCTCCTTACATTTTGTCGTTTTCATGTTTCAAACACTTCTGCATACTTTTATGATGCAGTATGACAGCTCACCTTTTTTCAGCTAAACCGGTTTACATGTTTTCATCAAGAAATAATTATCGTACTCTCTTTTGAAAGGGAGAATCTATAGAGGCAACGTCTTTTAACGCTGGATTGGACGGTTCCCACCAGATGTTGTACAGGGAGGAGACTGAGTTGAAAATGGTTTAGAAGGCTTAATTCACCATAGAGCTAAAGGGGTTCAGTATGGGCCAGGTCAAGCCCCAACTCACTGAATACTACACAATATAATTGACCTGGTCCTCGTTTATGGAGCAGATAACTTATGACCACTTCTGTGTGTGTATTCACTATTTTTTTATGTAATACACTGGCACTTGTCGAAGTCCAAGGTTTGTCAAAGTTTCTCCCTGCTCTCTCATGCGTCGTGTCCTCTATCTGTACTCATCTCAGTGTGTGGTGTACCATAAATCATTCTACACCATTGTGAAAAGAATCAACATATGTACACGGATGTAACCCCATGGGAGTCCACTGATAGGTTCTCACCACTGGACTCTGGTTCTCATCATTAGCACTTCCATAGCAGCCAAAAATATGTGAAGACAAAAAACAATTTTTATAAATCTAAGCAGTGTGCAAGTGTTGTGAGCAAATACTATCCTTAATCAGTGAGTTGTGATCAGCTGGATGAAATAAGCTATAGGACGCCTCTCCCTATTGCTTAATTCATGACCCCTAACAAAGTGAAAACCTACTGCTATTAGGACCACCTTGTTATGTTAAAAATGAGCAAAACCATCACTAGCTACCACTCTTTATTCTCTGACGTGGGTTTGCTCATTTAAAAGACACTCAGTTGCCTTCTAATTTTAGAGGGCCAACATGTTTCATTGCCTGTTATGATTTGTGGCAGTTTTTTCAGGGCAGGGTCAGTTCTTACCTTTCTGCTTTAGTTCAGCGGTTAATGAGTACCTAGAGGACACAGTATTTAAAAAAACACACAAACAACAAATAGTCAGTACAACCCGGGAGACTAGCTCCCCGTCACAAATGTTGGTTCACACGCATAACCACTGTTTCATTTACCGCTATCATGCTCTATTTGGGCATACCGGTGACCCTTTGTTCATGATCTGTGTCGCGGTTTTCAATCCCCAACTACCTTCGGTTAATCTGTGGAGATAACATTTCTGTGGTTAAAATCCGTTCTCACAGTGTTTATTAGATGAATCTCTATCATGGCATTCTGTCCGTGCCCCCCACTGTAAATATATTCATGTATGCCGCTCCACTTTTGTTTGGCAGCTATGGTAGTTATTTGCGAGTGACCAATAAAGTTTTTTGAAGGTGGACAATAACTTTTTTTCTCCTGTTTCTGCCCACTATTTCTTCATGTGCCCAAGTTTGTAAAAAACAATGGTAGTCAGCCTGCAGTCATGGTTTAGCGAGTAGACTTACTGCGGGCTAGAAAATGTAAATAAACCCAAGCGGTACACCCCGGCATCATGTCTCAGCGGTTCCGCTCGGCCACCCATCCATTAATGCCTGTCAGTTATTCTCAAGCTATTTCAAAACTACAGGATCCCTCCCCACAACTCCTTACCGGGTAGGTGGTCGGACGGCGTGTTTCCTCATCCGTTGCGGACGTGTTGTGAAAGTGGCCATTAAGAGGGTGGCGGGGACGCTGACTAGCGTCATCCGCCCCTCGTTACGCCGGATGTTACGTTCACCTGTCATCCAATATCACTTCGTCGAGCCTGGTGAAGTGAATATGGGCGCCATCTTGGCGTGCCTAAACGTTGTATATTCACCCCATTGTATTGTACTTTTGTGGCTTCTAAAGATCATCTCTGTTTTAATTAATGAAATGCATTCAAATCCCACCTTCCTTACTGTTAATGTAGTCATTAATGCAACGTGTATTGTTTCATAATTATCCTTGTCTTTTATTTATTTACATCTGAGTAGCCCGCGTCCAAATCTTAGACTGTTAAAACCCACATCAATGGTTCGCCTGGTATCCTCAGTGTATATATAGTGCTATGGCTCCACTCTTATGTGTGTGTCCAAATGCTATTGAAATGGACATGCATACCAGATATACATGCTCACTGTGCTATGTTCTCCTAACATAACCACCCTTACCCCATTAGATTAGAGTACCAGTGGTGTGTTAAAGTGCCCAGCCACCATCCGTACTGACACCAAGGAATTAACCCTAACTGACATATCCTGGGACTTATTACGGAACTAGCTAGTATTGTGTGCCGACCTTGTTCCACTCAATGACATTGTTAAGTCCATGCTGGTCTACTCCTTCCTGGTAAATCCAACGCGCTTCTTTTTGCACCAGTCCCAGTTCCATGTTGAATTTGTCACCTCCCACTTTCTCCAGTACCACCCATTTCATACTCCTGTAGGGATGATCTTTTTCAATGTAATGCTGTGGGAGGTGGCAAATTCAACATGGCAGGTGCAAGATTTTGACGCAATGGTGTCCTAAACGTGATTAAGTGAAATTTCATAGATTTCACTACGTCACTTCTACGACCCTTCCTTGCGTCAATACACAGGGGTTTACAAAGTGATGCATCTACCTAGATGTAAATATGGCGCAACAAGGCGCATTCTCTACCCCACTGGTGCGCACCAGCGTAATAAATGAGGCCCCTGGTTTCTAACTGCCACTCCACTTTTCAATGTTGCACTCTCCTCAGTGCCTGAGAATTTGTGTCTGCACCAGGGGTAGTTTTTGTTTTTTCTTTAATATGGTGCATGCTGAAGTTTGAGCTGGAGTCACCAGTGCAACGCAAACAGGCACTGTGCATCTTCTTAATGTAGTATGGCCCAAGGTATTACTGGTTCTTATGTTCTTCATCAAAATCACTGTGGCATCATCCACCAGGCCTACTTTTCGTGCAGCACTCCTTTCACCCCATCCTTCATTGCATCTTTACACTTGGCGACACTGTACTCTAATTTTCGAAAGCACATTACCACTAGCTGCATGAGACTTCAGTGTTTCAATGCTGCAATACAACACACATCAGCCCTCACTAAAGAGAAGTGGCCTCTGTACTAGTAAGCTATGTCACCCTTATAGTCATGTTTGTGCTACTTGTTCATCAGCATCACTCTTGCAATAAAGTTAGGGTGTGCCCTAATGTTTAGCACCTTTGTGCTTAATGAAGATGCTACTCTTTTCCGCCACAGTTCCTGTGCTACAAATGTAATGCTTGTTCTGTAATGCTCAGGTGCTGCACCCTATCCAGAATCCATTTCCATCTTCGAGTTGAAGGTTGGGGTTGCTGCCTTCCCTTGCATTGTGATTTATGTGGTGTATGATCCTAAAATACCTTTATCACAATACAGGTGGTGCTCCCTTATCCCCATCAACCAGTGACGTATCGTGCTAGGAGTTTGAGGTCATGTGGCATCAATTGTGAGCATCTCCTGCAGCCCGAGTCTATAAGCACTTGTATATCTCACACCTGTGCACACCTTTTTATTAATAACCTCAGTATGAAAGGCGTGATGCGCATGTCCCAAGCAAGTAAGTAAAAGCTCATTCATGTTGATTGTCTTGTGGACCTACTCCGTTAACTGCATTACCAAAATATTCAGTGCTAATGTACTAGAATTTGCAAACTAATTCTCAACACAGTCGCAATTTGCCTCTCATAAGCACCTCGTCTTAATTTAGTGTTCGTGGCTTGTCTGCCAAGAGCAGCTCTTCACATGGCAGTGTGGGTGGAGATACATAGTTATAAACTGTGTGGTTTTTGTGGATCCGGGTAGCACAAAAGCTGGTAAGACAGTATTTATATAGATTTTTACTACTGGTGCAGTGCCACAGGTGGAGAGGGCTGACCTGGGCCCTGTCTGGACCATACATATAGGGTCACATTAATCAAAGTTTTGTGTCACCCTTCCAAAATGTCAGATAATACAATGCCGATGCCAAACCTAGATGAGATTTACCAAGACAAGCAAAACCATCTTGTGTGGCCCTGCATGACAAATGTGGAATAACGTAACACAGCGCAAGCCGCTGCCTTGATTTACTCAACATGGTGGGGGCGTTACATTGGTCGAGCATGGCTGTTCTTGCATAGCCACTTATGTATTCTGAGGCATTCTGAGATTTGCCAACACTGGTAGAACTGGAAATACAGTAGAATTTTAAGCTTTCCCAACTAGAGGTGCTACGAAGTGGAATATATTTATTTTTCCTTGTTATTTCCTCCTTTCAAGTGTGATTCATTCTGAGCACACTTAGAGAGAGAGATAAGCCTTCAAGTATTGTTTTTGTGCATTAAGGTGTTAGTTTCCGCACAAAACAATGCTGCCTATATTGAAGGCACCCTTGCTCCATGCACGATGGTGCCTGCGTTGATGCTAGGCTGCTTATTGTGCACATATCTTGATAGATATGGGCCCTTATTTATGAGGCCTTGCGTCAGTTTTGCGCCGCCGGTGCGTCACTTTTTGTGACGCACCAGCGGCGTAAAATATGCGCCTTGTTGTGCCATATTTAAAAAGTGACGCATCTAGGTAGATGCGTCACTTTTTAAACCCCTGCGCCACATTATACCTGCGTCAGGTGTAATGTATGCAGAGGGGGCGTTCCCCTGCAAAAAGCCTCGTAATAGTGACGCAGTGAAATCTATGAGATTTCACTGCGTCACTTTTAGGATGCTGTTGCGTCAAAATCTTGCGCCTGCCTCACAGCAGGCGTAAAATTGACGCAAGCCCTTTCACATGGGTCTTTCCCCATGTGAAAGGATGCATTGCTGGAGTTGCGTCACTTTTGTGACACACTCCAGCAATGCGTCACTTTTGCGCTTACAGATACGTCAGAAATACTGACGTATCTGTAAGTCCTTGCGACATGATGCGTCATACATTAAATATGACGCATCATTGGTGTCGCAAGGAGTGCGCAGTGAAAAGTGACGCATCGCTGTTTTCACGCAGCGATGCGTCACTTTTCATAAATGAGGCCCATGGTGCATTCCTGCCCTTCATGCAACACAGCAAGGTGTCTTGTTACATTGCACTGTGTGAAAGTTTAATAAATCTGGCCCATATTGTCCCTTTCTGGGTGCTGCAGCTCTACTCCCACTCTGTTATTCTGCCAAAACTTGGGGGCATATTTATCAAAGTTTGCTCTGCCCTTGTGACTTGCAAGGGGACGCTAGGGCAACACAAAACCTAAATGAGGTATATATCTAGCCATGCATTGCCACCTTACATGGCCCTAAGTGACTTGCTAAATCTAGAGTAATGCAAGGGAGTGCACTTCGCTGCCTTGAGTTACTTTGCAGCAGAAAGGCATGCTATGGGTGGAGCATGGGTGTTTCCAGGCTGACACATTCCCAGATTTGTCAACATTGGCAGACCTGGGAATGCATCAGAATTGTATGCCTCTCCACCAGAGGTACAACAAGGAGAAATATCTTTATTTCTCCTTGTTGTTTCCTCCTCCTAAGAGTGCTGCATTTTGCAGCACACTTAGGAGGAAAACGCTTCTGAGAATTATTTTTGTGTAGAAATGGGTTCAATCCTGCTTGAACTCAGGCACCCTTGCAACATGGCACAAGGTTGCCTGCGATGATGATAGGTAGCCAAAGGTGCACCGGTGGTAGAAAAGGACAGTAATGCATTGTAAAATGTTAAATACAGTCCACTCCTGCCCTTTCACGCAGCGCTGGAAGATGGTGCTGAGTTGCGTTGGGTGAATGGTGCAAGGCTGGCTACTTTGGTGCTAGGCTGCTGAAACGGCTCCAGCACAGGCAGAAAGGACAGGAATGCATCTTATTGCTTAAATACAATGCATTCCTGTCCTTTCACTTTGGCGTAGGACAACACAGTTAAATGCCCTGCTGTACTGCCTTATGCCAGAATGTCATAAATGAGCCCCACTATGTAAATGTATTTGTGAATTATGAGTAGGGTGGCCAGGCGCCCGGATTTGCCCGGACAATCCTCGTTAATTCGCTAGCTGTCCCAGCAGATTTCAGGAAATTAGACTCATGTCCCGATTTTTTGAGAGGGGCGGCAGAAAACGGTGGGAGGTATCTTTCTATGTTTTGCAAAGCAGAGATAGTTAGAAGCTGTAATAAGAAAGGAATTGAATTAACATTCATCCTACTGGCTTTAAAAATTGCGGGGCATATTATCAAGGGGGTTTATCTCCGCTTTTTTGGCTTTAAAAGCCAAGAAAGCGGAGATAAAATTATCTCCCTATTACCTAGCTGTCGCTAACACCAGTTAGCGACAGCTAGTAGGAGATAGCGACCATTTTGGGCCCCACTTTGCATGTCAGTGATATTTATCACTAATGAGATGCAAAGTGGGCGTGCCAAGATGTTAGCGACCGAAAACAGTCGCTAACATCGCTATCTCCTATTACCAACTTTTGGAGATATTCGCGCTAAGCGTGAATATCTCCAAAAGCTAACACCTGCCCTGAGCAGTTCTTAGCCATGTTATCCAATGGGAGGTGGATAACATGGCTAAGAGCATTAGCTCGGTAATGCATGAATATCGCTGACTTTCCAGCGATATTCATGCATTGCGGCGATTTTTATCGCATTTGCGATAAACCTTGTAATACCAAGGTATATTTGCGGTAAAAATCGCCGCAGCTCAGCGGTAAATTTTTGTCTCTTACCAAGCAATAGCGATAATTATCGCTATTGATAATTATCGCTATTGCTTGGTAATATGCCCCTGCATTTTATGTATGTTCTATTTGCCGTTTCTGTAATTCTCTGCTAAGGAGCGCTGTCATTATGTGCACTGAGTTGAAGTAAAATGGTAGCCCTTCCTATATTTTTAAGAAATGTCCCTGTTTTTAACATTCCGGTCACACTAATAATGAGGCACATTACTGTTTGGTTTTTCTGTTGAACCCACACAACTCGTGAAGAAAAGAACAAAAATTACAATACAAAGTAGGTGCAGTCTCTACTCTGTACAGTAGATGGCACTGCAGCATAGATGTACGAACGTTTGTTTTTAACAGCGTGGTATCTTTTCAATATTCCTTAGTTTCAAATTGTAATACATTCCAAAGTATTAATAGAATACAATCGAAACGATGCAAAAAGTTATTTACCTCTAGAGTGCCTATTGGTTAAATAACCAAGTCTATGGCAAACAAATGTCAATGTAATAAATAGGCCCTAACAGATCCAAGTCATCCACCAAATTACATTTTGCACAATGCTTCATGCAAATTGCTTCAAAATGAAAAAGAAAATCTGAAAGCAGGATACTGCGAGCTGTGCATGTTCATGAGGGGATTTCAGTGAGCACAGTTTGGTCATGGCACTGCTGAGAAAAAGCAAGTTCGGAGCCAGGCACTTTTCAGATTTGAACTAAGGATAAATAAATAACAATTATTGAATGTGCGGGGAATCACGAGATGCGCGAATGTTAACATCTTCAAATTAAAAATGAGCACATTCAATTATTTCTAGTATGCAATTAAAGTGGTAACACGTTTTTAAAATATAGGATGCAAAAACGTTGGCGGCAAACACTTTTCAGTCCATTTTAATCCCCGTATCCGATTATTATATAACCGCAGTTTAGATGTGCTAGATTTCTATAGATTTAACAAGCATTGCAAGGCCAATTAGTCTGGTATTGACTGCAGTCCTTTGGCTTTGTTAATTCTTTTTCTGTTTTGAAAACGTTATAGTTGTGGGAGTTGCTAGGTCCTCACCAACATGCATATAACTTGGTTTAATAGTCCTCTCAATTCTCACTTGAACAGGCGCCATTAAGTCCTATCATAAAGATATCAGACCAGTCCACATACATTTCTATGAGGCTACGATAGAGGTAGTTTATTCATCCAGTCAAAGAAATATTCTATAGTCAAATCTTTACTAGACCCCACTGTTAGATTTCTTACAATCCCGGCCTCAGAAATCAGGCGCAATAATTTAGCTACTTTCTTTTGACAAATAAAAAGTAATATCGCTGCTTTTTCATCTTTGTCTCGCAAAGTTGTTGGCCCTATTCTTTTGATCTTCCTAATCCTGCTGGCCCCTTCCTGGCAGAGCTTGCCCCGACTTGAGGCAGACTCTCTAGCTAGTCTCAGTAATACAGTGCTTAATTTGAGCCAGTAGTTTCCAGTGCTCGGCATCAGCCCTTAATTGTCAAAACTGGCACTTATGATAGTCTTCCACATGGTGGTGCTGTTTGCTTTATTTAGAGATGAGCACAAGCACAGTTGTTTAATAATTCTTTTACAAATTAGGCACTGCAAAGGTGGCCCAGCCATCTACCCTGTCTTATGCAAGCTTCTTAATCTTTCTGTTGAAACTGCCTCAGTACCTCGAGACAGGAAACCCACAGTAGTAATTTCTCTTCTTATGAAAACTTAATTAGATTCCTCGGTGCTAGGAAACTCCTTCCCCATTTCTCTTTTCCCCTTCTTGGAAAAACATAGAAACAGTAAATTATCACACTAAACCAAATAGTAGACATGGGCGACAAGGTTGCCCTTATCCTTTTTGATCTGACAGCAGCTTTCAATGCTGTGTTTCACTAGACCCTGGTCAATAGACTTTTAGAAGTGGGCATGTGTATACCCACTATAAAATGGGGGCCTCATTTACAATAGTTTGCCCTAGAGTGGCGCTGCGAGCCTTCCTCCTGCGTTGCCCTACGGCAAAAGAAAAGTGCAGGAATGTGCTGTATCTAATAGATACAATGTATTAATGTCCTGTTTCCCTGAGCTGGAGCTCAAAGGGCTGCCATTAGGGTTGTGCGGAATTTGCATAGTCATGTTACGCAAAGGTCTGCGAAACGGTAAAAAATTTCTGTGAGCTATGCAGAATTCCGCGAGCATGTGGAATTGCTTGTTCCGCCCGTTCACGATGCATTTTTCCTGTTCGGAGACGTTGTTTGCGTGCTCGGGGGAAAATATCTTGTGAACTTGTGCAGACCTCCCTGCACAAAAACAATCAAGAAGGCAATTTCCTCTTTCAATGCAGCAATCATGCATGCATGCAATGCAATCGGAAAAACGAGGGGAAATAATATTATTTCTCCTCGTTGCGCCTCACCTACACGACCACTGGGGAGGCGTCAGGTTTTGATGCATTCTAAGGTTTACAGTTTGTTGTAAATCTGGAAATGTGCCAAATGCCATGGGTGTTACATGGGAACATCCACCATAACTCCCATGGCACACCTCCCCATAGTAATGTGAGGCAACACAGTGACTTGCACTGCTCTGCCTCACTCCATATCTACAATGCCATGAGAAGCCATGCAGGGTGGCTTTACATGACCGTCTAGATATAGCTAGCCCTGTGCACCACTTGAACATCAAACAAAGTGATGATCTGGTGGTGCACAGCGTTTATAAATGAGTCCCTGCTTTCTTTCCTTTCTATGCAATGAGTCTTTTGATTTCCCTGTGAAACCTTTTTCATCTACCATCCACTTCCGATGCGGAGGGTTCCACAGGGCTCGTCCCTGAGCCCCTCTCTTTCCAATACATAGCTCTCCCTTTTTCATATGCAGATGATACCCAGTTTATTGTCTCACTCACCAGTGACTCCCCCTCCAGTTCTGTCTAATTTCAAAAGTGTCTGTCAGTGGTGGTAAAGTGAGTGGCCCTTAATTGCCAAACATTGAACACAGATTAAAACGGAGGTGACGGTTGTGGCAATCAGCTCAACCTCTGGTCCTTACATTAGTAGCCTTATCCTCCCTGATTCAAGTGCCTTCAGGGATAAATCTTGCTATTTGGTTCGATGATAAGCTTTCCATGGACAACTGGATCAAAATCCTGTTTGATGTTTTGGCCTCCTGCGGTGCCTGAGGAAAATCCTTACTGTCTTTCTTTACTATGATCCATGGCATCATCATCCCTCGCTTGGACTATTGAAATTGTATCTACTTAAGAACTACTTAGACTCTCCTCTGTCAGTTAAAAGTCATTAAGAACTCCGCAGTCTCTCTCTTATTTCTTGTTCCCAAGTGCCACTTTGTTTACTTTTATCTAAAAACCTGAAATTGGCTTCCAGTGACCAAGAAGAATACATTTAAGGATCTATGATTTACCTATTGCACTGTCACCCAGACAGGGCCTAAGAACATCAAACAATTGTTCACTCCTATACAACGACCCACACCCTTTATTATAGCAATCTCCACCTTGCTGTAATGTCTTGATTTAAGCTTGCTAAATAAAACGGTTGCTCTTTCAGTTACATTGCCCCTAAACTTTGGAAAAGCATTTCTCAGCATATTTCTCTAGAGTCCTTTGGTGGCTTCCACCTAGAAATAATAGAAAATGCGGCTATTTTAGATTTGCATCTATTTCCAATAAAGTTTCTAGATGGAGTCCTAATGCTGGGATTCCTCGGCGTTGTGGCAGCTGAGTGCTTTACAAAACATAAACATAACAACATTGGCAAAAATATATCGTTTTGCCTCAAAAAGCATACTTTGACTTAGTAGTCCTGGACATGGAAGAGAACTACTTTGTATGCTGATATGCTCCATCTAATTTTCGGTGGACTGGCTTCTCGCCCCATGCTTAATGCTGTGGCAGAGAAAAAAGTGAATGACATATAAGAGGACTCAATGAGGACATATAAGAGGATACTGTCCTCAGTGGGTAGACAGGAGTGTAGAAAAACTGTGACCCTGTTCATTTAATGTCCATCGACACAGACTCCATATTCCATCAGCGCTTGGCTTTTCCAACCGCAGGATCTGTACAGGCAGCAGCGGGGCACTCCTCGGATGAGCAAGCCGCTAAATATCCAAAAGAAAGGTTGCCCTCAAGTGAAGACGCCACTCATGTGGAGTGTAAGACCTTTAATCGAGGACTTCAGGGTAACAATCTTTCCCTTCCAAATCACTCTTCAAAGCCCAATGCGTTTCAAACAACTTGTGTCCTTGATCACAGGCTAAAGGAAAGGAGCAGTGGCAGGTATCATGCAGAGCACTGATAATGACACAAAGTTATGCCCTGTGGACGTGTGCTGAACCAGCATACTAGAACTTGCTGGGCAACCTTTCTTTTGGATATTTTACGGCTTGCTCAGCCGCAGAGATGCCCCGCTGTTGCCTGTACAGATCCTGCAGTTGGAAAAGCCAAGCGCTGATGGAATGTGGCACTAGAGTATTATTTGCGCAGAGGACAGACAAGATTGACACCACACTGTACAATGTTAAGCAATAAGACACATTTTTGTCTAAACAACAATGTTTTTTTATTCGATAAAGCACTATCAACAGATGTGTGGCGTTGCAATGGGGCAGGGCCGGCCCTAGGCATGTGCAAACTGTGCACCTGCACAGGGCCGCCAAACCCCAGGGGCCGCCACGACGACCAACGGACGAGCCAAGGATCGGATCGGAACTTGGATCACTGGCGGCCCCCTGGCAGGATTTGGCGGCCTCCGGGCAATGGCAGCGACGCGTGTGATCGTTGTTGTTGTTTAAATTGGTTTCACTTGCCCAGGCAGCCAGTCAGCAGACAGTTGGGTCCCATGGCCGTCAATCTTAGACCTACGACGACGTGACGGCCCTGGGACAGCCCCCGCGCGCTGTGCACGATGCGCAATTTAGCTGCTCAGCAGTGACGCGTCACGGTGCTGTGGTCACGCGGCTCCGACCCGCCACACTGGGAGACTGAGTGCGTCAGTGAGCGGTGCGTCGATTCGTCACTCATCGTCGTGTTTGAGACTGAGAATCAAAGAACAAATAATTAACGTTGTCCTGTCGCTCAGAATCCTTCAGCACAGGGAGCGCGGGAACCCTCTGGTAAGCAGACCTGCAGAGGGTGAATGCTTACGGGGGCCTGGGGGGCTCCAGCTACAGGCCAGGCTCCGGATTCTACTCCCCGTATAACCCCCTTCCCCATAAAGTACAGGCCCAGTCACATTGGAGAAAGCCTGCTCCGGAATTAATGCATGCACGTCCTGCCGCCAGCGCACAGTGTGATCTTATGAATGTCACTGTGTTACCCCATCCACGGCAGCTGCTTTTCAAACTGTGGTTAAAAGTAGTAAACACCACAGAAAGGAAACGACGACTCTCTTCCGTGGTTAGTTATAAAAATTTTGCAATCGAAAGTCTAGCTAAAGAAGGCGCACACATTAGGCAAAAACATAATGGGTGTGCAAAGTTACAAAGTTTGTTTTTTGTTATTTTTGGCAACCGTTCTGAAGTTATGCTTCAAAGTTTTTCATAGCGCCACTTACTAGTGTCGAAGCCGTAACCTTTGCAATAATGTAATTGCCGCACGTATTCCTATCTAACACTAACATAGTAGTACAGAATAAAACATGCCCCAAGTAAACACTTATTGTTGTGCAAGGCCATTCTGTTAAAAAAAAAACTGTCCAAGAGGTAAACTTGCAAATACATATTCTGCATAGACTTTCTTTCTAGGGTTACTAGTTTGATTAGATGAGAGAGAAAGGTGTCTTGCAGTCTGGTGAAACTTTTCTCATAATGTGGAAATGGGGGGTGTTGGGCAGTGCCGGAAATGGAAAACATTTACTCCGGGTCTGGGAAGCCATAAATTGGGGTTGAAGGTCTGGCGGTGGAAAGGGGGCGGGGTCACGAGAACAGAGTCTGACAGTCAATTTATAATTAAAAAAACAAAACTCTACAGCAAAGAAATAGTTGACAATAAGTACAAATGTGACTGCACACCTGTTCTCTGTGAATAACAAAGAGGCCATGTTTAGAAAAATACTTTATGGGTTGTGGCACTTGAGCCTGCAGAGATCTTGTGTGCCCAGCGATTTTCCAGGGCTAATAACGGTAAAATAACTCTGGTGGTTAATGCACTTGCTGAAGAGATATGTGTTTTGTCTCGTGCAGTTCTGAGTCATAGTAGCTTACACGTTTAACATGCCTACTGCAAATCAAGTTGTGAAGCCTGCAGATCATGTACTTGTATTTTATATTTCTAGGGAAGTGTGTAACTACTTTTGACACTGAGATGCTTTTGTACTTGGAGTTCATAAATTCCAATCCTTTGAATATTGCAGTGATCTATGAAGCTCCATCAAGGAGTTGCATGTAACCTGCAAGACAAGGGTTTAGAACCTTAATGTGTTTTTTCTCAATCTGTCATTACTCTAAGGTTGCTAAAAGGGTTCCTTTGGGTAGCAATAACGTCTTATTAGCATAGATACCCCCAACCCCTCTGGTGCGTTCTAAATCCTGGAGGGGTGTATGCAGATGAATAGCAGGTTTCACCATAAGCTAGCATGGAGGGATTATGTGCCTGGTCCCCAGCACAGTGTATAACACGCAGGTGATAGATTTGAAGGTTTTTGACCACGTGTTGCTGCTGTTGTTGCAATAGGTCCTTCAGTTACCTGTTGGTCACAAAAATGAGGGTTCCTGCCATATAATGGTGAGATTAGTGAGTTATGTGCCAGCACCATAGAACAGCATGTAAACTGCCAGGCATACGCTGGGAAACTCCATCTCAATATGCATGTTCACGTGTGTATTTGTGAGGTGCCTGAATTGCTTTTGAGAAGAGAGTAAGACTGTTCCTTGTGTCACCCCAACTAATGGTTCTGTATATAGATAGACATTTAAAAAAGGCCAAACTGCAAACTGGAGGAAAATAAAATGTGTTTTTAATAAAAGGTTTTAGACAAAAAAAACAGACATCATTCTTGTCCAGACATCACCAGCTTGAAGAAACAGAAGTACCACTAAGGTCACTGCAGTCTAGCAATCACATCAAACTATATTTAATAGCAGCCCGTCCCAACGTTGTCCAGGTATGAGTTGCTGCCGGCCAGTAGTATATTGTTTTGTAAGATTTCGTTTTGATAGCATTTCTTATCTGTGACAGGCCTGTGAAACGCTCCGATTCACAGTGCACTGCTGATGCACTTAAGAGTTCTCGTTCAGTAGTGTGTGAACTCGAGTTTCCCTACTTTATTTTTCCTTGCAAATATGAGAGTGGCATGTCTCCATTTTTTGTAATAACACAAGAGAACAGTGAGTGTCCAATCTGTGGCCTATGGGAGTGTACAGGACTTTAGAGGAGCTCTTTCTTCGGTTCAGAAATTTCCTTCCATAAACATTTTTTGTGCGCCCAGTCCCTCAGGTCGTGTGTCACAATGCCCTCCTCCTCCTAAATTGTATCATTCAGAGACGAATTCGGAAGGGTAGGAGCAGCCGCACAGGTACTGGTCAATCATCTAACAACTTTTCTGGATGTATTATTAGTAAAACACCTTACTGAGCTCCGCCCCATCCGGACCCCCTCTTCCGGGGACCCCACCTACGCTCCCTGCACAGGGCCACCATGAGCCTAGAGCCGGCCCTGAATGGGGCCAGCTTCTCCCCCAGATACGCATGTTTACACATAGGGTGGTGGGAGGAGCTGGTCCTTGGTGTAACGCATAAGCATTATATGGACAAAAATGTTAACCTGTTCCTGAGATTTATCTATGATTTATTCATTGTGTGGGATGGGTCACAAACGGAAGCCAACAATTTCTTAAGGAATATCAATAACAATGATATCAATCTAAGCTTTACGTCAACTATTAGCAGCAAAATAATACATTTCCTTGATGTAGAAATCTTTGTGCACGAAAACAAATTGGAAACCAGATTATTCAGAAAAGAGACAGCAGGTAATTCCGTCCTAACTTCAACCAATTTTCATCCACGACACATTGTTAACAGTATCCCTTAAGGGGAAATGCTGTGAATCAAACGAATATGCAGCAGCCCCATTGATCTGCAACAAGCACAGTTGGAGAGCCGAAAACATTCTTAGCAGAGGGGTACAAAAGTAGGACCATAGATGCAGCTATTACCAAAACCCAGGGATTAGACAGAAATGTACTTTTAAAACCAAAACAAATAGATGCCAAGAAACAAAAAGAAACAATGCAACTGAGGCTAATTTTAGCTTACAACTTACGTAACAATATCATCAAAAACATTATGCAGCGGAACTGGCCCATAGTGTTGAGTGATCCTGTTATAGGAGATAGCTTAACAAAGACCTTGGGAATAACATATAGGAGAGCGCCATCTATGAGCAGACGTCTAGTCAAAAGTGTCCGGTGGCTCTAGAACAACAAAACTGGCTAACACAAAGGAAGGCCTTAACAAAGTGTAAAAGTTGCAAAGCCTATCAGTACGGTACCAACAAACAAACATATAAAACACCGTTCAGTTACAGGGAAATAGAAATTCCACGGTCCCTGCACTGCAAAACTGATCATGCTATTTACATCCTAGGGTACTCTTGCAACCTTAAATATATAGGGAGTACCAAACTTCCTGCTAACAAGAGAATTCTACAACACATCCAGGCTATTACAAATTCTCACGCAACCTATCAGGTGGCCAGACATTTTCAAGAAGTCCACAATAGCGACCTCCACCACCCCTCATACTACCTCATTGATTCAATACCGAAAAATAGAAGAGGAGGTGACAGAGAGGGTGCATTACGGAGGTTAGAAACTAAATACATTTTAAATCTCAATAGTAAGAATCCGAGTGGATTAAATACTACTGAAGATTTATACACATGCATCTAGTCGATTTCCTGCCTTATTGATATTAATGCTTATCGTCCCTAATATTTATCAAATCTCTTTTAACTCTGGTTTTAATGTTGGATGCAAATTATCTACAGATTTAGCTGCAACTTCAACAGTTTTTCAAAAGGAAAAAATGGAGGTGAAATAACATTTTAGAACAACTATGGGAGGCTGCCACCTGACCTAAAGCATAAATATAATGTTTTTTAATCAAAAATTCTTTCTTACTCATTACGTGGTGTTTTTTATAATATTTTTAGGTCACAAAATGGTCTAAACCCCTAATTTTGAGTATTTAGATCAAATTTTGCATTAGCACTTTATTTATCAGGTGATAGGCTTTGACAGGATGCAATCTACAGCAACAAACTAAAGAAACCAAAACAAAAGCAAAAAGTTGCATTATGCAAGGACTTTTTAGCCAAATTTACATGGAAAAAATAATTTTTCAAATCATGTTTCAACAAATGTATTATTTTAACATTCATTTTGATGAATATCTGTTTGAAAATGTAACCATTTATTCGTATTTCCTTGGGTAAAGATTTTTGCTGCTACGGTATTTAATATTTATTATTATACATTATTTATTTATTTGTATTTATAGTATCCTTTAATATGATGGATAAATTGCCATATGTTAGAATTATGTTGAGACTGATCATTAAATTAGCTTACAAAATATTTCACAAGAAAATTGGTAAAGGCAAGGATTTGGTCCTATATGTTTGCAATTGAGAGTATGTTTTCAGTGTCTATAAGGCGCGAAAAAGAACTTTCACTAGTATGCACTATCACTTTAAAAGAGGTAAAATGCCGGAAAGCGTTGTCATGTGATTAAGGTCCGGGAGGACCGAAACGTGTAAAGGGCGACAGAAAATAAATTAAACAATAAGCACTGTACTGTGGTCCTTGCATGCTTACTGTGTGGAGAATGGTGATCATCTCCGAGCAGCGTACTTGGATATATATATATATATATATATATATATATATATATATATATATATATATATATATATATATATATATATATATATATATATATATATATATATATATATATATATATAGTATATATAGTAGGTATATCTAGTTAGGATTTTTTTAAATAGGGATTTCTGAAAATTCTATGTTGAATAACTTTGGCGTTGAAGGACGGAATTGGCTGAAATTTCCAGGGAAATTGCACATTTTGTTTCTGAGCGTCCCCTGAAAGTTTGGGGGGGTTTCATGAAGTGGGGGCCGAGAAAAAAGGGGGTCCCAAAACGTGTTTTTAACATTGAGTTTTCCATAGGGCGGTTGGACTCACTTTTAGCTCGAGCGGCTGAATGGATTTCTATGAAACTTGACAAAATTGTAGGGACTGGTAGCCCGATGTGCCTTTGCTAGATCTCAAGATATGTGCTCCAGTGGATTTTGAGACATTAACGTTCAAAAAAATATATATATCTGTGACAGCGTCCCGGTTAGCGCCCCGGTTCGCGTACCTAACGCATAACAGAACTTCGCGAGGAGAAGCGGATTGGCTCCCCGGTGACTGTGAACATTCTAAACAGTCCGGAGCGGCCGCCATCTTGTGTCTCGGTAGGATCGAGACACAAGAGGTGGCAAAAAGATAGGGGGAAATGAGCATAAGGGGGCAGAGTACATCCTCCCTGACCCCCTAGGTTTGATGAGGGGGCTTTAAAAGGGCCCCGCGGGGCAAAAAAAAATAATTTTTATTATCGTTTTTTTGCGGGGGGAGCGCCCGGTACGCGCACCGGGAAGCGGTCCGGGGAGCGTAATATAGAGAAAAAAGAATGAAAGAATTTTCAAATATTGTATGTTTATTGATTGTTCTTTTTGTTGTATTTTTTTTGTTTTTTTTATTTAACTACCAACATGTAGGTACCAATGCAGAGTCTAAAAATAAATATACACCGTCTCCTTTGTAGATATCTTGCATGTTGTTTCAGAAGTTATTGTGGTATATGGAATTCATAACATAGTCTGTCAGGAAAGCAGACAGAACATGGAGGCAGGAGATGATAAAGAGATGTTAAATACACATTGGAGATAATATAGTGGGAGAAAGGAAGTAACTATGAGCAAACTTACTATGTAACACAAAAAAGTTGCACAGTATATTTTAAGTCTCACTTTATATTTTATCTTTTTGGGTACTATTTCATAATTTTCATATTAAAAAGAATAATGTCTCAAACAATTTTAACTTTTAAAATTTAAATTTATTGTTCTGATTTTTCAAAATCTAAGAGAATTTGTAACATTAAATCATCAGGTATGTCCTCCTTTTCATTCCAAGAATCACATTCCTCAGCACATTTTATTAATTCTTGGTCTACTGTTTCATCCATAAAGTCTACTTCTTCTTTTTCTTCGTTAGGATTGTTTTCAATCTTAATTTGAAATGAAATTGTATTTTCTTTTTCTGTGCTTCCATTTTCTTGCTGTAAATTGCATAAAAATAAATATATCAGTGGAGATAGGGCACTGTTGGGTTTAAGTTCAGACAGGTACTTGTGAGTTTTTAACAGTGAAGTTATCTTTGGGCAGTGCATGGTTTCAGGGAGGAAGTAGAACTATTAAAAAGTGCCTGTGATGAAGCCTAAGTAAATTCATAATTATACCAGAGAAGCCTAACTCAATCAATAATTTAAATAATTAAGTCTTTCTCAATGACTAACTCTTATAGAGGGACAGTATGTAACTATCTGAAAACGTTTTCCTAAATTAATTTAAAGTGCATAACATAGTTCTGCTTTCAAATTTGTAAAATTATATTTTACCTTTGAAAAAGAAGTTAAAGTTGTCAGTGAATATGCTCTTGAAATGTACTTCAGGAAGTAGTAGTCAAAATGGCTGTGTTTGTCTCTCTTTCTTTATATATATTCAGGTACATAACCAATCAAATGTCTTGAAAAAATAGTAGAAAATGAAAGTAACATTTTAATTGGTTGTCAATTCTAACACTTCATATGTGTTTTTGTCATCTAATTTACCTCAGGATATTTAGTCAGGCCCACAGCATAATTTTCTCAATGGAATTCCATCAAATTTGGGTAAATGGTAGGAACTGCTATGTAGTAGGGAGTATTCTATATTTGATGAAAGTGTCTCCAGTGGTTTTTCTGTAAATTACTTTCCCACCTTTTTTTAGCGAGCTCTCACTGGTGCGCGCCCCGGTACGCGTACCGGCAGCGTTACGGGAGTCCTCCATTTTGTGTATCGGTAGAATTGAGACACAAGATGGAGGGGAAACAATGCTCGGAATGGGTAGAAGGGGGCACGGTAGACACTTCCTGACCCTCTAGGTTTTCTGAGGGGGGCATAGAACGCTCATATAGGCAAAAAAAAAAACGTGTGGGGAGCGCCCGGTACCGCACCGGTAAGCGAACCGGGGAGCGTACTTTGGTGAAAAATAGTGAAAAAAGTTAGAAAACGATAAATGTTTTGAATGATCAGAGGTAGGGTAGCTCTGAAAAGAGCTATTGGGTTCTGTGGCTAATTTAGGTACCTACAAGTAGGTTCCAATGCACAGTTTTAAATTCAGGAGGAATATTCTATTCCCCTCATCGGAGAAGTGCACACCATCTTCTCTGTAGATGTCTTGCATGTTGTAACGCAAGTTATTGTTGTATATTAAACCCATTCTAAAGTCTCTCATGTAAGCAGAAACAGATTTATTCACATGTTTCCGTGCTTTCTCAAATTGTGGACAAAATTGGTTGGACCAGTTCAATTTCTGTCTTTGGCATATATTGGAATATACCAAGGCATTTGGGGGAAAAGGTGTCATCAATTGATGAAAGGTGTCCTTTAAAACCATTTCCAGACCAACCCCAGTCATAGTCCCAAAATCATTTCCACCACAGTGCACTATTAAGAGGTCAGGGTTTGGCAGATGCATAAAAAAATTATATTAAAAAGATATAAAATATATTTTTCCTTTAAAAGAAGAATACATTTTACAGCTTTTGATATTTGCTATTAAAAAACCATTGAAATTCACTGAAAAAACCATAGGTTATAGACCATATATAGTTAGGAATTAGCATTTACAAAACCTTAAAAATTCACTTAAAAAACCATAGGTTATAGACCATATATAGTTAGGGATTAGCATTTACAAAACCTTATTTTACTCACAAAAAACCATTGAAATTCGCATATATAGTTAGTTGCACTAACTATATATTGCGCACCCGCAATCCACTGCTGATGATGTCACATATTACATCATTCATGACATTGTCAGTGACATCACTGATGACATCACTGATGACAACTCAAATGACATCACTGACAACATCACTGATGACATCATTCATGTGATAATACGATGAACCTCTTCAGACTCTAATATAACCTTAGATACACTCAGTGTAAACAGACACTCACAGATTGTCACTCATCCATGAAGTTACTCATACACCTAGTCAGTCATGCAAAGAATCAATCACACCTCCATTTCCTCAACTATACAGTTATACACACCTTACTTATTCAAACATATTCTAACACATATTTACTCTATTATACAATCACTGATACAAGTTTTCAATGATCCATGCAGCCACTCACACATTCACTGGCTCTTATACACAGTAATTTATATATGTCAACTCTCACATGTACTGTGTTTTACATATGTACTTACTTTGACATGTAGCACTGAGATATCCATTCACTCACCAATGCACCCATGCACACAGTCAACCACCCATACAGCTGTTTCCAAATGCAGTTTTGAACCCATACATCTAGTGAATCAACTGTTCACACATCTATGCACAGAGTCACACACCTCCCAGCCACCCACACACACACTCACTCTCCCATACAAATACTTGGGCAACCAATCAATAGCCCATATAGTTAATCATATAGCTACTGATCAACACATGCAGCAGTTTACAGAACAACATATATAATGATGCACAGATTAAGACAGTTTAGTCACTAACCCATGCTCTCAGTGAGACACATTTAATCACTCTCTCATACAGTCAGTCATGCACCTACTAAATCCTTCATCCAGACACTTATACATCCACTCATTCTTCTATATGTAAGACATATTTTAACTTTACAGAAACATACAGTCACTGGATGATGTCATCAGTGATGTCACTGACCATGTCATGAATGATGTAATATGTGACATCATCAGCAGTGGATTGCGGGTGCGCGATATATAGTTAGTGCAACTAACTATATATGCGAATTTCAATGGTTTTGTGTGAGTAAAATAAGGTTTTGTAAATGCTAATCCCTATCTATATATGGTCTATAACCTATGGTTTTTTCAGTGAATTTTCAAGGTTTTGTAAATGCTAATTCCTAACTATATATGGTCCATAACCTATGGTTTTTTCAGTGAATATATATATATATATATATATATATATATAAATATATATATATATATATATATATATATATATATATATATATATATATATATATATATATATATATATATATATATATATATATATGTATATCTCTAAAGATATATATTCATGTATTACCTACTGGTGGTCGTCAGTAGGTAGTTATATTTAGGACCTAGAATCCATAGGAAATGAGTTTTATGACTTCCCTATATCTTTGGCACCAGTTGACTGCTATTCACAACATTTCCCCCAAAAAAGTGTCATAGTAGGTCTTGTTGTGCATGGGAAGTTTCAGGGTGATCTGTTAAGCGGGGGCTGAGAAAAAGGGGGCTCAAAAAAGTGTGTTTTCCTGTTTTAATTACCATAGGTTGCGTAGTCAAACCTACAACCCGAATCACTGGACGTAATTACACCAAATTTGGCAGAAAGGTAGATGTTGTTACGCAGATTGTGCTTTTTGTTATTTGGTGCAACCCCATTCAGTAGTTTTTGAGAATTTTAGGAAGAAAAACTTTGTGATATCTCTGGCAGGGAACACAGCTCTGATTGGCTGCCAAAACCTCAACCTGGAAGTGCTGGCAGCCATCTTGGGACTCGGCTTCACCAGGTCCCCAAATAAAAAGTGAAAATATAGAAAAGGGTGGCAGGGTAGGAATACTCTGACCCCCAAGCCATCGTCAGGGACCTCAACGTGCAAAAAATGCATTTCTATACAATTTATACTGCAAATTTGCACAACAAAATGTTAAAAGGTGTGTGAGTGCCTGCATGGGTGTTCGAGTGACTGCATGGGTCTGTGACTGGGTTTGTGAATGCCGCTATGTCTCTGTGAGTTGGTGTGAGTCTGTGTGTGGCTGTGTGGGTCTGTGAGCGGGTGTTTGAGTGACACTATGGATTTTTGGGCATTTGCATATTTAGGGTATTTAAAAGGGAGAACGATGGACTCTGCTCTCATCAGTAGATGACAAGAAAGAAACCACTCATCATAGTCACTGCAGATCAGATTGGCTCCATTAGATCAACGATGAATTCACATCCATTAAGGATTTCAGGTTGTATTTCAACGTGGAATACAAGAGAACACACATTTGTTTTGCCATTTTCAAGGCCAAGAGGTATGAAAGTGTGTGGTTTACTGAAGTGGAGCCTCAACTGGGGCACCTGCTATGTTTATATTTGTGTAAGTGCTTCACGTTTAGGTTACAATTCTGTGAAATGCACACCTGGGCCACACTGGAGCTTCATTTTTTCCCAGAAGAGTCCCTAGTTTTGCTGAATGAGTTTATCCAACAACAGTACTTTCTTCTGGTTAATTAGTAAGTGCTACCTCGTTGGCTAAATGTCTGTACATATTCTGAACTACAGCTGCATAAAGGACCACAGGTAATGTTTCAAGTGACAATGTGTGCATGTAATTTTGGCAATGTGATTGTTCCTCGAGCATCTTCATCCATAAATCTGTGATAACGTGAATCCTCATCAAAAGAAGATGATGAGACTACAAAGAGGTTATTCTCTATCAAACAGGAGTACTTTCCCTTAACTAAATGAAGTAAGTGTTTGATGGAGATGTCCTCATACTCCTCTGCATCAATAGCGTGTCACTAAAATAGGCGGCTACCACGTTTTTGAACCTTTTGTTAAGCTGTCCATCAATGTGGGAAAAGGTGGGAAGACCTGTGCATGCTACTAATGAAAACAGGGAGGGTGGCTGTCTGGTCCCCTTTCCTAGGGCAATTTCAGCCCAAAATACCCCATCTCCCAGGGCTTGGCTGAAATTGAATGAAGGAGAGGGGACCCCCAGCCCCCCCAGACCAATTTTGACCCCGGAGACCCCATCCCCAGGTGTCCAGATACAATTGAATGGAGTAGGAGGGCCACTCAGACACCCTCCCTTGGTCAATTCTTGCCCCGGGCACCCATCGCTGTGACCTAGTCTTGTTATGCTGGGTCAAATGGACCCTACCTAGGGCACTCGGTCTGCACTGTTGGGGACAACAGGGGACGCATGAATATCCTGCGGTCTCTACCACCTCCAGCAGGAGCCAGCATTGCTCTCACACATGGGGAGCTGCTAAGCATGCACATTCCTCTATGTGGGAGCAATCCTTTCATCTATTTCTCTGCACGCATGACAGTGGGCAGGGAACCAGTAAGCGAAAATTATCAAAGCTCCTGCCAAGTCAGAGTAAACAGCCATGTCCCGGGGATTGGCACCCTGGGACATGCTGAGGCGGCGGTGAGGGTGGGGGGCGGGGTCTCCTGGGCCATTATTGGCTCCATGTGGGAGGCCACTTGGCCCCCCTCCATCTGTGTGCTAGAGCTGGCCCCAGGGAGATGGTGGTCCCCGGAGTCAAATATGGCCCTGGCCCCTTCCCACTTTTTTATTTTGCTAACTCCTGGGGGAGGTATTCATGAGGCATTTGCAAAGCCCAGGAAGAGGGTCCACTCCGCCCACCTCCCTTGAGAGGTGGTGGTCCCTGGGGCACAAAGAGCCTCAGGATGGGGGCCATGTGAGCCCCTGCCTTTTTGTAAAAAAAAATGCCCCCAGGCCCTGGCCCACAAGTAAGGCGGGAGCCTGCACTTGTTTCTTTATTTTAGAATTTTCATGAAAGTCGCAGATCCATCGTGATTTTCAGCCAAAATTTAAAAAATTGCTCTTTAGTTCTGACGGGTTCACAGGGGAACACCTGGACCGAGGTATGGGGTCAGGGTTTTCCTACCCTGGCCCCTTTTCTTTTTTTAAATGATTTTTCTGGGACTCGGCCAATGCCAAGTCCCAAGATGCAAAAAGAACTTTTGATGGACAGAATGCAGAACAATGTCACAAGTTGAGAAAGAAAGTATCTAGCAAACCAGTGATAGTGTTGTCGCCCCTATTTCAACCTCATTTTAAATATTAACTACATAAACAATAATGATTCACTTAGACAGTAGTATATCAAAAATATTTGATTGTTTTATTTTTCATTCTATTTATTTACTTTTTGTATTTTTTTCATATTAGAAAAGAGTCTATATTTCTTTTAAATAGTGTGTTGATTAATTCATAAAAAGACATATATACTTCATAGCAATGACAATAAGTGACATACAACACTCATATTAACAAAAAACAGGACATTTTACACATCAACACAAAAGTGCTATACGATATATTCAGTCGGTGGAGAAAATTAATGAAGAAGGCAAATGCGATAGAATGGAACACAACGCGTTTCGGCCTGAGGCCTTCATCAGGTGCCCGTCATTCGTATCTTACATAAAAACAGGTGTATAACATAAACCTATACAGAAAAAGATAACAATCATATAGGATACACCAATAAGTATTTATAAATGACTGATAATAGTATGCTGTCTAAACATATATTGCGAGGTTGAATGAAGGTATGTTCTTTTAACAACCTTTTGGTGGTTTAGGGTCAATTATTTTTTATATATATATATATTATCACATGATACATTTCCATTTTATATACAAAGTGGGCTAGCACAATATATCCTATATACTATATCATCCTTACAAAGCTCATATATTACAAACACAGAAACTATGTTATGTAACATTTGTTGAAAAACACTCAGAGTTATAGTATCCCTTTCTCAGCCGTCTATCCTAAAAACTCTATCTCTTATCTCATTGTCTCATATTTTCTCATCGTAAAGATAGGTGATAAAGCAGTAGTAGAAAAAAAGGTAGTAGAAAAAAGACTGAAAAGATGTATGGGGATGTATGGGGAAAGATAGGGTGAAGAGTAGTAGTCTGGATATTTGTGTTGTCTGATATAGGACTATGTGTTTTTCATAATGAAAATAGATGAAAAAACCCGTAATAGCCCAGTGAAGGTTAAAAGGATGTTTAGAGAAAAGAAAAGAGAAAAGAAAAAAGAAAGAAAAAAAGAAAAAGAACGAAAAAAAGGAAAGAGGAGAAAGAAAAAAGAAAGAAAGAAAAAAGAAGAAAGAAAAAAGAAAGAAAAAAGAGGAAAGTGGAAAGATTTTTGGTGTTTTTTAAGTAAAACAGGTAGTAAGATTCTAATTTGGGACTACTTGTTTACTCACTTTTATTTATTTTGATGTAGAGTAGAATCTGATTTTTTCAAAAAAAGCTGATTGAGTGATCTTTAAAATCTGAGAGACAGCGTCGAGATATATATAGCACTGGGGAGACAAATATGATCACAATTACATACTAAAGAAATTTATGAAAAATCAATTTATTATGTGAAGGAATGGTCAATTTTTATGGAGATACCTGGTATTTTCTGTTCCTATTTCTTTACTCTCTTTTCAGGTATCCCCTGAGGTATACAGATGGACTCAAGATCCACGTTACGGGAGGTAGAGGTTCATAAGTACTTTAGTATATAACAGAACAATGTCATTCATTCACCCCAGTACCGAGATCTAGGCCTAAAACCATAGTTTTTTTGCTCAGCATGCCTTTCCAGTTTGGACCCAGCCATATGCAAATCAGTCTTGACCCTGCGCCCAATGAGAACAGTCCAGCCCAAACTGCCAGGCCAGGTCCTCCCTGTACTGGAAGCAAGCGTCCTAGGACCGGTTTCGGGGTTACACCACTCATCAGCCAGGATAGCTTGATTCCAGTGGCATGGAGAGCACAGCACTCATGTCTGATTATACCTGTCCCACTCGGGGTGACAAATGCAAAAAGAACTATTGATGGACAGAATGCAGAAAAATGGCATACATTCACCCCAGTACAGAGATCTGGGCCTAAATCCATTGTTGTTTGCTCACCATGCCATTCCAGTTTGGACCCAGTCATATGCAAATCAGTCTTGACCCTGCGCCCAATGGGAACAGTCCAGTCCGAACTGCCTGGCCAGATCCTCCCTGGACTGGAAACAAGCCTCCTAGGACCGGTTTCGGGGTTTCACCCCTCTTCAGCCAGGATAGTTTTTTTCCAGATGCATGGAGAGCACGGGACTCACGATTGAGCATACCCATCCCAATCGGGGTGACGATTGCAAAAAGAACTATTGATGGACAGAATGCAGAACAATGTAATACATTCACACCAGTACAGAGATCTGGGCCTAAATCCATCGTTGTTTTGCTCACCATGCCATTCCAGTTTGGACCCAGCATATGTAAATCATTCTTGACCCTGCGCCGAATGGGAAAAGTCCAGCCCGAACAGCCAGGCCAGGTGGGACTGGAGTGGGAACTCACTTGTGATGCCTCCCTGTTAGTGCTGGCCTGCTACTAATGCCATCACCATTACGAAGGCACCTTGGGAAAACCCTGCAGTAAGGTTATAGAAGATTGAGAGAGGTTGCAGACATTGTTTCATCGATTCAAGAAAACTATGGAGTGAAGTGAGCTAGTTTAGTTAGTAACTAACCTCTACTGCAGTTAAGATGTTGTTTATCTAGGTTGTTGTCTACAATTTAGGTAATGGCAGCATACCCGTTGATTGCTCAATAGAGTAACAGAGGGTAGTAAGACAAAGGTATAACTAACTATGACTAACTGCCGTACACTTTGATACGTGAAGGTTTAAAAAAATGCTGCGCTAAAAGACAGCAGTGCAAAGTAAAAGTTAAACACAAAAAATTATTTTAAGCATAAGTATCAGAATAATTTTTCCCATTACTTTTTCTTGAACAGTATCAATAAAAGAACCAGCCCTCTTCACACACAACAGGCCTCCCCTTCTCCCAAACAAATCACCCTGTACCCAACCAAAGCCCGCAGTGTCCAAATTGAAATGTCAAAAGTCCTGTTCCCTTTTCAATTCTTAACCACAACAAAGTCCCTCCCACCAAAACCCATACAGACCCATGCAGGTCCTGCTGAAATGTACCTTGGATGGAGCAAGCATTGGCATCGAAGACTCAATACGTTGGTTCCAATCCACTCAGTCGGGTAGATGCGTCGTCATCGAGCCTCACAGTTGGGTCCCACATTGTACTGTAGCTGGCCTGTTCTCCGTTGCAGTTGGCCTGAACTTTGGATTTTCCCCGGTCCAGCACAACCTCCAAAAACCACTAAGCTCTATTTGCTTTTAAGCTCTATATTGCAGTTTATTCTTTAAAAATTCATATCTGAAGTTCTCCTTATTGGATTTTTGTCATTTTGGTCTTATTTTACTCCTACAATTTAAGTGGTGCACAATACTTTACAAATTGCCTCCTACGTTAAGCCTGACTGTTCTGCGACAAGGCACCAGAGGGCGAGCATAGGTTAATTAAGGTTGTGTACCTGACTTACCATGACTTGGATTGTGGTCCTACTTGGACAGGAAGCAAACCTCTGCCAACTAAAGACCTAATTTCTAACACTAGCCATGAAATGTCTGTACATAAATCACTTGGTCAGAAAAAATTGTCACATGCCAAGAATGGATTCTCAATTTTTTGGGTAGTTTGGGGTTGAATTTAGGAAAGAATAAAAGAGTGAAGTAATGGAAGGTGACTGAGTAGGCACTTGAAAGCAGACCTTTTTTTTGGGTTGCATTGTATTGAAAACGTTGTAAATACTGCATTAGCTGAAGCAGGTACACATTGCACAGACAGTAGAGCCAAATTGAACCATGCTGCAGCTAGGTCATCGGTGGTGAAAGGCCATGGGAAAGAAGGTGATGAGTGATGGTGGGTGGGATGCATATCTGCCTTGCATAACAAATACAGTGAGTATACTAATTTGTAAATAAGCAAGCAATGTGACTTACCACAGCCGGTCCCTGCCACCTCTGAGACTCCCCCTACAACTGCCTCTTCTGCCGCATCTAGTGCACTGGCACTGCCACCGGCCTCGGCAGTGTTCAAGTTCAAGTTCAAGTTCAGAAATTTGTATAGCGCACTACTCACCCAGAGGGTCTCAAGGCGCTTGCGGGAGGGGAGGGGGGTACTTTATTTATTGAATATCCAAGTTTTAAGTTGCTTTCTGAAGGAGAGGTGGTTCTGTGTAAGGCGGGGGTGGGTGGGGAGAGAATTCCAGGTTTTGGCCGCTAAGTAGGAGAAGGATCTTCCCCCCATGGGGGATCTGTTGATGCGGGGAATAGCGGCGAGGGCCTGATTGGACGAACGAAGATGGCCGGTGGGGGTGTGAAAGGACAGGCGCGTGTTGAGGCATTCGGGTCCTAGGTCGTAGAGGGCTTTGTGTGCATGGGTGAGGAGTCGGAACGATATCCTCTTGTTGACGGGGAGCCAGTGGAGGTCTTTCAGGTGACCGGAAATGTGAACCTGGCGGGGGATGTCTAGCATGAGTCTGGCTGAGGCTTTTTGGATGCGTTGGAGTTTTTTCTGTAGTTTGGCTGTGGTTCCGGCGTAAAGGGTGTTGCCGTAATCCAGTCGGCTTGTGACTAGTGCGTGGGTAACCGTTTTTCTTGTTTCAGTGGGGATCCAGCGGAATATTTTTTTGAGCATGCGTAGGATGTTGAAGCATGATGAGGAAACTGCGTTGACTTGTCTGGTCATCGAGAGGGAGGAGTCCAGGATGTAGCCCAGGTTGCGTGCGTGGTCCGTTGGTATGGGTGCTATTTCCAGGGCCGGTGGCCACCATGAGTCGTCCCAAGCAGAGGGGGATGAGCCTAAGATTAGGATTTCCGTTTTGTCCGAGTTCAGTTTTAGACGGCTGTTCTTCATCCACTCGGCAACATCTTTCATTCCTTCGTGTAAGTTGGTTTTGGCAGTGTTTGGGTCTTTGGTAAGAGAGAGGATCAGCTGGGTGTCGTTGGCGTAGGAGATGATGTTGAGGTTGTGTTGGCGTGCAATGGATGCGAGGGGACTCATGTATACGTTGAAGAGGGTGGGACTGAGTGATGATCCTTGAGGTACGCCGCAGATGACTTCGGTGGCTTCTGATCTAAAAGGGGGGAGGCGGACTCTCTGTGTTCTTCCGGCGAGGAACGAGATGATCCAGTCCAATGCTTTTTCTTGTATTCCGACGTTGCTGAGGCGTTGTATGAGAGTGCTATGACAGACTGTGTCGAAGGCTGCGGAGAGGTCAAGTAGGATGAGGGCAACTGTTTCTCCGTTGTCCAGTAGTGTTCGAATGTCGTCTGTTGCTGCGATGAGTGCGGTTTCGGTGCTGTGTTTTGCTCGGAAGCCGGACTGTGAGGGGTCGAGGGATTTGTTGGATTCGAGGAAGGCGACGAGCTGATTGTTGACGGCTTTCTCAATGACTTTGGCAGGGAATGGGAGGAGCGAGATGGGACGGTAGTTCTTAAGTTCAGTGGGGTCTGCTGTGGGTTTCTTCAGAAGAGCACTGAGTTCGGCTTGTTTCCAGCTTTCCGGGAAGGTAGCGGAGTTGAGGGAGCAGTTGATGACGTCTCGGAGATGGGGTGCGATGATGGAGTTTGCTTTGTTGAAAATGTGGTGGGGACATGGGTCGGTAGGCGATCCTGAGTGGATGGAGTTCATCAGGTGGATGGTGTCTTCAGTGGTGATTGGGTTCCAGGCGCAAAGGTTGTTAGAGGGGGGATTTGGGTCGGGGGTGGGTGGAGTGGACTGGTCTCCGGACTGGTTTTCAAAGCTGTTACGTATGTCGGCGATTTTGTTGTGGAAGACAGAGGCTAGGGAGTCGCAGAGGTCTTGGGATGGGGTGATGTCGTTGGTGCCGGCGGTGGGGTTGGTAAATTCTTTGACGATGTTGAATAGTTCCTTGCTCTTCTGGGCGTTGTTGTCAAGTCGATCCTTGAATGCTGATTTCTTGGTGGATCGGATCAGTTGGTGGTGTTTGCGGATGGCGTTCTTGAAGGTGGTCAGGTTGTCAGTGGTTGGGTTTTTTCTCCAGGCATTCTCGAGGGTACGACAGAACTTCTTGGATGTCTTAAGGTCATGGTTGAACCAGGGGGCTTTTTTGTTATTTTGCTTGATTTGATGGTTTTTCAAGGGTGCTAGTTCGTCAGCGCTGTGGGGGATCCATTGTGTGAGCTTGGTGGCAGCTTGGTTTGGGTCCGATGATTTGGCAGGAGGGTTTTTCTGAAGCGAAGTGAAGAACTGGTCGGTGGTAATTTTGTTCCAGTTTCTTCGGGGAATTGGTTGTGGGAGGTTGCGGGTCGTAGTCTTTTTGTAGTTGAAGTGAACGCAGCTGTGGTCCGTCCAATGGAGAGCTGTGGTGTGGTTGAAGGAGATGTGCTTGCTGAAGGTGAAGATTGGGTCGAGCGTGTGCCCGGCATAGTGGGTGGGGGTATCAACAAGTTGTATTAGTCCGAGATTGGCCAAGTTGTCCACGAGGGTGGTGGTGTTGCTGTCATTTTTCTTTTCCAGGTGGGAGTTGAGGTCTCCCAGTAGAATGTAGTCCTCAGATGGGAGGGCGTGTGGGCTGATGAAGTCAGTGATGTCTTCGCTGAATTGAGTGCGGGGTCCTGGTGGTCTGTAGATGAGGGTGCCTCTGAGTGTGGTTTTGGGGTCGGTGTGGATCTGGAAGTGAAGGTGTTCGGCGGCTGCGAGGTTATCGTCTGAGCTGGTCATGATGCGGATGGAATTCTTATGTACGATGGCGATGCCTCCTCCTGTTTGAATGGTGCGGTCCTTTCGGATGATCTTGTAGCCGTCCGGGATGGCTATGGCGATGTCGGGAGCTGATGAGGCGTTCATCCAGGTTTCTGTAAGGAAGGCGACGTCTGGCGATGTGGTGTCGAGTAGGTTCCAAAGTTCAATGGCATGTTTGTGGACTGAGCGGGTGTTGAATAGGATGCACTTAAGGTGGTTAGAGTCGGAGCTCTGTTTGGAGTCTGTGGATTTAGTGTGGGTCTTGATGCAGTCGAGTTTGCAGGAGTGGCAGGTGAAGGGTCCGTGGGTGTGTCCAGGGGCGGCTTGGTAGCAGTCTTGGAGTCGGGCGGGGTTGAGTGCCAAGAGGGATGCGGCATTGTACGTTATGCGGGTGGAGTGGGATTTGCGAGGACCAGGGGGTCTGGCACTGGGCGCGGTCCAGGCGCGGACGGACGTAGACGGGCTTACCTTTGGCGCACCTTCGGCGCGCATGGGGCGCGACCGCTGCGCGTGAACGCTGCGCTCAAACGCATCAGTCATATGTGGATAGTGGGAGGGGGAGGGGCGAGGGAGGAGCAGCTGGGAGGCGGGAGCGGGGTGGAGAGGACGGGCTCCGAGGCACAACAACAACAAAATGGCTGCAGAAGCGAAACCGGAACCGGTTGGGGGAGCAATAGAGATAGCGCTGTGGGCAGAGGCCCTAGCAAAGTTAGGCAGTATTAATTTATTCTATCCAGCAATACGAGCGTTACGCAGGCAAAGCGGACGATTTACAAAATGTCAAGATTATTCAATGGGTCAATGCGGGCGAATCAGGCACAAGTACAATTTAGCAACAGAGCAATGCGAGCAGCACTACAATCATTCAATGCAGGTACCAGTACAATTTCGCTAACAAAGCAATGCGAGCAGCACTCCGATAGTTCTATGCAGGCACCAGTACAATTTCGCTAACAAAGCAATGCGAGCAGCACTCCGATAGTTCTATGCAGGCACCAGTACAATTTAGCAACAGAGCAATGTGAGCAGCGCTACGATACCCGATAGAGACCAGGGATCGACGGGAGCGACTGCTTCTGATGGAGTCAGGCCGGTCTGGCAGTGGTCAGGCAGTGGTGGCCTGTGCTGCTAGAAAAAAGCATTACATATTTTAGGTGCCAAATACTCCTTTCCTTATTATTTTTCACCCAATTCCAACTGCAATTTCTCACTGCAGTTCGGTTAGCAGTCTGTGCTATTGAAAATATTACTTTGGGAATTGTTTTGGTTGACAATGTTATAAAAGCCAGATAGCCTAGCCAACCAAGGGCCAGATGTAGGAAGCCTAATACCGGTCGGAAACTGCCGAAATTACCGAATTTCGGCCGTTAGCAACCGGTATTAGGCTTTTCAGATGTAGGACGCCAAATTTCAGGATTTGGTAATTTACCGAATCGGTAATTTAAGTAATCAGTAAATTACCAAATTCTTAAAATACCAATTTGGTAAATTACCAAATCCGTAATGTAGGGAGCACTCAAGTGAGTGCTTCTTACATTTAAGTATTTGTTATTTACCACTAAGCATGGGCTGAAAATTCGTTCCGCTCGCGGAATTTGCGGATTTTCCGCGATCTTGCGATCTGCGATTCTCGCAAAATCGCTGTCAAATCCGCGAATCAGCGGGGACGAATTTTCAGCCAAGCACTTACAGGGTTACAGCAGCAGGTGCAAAAGTTGAAGCTAATTTTTTGTAACCTTTTACAAAAGGATTACAAAGAAATTTCAACTTGGGTACCTGCTGCTGTAAGCCTGTAAGTGCTTCCTGGCGCCTCATTGCCTACTTGCAACTATTCTCTGATCCTGCTATGACCCTTGAAGCAGGGTCAGAGAATAGTTACAAGTAGGCAATGAGGCGCCTGTCATGAAAATTAAAGCTCAACAGGAAGCACTGACAGATATAAAAACAAGCATTTGCAATGCAATAGGTCTCGCATTAGGAAAGTTTGAGCTTTTGGTCTTGTAAATGACAATTTTTTTTATTTATGTGTTGGTTTTGAAAATAGCTAAATTAATAGCTTTGTCATTTACAATGCCAATAGTTATAACTTTCGCAAATGTGACACCTATAGCATTTGTATAGCAACATGTTTTGTATTTACGTGACTTAGATGTATTGATATTACAAATTACAATGGCTTTTAATTTTTTTAAATAATTAATACTTAAATAAAAGTGATTCTAATTTAATAAGGAAAAAAGAGTCTATTAGAGGGCAGAAGGGCACAAAAACGAATCTAACAGTGGGCAGAAGGGCAGAAAAACAAGGGAAAAACGAGTCTAACAGAGGGCAGAAGGGCACAAAAACAAGGGATAAACGAGTCTAACAGAGGGCAGAAGGGCACAAAAAACGAGTCTAACAGGGGGCAGAATGAATCCCGCCCTGCTTGTTTGTCCACGAAGATGCCACCTTTTTGTGCAATACCCCTACTCAACTGGAGTACTTTCTACTGTCTAATCAGTAAGAGCTACCTCGTTGGCTAAATGTATAGGGGCAGATTTATAATAACTGGCGCATCCCGAGGGATGCACCAGTTATTGTGCGCCGCAGCTCCGCCACCCATGGTGCGCCGCATTTACAATGCGGCGCAACATGTGGCAAAAACGGCACAGATGCGTCACGCATCTGTGCCGTTAAAGCAGCGCATTGCTGGAGCTGCGTCACAAGCGCGACACAGCTCCAGCAATGCTCTGTGGGGCCCTATCTCCCTAATGCTGCGTCAAGCCTTGCGCCTGCTTCAAGCAGGGTTTTGACGCAGCATTGGCCTAAAAGTGACTTGTAGATTTCACTCAGCCACTTTTAGGAGGCGTTCCTGCGCAGGAACGGCCTCCCCAGCGCCGGAACGCCTCCTGATGGCGCAGGGCTTTACAACATGACGCATCTCTCAGATGCGTCACGTTGTTAATACCCAGCACCATGGCCCATCTTTTGTGCTGCCGCTGCGTCACAAAAGTGACACAACTGCGGCGCAAAAGAGGAGGAAGCGGCTTGTAAATCTGCCCCGTAGTGCTTTTACTACACTGTAGCTGCATAAAGGGCCAGAAGATGAGTCTCCAGTGACCATGTGTGCTGTGCCTCTGTTTTAGGCCCACATGGTCACTGGAGACACATCTTCTGGCCCTTTACGCAGTTGCAGTGTAGTAAAAGCACTATACATTTACCCAATGAGGGAGCACTTACTGGATTAGCCAGTAGAAAGTACTCCAGGGTAAATCGCAAAAAAATCCGCGATTTCGGGGGACAATTTGCGAATTCGCAGATTTTTTTTGTGATTTTGCGGGAAATCCGCAAATTCGCAGAACGCGAATTCACAAATTTTGCCCATGCTTATTTACCACAAACTATTAGTTGGTGGTAAATAACGAATTCCTTTTAAAAAGCAATTTTTTGCTTTTTATTCAGTGCCATGTGGCAGACATACATGTGCACCCATGTACTATTCAGGGGTGCAACAGGGTCTCAATATGACACCCTGCCACCCTTGAAAGGGTTCCCCCTATTACCGATTCTGTATTTACCGAGTCGGTATTTACCAAATCGGTATTTACCGAATTGGTAATTCCCATTCATTCCTGTGGGTCTCCAGGCCCATAGTAATGAATGGAAATTACTGAATCGGTATTTACCGATTTGGTAAATACTGAATCGGTTAATACCGATTCTTAATTACAGAATTTTACAGATTCGATCATTTTTTCCGAAAAATTATCTACATCCCATTTACCTATTCCTAAATACCGAATCGGTAAAATTCGGTATTTAAGAATAGGTAAATTGACATTACCTACATATTGCCCCAAAACCTTTTGTAATGGAAGGGTAGAGCTATGATTACTCTGAGTCATTGAAGTGCAATGAAGGGGTGGAATAAATTGGTCCATGAAGGACATATGGTCTTAGATGACAAATGCAATGGGACCTACTACTTTCCTGTCATGCTGCACTGCCATGGAGAGTGCCAGTATACTGTATAAATTAATGATAACACAACACAACATTGGGGAGGGGGGGGTCCACAATGACCATGGCTGCTCTCTCCTTTTACTGTTTGAGCATGAGGAAAAAAAGAAAGCCTTCTCAACAAAGTTGTGTAGGGAAAAATAAAGTAGTTTGGCCTGCAATCTTTAGAGTGGAGTACTTAAAAAAGTCTTACACTACCAGTCCACAAGATATATAAGTGGAGAGAGAAAGCTTTCTAACAAAGCAGAAGAAAGCTACAGACCAGTACAGGCAAGATGAGGTCATCTACAAAAATATGAAATATAGAAAAAAGGATAATGCAGAGTTAACAAGAATTTAACAAACATTAGATAGATTAGGATTTGGAAAACAGGAGACAGTACAAGAAAATAGAAAAACCAAAGGGGATGATGGACAGAGCGTTGACAATACAAACACTCACCCCCAGTCAACTGATCTGGGTTTAATCCATCACCGTTCTTTAGCTCACTCCGCCACCCCAGTTCAGACATGGCTATATGCAAATCAGTCTGACCCTGTGCTTCATGGGAACAGTCCACCCCGAACTGCCTAGCCATGTCTTCCCTGGACCGGAATCAAGCTCCCCAGGACCGGTTTCTGGCATTACAACTGTCTTCAGCCGGTCTTGCTTGAATCCAGTGGCAAAGTGAGCAAGGGACTCACGTCTGAGCGTACCCTGCCAACTTAGGGCGAACAAAGAAAAACCAAAGGGATGATGGACGGAGCGTTGACAATACAAAATTACAAGAAAATAACCAAGGCAACATTCTTCCACCTGCTGCAGCACTGGTGGTGGCAGCCATTTGTTTGCCGGCCAGTGTGGTCCGGGGGAGAGACGTGAGGAATTTTGCCAATCGGGAGACTCCAACTCCCATCATCCCTTGCACCTGAGGACTTGCGCTGAAAAGCACTCCACGGTAAAAATAAAAATTGATACTTGTATAGCACACTACTCACCCGCAAGGGTCTCAAGGCGCTTGTACGAATACCGCTGTGGAACCCATCCTGGCTATCCCTGTGAGACGTCCACTCCTGGGCACCCCCAAGGTGGAGGCCAGGCATCCTTAGTGTTGTGGGGGCCGTTGTGGAGATTAAGCAAGCTATTGCGCAGAGTGGGACTCCATGATTGGAATAGGCACCGAGGCAAGAATTATCAGGTCCGTGGAATTTTTGAGCCCAAGACCCGCCGAGGCGGGGAATTGAACCCTGGTCCCGGGCTAGACCTCTGCATCAGGCTCTAACCATTGAGCCACACTTCTCCACGGTCCCGTGGCCGTGTAAGCCGCCAACTGTTTGCCTGCCAGTGTGGTCCCTGAGAGAGCTGTGAAGTGTGTTGCTGCCGGGGAGACTCCAACTCCCATCATTCCCTGCACCCGAGGATTAATTCTGAAAAGTGCACAATGCTCCCATGGCCATGTAAGCCTCCAACTGTTTGCCTGCCGGTGTGGTCCGGGGGAGAGCCATGACGTGTTGCCGCGGGGGAGACTCCAACTTCCATCATGCCCTGCACTTGAGGACTCGTGCTGAAAAGCACACCACACTCCTGCGATGTAGGACGTGTGCAGTGATGTGCCTGCAAGCACAATGGGCAGAAAAAAGATGAGCCACGCCTCTACGGAGAAGGTAACGATCACCATGTTGGATAATTTTTTAGCTAAAGCTAGAACTGACTGGACAATGACATTACATTAATTGAAAGGAGGCTCTCTATAGGAGCCTGGGACTGTTGAACGGGCTCTATATCTTTGCCTGTCTAGGCCGGCATATTAACTTCAGCCGACCAGCCTCTCCTTGTGAGTCCCCTCAAGCTGAATGGCTGATTTGACCGTACCCGCAAACCCCATAGCACCCCATCTATCGCCCAATGTAACTGTTGTTGCCAAAAAAGAAAGAAGGGGCCATCCCCCCATATACAGCATCAACTCTTGCCTCTCAACAGGACAATACTAAATTGTCTGTGAGCCTACAAGATATTAGAGGGATCCTCAAAAATTATTAGAGTTAGTTTCTCGCTTGGACGCTATTGACCGTACCCTGCTGATTTAACAGCCAACAGACTGATGTTACATTCAGTGACACAAACAGGGGGGAAATCTGGTACAAACACCCAATGTAAATGTTACCGAAGGCTCTATTGTACATATTCATTGCGAGGGGGAACAAACTCCCATAGTGTAGATAGGTTTCATATAGGGCACTTACGAAAAATGGACCCGACAATATCAGCCTGCCCCAGTCTTGTTAGTAATACGCAGCAGGCAGATTGTGTGGTCACTCAACTTACTGAACGCACATCCACAAATAATGGTTTACCAAACCAAGCAGTATACAAATATCAGTAAGAGAAGCAAACCCCTGTCTTTGAACCTACCGGCGGCGGCATGCCCCTTCTTGATAGTCTTGGTTAACGTTCCTCATCTTAGAGCACAACAAATTGAAACAACTCCCCAATTGTTGACCAAAACCCAGCACTGGCTGTTGCAAGATGCTAATATAGGCCATTTAATACAAGATCATATGATCATGGGCAGAAGAATCCCATTGAAGGGCCAGACCAAAAATGATTTGAAAACAATTGTGTTGTTCTCAATTTTGATAATCACTGGTTGGTGAGGAATCTCCTGAGACAATTACCATCAACACCCCCTCCTCAATCCCAGATGTTTGCTGTCTCTTTGGACTTCTTTTACCAAACCCCCCACTACTCCTAATAATAATAACTCACAAAACTTGAGATTCTCCACATACAATCACACGTTTTGTCCCTCACAGCTGGTTAATAGTAATATACAATTAGCAAATAGATTTGGTCCACTGAGGGGTTTGAATAGTTGGGATTGACTTAATTTTCATCCAGATACACTTCCAGTGACCATCATTTGGGAGGGTGGAATCTTTAGTGTATATACATGTTGGTATGACCCTTTTTATCACATCCTGCTAGTACTAGTATATTCCGAGGAAAAGAAAGAGACACGAAAGAAAAAGACTATTTTGTTGAATACCTTGTTTGTACATGAATAGCAATGCTTTCTTTTAAGTAAATTTATGTGGCTTAAATCAGTACTTTCTTTGCATAGGTATAATTGATTTTGCAAGGTTTCTTTGAAGTCAAGTCACTACTTATCTGGGACATGCCAGGCTTTTGTCTTTACCAGTGCTTATTTGCTGGTAACCTTTCAAGCATCACAAAGACCTTTTGTCCCTTTGCAGCTTTGGTAGAGCAGCGTCTGGAACTTTTCTGAACTGCATAAATACCATCCGCGCCCCATTCTTAGTGCGGATTGTTAAGAACACTGAACCTGGGAATGCAGCGGTGATGCCGGTTGCTTCCGAACAGGTTTTCCTCATTGATACGTACCAGGTGAACATTCGTGGAGTTCTTCTTGGACGCAGGTAGGATCGTACATGTGTATAATCTTCCCGATCGGCTTCTTTGGAAAGAGACGAAACACTGGTTTGTTTATTAAATTACTGACAGTGGCATATTTTGTTTCTGCTCGGAGGAGCGATCTTTTGAGCAATTACAGAGTCAGTTACCGCTCACTTGGGAGCGGCCCATGGGCATTTAGCAATTCTGGAATCTCCACTTTGCATAGCGGACTTTTGGAATCTCAGACCTTTTGTTACCATGCCGGTGAGCGGCCCCTCGGCCATTAAACCGTTCAACGTACTTTGACATTGAGAAACTAAGAGGCTATAAAGAGAGATTTTGTGTTGACAATTCAGTGAAAATTACTTAATGTGAATTAAACTGTAAAGTACTTTGTGCAAGACAGTTGAATAATGTTGAACTAAAAGACACTAAATAGGAGGTGATTACAAATCATAGTTTGTAGAAGTTTCTACAGTTTGGAACTCTTATTTACCTCATTTATATTTAAGCACTATACAAGGACAACATAGTGATGATTACAATTCCATAAAGAACTAATCGTTACATGTGTTGAACATTTCTCTTTTACAGGTATGTTATGTATGGAATTTCTTTACGCAATACAAGTATTTACAAGTGCCATTAAGCTACAGAAATCAACAGAGTGCTAATCTGTGACAACATCTTGTTTCAGGTCTCCTTCCCCACAGTACCCTCCCTAATCCCCTTCCATTCATCTAGCCACTTTGATCCTCTGTGCAACTAAGCCAGAGTCTTAGCTGCTGGAAGGTGGGCTTCTTGAGGGTACTGCTCCTGAGGAACCCATCTACAATATTAACAGTTGTGAGACATGTATGGAGGGCTCCAATTGGTATCAATGGGTTAGCCCCTATGAGCTGTATCTTCCCTGCTTTGCCTATGGCATCCATTTGTCCGTCGGGAGAATCCTTGCCCCAGCCGGAACACAGGGAGATTTAAGTACTTTCCTGGAACATAGCAGGCTTCAGCAACAAAGAAGACAGTCGGGCATGGGAAAATGATTTGCGTAACACTGGAATTATTTGCCAACAGGAAACCTGGGAACTAAACCCAATTTTTATGAATGGCTATGACTCCTTTTTTACCCAAGCAGTTCCTTCAAATTCGGGTAGACCAATAGAGGGCTTATTAACTCTTGTTATTAACACTATTTCTTTTGATAAGGTTGATTTTGTGAACAGTTTGGCTTACTTCCATATTTTTCTGGCTAGAGGACGAAAGAGGTTTGATCTATTGATAATCCATTTTTATCATTTGGATAGGGGATTTTAACACACATATCTGTAAGCACTCTGACTCAAACATCTGCGGGGTAACTGATATGAAGGGGAATATGCTCAAACATTTTAACCACCATAATTATGGTAATGGTCTAAATAGTTTGTAGATGCCTTGGGATTTGAAATTTGTTAATCAAACTTGTTCTAATACGGGCCAATTGACCCCAACTTTTTATCGGTCAGGTATTACCTTGTGCATTGATTTTATATTGTTTTCTTTGTCTTTGAGTAGCACTTGTGAGGTTGTGATGAACAAATTTAGGGAACACGCTTTATTATATTTTTCATTTAATTTGTCCCTCTATGAGAAAGTGGTAATCATAGTTGTATCCAAACCATCCCTATCCAGGAAAAATTGATATATTTAAAAATGGGAGAACATGGAGCGTAGTGTGATATTGCCCAAAATTCTGTCTTTGTCTTATCAGGAGATATGCTAATGCCTAGACTAAACTTCTAATAGTATACAAGTTGTGGCAACCTCAAGTAGTATTCTAATTGTCATAAGAGATTCACTAACTCGTCAATCTTTCCGGAAACATTCTTCCCCATCCAAGTGGTTTGAAAACAATTGTTTACAAGCCTCAGCCCCTCTACAGAAAGCACTTAAACTGTCTCCAAGGGATCAAAATCTCATTAGAAATCTTAAGTCTACATATAATCTGCAAGGCAGGAGAGAAAAAGGGCGCTTTCTGCGGAAGCCTCGGTGAGTTTAAGATCAGCTCTACCTAAAGACATTAAGGCATTCTGGCAAGTGGTCAATTCCCCATTTCTTCTAGGTATACGTGGGCCTTCTCTAGACCTCCACATAGATGAGGCCACTTGGCTGTCCCATTTTCAGAAAATATTCCGTAAGCAGACAGATGACAATGCGGAGCCCCCTGAATTTCACCCGGATGCTCCTCCGCCAATGGAATTTGCGCTGGATGAGGTAACTCTAGCGCTATCCCAATCCCCTGTATTAAAGGCTGCAGGTCCAGACGGGGTCCCACTGGATATTTTTCTTATCATTAAAGACTTGTGGGCCCCAGTCTTGACCATAGCTTTTAATGCCATAGTTAAAACTAGCCCTCTCCCATCCTGGAGACATTCTGTGATGAATCCAATTTTCAAGAAGGGGAATGGAGCAGACCCTGCTAATTATCACCCAATCTCCCCCCTGGATAGCACAGCTAAATTGATGGGTAGTCGGTTGTCAAATAGGCTAGAGGAATGGGCAAGAGAAAACAACATACTTACGGAAGCCCAATATGGTTGTAGGAAGAGAAGGATTATGACAGATCAATAACTCAACCTTGCCCTAATTGCAGCCAAACATGTCACTGCAAAGAAAGGTCAAATATACATGGCGTTTATGGACCTGTCAGTGGCCTTTGACTGTGTGTCCCATAGTAAACTGTGGGACATTATGGACTCAATGGGAATGGACCCCTCCATAACCCTTTTCATTTGAAACCTATATAGTCAGGCAGAAGCTGTGATTCAATACAGGAAAAATTGAGAATATTTGAAACCTTTCAGGATTGAAAAGGGGGTGAGAAAGGGTTGCGTTCTTGCCCCCTTTCTCTTATCCTTGTGTAAGAATACATTATCTGAGGTCCTGTGTGAAAAATGCAAGGACATTGCAGTAGCAGGCTCAATATTCTTGCCCGTCATGCTTTATGCAGATGACGCGGTTTTGCTGGCAAGGACAGCAATAGCTTTACAGCTTTGTAGCGAGTCTTACTCGGCTTACATGGCTGACCTTGACTTATTTGTTAATAAAACCAAGTAGCTTGTGATGGCTCTGGGCAGGGAAAAAAATAAAAAAATAATGCAATTTCACATAGATAGTGACCTTTGGAGAGTAGAGAATTTCTCGTATCAAGGCATCCTTTTTGATGACAAATTAGATTGGTCTATAATGGTCAAAAATAGAGTGAACCAGATGTCCAGAAGTATAGCGGGTCTCTGGAAGATTGACCTAAATTTGGGGGATAAACCAATTAAAGAAATGCTAGAAACTTACCCTGCAAAAACACTACCTATAGCTACGTATGGCGCTGCAGTCTGGGGCGTAGTACAAGTTGATTCCCTCCAAGCCACAGAGGATACATTTTTAAAAGGACCACTGGCTATTCCAAATGTTCTAGCTCACAAGGAACTAGGGGGCATATTATCAAGGACAGGCGATACATTATCGCCGCTTTTATCGTCAGGAAACTGCTGTTAAAGCGGCGATAATGGCCTTGATAATATGCTCTATGAATTCCAATCGAAGCCCATGTTCGATGTGAACACATCTAACATGGGCTTCGATTGGAATGTAATGTATCGCCTGTCCTTGATAATATGCCCCTAGGGTTCTTGTTTATTTCTGACACCAGAAAACTTTCTCAGCTGATGGCGTGACTATCAATGTGGGAAAGGGAAACATTCCTTTTAAATCAAACAGTATTAAAGGATATTTTATCCTTGGACTGAGCTACATCTATCACCTGGTTGACCTATGTGAAACAATATTTTAGTGAGCTGGAGATAGAGTTTTTGTATGATTCACAGTCCATCGTTCCGGAATACTCGGATAACGGAGATTTTCATTGCCAAAAGCACTCAAGATAGATGGCAAAATATTCAGCTAAAATCTCAGTTATCGCCTCTCAAGCTTCACAATCTGAGGCAACTGGGCATCTATCTCATCTGTCATTCATCACCAATATAAGAAATCAATTTGTTCTGGTGATATTTAGACTGAATTATAATCTGTAAACCATTTGTCTCTTTGTCGTTGTGACAGTTTTTCCAAATAATCTATTTCAAACTTGCTTTGCTTTTGCTCATTTTATAAGGCTGAGAGAGGTAAATTAATCCTCCCATTATTGAAAAAACTCAGTCTGCGTATGCATAACCAGGCTTTGGATGTATTACGAGCATTGCAAACTCCTGATGTATGATTGCTTACTATTTATTAGCTGTTTTAAATATTAGAAAGGTGAATACTTTGACATTAGGGTCAGGTTCTAAGATCTTGTATGCTCTGAGTCTGTATGCCCTGAGTCTGTAAACGTTTATGCGTTCTATAGTTTCTTTTAATTAATTATTGGTATTCATACTGTAGTGTATGACTTCTTAAGTATACTGAGATTAGTTTAACTTTGTTTATTAACAGCTGTTCTATATTTACCTAAAGTCTTTTAGTATGAACTGTCTTTTTGGGGGCTGTAACTGATTCAGCAATTCAATGAGAAATCTAGTATAACTCTGTTTGTCAAAGAGCAGTCTTTATATTTTTAGATATTCTTAGGACCTATGTATTTTTTTATGTTTTTACATGGCCTATCAGATCAATGCGGTAATGAAGAATGAGTTGTCTGGATGTAAGGATGTTTCTATCGGTTGTATTTTAGCCATGTTTAATGTACTTTTTATGCATTAATCTAAATGCGAAATAAAGATTTTGATTGATTGGTGGTGGCAGCCCCTTCAGCTTCACCCTTACCCGCCTTTGATTATGTCCTTTTCTTTCCCTTGGGAGCTGATGTAAGAAATAACTAAAAGATTAAAAAAATAGATTAGTGGTCCAGTTAATCTCCCCAAAATACTTTGACGGGCGAATGCTGTAGCATTGTAATTGCCTAAACCAGATCACCTATAGTACTAATATTGAGTTAACCTATTCATAATTTCCTAAACCTAAGCCCTATTCCTAATTACCTAAACCTACACTACATTTGGAATTCTAAAGCATTGCATCGAATGATCTTTGCTTCTCAACCCCCTTGATGGGCCAACTCAGTCTCGCTTTTCAATGCATAGATGAATACTACACATCACTGGGAGATTGGGACTGCATGAGCTACATAAAGAGAGACACAGAGAATGCTAACTCACTGATATTACTACTACCACTATCTTAGTGGCAGCAAAAAGGAGTCTGCATGACTTCTTATGTGATCAGTCCAAGTGAGCACCGAGGAGTATGAGTAGGTAGAGCCCAGCACCTTTCTAGCTCAAACTGGATTACGTAAAATTCATAAAGTAAACTAAACTTACCTTCTGAGTGTGAGCAGCACGTTATTTGAAAAAAAATATTAGCATTGTAGAACACAAAAAAAAAAGAATTACTCACTGAGCCCTGCAACCTTGATGTCCAGCAGGTCGAGCAGGTCCTTTTCCCAATCGAGTACATCAGGCCAGTGGTGCGTCAGCTGCTGCATGGTGCACTGCACCCCAGTGTTCCAGCGCTCGCTCCCCTATGGCAGTTGACGCTGCTGCAGGGCAAAGGCCCTCCCAGACCTGCCACATGCTGCCAGCATGGAGGGGAGGTGGCACTGCACATAAAAAGTGCAGCCATCTCCTCCTCAGAAAAAATTAGCAAGAGCTGCAACCCTTGGCAACACTGGCAACCGCAAGGTGTGCGGCTCGCAGCTGCAGTGGTGCAGTCGCATCCTACCCAACTCTGGTGCTCTGATATGGCAGAGGGTAGTACAGGAATAGGAAAAGTAGGAAGGACGGAAGAGAAGAGAAAGAAGCAGAAATTAAGTACTAAGCAAGTGGAATAGGGAAGACAAAAATGTAAAATACACAAACACAAAGACACACTGATAAAAAAAGGTAAATGGGTAGATTAGTGGAATGTTGAAGGATTAAAAAGATATTAGAGGGATACAAAAAATCAGGCCCAGCACCATGCAGAGAACAGAAAGCAGGTAAAACAAATGGCCGCACCTATGCGGACCAGGTGGTGCCGGTCGCGCTGATTTTTCAGCACAGAACATTCTACTGATCTGAAAAAGCAGCGTAACTGGCAGCCAAGCATTCTTCCCACCATTCACGAAGTTCCGCAGAATCTCAGAGAGTTTTTTTAAAACTCCACAGAATTCGCTGAAAAAAACTCAGCAAGTTTGTCTCAGGCCTACTAATCACAGCCCTCAGCAGGATCTACCACCTGTGATGAAACCTCTTTTAATGTGCCTATCAGGCCTCAATTAAGCATGGGCGAATTTTGCGAATCTCGCGTTCGCGAATTTTGCGGATTTGCGAACTCGCAATCCGCAAAATCCGCGAATTCTCGCAAATTTGCGGATTTTTTTTTGTGTTTGCGCAGGTTTCTGCCAGTTCGCGAGGGTTTTGTACACTTTCGCAAATTGCGAACTTACCTGTCGGGTCGCACGTTTCGCGAACTTGTTGTTTCTACGTGTCCAGCCTGTTTGGGACACTCTTCTTCATCACTGCCACTCTCTGTCACAACTGCCACTCTCTGACTACTCATGCCATCCTCTGGCCCACCCATGCCACCCTCTGTTTCATCACAGCACCCTCTGGTTGTCCAGTCAGTGTACATTATTGTGGCAACGCAAGCACACCTTCCCTGCCTCAAGTGACCTGAATTAATTTGGGGCTGATTAATGTGTCACAGAATATTTTTTTAGCTGGCACCTGCTTCCTTAGTGCTTCCTGATTAGTGATCTTTTGCACTTGCTAAGTGCTTTCATTGTTGCAAAATTAGTTACAACACCTGCCCTGCCCCAACTGACAATAATGAATTAGGGGCTGATTAATGGATTTGAACTTCCAGCCTGGCTCCTGCTTGTCTCCCTTAGCTGTAATTCAGGACCTTTGTGGCATATGTGTAACTATTCTGAGGTTCAGAGCAGGGTCACATAATAGTTGCAACTGGCAACTGAACTCTGGAGGGGCCCCTCAGGAAGCACTACAGGAAATGGCTACAAATGATGAGCCTGAACTTTTGAACCTGGTAAGTAGTTTCAGTTTTGCTAAGATCGTATTTCTGCAATTTTGCACTTATTCGCGGGGCGCGAAGTTGTACTGGGAAGCCGCGAACTCACGCGAACAGTGCGAGCAGTGCGAGCAAAATCCGCTGCTCGCGGATTTGCAAATTTTGCGGGAGATTCGCAAATCTCGCGGATTGCGAATTTACCGAAAATCCGCAAAATCCGCGAGCGAAACGGATTTTCCGCCCATGCTTAGCCTCAATACAATACTTATCAGCGAGTTATCGACGCAGCAAAAGTGGCAAAATATTCATCGTCCCATTCTCAAGCAGGTGCAAACTGACAAAATCGCCAGTTTTCCAGCGATAGCTTCTGCAAAAAACATTGCCATGGATAAGAGCGACAACTAACGTTAATATGCAGAGCAGACGTTCCCTTGCAAAAACACACAAAAAAATCACTTTGCGATATTCTCAACGATCAGCAAGATCCGCGAAGCAATCCAAAAACAGGTGATAAGGCACGTTAGCAGCAGGGAATGAAAGCCTGTCTTTTACTGGTGTTAAGGAGGACAACAACCTGCAGTATAACAGGGAGCCCAGCCCAGAGCCAGACCAACACATGTCATGGAGCTACTGATCATGCAGCTCGGAGACCCAAGAGGCCCACAACACCCACCGCCACTCCCCCAGTCCCCCCGACTCTCCACCCAGACCACCCCCCCAGACTACTACTGAGTCAGTGCAGAATAAGACAGCAGTCCTTCCGAAAACACACCAGCCTCACAGACTTAACGCCAGAGGAAGTCATTGCCCACTACAGGTTTAAAAGGACAACCATTGTTCCTGTGTGCATGTCACTCCCCCACATTAGCACATCACTCTGACAAGTGTAAGTGCAGCATTTAGTGCTGACAATTTGACAATTTCACCAATAAGAAAAACAAAAATGCCTACTCCACTCTTATTTATACTGAAACCTATTTCAAATGGTAAAACCACAACTTCTTTAGTTTCACCAGGTATATTTATTTATTTTTTTATTTTATTTTTAAAGACTATTTTTTTCAAAGTTCATAAATGCAAAAAATAAGACCACTGTACATTGATCTATTTACAATACTGCACAATACCATTCAAAATATACATATAACAAAACACTAAATCAAACATTAATTATCAATCTCATTCATCCCAGACAATTTTTTTTAAAACAAGACAAAACATTATACAATCATATAAACTTGATTTGGATAAATGAAAGACAAAGTCAACCAACAAGGAGTTCAATTAATGAAAAGAATACATCTATAGGTCAGATGTTGCTAGTTAATGCTGTAGATGACCATTTAATCCTTCAAATTTGCCGACGAGTTTCGAGACCAGGAAACCAGTTCCTGGACTCTCATCAGGGCTTTGTCATTCTCTACATGGAATGAAAAGAAAACAATAACGTTTTATTTACAACAATCAGAACGACTCTCAATTTAAGTTTCACTGATACAATTTAAGTTGTATCTGCCAATGTATAATTCTACCTACCAGGTTATTACAAGGATTGGGGGCTGTGAAGGAGCTTCCTTTGTTTGGAAAAATATCTGATTTTAAATTCGCTCCGTGAACTTCAAAACGCTTTCTAGATCGTATGATCCTCTTCCGAATTGTATTCCCAACTCCAAACTATCCCAAAAATATATATGCCGGTCATTAGTCATTTAATAGCTTGAGGTCGACAAAAGACAGACCTCCTGCCCTTAAAACATACCTTATGTGTAATGTTGGAAACAGTCTAATAATTTCCCTTCTTTTTCTTTTATGGTGGAAGGGTATCTACTCCCCATAACGTTCAGCATTGGTGAACTGTATAAAAAAATCGTATGGAAACATTTGCAACTATTTTGTTCAAAACGCAGCTCACGTTGTTACACCACTATTTCTAAAACATGAATGAAAAATGAGTCAGAGTCGGAGTGAATTTAGAATCAGATATTTTTCTAAACAAAGGAAGCTCCTTCACAGCCCCCAATCCTTGTAATAACCTGGTAGGTAGCATTATATATTGCTGGCGCTGCTTATCGCTAACTTTTTTATCGCATTTAGGCACAACGCCACTTTTTTGCGTTCAGGTTTGGATTTGTATCGCTGTCACTGTAATGTTATTGTAGACATTTGACCCGTTATGGGGAAACTATTGCATGTTACCGCGATGTTGAGAATGTGACGTTGACACAGTTATTTTCTCGCGATAGACGGCAATATGTGAAATTGCATTACCCTATTTTGCCGATGATTTTCGTACTTGAGAATATACCCTGCACTTTTTCTCTCAGACCAAGAAGGTTCAATCACTAACATATTAACCCCTTGCCCGTGGGCGGAATTCCGCTCCTGTGCGGCACTGTGTGCCATGATGGACGGGAGCCGTCACCAGCATGCAAGGGGTTAAAGGAAGTTAGAAAGGTAAGAAAGTTTGGATTTTCTTGCCTAAGGTTGAGCAATTCATATGCTTGCACTCATCTTTGCCTGGCAAATAATGTATTCATCTGTTAAATCATCTATCAAAATTATATAAACTTTGAATTCTTAAATATGCTGGTAGAAACACCACTGTTCATTTGTGAAGGACATTGGATGGAATAATACGTGCAGTCTGCATGGATTCATGTACACTGAATAATTGCTTGAATCTCCAAAGAAGTGTCCCGGAGAGCTAAAGGAAGTTGTGTGGGTTATCGCTTGTACTGTCAGTGGTGCACTCGTTACTCCAGAGGCTGACAGAGGTGCTTACTACAGAATTAATCCACAACGTGATTCGAACTGCAGAAGTACCAGACATGGATCAAATGAAGCAGGCCTAATAACAAATCGAGGTAGTGGATTGACAGCTGTTGGCAGAGATCATATATTTGATATACATTGCTCTGACTATAACCGTGACTTTAATCTCCATATTTGAAGTGGCGAAATGAGGTTAATCCTCAACATCCAGACAATTCTTACCACATAACTTGGTTATCTGTCTTTAAAGATGCTCCTTCCTGAGTGTTGATGATTCATCACTCAGGCTGTAGCAATACTTGGGTAGTTCCACTGTCAAGAGCCATGAAAAGTCTAACATGACTTTTTATTCCTGAAGCAGGAGTGATGATTTTCCCACAGTGCCCACCTCAGTAATGATCACCATGAAGTATGACTGATTCATGACACCAAATAAGGGAAAGAGGGTGGGGAAGAGAAAAAAAGATATCTATCTTGCGTTCACTGTTGTCCTTTTAATTAAGGGTGGGCGGTAAACTCCACTCCAGCGTATTCGTTTGAGGAGTTTTGCCCACTCCATACTCTGTCTGGAACACAGTTTGGCAACAACTCCACCAACCACTGCATAGCAGAATTTACTGCCCACCCCTACCACAGGACAGCTATCCAAGTGCCTACATCACAATTCAAAGGGGAATTTTGCAAAAACAACTATATTCTAAGAGCCTAGAGGAAGCCTGAATACCATGGATTGGTAGGGCGCAGTCTTGGTTTTTTTCCTGCCATTTTTCATTGCTCATTGGCTGTTGAACTTCGGATACTCTACTGAGATTGGCTGAGGGAACTCTTGCAAGTTGTTCATTGTCTTCTCTACAATGTCACAGAGAGTGCACATGCTCCAGCACATAGTTTGCCTGCTGTATGCCCAGTTTTGTGAAAGTGGGTGGAGCTCCCTGGCTCTTTCCTGAGGGACTATCACTGTCCCAATCATTCAACCTAAGTCCAGGCCTGTGTCAAGTTTGCCAACTGGAAGCCTGCTGTGCTCCTTAGGCTTTGTGAGGGCGAACAACCGACTCTTCACCAAGGCAGTCTGAGTCTGTCAGGATTCCGTCTCCGCCTTTCCTCGAGGCGCAGCCAAGGCCACAACGACAACAAAGGAAGTAGGTTTGACAATCCTGTGCTGTCCCTCTGTGCATAGTGCTGCGGTAGCAGGACGGGGCTCCACAGGACTTTGTGTGCCGGGAACATGCATCCACCAATAGCTTGTGGTATACGTCGTTCATAGAGCATTACACGACCTCGCAAGTGGTCCCGTAAAAGTCAACCCGGAATACATTGCATTTGAGGGGTAGCATGTGCACATTCTCCTCTTGAGCTGGTCCTTTTTTTAACCATAGTGCTCTTTGTGCATTCTCCAACCCTCATATCAGCCCCATATGAAGTAACATCAATCCTTTTGTTTACATATTTTTATAGTTCTGGAAATAGCTTTGCACCTACTCCTGCATGCATTCCTGATGTATGGTATTGACAATTAAATAGTGCCTTCTGCCCATGATGAAGCGTTATAGCACTTTGCAGTAAGAAAGAATCTGGGATAAGAACAAAGGCCTCTCGGACTCCAGAGGCCAAGTTACATTAGCTTTGCACCAATGCAGTACAATTTTCACCACATTTGGAATAATTTTCCCAAAAACATCGGGGCATATTTCCAAGGGCCATTATCGCCGCATTAGCAGGACTTTTTCCCGCTAATGCAGCGATAATTTCATCGCCCTATTACCAAGCTGTCACTTACACCAGTTAGCGACAGCTTGTAGGTGATAGCGGGCATTTAGGGGCCCACTTTGCATGTCAGCGATAATTATCGCTAATGAAATGCAAAGTGGGCGTGCCAAGATGTTAGCGACTGAAAACAGTCGCTAACATGGCTATCTCCGATTACCAACTTTTGGAAATATTCGCGCTAAGCGCGAATATCTGCGAAAGCTAACGCCTGCCCTGAGCAGCTCTTAGCCATGTTATCCAATGGTAGGTTGATAACATGGCTAAGAGCATTAGCTCGGTAATGCATGAATATCGCTCACTTTTCAGCGATATTCATGCATTTCGGCCGATTTTTATCGCTTAGGAGATAAACCTTGATAATAGCAAGGCTCCTAAGCGATAAAAATCGGCGAAGCACGGCGATATAATTATTGTCGCTAACCAAGCATAGCAATAATTATCGCTTATGCTTAGTAATATGCCCCATCATTGATAAAGTCAGAATATCGCACCATTTCGTTTGGCATCAAGCAGTTCCGATAATCTTTAGCCATGGAGAGAATTATTTTTAAAGGTGACAGTTGAACAAGGGTATTTATCTATGGAACTGTTATTTCCTCGTGCAAACATAACTCCCCATAGAAAAAAGGTGCTGAAATCTTTGCAAGTGACAAGAGTTATTAGCTGAGCAAACACTTTCTGAGAAAAATGTGGAATGCACCTGCGGAAATTATCTTCAAAATTATAAACAGGTAACACGTGACGTTTGTCATCGGGAAGGGAGTAATTGTGACAATCTGCTGACACAATCGACGTTTATGAAGAAAAAATGAGCTATTCCTTTCAATCTGAGCCGTTTGTCCTTTCCACAGGACTCCTTCACTTTGCTGACCGTGGAACTGTCAGCCTCCTCTTAGTTAAGGAACCAGATGGAAAGCCAGCAACATGTTTTGGACAGCGAAATGCAAGCCGAGGATGTGAATGACTGAGGGCAGGCAGCAAGCCTATAATATATTATGAAAGGATTGTCAAATAGCAATCCTTCTGTTCGCCTGCTGCACCGGCAAGAGGGAGACTGGTCTGCAGATGTAAACTTGCCCTGATCTTTCTACTGAGGACGGAGATGCTGTTGTGGGGTACCAGGGAATGCTTTGGACTTAGGCAACGAGAAGGATGGGGCACTGGCAGTTTTACTAGACCTGCCTTGGAGCCGACGTGTGTCCGAGCAACTGCTGTAGGATTTATTAAATAAATAGGGGCAGATTTATGAGAAAGTGATGCATCTGTAGAGATGCGTCACTTTCCATGCACCACCCTGAGAAACCATTACGCCACCATGAATACGGCGCGCCATGGTGCAAGGATTGACAGATGTAACAGAAATTCTGATGCATCTGTTGAGGCAAAAGACACGCGTGCTGGCGTTGTGTCGCAAGCACGACACAACTCCATCAATGAATTAGGCCTATTCCTACTACACTGCGTCACTTCTTACGCCTGCTTCAAGCAGGTGTAAGGTTTTGATGCAGTGGAGTCCTAGAAGTGACACACTAAAATCTTGTAGATTTTACCGCGTCACTTCTACAAGGCTTTCCTGCGTAAGAACTCTCACCCTGCATATCTTATACTTGACGTAGGTATAATGTGACGCAGGGCTTTACAATGTGACGCATCGCCGTAGGTGCGTCACGTTGTAAATTGGCCGCTTTTTTACGCCACCGCTGCATCACAAAAGTGACGCAATGGCAGCGTAAAAGTGTTGCGAGGGGCTTATAAATCTACCCCATAATGTCTGTACAGACAGACCAAGCTAAACTGTAATTTTTGCTCAGGTAGGGTAGGACATGTGTCATTTTTCACGTCATCATCAACTGATTGCAATATAACCGGAAAGACACGAGTAGTGACTCATGACGGTGTACAATGGACCAGAATCCCGCCGCTTGCGGAACTCCATGCAATTCGACAGGGTTTTTAGGTAACTCTGTGGAATTCCGTGGAGTAAAATTCCATGAGTTCTACCTATCCCCAATTGTAAGGCAGCACGTCTGGATTGGCATGGGGCTTCGGTTAGATTCTGGTACTGTTAACATTTTTGTAAGTGTGTCAGCAATCTTGCTGTCCCAATATTTGTATGCCAAAGCAAGAACCTTAAACAAAAAGGAAATCTTCAAAATACTGTTCTGTGCTCAAGAAACGAGAGATCGTAAAAGACATGTATTCTCTGCTTCCCTTATTTAAGAAAGGCATACCCAAAAATACCCCTCTCTAAACCATGTTGATGTCTTCTTTAGGATCCTTTCAAACTGTCTTTTGCTGTGTCCTTTTAGAAGATAGATACATTCTCTGATCAACTTTTTCTTTATGGAAATACTAAATGCTTCCTTGTTATTACAAAACGTGATGTTCTTGCTTCTATCTCTCCTGAGTTCTCAAGTAGATTGTATGCCTTATTCAGTTCCAATAAATGAAAACATAATGTTATAGGCTAAAAATAAAATACATAATTGTAACCTAAGGGTTATGGAAAGTCCAAAATCTTTAAAATGTCATACAACGCCACGGACTACTAGTGTAATCCTGTAAACATAATTTCTCTATGATTCTCTGTGAAATATAAACAATTTAGTGTAATGTTTTCTAACAAAAAAATGGAACAACAAACTGTCCAGTTCAAAAGCATTTTTCGCTCATGTCTCTTCTTGTACTCTTCGGTGTAGCCTCTGTAAAAGACTTTGTTGCACACAAGAGAATATTAGACGAGTGTATGCCAAGCAAGCGGCTCTGCCCTTTACTTACTTTTCTTATCTTGTCTCTATTATTGCAGGTTCAAGAATATGGGTTTGAAGTCCCGAGGATGTGAATCTCTAGCACATGGCTGAGGCAATCTTGCTTCATCCAAAGTCAAAAAAGCTCATTTTGATCAGTGGACCTAACCACTAGACCTTCTCTGGTGCTGATGCCACAAAACTGGCAGAATTCTAGCAGAAGTGTGGCTCTTCTGCAAGGGCGCGCTCAATATGGCTGCAAGTTCATTATTTTTTTCCAGGTATTACCCCTACAAGTCTTGAATTACTCTAAATTAAAAGTTGTTACTAACCCTTTTGCCCAGAACTAAGATGAGATGATACTGGAGAATTCTGACAAGAATTCTGGCATTATTCCAGTTCCAGATAATACATCAAGCTCATTGGCTTAACCCTTCACTGCTGGGACATTCCCCTCCCCCCAGTGCTGAACACTTTGGCCCCCATCAGGATGGCGGGCGGATCGCCCCCTCCAGGCCGACGGTAGCCGCTGCCGCCCTAGCGGGGGCGATCCGCCCGCCATCTGTGCCAGAATGGCCCCCTGTCATATTATTATGGCTGGGGGTCCGCGGCAGACGGAAAGACCGCCTGCCGCTTTCCGCCCTGGCCGCCTTGCGACCTGGTGGAAAAGGGTTCTCTATGGTGGTGGTGTCTATCAGACACCGCCTGCCATATTACAATGGACATTTTCAAATGCCTTTCCGTGGCGGCATTGCCGCCACGGAAAGGCATGCAGAGTTTGCTTTGGGGCCCCCTTGCGGGCCCTCAGGGAATCCCGGGGGGTGGGGTTGCACATGGGAGGTACCTATGTTACTCCCCAGCATTTCAAAGAACAACGTGGCAGGCACCGCGCGGTGCCTGTCACGTTGTGCTTTGAAATGCACTACATGTATTTTTACCATTGTGGCGGGCGGTGCTGAAAGCACCGCCCGCCACAATGTTAGAAATACAGTATGCGCCTGCCACTGTGGCCACTGTGGCGGGCACATCCTAATTTCCCCCATGAGACCCTCGTCCTTATGATGGGCGGTCCCTTTCCACGATGGGATGGCGGGCGGGCAAAGTCTGCCCACCATCCTAATGGGGGGCCTTTTGTCTATTTAAAGTAGTTCGCACTTAGGGCTCCATATTTTTCTTTTCGCATAATGTATCCACGCCAAGTTTTTGTTCTCTTTTCCAACATTCTGGGGATTGTAAAGATACCCAGGATTTGTGGATTCTCCTGGAGGGGACAGGAAAAACAGGCAAAATATATCTACATTTTGAGTTTTTGGAGGAAAATATGAAAAAAGTGCTACAGATTAAATTGTTTGCTTTTTTCCTAAAAATGACATCAAGCAACGGTTTGCTGTCATAAATGCACAGTTGTCACACCTTTCAGAAACCAGTTGTCACACCTTTCAGAAACATTCATAGCTGAATAAAAAAACTATTTTTTTCCCACCGTTTTGGCATGTTTCAAAGAGGCAGCAGGCCAGATTGACGGAACTAATTTAAGACAAAATCCTAAACTTACTACCATTGTGGTATTCACAGAAGGCACTTACTCATTCTGGTATTCACAGAAGGCACTTACTCATTGATGAGTAAGTGCCTTCTGTGAATATCAAAATAAGTAAGTGCCTTCTGTGAATTGGGCTGAGCCTATTTTTCCAATTTTCTGTGTTCTCAACCTACTTCCAGTTTGTGGTAGAAACTAGTGTGAAAACCCAGGAAAGATATAGATTTCTGGAAAGTGGACACAATTCAAAAGTTAGCAAGGTGTCATATGTGTAGATCCCTGAAGATTTTCTCAAAGAAATGATCTGTTGAAGTAAAGAAATATGGGAAATGAACAGGAAAAAACAGCCATTTATGACAATATTTTCCTGTGTAACTTTTTGTCATGATGGCCAATTTGCAAATGCAATATATCTCATTACGTCTGCTGGACCCTTCTGGTTGCCAGGGTGTATTGGGTTTGTAGGCTCTCCAAGAACACAAGGTACCCAGAGCGAACAACTGAGCTGCACTGTATCATGGTTTTTCATTGTACACCCAGTATAGACCAATTAATGGTGCAATATGTAGAGTGAAAATGGGAATCAAGCGAACCTATGCATTTCTGAAATGGCACAAGACATGGAGTTTAGGAGTAGTGGTTATTTATACAGCTCTGAATTTGTGGGTACCTGTACAAGCATATGATTTCGAGTGCATTTTTCAAAACTTCTTCTTTCTTATACTCTGGCTTACATGTGAAAGGCAAAGCGCAGCAAAATCCAATTCGTAATAACACATGCTCTACTAGTATTATTACTTTATTCGGTTGTTGAAACCATTAAAGTAAACATCCAACAAAACAGCTATATTAGTTAGAAAAAAGTAAATACATCAAACATACATCAAAATACTCATATAAATATTTCATATCATAGCCCACCAGCATATACTAACAGTATAATACAATACAGATGATACTATATAGGACCTTTCTGCAGCACTGCAATTATATATTAAGATCCAATCCAAAAACGATTGGCTATTAAAATGTAAGATACATATTAATAAGATAGTAGACTAATACAATTAAAAGAATAAATATTCAGAATACAAAACATGTAACATACGTGCACTATTTGCGGTGATGCTTGATTTCAACCCTCATTATAGCGTTATACCAAGCATAAAGTGATCATTGCTTCAAAATCAGTGCAACTAGCGGTACCAGCAATAAACATTTGCAAAACAATAGGACCCACTGATGGAATCTTTTTAAGGGCTAAAGTGATCAGTGCTTCAATATCAGTGCAAACTAAAAGCAGCAATAAATGTACACAGAAGGCATTCAACAAAAGCAACATAAGCTCATTGCATTAAAAACTAATCACATAAAAATAAGATACTTATTCATATTTCAGGGGTGTAGAAAAAAGGGAAGTCCATCGATCATTTACGCATCGCTTTTTAAGAATGCTCTTCATTTGTGCCAAAATGCCTATAAAAATTTACTAACAGCTAAAACGATTTAAAAAGATGTGCCAGTCATTTAAATCCTAGGTGCTACCTGATAACAAGAGCCCCCCATTTCACGACATCTGATATTGATCGACTTGCGGCGAGAAATAGATTACTCTGGGCAAAACAAGAGTAGATGCGATTCGTTCTTATCGCCCTGATTAGACATAGGACAAACCATTGGATTCCTGTTCTTTGCTCCATTTATGGGTAAGTGATCTTAAAGGGAGTGTCCCCAAGCAAAATCTTGAAAACAGGCTCTTAGGTAAAGAGAAGAGTATAAAGTCTAAATATTCCTCTAAAAAGTGTAAAGGCTTATGATAAAGAAACGTATTAGTCAGGGATCCCGCAGGACTTCTAATTACAAGTTCTTCATTGATGTATGCCCAATAGGTAGCTTTTAATACATTTTTGTCCATTTAATTTGATCAGGTAAAAGCTATGAAGTTGTAGCTTTCCCATCCAAGTGAGTACATGTTTATCTAGGGGAGCCACCTAGCACCTGGCAACTTAAGAACTTCATGTAGCGAGTCCCTAAAATTAGCTAGATCCAAAGGCGGACCCAGTAGACTAATATTTTAATACGACCACATCAGTAACTCTTTTTATCCCCAATTCAAGATACAATGGAATAAGGGATGAGCTGGATGGAAGGCAGAGTAATTTCCTAGCAAAATTGTTTTCCGCCGTTGTCATCCACGTGACCCCATATTTAAGCCCCAGAGAGTGCAGCACCGTGTGCCTTAACGCTACTAGGTCAGACACTGTTTTCTTTTGCATCCTAATAATGACATTAGACCTGTGCTCGATTAGTAGCCTACTTTTGGTAATCTAATCCATCCACTTGAAGCTTTCCATGATTCAAACCCCTAAGTAGTCAAAGTTATCTATCCTTTCAAATGCCCTCATTCTCTGCCTGGATGGCTGCTTTTCCTTTCCTCACCCCCTTGCCCAGTACCATAAATTTGGTCTTGTTAATATTTATTTCAAGACCCCTTGGACTTGCAAAAAGTCTAAGAATTTATTAACCAATGTCTGCAGGCCCATGGGTGACTTCGAGATGAGGAGGGAGTCATCGGCAAATAATAGAATTGGCACCTTCCTATTGTTCAGGGTTGGCGAATTGTTTACGCAATTTTCTAAGACTTTGACATTGTTTAGATACAAAGAGAAAAGTGCGTGTGGAAGAACCCATCCTTGGCAAACAAGTTTAATCGGGATACGTCCTGTTAGTTCACCATTCGGACCCCCACCAGACCTGTGCAAAGTTGTTCTTATGCAGTTTACTTAGGAGATGTACAATGTTACCATGAACTCATATGTTTAGTAGAACCTGTCATAGCTTTACACCTGGGAAGAGATCAAATGCAGCTCTAAGATCTATGAAGGCTACATAGAGCTTTGCTCTACTAGTCTCTGCATGCACCAGTCTTCCAATAAAAATGGTATATCACTTGTGCGGGTAGGTCTAGTGCCTGCCACAGAAAACAGGTCAAAACGTAACATGGACGCATGACATTTTTCACTGAAAACTGACATTTTTTCTAATGTGGCTAACAGAAGGTTTTGCACCCTAGAGTCTAGGGCAACCTAGCAAACCTGTACATTTGTTTTTAGAATTAGAGACCTAGGGGTATCCTGGTTGGGTTGACTTGCATGCTCTCACCATGGCTTTGTACCCAATGTCCCTTGTAAACCTCAAACTTTGACTAAAGAAACACATTTTCCTCACAATTCTGTGATGGAAAGTTATGGAATTTGAGGGCAGCAACATACTTCCTTCTACCTGATATTCCCCCATGTCTCCTGATACAAATGGTACCTGACATGTGTGGGTAAGCCTAGTGCCTGCAACAGGAAATGGCCCAAAACACAACATAGGATCCTCACATGTTTACACTGAAAATAGACTCTTTTTTTTGCAATGTGGGTAGATGTGGATTTTAAACCGTAACTTAGTCAGCACCAACCCCTAGCAAACGTGAAAATTTTTAAAACTAGACAAGCAGAGGAGTCCAGGGGTGCATGACTTGCGTGGCTCTCACCATGTAATTTTACCTACAAAGCTTTGCAAACGTCAAATTCTTGTAAGAAACGCACATTTTCCTCACTTTTCTGTGACTGGAAATTCTGGAATCTTTGGGAATCCACACATTTCCTATCACCCTGAGTTCCCACATGTCTCCTGATCAGAACAGTGCCCCACTTGTATGGAGTGGGCCAGGAGAGCATGACACAAATAGCCAGATTCATCAATGTCAAATTCTGCGATTTCTAAATTGCGAGAAAATGCGAATTGCAATTTAGAAATCGCAGAATGGCATTCATGATCATTTGCGATTTAAAAAAGCGATTTGCAACCGGCCGCAATCGCCGATTGCGAGACCCCAGAATTCGGTAAAAAATCGCAGAATCCGCCGATGCCCCTGTTGAAATTGCGATTTTGCAGTTACCGATATCGCAAATAGCGATCTCGCTAACTGCGAGATCGCAAAAACGGGAAGTCGCATCCTGAGCACAGTGATGACATCACAACCAGGAAGTAGGCAGGTTCCACCCTCATTCAGCAGTGAGAGGCTGAAGTCCAGGCATCAGTTGCAGAGCTCCCCTCCAGTGTTCCCACAGGAGTACAGCAGGAGACACCCCAGTGTCGGGCAAAAGAAAAGATTGCTGAGAGGCTGGGGGAGCAAGTGGCGACAGGTGGAGGGGAGCCCACTGTCCCACCGAACACACCACTGGAGGAACAAGTGGAGGAGACCATCAACCCACAGGCCTGCGTGGGTGTGACCCGGCTTGACTCCTCCCGACCCACCCAAGACACACCAGGTAAGTGCCATGCGACTGCAATCCCCTGTCCCCTAATAATGTCCATGACTCTAGTGCATCCCATAACAAACCCCAATCATGCAGCCAAAGTAGAGCTCCATATCGCAATTGGATTGTGGGACATGTAGTCTGCCCACAATTACCATCCTGTACCATTGAGCCTGACATGTCAAGTGAGAGTCAATCCTGCAGCGAGTCAGGGAATGGTAGACTGCATGCATGTAGCAAGCCTAACTGTGTACGGAACATGTCACTAATCAACGTCCACTTTACATCACAGGTGGCGCTGATGTCCCCAGCACAGACAGCGAGGCCCTGGTGATTGAGGAGAACACAGAGGACACGGAGGGGGATATACAACATACCCCACAGCCAGGACCATCAGGGCAAGCTGCCACAACAGCGGTCATCCCACCACCCGCCCCTGTGGCCCGTGCCACCCCCGTGACAACAGGCGCTGCTGTAGCACCACGCAGCACACAGCCACAGCCACAGCAGCAGGTCGCCAACCAACCCGCCGCCCTGCGGCTGTGAGGAGCCAGACAAGCGGTCTGGTCAGGGAGCCGCGCACCAACACATCCCGCGCTAGCAGGGGCAGAATTGTGCGTGCAGGTGGGCTCTCCATTGAGTGTGCACCAGACCCAGGCCCGACATCTAGCCGCCATCCACCTCCAACTGGACAAGATGGCACGTAATGTGGCACATATGACAGCAGCAGTGGAGGCCAACAAACAGGCAATGTCCAGGCAGCGGGATGTCAATCGCCGCAGACACCGCCAACTGTTGACCCGCCTGTCGGCGTACACGCGGTCCAATCATATTATTGGGAACGCCACCTCCCAGCTCTCGCGACGCTCCCTGGCCATGCAGGTCCAAAGGGTCCAGTGCTGCCAGGACGTCGCGACAGCCCTGGAGAACATAGCAACAGCCATGCAGGGCATGCAGGCTACTGGCCATGGCCAGGCGGCGGGGCAGACAACACCAGTGAGGCAACATCAAGCCACAGCAGCCAGTCCCTACCACCGGTCGTAGCACCCCGCCGCAGCAGCAGGCCCTCTGCTGCCGCACGGCAGAATCAGGAGGAGGACGTTGAGAGGAGGTCAGGGGCAACTACCCGGAGGCACCACTGATCTGTTGTGCATTACAATGAGGCCACATGCTGACGCAACACGCATGCCATACAGACTAATATGGACATATGACGCAATATGTCAATCTTTTCCCACTTTTCAGAATGCCAACTTTATTGTGCAGTAACAAATACTAAAATTCTGAATTAAGTAAAGTGCCTCATGTCATTATTAATGTTGTCATGCATGAGTTGAGTAATGGGTGTGGGGAGTGGGTGCACTAGAAATAGTTCATGCAGAATTGGTTGCGGCGCCTGTGTCCTTGTGCTGGATTCTCCCTGCGTGCGTGATGCACATGTGCAGGTGGCCGATTGTCCCCTTCTGACTCACTGCCAGAGATGTCTACAGGTATCCTGCGCTTGGTAGCAATATTGTGTAGGATAGCACACACGGTCACAATGCGGCAGCAGACTTCAGGATCGTATTTGATGGCCCCACCAGTCTTGTGCAGTATGCGGAATCTGCTCTTCAAAAGGCCAAATGTCCTCTCAATGCAATTTCTTGTGTGTATGTGTGCTGCATTGTAACGCCGTTGCTGTGGTGTTGCAGGGTTGAGGTATGGGGTGAGTAGGTACTCACGGAGAGCGTAGCCGCTGTCACCTGCATGATAGGAGCAGAGGGTGAGTGCCTGTGCAGCGCAGCATCATTATCACATTGTACTGTTGTGTGGCATGTGTACTTACCCAGTAGGTGTCCTTCACCAAAGTCTCCCCTGGCCAGTCGTGTGTGGATACCACTTTGCCGGAATATGAAGGAGTCATGTGTGCTCCCCGGGTACTGTGCCCCTATGTCCGTGATGATTGTCTTCGCATTGTATACCATCTGTATATTGAGGGAGTGGTAGGACTTGCGGTTACGATAAATGTATTCCGTTTGTGCTGGTGGGCAGATGTAGTTGTGGGTACAGTCAATGCATCCTATGATGTGTGGAAATTGTGCAACATTGTAAACTTGCAGCTTGGTGTTGTTCAAGTCCTGTTGGCTGGTGGGGAACAATATGTAGTGGTGTAGGCAGGTCAGCATGGCCTCCAGGAAACTCCTTAGGCAGCGGGACATGGTGGGCTGGGGTATTCCCCCTGCAAAAGCAACTATACCCTGGAAGCTTCGGGAGGCCAGTAGGTGCAGGCTGCACAATACCTGCACATGGGTGGGAACGGCATTGGTCCTCCTTGTTGGGTGCTGCAGGAGGGGGTCTAAGTCCCGGATCAACTTGATAATCATTGCCCCACTTAGGCGGTACTTTGCGTAGATTTGCTCCCTGGTTTGGCCCAGTAGGGTGACCTGCTGACTGAATATCCGCTCCTGGATACCTCGTCTGTTCCGTGCTGCTCGCTGTAGCCTTCGCCGCCTGACCACCATGTAGAGTCCTGGCATCGTGTGAGTCCTCAGGCTCCAGCTGCATGTCCTTAAGTGTGTTTGGTCAAGCCAGCACCTGTTGGTAGTTTGCAAGACTTTTTTTCTGATGGTTTTATTTTTTTTTACTGGTTACCACCTGGTTTGGGTTCTCCTTAATTTGCGCGTCGCTAAATGTGATTTTGTTTTTTTTCGCAATTTGCGATTTTTCATGAATTGCGATAGCGATTTCTTTGCGATATCGCACTTTTATTTGCAGAATCCATGGTTTCTCACTATTACCGATTCGCTAATTGACTTCTTCCTGGATTCTGCGAATTTGATTGCGATTTCGCAGAAAAAGTTTGCGATTTCGCTATTTTCTTTCTTGAATCCCTTTTCATCAAATTGCGATCGCAATTGCTTTTTCGCAGTTATTGCAATCGCAATTTGGCTTCATGAATCTTGCTGAAAATGCAGTAAAGTGCTACATTGAGAGACAAGGGATAGAAGCTGTATTTGGGGCCGTACTATCGAGCCACCCATGCAAAACCTCAAATCACAATCGTTTCATAAAACTAAACAAGGCAGGAAGTCCAAGGTGGTGTCTTTGCATGGATCCTATTAGACATCTCTCCTTTCCAATGAGGCCCCCCTGAAACGTGCAAAGGTCTTTTTAGGCTTTTTTTTCCCACCGAAGAGGGAAAGACCGCTCACCTTGCTACTTTTGCTGCTCCAGTGGGGAATCTGGACCTGAGTGCGTAGCGTGCTGATTTCACAGATGGGCAGGGGCTCAAGCAGAAGGTATTCCGCGTCACCCCCATTGTTTTAAATAAAATGGAATTCTCCAGTACTAGCACTAGAGGATCCTTTCCAGCCCTCCTCAGTGTCGGCCACTGGCCAACCAATGCACTGGGGAGGGAATACGGCCATCAGCCATTGGCCAACAGCTGCACTAAGGGGGTTTATGTGATTTATGTTACTGGATGAGAGTGTCATTGTGTAAATGGATGATTCTTGTTACTTCGGGATGGTATTTTGAACAGGAACTTTGATTCATAAGGAGCCACAGGGAATAAAATACACAGGTAATGGTAAAAACAATGCATAACAGAATCCTTTTAAAATTAAGCCTTCTTGCACATTAATTTGCAGTACCTTGCGTGCTGTCAATAGTATAATTTATGACAAACAGAGGTGCATGTAGTAGCTTTGTAATTGCAGATCATGGCAAGGAATTTGCATTGCTGTAAACTACGTAAAGATAATAAACATAGCATGATGTGTTTATATTTCCTATATTCTGAAACCCTGACTTTACATCTTACTGGTCATCCAACATGTTACACGCCTAATTAGTAAGTATAGCATCCTTTACTTATTACATGAACTTTTATTTGACTGGCTCAAGTGCACGGACATCTCCATCTGAACTCAGTACATTTGTAAAGTTTAGAAAAAATCATTGTTGTCAACTTTTAGATTAAATGTAAGTTTATGTTAGTGCTCACTTCAAAATAAATTGCATTTTCCATACTTTCAAATTTCTGTATGCAAATATGAAGATTACTAATGCCAGATATGATTAGCTGTTCCAAATGGCACAAACAGCTGGAAGGCAAGTGCGTCTTGCTTCATTTTTCGGAAACAGATGGGGTTTCTATCGCTTCTGAGCAATATGAAATTTCTAGAGTATTAGTTAGTCCAAGTGTGCTTAGAATGAGAACATAACATAAATATTGTTCAAATCAGGAAATCCTATTAAGCAAACATAAAAACAAATTACAGTATCCACATACAAACACATTCCAGAAAACACAAACCAAGGAGCAAATAAAGAACGCAATTCATCAAAGTATAAACTGCAGTACTGTCTAAAACTTACATTTAGACATCACTAGGGCACCCTAAGCAGCCTTAGTTTTCTTGATAGCTTTGCAATGGATTCTCAGCAGCCCCCGAGATTACTGGCATGAATCTTACCCATGCACAGGAAAACTCCTTTTATTTAGTCTGAACATCATACCTGGTAACTAGCATGCATGGTGCATGCGTCTGGGTGCAAAATAGCATCCACCCCGCACTGGAACTAAAATACTTCACCCTGGCGGATGGGATGGAGGTCCGGACACTGACCCTAAAACGCATGACAGAATTCATGCCTGGGTAGTTGGAAAGAGATTTGGTGTATGATATCCCTGATTTTACAGCTCAATGTCCAGGGATAGGAAAATATGGCTACTTTTATCCTGGGGTTACCCACTGCCCGGTAGGTTCTCCTCCACTCTGTGTTCAGTTCATAGTTGAAGGGCCCATTATCACGATTTATTGTGAGTCATGACCCAGTGATCTCGACATGTAGTGGCCATGGTTCTCCTTTTTCCAGTGATTTCATCATGCAAATGGCATAGGGAATTTAGGGGGCAGGATTGCTGTCCTTTATTAAGGCTAGAACACCTGCTTGGAGCTAAGTCCTCCTGCTTTCTGTTCTTGTGTTAATTTAGACTTTTGCATTCTCCTCAGTAGGCGTGTGCAGCACATCTACATTTTCTGCATAGTCACACCTGATTTTCACTATTTCTGGACTCAAAGGGGCAGATTTATGAGTTCTGGCGCATCTCTGCAAATCAGCAGGGATGCGCCAGAACTGATGCGTCACGCAATTCCCTCCTTGCGGCACCACAGATGCGCCGCATTTACAATGCGGCGCACCATGATGCAAGGAAGGGCAGATGCGTGACGCATCTTGTGGTGTACGGGCGGCGCATTGCTGGAGTAGCGTAGCAAGTGCGACGCAACTCCTGCAATGTACAGAGGCCACCCATACATAACGTGGTGCGTCACTCCTTACGCCTGCTTCAAGCAGGCGTAAGGATTTGACGCAGCAGCCTTGTAAAACTGACTCAGTGAAATCTTGTAGATTTCACTGCGTCAGTTTTACGGGGCTTTCCTACGAGGGAACGCCCACCCTGCGACAGAACGCCCACATGAAACCTGACGCAGGTTTCATGTGGCGCAGGGCTTTACAAAGTGACGCAACTGCCTAGATGCGTCACGTTGTAAATAGGTCGCAGGGATTCGCCACGTTTCCGCGCTGTTGCGTCACGCAACGGCGGCGTAAACGTGGCGCAAGTCCGTCATAAATCTGCCCCAAAGTTTGCTCGTTTTTTTTTTAACTCTGTACACTTTACCTTTGCTAAACAGGTATGAAATGCCTGTTTTCCACCTTTAAATATGTTTACATTTGCTTACCCCTGATTGACATATTTAACAGTTTAAGAAATTAGGTTACAGGTTGAGGGGGGCAAAACGCTTCAAAAGCAGCAACCACAGTTCTTCTCCGGATGAAGTTATAAGAAACCCCTAAATTAACCTAAGCTCAAACCTTAGAGGCAATCTGTAAACTATTTGTGTAACTCTTCGAACTGCCAAGCAACCAGACGATTAAGCACAGATTAAAATTGTGGTTTGCTTGTGTTTCACCCTGACAAGAGTTGTCGTTTTTACTTCACTCCCCTCAACCAGTAACCCAATTTTCAACACTGTTCCCCTTCCTTCACAAGAACAATTCTGTCTGAAACGCAGGTGCCCTTGCACCATGGTGCTGGGTGCCTGCGCTGTTGCTAGGCAGCCAAAAGGTGGCTTGCTGCACCGTAAGGTTTAATACATCTGCTCCTCAGTCTTACATAGCCTTGAAAGATTTGAAAAAACTTGCTCTATTCACTGTATAGTCTTAAAGTAGTCTATAATTAAGGTCTGCTTGTAAATTAAAATCACATTTATTTATAAGTCAGGCTAGACAAATGCTATAGGATGAGTTTTGTATCCCACCCTAGATCAACTATGTTGCCTCTTTGATTTATATATCAGTATTGTTGCAGTGTAAAACATTTCTGATTTGAAATGCTGCTTATGCTAAATGAGGACACAAAATAGTTAACTGAATGTAAAAGACAAAGTTGTTGGTGTATGAGTGGACATCTTCTATGCACGGACTGTGGGGGTATATCACTTGGCTTGCTTTAGATTGTATTGTTACATCTGGGATTTTCAAAGTCCATTGCATTACTTAGGAGCTCATTACAAGTACGGCAGCCCTGAGACTACCGCATTCAGAGTGGCGGTCCGACGACTGTGCTCTGACCAGCATATTCTGAGTGTGGTGGTCGAACTGCAACCAGCCCCTAAAAAACCATGGTACTACCAGGATACTGGATCCTGCGGCGCAGGTGATGTGTAAATTGGGGAGGAATGGAGGTGGTGCTGCTCCCAGCAACTCTGTCCACATTACTAGTCGCACTCCTCAAGTCTTTTCATTGCGGTGATCCCACCGTGAAAAATCTGGTGAAGAGGCAAGGATGGGGACTCCAACAGGAACCTCAGCAAAATCTGCCCATGGGGTGTGTGCAAGGGGGCACATGTTGTGCCCCCCTACAATTGAACTTTGGCATGCCCGGCATGGTGCATGGCACACTTTGCATGTATGTGCAGCAGGCTCTCTCAGGCGGCGGTATGTTGTATAGGCTCTCCGATGAGCCTAACATATACTCTGCCGTGACACTACAGCAGCACTGACCACCCTGGATTTAACTTATATTCTGACGGTGGTCTTCCTGGGACCAGCGCAGTAGCAGTCCCAGAAGAAGACCGCCAAACTCGTAATAAGGCCCTTAGACTCCAGCTACTCATTGCACTTTGTTTTTGGAGCTGTTAGAGTTTACAAGTGTTGGAGAAAGGAGTAGAAAATAAATAAATTACCTAAACCAGTAGTTCAGGCTGAATGAATAGGAAGCTGGAAGACTTGGTGATTTTGGCACCAGTACTCCTAAAAGAAACTGTAAACGCTTCCCGCTAGAGAAGGTTTTTGGACAATATATTAAAAAAAATACTGTGATACCAAAATAATATTTCAAGAATATCAGAAAGTCATAAATATTGTGGACGAGAGTATCGTAAACAAGAATATAGGCCCCCATTGCCTTGTCGGTGGGACTGCCACTGATAGGCCATCAATGGCGGTCCCACCGGCATCCATGCCATCGACCGACCGCCGGATAACGATTCCGGCAGTTGGATGGAAAGACCGCTGCCTCTGACAGGCTCAATGAGCCTGTCGAGACAGCGGTTGGGTTCCTAATCCTTACAATGGGGTGGTGCCTGCACAGGCACCGCCGTGAGGATTGAGATTTCCCTTTCCGACTGCCTGTTCATGGCGTTTTGAACAGGCAGACGAAAAGAGACTTTAGAGGCCCTTAGCATGGATGATTACAAACATGTCCTTTTCCATTGTGGCTTGCGCTGCAGCCTTTTTCCGTGCCACAGCACAAGCCCCAATAGAAAAGGGCATGTTTCAGACCACCTCATGGGCTGTTACCTCGTAATTTAGGTGGGACAGCCAACCACTAGTTGGACGATTAACATCCTGCAACGATGGTAGTCGGATGCTCTTCCGACTGCCATCGTAATGTTGCCCATAGTTCTAAATGTTGTTTTGAATATCATTGTAAACAAATGTTGTTTTTGAAAATATCATTGTATACAATATTGCTTGCAGAGTTGTTTTATATGTATTGTATTGCTGTGTGCTTGATTTTATGTCATTTCTATTTTTCTTTATTTTGTGTGTTCAGTAAAATAATGTATTAAATGTGAAAAAATTTACATTTTTAGTTTCAGTTGTATTAATGTATAAAAGTAATGTATATGCAATTTGGTTTCAGTAGTGGAATGTTGGGCATTTAGTGGATAAGGGGGGGGGGACTTTTAAAAAGAGAATGTATTATTTCAGTGCAATGTTTATGTCTTAATAATATGCAAATTAATATTGTAAAATTAAGAATGTTTATTTGAAATTATAATTTATATATTTAATAATTGATTTTTATGTATTTATAAATATAATTAATTTCCAAACACATGTTTTTTTTTAATCAAAGACATTTTGGAAACTTTTTTTTAAATTTAAATTGTGTAATGTAAAAATGTTTCCTTTTATTACATATTTTTAATTTAATAAAAGTATTGTTAAATTTTGATAGACATTTATTTGATTCCTTTAATTACTGTTTATTTGTATATTTATATGTTAAATATTTATTTATTTACATTTTACAAATGTATTTTGCAGCGATGGCGCAAAAACAATGCGGCCAATTAACAATTTGAAGGATCTAAGGATACGTGTAACATTGTAAAGCCCTGGGTCACATTTTACCTGCGGCAGGTATAATGTATGCAGGGTAGGCCTTCCCACGCAGGAAAGCCTTGTAGAAGTGATGCAGTGAAATCTACAAGATTTTACAGAGCCACTTCTAGGACCCCACAGCATCAAAACCTTATGCCTGCTTAAAGCAGGCATAAGGAGTGATGCAGTATAACAAGTATAGGCCTCACCATGCATTGCTTGAGTTGCGTCGGGCTAGCAACACGACTCAAGTAATGCGTGACTTTTGCACCAACTGATGCGTCAGAATTTCTGATGCATCTGTCAATCTTTGGGCCATGGTGCGCCGTATTGTAAACATCATATCCATGGTGGTGCAAGGGTATCGCAGGCTGGCGCTGGGAAACTGACACATCTCTACAGATGTGTCAGTTTCTTGTAAATCTGCACCAAAGTATCTATATACACACCCTTACTGGTCACAGACACAGACTCATGTACCTACTCAAATACCCACTCAGACACTCACACACCCACTCACAAGGTCACTCAAAGATTCATGGGGCCATTCATATACTCAAACAGAGACTTATGCATACACTTATAGACCTACTGAAGGACTCATGCAGGCAGTCACAGACCCACTCAGAGACTTATGCACCTAGTCATAGACCCACTCATGACTTATGCACCCACTGAGAGAGTTACGCTGAGTTATACACTGAGTCAGACTCAATGAAACACTCATACACCCACTCACAGACTCACTCAAACACTTATGCACCCATTCAAAGATCTAGTCACAAACTGATGTATCCTCTCAAATACCCATTCAGACAGTCAAACACCCATTCACATTCTAACTCAACACTCATACACCCACTCACATACCTACACAGACACTTTTGCACCCAGTCAGAGACTCACTGAGAAATGTACCTACCTAATCACATAAGCACTCAGAGACTCATACACCCACTCACAGACCTACTTAAAAACGTATGTGTCCATTCTCATACCCACTTAAAGTCTCATACATCCACTCACACTACTACTACTAAAAGAATACAAACAAGGGAGTTATAGTTAGGATGTAGAATTTTAAAAACCTTATAAATGCACAGAAAAAAACAACGGTTACAGAGACGTTATAGTTAGGAAATAGTATTTAAAAAAATCCTTAGAAATTCACTGAAATAAACAAAGGTTACAGAGACATTATAGTTAGGAAATAGAATTGTTGCAAAACCTTAGCAATTCCCTGAAAAAAAACTAAGGGGCATATTATCAAGGGGGTTTATCTCCGCTTTTTTGGCTTTAAAAGCCAAGAAAGCGGAGATAAAATTATCTCCCTATTACCAAGCTGTCGCTAACACCAGTTAGTGACAGCTAATAGGAGATAGCGACCATCTTGGGCCTTGCTTTGCATGTCAGTGATATTTATCACTAATGACATGCAAAGTGGGCGTGCCAAGATGTATGCGACTGGAAACAGTCCCTGACATCGCTATCTCCTATTACCAACTTTTGGAGATATTCGCGCTAAGCACGAATATCTCCAAAAGCTAACACCTGCCCTGAGCAGTTCTTAGCCATGTTATCCAATGGGAGGTGGATAACATGGCTAAGAGCATTTGCTCGATAATGCATGAATATCGCTGACTTTTCAGAGATATTCATGCATTTCGGCCGTTTTTTATCGCATTTGCGATAAACCTTGTTAATAGCAAGGTTTATCTGCGATAAAAATCGCCGATGTGCGGCGATAATTTTTGTCTCTAAACAAGTTAGAGACAAAAATTATCGCTAGTTGTTGGTAATATGCCCCTAAGTTTACAGGGTCATTATAGTTAGGCTGACATTTCACTCATACAAAACCAGAGAAATTCAACAGTTATAGTTAACTCATGCCCCCATAATGTACTGCTTAAGACCTCACATATTACATCACTCATGACATGGTCAGTAACATCACTGATCACATCACTTATGACATCACAAATGACATCACTGATGACATCATCCACAGAAACACTCACTTACACCCCAAACATGTCATTCACTCCCACCAATCACTAACAAATTCATTCACACAACCCATACAAACACTCACATATCTCGTAATTTATCCATACGGCCAGTAACACATCAGCTCACCCATTGGGCGATTAACGGAACCACTAACTCACATATACAGTCACTCATGCACCTACCCACATACCAATACAGCCATTCACAAGTCCAGTCATAGAGATACAGACACACTTACACACCCACTCATACACCCATAAAGCTACTGACACAGTAAATGAGTTTAACCATACTCCTACTCACACAGCTACTCACTCTCCCATAGTCACTAACTCACCAATACAATTACTCACACAGCCATTCAGCTACTTATACATATACAAATACATATACTGACTCACCTCATAGAGTGACTGAGAGACCCACATACCCTCCCATACAACCTCTCGTACACTCATTTATTCACCGATATGACTCAAACACCCATTTGCTCACACAAACAGCCACTCATACACCCACTCACTCACCTTATAACCACTTACACACCCCGTGATGCACAAAGAAAACCACTCATGCACCCTGTCACTTGCCCACATATACACTGGATGGATGGAGGCTTAACTTCTGGACTGTGATGGCTTTGGTAGAATAATTACCAAACATTAGAAAGTTGACACTCATGGAAAGAATTATTTATATATCTATACTGTCTACAGATTCTTCATAGAAATGCCTTCCAAGATGTATTATAACTGCAGAATTGAAGCCTGTCAGAATATAGTCTCTAAAAAATGAAAGCTTCTTTTCCTTAATTGACATTTGCCCTTACAACCTAGCATCATGAAGTTATTAAGTTTAACACACTTAGCAGGGTGAAGGGGCTCTTGTAGTTCAATGAACTGAACAGTCTGAATAAGAGGGTTTCCTTTGAATGTTTTACATGTATAAATTGTTTCTATTTATATATAGACAGTGAGGTGTGTCATCCATTCTCCTTCAATCACTAGTGTAATGAAACTTGAGGCGGCCCCCCTACAAACTACATGGAGCACCCCCCTCTGGACTGACTCAGGAGCTATCACACCAGGGTACTGTGCTGAGGGGGCCCCCCTGGAGCTCGCCCCCCCACACTGTGTATGCTGCATGGCCTGTGTTACGCCACTGCCTCCAATGTTAATGGATGAAGTAAACTGCCTAGATTGATTATTGTGTATGACCTAAGTATTTCTACTTATTGTAAGTTAAGAGATTAGGGGCCCGATGTAGGTAATAGTGAAATACCGAATTCTAAATACCGAATTTTATGGATTCAGTATTTTTAGAAATCGCTATTTCAGATGTAGGTAAAAATTTGGTAAACAATACCGAATTCTTAATATTCGTTATTACCGAATCGGCAATTGAGATTTGGTAATAACGAATACCTACCTATTCATTCCTGTGGGCTTGGAGTACCATAGGAATGAATGTGCAGACATTCGGTATTACCGATTCGGTATTACCGAATCGGTAATACCGGGAGGTATTTCAAGGGTGCTGTTGCACCCCTGAAATGTGAATGTGTGCAATGTGGCACACATGATTGTCCTAAGGGCATAGATGTGTGCAACATGGCACTTTAAAAAAAGCAAGAAAGTGCTTTTTTAAAAGAATTAGTAAATTACCACTAGCTTGAAGTTGGTGGTAAATACCGATTCCTTAATGCCCAAAAGCACTCTGTTATGTGCTTTCTACATTGCATTTAAGGAATCTGTATTACCGATTCCTTAAATGCAAGGCCAAAAAGGAAACGGTATTAAGGAATCAGTATTTACCGATTCCTTATTACTGATTCCTTCCCTACATCGCGAATGCCTAAATACAGGTCGGTAACAGTGAAATTTACTGAATTTCACCCTTACCGACCGGTATTTGGGCCACCTACATCGGGCCCTAGGAGAGGTGTATAGTTAGAGTGGCTCCCTTGCTTGACCGACTGCAAACAATATCATTTACTATACCACATCTCTCATTTTAATACAGATTCCCTGACCCAAACCAATGGCATCTACAAGTAAACCTTGAAAAATTCCATGTAAAGAAGTTTGCCTATGCAAACCCATAAACGCTAATATTTCTGTCATTCGCTATCCCAGAGATCAAGAAATAACCTCCTTCAGACTGCAGAAAATGTAGACTAATTGGAGAGCCTCTATGAGCAATAGAAGAATAGCTGAACCTACCAATAGTAGAAGAGTTAATTATTGAAGCACATCATACTCCCCTGTCTACTACACAAGGAAATCTGAACATTTCATTTGGTGCAACCGATGAGAAATTCTGGTGTCATGATGCAGGATAAAATGCTGTTCTTCGCATTGTCAGGCAATAATTCAGATATCATGGAAAGAGTCATGCTTACCTAACAGCCTGTTTAAGGATACAGCACAAATTAAAGAAACTCCAATTTGAGAGGGATAACAGCTACCTCTCTCTTTTTTCCATGGGATAAAATAGTTCACTCAATCTGGACTCAAACGTCTTCATGACTATTTACGCCACCTATAAAATTACCACCACCTATGCTGGAATCCATGTGTCATATTTTAATTTGTTGTAACGATTGTATTTTACGTTTTGTACTGATCAAAAAGAATGTGTCGGAAGAACCATAATAGAAGCCTCAATTTTTGTACTGAATATCTAAATACATTGAATAATATTGGGTACATTTATTGAGTTTAGTGTAGAGCTTTGTAGTTTAGAAGCATGCCAAAAATATGAGCAGTGTCAGAGTCGACCATTTTACAGCATAATGTTGCAATGAAATTTGAATTCTGATTTACACTTCCAATATATTTAAAAAAATGCTGCAGACAATTCAATTACGTTTATGACTTTCGGTGTGCAGCATTTGGTCTGCCCAGCCGCGGCACCGCCAAAGGTGTAGTCAGACCACCCACCAGATTAGGAGATTCCTTCTGTCTGGCGGGCTGGTATATGACGTTCCCAAGGTGGTGCCTCAGAAAATGGGCACCACAATGGGAATGCCAAAACAGTCCCTACATGGTATGGAGTGTAAAGCCCATGCCATGCAATGCAGGAACTGGGGTGCATCTCCATGCTGAGGAGTCACAGTGGGCCCTGCAGGGCTCCCTTTGTTTCCTCTTAGCCACAGTGTTTATGGAGAAGGAACCTCCATGACACGGCCGGCGGGGCAGGAATCCTGTAATATACTTTGCGGGTCCCTGGCGGTCCCGCCAAGCATATTGCTGCCTCCTGACCACCATGACAACACCAGCAAATGGCAGTTCACCGGCCTCTGTGGCAGGGCTGTGGTGGTCTGCATGAGTCTGTCAGTCAGTGCCGCCAGTCTCGTAATCTGGCTCTTGGAATTATACATCAAGGATGACAGAATTTAAATTGACTCAGTAACAAGCTGTCACCATGCGTCCTAAATATAAGTATTTAGCAAAGGCATTTGGCCCACTTCCATTGCTTCATCATTAGAGAGCATGTTTAGCTTGTCTGTACATGTAAATACATACCCTGAATACAACATATCACTTTAAACACGTTGTCCAAAATTATCTGAGGGCCAAGAAAAAATTAGTGCACATTTGTCTACATATCCCGGTCATCACCAATTTTCTTTGAAGAATATTACATGGTCAAAAACAGAAAGTGAAGACTGATACTCTCATTTAGAGGTGGGTCTTAACAAGACATCTTCCAAAGAGCAGCAGATAATGTGCCTGTAATAATGTGTATGCAGTCTAGTCTTTGGTGGGTGGAGTTAGAGGGCCACACGAAGAGGAGGAGCAGGGACAGGATAGGGGCAGCTAGGATAGGGATGGGGTCGTGAGCAGCTTCAAGGAATAAAGGCTCTGTGAGAAATACATATTGTGTCTGTCGTGATTCGTAGCACGATGCTACAGTGCCCACAATCCTCCACATACCCCTGTCTCGTCGAGAGTGCTGTAGAAAAGCTTCAGAGGGGTCGCACAATTAAGGGTGAGCCTGCTGAAGTCATTTCCACCAGTCGACCTTCTTTCCAGGGCTGCCATTATATCCAATGGCGATCACAGACAGAAAAAAAGACTAAATTGTCAATCATACAGTAGGAGATATTAGCTATGTAAGTCCTAGATCTGGACCCCGGCTTTTGTGGCCCATCACCAGGAAGCACATAGGTACATCTTTGAAAAAGGCGACGCAGCATGCCAGAGAGGTTGTTTTGTAGGAAAAAACATTTACCTGATTGGCAGAAAATCTGGTTGTCAAATATGAAATTATGCTACAAGTGTAAAAAATACTGCATTTCGGGCGAAATTTGCATTAGGTATGGACCTATGATAACACCAGCAAAAACCTTCAATGTTAATAGTTAAATGTTCTTTTTGTAGAACTCCATTGCAACTCTGCAAAACTTGGTTGCAGACTAACGAGGGTGGTTATGGATGGCCAAGGTCAGGACACCCAGCAACTTAAAGCTCAGTGCTTAGAAGTGCAGACTTCAAAGAGCACAGTAACAGCATAAACACACCTGATAGCATAATTATATACAGTGGAAAGTGCCTATGTTTCCTGGCACGAAAGCACGAACAAAGCATGCTCTGCTTTCATAAGTCAACAATCATTTTGACAGCAGCGTTCAAGTTCAACTGCTATTAATATCAAAATGCTGAAGATGGCAAATACGAGCAAATTATCTTGCCCATGCTGCGAAGTCTGTACCAGTATCAATAAAACACATGTTATGCGTTTTTATATTATTTCATGTTATCAGCGATGTTACTCTAATCAAGAGTTGACATTGAAAGCGCATTTACACTAAAGCAACACCTGTCTGAAGTTCTTGAAAGTTTTGTTTCGAATATTAGTTTCATTTCTGATCAAATTCTGGAGAAGTGGACAATCTTGAAAGATCAATCTAAATATAGCAAATAAGGAGGGGCCATATTATCAAGAAAGGGCGATACATTATCGCCGCTTTTATCGGCAGGAAACTGCCGCTAAAGCGGCGATAATAGGCTTGATAATATGCCCTTGTGAATTCCCATAGAGGCCCAGGTTCTGGTGTCAACATGGGCTTCTATGGGAATTCACAAGGGCATATTATCAAGCCCATTATTGCCACTTTAGCTGCAGTTTCCTGCCGATAAAAGCAGCGATAATGTATCGCCCTTTCTTGATAATATGGCCCGAGGTCATTTCCAGTAGAAAACGTGTTAACAATGTAGTTTGTCTGGTTGTGTTAAGGGGGTTTCCTATAATGAAGTTATGTATTCTGTATATTTGTAGGCATATACACTCCAGATACAACGTCAAATCTATACACATAGGGTATGTCCTTATCCATTTTGTATGCTTTTTTTCTAATACTGCAAGTTAGTAAATTTATGTTTAGTCCTCAATATATCTTTTATTGTGCAGTTTATCTGTTTTGATATTTATCGGTCTTGAATGTAAGTGGGCTGTCCCAGTTGTAATAGGGCAGTTGGACAGCCTGTGCATCAGTGACCAGACCTCCACCGCAATGCCATCATGAGTTTGGCAGTCCACAGATCGCCAAACTCATAATCAGGCCACAAGTGAACATAACATCATTACTTTTGCATGGCTAGTGTTTCCAGTGGTAGAACAAAGGCCCCCAAATCCCCCATGCTGCAGTGGGTCCCCAAGCTCCAGGGGGCCCCCTCAGCACAGTCTCCTTGCCTGAGAGTTCCAGGGTGAATACGGAGGGGTCCCCTCAATGTACTTTGCAGAGAGGCCCCATAAACATTTGTTACTTCACTGGTTGTTTCATTTACCTTGTGGTGTTTGATTGTTTTGAAATAATTAGTCTTGATTAATTCTCATGGTCTGGTTTTATGCGTTACATTTCATAGATGCATAAATATTAACCAACAAGTATGATTTATCTTGTAGGCCATTTGCTTCATTTGATACATTTAGAAATCCATCTTTATTTGTTTGTTACTATCTGCGATGGTAGGTTTAGGAGTCCTAACTTTACTTCTACTAAACGCCTTCTGTGAATTCCAAAAGTAGTAAGTTTAGGATATTATCTCAGTTTAGTTCTATGAATTGGCTCCTTTTGCTACAAAAAGTCAACTTTAAATATCTCAGGAATCTCAGCTTCCCTTTCAATGACGAGTCTAGAAAGTTGTGCAGGTTGGAAAATCCCAGCCAAACCTATTGTAGCAACAACTATAACAGCCACATCCTGATTACCTCAGGCAAAATGGGAACAGGTACTGCCATTTTACAATGCCTAGCATCTGATAATCCAAGACGAGTGGGTCTCCAAATTTGTTAACAAAAGGCTATTTTATAGAGTTCAATCATCCTCTAAATTTACTTACTAAAGAAACACTTTTCATTCATGAAGCCCAGAAAAATGCCTAGCTCGTCAGAGGGCACTCACTTCTTTGTTGAACCAATAATCCAAACTAAATGGAGACTATAGATCTATCCTAGACTTGAAAGCACTGAACAATTTTGTATACAGCATCCTTTCATGATGCTGAGAGACAGTAATGTCCTTATAAGTTCTTGAAGCTTTATGTTAATATTTGACCTCAAAGAGGCTAATTTCCGTTTTCCAATACATCTATTTCCCTGATTTGCTATGAAAAATCTCTTCATCCAATTCAAATTTGCCCTATTAGCCTTTCATCTGCACTAAGAGTATTTACAGAAAATAATCAATGTTTTATACTCTTTTCCACCATTTCTATTCGGTAACTTGTCTGATGGAAATCATCGTTCAGTAAGGATTTTAATGAGGAAGACTAGGACTCAATCAATCAATCACGTGTTTTGTAAAGTGCGACTACTCAAGCAAAAAGGGTCTCAAGGTGCTGGGGGTGGGGATGTGCACAGCTCCAGGATGTTACAGGGCTTCATTGAAGAGTCAGGTCTTTTTTTTTTTTTTTTTTTTAATTCTTTTTTTTGAAGTTGTGTTCAGGTTTTATGCAGCATAGATCGAAGAATACTGAAAATCACAGCAAAATTAAAATTTACATTTGATTTCAACTTAACATAACGTCACACCAATTTACTCAAAATAACATCCCCAGATTTGATCGAATTTTCTAATGCCCCCAACTCTTTGAGCATATAACAGTTCGCTTTTGCTAACCCTTTTCATTTTTTCCAGCCAATCCTGCAGCGTCGGGATACAGGTTGAAAGCCAATTCTACAATAATAAGGATCTAGCCACAGCCATTATAATATATATCAATTTTGCCAGGTGACTTGAAAATGTACAATCAGGATCATAACCTAATAATAACATTGTTGCATTGCATGGGACTGATAACATACAATAAGTTTTTAAAAAACCAATAATTTCTTCCCAGAAATGCTTAATTTTAGGACAAAATACTATAATGTGTGACCAATTGGCTTGTTCGCAATTACATTGTCTGAAACAGGAAGCAGATGCATTAATATACATTTTAGCAATTATTACTGGCGTACGATATAATAGCCACTTGCTAAAATACAACATCCGGCGCCAATTGGCACCACGTAGAACACAGAAATTAAACTGATTAATAGTTTTCCATATTTCCGGTGACAAAATTAAATTTTCCTGAGTGTACCATTTACGGATTGCTTTAGCAGTCAACTCTACCTCCCGACTTTGAATTAGACACTGTTTCCATGCTCCGGGTTTCTTCTCCGAATTATTAACAAACAGATCTAAAACAAGAGTAGAAGTATAATTCGAAATGATACCGGGATCTAATTGTGCCAACATAGGATAAATTAAATTAGAATAGGAGCCCATTAGCAAAAAATTGCCAACAATTCGACCTGACATCTCGTTAACAGAGAGCCAAGTCCCGCTGACCAAAAAGTCTGCTAATGTTCTGAACCCGGCCCGGTCCCAATTTTCTATAACAATGGGATCGATTTTGATCTTTAAAAAGGAAAACACTCCAATTAAAGGAGTTAGTAAATGAAAGGGTGGAAGTGAATATCTCTTAATCATTGCATTGCGTCGTTTAAAAAACCAATTTAGGATTTTATACCGCACACATTTGGGAGATTTCAGAACGAACAAAGGGGATGGAATTTGAATTTCTGAACATATCAGATCAAAGAAAAAATTTATAAAACAACTAGTAGCTGTATTCCTGTTTTTAAATCTCTCTAAATACTGTGCAAAATAAGCAAAATAATAATCTTTTAAATTTGGAAAGGAAAGACCTCCATAATCAGTTTCTGCAGTTAATGTCCGTATATCTAATCTGGGTGTTTTTTTTGCCCAAATAAATTTGGAAAACATAGATTCTATTTTGGAGAAAAAAGTACCTGGCAAATAGACTGGAATTGAAGCAAACAAAAAATTAAAAAGAGGAAGGATTGACATTTTAATTAAATTGATGCAACCGAGAATAGTCAAAGGCAAAGGGTCCCATCGAGCAAACATAGATTGAACTTTTTTTATTAATGGTATGAAATTGAGTGTATATAAATCCAAGATATTGGAAGAGAACCAAATTCCCAGGTATCTTTTCGGTTTTGAATTAATACAGCCTTGTAAATCTTTGTGAAGAACTGGGTCTGCACCCCCACAAACCAATATTTCTGTCTTTTTTTTATTAATCTGGTAACCTCCTAAAGATTCGAACTCTTAAAAAATTTGAAAAATATGGGTCTGTGATTCCAAATCCGGTTTAATAAGTAACATGATATCATCTGCGTAGAGTATGATTTTGGCCATGGAGGTAACTGGAGATTTAATCTGAAAACAATTCCTGATAGCAATAGTTAATGGTTCGATAAAGAAAGCAAAAAGAATAAGTGATAAAGGGCAGCCTTGCCTAGTGCCACGTTGTACTGAAATTAAGCCTGCTAATGATTTATTAATAATTATGTTTGCTCTAGCACCAACATATAAATTCTTTATCAAATTGATGATGCGTTGAGAGATGGCAAACTTTGATAAAATAAGGAAAAGAGTGTCCCATACCACCAAATCAAAAGCTTTTTCTGCATCTAAAAGTAATACCAAGGCCTGCATCCCGCGTGCTTCAAAATAATCTAATGCTTCAACTAAAAAGTGTGTGTTAGTAAATAATTGTCTATCTATTATAAAACCGTTTTGATCTGGATGAATCAAGTCCGCCGCATGATCATTAAGGCGGAGTGAAAGCATCTTAGTAGTTATTTTATAATCGGAATTTAATAAAGTAATTGGCCTGTATGAGTTCGGGTCTTTGGATTCTTTCCCTTTTTTAAAAAAACTAATGACTGTACCTTCATGGAAGGATTCCGGGACTTGCCCTCCTTCCAGCATTGAGTTCAACAATAACAAAAATAAGTCACTGTAGGAGTTAAAAAAAGCTTTAAAGAATTCTGAGGGGAAGCCGTCGGGACCACAAGCCTTGCCTAGTGGAAGGTTTTTAACAACTTCTTCCAATTCTGTTTTAGAAAAAGGTCTTTGCATATGCCTCTGATCTTCGAAGGGTAGACTTGGAATTTCATGTCGGTCTAAAAACTCTGATAATTTTTGAGGATCGAAAATATGTTTTACAGAGTAAATACTCTCGTAATGTTTAAGCATGATATTATTTATTTCAGCCTGATCAAATATATCAGAATGAGTGAGAGGGTCTTTTAAGGAATTAATCAAATTTGAAGCCGCCTGTTCTTTTACTTGCCAGGCTAGAAATTTCCCTGAAAAGTTACTCTCTTCGTACACTTTTTGTGATTGTTTCTGAAACACCAATTCACTTTGCTCATAATAATGAGCGCTAAGCGCTTGTTTAGCTTCCCTCAATTGAAATAAAACTGCATAATTTGGTTGATGTTGATAGCTTAATGTTAAATCCTGAATTTTTTGAAGCAAGGAGTTCCTTTTCTTTTTCACAGCAAACCACTCAGCCGCATCTTTGCTAATAAAAACCCCCCGTAAAAAAGCCTTTAACGAGTCCCAAATAATTGGAAAATTACAATCGTAGATCTAATCTGCGAATAGTAGGGGTCCCGGAGAAAATTGAGGGCTCCGATATGGTTCAGTGGGTCACCTCCTTTATATCACATGAAGTCATTCCGGAATTTAAAGGTGATTTGACAATCACCCGAGCTCATCGTGTGCCTGCTCAGCAATTTCCGAACTCTCCTTTTCCCCGCACTATCTTGGTTAATTTTGCTGACTTTCGGGTTAAAGAGACAATTCTGACAAGAGCCATTAAACAGGGTCAGTTTGCAGCTAATGCAACTTCAAAATGCCGGATTTTTTCCGATATGTCCGCCGCTGCTGCGAAACGCAGAAAAGAGTTTGTGAAACTTCTGCACCTGTTTAAAGCTAGAGGGGCACAAGCCTCTATAGCACAACAGTCGAAATTAAAAGTGTTGATTAAAGGCAAATTCCACTTGCTAACAGATATAGATGAAGCCAACGATTTGCTTAGCCAAATGTCACCCGGATAAATGATTTAGGCTAACTCTATGTTTCCTAGCATACTTTGTGCCTATATTTTTCTCAGGTTTTTTCTCTTTTCGTTTTTTTTTTTTTTTTCTAGATATGGTGGATTTGGTGGATCTGGTGGAGAGGTGAGGGAGCGGGAGGGCTGGGCAGGGAACGGGGTGTTATTCCGAGACACCTCTATGGTTGGGGGGAAGACCTGGTGGCGAGCGTGGGGGAGAGTGCTAGGAGGAGAGCCATGGGTGAGGGGGGGAGGCGAAAAAATGGAAAAATTGAAGTTGTTTTCAATGGATTTAAATGTGGTAAGATCTTGCATTTTTGGTATTCTGGTAGGCAATTGTGCATATATATGCGTAAATTAAGTTGTTTTGAGATTAAAAATTTTGTACTTCTTTGTGCAATTAATTCTGCTTCATGTCGCTTAGGATGGGGTTGAAACTGATATCCTTTAATGTGAATGGTCTGAATAACGCTAGAAAATGCGTGCAATAGAGTCCTGGATTAGAACTGAAAATCCTACAGCGATCATGTTACAGGAGACTCATATAGCTGTCGCCAAAAAGAGGATTTTAAAATGTTTAAATCCTGGGCTTCTTTTCGGGGGTTTTCGTGCGCCACGGATTCACAACGAGGTGTTGCTTTATTTATAAATAAAAATTTAGAGATTGAGATAGTCCAGACTGAAAATGATTCTTCAGGTCGTTGGTGTTGGGTTTCATGTAAAGTTAAAAATCATCACTCCTTGATTACCTTTGTTTGCTTTTATGCCCCTATAGAGGATAATCCCCAGATTTACGATGCTCTGTTTCAATCTCTTCTATTGGTTGGTGGAGATATCATTATAGGTGGCGATTTTAATATACTCATGAACCCTAATTTAGACTCCACATAATCTCTTAAGAGGCAGTCTAAGCCTAGATCTCTTAAGACCATTCTAAATTATATGTCTTTATTTGGTCTATGTGACCCGTGGCGTGTGAGAAACCCTCTGAAAATGGCGTATACCTGCTGGTCAGGAAGGTATAAATCCTCATCTCGTAAAGACTTTTTTTTAACATCTAGACAGCTTAAATTCAGTTCACAGAGATTTTACCACAATGGCTTTTCAGACCATGCTATGATAGTGATTAATTTTGACTATGCGGAGACTACTAAGGTTTCGAAAAGATGGATGTTTAATAAAATGTATTTACAGAATTTGAACTGGATATCAGCAGTAAAGGTGGAGATAGCAGAGTACATTAACCGAAATATAGGCACAGCCCCTCTTCATATTATTTGAAGAGTCAGGTCTTAAGTCCCTTCAAAAACTTGACAAGTGAAAGTGTCTGCTGGAGGCGGACATGGAGAATGAAGATTTCTGATTAGTAATATAGGCAGTAAACTATGCTCTGATTATTCTTATAATAGACTTGGGAAATATTTCTTGCAGGTAACATATTCCAATTTGAGCTCCATTGTTGCGGTATCTCCTTTGGGTCAATGGCAAAGGAGGATTAGCCTTTTCCAAAGGTGGAAGGAAGGTGCCAGTGCACATGTTGGACATTCACTTAGTCTGCTGCTCCACGTCTTGTAATGGGACCCCAGCTGTAGTGGGAGGTAAACATGTGATTTTGCTCTATATCTGACTGCAATAATCTCTTCACCAGAGCATAGGATTAATTTTTTGAACTTGCTCTTTAATAAAAGAATTCAAGTAAGCGTGGTTCAACAAACTGTTTTTCATCTTTTGTGGTGTGAAGCGCAGCAGTTTTCCATTATTAGTATCCAGGAGAACAATTCATTCAGTATTAGGGTGTCCCCAACTAAACCTTGATACCCAATCAAAATTCGAACAGCAGATGTAAATAATATGATTTTTTTGTAAATTACATTTCATGAAAGCAGACCAAATATGGGAGTAGCGCCAGACAGAGATTAATTTACCCCTTTGGATTACTTACCTCATATTGCCATATTCAAGAAGTTTTGTTAACAGAATAGTCTTTATTGACATCTAAACTTCTTTTTTCTTGCATATTTTTAGTTTTGTGTATAATTGTAGTCTTGTGCTCATTTTTACAAAGTTTGATTTTGCGCCCACAGATGATACCAGTATACTTAGTTCAACGCACCAATGCTTGAGCGTGAAAGACAGGTTTTTGTAGACCGCAGAAACCAAACCAATAGATAGTTGAAGTGGCATCAATGTCATTGAGTTACCAACAGTCACCTAAACAGGGATCCAACAACACTGCGATGATTAGAAACAACCCATTTTCATTCTCCTCAATACCACACACACAAACTGTGCTAAAAAGACACTTTAACTAAAAAGCATCCATATTTCAACAGGTGCACCCTGTTGCTCATCACATCTAAAATAGCCATCACAGAATATGATTAAAACAGTACAAATACACTTTGAAAACATTGAGAATAAAAAGTACATTTCTGCTAGAGTTAAAATGTTATCTAAAAAGCTAACACCCTAAAACCTACTTCTCTGCACTAAGCTATGAGAGCATGGAGCAGAATAACTTCAGTCTAGATATTCTTAGGGAGAACGATTGCACTGTATACCTGTTTATAACTAAACATTGTAATTATCTGGAGTCAAGGAGGCTGTGTGCTCTGCTAAGGCAAACACACATTCAGCATCAGCATTAGCTCTTCACGGGCCCAAGCTCCATATCAGCTTTCAGTAGAATATGCGAATTGACAGCATCTTTGGAAGGCCATCTTGTCTGGCAGTATCTTGCTCGTGATAATCTGGGGTGAATGACTTCTCCTAACAAGTTGTAAAGTGCCATTCCTTTTATAGTATATCTTATCTAAAATTGCATTTCCAACATCACCTTAGGCAAGCTTGATCTAACTAATGAGCATCATGATGCTAGTCCAAGGTGCATTCCTTCAAACAAATAAGGTAAATATAAGACAATTCAATTACACTGTTATGGCTATTGTTCTTTTTGTAGCTTGAAATGTATATAGCAAGGCTCTGGTTACAGACTGATGTTGCATCGGGTGTCGAGTTGATGTCTATATCTCAATGACTTGACACTTTTACGGTTCCTGAAAAGATAAGGACAGATGGCATAGGTGTCAAAGGCAGGCATGCTGATATTCTTGCAAAAATAGTCTCTGGGCCTTCTCAAAATGTAGTTGTGCCTTATGTCTTTATGTCAAGTTGGTCATTGAAGATATTGAAGATATGCTGTTAAATAAATTGGGTTTAACTAGTTCGACTTCAGTATAACAGTGTATTCTGCTGTGCATGTCTCAGTAAAATGCAAAGTTACTAAAATACACTCGTGAATGAAAATAATTTGAGGTGTGGAGGAAGCGATTGTGAAGAGGTGGCTGGTGAAATGAGTCTCTTCCGTCTGTCAGAGGTTTCAAGGATGTATACAGTGAGAGACCGTACTAAAGAAATTCTTATTTGAAGTATTTTTAAAATCTTCAAAAAGAATCCAATTGCTTGATTATACAATGGAAAAATAATTTTAAAGAAAGATTAGATTAAGGGATTGATCAGAATGCACGCACAGGCACACACTCTTCATGGTTGAGTTTTGCAGGTGGCTCATTCGGTTTTATCTGGGGCTGCTTGTGTGCCCTTCATAAAAAAACACACTCTTCTGGGAAAGGCACTATAGGACTCTCACGGTTCTTTTCATGGTGAGATTAAGATTTTCATCATCCCTTCACAACTACAAATTATTACCTTTCCCTCGTGACTGTAAGTCATGTGGTGAACATTTCTAGTGCAGCGCACACTGCACACGTCCAGTTTCACAGTTCCAGTGAGACATCTCTGCTCGAAGCATCCCTCCTCTGGGAGACAGCTAAGAAGTCATCATAGGTGTAAGGAAAACAAGAAAATTATGTAAACTAGGAGAAGCATAGGAAATGGGATCTAAGCAAGATTACAACCAGGTAATAAAAATTGCGCAGAGACCCAATTAAGCACCATAGCTATTGCAGTTATGCATTATTGTCAGGATTAGGGAATTACTGCTGTGGTAAATACCACTAGGTACAGTTACACTAGTCAGTAACAACTAAAGGACCTATTTATGGGATTGGTGGGACACCGCTGCCCTGCGCCACTATGAAAGGGCAGGAATGCACAGTATTTGCCCAATACTGTGCATTCCAGTACTTTCCACATATGCTGGTGCAGTTTCAGCAGTCTAGCGCCAATGCAGGCAACCTTGCACCATGGTGCAAGGGTTCCTATGTTGTTGGCAGGATAATGTTTGTTCAGTAAGGAGCCTCTTCCTGCACAAAAACAATTCATACAGGCGTTTTTGCCTTTCTATGTGCGCTGCCACTCAGTAGGAGGACACAAACATGGAGAAATAAAGATATTTCTCCTTGTTATTCCTCAAGTTTGGGGTTGTAGGATTTTGACGCATTCCCAGGTTTACAAATCCATGTTAAACTGGGAATTCAATTAAAACCATGTGAGTTGCATGGAAACACCCAAAGCAACTCCCATGGAACGCCTCCCTTGCACAGAGCAAGGCAAAGCAGTGATTTGCAATGCTTTGCAATGCTCCATATTTGTAAAGCAATTCAAAGCCATGCAAGGTAGCTTTATGTGGCTTCATCAATATGACTTACGGCTTTGCTTCATGCATGTACCACTTTGCATGATGCAAGCATGACGCAAGGCCCTTGTAAATATGACCCTGGATATACCAAACTATATACATGTGAAAGCTAAACAAATATTTTCAGTGATAACATGTTCACTGGTGAGTTAATCATATTTCATGGCAGTAGATATACAGCTGTTCAACAAACACACTTAAACTACTTAGCCAGTACAGTGCCCACATATGGAAAATAAGCTGTAGACTATGCTTCAAATTGTAAAAGCAGTTTATACGTTTTTATTACACTACACAGATCATCTTTTTTGTTTGATATGTTTGATGACTATCAAGTATTATTTTGTCTATGCTAGTTATTTTCAACATTCTGTGCATTATTGCCAGCTGCACCAGCGGCTTTAAAATTTACTCCCTTTGACAGTTTTGAACTTTTATAACAGATGGCATTTAATAGGCAATTTGTACCTCCTTGTGGTTATCCTACGATACCTTCACTAATATTGGCTCAAATGTTTTTACATTTATCATTAAGTAACATCTGAATGACAGACATGATATGAAATAAAATACCCTATTGTGCTGTGATAGAAGTCTGTGCATGACCCCCAGGTCAACATGTAACTAAAGACTTTGAAAAACTTTAGATTTCTCTCTCTTCCCCTGCCTTCACTGCTACATGACTTTTAATGAAACTTGAAAGCAAAAGAAACCTATAATTACTTCTGGAACAACCGTCTGTCTTTTCTTCTGGTCCCCAATGATTCTTCCATCAAACAGCATGAAGGCCACTGCACACTCACTTCATGAGAACTGAAATTTCTAATATCCCTGCCCTGCACATTTCAGCTCTGCTTCTTCTCCAGATACAATTACGCTTAAGGTCATTTGCAGCAAAAATCATTTTTCTTTCTTTCCTCTTTGCGTCTTTCTTCACTGTCTGAGAGGGTGAGAGTCCCACGGTGTTCCTACCCTGCGCTTCAGGTGTTTGATTGACACTTCTGTTCCTTCAATACTTAGCCCATTATGTGTTTTATTTGATCTGGAGAATTTCTTAGGACCGTGCTTTTAGCTTTATACTTTTGGGTTGACTGGTAGACTCTTTACAATGTTTCTTCAATATAACCCTTTGCCCTTCTAGCGGCCTCTGGCCAGGGTGTAACTGGCCTATAGGGCAATCCGGCAGCGCCTGATGGGCTGGTCTAACAGGTGATGATCCGGATCTTATTTGGCTGCTTGTGGACCTGTTTTAGGGTCTGGTGGGCCGGTTTTTATTGTTAATTTCCTGATATTACAAAAAATATTGCATGCAGTGCTTAATTTGTAACAAAATTAAAAATGTGATAGGGCCCTCGTCCGGAGGCCACTACATCTTTCACCACCTATTCCCTCTGCCTTCGTTGCTAATGGCAGTACCAAGACAACTACTAACCATCCCACTCCTACAAGTGTGATAATTCAGACTATTCCAGGCCACCCATAGCTATAACAATGACTTGGCTGTCAGATATTAGAAATTTTAAGTACATGTTAAATTATTAATTAAACTTTGTGCTCATTTCAAAATTAGACGAACAGTGTCACGATATGGCAGACTGTCATGATAGCTGATGTTCACAATTAAGTGATGTGCTGAGCACTGGAAGCCACTGGCTTAAATTAAATGCTGCCTGCAGCAAGCACCAGTAAATGTAGCCTCTGATACCTTTTTTTTTTTGCAACCTTAATTTATATATTATCAAGCGGAATCCAGCAACAAACAATAGAACCTGTTCGATGAGTAAGTGGATACAGGGAAAAATAGAAAGATCAGACCATGAACACTCAAGCCTAGAGGGGAGGCAGCATAAGAAAGAACAGTAGGGCAATCCAGTCCTAGTGGCCGCCAATGGACCACATAAACATGGATATCAGTGAACACAAGAAGGATCTACCGCCTCCTGGGATAGCCGGATTACAGCGACATGATTTGTATGGGGGCTTATGACAGAAAACCAGTATAACCAGGTAACAGTTTCGAAATCACTGGGAGGGGGAGCATGGGGTCAGAGTATAACAAAGTTGGAAGAGGCGGGTGTCGTGTTATGAATAATGTGATCTGGAATAGGGAAGCACTGGACTGCCAGGGTGTCCTCGCATCTTGTCAGTTGCCCGGGGCGGGGAATGGCCGTGGCCACCACCACAAATAGTGGAAAACTCCAGGAGGGCGGCCTATTCACCTGGATAATATCTGCACCTATGGAGTTTCACCAGGGCTTTTTCCAAAACAGCTATGAAGAGCGCGTTAAGGTGAATCTTAGCAAGTACCTCGGCCTCATAGCAAGCATCCTTGGGAACTCACAGCCTGATTCATGTACGGGCCGTTTTGCGAGGCTCAAATAGCGAATCATAAGGAATCGCTATTTGAGACTCGCAAAACGGTATTCATGTAGGAATCGCAATAGTAATTGCGATTCCCACTGATTCCTTATTTGCGATTAGCTAATTGCTAATCGCAAATAAGGAATAACTCCCCATGCATTCCTATGGGCCAAAAGGCCCATAGGAATGCATGGGGAGTCATTCCTCATTTGCGATTAGCAATTAGCTAATCGCAAATGAGATTGCGAGTACAAGGGTGCCAGGGGTGTCCAAAGGACACCCTGTAGCACCCCTGCATGGAAAATAACACAGGTGTTGCACACACACATGTCCTTTGGACATGTGTGTGTGTAACGTGCAACTCAGAAAAATGCATTTAAATGCATTTTTCTGAGTTTTCGCATTTTACCGCGAGGTTTGACCTCGCGGTAAAATGCGGCACGAAATTGCGATTTCGCAATTGTAAAATGGATGATGATTTACATTTAAGGAATCTCAAATAGAGATTCCTTAAATGTAAATCCTCGCAAATATGCGAATTAGCAAATAGCGATTTTTGCATTTGGGATGTTGAATCCCAAATGCAAAAATCGCACTCGCAAAGGGCCAGATTCTCAGAATCTGGCCCTTTGTGAGCCGATTCGGCCTTGATGAATAAGGCTGTCAGTGTAGCTAAGGTAGAGGATGGCAACCTCTGCCAAATGTAGGGCAGAGTGGGATTGTGACTTAGCCACAGTTGAATCTCTCAACATGGCCCCACTCAGTGTGGCCTTCCCGGCCAGCCAAAGCATCCAGTTTGAGGCCACTGAGCCCTCGATGACCTGCAGACAGGTGCAGATATGAGTTTAAAGTGCCTCCGTATGCTCGGGTAGTGTATAGGTGAAGGCTCTCATCTACCTGCAGGCAGGCACTGGGGAGGTAGGACCCAGATCTAGGATGGCCATGCCATGGTCTGACATTGCTGTTTCATGGATAGTGCAGCTGTGACAGAGGAGAGGAGCAGGGCCTGGAGGTGAAAATAGTTGATGCAAGACTATGTGCCATGCAGGCAGGAGAAAATGTGCATTCCCTGACCAATGGATGTAAGAGACACCCGTTAAGGAATGATCTGATAGAAGATTGCACAATATTGCTGCCTATGCATGAGAGTGGGGGTCAGGTCATCCACTATGGTTCCGATGGGGGTCAAGAACTAAATTGCAGTCACCCCCAAATAATACAGGAATGTAGCTGAAGGTCATGCTGGAGAGGGTGCCCAGGAATCAGGGCATGTCTGTGTTAGGCATGTATATAGAGCCCACGATTAAGGTCTGGTCTGCAAAACAAAGATTTGCAAACACCCAGCACTCCACCTCCTCGTACGTTGTTTGCACTGTAGTTTCCGTCATTAAATGATTACAACACTGCCTTCTTGGAGCAGGTATGGGGGATTTGTGTGATGCACAGGAGGCTCATGAATGGCTCCTACTGACTATGGTGCCCACCCAGTCCCTATTGTGTTTCAGGGATTCAGCTGGTGCCAGGTGGCTTTCTTGGATAAGGGTAACATCTATTAATTTACTTCCAAAGTAATGGAAAGTCAGAGAGTCTTCTTCCGCTTGATGAAGTGTGAGAGGACATTTACATTCAGCATGGTGAACAAGAGTGGAATAAGCATCTCCTCAGGAGATAGTGAAGGGGGTGGAGGGATGAGGTCACTGGCTTCCTGGTGTGAGTAGCATGTGGAGGTTGGGTCCACATGAAATGTGGGACAGGCAGTTAAGAGGTGTGAGGGAAGAGTAAAGGGGGAGTGAGGAGGTGTAGGAAGAGGGGGGAACTCTTTGGTGACTGGAGCAGTCCTTCATCGAATGGAGACACCCCCAACCCTTAGGGTGCATGGAAGTGGCAGTAACAAGGGAACTAGTCAGTCGAACAACAGTAGGATCTAGGCAAGGGTCGGTAGGGCCCCAGGATTGATCAGGAGATAATATGCAGGAGTGGGAGAGTAGGGTACACTCGGGGAAGAACCTGGTGCGACACTGAAGAGTTAGCAGGCTTTGCATATGCACAGGTGAGTTCAGAGAAGGAAGGGGGACCCTGATGCATATATGAGCTCACTGCCCCTGGGTCCAGGATACCGCCTGACCAAGAAACTGGCCCACCTAAAGGAGCCAGCCTATGACACGGGGTAGGTGAACAGAAGATATGCCCACAAAGAAGGCTGCCTTGTACGGGCAGGTGGGGCATTGAGGGGAGGTATTAAATGAGCTTGCTGAAGCCCCTAGGCCAGTGGGGGGAACCATTAGGTTGTAGGCATTCCATCCTCTGCCTGAGGCATTGCTGTTTGAAGGGGGAGCATGACTTATCCCTGTCGCTGGTCAATGGCTCAATCACTTTATTGAGGGGGCATGTTGGGACCAGAGCGTGAGCAAACTGTGCACCTGTTAGAACTCTAGGGGTTCGGAGAGGTGGATGTCTAACAGATTAATGGGGAACCCCCTAGGAAGGATAGTATGTTATCGCCCCCCTTTGCCCCGTCGGGGACTCAAAAGATGCTGTTAGAACTGGGGGTCTCTAGTTGGCAGAGGTTTTTTAGCACTGTCCAAATAGGGACCCTTGCTTCTAGACAGGGTAAGGAGGATACACTCTTTAGATAACCCCTGCTCACCCCCTTGGTAGCTTGGCACGAGCAGTCAGGCTTATCAAAGGCAATGTGTAAAGTATTTGTACCAACACTCACAGTAACACAGTGAAAACACCACAAATGGACTCCACAACAGTTTAGAAAAATAGAAGTATGTAATCTAAACTAAACAAGACCAAAATGACATAAATCCAACATACACAGTTTACGAATATGGTTTCAAAGGAGTTCTTAAGGTTGCGTTAAAATAATCCACAGTTGCGTGAGAATAATTCACAGTTGCGTCACATTTAGCCAACAGTACCTTTAGATGCGACAAAGTTCCAAAACAGAAGCTGGTGTGGTGGAAAACAAGCGATGCGCCACTCCTAAGACCCTGGGGAGGCGATGCAACAGCCCCGCTGGATGCAGCGGGCGTGTTGCAACGAATCCGGTCTGTATGGGCAGGGAGGCGATACCTTGTATGGATTCCGGTGCGTAGGTTCCGTAGGGAGCGTCTCGCAAAGGCACGATGCAACGATCTTCGGAACGGCGACGATCTCCGGTGCAGCAGCGATGCGTGGCGCAGCCTCAATCTTCTCCTCTTGCGGCCCCTCGATGATGTTCGCAGCGATGATGTTCGCAGTGACGTGATGCGGTCCGCAAGCAAGCGGTGCGGCGATCTCACCCAGCGATGACAGGCTCTGCGACGATACTCGCAATGATGCCACTTTTTCCGCACCTGAGCAATGTGTTCCGCCAGTGAAGGGTGCGTTGGTTCCTCAGTCGGATTCAGCACTCAGGAAGGGCAGGACTCTCTCTGCAGAGTTCAGGGAAAGCTGGGGGTGAAGTCCTTTTGTTCCTGGGACTTCTTAACAGGAGGCCAGCTCAAAATAGGCCCTTGGAGATCTCTTTAAGCAAGGGGACAAAGCAACAACAAAGTTCTTCCCATCTCCTTGGCAACAAAGCAACTGCAGGTCAGTCCAGCAAAGCAATAGCGGGACAGTCTTCCTTCTTCAGTCTTCCAGCTTTCTCCTTGGCAGAGGTTCCTTCTTGATTCCGGGATGATCTAATTTTCTGTAGTCTGGGGTCCTGTACTTATACCCCTAAAAGTCTTTGTTACCTTTGTGCATGAGGGCTCTGAGCCCAGTCTGAACCAGTTCTAGGTGTTCCCTGAGCACAGTGTTTTCCTGGCCTCTCCTTTTCTTTCAGATGGAGGGGCAGGGTCGTCAGCCACCCAGCAGGAGGTGGAGCCAGCATCGTGGCAGGCAGGCACAGCCCTATTCAGGCCCAGGTGCTACTCCCTCCCACCAATCCAGATGCAGATGGAGCTATTCAGCCCAGGGATGACCCACTCAGCCTCTGGGAGTCACCCAGCCCCTGTCACTCACAAACCAGACAGTCAATTCACAAACAGGCCAAGGCTCACAGAAAGGTAAGACAAGAGAACAGCCTTTTTCTAAAAGTGCTGCTCTCAAACACTGGATTTAAAAACAACCTTTCCTAAAAGATGTGTTATTAAATTCTGAGTTCAGGGATACCAGACTTTTATGTCCTATCTTGCTCCTATGGGAAGATATGCTGGTAGCCACTGTAGCCAGCATTCCCCATTATAACCTACGGGCAAGATAGCCTTAGAATAGTGAAAAACGAAAATGGCTGTAATTCACTACCAGAGCATGTCATATGTACTAGTACATGCTCTACCTATCTCATACTCTGCACCCTGCCCAAGGGGGTACCTAGGCCTTCCATACGGGTGACCAATGTGTACAGAAAGGGAAGGGTTAGGGCTGGTCAGTGGGGACACTGACCAGGAGGACATGGCAGTTCACAGACTGCACACAGGCACTGTGGTGGCAGGCCTGAGACACCATTTTAGGGCTACTCATGTGGGTGGCACAATCAGTGCTGCAGGCCCACTAGTAGCATTTGGATCACCAGCCCTGGCACACCCAGTGCACTTTACTAGGGACTTCTTGGTGATACAAATATGCCAATCATGGATAACCAATTACAGTAACAATGTATATAGGGAGCACTTGCACTTTGACACTGATCAGCAGTGCAAAGTGCCCAAAGCATCTAAACCAGCAAAAACTAAATCCATCACAGCATCAAAAATACAGGAGGCAGAGGCAAAAAAAAACAGGGGATACCACGCCAAAGATGCCAGGTCTAACAGATGCTAATATTATTTCCTCAGGATCTGTCCTCAAGGTTCGTAGCCTAGTCTAGGTGTACAGCTATGTACTTGCTCCAGCCCAGTAGAGCATTGTATTATGTATCGAAGTGGTCCACGAGCACATCCAGAGTGTTCAGGTGTGCATGTTTCTTCAGCCCTGAGGGATTTCATTTTAGTTGTGAGATCTATCATCTTGTTGTTCATCAAAGTGAGGGTGTTCCCAATGGCAGCTATCTCTTTCAGAAAGGTATCCATGTCAGTGGTGGCCGATGCGTCCTGCTTTGAGGAGAGAATCCTAGCGGCCTGGGACTTGGGGTGTTCCACTGCTTCTGAAAAGAGCAGCTGACGAAATGCTGGTTTGGGCTGTGACATTGATTGCTGGTGAAGTTGGAATACTTTCGACTGCGCTGGATTAGCCACCAATGGATGAGAGATGGGGGACCCAAAAATTCTAAGTGCCCACTCTCTCCTCGATATTCCCCATTTGTTCTGAGAGGAAGCGTAGGGGTGAGCAACAGACCAGTTGCAGAGGGACACACCCAGTGTTTGCTATAAAGTGGGGATCAGGGGCCCTCAGGTGCAGAGTTGGGGATGGCAAGTACGTCTTGCAGTCACTCAACGAAAGATATGGTTGGGGTGCCAAGGGGGGGAGTTCAAGACCGCAGGAGAGCTCTCTAGGCATCCAGCATTGCAGCAGGCCCCCATGGCAGTTAGCAATTCTCTTCTCAGTGCAGCTGCTAGACGGGAGGGGTCAATGGCGCCAAATGGGACCCAGGTGAGGAGAGGAACCAGCAGCAGCCTGGAGTGGGAAAGACTATGGCCAACTGCAGTAGAAGGTGAAGTTCTGTAGGTCTGGCCAGGCAGCAGTTGCTGGCCACTGTCACCCCATGCAGGGTGTCACGGGTAGGGGGGTCTCAAAAATTCCTGCAGGTCCTCCCGCACTCACAAGTCACCATCGGGTCATTCTACAGGGCTGGTTGGGGCTGTGAGCCTCAAGCTAAGTGAGCTCTGAGGCGGGGAGCATACGGTTGCAGAAGGCTCATGGGGTGTTTCCCAAGATAGGCAGACCTCTGTGTTAGTACAGTGGTCTTGAGTGTGCAAGTTGCTCCATCTGCTGCTGAGATACCAGCAAATTGGAAGAAAGTGCAGAACAGTCGGCAAGGTGAGCAGGATTGTGACCAGAACAGGAAGACCCACCTCCAGGCCTGGTGAGCCATGACTGGAGATCCACTGTGGCCGGACGGCCAATCTAGGCCAGGATCCCTCCCTTGTCAAGGGGCATCAAATGAGGGGCAACGACTCCACCAATCCCCACAGGCACCTCAAGTGCTGCAAGGGCCCCCTCCACTAGCTTTGGGCAAGTAGATTCCCTGGGATAACAGGATAGAGGGTCTCAGGGAGTCACGCAGATCAGGAGCTTCAGGAGGGTGCGGACATTTTGGTCAGCACGTAGCTCTGCCTCCTCCTCCTCCCATAACTTGTGAAAAAGCTATACAGTATATTTTTACAAGTTCAAAACTGTCCCAATTTGCAAAGGTGTACCACTCACAGCTACAGCTACACAGTATGTTTTAACAAGTTTAAAACTGTCCCAATTTGCAAAGCTTGGCCACTATTTTAGCTATCTGATTCACTAATGGGGCCACTTTTATCTTGGTGCCTAGGTTATTTTCTGTCCCTATCTGACAATGGCTGTGGCTTATAAGTAGCAGAGCCTGTCCACATAGTTGGGTTCAGGAAGGCTCTAAACAAACACGAAAACATTTACCTTTGTTGTTCCTCTCATGTTGATGTTGAATGGTGAATTGGTCCTTGTGTTCAATAGTGGATTGCATCTAAGTTTTGACTTAAGTGTTAAAATATGGGACCCACGTGATATTGTTTCATTGAAGGTTGTCCACTGCAGTCAGCGCCCTCTTAGAAGGAGCATCATAACACAACCCCTTATGTCTCTAAATCACATTTTCAAGTTGTGCAAGCCTGATGCCTCCTAAATATTTCAAACGATGATTTTGTCAAACATAGTATACATGTTTAATTCATTTAATTCGGTTTTAGAAAGGTGACAAGGCAGGTAACCTCGATATTCAAAGACTGATTGCAAGTTGCAGTAAGGAAGCACAATTCGCTCACTAACAATATACTTCGGTGTGTTTGCAGGTTTAAAAAAATAGTTTTACATTTTATCCTCTCCGTACTAATTATAGGGTCTGTTCTGAACTGAAATCCCTTTTTTATTTCGATGCATACTGTCCAGAATGCTAATATGCTCAGAAAGAGCACACAATGTGTTGGAATGGACTACATCCGAAACGATTTACGCAATACACCTAAACCTGCAGGCTTTTTTTCAATGTGGTGACTTAACAGCAGCACCGTTTCAGTTACCAAAACAGAGTAGTGGGTGGGGTCATTTAACAGGGTTTCTGGTGTTGTCAGTATTACAATGTGTCTACTCACTCACTTAACTAGCTAGATATAGGGTCTTTTTGAGGTATTTACAGCATTTTTAAAGATCAATGTGTGTTTTAATTACAATAAATTCCGACAGAAACAGTGTAACCTAGGGTTCATTTTCAGAAACAAAACTTCATAGGCAGTTTCAGATGAAGTGAGCACTTGGGGGCAGATTTACAATAACTGGCGCATCCCCAGGGATGCTCCAGTTATTGTGCGCCGCAGCTCCGCCACCCATGGTGCGCCGCATTTACAATGCGGTGCACCATGGGGCAAAAACGGCACAGATGCGTGACGCATCTGTGCCGTAAAGGTGGCGCATTGCTTGAGTTGCGCCGCAAGTGCGACGCAGCCCCAGCAAGGCTCGGGTGTACCCTATCTGTCCAATGCTGCGTCAACCCTTACGCCTGCTTCAAGCAGGTGCAGGGTTTTGACGCAGCATTGGCCTAAAAGTGACTGAGTGAAATCTTGTAGATTTCACTCAGCCACTTTTGTTTGCGAATCGCACCTGCCCCAGAACGCCCACCCTGCGCTGGAACGCCCACATGTGGCGAAGGGTTTTACAATGTGACGCATCTGCCTAGATGCGTCACATTGTAAATGGGTCGCAGGGATGCGCCACGTTTACGCCGCCGTTGCGTGACGCAACGGCGGCTTAAACATGGCGCAAGTCCGACATAAATCTGCCCCTTGAAGTGCTAATTAAATGCATGGACGAAGATTTACTTTTGTGTAGCACAGGTGCTCATGTAAAGGTAGGTGCAAGTCATAACACAAAATAGCAAACATGGCTAGGCAGTTCAGGCTAGACTGTTCCTACTGAAGTACTGTCAAGAATCATTTGCATATAATTTGGTCCAAACTGTGTCGGCATGGTGGACAAAATAATTTTGGGTTAGAATGCTACCCCAAACGACTGCAAGTGGTTAGGCCTATTAGAAGCATCTCCCATTCATCTTTTGTGTGTTTGATGTAAAGCCCTAAGAGACAAAGGTATGACCAGACATGGTTCCTGTGCCTACTGTGCCACTGGAAACAAGCTATACCCGACTGATGAGCGCCAATCAGGGTTAAACTGGTCATTGGTTGCTTGTGTTCCGGTTCAGTGATGACCTTGCCTGGCAGTTCAAGCTGGACTGTTCCTATTAGAGCAAACTCTAGACTGATTTGCGTTTGGCTGTGTACAACCTAAGACGACACAGTGGTCAAAAGATCGATGAGTTGGAATGCCACCCAGAATGATTGAGAGTGGTTAGACTTAATGCAAGCATCCCTCCCACGACCTTTTGTGTGTTTGATGCTCCATTCAACAGATCTGCTCTCTGCTGCTTGAGGGGGCTGTAGGAGAGTAGGGTCTGCTATCCTATGGTCAACCCAAATTGTTGCTTTTTGCTTCACTGTTTTCTGACTTAATGTGGCTGTGGGCTTGCTAATCAGACCCACAGCCGGCTGTTCTCTCTCTAAATGAATACCAATGCACTCTAGGTGCATTACCAATTGGAACTGGTTCACCTTGTAGGCCTGTGTAACAGTGTACCCTAGGTACCCAGGGCATAGGTGTATCCCAGGCCTACCAGGGGCTGCAGCATGTTTTGTGCCACCCCTGGCCTGGCCTAGCTATTTGACACAACTGGCTGTTCACTCAGCTGGGGTAAGTTGGTGTAATCACCTCTTACTTAGATATAGTATATCTAGATCTAACCTATATGGACACATGGTAACCTATAAGTCACTCCTATGGCAGGCCTCGACAATACTGGAGGCAGAGTGCTTGGTTTCATGTGAGATGGTGCTCTGGCATGAGCTGAGCCTGTCTTGGAAGATCCACGAGAAGCTGACCACACAGCACCCGAGGTATCCTCAATGCTGTGCTTTGGGTTTTGAGAAGCCCCACTACTGAGCAGCATTTACTCCAAAGATCAGCCCTCCAGCATCCCCAAGATCTGCGTGGGCCCCTTTTGTATTTTGCCACTCGACGCGACATCCCGGTTACTGGCCCATTGGCTAGTGGCCATCTTGGCGATGAAATCCACAATAAACGATGCTGGTTTGGTTGCTCCAGACTGGCCCTTGCTCCTGTAAAAAGGAGCAGCCCCTCTGACCTTGCTGGTCCGAGTAAAAATCTTTCTTTGACTTCTGCGTGGCTTGCATTAGCCAAGGCCTGTTTGTTGCAATCAAGTTGCCGACACCGCCATAAGCTAGAGCCTGCATGGGACAGTTTGTGATTAACTCCTGGATGCCCTCGACCTCTTTGTGTCCACGTGGCTGCAGAGAGAAGCTACACCTCTTCACCTGTTTGCACCCGACAACGCCTGGTTCCTCGCTGGTCACTGGCTAGTGACTTTGAACATTGTCCCCTCTGCTTTCAGGTCTTCACCTCTTCAGATCCACCCTTGGATCCACCAGAACGGATTGGTGTCAGTACAACGCGATGTATTACAACGCGTTCCGTTACAACGCGTTTTTTACATCGCAAATACCATTACAATGCATGCCATTACAACGCATGGCATTACATAGCAGATACTTTTACAACGCATGGCATTACATCGTAAGTATAGGTAAGTATATCTTCTTAAAAAAAAATGTAATAAAATGAATTTAATTAAATTAAAATAATAAAAATAATATAACATTTTTAAAACAGTAATTAATTTAATTATAGTAATTTAATTAATATTAAAATTGATATTAATGTAATATATTTAAAATAATATAATTAATGATATATAAAAAGTTTATAAATAGAAAAAAATATAATGTAATTATTAACAATAAATATAATTATAATTTAATTAAGTTATAATTAATACATAATATAATTATATTTAATAAAATATAATTTAATTATAATCGTTTATTAATACAATTAAAATAATTGTAAATATAGTTATTATTTTAATTAAATTAATGATATATAAAAAGTTTATAAATAGAAAATAATATAATGTAATTAATAACAATAAATATAATTATAATTTAATTAAGTTATAAATAATACATAATATAATTATATTTAATAAAATTAAAAGAATTTAATTAATTAAACATTTTTAAGTAATATAATTTAATTTTAATTGTTTATTAATACAATTAAATTAATAATTGTAAATATAGTTATTATTTTAATTAAATTAAATAAAATTAATTTAATTAATTTAATTTATATAAAGTCGTAATACCCCTGTACCCCAAAAAACAAACCCAGCCCTAAAACCTAAAAACACCCCTGTACCCCAAAACCCAAACCCTGCCCTAAAACCTAAAAACACCCCTGTACCCCAAAACCCAAACACTGCCCTAAAACCTAAAAACACCCCTGTACCCCAAAACCCAAACACTGCCCTAAAACCTAAAAACACCCCTGTACCCCAAAACCCAAACCCAGCCCTAAAACCTAAAAACACCCCTGTACCCCAAAACCCAAACCCAGCCCTAAAACCTAAAAACACCCCTGTACCCCAAAACCCAAACCCTGCCCTAAAACCTAAAAACACCCCTGTACCCCAAAACCCAAACCCTGCCCTAAAACCTAAAAACACCCCTGTACCCCAAAACCCAAACACTGCCCTAAAACCTAAAAACACCCCTGTACCCCAAAACCCAAACCCAGCCCTAAAACCTAAAAACACCCCTGTACCCCAAAACCCAAACCCTGCCCTAAAACCTAAAAACACCCCTGTACCCCAAAACCCAAACACTGCCCTAAAACCTAAAAACACCCCTGTACCCCAAAACCCAAACACTGCCCTAAAACCTAAAAACACCCCTGTACCCCAAAACCCAAACACTGCCCTAAAACCTAAAAACACCCCTGTACCCCAAAACCCAAACACTGCCCTAAAACCTAAAAATACCCAAACACCCCAAAACATATACATCAGTACCCCAAAACATATACTCCTATACTCATACTTATTTTAAAAAATACTTAAATTAATATATTTAATTTATAATATTTAAAAACGAAATAAATATTTTTAAATAATTAATAATAATTAAATCAATTATAAAATATTAAATAAAATTAAAAAAAAATTTAAATACTTACCAATACTTACGATGTAATGCCATGCGTTGTAATAGCATCTGCTATGTAATGCCATGCGTTGTAATGGCATGCATTGTAATGGTATTTGCGATGTAAAAATCGCGTTGTAACGGAACGCGTTGTAAAAGATGCGTTTTAACGGTAACACACCACCAGAACTCTTCTCGATGACCCGCCTGCAGCATCTTCATCTTCAGGCTCCATTGAACAGCGCGACGAAACCCGACACACTTTGAGACATATGCACCCGCTTCCTGTGGGAGAGGTAACGCTGGCACTCTGGTGCTCCTGTGTAGAATTACACCTCTAGTGTCTATGTTCCAAGTTGCTAAGTTCTAGGTCATCCGGAAGGTTCCTTTTTCTTAAACTTTGTGACTTTTACACACCCATTGAAATCAATAGGCGCCCGCGTGTAACTTTCAGCACTGCACACGCATTCTGTGGGCCTCCTGGTCACTATCTGTTGTTAGCTCTTTGTAGTCCCAGCGATTCCCCAGGCCCTAGGCCTTTTCCCTTTCAGAATAGTGGTTCTTATACCACTATTTTAGTATATGGTTTGAGCAGCCACCAGGGCCTATCCATATTGTGCAACTTTTGTATATTTAAACACTGTTTTGTTTTAACGCGTTTGCTTCTGTGCTCATAAAGAGTATAGGGGGTACTTTAAGTAAAGAAATATATATATATATTTTCAATATATATCTGTGTGGTGTCCTTTCATTTGGTATTCAAGGAGAGTGTATATGGTAAAACAGCTTGCTTCCCATGCCTTTACAGAGTTTAGCCTAAGACTGCTTTGTCCACGCTACCACTAGGATAGCTGGTCTATAAGGTTGACTTACAACCAATCATCATAAGAGTTGTTTGGACTGATACAAGGTGGTCACTAGAACTAGTGAACATCATATATCAGGCCAACTTCTCACATTGGTGAGCAGCGGTTGGGATTTGAGCTTGCTGTTGTTTTACCATTGCAATCTTTGAAAATATCATTTGAAAGATCATACAGGTACCTTTAGGTAAATATAAAACAAGACTAGTATACTTAAGTTCTACTGAACTTAGTTGTTGTAGAGCAAAGGGATTAGCACACCCTGACTACAACTAAATAGAGAAGGTTTAGTAGGTAAACACCAGTGTAAGTAGATTGCAACATATCCACCCTTTAAGAAATGGGGGTTACCCAAATCTCCAAGGGGGTAGCATGGAACCAAGCGGGCAGGCCAAACTTCGGAGGACATGTGAAGCACTCACGCAGTACCCACAGACAACACACCAGGCACACCACAAAAGAGGCAGGACACCAGTTTGAGTTGGAAAATTAGTAAGTAGTTTAGTATCTCCAACCTGCAAGGCAAAAATGCATCAACAGTAGATCACAACACGGCGCCAACTGGCACCAGAGCCAAGTGTATCAAGGGGGATTATTTACATGGGAAGTAAGGGCTGAGTCTGTAAGTCCATGCTGAAATAAAGAAGGTGATTAAATTGACATAAAACCTGGGGTCTCTATGGCGGGGCCAACTCAGGCTCTCATCCTTAGCAGTAGACTGCAACTACAAAGTACAACATTAGCATCAGGATACCCCATGCAGAATAACTCCAACACAACCCCTGTAAAGGAAAACTTCATGGCATCACAGCAAATCCCAACAGACAGGAGCACCTGTAATAAAGCAGCAGGTGACGGAGGAGAGACCTTCCTCCCTCCGCACCCCCTCCCAGAGTTCCGCACCCTCCCAACGGTAGAAGTACCCCTGGGAGTCAAATTGGTAGGGACCTGAATTACAGGTACCCCACCCTCCAGGTCAGGCAAACCCTGAACCTAGAACCCCAGTCCAGGATCTAAACCCTATGACTGGTCAGACCCCCGAACCACTGGAGCTCTGATTACTGATGCCCCGGGTTCTCCTGACATAAGGGGATCCCTTCACGAGGCACATCAGGACAGCCTAGACTCCCAACCTGGAGTTCCTTAAAAGAACTCTCCAGTCCCTGTGACTGCGGTTGGGGCACTTCAGGACACCTCCCCGTCTCACTCCCTCCTATAGATGGGATGTGAGGCCCTACAACCCTCTCACCATCCTGGGACCTAGCTGGGCCATTCTTAACCTCTCCCGCCTCCCTGGGTCAGAATATCCCTGCCCCACTCCTTTCAGGATCACCCTCCAAGGTCTTCCCAGACGCTCTGGCACTTACCCAGAGGTCTGCCTCCCGTGCAAGTTCCCTGGGGTCTGAGAACCCGCACTGCAACAGATGGTGACGCAGACTTGGGAAACAACTCTTCAGCATGTGCTCCCGGATGACTGCATGGCACAGCCCTTCCCAATCCTCCACTGCTCTCCTCACCACCCAATCCTCCAGTACAGTCCAACACTCCTCCTCAAACTCTCCCCAGGACTGGTGGGACAGTTTTCCCCTGCCCCTAAACACTAACCCATCCCCCTCTTCCTGGGAATCAAGCACCGTCTCCTGGGCTTCGGGAGTGGGACTCCTTGCACTGGACCTACACTCGCTGCCACCACTGGATCCCACCTTCTCCGGTGTATCCAGGCTCTTAAAACCACTCTCAGGGGACAACCTACCCACCTGAGCTACTCTCTCCCTGACAAAGGCCCTCTCCGCCTCTGCCATCCTCTGCTGGGCTAGGACCATTTCTGTCTCTAGCCTCTGCTGTTGAATCCTCAGCTGCGCTAGCTCCATGGCCTGCTCAAATCTGAGCTTCTCCAGCACTAGCTGATGCTCCCTTTCTTCCCTCCTATCTACCCACTCTTCTGGGGACAGGGAAAGGGATGGGGCAGTGCCCCCGGGACAGGACTCAGTGCGCGACTCCCTATCTCTGGGGTTATCAACAGCTACTGGCGTCCCTGCCCTGTTAAACTCTTCCTCTTCTTCATCGGGGTAATTACCCTCCAGGGTTACAGATTGGGAGCCCTCCCATTGGCATCTACCAAATCCACCCTTGAAATACTCAGGGGGTAATCAGACAGGTCCCCACCGATCTTTAAGGGCTCCCCCCTTTTGAGGGCCTCATAAAGAAACAACTTTCTCCTAATGTTTCCTACTGGGGGTATCCCTCTCTCCTTGAGGAGGTCTATCACTTCCTGTTCGGTGTACTCCATCAGTTCCACCTCCTCATAAACCAACCCCATCGTGGTGAGGTTTCCCGGGACACACCCACAGTGGACCAAGGGGACACAATTGCAAACACTTTTCAGGAGGAAGCAATACAGCAACAATATTCAGCCAAACAATAATCCCCACAAGAGGCTGTGATTACTCTCAAAGCTCTACTTGTGGTGTAACCCGTGGCCGCTGTGGTACTGCGCAAACACAAGTCCTATCCCACCGCTTGCCACCAATGTAAGAAATGGGGGCTACCCAAATCTCCAAGGGGGTAGCATAGAACCAAGCGGGCAGGCCAAACTATAGAGGACATGTGAAGCACTCACGCAGTACCAACAGACAACACACCAGGCACACCACAAAAGAGGCAGGACACCAGTTTGAGTTGGAAAATTAGTAAGTAGTTTAGTATCTCCAACCTGCAAGGGAAAAATGCATCAACAGTGGTATCACAACACGGCCCCAACTGGCACCAGAGCCAAGTGTATCAAGGGGGATTATTTACATGGGAAGTAGGGGCTGAGTCTGTAAGTCCATGCTGAAATAAAGAAGGTGATTAAATTGACATAAAACCTGGGGTCTCTATGGCGGGGCCAACTCAGGCTCTCATCCTTAGCAGTAGACTGTAACTACAAAGTACAACATTAGCATCAGGATACCCCATGCAGAATAACTCCAACACGACCCCTGTAAAGGAAAACTTAATGGCATCACAGCAAATCCCAACAGACAGGAGCACCTGTAATAAAGCAGCAGGTTTTCTCATAAACATGGGATGTAAACCGGGGCCTGGAATGACACGTCAGGCCAGAACAGGGGCAGGACACCTGCAGTAAACGGGCACATCAACATTAGATATCGGTCTCATCACCTTAGGCCAGGGAGATGACCATCTCTTCAGGGTAGTAGGCACCTTGTATGCAATAGAACCTTAGGCATACACATTACGCTGTGACATTAGGCATTTAACCATAAGCATATCAGCACTGGCGCATTATTCCTGAGCAATACCCTGGGCATCCAACACATTGCGCACCTCACCAGTGCGTACATTCGGCTCACTTAGGCAGGTAAATAACATCCGCAGGGGCCCACAACCTTATTTGTATAACCACCTGGAATCAGCGTAGGATCACCTAGCAGGCGTGAAACATCAATATACATTGGCATCAGTAACGGTAATAACCGGTCACAACCAATCAACATTTCCTATAACCTGGTCACTGGGCAGGAACAAACATTTCATTAGGGCAACCCTAAATATATTTTCGGGCGACTAACACTTCCCTAGAGGGGCAGTCAGCCTCAGCAGTATAACGCATGGGGATGCCCACCATTAACAGGGGCATTAACACTAGGCCATAAGCACACTGGCCGCGAAACCATCGGCCTGAACATCAACCCAGCATCAACCTAAGTCCTGGCCCTAGCTCTTGGGCTTTTAATGATTCCTTGGGGGACCCAGGGGCACAGCATTGACAACCAGGCCACACCAGTTCGCACTTCAGGCTGTTGTTCAGTTCAGGGTATGTTTACCATCCATGGTCTCTAATGTTCCAAGTCATGGGGGGGGTGGACACCGACCCTGCGCCCCGTTGCCCTCTACCCTCCTCACAGTCAGACCAAGGCTCCACTCACCGGCTGCACTTGGTTCTCAGCTCCTCAATCCTGCGCAGGCCACTCGGGCCACACAGTTTTCAGGGCCCTGGGGCTCAAAGGGCCAGCAGCACTTCTCCAGCACTTTGAAGTTATAGCGCTTAACAGGCAGCTCCTCACAGCACAGCTCCTTGAGGGTACAATCCTCCCCATACAGCGCTTCTGCAGCACAGCGCTTTCCAGATTATAGCGCTTGGCAGGCAATCAGCAGGGCAGTCTTGGTCACAGCACTCTGGGGACACAAGCAGTCTTCTGCAGTCCATCGCTTCCAGGCACAGAGCGCAAGGGGGGGCGGACAGTCCCAGTAACACATCCAGGGGTCCCAGGGTAACTCTTCTCACCTCCTGGGGGTGTGCAGTCCACAACACTCCTTCCCTTCTCGGCGCTCCTTGGCGCAGCGCTTGCGTAGCGCAGGGTCCCAGCATCTCCAGGGACCTAGGGGGGGCCCTCCTTCCTCAGGGGCCCGGGGGACAGAGCAGTAGCACTACTGGGCCAGGTCAGCAGGTAGTGGGGGCATCATCAAAGCAGGGTGGTAGGCTTTCACCATCCCCACTGCAGCGTGGCCCTCCTCCCACATGGCAGCCTGAACTTCTGAAGTGGGACTTTACAAGCCCTGGGGACAGTAGAGGGGTTTTAGATAGGTGCAGGGTCCAGCACACAGGCCCAAGTGGCGGTATCCCCTTGCAGCAGGTCCCCTCACATTCCTGTCCCAGCTCTGTCTCTGCTCATCACATCTCTACTGCTCTCCCTGTACTAGAAAGGCTGGAAGCTTCTAGAAGGTCCCTCCAAATGCTGGGATTGCTGGGTACCAGACAACTAGACCGCTAACCCACCTCAGAGAGGCGAACTAGTTCTAACTGGCTCAGAGGGAGGAGTAGAGCACCCTGGGTGCCAGGCTTTCCCTCCAAATGCAGGGGTGGCTGGGTACCTGACAACTAGATTGCTAACCTCCTGCAGTCAGGTGGCACAACGCACAGCCATGGCAGCCATTTTAAAAACACAACATTTTACCAGGGTGCATTTTACAATGGGGAAATTGACAAGTGCTCACACCATTGCATGACATTACATTTTTAAAACAGGGTAACTCCTACCACACATGGCCTATACAGGTTTACTACCATGGGGGAGACATCCTAGTCAAGGGGGTCAAAAGTGAAAAATTTCAGGGGAGAAGGCCAAGTCCAACACACCTACACTAGAGCAATGTCTGGAGCAGAGGGGTCCACTGGACCTTTCCCTGTTGAGAGTGACCCTACAAAGGCACCATCCAAATTTGCTATGTTAAACTTTAAAGAGTTGAGGCAGCTGTGTACCTTAAGAGGTCTCAAGCCGGGTCAGAACCCTAGCACAGCCCAACTCAGAGAGCTTTTAGACCAGTCTGAAGCTCTAAAACCTCTAAACCAGACCCCACGGGGAATAGAGAAGGGGGCTCTCCCACTGAAGATGATAATACTGATGTCCCCGTCCCTAATGTCCAGAATTCTGATGAATTTCAGAATGAGAATCAGCCTGAGAATGAGGATGACGATGAGGAAGAAGATGAGGACAGTGATTCTGATGAGGGTAGAAATAGTCAGGTGCCAGCCAGGAGGCTTAGCCAGGATAACTTAAGCCTATTTGGGACTGATACTGGGTCCAAGCCACTCAGACCCCCAGGTGGACTTAACCAGGAGTCTAGGAGGAGAAGGAATCACTCAGGTGACTCTACCACCTCCCATGCTTCTGGAGAGTTTCATGGTCACTCCAGAAGGAGGATGACAACCTCTCAGAGGAGGGAACATGAGGCCAAAATGAGTGAGACTGAGCTCAGGATTGAGAAGCAAGAATTAGAAGTTTGCCTGGCCCAAGAGAAACTTGCTAGAGCAAGCAGCCTATAGAGAGTGGATTAGGATCCACTGGTGGCAGCACTATCCCTAAGGACAAAAACAGGTCCTCTGACAATAGACACCTGAGTAAGATTGTGCCCCCCTACAAAGCTGGGGATGACATCCACAAATGGATAACTGCACTTGAGAGGGCCTGCAGAGTACAGCAGATCCCTCAGGAGCAGTGGGCAGCAATCTTGTGGCTCTCCTTTGAAGGTAGAGGCAGAGATAAGCTCCTCACAGTTAGTAATGAGGATGCTAGAAACTACCTGGTCCTGAAGAGTGCTCTGATTGATGGGTTAGGCTTAACCACTGAACAGTACAGGTTGATGTTCAGAGAGACCCAGAAGACACAGACTCAGGACTGGTCTGAATTTGTTGAGTGTGCTACTAAGGCTCTGGAGGGCTGGTTGCAGGGAAGTAAGGTTACAGACTATAGAGGATTGTACAATTTACTTATGAGAGAACAAATCTTAAATAATTGTCAGAACCAGCAGTTGCATCAACACCTGAATGACTCAGATCTGACCTCTCCCCAAGAATTGGGAAAGAAGGCAGACAAATGGGTTAGAACCAGGGTTACACAAAAGAACCAGAACCAGAACCAATGTGGTGATCAAAAGAAGGCAGACCAGAAGGGTGGGGAGCAGAAAGCTAAAGACCAGAAGTCTTCAACAGGGCCCCAAACTAATAATGAGGGTGGGTCCCAAACTTCCAAGAACGAGAAGAAAGTTCAGAAGAAACCCTGGTGTAATACTTGTAAAAACACCTCTCACTGGACAAGTGAGTGTAAAAATGGTGGAGCCCCCAACACTGCAGCCCCTAAGGCATCTGCACCCACTAGAACAGTCAGCAGTGTTGGTCCACAAACAAAGGGGGTGGTGGGTATCACTTTGGGAACTGAGGGAGAGTCTGGCCTAGTCAGAACCCCTACACAGGCTGTTCTGATTTGTGATGTGAACATGGATTTGTCCGGATGTATGACGTTACAACGCATACTTTTACCACGCATACCTTTACAACGCGGTATTTACAACGAATACCGTTACAACGCATAGCGCTTAGAGGTGCTGGATAGTGGTAAGTATAATTTTCTATTCCAACTCCAGGCCCCGTGGACACTAGGGAAGGTGTTGGATAGAAAATGAAACTTATTCCCTATCCTAGAGCGCCCCCCAGCGCAATGCGTTGTAATGGTATGCGTGGTAATGCCTGCGTTGTAATGGTAGTGCGTTGTAAAAACTTTGTTGTAAACGTTGTATACCATTTGTCCACCACTGTAAGCCCCAGTAATCTGGGCAAGTACAGACAGACACCTCTTATAAATAAAAAAGTGGCTCAAGCATACAGGGACACATGTGCCAGTGTCACTATGATGACACCTAGTTTTGTGGACCCTGGACAGTACATACCAGGCGACAATTACCTGGTGACCAATGCCAGCAATGTCACTACTACACAAAGTGTGGCAATTGTTAATTTCTCCTATGGAGGGGTAACTGGCCTAAAAAGAGTTGTGGTTAGTGCAGACCTCCCAGTTGAATGTTTGTTGGGCAATGACCTTGAGAGCTCTCTATGGTCAGAAGTGGAGTACAGGACTCATGCAGCGATGTTAGGGATTTCATCACATGTCCTTGCTGTGACCAGGTCACAGGCCAACAAGTGCCTCACTGAATCTCAGGTCTTGGATCCTGGAACAGTGGACCAAGCACCTACCAAGAGTAAGAACAGGAGGGTTAAGGCTGCGCCTTTCCACCTGCCTACAAGTGAAGATCAGCCTTCCCAGGAAGATGATCTTGAGACCCCTGAAGGAACTGTCTCTGAAGAACTTGAGCCTGATCAGGTTGAGTTTCTGGGGACAGGGGGACCTTCTAGGGTAGACTTGGGGCAGGCTCAGGTAACCTGTCCTACTCTTGAACCCCTCGGACAGCAAGCTGCTGCTGAGGCTGATGGGAATGCTCAAGGTACCCATAAAGTGTATTGGGATGATGGGCTCCTTTATTCAGAGGGTAGAGACCCCAAACCTGGTACAACCAGGAGGTTGGTTATACCTCTGCAATTTAGGGGCTTCCTTCTATCCTTGGCCCATGATATTCCTTTAGCAGGACACCTAGGCCAAAACAAGACTTGGGACAGGCTTGTCCCTCACTTTCACTGGCCTCACATGTCTGAAGATACCAAGGAGTTTGTCGCTCCTGTGTCACCTGCCAAGCCAGTGGCAAATCAGGTGGCACAACAAAGGCCCCTCTAATACCACTACCTGTGGTGGGGGTTCCCTTTGAAAGAGTGGGGATTAATATTGTAGGTCCAATAGATCCCCCTACAGCATCTGGGCACAGATTTATACTGGTGGTAGTGGACCATGCCACCAGGTTTCCAGAGGCAATTCCCCTTAGGACCACCACAGCTCCTGTGGTGGCCAGGGCCTTACTTGGAGTTTTCTCCAGAGTGGGGTTTCCTAAGGAGGTAGTATCTGATAGACGTGCCAACTTCATGTCAGGATAATTAACAGCTATGTGGAAGGAATGTGGTGTCAACTACAAGTTCACCACCCCTTATCATCCACAATGTAATGGGCTTGTCGAGAGATTCAAAAAGACCCTGAAGGGTATGATCAAAGGATTACCTGAAAAGCTCAGGCGGAGATGGGACATCCTTCTACCCTGCCTTCTGTTTGCTTACAGAGAGGTCCCACAAAAGGTGGTTGGCTTCAGCCCCTTTGAATTGTTGTTTGGGCACCCTGTAAGAAGACCCCTATGTTTGGTGAAGGAAGGATGGGAGTTACCTCTCAGAAAGCCTAAACATGACATAGTGAACTATGTACTTGGTCTCCGCTCCAGGATGGTTGAGTATATGGAGAAGGCATCCAAAAACCTTGAGGCAAGCCAGGAACTTCAAAAAGCTTGGCACGACCAAAAGGCTGTCTTGACTGAGAACCAGCCAGGACAAAAGGTATGGGTGTTGGAGCCAGTGGCCCCAGCAGCACTCCAAGACAAATGGTCTGGACCCCATACAATTGTTGAGAAGAAGGGTAAGGTTACCTACTTGGTGGACCTAAGAACTCCCAGGAACCCCCACAGGGTGCTCCATGTCAACAGACAGAAGGCATATGTTGACAGGGCAGACATGGGCTTGCTCATGGCTTCAGATGAGGGGCAGGAGGAAGAGAGTGACCCTCTCCCAGACCTGTTGACTCAGAACCCTGAAGATGGCTCAGTTGATGGTGTGGCCTTAGATGGCAAGCCTCACTGAACATCAGCAAAATGACTGCAGACAAGTTTTACAGTCATATAGACATATGTTCTCCTGGACACCCAGTCAGACTAACTGGTGTGCCCATGTAGTGGACACTAGTGACAGTCTTCTTGTGAAAAACAAGATTTACAGGCAACCTGATCATGTCAGGGACTGTATAAAGACTGAGGTGCAAAAGATGCTGGAGTTAGGTGTCACTGAGCCTTCAGAGAGCCCCTGGGCTAGCCCAGTGGTTCTGGTCCCCAAACCTTATACCAAAGATGGAAAGAGAGAAATGAGGTACTGTGTGGATTACAGAGTACTCAATGCTGTCACCAGGACAGATGCACACCCTATTCCAAGGGCAGATGAGCTCATAGACAAATTGGCTTCTGCAAAATATTTGAGCACATTTGATCTGACAGCTGGCTATTGGCAAATAAGGTTAGCTGAGGAATCCAAAGCCAAAACTGCATTTTTGACCCCAGGAGGTCATTACCAATTTTTGGTGATGCCCTTTGGTTTGAAGAATGCACCTGCCACCTTCCAAAGGTTGGTGAATCAAGTCTTTACTGGGTTGGATGACTTTTGTGCCGCTTACCTGGATGATATTGCTGTCTTCAGCTCCACCTGGGAGGATCACCAGGTCCACCTGAAGGAAGTGCTAGAGGCTCTGCAAAAGGCAGGCCTCACTATCAAGGCCACTAAGTGCCAGATAGGGCAGCGTAAGGTTGTGTACTTGGGCCACCTTGTAGGTGGAGGCCAAGTTCAACCACTGAAGAGTAAGATCCAGACCATCGAGGACTCGTCCCCTCCAACTACCCAGACTCAGGTCAGAGCTTTCTTAGGCCTGACTGGGTACTACAGGAAGTTTGTGAAGAACTATGGGTCCATTGTTACTCCTCTTAATGATCTGACATCCAAGAAGATGCCCAAAAGGCATTTGATGACCTGAAGAAGGCCATGTGCTCTGCACCTATCCTGAAGAGTCCGGATTACTCCAAAGAGTTTATCGTCCAAACAGATGCTTCTGAGTTGGGGGTGGGAGCTGCGCTTTCACAACTTAATGTAGATGGTCAAGACCAGCCCATTGCTTTTATTAGCAGAAGGCTGACCCCCAGAGAGAAATGTTGGTCAGCTATTGAGAGGGAGGCCTTTGCTGTGGTGTGGGCCCTGAAGAAGTTGGGACCATACTTATTTGGCTCTCACTTCAAGATTCAGACCGACCATAAGCCCCTCTTATGGCTTAATCAGATGAAGGGTGAAAAACCCCAAACTACGCAGGTGGTCCATTTCCCTACAGGGGATGGACTTTACAGTGGAGCATCGCCCAGGGACTGACCATGGTAATGCAGATGGTCTTTCCAGGTACTTCCACGTAGAACATGAAGACACAACTGGTCAAGGTTAGTCTAATGTCCCTGCGTTTGGGGGGGGGGGTTGTGTAGGAGAATAGGGTCTGCTACCCTATGGTCACCCCAAATTTTTGCTTTTTGCTTCACTGTTTTCTAACTTAATGTGGCTGTGGGCCTGCTAATCAGACCCACAGCCGGCTGTTCTCTCTCTAAATGAATACCAATGCACTCTAGGTGCATTACCAATTGGAACTGGTTCACCTTGTAGGCCTGTGTAACAGTGTAACCTAGGTACCCAGGGCATAGGTGTATCCCAGGCCTACCAGGGGCTGCAGCATGTATTGTGCCACCCCTGGCCTGGCCTAGCTATTTGACACAACTGGCTGTTCACTCAGCTTGGGTAAGTTGGTGTAATCACCTCTTACTTAGATATAGTATATCTAGATCTAACCTATATGGACACATGGTAACCTATAGGTCACTCCTATGGCAGGCCTCGACAATCCTGGAGGCAGAGTGCTTCGTTTCATGTGAGATGGTGCTCTGGCATGAGCTGAGCCTGTTTGCAGCTTTCGGAACAACGTCCTTTAGCTGTTTCATGATATTGCCATACCATATACTCTTAAGTGCATTATGAACCTCGCGGTTAAATGCTATCTTTAGTTTGGCATTATCAAAACATGTTGAGTAAGGTGTCATACGAGTTGGAATACTACCCCCTCGCCAATTCTGGCCACAGGGGTAGCATTCCACCCTTCTAGAGGGAGACGACATGTACCTAACCTGAAATCCGGGTAAAGTTAAACATGTGCCTCAGCATCACAAAATGGATGCTGCCACCACAGAAACAAGTCTGACCTCCTGCTTCTGGGAGTACTTTCAGCTTGGGAGGCTTGGACAAAGGGTTTCCTGTCAGGGGAGGTGCTTGCACCACACCAGACAGGATTTTGTGTAGTGGGTTAGGGAGGGCTGAATAGAATGAGACATGCCTGGGGCAGACAAGGTGTCCCTGTGCATGTGCCAGTTCAAACCGGAGCTGGGGCTTTTCAACCCCAGTCCTGGCACGAAACTGGACAAAGGAAAGGGGGTGTAACCACCCTCCTTCCTGGTCCCACCCGGAGGAGGGACCTAGCAGGTGATCCGGCCCCTAGATTTGGTTTAAGAGTAGGAGCTGTGTCCTAAGATTTCAGTTCATCCTGAACTCGACTTGAAATAAGAAGATAAACTGGACTTCGACGTTCTGCTGCACAGAAGACTGAAGAGAATCTCCCTTGTGGCCAAGGAGTGACCACCCTGTGAATACAGGCACCCTCCAGCAACTCGATGACTGCTTTGCCACCACCTCCCGCCGGAGCCCGAGCCCAGAGCCCAACAAGACCTGGATTCCCAGACATCTCAGAGCCTGATCAACAGTCCCTGAAAAGAAGAGACCCGTGGAGGCACCGAGAGACGCGGGACCGGCCATCTTGAAAGATCCACAAGAAGCTGACCACACAGCACCCAAGGCATCCTCAATGCTGTGCTTTGGGGTTTGAGAAGCCCCACCACCGAGCAGCATCTACACTAAGATCAGCCCTCCAGCATCCTTGAGATCTGCGTGGAGCCCTTTTGTATTTTGCCACTCGACGCGTCATCCGGGTTACTGGCTAGTGGCCATCTTGGCGACAAAATCCACAATCAACTATGCTGGTCTGATTGCTCCAGACTGGCCCTTGCTCCTGAAAAAAAGAGCAGCCCCTCTGACCTTGCTGGTCCAAGTAAAAAGCTTTCCTTGAATCCTGTGTGGCTTGCATTAGCCAAGGCCGGTTTGCTGCAATTGAGTTGCCAACACCGCCATCAGCTAGAGCCTGCGTGAGACAGCTTGTGATCGACTCCTGGACGTCCTCGACCTCATCGTGTCCACGTGGCTGCAGAGAGAAGCTTCACCTCTTCAGCTGTTTGCACCCGACAACGCCTGGTTCCCTCCTGGTTCCTCGCTGGTCACTGGCTAGTGACTTTGAACATTGTCCCCTCTGCTTTCAGGTCTTCACCTCTTCAGATACACCCTTTGATCCAACGGAACTCTTCTCAACGACCCGCCTGCAGCATCTTCATTTTCAGGCTCCATAGAACAGCACGAGGAAACCCGACACACTTTGAGACGTATGCACCCGCTTCCTGTGGGTGAAGTAACGCTGGCACTCCGGTGCTCCTGTGTAGAATTACACCTCTAGTGTCTATGTTCCAAGTTGCTAAGTTCTAGGTCATCCGGAAGGTTGCTTTTTCTTAAACTTTGTGACTTTTACGCACCCTTTGAAATCAATAGGCGCCCGCATGTAACTTTCAGCACTGCACACGCATTCCGTGGGCCTCCTGGTCACTAACTGTTGTTAGCTCCTTGTAGTCCCAGCGATTCCCCAGGCCCTAGGCCTTTTCCCTTTCAGAATAGTGGTTCTTAAACCACTATTTTAGTATATGGTTTGAACGGCCACCAGGGCCTATCCATATTGTGCAACTTTTGTATATTTAAACACTGTTTTGTTTTAACGCATTTGCTTCTGTGCTCATAAAGAGTATAGGGGTACTTTTAGTAAATAAATATATATATATATATATATATATTTTCAATATATATCTGTGTGGTGTCCTTTCATTTGGTATTCAAGTAGAGTGTATATGGTAAAACAGCTTGCTTCACATGCCTTTACAGAGTTTAGCCTAAGACTGCTTTGTCCACGCTACCACTAGGATAGCTGGTCTATAAGGCCGACTTACAACCAATCATCATAAGGGTTGTTTGGACTGATACAAGGTGGTCACTAAACTAGTGAACATCATATATCAGGCCAACTTCTCACATGGGCATCTTCTACAGCCTCTCCACAGTAATGCACATTTGCATGCAGGGAAACAGATGAAAACTCTTCTTCTGAAAGTGGAAGCTGTTAATCAGTTCCCACTTGCAGAAGGCAGAGTTATGTTTTCTTTTGATTCATGAGAGTTGTCGGCTCTCTCAAAACAAAAGCAGACAGCTACCTCCCAAGGATAGGCACCTCGGGATGTAGCAGCAGGAGGTGGCCCTGGATGGTGGTGGTCCCCAGGGTCATTAGTGGCTCTATAAGGGGGGTCCACATGGCCCCCCTGAATCATATGATGTAGCCCCGGGAAGAGGTGGCCCCACATAATTTTGACTTAACTGCCCAGTCAGGTGGCGGCTCCCTGGGACTGCGGGGGGGGCATGTGGGCCCTTCTGCATCAATTTAATGTATTTGTTCTGGGGAGGCTGTGATCCCTGCGCTTTTAGGGGCCGCCTAGTCCTCCGCATCATATTACATTTATTGACCCTGGGAGGTGATGGTCATCGGGGCTGTGGGGGGGTGGCGCGTGGACCCACCACATCATTTTACATTAATTGCTCCTGGGCGGTCGCCGTCCCAGGGCTGCGGTGGGCTGTGAAGGCCCCCTCACATTATTTTATAACAATTTGCTCCAGGGAAGCTGTGATCCCCAGCTCTTTGCTAAAGCCTAGGAGTGGTCACCAAGAGGCCCCTCCATGTATTTGAATAACCACTCATGTCCCTGGGATTTGGCCCCCCTAGTAACTTCCTTAAAAAGATGCACAGGAGCCTGCACTTTTTTCAGTTTTGCAATGGATCCACAAATCCACCCACAAATTCACTGCAAATAGATCTCTTTTTAATGCTCAGAGGGGTCACTGTGGAACCCCCTCACCATATCTGAGGGATCAGGGTATTCCTACACTGACCCCTTTTCTTTATTTTTGAATTTTTTTGTGAAACTCAGCTTCAAGCCGAGTCCCTAGATGTCTGCCACCACTTCCTGGTTGAAGTTTTGGCGGCACAAGGACCTTGGATCCGCAAGTCGACTGCAAGGCTCCACATCCCTAGATATCTATATTTTTTAACCTTGAATATCTCTAAAACTACTGATCAGATGTATGCCAAATCACAAAAACACGCTTTCTAGAGCAACATCTAGCTTTCTGGCAAATTTGGTGTAATTCCATTCAGTAGTTTGGGCTGTAGGCATATTCAGAATCCCTATGGGAAAATGCATTTTGGGACCCCCCTTTTTTCTCGACCCCCCCCCCCCCCCCCACACTTGACAGATCACCCTGAAACTTTCAACACAGCAGAAAAACCAACAAAAGTATAGGGTTTGAAAACTTTGTGAAGATTTGTCAAGCTGCGCTAAAGTTATTAGCAAAAAAATATGACATCATTGATAATATAATTGAAATATTTGCAGTGCACAGTTTTCTCATCAATAATTTCACTGCTAATATTTCAATTATATTATCAATGATGTCATGGAAGATGTCATGAGTGTTGTAATATTTAGGATAGTTAGAAGCATGACGAAGGCATGAGTTATAGTTACTTTAGGGCATGAGTTATAGTTACTTGAGATAACTAAAACTGCTGAATTTCTATGGTTCTGTGTGTGTAAAAGCTGAACTAACTATAATGTCTGTGTAACCTTTGTTTTTTTTCAGTGCATTTCTAAGGTATTTTACATTTTATTTCCTATCTATAGTGTCCCTGTAACCTTTATTTCTTTCAGTAAATTTCTACTTTTTTAATGTTATTTCCTAACCATAATGAACCCTGTAACCTTTGGTTGTTCAGGTGAATTTCTAAGGATTTTTAAAGTCTATTTCCTAAATTTAATCTGTAAACCTTTAAGAGTAAGTGGGTGAGTGCAAGAGTGTCTCAGTGAATCTCTGAGTGGGTGTGATCGTTTCTGAGTGGGCCTGTCAGTGGGAGTGTGATTGGGTCTGTGAATGGGTGCATGAGTGCCTGAGTGAGTGCCTGAGTTTCTGGGTGGGTCTGTGAGTGAGTATGTGAGTGTCTGCATGGGTGTGTGAATGGCTGTGTGTCATTGTGTAGGTGTGTAAGTGGGTATGTGAGTGTGTGAAATCTGTGTGGGTCTGAGAGTGGTTTTGAAGGTATGGGAGTGGGTGTATGAGTGGCTGTGTGGGAGTGTGAGTCAGTGAGTGAATAGTTGTGTGGGTGTGTAAGGGGGTGAGTAAGTGGGTGTGTGAAAGTTGTGTGGGTCTATGAGTTTGTGTGTGTTTAAGTGGTTGTGTGACCGTGTGTAGGAGTGCGTTTGTGAGTGGCTGTGTGAGTCTGTCAGTTGGTGTGTGTCTGGTTTTATTGGTCTGTGAGTGGGTATGTGAGTGACTGTATCGGTGTGTGAGTGGTTCTGCATTTGTGTAAGTGGGTGTTCCAGTGAGTGATGTGAGTAGGTGTGTATCTGTGAGTGAGTGTATTTTTTTTTAATTGGAGTCTGCATTCCCGGTTCCTCCCCAAATCTGTGCTGATTCAAGGAGGCACAGCGTATCTAGATATAGAAGTTTGTTTTTCTTTTTTTTGATATGTTGAAAAATACTCAATGGATTTACAACAAATGGCAAAAAAGTTGCTTTCCGGACCAAGATCTCCCTCTCAGTCAAATTCAGTGTAATTCTGTTCAGCGGTTTGGGCTAAGGTCGTGTCTAAAATCCCTTTGGGAAATTGCAGGGGAAAAATGTGTTTTGGAACCCCCCTTTATCTAGTTTTGAAAATGATGACTGAGTGTATTTATATAAGTGCATATTTATTTGTAATAATAAATAATATTTGATTGATATAAATAATATTATATATTATAACATTTAAGATTTACTGCTTTAAAGGACTTGTATTTTAGAAACTCAATATTCTTGGAGGTGGAATCTTTTGTGTCAGTACCAATTCGATGGAGTATAGCGCAGCAGCAACCTTCCATGCGCTGTCTGTGAAGTGGCCTAACCTTGCTGCCTGCCGGTGGGACTCTCACCACCTACCTTGAAGTTGGCTAAGAACATTGTTTATCTCCTCAGCAGCTGCCCCTTAAAAGTGAGCACCTTGTATTGCCTAGAACTCCGGGGCCTGGTAATGGGGTAAGCCCGAACTGCAGGATGACAATGGCCAGATGCCTGGCTCAGGGAGAGTAATGATGCTCAGTTTCCACCTTTCTGCATTTTTGTTTTTGAGCCTTAGGGGGCATATTACCAACAACTAGCGATAACTATCGCTATGTTGGCTTAGCGGGAATATTTCTATCGCCGCCCTTCACCTGTTTTTATCGCTGAGATACCTTGCTATTAGCAAGGTTTATCTCAGAAGTGGTAAAAAACAGGCGAAATGCGTGAATATCGCTGTCAATACAGCGATATTCAGGCATTACCGTGACAATGCTCTTAGCCATGTTATCCACCTCTCATTGGATAACATGGCTAAGAACTGGTCAGGGCAGGCGTTAGCTTTTGGAGATATTCGCGCTTAACGCAAATATTTCCAAAACTACGCCTGCGTTGATCATAGGCGATAACGAATGCAGCGACTGTTTTCAGTCGCTGACATTTTGGCACGCCCACTTTGCATGTCATTTGCGATAATTATCGCTGACATGCAAAGTGGGCCCCAAAATGCCCGCTATTGCCTACAAGCTGTCGCTAACTGGTGTTAGCGACAGCTTAGTAATAGGGCGATAAAATTATCGCCTCTTTAGCGGGAAAAAGTCCTGCTAAAGCGGCGATAATGGCCCTTGGTAATATGCCCCGAAATATGTTAGATGCTCTGAACATATATGTGTTATCAGCTGTCTTTTTGGATATTTGTCTTTACATACATACATTTGAAGAAATCTGATAATTCCTAGCAGCGACCGTCACGTAGGAGAGCAGTCATTTTGGGTTATTTAGGAGTTTCAGCTGTCACCATTTCTAACCGATTTCTGTTGGTTTTATTTAGTCTTGAAGAAAGGTGGTTTCAGTATTTAAGATTTTGTCTTTGCATTTTTTCCTGTGTTGTTATAAGTTCTTGGCTGGAGTGGACATGGGTGCTTTTTCCATTGTTAGGTGTAGCCCTGAGCCAGCGCACAAGCGCTGCTCTTGAGATGATCTATAGTAGTTTAGTAGGTGAGCGAAGCCCGCCACTCCCCAGTGTATATTTTTCATTGGCTTGTGTCTTTTTCCTTCTTAAATGCTGCCTTCGGATTTCTTTATAGGCTTGTTTGTCCATCCTAATTACAGCCATGTCTTCATTTGTACCCTCCCATGGCTACTGAACCATTTACTTTGAGTGTTGCATGGTATGTGTTATTTAGATTGTGAACACTATTTTCTTTAATAAGGTTCTACAACTGCCTTCTCTACTACCTCCTCCCTCCAGTTGTCCGCGCCTTCTCACCCCCCGCCCGCACTCCTGTTGTCCATGCCTTCTCTCCCCCTCTCCCCACTCGCACTCCCGTTGTCCGTGCCTCCCCCCGCCCTCCATCCCATTTGCAATGCAATAGGTCTTGCATAAATGCGAGTTCTATTGCATTGCAAATGCTTGGTTCGAATAGGTACTCGTGGGAGTCAGTGAGGACAGAGCTGTAGAACGTGATGTTCCGCTGGTACTGCTGTTTTTAAAAACTTTAATATGCTGGCATTCACTAAAGGCTAGCTTCCTTAAGAGGTTTGTTAAGACTTTATGGAGTGAATGAATTCTGATGGGACATCATTTGAAAGATGCTTTCAACAAATGCCTCAAAATACCAATACTAAAAGTGCTTTGAGTCTCTTCATCAGTGTGTGATGGAGTGTGGCCGCAGCCATTCGGTTCTACCTACAGTTTTTGGTAACAGTAGAATTTGCATGTTATCTCAGTGGATGTGGTAAACTCTTTTATCACACGTTATTCCCACTAGAAAGTGTGCGCCCAGAGCAATTTTGCTTTCAGTTCTGCTCTCTCTTGTAGTCTCTTCACTTTCTCTCTCTGTCTTCTTTATTGCCTCTCACTTCTGCCATAGAATGTCCATCTTCTGTGCGGCTAGCCCATGTTTCCTCCTCTCTACCGGCACAGGTGCCCCTTCCTTCTCTAGGACTGCTTGCACCCGTTCTTCCCCTTCCGTCTGGATGAACTAACGCAACTACTCAATAATGGACATGATTGAGAAATCAAAAACCGCTGGAAAATTCTATCTAGTAATTAACTATAATTTATACTGTTTGTTCTGAGCAAGATTGTTGTTGTTGTATGTACTTTATTCGATAAAAAATTATCATAAAAGCATGTGCATCCATTTAAAACAATCCATTTACACTACAACCAAATTAAAAAATCATGTAGAAAATTTCATAAAAAGGATATGCACAATAAAAAAATTGCTAAAATACAGTCTGTAAAAAAACAGTATTTCAGGGAATGGACCCACAGACGCTTAGCTCTTATTTTTCATTACCAGCTTGGTGCGCGTTAGCCAAGCGCTGCCCAAGTAGTTTGCTACCCCGCAGACCATTACAAGAGAGCTGGTATTGGATATTAAGATGCGTTGCGCCACCCTGAAATTCAAAAACCCACATTTTTACAAATGGGTTTAAGCCAAGTTCTTCTCGCCGACCTATAGGCTGTACATGCGAAAAGGAAGTGGGCGAGTGACTCAATAAGGGCTGTACAGCCTGGGCAAGATGCAGATGCAAGATTGCACAGATTCCAGCCTGCTGTCAGTTCTTTGAGCGGGAGGGTTTCAAACCTCAGCTTCAAGTAGAGCACCCTGTCTCTCGGAGATTGGATGAAGTCGAGGAAAGGTTTGAGCTTCCGGACGGGCTTGTGTTCCAGAAACTGCTCGGTAAGGATCCACCATTTAGCACTGAGCAACTCCTCTGCCTGAACCCGATCCCAATATGCTTTCTTGATTGTTTGTTTGGGTGGCAGACTCTGGCTAGCCCACATTTCCCCCAGCCCTATGTTTGAAACCAGCTGTCTAAGCTTACATATCCACTTGATCTTGTTACATGTATCCAGTTTAAATAATTCATTTAGGGCAGCAGCATAGTTGGCCAGTTCAGGGGTCCTCCTTAAGCGTACCCAGAATAATAAAGGGTGAAACTGTACCATATCTTTAATGGACCGTTTGCCCAGATCCTGCTGAAGGGGCTTTAGTGGTGTGGAAGATGGGAGAGAAACCAGGACTCTGAAAAACTTGTTCTCAGATCTTTCTAGGTCAGAGGTATTCTCGAACCCCCATAGTTCAGATCCATATACTGCCAAAGGTAATGCTTTCCCCTCATACACCACGAGGGCCGGGGTTACTGGTTTGCTAATAGAATAGCCCCTGACACCCGCTTGTGGTTGAGAAGCATTTTGGCCATGTGGGAGTTCCAATTCATCAAATTGTTGACCCGAACTCCCAAATAGTCAAACGACTTAACCACATCTAAAGGAGTACCATTAAGAGTAATGCCAATCCTGAATCGTCTCGACGGAGACTGGGTCATTAATTTGGTCTTGATGTTATTAATGAATAACCCTCTTGTGTCACAAAACAGGCTAAACCTGTCTAGCGTTTTTTGCAGTCCTGCTGGGCTTTTAGATATCAGGAAGGTATCATCGGCAAAAAGCAGGGTGGGTGTTTTTTCTCCCGGCAGAACTGGGGCATCGGCTGGGTCCTCTCTCAAATGGTCTACCACCCCATTAACAAAGAGAGAGAACAATGTCGAGGCCATCACACAACCCTGGCGTACCCCCCTATTCACCGGCACCCTCTCAGTCAACTGGCCCTGGCTCCCCCACCTGACCCTGGCATAACTTCCCCCGTGAAGGTGTTTGATGAAATCAAGGATCATAGTGTGGATGCCCAGGTCATGCAGCACCTGCCAGAGCTTGGCACGTGGAACCAAGTCGAATGCAGTCTTCAGGTCTATAAAGGCCAAATAAAGACCGCATTTCCCGATGATCACAGTTTTCCAGAGAATCATAAAAAATCTAAAGATCTGGTCCATCGTGCCCACCTTCTGTCTCAAACCTGCCTGGAAATGTGAGAGGATATTACCCTTCTCCATCCTGGACCCCATCATCGTTAGGAGGACCCTGCCAACCACCTTCTGTATTACATCGATTAAACTAATCGGTCTGTAGTTGGCAGGGTCTTCTCTGGGAACCTTTCTTACATATTATTACTACCTCCGCTCCCTTCCAAGAGTCGGGTACAGCATGGCCTCTCGCTATAAGGTTAATCAGGAGACAGATGAAATGAGCCCACGGCTTTGGGTCATGCAAGAGCAAGTATCCAGGGAGGCCGTCAGGACCCGCTGCCTTTCCTGGAGCTATACGCGCTATGGCAAGGGTTACCTCATTGATGACAAAGGGGTCCGCTGATGTAACGCTCTCAGGTGTAGATGGGAGTGACTCACTTTGTGGGGACAGGATGCCTCCTTCACCGCAGCACAGGTTAAGAAAGAATTCATGCCACGGTTGTCCTGTAATGTGGTTTGGGATCGGGTCAGCTCCCCTTCTAGTAGCTTTGTTGATTAGTTCCCAGAATAAAGTTGGATCCTTTAATTGGGATGCAGATTTAAGCTCCTGCCAATGCGATTCTTCCCAATCACGCTTTGCTAGCTCTATAGCCCTTACGTACTCTTTCCTAGCCGCTCTTACTAATAGAGGGTCCTTTTTTTGCAGAGCTAATGATAAAACCTTCATCTTTTCTCTGCATATGGCTGTATACCAGGGGTTAGTGGATCTTGGAGGGCTTCCTTTCATCGCTCTTGACTTTTTAATGGTAAAAAACGATCCCAACCTCTTTACTGTATTAATGTAGAAATTGGGGAAGGAGAAATCAATTTCATAGGCAAAAACCACAGTTGATGGACAGAATGCAGAACAATGTCATACATTCACTCCAGTACAAAGCTCTGGGCCTAAATCCATCATTTTATTTGCGCTCCACACCACCCCAGTTCAGACATGGCCATGTGCAAATCAGTCTGACCCTGTGCCTCATGGGAACAGTCCAGCCCGAACTGCCAAGCCATGCCTTCCCTGGACCGGAAACAAGCTTCCGAGGACCGGTTTCTGGCATTCCAGCCGTCTTCAGCCCGGCTTGCTTGAATCCAGTGGTGTGGAGAGCATGGGACTCACATCTGAGCATACCCATCCCACTCGGGGTGACAAATGCAAAAACCACAGTTGATGGACAGAATGCAGAACAATGTCATACATTCACCCCAGTACAGAGATCTGGTCCTAAATCCATCATTTTTTTCCACTCCACACCACCCAGTTCAGACATGGCCATATGCAAATCAGTCTGACCCTGTGCCTCATGGGAACAGTCCATACCCATCCCACTCGGGGTGCAGTTCGGGCTGGCTGCATTCTGTCCATCACCTGTGGTTTTTGCATTTGTCACCCAGTCAATGCACCTGTGGTTTTTACTTTCTTAGGCTTCATTAATCAATTCAAGCTCTACAATCTTCTGATCTATATGCTCCCTTATACTGAGGTTCCGTGACGATTTGAACCCGTGTTTTCAACATTGTCGTAAATTCATAATTTTGGTATCAGTGAACCGCAAATGATCCATTTAGCATATCCTGGTGTTTGCGCTACGCTACGAGCAAGAGCACTCCTGTTATAAACACATTACTGATTCACCCATGGCATCCATCTTAGATTACGGCAGCCATTTTGTATTCTTGCCCTCACATAGTCAATGGACACGCAGTGACCTCTTTCACTTAAAGACACGTAAGCTTTAGCCGGCGATTCACCTTGCTAGTGACACGTGCACCTTAGGACAGAAAACGCCATGGCTACATGACTCGGCAGAAGCTGCCTCCCCAGCCTGAGGCCAGTCCTGCTATACTGGTTCTCGTGTTCGTTGGCCTGATCATGATTAGGCAGCCGAAGCTGGTAGCCTTGCCCATTTACGACCCACAAACATCTCTTATCCTGCTTTTCTATCTTCTACACCTGGCTCTGCTCCTTTCCTTCTGGGCCTTTATTAGGGGGAGGTAACGAAATTTACGATGAGGCGGTCCGGCTCTTGAATGAAAAGTTGACATGGGATTATGATGGAACAGTGGGAACCCCTCGTTCGTAATGTTTTGACATCAGATATTGTGGACGATTCTTGTGTAACGCCAAATATTTATTGTTTAGGACGTAAAGGTTTAGAAATGTACTAGCATGTGAAGAATGTTGCCCCAAGCTGAATAATTCGTATTTAAGGAGCAACCCACTTTGTACAAATCGAACAGGCTCCTAGATTCTGCCCGTGTGTAGTTTCTGTGACTTCTGTGTCCCTGCAGTAATAAACCTTTGGTCTTTGACGCCACCATCGAGAAGCCCGTGTTTCTGTTTATTTGTGCACCGAGACAGGTAGAACTCAGGGGTCTTCGGGTGTTGTCCCTGACACCTCTGGACAGTACCAAAAAGTCCAGAACTCCAATTGGCGCCCAACGTTGGGCGACGTCATTCGGTACCGGTCCAAAAGCCTGAAGAGTTCGAGAAGCTTCGTGTGAAGATTCCCGAGGGAGGCGCCCCACTTCATCGATCCCGGTATATCGCAAAAGTGGCCCGACGTTCTCTTCCACGAGGGTTCCCGTTCGGACGGCTGCAGTGGTCCGCTGCCTTGACTGTCGCCCTGTCTTGGACCCGAGGTGCAGACCTTAGTACGGCGAGACGAGACGGGTTTCTCCTTGGTGACGTCTTCAGTGACTCAGTTAAGTATTAAGTGGTTGCTAGTTGGTTACTTCGTAAGGGTTTGCTCCTGTTTGGATAATCCTTTTAGTTCTTGGTTTGGTTTGGTTTGGTTTGGTTTGGTTTCGTAAGATTATCACTGGTTGTTCTAGTTACGATAATCTTTTGGTTTAGTTTGGGTATCGATACATTTGTTCGCTTTGGTAGGCCTAAGTTCTTGGTTCGAGTGCGCACCTTTGTTTGTGTTTGTTTGTTCTGTGTTCCGGATTATAAAATGGTAAGTCGGAAAAATTGTATGTTGTCGTGTTTTGGTTGCAACAGGGATTCCCGGTTGGAGGACTCATGTCGGGTTCCTCCGATTGGAACTCCTCTTTATGATTTGTACTGTAAGTTCGGTGTGGGTCCTATATCTTATAATGAGGTATGGATCCGATAAACACAAAAAGATGGTGTCCTTAGTTGGCCACTGCATGGTAGTTTTGAACCTGAAATTCTTGATAATTTAGAAATGAAATTGTTTAAAAAGAAAGCCCGGCCGGCAATGTTTGATTCTTTCCGTTATTGGCGAAAAGAATCTAAACAGAGAGAAATTAAAAAGTTAAAGAAAGAACAGAAAGAGCAAGAATTGACATTAGAACAGTCTGCCAAGCAGCTGCAACTCAACGAATCTGAGAAAGCGATGGAGGTGGCCAATAGAGAGCGTAATTTAGCGATAGACAAGTGCTATCCTGCCTTGCCATCGAGTACAGCTAAGATAGTAGAGGACCCCGAAAAGGATCCTCTGTTGTCTTACTTGTTAAGGTCACCCCCACCATATGCACAGGGTGCTACGGCTCCACCTTTGCCGAATGTTCAATTACCGGTTGCTGGACAGCCTGGTATACCTGCTCCTGCTCCCCTGAATCAAGCTCCTGTACTTCCTGTGGTCAATATTAATGTTCCTCCGGCACCCCCTCTTCCAGGGTTGCCGGCTCCTTTGCCTGTGCCTGTACCGCTGATACCTGTTGTTTCACAAGCTACTTTGCCTGCTACCCCTACTGTCGCTGTCTCTTCTGTCCAGACTACTACTCTTCTTCAAACTTCTGCAAGCTATATGACTCTGCTTTCTGTTCGTCGGAGAATCACTGATTCTGTCACTAACATTCTATCTCCCTTTTACAAAACTTTGATTAGGAGTCCTGTCTCTGACTCCATTTCAGGGACGTAGTCAGCTTCCTAGTAGTGAAGAACGTGGAATATTAGACTCCACTGCCCTTAGATGGATTTCGAAAGTTGGAAGATATAATGTGCAAGATGTATTAGACACATTCATGCAATGGAAGGAACCGACACAGCGCTATGTGTTTGATGTCATGTGTTCCCTTTTACGTGAAGAATGGGAGGAGAGCGAATCTGAACAGGTACCGGAAGAATTAATCCAAGTTCAACAAAAATTTGCTGCAGGTATGATAGTTGGTCAGGAGATAAAAGAAGCAATGGAATTAATTTTAGATTTTAGATTCGATCCTTCCCTCCGTTCACCAAGAGAGTTAGAGAAACGTAATACGAAGCAAGGTCGACAATATCCTATGAGGGAGGTTCCTCCAATTTGGCGTGAAGCTGTGCAAGCTGATGCGCACCGTGGTATTGCTGCCGCTCCGGCCCAATTCCAGAGAGTGTGGATACACATTCCGTGGAAACGAGCCGAAGTGTTAGCAGTAAAGCAGGCTTTGCCAGATCCGCGTAAAAATCCAGCCGGATACTACAAAGAGTTAGCGCAGACAGTTGAAGCTTGCGTGATGAATTTAGCGGACATTGACATGTTATTTGGCAATGTAGTACCACAACCAATTTGGGCTAAAATTCGTAAAGAAAATCATCCAGTTGCCCTAGGTGGTGATTGGGCAGCTATAATAGCAGCAGATGGTCAACAAATAGGTGGTTCTAAACCCGAACCTCTAATTGCTGATTTGCCCGGTAGAATAATCGATTTAATGAAGACTCTGATGCCAGCATTGCGCGTTAACTGGGACAAGTTGTCCGCATGCAGGCAGAAGAAGGACGAAAGTGTCTCCGATTTTTTCACAAGGTTTGAAGAAACTTTCGTAGATCACAGTGGTCAGGATATGAGCACGGAAGGAGGACAGAGACTATTTGTTGATAAATTTGTGCACAATCTGTTACCAGAGCTCAGTAATAAATTGAAAGATTCTGAAAGTGCGTGGGCTGTCTCTACGACTGCGCAAATACTTGCAACTGCCCAGTATTATGAAAATAGGGATAAAGAAGAGAAGGAAAAGTCAGATAAGAAAACGAAAGATTTAAAAACTAAAGTTCTTTTGCAGCAAGCATATCCGCCCCGCACGAATCAGACTAATACACAGCAAGGGCCATATCAGAGGACAGATTATGGTTCTCAGAGACCACAATACCAATGGAATCAGTGTGCATACTGCAAGAAAGAAGGTCATTATAAGAATGAGTGTCCAGTATTAGCACAAAATAATGCTGCAGCAGCTCAGAGAGGTCGTGGTGGTTCTACGCAAAATTCTAGAGGTCGAGGACGAGGTGCTATGCCTCCACAAACGAATGATCGCCCTTCTAATTATTTTGATCAGCGAAATGGACAGTCTGCTCAACAAAATAGATCTCAACAGTATCATGTTGAAGACTACTGTGAAGCTAGTGAAGAATTTCAGCAAAATGAGTACTAGGACAGCCTTGGACAAAGAGAGGGAGTAGTATCAGTTCCAGTAGATCAGAGTGGGCCTTATGTCGCAGTAGCAACATCAGGTGTAGTCGAACCGTTTCTGTTGGATACTGGTGCAGCAAAAAGTTCTATCATACATGCGAAACTCCCTGGTGCACCTTTGTCTGGCTTAACAAATGTTTCAGTAGGTTTTTCAGGCGCCCCTGTTCACAACCCCGTATCTGGTCCTTTGTCTATTTCTGTTGGACCCCGTCAATTGAAAGCACCCTTGATTTTGACGACTGGTTGTAATGAAAATCTGCTTGGTTTAGACTTGTTAAAACGCCTGTATGCGACATTGTACTGTTCTCCGGCAGGAGTACAGCTTACATTGGGTAAGAGAATCATCTCTCCGATGTACTTGTCAATGGATGCGCTCCCACCAGAGCTGCGTTCTCTCCCTGATTCTCTTCGGGCGACTGGTCCTAACGACGTAGGTCTTTTAGAAATTCCACCATATGTAGTCACTTTGAAAGCGAATGTCAAATTTCCACGAATTCCACAATACAAAATTTCAAGTGAAGGTGAACGTGCACTTTTATTGATCGTGCAAGATTTGATTAAGAAAGACGTAGTAGAAGAAACTAGAGGAAATGTCTGTAACAGTCCTGTACTGCCGATTCTGAAACGCACTGATCCTTCCAAGCCTCCAGTCTATAGATTTGTAATTGATCTTAGAGAGGTTAACAAAATTGTGATCCCGCAGTTTCCTGTGGTTCCAGACATTACTGCATTGTTAACGTTGATTCCTGCCACAGCCACATGGTTTTCAGTTATCGACTTGAAGAATGCCTTTTTCAGCATTCCGATAGCCGAAGAAAGCAGAGATATTTTCGGCTTCTCTCTAGCAGGCCGAAGCTTCAGGTTTAAACGTGCTCCACAAGGCTATTGTGAGAGCCCATCCATCTACAGCCAGGCATTAAAAAGTCAGTTAGATTCCTTTATACTTCCTCCTGGTTCTGCTTTAGTGCAATATGTCGATGATCTTCTAGTGGCTGCCGATGACAAGGAAACTTGCAAAGCAGCTACAATTTCCTTATTGCATCATTTGTCTAGTTTAAATCACAAGGTGTCACCTTCCAAAATGCAATACTGTTGTCAAGAAGTGACCTACCTAGGTCATCTCTTGTCAAAGGAGGGAAGAAGGTTGACCCCAGAGAGAATAAAAGCAATTACGCAGATGAATGTTCCTAACCCACAGAGAGAAGTGCGTGCCTTTTTAGGTATTACCTCATACTGTAGGCAATGGATCCCAAATTTTTCTCTTTTGGCAAAACCATTGGTGGCTTTGACTGGGAAAGGTGTTCCGAGTCCGGTGCCATGGTCTGCCGAATGTCAGCAAAGTTTTTCTGAGTTACGAAATGCACTGTGTTCATCTCCTGTGTTGGGTACACCCGACTACAGTAAACCATTTACGCTCTATGTTCACGAGAAAGAAGGTTGCGCGTTGAGTGTTCTGACGCAAAGATTTGGTGAGAAACAACGCCCTTGTGCGTATTTTTCATCAACATTAGATCCGGTAGCCAGAGCGTTGCCTAGTTGCTTGAGAGCTACAGCAGCAGCTGCAGCGTCCATCCGACAATCTGCTGGTTTGGTCATGAACAACATGCTAGTGGTCATGGTTCCTCATGCTGTGGACACACTCATGAACCGAACCAAGACACAGCACCTTACCAGTGCTAGATTATCAGGCTATGAGCTGACACTGCTAGTGAGTCATATTCAGATCAAAAGATGCAATGTATTGAATCCAGCAACATTGTTGCCGACTAGTCAGGAGTCGAGTGATTCGGAACCACATGACTGTTGTTTCAGAACCGAGGAAGAGACAAAAGGACGGATTGATCTTAAAGACACTCCGTTATCAGATCCAGATGGCACGTTGTATGTTGATGGGTCTTGTTTCAAATTGGAGAATGGTGATGTAACAGCTGCTTACGCGGTAACGACTTTGAGTACGATTGTGGAGGCTGCAAGAGTGAGTCAGAATTCTGCCCAAGCTGCAGAATTAATCGCATTGACTAGAGCGTGTGTTTTAGCTAAGGGAAAGAGAGTGAATGTGTTCACAGATAGTCAGTACGCGTTCGGCGTGGCCCATAGTTTTGGCCGTTTGTGGAAAGAGAGAGGTTTTATTACGTCCCATGGGACTAAGATCCAGCATGGTCAGCTAGTTAATGACTTGTTGGAATCTCTAACCTTGCCGACTGAAGTTGCGATTGTGAAGTGCAGTGCTCATCGAGCAATCACGGATGATGTTGGTCGTGGGAATGCCTTTGCTGATGAGACCGCTAAACAGACAGCTAGGAATACGATGAGTAGAATGTATGTTGCAACGTCTGCAAGATGGATTACTGACTCTGGAATGTGTGAGGATACAGTGGAAAGTGTGAAAGCAATTCAGGAAGAGGCGACTGAGGAGGAAAAGCTTGCATGGAAAGAGAATACGGTTAAATTGGACTCGAGTGGGTGTTGGATCGATTTGTCGGAACAGCAGCGTTGGATGTTGCCTGATGCATATGTGCTTGCGGTAGTAACAATGGCGCATGGAGCAGCGCACATCAGTTCTAAAGGGATTTGTAAGATGTTGGCTCCAGTCTGGAAGAATGATGGAATTAGTAAGTGTGCAGAGAGAGTGGTGAGAAATTGCATGATATGCCTGATGCACAATCCTGGCAAGGGAATCCCCACACCCGCTGGTCACTTCGCTCCTCCTTCTTGCCCCTTTGAAGTGATCCAGTTAGATTTCATTCACATGGATCGTTGCAATAATCTAAAGTACGTCCTAGTGGTAGTCTGTGCTTTTTCAAGGTGGATCGAAGCATATCCACTAAAGGACAATACTGCTTTGTCCACTGTCAAAATCCTTCTCAAAGAATATTTCCCCAGGTTCGGCATGCCACGGATTGTATGGTCAGATAATGGAAGTGAATTCGTAGGGAAAGTTATGCAGAGTGTGTGTGCAGGCTTAGGGATAAAGCAAAAGTTCCACAGTGCGAATCACCCCCAGTCTGCTGGTTTAGTTGAAGGGTACAATGGCACCCTCAAGCTGAAACTGGGGAAGATACAAGCCTCCACGGGCTTGTCCTGGCCAGATGCACTACCTTTGGCTCTGTTATCCACAAGAGCGACTGTACATTCTCGAGTAGGGCTTAGCCCTTACGAGATTGTATTCGGTCGACCTGCGAATGTTTGGGGGGTACCTAGACCGAAAGAATTTAAGCAGCTGGAATATCCAATGTTAATCGATTACCTTTTCGACTTGATTGCTAAATTGAGTCTTATTCACCAACAGGTTTTCGATGCATTGCCAAAGCCACCGGAGAGTCCAGGTCATCAGCTGAAACCCGGTGACCAAGTGGTCATCAGAAACTTTGGACGGACCAGAAATCTCCAACCCAAATTCGTCGGACCATTCCAGGTCCTGTTGGCGACGAGGACTGCTATACGTGTGGCTGGCAGGAAGAATTGGATCCATGCGACGCATGCTAAGCGTGTACCCCTTCCACTTCCTTATGACAACTGGGTGAAAAAAGGAATCGGTGCTTCTGAAACTGAACCAGTTCCTAAATACATTCCTTTCAGCGATGCAGAATTGATTACTGATTCACCGAACTCTGACTCCCCTTCTGAAACTGCTCCTTTGAACTCCGAACATTTGTCCTCTGCATCAAACGAACATTTGCCATCTGCGAACTCGAACATTGCAACTCCTGCTGAAAATAGACTGTTTCCGGATCAAACAACGCCAGGAAAATTGAGATACAACCTACGTTCTCACTCAAAAGACTAATAAAGCAGGAAACTGCCTATTTTACATATTTGAATTTTGATACATTGCCTCCAGCCAGGAAGTTTGCTAATATTTTGTATTTTTCCATGTATGTTATGTTGTTTTAATTGCCTTGCCGTCTGGGTAGCCGTAGGGTTGTGGCTGTGTGCCTAGTTGAATCTGCGGGGACCAGACACAAGGTCGGCCTTTCTGTTAGTTCTGGGAACTCCCAGGGCTGATAGAGGCATTTTCAACTACGTATACATCATCAGTGGTCGCGAGCGGTTGTAGAAGATGGAGCTTCCTGGGCTGCACCGAGAGAATGTAATTTATGTTCGCAGAAATAGACTTTACAAGATTCTTCATAACAAATGTTTTCTGATGCAATGTGCAATTACGTTTTTGATTGTTTTAATAACGTTGGTGGGTGGAATCGTCTTTGGTGTGCATTTAATTTTTACACCGGTAACAACCACAGTGCCTCCCCTTGATCTTGTTTCTTCTACTGTTGCTTCTTATCATTCTTTTCACTCGTTCCCTGAACATGAGCAAGCTCGACGCTCAGAATTCATTAATAACACTTTTGTTCAGCTCTTGCATCAACACCAACTGGTAGTTAACACAACAGACTGCTGGGTATGTGGTTTGATACCACACACTATGGATAAAGGCATTCCTTATCTGGTCTTGCCTTTTAGCTATAATGGATCATTTCAGGCCTTTCAGACTATTTTTGTCTATGCCCTTGAGACCTATCCCCCGCGTCCACCACGTTCCACTAAATATAACTCTGCCAATAAAGCTTTAGTCAAGGGAATCATTGACATGATTAAAGACGTCAATAACACCCCATCTTATCCCTGGGATGAATTACGAGTTTATCTGAGTTGGAATTCTACGGAGTATAGCATTAGTTTGGGTGAAAGCAAGCGAAAGAGCTCCACTCCAGTCTGGGTCGTACCTCACCGAGGTCAAGATTGTTTGCAAGGAAATGGGAGAAATCCGAGAGCTCAGCTAGGGAAGAGTGAGTGCGTTGAGACTTACGTGTATCCGTCTAACTCTTCCCCTGCCTTTCTTACTGCTAGGGGTACCTACTTCATCTGTCAGGATAGAGCATATACATGGCTGCCTGCTGACTTTTCAGGTTCATGCTATATTGCTCGACTGTTGCCTCCAACATACACTGCTTCCCCAGATTATCACAAGACCAGAGTAGCAAGAGGTGTTTTCAGCAAAGAAGATACCGCTGGTCAGGAAGCCGGAGACTTCTTCAAAGGTTTCCTTCCATTCTAGGGGCCTATGGCCAATAGTAGAAATCTACGTCAGCTAACACGGGTAGTTGAATCTACTATTACAGAAACTGCTGGTGCCCTTAGTAATTTAACAGCTGAGCTTCAGGCGGATCGTCTCATGACGTTGCAGAATCGTATGGTTCTTGACGTAATACTTGCAGATCGAGGTGGGGTATGCAGAATGATCCAATCGAGCTGCTGTGTTTTTATACCCAATAATGCTCCGACTGCATACAAAGCGATCTCTAAGCTACACAAGATTTCCGACTCTATTCACGTAGACAAGGGAAACTGGTCCTTAATGGAATGGCTTTGGACTCTACTATCAGCGTGGGGATGGAAGGTTCTGATGGTCGTTGGTATTATCCTAGTATTCCTGTTCTCGTGCTGCCTTATTATCCAATGTGGTCCCGCTTTGTGTAGCCTCTGTGCTGCAACCTGTCTTAGAAAACCACCTGTGTTTGGAGACAAGGTACGAGAAAGGATGATGATGCAACAGCATATCACTGACCTAATGAACATCGCGATAGACTCTGACATAGACTGAGTAATTGCCTATGTAAGGGCAAAAGGAGGGTCTGAGGTTCCGTGATGATTTGAACCCGTGTTTTCAACATTGTCGTAAATTCATAATTTTGGTATCAGTGAACCGCAAATCATCCATTTAGCATATCCTGGTGTTTGCGCTACGCTACGAGCAAGAGCACTCCTGTTATAAACACATTACTGATTCACCCATGGCATCCATCTTAGATTACGGCAGCCATTTTGTATTCTTGCCCTCACATAGTCAATGGACACGCAGTGACCTCTTTCACTTAAAGACACGTAAGCTTTAGCCGGCGATTCACCTTGCTAGTGACACGTGCACCTTAGGACAGAAAACGCCATGGCTACATGACTCGGCAGAAGCTGCCTCCCCAGCCTGAGGCCAGTCCTGCTATACTGGTTCTCGTGTTCGTTGGCCTGATCATGATTAGGCGGCCGAAGCTGGTAGCCTTGCCCATTTACGACCCACAAACATCTCTTATCCTGCTTTTCTATCTTCTACACCTGGCTCTGCTCCTTTCCTTCTGGGCCTTTATTAGGGGGAGGTAACGAAATTTACGAAGAGGCGGTCCGGCTCTTGAATGAAAAGTTGACATGGGATTATGATGGAACAGTGGGAACCCCTCGTTCGTAATGTTTTGACATCAGATATTGTGGACGATTCTTGTGCAACGCCAAATATTTATTGTTTAGGACATAAAGGTTTAGAAATGTACTAGCATGTGAAGAATGTTGCCCCAAGCTGAATAATTCGTATTTAAGGAGCAACCCACTTTGTACAAATCGAACAGGCTCCTAGATTCTGCCCGTGTGTAGTTTCTGTGACTTCTGTGTCCCTGCAGTAATAAACCTTTGGTCTTTGACGCCACCATCGAGAAGCCCGTGTTTCTGTTTATTTGTGCACCGAGACAGGTAGAACTCAGGGGTCTTCGGGTGTTGTCCCTGACACCTCTGGACAGTACCAAAAAGTCCAGAACTCCAATACTGAGCAATTTATCTTCCTGTTGTACAACCTTGTGCCATTTCAAGCGTCGATTACAATTCGAAGGCACAACCTCTTTTGTTGACATTAGCCGGACCTGCGTTGCCTTTGCTGAAGAGAATGCCCACTTGATTTGCATGCATAAAGGATTATGATCACTATCCAGGGTGTGCTTTACTTCCATGTCCAAGAGGTCGCCCCACAAACGGGTATCCAGCAGAATATAATCTATCCGTGACGGACAGCTAATCCTGTTGTAAGTGTTGGCCCCACTCTAGTTGGAACGTGTCCTGCCATTTAAAGCTCTCAGGTTGTATTCTAAGGTTAAAGCATTAATTTGAATCGCCCTTTGTGTCCACTTCCTAATTGGTGCTATGGTCAGAGTCAGTATTGCCCATTTCATATCCTCTTCACTGGTACCCAGGAAATCCTCCCCACTCAGAGGTTCATATGTGCAATTGAAATCCCCTGCCACAATGATATTGGCGAGGGGGGGAATAAGAGATAATTCCGTCTCTAGTGCTGTTAAAGTAGCTGAAGATTTTGACCCCGGGGACCCTCGCGCATACACATTAAATAAATTCACGTTGGTACCATTGGGTGGCCCTCTAATTTTCAGGTGTAGGATATCCTTTGAGGGTGAGTTGTACATGGTAATAGACCAATTCAGTAAGATGTTAACCCATATGTGGAGACCCCCAGATGGACGTTCTTTTCCTGAGCTTACAGCAGGGATGAAGTAGGCGGTGTACCCTGATTTATGTAGGGGGATCATGCTCCAAGTCTCCTGGAACAGGCATACATCATACTTCCCGATAAATTCATTCCACTCTGGGATGGACAATTTTCTTTTCAAGCCCGCTAAATTCCAGGAAAGGAAGTGGATCACCCTTGAATTTATACCTACTGCCCCTACAGCACTGTCATCAACCCATCCAGCCCGGTCAACATTGGATCTTTCTATGGCTGGGTTGTTTCGGCAAGGGACAGACCCTCCACTCTCCCTGCTTAATGAATCGGTTGAGGAATTCAGTTGATGGGCCTCATCTAGTCAATCCACTCTATTGAGACCGGGTCATCCCTCCAACCTGGCTGGTGACCAGATCGGGAAGCGTCTGATCTGGACAGCAGAATGCTCGGGGGCTGTAAGATATTCAAGGGCCAATAAGTTCTCAGCAATTGCTCCGTTGACTAACTGCAACTCAATGCAGTCAGTGTGAGAGTTAGCCGAAGAGATCCTTTTTACCCTTACCATGTCTTCCCTAATAATTGACCTGCAGCCCCTTACATGTCGTAACCAGTGGATCGCTTTATTGTGAAGGGATTCACTGCTTTCATAGACTTGGCTATTAGTGTGTTTTGGGACCATGGTCATTTAAACTATTGGCGGGCGACCCCCTGGGGGGGTCCTACTTCCTAGCATACCAGGTCCGGCCTGCCCTCTCTGGCCTTCCTGTTGTGGACAGGAGCTTCAATAACCTGGCTTGCTAGGATGTAGACCCGAGGTTTTGCCTTTGTCTCCCCAATCGTTGGCAGTCTCGGCATAAGATCTAATAGTGCCGGATGGAATAGACGTACCAGAAGATCCCTGTGTTAGATTGCTGGCACTATGGATGACCTAGCACCATCCCTCGGTTGATTGGGTGACAATGCCCTAGTTGCTGAACTTGTTTGGTTAGATGGTAGGAGCGAAGCACGTATGACAGAGGAATAATCAACTGAAGATGACGGGCGAAGTTGGGCCCGCCCTTGGTCCGGGCTGCGCCCGGTGAGTGCCCGCGTGCGTCCCGCGCAGCGGGAATCATGGGCATTTAAGTGCTGTTGATGATGATAAGGGAGGGGCCATGTTTCTCCCCGCTGGCTCCTGGGGGATGCTAGTTCTTCCAATGCCCCCGGCGCTGCAGGAGGCGCAAGGTGCTTAAATGCTGCCGCTGGTGGAAAGGGAGGGGCCAAGTTTCTCCCTGCTGGCTCCTGGGGATGCTAGTTCCTTCAATGCCCCCGGCGCTGCAACGAAGCATCTCCTGCGAAGCGGGAGGTGCGCAGCACTGAAATGCCCGCCGCTGGTGGAAAGGGAGGGGCCAAGTTTCTTCCCGCTGGCTCCTGGGGATGCTAGTTCTTCCAATGCCCCCGGAGCTGCAACGAAGCGTCTTGCACGAAGTGGGAGGCTCGAGGCGCTGATATGCTGCCGCTGGTGGAAAGGGAGGGCCAAGTTTCTCCCCACTGGCTCCTGGGGATGCTAGTTCTTCCAATGCCCCAGCGCTGCAACAAAGCGTCTCCCGCTAAGTGGGAAGCGCGAGGCGCTGAAACGATGCCGCTGGTGGAAAGGGAGGGGCCAAGTTTTCCCCTGCTGCCTCCTGGGGATGCTAGTTCTTCCAATGACCCCGGAGCTGCAACGAAGCGTCTCCCGCGAAGCAGGAGGAGCTGAAATGCTGCCGCTGGTGGAAAGGGAGGGGCCATGTTTCTCCCCGCTGGCTCCTGGGGATGCTAGTTCTTCCAATGCCCCCGACGCTGCAACAAGGCGTCTCCCGCGAAGCGGTTGGCGCGAGGCGCTGAAATGCCCACCGCTGGTGGAAAGGGAGGGGGCCATGTTTCTTCCCGCTGGCTCCTGGGGATGCTAGTACTTTCAATGCCCCCGGCGCTGCAACGAAGCGTCTCCCGCAAAGCGGGAGGCACGATGCGCTGAAATGCTGCTGCTGGTGGAAAGTAAGGGGCCAAGTTTCTCCCCGCTGGCTCCTGGGGATGCTAGTTCTTCCAATGCCCCAGCGCTGCAACAAAGCGTCTCCCGCTAAGTGGGAAGCGCGAGGCGCTGAAACGATGCCGATGGTGGAAAGGGAGGGGCCAAGTTTCTCCCTGCTGCCTCCTGTGGATGCTAGTTCTTCCAATGACCCCGGAGCTGCAACGAAGCGTCTCCCGTGAAGCGGGAGGCGCTGAAATGCTGCCGCTGGTGGAAAGGGAGGGGCCATGTTTCTCCCCTCTGGCTCCTGGGGATGCTAGTTCTTCCAATGCCCCCGACACTGCAACAAGGCGTCTCCCGCGAAGCGGGTGGCGCGAGGCGCCGAAATGCCCACGGCTGGTGGAAAGGGAGGGGGCCATGTTTCTTGCCGCTGGCTCCTGGGGATGCTAGTTCTTCCAATGCCCCCGGGGGAAAGTGCGTCTATATAAAACATGCCTTGAACATAGAATTCTTGGAACTACATAATCTACCAGACACCCTACAGGCGGGCATTCTGAAATTCTCCAACTCGACCAACGGAACCCCACCAATACTACTAATCAACATCTATCACAACTTGCAGGAGAATACATTTACCTCACTCATACTCGCAAATCAATTAGAAACTTTACTGCTAGGCTACCCATCATTAGACTGCATTATCCTCGGTGACTTTAACATTCATAACATAGGGGTTTCAACCAAGCAAAAACAACACCGCGGGGGGACCGAAGCACTGAATGAATTCTTAAACTCTCACAAACTGTCGACGGCCCACTCATTGCTCTTAAATAACACCCCGGGAGCCTTGATCGGTCACACGTATAACAACCAAACGACGATCGATTATATCATCTTAAGCGATAACTTGAAAGACAAAATTATAAACTTCATGGTTCACCAACGTAATGATAGCGATCACGCAGCCCTAACAATAACCATGAACTTATCGGTGCAATCAAGATATCAGCCGATATGCGTGGGGGCATCGGACGGCCAAGAATTAACAAAACTGCCCAGAAGAATAAAATGGGGGCAGGTAGCCACAGCAACCTTTAACAACTGGGCAAACACGTGGGCAGGCTGGCCCCCGCGTAAACACAACCAGGAGATGATAGCCATATGGTAAGGAATCACCTTGACCCTAGCGGCAGAACTTAGGGGAGGTGGAGACAAATCCAGGGCAATCCGCTGGCACCCTCCGACCACACTCGGATTCAATGCAAAAATTAAAACCAGTGCAAAGGACTTAAACAAAAAACGTAAAGCCTACAGTAAAAACCGCACAACTAAAAACAAAATCCAACTGCAAGAGGTCGCAAAGAGCCACTCCATAAAAGTGTGGGCCGCAAAGCGTAAACATTGCGAGGCTCAGTGGCTGAAAATTTTCGATCTATTGAGCCCCGGAAAATCACAAGAGTTTTGGAGTTACATCAGTCATCTTGGTCGAGGCACAAATCATAGAGAAAACTCCCTTGAGGCATCTGTCTGGGTCCGCCATGTAAAAGCGCTTTACCAGGAAGAAGGACTTACCATCAAGCCTCACAACACGACCCCACAAAAATTGGACCCGGCTTTAACTACTAACATAACATCCCCTCCTGGAAAAGCTCTAGTGTCCAAAATATTAAAAAAAATCTGAGCAAACGGCGCACCGGGCCCCAACGGTCTACCAGGCCACCTATTCAAATCAAACATCGAATTCTGGTCTGAAAAGCTGACCCACCTATTTTCTGACTGTTGGCTGTCGGGGGCTGTGCCTGACTCATGGCGAGGCTCGCTCCTGCACCCAATTCATAAAAAAGGGACCAAATCAGACCCAACAAACTACCGTATGATCGCCCTGTTGGACAATAAGGGTAAAGCTTACGCAAGTGCCATCCTGAAAGACCTCACAGACTGGGCAAGTGAAGAAAAACTCCTGCCATTCTGTCAAACCGGTTTCAGACCAGGGTCCTCAACTGTGGATAACATCACAGCACTCTCTTACCTAATCAATCGAGCACGGCTGCGTAAAAGCCTCCCTTTATTTGCCTGCTTCATCGACTATTCTGCTGCGTTCGATGGGGTAGACCGCACCATCCTATGGAGAAAGCTGGTCCACTGGAACATCGATCCTTCCCTGTTAAGAGCGATACAATCCCTGTACCAAAACACCTGGGTAAGAATCAAACTTTCAAACGACTCCGCAACTGATAAGACAGACACGAACCGCGGTTTAAAACAAGGGTGCGTGTTGGCGCCCCTACTGTTCAACTTATATACAGCAGACATGGAGACAGCCCTGCTGGGGGCCACCTTAGTAACACCAAAGATCGGGGCAACCAAAATACATTTCATGCAGTATGCGGATGATCTCGTAATTTTGGATCACACAAAAACAGGACTCCAAAAGGCACTCACCGCCCTGGCAATATATAACAACAAAAACAGGCTGGTAGCAAACCCGACTAAATCAAAAATAGTCATTTTTGGGCACTACCACAAAAAAAAGAGCAAAATGGAGCCTCAGTCACTTAACCTTGGACAGTACCCAGAAATACTTATACTTAGGGGCCTCCTTTCATGAATCAGGGTCGTGCGGCACCCACTTAAAGAAAATACAGGGTAAAGGTAAGTCCATCACCTTTGCCCTATGCAAACTACAAGCCCTTATACACAGCCCATCAGCAACGGCCATTCAAAGAGTCCTCAAGGCCAAGTTAATGCCGGCCCTTAACTACGCACAACAGGCGTATCCAGGAAAATTAAATAAGGAGTTGGAAAAAATCCATTGCGGGGCATACAAGAGACTGTATCACCTGCCGAAATGCATAAGAAACACTCTAATCCGCCTGGAATTCGCCCTTAACCAACAAACCTTGCAAGAGATGGCAGCCCTAAGTAAATATTATTACCTCGCAACAGCGGCACGCGATAACACACTAAAGGCCGTCCTGAAACACATCTTTACTGAACCAGGGAACCCCTGGTCAGCTACCATCGAAGCTGCCATGACGCAATTGAACCTGGCGATCGAGTCGTGTAACCCAGATCTTGTCAACTACACGACCATCAAACACGTGATAAAGAGACAAGTGCGTGCACGCTCCCGGGAGCTGGACTTGGAGTCCCTCAGGAAAAGAGCCTTCCATGAGTCCTTATGCTTGCCACACATCGCGCACAATCCTCGAAACCATCTCACGCAGGCCGTGGGCCTCCCAGCTCTCCACAAGATCCTCGCCTACAGATTGCACCCCCTGCCGCTCAATGAACTATATCACCCGGAAAATGCAGGCACAGGAGTTTGGGATTGCAGACTCTGCAACTATAAACGAGAGTCACTGGCCCACTTACTGTTTTGCTGCCCCGCTCTACGTGCACCCCACACACTCTACCTTAGGCCCATTCTCAGGGACGCTGGGACACGCACAGTCAAGGAAGCAATCCATCATCTATACACCTTGAGCGTAGTAAAACAGATGGCCTCATTCGGAAAATTTATACAACAGACTCGGCTCGAGTTGACAGCAGCAAAGGCCACGCAGGAATAGAGACCTTGCTGTAGGACCCCCTGTGGCCCTCACAGGCCCCCGACCGCGTGTGCCCGTATGAACTTTGGGTACTTCTTATAAACGCTTGTCACCAGAAATTCTGTGGTTTTTTGCCCTTACGAACTTTGGGAACTTTTTAACATACGCCTGACTACTGAAATTTTGTGGTTTTTTAACTTTTGTAATTTTATACCTTGATCTTAATGTAATGGTTTTAAGTAACCACACAATAAAGTTATTCATTCATTCATTCCCACGGCTGGTGGAAAGTGAGGGGGCCATGTTTCTTCCCGCTGGCTCCTGGGGATGCTAGTTCTTCCAATGCCCCCGGCGCTTCAACAAAGGTCTGAGCAAGGTAAATTCCTATGATTTGGTATTTATTCCCTGTAACAGGGCTACTGACGGATGACCCTCAGAGAGGCGTGTTGTGACTGCTCTTTGAGGAGTCCCACTCTGCCCTTTCAGTAAATAACTTGATTTCAGTTGAAAGTAATGGGTTTTGTTTGCTTATTCAATGGAGAGAAAATGAGACCTGGTGCGTCCTGGTCCCATCATTGATAAATATCCCTTTTACATTATCTCTATTTAAATTTTAGCAGGATCTGTGACATAAACAATTTTTACATTTATTTTTGTTTATGTCTGACTATACATATTTTTTTCACATAATAAATCACTTTTTCCCAGTTATTCTTATCTCTTTGCGTATGATTTTCATTAGAATTCCTGCCTTAGATTCATAACATCTTTTAATTAACATAGTATTTGTTTCCTTGTTTCATTTGCATTTTTGTTTTTATTTTTGTTCAACTGATGTGTGTCAAAGTTTTAGCAGTAAGCTACCACAGGGGCATTCCCCATTTGACACTCTTGCCATATGTTTTGGATCACCCATACGAATGCTGTTTTTTTAGATCTTTTCTACCACCACATAGCTGTTAATTCTTATTGGCCATACTAAAAACGTACAGAGGGCTTATTGGGTGTCTTCGTCACTAATTTGATTGCTTCTTATTTTGTTGGTTTTTCTAACTCTTTTTGTGTTTGCCCCTCCTTGAACATAGCCTCTTTAAGATCCTTTTTATTGGCAGACTTGAATTCTTCCACTTTAAGGAACTTCTTTTTTCTTTCAGCACTCTGTGAGAGTGCACATGTTTTCTGGCTCTCTCACACACAGTTCCTCCCAACCCCTTCTTGTTGCTCTCTCAGTCCTCTTCTAAGCTTGTACATTTTCTTCCCTACCTAGCATAGCTTTTATTTTTAAAGCCCTCCCCTTCTGGGCCCTGCCTCAATTATCTCATTTACTTTCTTGCCCACTCTGTGGCTTAACCCTCCCACCCCTCCTCTATGCCCTGAACCCACACTCTCCCTCCCCTACACTCTTATTCCAGAGTTCCTTCCAACCCTTTTTTTAGTAAATTAATTTGCCTTTTTTTGTTGGGCGGGTCCTTCAGCTGCCGTTGCTGCCTGGCTTCTCTGCAATGACAAAGGCACTTTTGCTCCTTTGAAATGATTATATAATCTCAATATTATTTGCCATTTTGGCTCGGCAAATAAAAAACAAAATGACTCCTGGTCGCTTCCTAGGTGCACTCATGTGTGGTGATGCATATGCTCGATTAAGTCATCACAGGTTTGCGTGGAATGTGCAAGAGCCATATTTTTAAGTCGAGCTTAGCTGCAGCGCGCATGCACTACTCGCTCTGCGAGACTGCTGTAGTAGAGTATGGGAGAGGAGCTGCACCCACTCTCCTCCCATATTTTTCATTGGCTTGTGTCATTATCTTTCGTAAATGCTGCCTTCAGATTCGTGAATAGGCTTGTTAGTCCCTCCTTAGCAGGGCCTTGTCGACATTTATAACCTCCCATGGTTACTAGCCCCTTTACTTCTGTTGTTCGGCAGGATATGTTATTTAGTCCATAAGCACTATTTACTATATTGAGCTTCTCTTACTGCAGACTGGACATGCGCTGCTTCAGCTGAAACTGCTTGTGTAACACGCTGTCCGCTTTCAATCACTTCAACCCAGCAATATCTTGTGTCTGTTTCAACCCCCCCCCCCAAGTAAAATGGATTTAGAAATGATTAGTGAATTAAGCCATGTGAATTCCAGGTAGAACATAATCCTGTGCTAATGGGCTGAAGCTGACAACAGAACATCTGTGTTACATGTTATCTGCACGACACCACCTGACTGGTTGTTCTCAAAATCCTATTAACAACACCACCGCCAATATCACCAATACCACCATAACCAATAGTACCACCACCATTACCACCATCTCAAAACCACCACCGATACCCCCATCACCAATACCACCACCAACATCTATACCACAACCACCACCAATACCACCACCACCACCAATACCTCCACCACCAATACCATCATCACTAATACCACCACTACCAATACCACCACCACAAATACCATCACCAAAAATACCACCACTGATACCACCACCACCACAACCCCTGCCACCACCACCAAAACCACCACCACCAATAACACAAACAATAACACCACCAATACCACCACCAGCACCACCACCACAACCTATACATCCACCACCAATACCAACACCACCACCGATACAACCACCAATACCACCACCAATACCACCACCAAACCACCAATCTCAATACCACCACCACCAATACCAATACCACCACTAATACCAATACCACCACCAATACCACCACCACCAATATCACCACTAATACCACTACCACCACCACCAATAACTCCACAAATTCCACGACCACCACCAATACCACCACCACCAACACCACCACCACCAATACCAACACCACTAATACCACCACCACCAATACTGCCACCACCAACACCACCAAAGCCACCAATACCATTACCACCTCAACCAATGTCACCCCACCATTACCAATGTAACTCTCACTTTACACTTTGTGTCTGTCTAATTTACAACACTTACACATCTTCTTCACTGCACTATTTATCACTACTTTGAAGATGTTGCAGGCCAGTCTCATCCTCTGATATTTACAATATAACAAGCAGTCGAGAAGGCACTTTATTGCAATGCAATAGGTCTCGCATATGCAAAAGTTTAAGCTAATAATATTGCAAATGACAATGCCTTTTATTTATGTTTAAAACCCAAAACATGAATAAAAGGCATTGCCATTTACAATGTCAATAGCCCAAACGTGTGTGAATGCGAGACCTATTGCGTTGCAAATGCTTGAGTTTTTTTATTGGCAGTTTCAGATTTAGTTTGTATTATATTGGTTACCTTTAACGCACTTGCACTTTCCACTCTGCGGGTCCCCGTTCCACCGCAGCTTGGTGCTGTTTGTATGAAGGGACGTGGCTCCGCCCTTGATTCCCACACTTCTGCTACTAGGGGCAGTACTTAGACCAGTCACGCAGCGATAGGTGGCAGTGCACTGGAAGGCAAGGTCACAGGAGTTCTAAACTGTTCTGGGCTGTTATTTTTAATTCCGACATTAAATCTCGCTGCTGATATCTTTTACATGTTTTAATTGTTTTAAATTGGTTACCTTTAACGCACTTGCACTTTCCACTCTGCCGGCCCCTGTTCCACCACAGCTTGGTGCTGTTTGTGTGGAGGGACGTGGCTCCACCCTTGATTCCCACACTTCCACTACCGGGGGAATATTTAGAACGCATGTGTGCCTGGCAGAGGACGCGCGCAGTAGGTGCGCTGCAGGCTCGCCGAAGGCAAGCCCGTCTATGCCCGTCCACGGCCGAATCGCAACCAGCACCAGCCATGCTGCCCGATTGTCCACAATTAGGTGATTCAGTGGTCTAGGCACAATCTTTTAACCCTCAATGATAACATTTGCTCCAAGGCACATAGTTGCAGTCTGGCAACTGATGCATCCCCCAGCACATGCATTGAGTGGAACCAGGTGTTAGGAGAGACGGCAGGCCACCTGGGGTCAATAGATGATAAAAGGGAGCAGAGTAAGCAAGTTCAACAGCTCAGGGCATGCCTTATAAACTGTAGAACGTTACCAAAGCATGCAGAGGATTTATGGTTACTACTGGCAGAAAATGAGAACAAGGTCATGTTCTTGACAGAAATGTGGCTGAAGGATGATACCCTAGTAACAGTGGCATTAGCTATTCCACCTGGCTTCAAAATATGCTGCACAAATAGGGAGGAAGATAAATGAGGTTGGGGAGTTGCGATTATGTTAAAGGATTCTTATGACATAGCGTCCTCAGCACTATCCAATATGGATGTGATTGAAAGTCTTAATTTTTTTATTAAGATCAACCCTACTACCTCCTTTGCTGACCTGCTGGTTTATAGACCTCCAGATTGCCTGCCTAATATACACCTGAAATCTGCAATTATATTACGCAGAAAACTTTATTGTTCTTGAACTTTACAGCATTAGTGGACTTTAACCTGCGTGTAAATGGTCTTACCTGTGCTCAGGCAGTGCAGGGTGTTTCTTCTCTTGAGGGTGCTAATTTGCCTCAATTTGTTAAACTCCCCACTCAAAAGCAAGCCATACCCTTGATTAGTTTTTTTCCAATATTCTATCATTGAAAATGGAAGCATCAAGCCAGCTGGTCTGGTCTGACCACTGCTTAATTCCTTTTTCCTTTAGCTTGTCAAAATCCAATTTGCCTGAAAGCTCTTGATACTTTTAAAGAGGAACTGGAAGCAACTGACGGCTGAGTCCTTAGGTCCAGTTTTCCTGGCCAGCCTATTATCTATGGATCCTAATGCAGACACCTTAGCCGTAAATAGATGGATCACTGCTGCAGTAGAGACCACTGCTCCAGCCAGTGCCACTAATTCTATGAGGAAATCGCCTTCAGCCCCTTGGTTCTCATAGCCACTTAGGATTATGAAAAGAAGATGCAAGCTCTTGGAGCAACAATGGAGGCCGGATTATGACACTACTGCTAAAATGGTATATAAGAAATATTTGAAAGAAATGCACAAATTAATGAAGGAGGCTAGGAGGAATTACATAGCGAAGTGTATAGATAACACTGATAAACCTGCTAAGGCTATTTTCAAGGTAGTCAATTCCTTCCTTAATCCTCGTGAACTGGTGTTTGATTCCCAGCTCTCTGCAGCACTGTGCAAGAGAATCTCAGACTATTGTGATAGTAAAATTTGTAAGGTATACAATTCCTTTTCAGCCATAGCTGAAACCGTCAAAACAGATGCAATGGTAAGGGTAGCACCAGTTCCTCTCTTTTCTGAATTTGAGTCTGGCTCACCGGAGAACCCTTGCCCTCCTAAGTTGTGGAAAGTGCTGGCATTCTCTTCCACCAAAGTGTTGTCCAAAATATGGAACACTTCACTTACCACCGCCATCTTCCCTGACTTATGGAAACACGCCACTCTCCTTCACCTCAAGAAGAAACCTAATGTTGACTCAGGAGAATAGAATAAGTATAGACCTGTCTATGCCGCACATTTGTGTCATATTGTGAAAGTGATCGACACGTATGTGCTTACAATCTTAGCAATCGCGTGAAGTTTGGTGAAATTCTATTTGAAAGTATAATGTGGCAAGTCCGTCATTGACAGACTGAGATCTAATCGGGTTAGGCAAGAATTATTTTTTACCTTGCGCGTATATTTTTCGCGCTCCAGTCAGGTGGTGGGCTCAAGGGAGACTGAAAGAGGGAGGGATTGGGTTACTAACCAGCATTTACAAAGATACTTGCGGTTTTACGGCATCTGCTGGCTCCGTACTCGGTGCCTATTGCGTCCACTCCTCGCGTCTTCTGTATATGTGTGCTGCTTACAACCACCCAGAAACAGCTAAGTCTGTTTCCGGGTCAGTATTAGGACGTGGTGATCACGTATTCGGGAGGATCCTATTGGTCTGCCTTGATGTTGCCAAGGCAACGTTAGTTGGCGTTCCTACGGCAATGTTGGAGAAATTCGCCGTTAGGGGAGATTATCTAGCAGTTAGCCGTACGTTTGAATGATTATTTAGTATTTGTAAGTGGCCAAGATGGATGGTTAGTTGGAGATGTTGTTATATTTGGGCTGGTTTTATGACAATGGTAGAGTCTCACTTATACCCTCTTATTACAAAACACCTCCTATTAAGAATAACACGTGGCTCACAAAGATAGCTCCCACTCTCAGTGGTTAATGTTTTGCGATGATGTAGTTTCAATTGTTGATCCTATGTTCGAGAACCACCTACATAGTTTCGTTTAGAGAAACAGTGTTTAGTTTACGAATTCTTTGCCAGCACCAGCAAAAATGCCAGAAAAGGTAGTGCGTCAACTGGCAAATTTCATCGAGATATACTAATCAAAGGAGAAAGGATCACTTCTCCTGCACAACCTTAGGTCCGCAGGAGGAACGGGGGAAAGTCCCAAAGTAAAAGACCCTCATGCACGTGATGGGTATGATGGTATTCAAGCAGTATATCTTGGTTCTCCGCTGTCTAATCACGTGTGTGCATAATCATCAGGTTGATCAGGTTATGCAGCCTCCACCAGGAGGTTCTTACCCAAGGTTGAAACAGTAGTGAGCCAGTGATAAGGGATCTTAAAAAGCCCGGAAAACCAGTAGGATAATTTTATTGAGTCTGGGTTCGGGTCTGGTTAGCTCTGAAATAGTGCATCTTGGGATTTTTTAAGAGTCATAGGTGCACTCAGAGTAAAAATTAAAATATTGTGGGGGGGGGTTTAAAAATTGGTCGGCATGTTTCTGCCTTGTCCGCCTAAATTAGGACTTACGGACATTCATCAGGACCGTTATGTGAATAACGTGAGGGGGAACGGGAATTAAGTGCTCTCAAAAAAAGTGTTTAGAAAATAGGAAATTAACCTGTTTCCTTTTGATAAAGGTCTCAGTGTACCTGTAAGAAAAATAACACAGATTCTTTCAACATACAGGGGAGGGGGTACAGAGGGACAGGTACCAAGCATAAGTCTGCTTAACAGGTCTATCTACTAGGTAGACTCTTCAACAACTAAAAAATGGCAATACTTCATAGACCGACAGTTAAGTATGGCAATGTCAACTCTCTCATCTCGCACTCCACACTCGTGCAGAGGGCTATAGCATGTGCAGAGGTTGGTGTTACATGCATGTATTTACAGTGTTTTAGACGACTTTCAGTAGTTCATACAGCGGTAGTTCATCTACATGATCCGGTGAAGGTACCCACCAAATCGTAGTCTGGTCTTACGTAAAATGTGGCCGCACATTTGTGTCATATTGTGAAAGTGATCGACACGTATGTGCTTACAATCTTAGCAATCTCGTGAAGTTTGGTGAAATTCTATTTGAAAGTATAATGTGGCAAGTCCGTCATTGACAGACTGAGATCTAATCGGGTTAGGCAAGAATTATTTTTTACCTTGCGCGTATATTTTTCGCACTCCAGTCAGGTGGTGGGCTCAAGGGAGACTGAAAGAGGGAGGGATTGGGTTACTAACCAGCATTTCCAAAGATACTTGCGGTTTTACGGCATCTGCTGGCTCCGTACTCGGTACCTATTGCATCCACTCCTCGCGTCTTCTGTATGTGTGTGCTGCTTACAACCACCCGGAAACAGCTAATTCTGTTTCGAGGTCAGTATTAAGACGTGGTGATCACGTATTCGGGAGGATCCTATTGGTCTGCCTTGATGTTGCCAAGGCAAAGTTAGTTGGCGTTCCTACGGCAATGTTGGAGAAATTTGCCGTTAGGGGAGATTATCCAGCAGTTAGCCGTACGTTTGAATGATTATTTAGTATTTGTAAGTGGCCAAGACGGATGGTTAGTTGGAGATGTTGTTATATTTGGGCTAGTTTTATGACGATGGTAGAGTCTCACTTATACCCTCTTATTACAAAACACCTCCTATTAAGAATAACACGTGTCTCACAAAGATAGCTCCCACTCTCAGTGGTTAATGTTTTGCGATGATGTAGTTTCAATTGTTGATCCTATGTTCGAGAACCACCTACATAGTTTCGTTTAGAGAAGCAGTGTTTAGTTTACGAATTCTTTTCAGGGATGGAGTCTTTTGCTGATATTAATGCCAAATGATACAATGATTTTGCTTAATTTCTTGGATAGGCTGAGCCAGGGAATATTATCATTAAGCCCTTCACGGTCGGTTCCAAGTCTATGTACCCATCTTTGCTCCTTCTCAAAGAGGATTTTTTCAGCATTTTTGTCTTTTCTGGGTAGGGTCTCAAGGATAACCCAATGAAGATCTTGTATTGTGTGGCCTTTTTCTAAAGAATGATTGGCCATTTTTGTGGTGCTCTTTTTGCACTTCACATTGCTCCTATGCTCACAAAGTCTTTGTTTGGCTTTCCTGCATGTCATGCCGACATATCTGAGGTTGCAGGGGCAGGTAATCATGTAGACTACATGGCTAGTGTTACAATTGGTGTGGCTACGTAGAGTCCATTTGAAATCTGGCAATAGTTGGAGTTCTTTCGTAGGTTTTGTGAAACTACACACAGAGCACGAGCCACATGGATAGTGTCCTGTCACTTGAGGGGTTCCCCACGGATTCGTGGGTTCTCTGATTGCTTTTGGGGCTGGTCTTGTATGGACTAGGATGTCCTTAAGATTGCGACTCCTTTTATTTGCAAATCTAGGTTTAGGCCATGCAAGGTTGCCTGATGTTAAAATGGACCAGTTTTTGTTTATGATCTTTTTTATATTGTTAGTCATGGGGTTATATGTGGTAACACATGTGAGGACTTCCTCAGGGAGAGGTTTTGGTACCGACTCTAGAAGGGCTTCTCTATTCTGGTTTCTAGCACGTTTCTTGCATTTATTGATGACCTTCCTCGGGTAATCCCGGGCTTCCAGTTTTCAACACAGATCGTTGGCTTGTGTTTTGTACTCAATGGTGTTGCTACATTTGCGCCTTAACCTGAGGAGTTGGCTGTATGTAAATTTTCCCTCAGGGGGTGAGGGTGGAAGCTCTTGTAGGAGAGGAGGCTGTTTTTTGCAGTGGTTTTAAAGAAAGTTCGAGTTTTGAGGGTGCCACTCTCAGCGTAGATGGTTATGTCTAGAAAGTCGATGCTTTGTTGGTTCGCACAGTAGGTGAACTTTAAGCATTCATCTCTTTGATTGAGCCAGGTATGGAAATCCAACAGGCTGTTTTGGTCTCCTTGCCAGATGACCAAAATGTCATCTATATACCGTTTCCAGAACAGTATATGATGACGATAAGGATTGTTATTCTCATTTAGGATATGTAGGTCCTCAAAAGTACTGACATAAAGTCCAGCCACGCTCGGGGCAAATGTACTGCCCATCGACGTACCATGGCATTGCAAGTATAGGGTGTCTTTGTATTGGAAAAAGTTTTCCATGAGTGCCATCTGGCAACATTCCAGTACAAAATGTCTGGGTGTTTTATAGGTCCAGACAGAGTTGAAGAGTATACTTTCAAGGGTGTCCATGGTTTTACCTTGTGGAAGGCTCGTGTATAAGCTCTCCACGTCAAATCCGACCAGAAGCATGGTGTTGGGGGAGTATTCGATGTCTTGTAGTTGATTAAGGAGATCTCTGGTATCCTTTAAGTATGTGGGAGTGTTCTGGACCAAAGGTCTTAGATATTGGTCTGCAAACTCGGAGAGGGGTTCTAAAATAGACCCAATGCCTGACACAATTGGTCGTCCTGGTGGTGGTACTCGGCCTTTATGTGTCTCTGGTAATGAGTAGAAGTAGGGAGTCCGGGGTGTAGTGGTCACCAGATATTCTCCTTCTTTCTTCGTGATCCAGTTGTTAGTCTCACCTTCTTCTATCATCATTGTGATGGTTCTCTGTAGTCTCGGTGTTGGGTCAATACTCAGGATTTTGTAGAACTTGTCATCAGAGAGTAGACTCATGCATTGTTGGTCATATCCCTCAGCCGTGAGGAGAACCACTCCCCCGCCTTTGTCGGCTGGTTTTATGACTATGTTGTGGTCTGTTTTTAGAGCATCCAATGCTTGTTGTTCTGCTTTGGTTATGTTCTGGAAAGGTTTTGTTGGTTCGTTTTTAAGTCCATCAATTGCTTTAAAGATGGCCTGTTCGAAGGTTTGAATTTTAATCGGAACTTGAGAATTTAAAGGGCAGAAGGACGATTTCTTTTTAAGTGTTGTGTCTCCTTCCTTGGTGGGAGGTGGTTCCCCTTTGAAGAAGGCTTTTAGTTTTAGCTTACGACAGAATTCTGCCACTTCACATTTCGTTTTGAACAGGTCTAGTTTGGGTGTGGGAACATATCCAAGACCTTTGTTCAGTACGCTTTTTTCATCTTTGGTTAGGATCTTCTCTGTTAGGTTCACGATGAGGGATTCGTGGTTGTCCCGGTTTTGGCTTTTGTTATGCTCCTGGTTTGTACCTGTCTGGTTTGATCGGACCAGATCACTCCCCTCCTCCGTGTTCTTTGTGATGCCGGGCCGTTCCATAAAAAAGGAACTCGTTGTTGGAAATTTTGGCCTCCTTGATGTTGTATCTGGTGATTCATGATTTGGGGTCCTTGAAAGTACGGATTCATCCATCCTTGAAATTGAGGGTTGAAGGGTTGAAAAGGTATCCCTTGGTTGTTCATTTGAAAAAATGGGGGGCGCCAAAAGTTGCGCCCTCATCGGTTCCCTCTCCTGTTTTGATAGTGGTTTTTACTAGGATTGTTCTGCTCATCTGCACCTTGATCTGAACTTGTGCTGGATGCACCACTATTTGATCCGTAGTTAGAGGTGTTGTCATCTGTCTTGTAGTCTTTACTACTGTAAGGATGAATCTTCTCCAAAGAGAACTTCTTGAGTTCTTTTGCCAACCTCTGTAGTTTAGTTTGTGTCAAGTATTCATGAGTATCACTCATTTCTTTATTAATTTCCTCCAGTCTGGTTTTGTATATTGTGATGTTCACAGTGTTGTTCAATTTTGTTTCTAGAATTTCAATTTTTACTGTCAGTTCATCTGTTAATCTTGTGGCAGTTTTGATAATTAGGACTAAATAGTCCATGGTGCATTTCCAAGAAATGGCAGACCAATCTTTTCTAAAGGGTAGATCTTTTAAGAAAATCCTAGGCGCGTTGGTAACCTAAAGTCCTCTTGGAGCTGCATTCACTCGTAAATATTCCGTCATTATAATTCCATGAACCGCTGTTCTGACTAGTTCTTTCTTGACTTCCGTAAGTTCATCCCACTCTGCAGAGCTGGAAAGGGTCTGAGTGAGGTCACTGTTCATAAATAAAGGCGGTCTTGCCAGTATCGCGTCGATCTCTTCGATGGAATAACTTAATCCCAAGTTCTCCGCCATCATGAAAATTTCAAAAGGCGGTCTTCTGATCACTGGGGTTTCCTGATCAGGATTTTTTGACAGAGACTCCCACAGCTGTGCGCTGCTTACAATTTTCTAATCAAATAGGGGGAGATGGAAAGGATGATCCTTTTAGTTTCCAAGATACATATACTAATCAAAGGACAGTTAAGTATGGCAATGTCAACTCTCTCATCTCGCACTCCACACTCATGCAGAGGGCTATAGCATGCTCAGAGGTTGGTGTTACATGCATGTATTTACAGTGTTTTACGTAAGACCAGACTACGATTTGGTGGGTACCTTCACCGGATCATGTAGATGAACTACCGCTGTATGAACTACTGAAAGTCGTCTAAAACACTGTAAATACATGCATGTAACACCAACCTCTGAACATGCTATAGCCCTATGCATGAGTGTGGCGTGCGAGATGAGAGAATTGACATTGCCATACTTAACTGTCGGTCTATGAAGTATTGCTATTTTCTAGTTGTTGAAGAGTCTACCTAGTAGATAGACCTGTTAAGCAGACTTATGCTTGGTACGTGTCCCTCTGTACCCCCTCCCCTGTATGTTGAAAGAATCTGTGTTATTTTTCTTACAGGTACACTGAGACCTTTATCAAAAGGAAACAGGTTAATTTCCTATTTTCTAAACACTTTTTTTGAGAGCACTTAATTCCCGTGCCCCCTCACGTTATTCACATAACGGTCCTGATGAATGCCCGTAAGTCCTAATTTAGGCGGACAAGGCAGAAACATGTCGACCTATTTTTAACCCCCCCCTCACAATATTTTAAGTTTTTACTCTGAGTGCACCTATGACTCTTAAAAAATCCGAAGATGCACTATTTCAGAGCTAACCAGACCCGAACCCAGACTCAATAAAATTATCCTAATGGTTTTCCGGGCTTTTTAAGATCCCTTATCACTGGCTCACTACTGTTTCAACCTTGGGTAAGAACCTCCAGGTGGAGGCTGCATAACCTGATCGACCTGATGATTATGCACACACGGGATTAGACAGCGGAGAACCAAGATATACCGCTTGAATACCATCATACCCATCACGTGCATGAGGGTCTTTTACTTTGGGACTTTCCCCCATTCCTCCTGCGGACCTAAGGTTGTGCAGGACAAGTGATCCTTTCTCCTTTGATTAGTATATGTATCTTGGAAACTGAAAGGATCATCCTTTCCATCTCCCCCTACTTGATTAGAAGAAATTTCATAGAGAGCCACACCATCCTGCACGATACCCAAACTGGCTTTCGTGCTGGCTTTAGCACAGAGACTGCGCTGTTAGAGGTGGTAGACTCTATAAGGATGGTGCTGGATTCAGGGAAAGCTGCTATGCTGGTGCTCCAAATCTTTCACCAGCATTTAATACGGTAGACCAAGCAATACTTGTTCAGCGTCTTTCTGACAATGGGGTTGAGGGTACAGCCCTACCTTGGTTGAAGTCATTTCTCCATAAGCGTACCCAAAGGATAGCGCTACAACCGTATCGGTCTGACTGCAAGCACTTATGGTGCAGAGTGCCACAGGGGTCGGCCTTAAGCCCAATATTGTTCAACATCTATTTAGCCCTTCTATTCTCTCTGATAGCCAACCGGGGTGTGAAGGCGTTTTCCTACGCTGATGACTCCCAGCTGGTATTTCCATTTAATGAACAGTTGCAAGATTCATTCTAGAGCTTTAAGGGCTGTTTAAAAGATATTGCCCACTGGATGAATAACAACAAACTCAAAGTTAATGCCTATAAAACGGAAGTGATGTTTTTTGGTATAAACCAAACCCCTGCTGCAGACCTCTGGTGGCTGGTGGAAATGGGTCCAACTCCCACTCCAGTTGGCATTGCCAAACATTTGGGGGTAAAGTGGCAGGCTGACCTATCTTTCTCGGCCCAAATTCAGCAGGTGACAGCTGCCTGCTTAGGCAGTCTGAGAAACCTGCGGAAATGTATACATCTACTGCCAGAGAACTGCCGCCGGGCCATAGCCCATGGCACAGTGACTTCCCGCCAGGACTATGCAAACGGTCTCTACTTGGGCTTACCAGCTTACCTTGTTAAGAAACTCCAAATGGTTCAGAATGTGGCTGTGAGATTAATTAGACATGTCCCTTTTCGGCAGCATCTCTCTCCGCATATCAAGGAACTAAACTGGTTGCCAGTAGCCAATAGAATTAAATTTAAGGCCTTAACCCTAGCTTTTCGGTCAACACAAGGAAAGTGCCCAAGCTATTTGAAACAGAGGCTTGGCGCCTATAAGCAGATTTGCTCACTGAGGTCTAATTCTCAGAGCCTGCTGTGCACCCCTCGAGTTAATGGATGGGTGGCAGATCTTTCTTGCTGGGTGCGTCCATGTTATTGAACTCCCCGCCGAATGCCTTCTGCCAGATTGCCTCTGAAACTCAATTTCGGAAAGCTGCAAAAACATGGCTTTTTAACCTAAACTAATGGCCTTGAATCCTCTGCTGTGTTGTGATCCTCGTGCACCTCTTTTTGCTAAAGTGTAGTGTAGTTCCTATATTCCCTATAGGCTCTGCACATTGGAATAATATATCCTATAGATGTGACGTAGGACTTAGGCCAACCAGGTCTCTATCGAATATATTAGACTTAATTGTGAGTGCCAGCTAGCTCAGAGGTCACTAGAACCTTTCTTGAATAAGCAAGAAGGGATTCGTTTCTGACAACCACATAAACATGACAACTTTGTTTCCCCAAGATAAAACTAATCTTCAGAGTTGTGGAAACAATAGATCGATATTTCACTCAGTCAAACGTGCATGCTTCGTTTCATCAGAGGTGCAGCGAAATAGAGAGATGGGGGTTTTCAATAAAAGTATTTATTGAACAGTCTTCTTTCTCATGCAGAAGAAATGAATGCTGCAATCGTAATGCTGGCTGTAAAGCATAATGCGTACAGCAAGAAGAGTATTATAAAATAATACTGTAAAAGCATGGTATGGTTTCTAAGCCATAAAATACATACATAAATAACAAACACTAAAAGTACTCAACTGGTGCTTCAAAAATACGCCTACCGCAAATGTACCTAACCTAAGTCTAGTACGAGGGCAGAAGTAAGTATGTGTTTAGTTTCTTTGCCAAGAATCTATCCCAGATTTCTCTTAGGGTCTAATAAGCTCCGTACCTTGGTTTAAAATGAAGGAGGTCTGGTATCTCTGTCCCGGGACTCGATTTCCCAACACCCCGTGAGGTGAGCTTGGAAACACTGGAGCTGGATTCTCAGCAAGAGAAAGGCAGCCTCTCTGTCAGTGCATCAGCTGGAGGGTCGGCTTCCTTCGACACTTGCTGCAGCGAGCTGCGTCGGGCAAGTAGATAGTCGTACTGCTCCAAACCACTGTGTCCTTGCTAGGGCAAGTGTGGGCATATTTATACCTTGAAGGTGTCTAGTTTCACGTAAAGTTGGACATAAAAACGTCACCAAAGAACCCCCAGGGAATGGTAGTTCTTTGAAAATGCCATGATTTCTAGGATAAATCAATATTCAAGAAAGGGGATGTCCCTGACTGCTGAGGCTAAGAAATCGTTATGGCTTTTTGGAACTATTTGGAAGTAGCCATGCCGTATTTGGACTGGATGGGTTATGTCTAAATATGGTTATGATTTCTATGCCTATATAAGGGTAATGTGAATTATGCCTATATAAGGGCATGAATCGCGTAAATTACACTAGGGTCCTAAAACGCTATACAACACCCACTTCACTTTATTATGTTCGATATTACTAAATAATAAGCAAAAACATATCTAAAGCATGTCCTAAAACGCTATAAAACAAAAGCACCGGGACACCTCTTCGTAGGTAGCTGCTCGCTGGCTGTATTATTATTATTATTATGTAATGGAGGCTTTAAGTGAGCACTAGTCACATTACACAAGGTCACATTCATTATTTTGTCACGGGAGATAAGGTGATTTGCCCCGAATCACAGGATATGGAGCAGACGCCGAGACTCGATATTGGATCCCCAAGTTCCAAGTTGACAGCTCTGGCCGTAAAGTAACATCCTCTCCATTTGGTGATTTCAGGTTTTGTCTTTTAGTGTTTCGGTAGATGACCACCATTTTTTTTACCGCTTTTCAAATTCTCTTGCTGGATTTAGGTGCAAGAGTGTCCAATTGGCTTTGGAGGTTTGTACTGCCGAGGATGGCTTGTGGTAATATTGCAGCAACTTTGTTGACAAGAGAACAGGCCTCTTGCAGGAACAAAACAAAAGCAAACAATTGGGTCAGATTACTCCTATGTCCAGTTTTATGGTTTCAGCACTTTCAGTGTGTGCATTTGCTAGCAGACAGAGGATTGTTGATTGTGGCTAGGAGGAATTCGTTGGCTGCCTGCAGAGCAGTATAGCATGGCATCTGGGGCAAGAATGGAAATAAAGTTGGGCACAAGACGTGAAATATAAACAGGGAGAATATAGATGAGAGCCACTTAGCAATTTAGAGAGAGATTCATAAACCTATGGGTAAAGTACCGAAATAGAAACAGGGAGGAATGGTCACAGGAGCAAGAAGTGAAAAGTACAAGGGGGCCTAGAGAAAAATCAAAAAAGAAGCACTGAGTGCAATATTGAGAGCGATGTAGAGAGAAAGAGAGAGACAGAAATATATTTTCAGAGCAGAACAAAGGATCTGCATTGTGTATATGTTGAACATTACTGTTCTAACCATTTAAATATATCATAGTTCTATCTGTAATTAATTCTTATCTAATGAAACGTACAAAGACTAAATATATGGTAAATATATTTATAGAAAAGTTCTCTGGTTATACTGAATAAGCTGCTACCTGCAACAATATCATATGAAATCTCCTTATTGATGCCATAACTACAGTTTAAAAATTGCTTTACTAACCTTCCTACTTTCTCAAATTTGCTTGAAAATGCACCATTTGTCAAGCCTTGTTTCAAAATATTCTGGAGGGGAGAACCCTCCAAGTTCCTCCTTGGGACAGTCACACTCACCCGGTTGCCACAGAGCACTAATCTCAAACTTTTACGCCTCACCACTTTCAAATGTCACCAGCCGCCTCTAAGCCTTGCACTGCCCATGCATCACACAAGCCAACTCAAGGCACAGCAAGGGCTTAAGTGAAATGTACTAAGCCACACAAAGCTACCATGCTTGGCTCTGTGTGGCTTAGTAGATCCAAAGTAGTGCAAGGTAGCACACATCACTGCCTTGTGTTACTTTCTCCTCGTAATGACTCTGTTTGGAAGGCATTCTACGGGTGAAACATTAAGGTTCCCGTGCATCAATCAAAGGATTTGGCCCAGACTTGTAAATCTGGGAATGCATCAAAGTAATGTACCTTCCCAACAGAATCATTCTGAGGACAAACATTTCTTTTTCTAGGTGTGGTGCATTCTGAGGCACATATAGTAGAGGAAAGTGCCTCAAAGGATTGGTTTTGTGCAGAAAAATATTCCTTCCTGCTCAAAACAAATTCTGCCTGTAATCCAGACACCTGGCACAATGGCCCAAGGGTGCCTGCTTTGGCACTAGACAGCACTCAGTGTGTCATCACAGGATGAGAGCAGGAAGTCATGTCTTCTTAGTAGTTGAGGCCAATTCCCACTCTATCCCTATCACCCAGCACAGCAAATTGTCTGGATGCCTTGCTTGACTACATCATAAATCTGCCAGTGTGTTTCTGTGAATATTCATCATTTGTGCCTCACCAATTAAAGTGTCTTGATTTGTTTCGATCACATTAAAAGCTCTATTTCCAGCACACTTCAGGATTACAAACAAAATATGCTTAATTTTTGGTTTCCTAACTTTTGAATACATAAAATTCATTACCAAGAATTTACATTTTTTATGTGTTGCAAAAAAAAATGACATTGTACAATCTTTCCTTGTATACTTCTTGTACTCTTGCAAGAGTGTTGCAAAATTCACTTTAAAAACAACTCTCACTTTGCAGTCAGAGAAAGAAAAGTGAACCCCAATCCCTACGCTAAAGAATAGTCAGCAATTTGGCAGACAACATAGACTAATATTTGACCTCTGTTTTTGAAGCAATGGCAAATGTAACATGATAAAAACAGAATTTAAAGGCATCTTTATGTATTGCTCGGACTTTCCTGAAACACAGTACAGGAACCACTGTACTGGTCAATTGCATTGTTCTGGTGAAAAGGCACAATACTCAAAGTTTAAAAATTAACAAAATAGATATTCGGGTGAACTAAATCTTTTGTACAACACAGATTGTATTGATTATATCATAGAGTGCTTTAAAAAATAAAATTACTCAATCAGACAAATACGTGTTTTAAAAAAGGAATGGTTTAGTGGATGATTTGATGTCACCTCTCTGGAACCTTAAAAGAGCCTTAACAGGGTTTGGCTCTTTTCCTCGGGCCCTGAAATGGTTACAAAAACAAGAATAGGTGTCTCCTCCTCCAGAACAACCTTGAAGAACGGAGGAGTTTACCGCCGAGGAGCATGGCAGCATCCTTGTAAAGGTCCTGGCTAGCAGGGGCTAGGTCACGGGATTCAGCCCCACCCAAAAGCAAATATCATCGGGCACCCATCCCTGGACTTGTCCACTGCGCACAGAGGGCACCCAGGACTTATCTGGTGGCAGCAGGGAGGCAGTTCAGGAGCTTATGTTGCAGTGACAGGGCCACTGGGGTTGCATGACTGAGCTTGTAGTTGTTTGGCTCGTGTCGCGGAGACACTCACGCTGCCTGGCGTCAGGCTTCTTCCAGAGGAGAAGTCGGTGGCCTATTGACGATGCCTTCTGCCCACCAGGGGAGAGCTGGCCTAAGGGCCCCAAAACCTAGAGACGGTGCAGCCTCCCTGATAAGGGGCACCGATATCTGGACTTTGGTGCTGCAGGCTGATGCAGGGTACAGGAGATGTGCCCTGTATCTGGAAGTGGCGTTCCCCCCTCCAGGCATTTCGGACATCAGGGGAGCACTGGGGCAACTGTTGACCCCGGAACGAGCATTGACTTGTTTGGGGGAAATGGTGACGGCGGCCATCTTAAATTGGTAATTTCCCTTATTATTATCATCATCATCTTTTTCTCTTCTCAGGCTATGTGTCACCATGGCTCACAGAGGACTGCAGTAACCTGGCCCGATGCACATGGAGGGATTGGGGTGGCCAGATTGATTGTTTGAATGAGGACGCCTGGAATGCAGTTGTGCAGCTGGGGGCTTAGTCGCCAAATGTGTTTTGCCTCGCCTGCATCTGTTCCAAGCTGCTACTACAATGCCTTGGACATATAGCCAGGTGTTTCTCCCAATACACAGGGCCCATTGACTTGCCTGGGGCCTAATTAGCTAGTCCAGTGAGTGACAAACTCCTCTTTTGGCATTCACAGAGAGTTGGCCTTACATTGACTGCTGGGAGCTTTGCCTGTGCACTGCACTAGGCCTTCTGACTGGGGCGCTCGCATTTCTTATGCCCGGCTTTCTGAGGTGACACAGTTCACACTCGAGAGGTCCTCTTCAGCTTTCGTCCACTGGGTGCCACAGGGAGAACCTCATATAGCTGCTTTGGCTTTACAGGAATGCATTACATCTTCTCTCCCCAGTACTTGAAGATCACAAAAGTCCAAACCTTAGTCATTATCCTCGTGTCAACTCCTATTTTCAGAGGCTATGTCTAGGGCAAAGCCTTCTGGAATGCCAGGCACAGGAACGTTGTCCCAGGACCCGCCATCTCTGTCATTCTCGACCATATACATATTACTTTGGGAGCTCGTCCTTGTAACCACCCCTTCAGCGTGGGACAACACCTGGTGGTCCACCATCCTCAGAAGCCACCCAACCCCCACAGACCACGCCAAAAACCTTGGTTTTGTACTTGATTCATCCCTCACCATGAACCGACAAGTCAATGCTGTCACCTCCAGCTGCTTCAATACCCTCTGCAAGACCTTCAAAATGAAAACTTTCACCCATTCACTCATCACCAGCAGACTGGACTACAGAAATGCACTCTACGCCGGCCTCAACAAGTCCCTACTTCACAAACTCCGAACCATACAGAACACTGCGGCCATACTCGTCCTCGGCATCCCCCGGTGCTAAAACATCCGCCATCACCTTTGGCGACTCCACTGGCTCCCCATGGAGAAGAGAATCACTTTCAAGATCCTCACTCATGCCTACAAATACCTACACAACAACAGACCCAAATACCTCAACAACAGAATAAACTTCCACGCACCCAGAAGAAACCTGCGATCAGCCAACCTTGCACTGGTGGAAACCCCGTGTATCCACAGAGCCAGAGCAGGTGGAAAATCATTATCTCACATTGCATCCAAGACCTGGAACGAACTAGCTGCAAACATCAAACTCGCCCCCTCCCTGAACACCTTCAGGAAAACTCTCAAGACCTGGCTATTTGGCTGAACGGAGCTGCATACCCTCCTCCCTCAGCACCTTGAGACCCTATTGGGTGAGTAGTGCGCTGATAATTCCGATTGATTGATTGAATGAGCTCTGACATAAAAAATTCCATGGACTCCATTAGCGTGCAATCATAAAAACAGCTACAGCATCGAATCACTTTGATCAAACATCCTCTCTTTCTTTCATTGGCTTGCTGCTATGGAAACACGACTTACGGAGGTAGAAGCGCAAATTGATGACATCCCAGAGAGGACCACAGAGGAGTGGGTACAGATGAGAAAGGTGATCGACTTAAAGACAGAAGCAGACAAGCCAATATTTGCATCACAAGTTTACCGGAAAAAATGGAGGGGTTGCATATGATTCTGTCCTTCTGTGACTTACAGTCAAAACTCCTGGATCTGTTGTTTGTCCCATAAATGGAGATTCAGCAGAAACAAAGGGTGTGATCCCAGTGTGTCTTATGAAACATCAACAAGCAAGGCAGATTATCTTGGCGGCGAAGAAACACGACCCTTACCACTGTGATAATCATCAAATCCTCACCTCAGCCGACTTCTACAATGACATCAATCATGTTCAGAAGGGGTTCCTGGCCCTGTGACCCGCCTTTGGAAATGGGAAATATCATATGATCTTCTGAAACCAGCTGTGATGCTGATATCTGTGGATAAAAGGACCCGCATCATAATGAGCCTGAGCACCTGGAGAGATTTCTAGATGCCCAGGACCACTGCCACATGGACACCCAAGAGCCACCTGGAGAATTGGCTCCTCCTACCAAGGTGACGGAGGACAGACCAGGAGGTGCATCCAGGACCGGAGAGAGTCACAAAATGTTGGTCATCAGACAGAGGCATGCATCCTAAAAAGAACCATGGCAGTCAGAGGGATGAATCACGTTCACCACTTAAAGTTTAAGGTTTTTCAAACAGGTGCCGTTTGACTTGTAGGACCGATTAATGGCTTTCTTGCTTCTTTCCCTGTACTGAGGGATTTTCAAAGGAGAATTCTGGTTGAATAATGCTGTCGCCTTGCTGGTGACATCTTGCCACTGTGGGGTGTGCCTCGTGTGGGCCACCTAGCCCCCAGCTCGGCTGAGTGGCGTATGCAGAGGCTTTCTGGACTTATATATTGGGTTAAGCCTGGAATGTTCTTGTACTGTCTATTGGTTCCCACACCGTAACATACTCTCTGTTTTTTGTTCATATGCTTGCATCAGTTTTCTATGCTTTATGTTATACTAGTTTTGGTAGAGGGATGCTTGGCCTTATTGTTCGTAATGTCTCGGTGGCAAGCTTTCGGGATTGGGGTATTTATTGGCCATTGAATCGCCACCATGCGGGTGCTGTTTAGATTACTCACACTAACACTTTCTGGACCAGGGCCAGCAACTACAGGTGGGCGGTCTAGCTCTGACCCTCATCAACAGACCTAGTTGTTCCCATCCTACAGAGTAAGAGGAGGAGACAGCAGTCTTTTACGCATGTCTCTGTGTTATTGTGCAATATTCTTCTTCGTTTTAGTTAACGTACCAGAGACAACTCCTGGTTTTCCCCTTTTACCACCTTTTTTGTTACCCTCAAACTTTCCTTTCTGACCCCCTCTGGTGCCTCCCCCTTGCCCTCTTTCCTTCTGGGCCAACCCACTCATTGCGGATCACCTCACTCAATGTGAAGGACCTGCCACACTTCATTAAGAGAAAGAAAATCTTCTCTTTTCCTAAAATTCAGCACCCCAAAAAATGCATCTGTCCTCTAAAGAAAATGACAAACTTAGACGGAACTGGGTGGGTACAGTGCTGCCTGCTAGCAGGACACAGAACGCCCTTACATATCCGACCATTCCCTCAAGCCATAGAAAATGCAGGTTGGCCATACACTGCAGGTGTGGATGGACCCTTTGGGCAGGTAGATCTTTGCCAAGGTTAAGATCCGTAATGAGAACTTGATTGTTTGCACTATATATGCCCCTGTGGGAGACAAGACGGACCTTTCGCCACATTGACCCAACTCTTTCTCTTCATTGGGGTGTCTAAGGTAATCATGGGGGGGGGATTGCAACTTGCCCCTAGCCCATACCTAGACAAATCCAGGAATCACACAACCAGAAAGCTACGAGACAGGTTTATCCTCTCTGACATCATTATTGATCATGCCTTAATAGAACCCTGGTGACTTGACACACCGGAGGGATAGCAATTACACTTTTACCTCCCACACCCATGCCACCCGTTCCCGGATAGATTTCTATCTGTTGCCTGTTAGGTTGGTTCATAATCTAGTGGTGGCCTCGATTCTCTTGAACAGCACCTCTGATCATGACCTTGTACTGACTGATCTCGACCTCCAACAATTGCACCCCCCCACAGGCCAGTTGGCATATGAACACAGCTGGTATAAGGCCCCGGAAAACAAGCACAGACGGTGCCTGTGCTTGGGTTAGTACTTGGAGGATAACGATTAATCCGTCTCCTTAGCTGGGAAGGTCTCCCTGAGAGGCAACATTAAAAAATATTCAACTGTCTTTAAGCGCCACTGTGAGACTGAAAGGTGTCAACTGACTGACCTCACACACTGCCTGACTCAGATGTATAACCTGATGCTGACGCCCACCCGTCTTAAGGAGCTTTTCAAGGACAAATATGACCTGAATTTCCACTATATAGTTCAAGAGGAATGAACACTATTTCGCTGCAGCAGCATTATGAGAGGGGGAAAGTTGACCGACTGCTGGTTGTGCAGCTGAAGATTGCACAATCATGCACTGTGATACCTACTATCCCGCCCTCGTGTAATGTGCTCCTTACCGACCCGCTTGCAATTCTCTGGGAGTTTACCACCTTTTATGAAAATAATCAGAACAAAATATGAGCAAGAACACAACAACTTCATAGACCATTTTCAATATATAGCTTTATGGTCAATATCCTCTTCCCAGTTTAGTAGATCTGCACCCAATTATGGTACTGTAGCTGATGGATCATGTTCAGAAGGCCCACAGGTATTTCTAAGGCCTGATGTTTGCAATAAAGATTGTAATGGTCAACTAGGTCAAAACCAGAATAAAAGTAAGCATGGGCGGAAAATCCGTTACGCTCGTGGATTTTGTGGATTTTCGGTAAATTCGCAATCCGCGAGATCCGCGAATTTCCCGCAAAATCCGCAAATTCGCACGCAGCTGATTTTTTGCTGCGTGCGGTGTAAGTTCGCATTTGCGAACTGGTACAAAACCCTCGCGAACTGGCAGAAATCCTTGCGAACTGGCAGAAATGCTTGCGAACACAAAAAAAGCATTCAGCAGGTTCAAAAGTTCAAACTCATCATTAGTAACCATTCCCTGTAGTGCTTCCTGACAAGGGCCCCTCCAGAGTTCAGTTGCTAGTTGCAACAATTATATGACCCTGCTCTGACCCTCACAGCAGGCTCATAGAATAGCTACAAGTAGGCCACAAAGGTCCTGGAAAAAAAAATTGCACTGCAACAGAAAGCAAATTACAGATAAGGAAGCAGGTGCCAGACTGGAATTTTAAAACAGTGACACATTTATAAATCAACCCCAAATTAATTCATGTCAGTTGAAGCAGACAGGTGTGCTTGCTTTTCCCCCCCATAATCTACAGTGATGATGAACCAGAGGGTGGCATTGATGCACCAGAGGATGGCATGGGTAAAACAGAGGGTGGCAGGGGTGAAACAGAGGGTTCTGGGAACCTGTGATGATGAACCAGACGTAGAAACAACATAATCGTGACCGTTGCGAGACGACATGTAAGTTCGCAATTGCGAACTGGTACAAAACCCTCGCAAACTGGCAGAAATCCTTGCGAACTGGCAGAAATCCTTGCGAACACAAAAAAAGCATTCAGCAGGTTCAAAAGTTCAAACTCATCATTAGTAACCATTCCCTGTAGTGCTTCCTGACAAGGGCCCCTCCAGAGTTCAGTTGCTAGTTGCAACAATTATATGACCCTGCTCTGACCCTCACAGCAGGCTCATAGAATAGCTACAAGTAGGCCACAAAGGTCCTGGAAAAAAAATTGCTCTGCAACAGAAAGCAAATTACAGATAAGGAAGCAGGTGCCAGACTCGAATTTTAAAACAGTGACACATTAATAAATCAACCCCAAATTAATTCATGTCAGTTGAAGCAGGCAGGTGTGCTTGCTTTTCCCCCCCATAATCTACAGTGATGATGAACCAGAGGGTGGCATTGATGCACCAGAGGATGGCATGGGTAAAACAGAGGGTGGCAGGGGTGAAACAGAGGGTTCTGGGAACCTGTGATGATGAACCAGACGTAGAAACAACATAATCGTGACCGTTGCGAGCCGACATGTAAGTTCGCAATTGCGAACTGGTACAAAACCCTCGCGAACTGGCAGAAATCCATGCGAACTGGCAGAAATCCTTGCGAACACAAAAAAAAATCAGCAAATTCGCGAGAATTCGCGGATTTTGCGGATTGCGAGTTCGCAAATTCGCAAAATTCGCGAACGCCAGATTCGCAAAATTCGCCCATGCTTAAATAAAAGCTGACAAAGCAGCAACAGAGTCTACCAGAAGACTCCATCGCTGGTTTTGCTAATGACCCCAGGACCAAACAATGGTCGATCATAGAATCCTCTAAAAAGAAACCTCACTGCGCAAATAGGATTACATTTTCCTTTATTGTCCACCAGGTTAAGGATTAAAAAAAATATTTGCCTAGATTTCAGATATAAATTCGGGCAGGGAAATCAGTCTATAGTTGGATGATAGCAATTTGTTGCCCTTCTTTAAAATTGGTTTTAGGATTTAGCCTTGCCATGTGTCAGGGACAACGGTTTCAACAGTGGCCCATTTAAAAAGAGCTTAAAATAAATGGTTAGCAGATGACATCAGATTAAAAAAATAGCAGGCAGACAGTCAGGCCACCTACCCGAGATGCTTTGAAATGGTTAACTATACTTTTGCTAAAGGATCCACCTCCATTATTGCAAGGAACATAGGGGCATAATATCAACAAGTAGCGATATTTATCGCGAACTAAACTTAGCAACATTTTTTGTATCGCCGTATTTTATCGCAGATATAACGTGCTATTAGCAACGTTTATCTCAAATGCGATAAAATTTCCGGCGTTAGCGGCGAAATGCGTGAATATCGCTGGTAATCCAGCGATATTCACGCATTATCGCCAATGGGGACTTAGCCAGAATATCCACCTTCCATTGGATATATTGGCTAAGAACTGGTCTGAGCAGGCGTTCATTTTCAGCGATATTCGCGCTTTGCTCAAATGTTTTCATCGCTACGCCTGAGTTGATAATAGGCGATACGCCCACTTTGCATGTCATTAGCGAAAAATATCGGTGACATGCAAAGCGGGCCCCAAACCAATCGCTACAAACTGTGGCAAACTGCTGTTAGCGATAGCTTGCTAATAGGGCGATGAAATTATCTCCGCTTTGCGGCCGAAAACGGCCGCTAAAGCGGCGATAATTTCATATCGCCTGCCTTGATAATATGCCCCATAGTTTCTGGCTGATAGTGTCCTGCCATGAAAGTCGTTACTTTGAGATGTGTTTTTTATAATTCCTTCCAAGTTTCTTTTGGGTTAATGTTTTGGGAAACGAGAAAAACCGTCACCAAGGCCTACGTCACCAGCAGGCTGGACTATGGAAACGCCCTCTACGCAGGAACAACAACCAAGCTCCTGAGACGGCTTCAACGCATCCAGAACGCCACGGCACGACTGGTCCTCGACATCCCCCGACACAGCCACATCACCCCCCACCTGAGAGACCTACACTGGCTCCCCATCAACAAGAGTATAACCTTCAAACTCCTCATCCACGCACACAAAGCCCTACATAACACCGGACCAGCATACCTCAATGAACGACTCAGCTTCTACACCCCCACCCGCAGCTTCCGCTCAGCCAGCCACGCCCTCGCCACGGTCCCACGCATCTGGAAAATTACCGCGTGTGGCAGATCCTCCTCCCACCTCGCCGCCAAGACCTGGAACACCCTCCCCATCAACCTTCGACAAACCCAAGACCTTCAGAAGACTTCTCAAGACCTGGCTCTTCGATCAGTAGCGGCTTCCCCCCTCCCCCAGCACCTTGAGACCCTCACAGGTATGTAGTGCGCTTTACAAATTCCTTGATTGATTGATTGATGAACAGGTACATTTATATGAATATCTGGGGCTTAATTTTTATTCTAAGCTGAGTTGGTCAACCCAATTTCTGCTATTGAGAACTTCCTTAATGGTACTGTTAATGCCTTGAGAATATTTGATGCCACCTATCAGAGTTATTCCCTCGAAACACTCAGTAGTGTCATACTTTTATCTGCTTGTGCTGGATGTTCCACTTTTCCTTCCCTAGTGCCATGTACTCTGCTGTGTTTTTTATGTTGCATGCTGTACTGAGTGTTTAATTTAAAAGCCATGCTATGCACTTTAGTGTTGGTGCACTGTCAATGAGGGACAAGTGACTGGTATTTTTGCTACATTAATGTTACAAGCTACAGTGTGGTCCTAATGGCAATACTTATTTTTAAAAAAATACGATAATCATTAATGTATCTGTGATCAACCAAATTGATCCATGTGAGAGTGAGACACATGAAAATATACCTACGTTTTATATTTCTTCAGTGAAACACTGGGTAGCATTGCTTGAGAAAATGCCAGTTTGGTGGGCCTGTTTGGAAAACAGATTTATACTTTACATATGATTAAAGTCCATAAATCAGGATCGGTGGTCATAGAATTTGAATGCATCATCCATAAGTATATAAAAAATCAATCCACGCCACACAGTAAATGTTGACATTTAGACCTGACTGCAGCATGAAGTGTGATTTAAAAACTTTGCATGCAGGTCTTCATCAGATTGATGTGTTTTATCTAGGAACCCGATCAATATTGTGACCTTATGCCCCTATACGGCTATAATCAATAAATATCCCTATAATGGCATAATAATCAGAGCCATATTTCAGTTACTCGCCTCTGCAGTCCATGACACAGCAGAAGCTACTTCCTTAGATTCCTAGAGAGCACACCGAGTTCTTTCGACACACCAGACCCCCAGCAACCTGGGAAAGCCCTGCTTGCTTTGTTTTGATTAGTAATTGAACTCCTGCGAGCACTGTAATAACGACCAGTTCTTAGTGACATCTTTATTGACGTCTTAAGTCAAAAATGTACGTCAAACTCGGCACCTTTCAGGTATAAATATACCAACGTTGCCTTAAGCAAACACACAGTGGTGAATATTGGAGCAGAACAGCTGTCCTCTTGCAGAGAGCCCAGCAGATGCGAGAAGCCCACGGACGCTGCCCCTCCTCTTTTGACGCGCTGAGAAAGATGCTGTCTTTTCTCCTGCAGAGAAAATCCAGCTCCGGCGCTTCCAGCCTACCCTTGCGGGTGACTGGGATATCGGGTCCTGAGAGGGAGATACCAGACCTCCTACATTCTATTCCAGAGGTACGGTGCTGACTAAACCCATAGAGAGAATTCTTGAATCATACTCTTGGCAAAACCAACTTAACTTAAACTGCTACTTACTTACTCCCTCCCATGTATTAGGATTAGGTCAGGTAACCGGGGTAGGCGTAGTTAGCATCACCAGTTGAGGTTGTTAGCCAATGTATATATGAATGTATATATATTGTGTATATTTTATTCATTTTAACTATCTTATGGCTAAGAAACCATATCAATGCTTTTACAGTATTATTTCGTAATACTCCTTTTACTGTACGCACTTTTCGTTATAACAAGTCTTGCAATTGTGGCAATTCATTTCTCTTGCATGAGAAGGAAGACTGTTCAATAAATAATATCTTTTATTGAAAACGCCCGTCTCTCTATTCTCTGCACCCTTATGAAATTAAATCTGCATAACTGACTAAGTGAAATAGCTGTCTATTGTTTCACACAACTCTAGAGATTGACTCTTATTCTGGGGAGCAAAGTTGTCATGTTTATGCGGTTGTCGGAAGCTGAATCCCTTCTTGTCTGAGCCAGGGAAGCTGATCACTTCCTATTCAGTCAAGAAAGTTTCCAGTGACCTCTGAGCTAGCTGGCGCAAACCTAAATTAAGTCTAACATAGTCAGTAGAGACCTAGAAGACCACAGTCCTACGTCTACACTGCTGTTTATGTTATTCCAATGCGCAGGGCCTATAGGGAAAATAGGAACTACACTACATGGCGCCCAACGTTTGGTAAGGCGTTAAAACTAACGCAAGACGTTAGAGTAACTCAGTCGTGCTTTTTCACACAGACCCTTTCTCCCGTAAATACTCCAATAGACGTCTGGAGTGGGTGAAAGGTTCAAGTTCAAGTTCAAGTTCAGAAATTTGTATAGCGCACTACTCACCCATAGGGTCTCAAGGCGCTTTGGGGGGGGGGGTTGTGTATTACTTATCAAATAGCCAGGTTTTAAGTTGCTTTCTGAATGAAAGGAGGTTCTGTGTAAGGCGGAGGTGAGTGGGGAGAGAATTCCAGGTTTTGGCTGCTAAGTAGGAGAAGGATCTTCCACCCATGGTGGCTCTGTGGATGCACGGAATTGCGGCGAGGGCTTGATTGGATGATCGTAGTTGGCGGGTGAGTGTGTAAAAGGACAGACGTGTGTTGAGGCATTCGGGTCCTAGGTCGTAGAGGGCCTTGTGAGCGTGGGTGAGGAGACGGAACGTAATTCTCTTGTTGACGGGGAGCCAGTGGAGGTCTTTCAGGTGATCGTTAATGTGAGCTTGACGGAGTATGTCCAATATGAGTCTGGCTGAGGCGTTTTGGAAGCGTTGAACTTAGTAGGAAGAGATTCCTATGTAGAGTTTTTGGTTTAGACAACGTTGAAGGATACAGTGTTCCAAAATATTGTGCACCTAATCTTTTGTTTCCTTGAAACCTGATCTGCAACAAAAAACTTCTCCAGTAAAATGGTAGAAAGTGCGGAAGAAACGGAGGCTTTGAGAATAGCAAATCAACTCCTAGAGGATGACACAAGTCTCCTACATAACGACCCGAATGCTATCCTCATTCCGGTCAACATAAGAAAAACTATAACGTTAAAACTTATAGAAAATGAACTGACAGCACGAGGTGGTACAGTCATTTTCGTGATAGAGGCACACGAATATCGGCAGACAGAGGTATTATATTCATGGATAAACTTTCCAGCGGCAAACACTACGACACACGAGTTCCACTATTACAAAATAGAGGAACCTCCGGAAGAATACACTCCTTTCGAGGAGATTGAAATTCCATTAAAATACCAAGAGCACCTGCTCTGGTTTAAAGGCGCCCTAAAACATAATAATCACATTACCAGGCTCGGTCCACTAGGTAGACCAGGAGCAACGTGGCCGGTTCTAGCCAGCTACACACCACATCCAGACATTGATAAAATGTCGAGAGAAGAACTTTTAGCACAGCTAAAATTATTAATTAAAATACACAGACAGTTAGTCCAATATGTAATGCGGACTGCAACAGTCCAAACAGCTGTTAATATTCCACAGCTGACCCCTCATCAGGGGAACACAAATAAAATTACACCACAGAACATACAATCATGTCTTGGAAAAACACCCGCAAAACGGGAACAAATTCCATTCTGGATAGCACAGAAAATAACTCAAATAGAGGCAGTATTCCCGAATATTACCCCTATTGAGAAACACAGAATTCTGACTATCTGCCTTTCAATGGGGGTCGCACCACATGTGGAGGACTGTGACAATTGGGGTACAGTCTTTGCTTCCATTTACACAAAAACACATGGTGTTCCGTCCATGGCGGTAATACCAGATGTGCTAAAACAAATTCAGAATGAATACGGTCCAGAACCTGCTTTAACTCTAGGTATGAAATTACGGAAAGACTTCAAGCAGGTCTCGGCTATATTATTAGCCAACATAAAAGGAGAAGCAGCATCTGTGGCGATCCGCCAGAAATTGAAAGAAACAGATATAACAGATCAACCTATTGAGCTTGCCAGAATCATAGAAAAATGCTATGAAGAACTAGGTAGAGATAGTTTTGGTGGGAAACCGGTAAAACCCCAACTACTTGAAAATCCTGAAAAATGATTTATTAAAAATGATCTAATTACTCCTAAAAAGAGCTGGGATGGAAATAAACAATCCACTCCCAAAGAAAAAGTTTTCCAGTCCAGAGGAAGGTCTCCTCGGCGGAGGGAAAGAACTCCGAACCGAGAACACCAGTCTCCCCAGAGGGAGCCCTCTGAGAAAAGATATAACCTTAGAAATAGGGATAACTTGAAAAAACCTGATAGATATCAAAGTAATGATACACGTCCCTCTCGATCTTTTTTGCAGAAATCGGAAAGAAGAGGACGGTCAGAACCAAGGGAAGAGCACACCAAGTCCAAAGACATGGAACCTGCTCAAAGTAAAAAATTACAATTTCCAAGAAAGAAGGTAGCCAGTATTAGAGTAATCGAACATGCGGAGAATACTGAGGACACAGCTGAAAAACGGAGAGTGGGCAAAGACAATGCTAGACAGCGCAGCAGAAATCAGCATAGCTTGCAAGATCCTGATGAATCATCTGGAGACAGTGGACACGAATGAATACATTCAAGTGGAAACTGCAGATTCCAGAGTTAGCAAACCTCATAAGATATACGAAATAACACTGCGTATAGAGGGAGATAAGACTAGGACAATAAGGGGTCTGTTTTGGGATAATCTCTCAAAAGGCTATGACATCCTGTTAGCCGAGAAAGGTTGGCCCCCAGAGGTTGTCAGGGAGTGCCCTCATGGCGAAGAAATGATTACGCCTGCCTTCTCAAATCATATTTCAATTCACACTAAATATATATATGCAAGGAAATGGGCAGTAGCTCAAGCACCTGCATTATATAAAAATCATGTAGGATGGGATGAGGACTCTCCTCCTCACAAAATCCAGTTAAAATGTCAACCAACTGCACAAAGGCAGTGCCCAATTAAGCAAGAAGCTAAAAAACAGGTCAGGGAGATTTTAGATCAACTTAAATACCAAGGGGTGATTGAAACATGCACCTCTCAAATGAACAATCCTTTGTTTCCTGTCTCCAAACCAGACGATTTGTATCGTCTAGTCTTGGACTACAGACACCTTAACACATGTTGCAAAACATTTGCGGTACAAAATTCGCACAGTGCGGCACTAATGAATAACATGGTTCGCAAAAAATACAAAACAACATTAGACATATCTAATGGGTTCTTTTGTCAAAATATTGCACCAGAAAGCAGGTACTTGACCGCTTTCTCAATAATGGGGTCACAGAAAAATTTCTGCAGACTCCCACAGGGATTCAAGAACAGCCCAGGACTATTCTCAGCCAGAGTAACAGAGTTACTACAAATGTATGATGATGAGGCATTATCTTATGTCGATGACATTTATCTCACAGACGACGACTTGGATACTCACTTGAAAAGAGTGAACACCATAATACTTGGGTTCGCAGCAGAGGGTTACAAATTCAACTTTAAAAAGTCACGAATTGCCCATCTAACTGTCCTATTTTTAGGATACGAATTTTCAAGTGAAGGCAAAAGCCTAGCAGACAACTTCTTAGAGAAGTGAGCTGTACTCCAAGCACCAAAAACGCTGAAGAACTTACAATCGATTCTAGGCTTCCTGAATTTCGGAAGAACTTACATTCTAAACTATGCAGAGAGGGTTAAACCTCTCTACAAATTAATAAAACCTGATTTTAAACCAATCAACTGGACTCAAAAACACACAGAAATTTTGAGATCACTGCAAACAGACATGTTAGCTAAAACAAAACTAGAAACACGTGACAATACACGCAATCTTGTAATCCGGGTCATCCCAGGAAGATGCGGATTCACGTACCTGACCTCCAATGAGGGAGAAACGGTACCAAAAGCATACAAATCACATTTGTACACACAAGCGGAAAAAACATTCAGTCTTACAGAAAACACTGTAAAGGCAGTTCAAACTGCTGTAGCAAGAGAACGAGCCCTAGCCCAAGGCAAAAGAATAACTGTTTTCACAGCAGAATTAGCCTTCGAGGCGCTATTCAGCCCAGTAAGTCTAAAAACAGTGGCACTAGATCCGAAATGGATACAGTGGGAAAACTCTCTTGCTGCAGAAGACGTGACATACTATTTTGTCCCGAACATGAAAAAACTGAATGATTTAAAATATGAAAAAGAATATCCTCTGCCAATCGAAATTCTGCCTCTAGAACAGCACTCTTGTATAATCTATACAGACAGATTTGTACAGCATTACAATGTAGATGATAAATCCTACAATGCAGCCTGCGCGATTGTTAAAGGTCGCTGGCTCTGCGGTAAATTCAGACCGAAAATAACAAAAACTGAATCACTGAGAAAATGTTCGGCTCAGCGAGCTGAAATCAGATCTTTAAAGATGGCGCTTGAAAATGCCGAACGTGAATTCTCGACACTAATTGTGTGCGATTCACATTTTTGCGTCAATTCTTACAATAATGATTTGCAGAGCTGGGTTCAAAATGATTACAAGGATGACACAGGTGCCACAATCAAGCATAAAATGCTCTACAGAAGACTCACGTGATACACACTCTGAGTCATCAACGTGATGGCGTTCACGTTGCAGGGAATTCATTGGCTAATACAGCCACAGCGGAAGCAACTAAACCGGCTTCCGTAGCCACAAAAAAGCGTTCAGAAAAATACATAGACGGGGAAACCATGCTGGCGGTACAAACGTCTTCAAAAGGCAACTGTGCAGCACTACCTGTGAAATATCCACTCAATTATACATACGTAATTGATGCAAACTCCGTTCCTTTTGCTCGAATCCCTGGAGTGGGGGATAGGGTAATTCCAAACACGAATCAGAGATTCTTATTAATAGCAGACGCACGCCTGGGTGAAGGTCCAAGGCACAAACAGATGAAGGAATCTCTGACAGTAATACAGTCAGAATACTGGTGGCCGGGGATGAGCCTGCAACCTTATAAATTTGCAAAGAGCTGTCCAGGCTGCAACAGAGACCGCAGTAACGAGCCAACCGGAGTAATGCCATGGCCATTTCTGTAGGTAGCATATGGCTATCTACACATGAAATCCAGCGCCCTATCAATGTTTTTTTTTAAACTATATTCACTTAAAAATGTGGCCCCAGCGCTCGGCTGAATCCAGAACTGTTATAAAAGATTTGCAAGTCTTTATCGGCACATACGCAATTGCCATGCTTCATTCAGACCAGGGTCCTGCTTTTAGCTCTCGAGCTTATAAGGAGGCCATGACCAGCATGGGCATTGGGTTGCGGTTCTCTTTTCCCTTCCATCCTGAGGGAAACGGGGTTGTGGAAAGAAAAAACCGAGACATGAAGCAATCTATACTGGCAAAGGTATTAGGTTCGGGTGATGGGTGGCTGCAGCATTTAACAAGTGTCCAACGTAGTCTTAACAACTTGCCAAGAAATTCTCTAAAAGGTTTCAGCCCGTACAAACTATTGTTCGGAACTAGAATGTATGTTCAGGACTTAGATAGTCATGCTTCAGTGGTAGAAGATAAGAAAAAAATCGTTGACATCAAAGATCGTTTGGCTGTTTTACAGGACTTAAATGAAACAAGAAAAGCCCTGAGCAACATAAAGTTAAAACAACAGCCAACAACCACTGAAGACACACCAACTGTCCCAGAAAGACCTGTTTGGATTCCAAAGATTGGGGATCTGGTCAGAGAGAAAATAGCGGTTAAGAAGGAATTTGGGCCTTCTTACAGAAAAGTAGTACCTGTCTTAGCAATCAACGGAACAAGATCAGTGGTACTACCTCCCCTTGCTGGTAAAAAGGAGAACCGAGTTGTATCAATCGACCTGGTGAAACCACAATCATGTAGCCAATAATAAGTAGTAGGCCCAGTGGACTCCCAAGAAATAACAGAATACCCAAATTTGCTAGTATCCAAGAGTTTCAAACTGAAAGACTAATCACATTTGATAAACATACAGTGAACAAAAAAGGACTATGCAACAATGCCATGGAACTTGTGCCTCTTGAAACCCAAATTGAAACAGTTCATCATGAAACACCAGTCTACAACGATGTAGCATCATAATGTGCTAATGAAAGACAAGTTGAAAAAACAATTCCAACAATTGACAGAACTGCATCTGGCTACTTCATCAATTTCGACAACTTTTCTGAAGATTAAAGCGAGCCTGAAGTGACGCCAGCAACAAAGACTTTTAAAGACAAAGCAACAGAACTCTTTCATCAACTCAAAGAAACCTATCTTATTTCTCCATGGTTAGAATTTTGGATTGTGCTAGGTGTATTTTCCTCCTGCTTTGGCTCATCATGGTACTTTGTTTGGGAAAATTCATTGAGGGAAAATACAGTACAATGGACACAGCAAGTCAGAACATCAACTTAGTTCTGAAGCCTCACAAGTCATCTCACATCGAGAAAAGAGAACTATCATCAGTTAATGTCACAGCCATTCCAATACCCGGTGGGGTAGTTTGGGACAAAACAGATTACGAAATATATGGACCGGTCGAACTCTTGAAATATCCTCATCAGTTTAAGGTTTCATTAAGTGACTTTATAAAACCAAGTACATTCTCTGATGATTGGGACTTTGAAAGCATAAATAATATGATGTCGGATTTAGTTTTGTCAGCAAAATTTACAGAACATGATTATTTGCAAGTTTCATCGAATTATGGACAGATGTATTGTTTTACCCATTATTCAGACCCCTATTTGCATAAATCTGCTCAACCTAGAAATGATTTTAAATATAACCAATGGGAACATTGTCCTACTCCACCTAAAAGCCGTTCAAAAACATTCTATGAGAAATTCCAATACTTCTCAGGGTTTAACACACGTGATGCAGAAACATTTTATTATAAACTGTTAGATAAAACAGGGACAAAAACCATGCTGACAAATAGTAAATTGATATATTCAGAAGCATTTTATGAAAAAATGATTACATTTGGTTTTGATTTCTGGAAAAACAACATTGAAACAAAAACCATCTGGGGTACAAAAGATTGGCAGGTACAAGGCCTAGAAGCATTACTTCGAGCCTGCATGATCCCAGAACAAATAATGTTCTTGAATGACACCATTCAACAGACTACTTGTCTTGGCCTAGCTAAGATTAAAGACCTAAACAAACCGTCTATTCCAAAGCCAATACCTGATGGTAATACCACCACAGATATTGTGATAGACATATCCCAAATTTTACACCAAAACAGAACACATCCTGATTGGAAAAAGTGGTTAATCTGGCCTACAGACACAAATAACTGTCAAGATAGATTCCTGAACAAAATACAGGGGTTAAAAATGACCAGACCAGACCCTAGATACTCCCAGAGACAACATCCAGGGATAGTAACAACATACAGTGTAGGGAAACTATGCCTTGAATGGCTACAAACGTCCACACTGGCAGAAATTAAGCAACACCTTAATTTACTTAAAGATGGTGCTGACTTGCGCGATTTCATAATGGGACCACGCAAAGAGCGTCAAAAACGTTTCATAGCGGCCAGTATATACACTGCTTACAACGAGGCATGGAAAGTAACTCAAATTGAGACAGCAGAGAAAATACGAGAAATCAATCGTATTAATTTGGAAAAATCACTTTCTGTTGTGGACAATGGGTTAATGACTCTGTCCTCCAGAATATATTCACTGGACAGTATTGTATCATCTGCTATCGATATAATAGACCAGGACTTGCTAATGTTACAACATGGCCAGTCCCAATTACGTTTTATTGTACAGCTAGGCTAGACGTTGCAAAACCTGCGTTCAGGCTATGTGCCATGGCGTTTAATCAACACAACGTCATTCTTCTCTATCTTTAACCTTACTGATAAACAAATCAGTTTGGCACAGAAAGGAGCAGACTATACAATCCTGAGCATTGAAAAACTTGAGAGATTATCATTGACAATGTCAGAAAGACCTGTCATTGAATGGATAATACACAGAATAATCACAATTCCGATAACAACTTTCCAATTTAAAAATTGCCAAAAGTATATACCAGCAGGCCAGTATGAAAGGTTGGGTAAAGGATACATTAAGTCAACATGGAAATTACCTTATACACACACATGTCATAGTGACAAAACCCAGAATGCATTTCTTAGTGGTAATAATTGTAAACATTCACTAAGCGGTATACTTCTGTGTCAGGGTATTAATTTACATGGGGCTCGTGAGGGGACTTCAAATAACCTTTCATGCCACCTGCACGACACACCTGCAACACAGATAGAGCCATTCTTTAGACAACTTTCTAACGGGAGTTACGTTCTAATAACGGATCACAGCTGTTGTGGCTTGGTGCCAGGGAGAGCATATCTCTTAAGCGTCAGTTCCATGGTCACTTGCTGTATGCAAGCATTGTATCCAAATGGCCCTGGAGACTCAGAGGCTCCGATTTGGCCTCCTTTGAATATCTCTTCTATACGAATTGATACTTTAAGCAGAATGAAGTCTGTGCTTTTACAGACAACAGTGCCCATCACGTCATCAAAAGAGACGTATGATCTCCAAGTTGCAAGGACAACTGCAGAGATACATGCACTTTTATCAACAAATTGCCCCGTGCATTTCGAAGAAATGTTAAGCCAAATCCTAAATATGTCAGATGCCAGTGGTATCTCGTATGTATTTAAGACAATTTTTTCGGGACTGTTAACACCCTTCGAAGCAGTCCTGGGCATCTTTCCCAATTTTGTCCATTCGGTCTTTGGCGGCCTACCACTACTTTTGGGACTCGTAGCAGGGATTTTATTTTGGACCCTTTTGCTCCAATATGGCAAGCCAAAATGCAGACATGACTCCGGCAAGGATGGAAGAAACAATCCTAGCATTACGCTACCGGGACCGCATAACTAAAGTCCTTGGACTAGCCCGGCTAAGAGACCTGAACATGACCTGGTTTCTTTCATTCATACCTATATGGCAGACCTGCATCTTACCTGTGCTTCGATGTATGCTATGCGGAGAGGAATGCGTGTTAGACACCTGTCTTGCACTACAATCAGCAGTACCAATGGATATCGATACTTTGCTAAGTCCTGTAACGGCTCATGCATCGTGTTGTCCCCAGCGGTTACCAATCCTGATGACGGCATTCGTTGAGACTTCTGCGCTACGATTAGGTGGTGGCAGTGAAGCAAGAAATGAAAGCAACATCACCCAGGTACGACTCTCAGTGAGCATTGCTGATCCTGAAATCGATGATAGCAATCATTCTCACAACTGCCAAGTTACAGCATTATCAAACTTGGTCGAACTGTCACCTCAATATGTAGACCAATTTTTTGCGAGTCTGTCTGAAATTATGTTCTCCTCTGAACAGAAAGAATGACTTTTTGGAAAACAATCTGGCACACAGCGTTCCCATGAACTCTGAATTCGGCCTTCGACTTTGATAAACAAGAGCTACTGAAAAACGTTTGGAACTATTTTTTCCCCCGCTCATCATGAAATTATTTTTTCCAAAATTCCATAATATTTACCTTTTTTCTGGCACACGTACTTTGCTTAAAGTAGAACTATTCATAAAGAACAGAGCTTCTATTTTTAGTAGATCTAGAGACAAAATATTACCTCAGCCTCTAGCACATTTTACAGCACTTGTATTTATATGTGATGAAATAGTCTCGCCCTTCTTTTCTGTATTAAGAGACATTTCATGTGTAATTTTTCGCAAATCATTCAGTTGATATACATAAGCAATTTTTCTGAATAACTATACTGCTTAAAGCGTACAGTACCTATTATCATTTTCATGTATTTCGTATACACCATTTCAAATGCAAAATGTATTTTGGGGTGGGTTGGAATACACATGCATCTTTATTGCTTAAGACATAAAACCGTGGAGTGGGTGATGTGTTTTATCTAGGAACCCGATCAATATTGTGACCTTATGCCCCTATACGGCTATAATCAATAAATATCCCTATAATGGCATAATAATCAGAGCCATATTTCAGTTACTCGCCTCTGCAGTCCATGACACAGCAGAAGCTACTTCCTTAGATTCCTAGAGAGCACACCGAGTTCTTTCGACACACCAAACCCCCAGCAACCTGGGAAAGCCCCGCTTGCTTTGTTTTGATTAGTAATAGAACTCCTGCGAGCACTGTAAGAATGACCAGTTCTTAGTGACATCTTTATTGACATCTTATGTCCAAAACTTGCGTCAAACTCGGCACCTTTCAGGTATAAATATACCAACGTTGCCTTAAGCAAACACACGGTGGTGAATAGTGGAGCAGAACAGCTGTCCCCTTGCAGAGAGCCCAGCAGATGCGAGAAGCCCATGGACGCTGCCCCTCCTCTTTTGACGCGCTGAGAAAGACGCTGTCTTTTCTCCTGCCGAGAAAATCCAGCTCCGGCGCTTCCAGCCTACCCTTGCGGGTGACTGGGATATCGGGTCCTGAGAGGGGGATACCAGACCTCCTACATTCTATTCCAGAGGTACGGTGCTGACTAAACCCTTAGAGAGAATTCTTGAATCATACTCTTGGCAAAACCAACTTAACTTAAACTGCTACTTACTTACTCCCTCCCATGTATTAGGCTTAGGTCAGGTACGCCGGGGTAGGCGTAGTTAGAAGCACCAGTTGAGGTCGTTAGCCAATGTATATATGAATGTATATATATTGTATATATTTTATTCATTTTAACTATCTTATGGCTAAGAAACCATATCAATGCTTTTACAGTATAATTTCGTAATACTCCTTTTACTGTACACACTTTTCGTTATAACAAGTCTTGCAATTGTGGCAATTCATTTCTCTTGCATGAGAAGGAAGACTGCTCAATAAATAATATCTTTTATTGAAAACGCCCGTCTCTCTATTCTCTGCACCCTGGTGAAATTAAATCTGCACAACTGACTGAGTGAAATAGCTGTCTATTGTTTCACACGACTCTAGAGATTGACTCTTATTCTGGGGAGCAAAGTTGTCATGTTTATGCGGTTGTCGGAAGCTGAATCCCTTCTTGTCTGAGCCAGGGAAGCTGATCACTTCCTATTCAGTCACGAAAGTTTCCAGTGACCTCTGAGCTAGCTGGCGCAAACCTAAATTAAGTCTAACATAGTCAGTAGAGACCTAGAAGACCACAGTCCTACGTCTACACTGCTGTTTATGTTATTCCAATGCGCAGGGCCTATAGGGAAAATAGGAACTACACTACAGGATCAGTATCAAAAGAACAAGGGCAACCTGTAGTAGTGCACAAAAACGAATCAAGGCTGGTCTCTTTGCAGTATAACAGTTACTTTCAGCAATCAGTGAAAGGCCTTCTTTTTTAGTTGTTCTTGTTCCTGCTAGGATGGCAGTCACCAGTAGGTAGTTATAGTTAGGAACTAGTTTCCACAGGACTTTTTTTTTGACTTGCCTATATCTTTAGCACCATTGGAGGAATCTTCACTAAATGGTCCAAAGAGAGTGTTCCAGTGATTCTTGTTGAGCATGGGCAGTTTCAGGGAAATCCATCAAGTGGGGCTGAGATAAAGGTGAGGGGTCAAAAAAAGTGGATTTGGATATAAAGGGATGTGGATCCACAGAGGATCTGACAGTTTATGTGTCTGTGCTTAAATCCGATTAGCTACTAACACTTCAACCAGGAAGTGTTGGCAGCCATCTTGTGTCTCGGCTTCAGCCAAGTCTAAAAAAAACTTTAAGAAAAAGAAAAGAGGGCAGGGTAGAAATAACCTGAACCCCTAACTGTAGTCCTGGGGTCCAACTTAGACCCCAGGCCTAAATGCACTTAAAAAAATTCGGTCACAGGAATGCGACAGAGCTGCAAATCTTTGACAATAAAAAACAAAACAAGTGCAGACTCCCAGCTTGTTTTTTAGGATACACACAGGTGGAGCAAGTCCCAGGGGCATTTTTAAAAAAAAGAGGAGGGTGCACTGGGCCCCCACCTAAAGCTCTTAGAGCCCCAGGGACGGCCACCTCTCTAGGGATTAAAATTAACTTTAATGGGGGGACAATACAGACCCCCCAAAGCCCCTGGGACCAACACCTCCCTGGGGCAAGACAATACCTAATGGGGGGACCCACATACCTCCCTGGCACCGGGGAAGACCACATCCCTGGGGTCAAATACTTTAAAAGCAGTGGAAGAGGGGCCAAGCAGCCCCCCGACTGGGCCGTTTTCAGCCCTGGAGACCACCACCTCCTTGGGGCAGGCCCTTGAAAATCAAAGGAGAGACCTTCAGGCCCCCTTACAGTAGCCAATAATGGCCCTGGGACAACTACTGCCCAAGGCCGGCTCCCGCTATGTCAAAGGGTGCCCCCTTGACTTAAGTGTTTGATTTTGCTTGGCAGGAGCTGTGACAACTCCCTCCAAGCCAAAGGAAACACTCCAGGACCAGCAGGCGGGAGCTGTTACAATGCCCCCTCCAGCTGGAAGCAGATGTTTTATTTCTTTCCCTGCCAGCAGACATGCAGACTGGGAAAGAGATGAAACTATTGCTCCTGCATGGAGCGGGCTGTCTTTCCCGGCAGCTCCCTAAAAGGGAGCTGCCGGGAAAGGCCAGCAATGAGTAGAAAGAGGAAAGGTCAGCAATGAGTAGAAAGAGGTTCGGTAACGTTGAGAAATGAGCAGAAAGAGGCAGAATTTCGGTCTTGCATTTGTAGACCACTAAGGCTGTAGTAGTTGGTTTAGACAAAGTGACTTGATGTTTTTAATGATAGCCATAGAGCTTTGGGCAAAAACAATTTACGATTTGTATATGTTTAGAATCCAGTGTTATACCAAGACAGCTAAAGTTGGTTACATACTCCAACTGCTGCTCTTTTACTACAATGTTTCTTCTGAAAGTCCTGTGGCCTTACAGCCATATATTTTGTTTTGCCCACATTAATTTCGAGTTCCTTGATGGTACAATAATCATTGAAACTATCAAGTAGCCTTTGTAACCCCTTTGGTGTATAGGACATTAGGATGGTATCACCCACAAAACTTAATGCAGGCTTTGGAGCCCCACAAAGCTTTGGGAAATTGTTGTTACATTTCTGCAGATGCTAAACAACATCATTAACACAGAATTAAAAAATGGTGGGTGCCAACATGCATCCCTGTCCCATACCCATTTTTATTGTTATAGCATCTGTGAGTTCATGACCGGGGCACCAATGAACGGTTGCATACTTGTCTTGATGCAGTTTTATGATCTGTAATAGAAGATCGCCAGGCACACCTTGATTTTTTAGCGAAGTCCACAAAGAGTTTCTCGGGACAAGATCAAAAACTGCTTTAAGTAGAAAATTGCTATGTACAAATAGCCTTTCCTCAACTTGGTGTATTTCCATGCAATACATAAAAGTCTAAACACCTGGTCGGTAGTGCTAACGTTTTTTTCTAAATCCCACTTGAAATGGTAATAGAATGTTGTTTTCATCTTTCCTGTTACTGAGCTCATTCAAGATCCGTTTAGCATGCACTTTTTGCAGAGTGTCTATTACATTTGTTAGTCAGTAATTGGCATGTTCCTGTCTATTTCCCCTTTTAAAGATGGGGACAATTTCAGCCTCTTTCCATGTATCTGGTACTGGGGCACCTGATGCCACTGTATTACATAGTAAGTTTAAATGGGTTACCCATGCCTCTCTGTCGTACCTTAACAGGTCTCTGGTATTTTATCAGCAACTGGAGCTTTTCCTAGCCTGTTGGCATCAATCACTCCCCTTGTTTCTTCTGGACTAAAATGTGATGCTTATGTGAAATCACAGTCTACTTGGCTAAGGGTAACCAGAGGTCCTGATTTAGATCTCGGCGGATGGGATATTCCATCACAATGGTGACGGATATCCCATCTGGTGAAATATAAATCCCAATTATATCCTGTGGGATTTATAGTTTGGGAGACAGAAAAACCATCACCGTTGTGAATGAGTAACCCGTCCGCCAAGATCTAAATCAGGCCCAGAGTGACTGCAAATGCATTATAGATCTTGAAAATGGCATCTGGTTTGGTCACTATCAATGGCTACTTGACTGACCTTCTATTATTTATGATTAATGGTTGAAATGGTACCCATGTCAGAAATCTAGGTCTCAAATAGAGTTCCTGACAGTACTAGAAGTAATCGTAATGATCACTATCTACAATGGTCACTACATGGAGAGAGGATGTGGTCTACTGGCTAGGGCGGACGACCTCGAAGCTTGGGAACCAGGATTGAGTCTCAGCAGGGACGCTCGACACCCTGTGGTTCAGGGCAAATCACGTAATCTCCCCGTGCCTAACAAAAAAAAAAAGGTACTGATGAAACTATCTAACTCTTCCACAACTGGAGACTCCATATTAGTCTTACTTGGTCTAATATAAACATTAAACAAATATGCTTCTATTTCATTCTGGGTTTTTGTCCTTACCCCTAAAATGTCAGGTGAATCTACGCTTAGTACATCAATAGAGGCATTTAAAGAGATCTTTATGAATCTAACTAATCCTCGAGATTGTGTACCTTTCGAAGAAGGAAATGCATTACAAATTACACATTCTATAACCTAGCTTGTGCGGTGGTTTTAATAGCCAGATTTCTTGAAATATGCAGAAGTGGAATAGTTCTATATATTCTTGACAATCCAAGTCTATCATTTTCTGTATTAATCCAGCTACATTCACATAGAATCTAATCAGGCTACACTTGCGTTGCTAGGCTTGGGCTCTGTCCCAGTATACCCTTTGGCCACTGAATGGTAGTTCCCTCTGGGACCTTCCAGGACCTCATGAAAACTACAATATACCTGGCTAGCTAGAGGTTGGCAGGAGTCATGCAGTGGAATATCAGGAAAATTGTTGGGTGTCTGAAACCCAGCCAGTTGATCCACTGACTCAAGATTTACCTAAGCATTATTTATAAGCATGAGCGGGAAATTCGTTACGCTCGCGGATTTTGCGGATTTTTGGGAAATCCGCAATCCGCGAATTTTGCGGATTTCCCGCAAAATCCGCAAAAAAAAATCCCCGAGCGTAACGGGTTCAAAAGTTGAACCCCCACTCATGCAACTATTTTACAATGGCGCCAGCAAGCTGCCAGCGCCGTTGTAAAATAGTTACAAAGTTAGCTTGCACAGGAACCACTAGATAAAACGAAGCAGGTGCTGCTTTATTTTATCTAAGTGCTTCCTGTGCAAGCTAACTTTGTAACTATTTTACAACGGCGCTGGCAGCTTGCTGGCGCCATTGTAAAATAGTTACAGGCACAGCCTCACACAGGTCACTCAAGGGACGCCTGCGCCCTTCAGGGCGATTGCATAGTAACACACACATGGTCACTCGAACTAGTTGCTCAAATTCAGTGACTCATTCATTAGCCCAAAAACAATCCTGAGCGTCTTCGAGGCTGGACAGGTGTGCCTCTTCCCAAATCTACAGTGGAAAATCAGCTGTGATGCTGGGTAGAGGGCGGCCTTTGCATGGTCGCTCGAACTAGTTGATGCTCAAAATCAGTGACTCATTCATTAGCCCAAAAACAATCATGAGCGTCTTCGAGGCGGGACAGGTGTGCCTCTTCCCAAATCTACTGTGGAAAATCAGCTGTGATGCTGGGTAGAGGCCTTTGCATCCTTGACTTTCATGAGCGCAATCCCCGTGCTGTTCCTGTGGCCAGGAGCTTCTTTCTCTTCAAATAATTGTGTTCGCACGGGTTGCTGCAAGTTCGCACGCGTTTTGTACAGAGGACATTCTTTTTGGTATTGCAGGAATGCTTGTGTATTCAATTAAGGATCAAAAACATATTAAACATCTGTTGCAGCAAGAGAATTAACCCATTGTATCCATCTTGAATGTAAAGCTTTTGCACTCGGAATGCTCGCTTTTGTAACTACCTCTAAGGCTGGTACAGGAGTCACAACAATTATGCTTTTCCCCTAAGCTAGAGCTCTTTCTTTTGTTACAGTGGTTTGAACTGCTGTCAGAATTTTTTTCTGTTGATGTAAAGCACATTTCCACTTTTGTATACAAATGTGATTTGTATGCAATTGGTACTTTTTCACCTTCATTAAAAGCTAAGTAGGTGAATCCTCATTGACCCGGAATGATTCGGATCACTAAATTGTGTATGTTTACGCATATTTGTAAGTGATTTGTTGCTAACATGTCAGCTTGAAGTGAACGCAGGCTATCTGTGTGTTCCTGTGTCCAATTTTTGATTTTAAAACCAGGTTTGATTAATTCGTAGAGAGATTTAACCCTTTCTGCGTAATTTAGATCAAAAGTTCTTCCAAAATTTAGGAAACTTAGAATCAACTGTAAGTTTTCTAGCATTTTTGGAGATTGGAGCAGCGCACACTTTTCTAAAAAGTTAGCTGCCAGGCTTTTACCTTCACTTGAAAGCTCATATTCTAGGAAAAGTACATTGAGGTGGGCAATTCTTGATTTCTTGAAATTTAATTTGTAATCCTCAGAGGAGAAGCCCAATATAATGGTTTTCACCCTGTTTAAGTGCCTATCTAGGGCATCGTCTGTCAGATAGATGTCATCGACATTTGACAATGCCTCATCATCATAAATTTGTAGTAACTTGTTACTCTTGCTGAGAATAACCCCAGGCTGTTCTTGCACCCTTGTGGGCATCGAAAGAATTGACCTTAAGATCCCATTATTGAGAAAGCTGTTAAGTGCCTGCTTTCAGGTGCTATGTTATGACAAAAGAAACCGTTACAAATGTCATATGTGGTTTTATATTTTTTAAGCACAATGTTATTCATTAATGCTGTACTATGTGCATTCTTATACTGCAAATGTCTTTGAACAAGTCTTCAGGTGTCTGTTATCCAAAACTAGACAATATGTATTGTTTGGTTTGGAAACAGGAAACAAAGGGTTTTTCATTGAGGAGGTGCATGTTTCAATCACACCTTAGTATTCAAGTTGATCTAATAACTCCCTGACCTCTTTTTTAGCTTCTTGCCTAATTGGATACTGCCTTTGTGCAGTAGGTTGATTTTTTCAATTGGATCTTGTGGTGAGGTGAGTCCTCAGCCCATCCTACATGATTTTTATATAATGCTGGGTCCTGGGCAACTGCCTATTTCCTGGCATATGTATATTTCAAATGTACTGGAACATGGTTGGAGAAGGCTGGCATAATGATGTCTTCACCATGTGGGCACTCCCTGACAAATTCTGGTGGACAGTCCTGTTCTGCTAGAAGTATATCATAACCCTTTGAACGTCTCAACCAAAAGAGTGCTTTCACTTTTCTTGGTATGTCTCCCTCCATCCGGAGTGTTATTTCATATAACTTTTGTGGAGAACTAACCCTGGTGTCTAAAGTCTCTACTTTTATATACTCATTCAAGTCCACTGTCTCCAGAAGTCCCTTCAGATTCTGGCAAGCTATTGTTACTTCTGCTGAACTGTCCAGCATTGTCTGAGCCCTTTCTCCATTCTTGAGTTGTGTTATCAGAATTTTCGGCATGTCTAATCTTCAGACCTGCTACCTTCTTCTTGGAGAATTGAGGTTTTGGTTTGTTTTTCTGAACCTGTTGATCGTCTTTGGACTTCACACGTTTTTGATCTGACCGTCCTCTTCTTTTGGATGTCTGTGATGATATTTGAAAGGTATGAGAGGAATGTGTATCAGTATCCTGATACCTGTCAGGGTTTTTCATATTATCCCTGTTCCTGAGGTGATACCTCCTTTCAGAGGGCTCCTTTTGAGGAGACCTACCACAGGATTGAGAACGTTGGGGCATATTACCAAGCAATAGCGATAATTATCGCTATTGCTTGGTTAGAGACAAAAATTTACCGCTGAGCTGCGGCGATTTTTACCGCAAATAAACCTTGGTATTACCAAGGTTTATCGCAAATGCGATAGAAATCGCCGCAATGCATGAATATCGCTGAAAAGTCAGCGATATTCATGCATTACCGAGCTAATGCTCTTAGCCATGTTATCCACCTCCCATTGGATAACATGGCTAAGAACTGCTCAGGGCAGGTGTTAGCTTTTGAAGATATTCGCGCTTAGCGCGAATATCTCCAAAAGTTGGTAATAGGAGATAGCGATGTTAGCGACTGTTTTGAGTCGCTAACATCTTGGCACGCCCACTTTGCATGTCATTAGTGATAAATATCACTGACATGCAAAGTGAGGCCCAAGATGGTCGCTATCTCCTACTAGCTGTCGCTAACTGGTGTTAGCGACAGCTAGGTAATAGGGAGGTAATTTTATCTCCGCTTTCTTGGCTTTTAAAGCCAAAAAAGCGGAGATAAACCCCCTTGATAATATGCCCCCATTCTCTTTTGAATTTTGTTTATTTTCCCACTTCTTTTTAGAAGATGTAGGATTGCGTTTAATAGAGTTCTTTTCAGAAACTCCAGACAGTTGTGGTTTAACTGGTTTCTCCCCCCAAACTGTCTCTGCCTAATTCTTCATAAGAGTTTTCAATTATTCTGGGTAGTTCATGTAGATGTTCTGTTACATCAAATTCCCTTAAGCGTTGGCGGATCGCCACTGATGCTGCCTCCCCTTTAATATTAGATACAATTATTGTTGAGACCTGGTCGAAACTTTTCAGTAATCTGCCCTGTATTCGTTTTGAATTTGTTTCAGGACATCCAGTAGTATCGCAATAGACGGAACACCATGTATTTTATTAGACGGCAGCAAAGACTGTGCCCCAAGTGGTGCAGTCCTCCAGTTGTGGTATGATCCCCATTGGTAAACAGAGTGTTATGATTCTGTGTTTCTCTAAAGGGCTAGTATTAGGAAATACTGTTTCGATTTGAGTAACTTTTTGAGCTATCCAGAATGGAATTTGTTCACGTTTTGCGGACATTTACCCATGACTGAGTGTAAAGTCTGTGGAGTAATTTTCAGAGTATTACCTTGTTGAGGGGTTTGATTTGGAATGGATAATGGGGGTTGGACTGTAAAAGTCTGCATGACATATTGGACTAATTGCTTGTACATTTTTATTAACTCCTTTAGTTGAGTCAGTAATTCATCGTCTGACATTGCTTCGATGTCAGGATGAGGTGTGTACCATGTTGCTCCTGGTCTACCTAGTGGACCGAGCCTGGTAATGTGATTGCAATGTTTTAGGGCACCTTTAAACCAGAGCTGATGCTCCTGGTATGTGAGTGGAATTTCAACATCCTCGAAAGGAACATATTCCTCAGGTGGTTCATCTTCTTTGTAGAAGGGAAATATTTTTGTTACTCAGTTTGATTCTGGGAATACTATCCATGAATAGAATACCTCCGCCTGAAAAGATTCATGTGCCTCTGTCACGAAAGCTGCTCCACCACCTCTTGGTGTTAGACCATGTTTTATAGGTTTTAGAGGGATGGCTTTCCTTATATTTTGAGGGATGTTTATAACGTCTTCATCAGTTTCATTAAAACTTGTATGATTAAAAGCACTTGTCACTTGGTCAGCCGCAGTTCCACCTGTCTCGGTGTTATTGTCGCTATCGGTCATTGTTTAATGAAAAATGTAGAACAAGTTTCAAGGGAACAAAGATAAGGTGCACAATATTTTGGAACACTGCATCCTTCAACTTTGAACAAAACCAAACAGCTAATACATAGGATTTTCGTCCTACTCAGCTATGGTGGATATTATCCGTACCCACTCCAGACGTCTTATGGAGTATTATGAGTAGGGGTCTCTGAGAAAAGGCACAACTGAGTTACTTCAGCAACTAGCGTTAAATTAGTGCCTTATCAAACCGCTGGGTGCCATGTAGTGTAGTTCCTATTTCTTTTATAGGTTCTGCGCATTGGAATAATATACACTATAGTTTTAGCATAGGACTGAGGTCAGTATGCTCCTATTGAGTACTTTAAACATAATTACTTGTGTGAGCCAGCTAAATCAGAGGTCACGAGAAACTTCTCAAATGAGCAATAAGGGATTAGTTTCTGACAACCGCATACACATGGCAACTTTGTTTCCCTTAGAATCTGAACATTTCTCATAATTGTGGAGACAATAGATAACAGTTTCACTCAGTTAATCATGCATGCTTAGTTTCTGCAGAGTTACACAGAAAGAATAGACGGGCGTTTCAATAAAAGGATTTATTGAACAGTCTTAATTCTTGTGTTACGATCGTTAAACAAGATATAAAATGTACAGTGTCAGCAATAAGAAGAAATAATACTGTAATAGCATTGTCTTTTAGCTATGACCTATATTTATATACATACACATAAATAACGTAGGCTAAAAGTGGGTACTCATCTGGTGCTTCTAGATGGTTCTAACCCAGTGTGCCTAACCTAAGTGTAGTATGAGGTAAGAAGTAGGTGCTGTTTTCAATATTATGGTATATAGTAAGTTTAGGATGTTAAGTTTAGTAAGTACCAAGAGTCCCTCTAGGTTTAGTCAGCTCCATACCTTAGAATGAGAGAGGTGGTAATCTATTTCCAGATCTCAAACTCCAACACCCTGCGAAGGGAGTCAGAACACTGGATTCTCTGCGAGCAGGGAGGACAGCATCTGGTCTGTGTGTCAGTTGGGTACTCGAATTTCTTCCAAACTTGCTGTGGCGAGCCGTGCAAGTATGCAGCCAGTAGGAAGCCGGTATATTTATACCTCGGAGGTACTTAGGAATGCTAGCATTAATGTAAAGGCATCTAAATCGACACCCAACAGGATCAAAACTGTTACAGCTTAGTGATGGAAACTTTCCGGTACCTACAGATCAGACACACACTCATGGCAGCTATACTGGTGGGAACTGCCCTTCGGAGGCCTCCCCACTGGAGGGAAATTTGCTCACAGATAGAATGGATCGCAGAGCAATCTCATTGACCTACCAAAAACAAATCAACTACTTGACAGACCGAATGCAACACTTACGTGAGAGATGGCAGAGAGATATTGGGGAACCCAAATACACTGATTGACAGGAAGCCCTAGAGTACCCTCGGGGAGTGGCAATTCCTTCCAAATTGAGACTAATTCAGCTTAAAGAATGTCACAGAACATACTTACCCAGAGAGACCCTAGTCAAAATGGAAAGAACTGACTCCCACTATGTATGCGTCAATGTGGGAGCGCAGGGATAGTCTACTATATTATATGGGAATGCCTCAAGATTATGAGCTATTGGGAAACAATCATACACACAATCACACAGTTATGCCGGGTCCCAGTACAACCTGCGCCCAAATGAGGCCTCCTTAATATATGGGAGGCGAATGACCTCAATCGGAAAAACCAGAGCTGGGCAACACTGGGTATGATGATTGTGAAGCGAAACATTGCCAAACACTGGGGAGCTCAGCTCGCCCCAACCATCACGGAATGGTATAATGACTTGGAATGAGCTATGGTGGCCAAGAAAGCAGTTTATGTAAGCAGAGGATGCCCAAAGAAATGGGACTTGGTGTAGGCAGGATGGAATTTTCATAGGGGAGGGTTATTCACCCTGCCTTCTCAGAGCCCGGCAGTAACAGCGATTTAGAACTCTAGTTCGGAAAACCTGACAGCCATACCAAGGGATCTAATGATAAGCAAGTTGGAATGACAGGTAAAATAACCAATGTTAATAAATGCTGGGATGTTTGTACACTCTATATGTAAATGTATCAACAATGTCCTGCTGCATAATAAAAAGATTTTGAAAAAAAAACACTGTTATAGCTTTATAGGCACTTTTGTACCCTGTGTTTGTGTTCAAAAACTTCAAATCATTGAGCAGCCAAAAGTGCAGTGAATACATTAAACAGTTTTGGCACGGGCGCAGTAGCCTCATGACTAAGTGTGTCTTCTTTCCATGTTGTTCTGTAAGGACATAGGCTCTTTGAATTATTAACACTGCTTCTCGAAAAGGATTGGAACTGCATGCATGGCTGACATTTGCTTTGGCATATGTAAAAGATTTCAGCCCTGTTGTCCTCTCAGTGTTTTGGGCTTCTGATGTGCTTGGAATACTCTGCTTTGCATAGCATGTGTGCAGAAAGCAGTAGAGACTGGATCTCCCAACCTATACACCGAACACTTCATCCTGGTGGAGCACTCCATCCAAGCCACCATCTCTGGAGTGACATCAGAGTGCAACCTAGGCGTCCAAACACTTCCTCCCGGCCATGCTGCCCGCAGTGAGATGGAATGGGGGCCTCTTTTGTACAGCAGGAGCCGGGGGAGCGGGTAACACAGATTTAAGGAAGCGCAATGCTAATGTCTGGCACCGCACCACTCAAGAGAGAAAATCTGCAGCAGATGGGGCAGAATCATAACATAATAGCATGCATTTGTGAAACACACATGACACCCCCCGGTTTCCTTCACACACTTGTTAAGAAAGGTGTGTTCGATCATCTCATGAAAATGTAAACAAAGTTGGTACCGTAAACATGATTTTACCTAAAGAATGCAGGAATAGAAAATCCTCCTGCCAGTCATGGAATGCAGGCATTTCTGGGATGCGGTGGTTTCGGCATTGTTTTTTTCCAGGCTGACTTTATCTCGGCTTTTCTGTGCAGCCTGAAAGTCAGCTTGAGAAACCCCTTTTCTCCGAGCAGCCTGGGCTTTTGCACTGCAGTTTGCGGTGATACCCCGAAAGCACAGCCCCCAGACGCCCCACTCTCCCTTTCAGAGTAGACCAGACTCAGAAATGTCCCCCGCCCCTTGCCTCTTCCTGAGCCGAGTTCAGGCAGCTGCGTACAATGCTGGGAGCTAGTGAGCAGCAGTGAGAGATGGCAGTTAACTTCATAGTGTAGGCAACGTTTTTTGCTGAACTCCATGCTCCAAGCGGTGCGCGGAGTGGTAAAAGCTCAGGGGCATATTACCAAGCAATAGCGATAATTATCGCTAATGCTTGGTTAGAGACAAAAATGTACCGCTGAGCTGCGGCGATTTTTATCGCAGATAAACCTTGGTATTACCAAGGTTTATCGCAAATGCGATAAAAATCGGCCACAATGCATGAATATCGCTGAAAACTCAGCGATGTTCATGCATTACCGAGCTAATGCTCTTAGCCATGTTATCCACCTCCCATTGGATAACATGGCTAAGAACTGCTCAGGGCAGGTGTTAGCTTTTGGAGATATTCGCGCTTAGCAAGGATATCTCCAAAAGTTGGTAATAGGAGATAGCGATCTTAGTGACTGTTTCCAGTCGCTAACATCTTGGCACGCCCACTTTGCATGTCATTAGTGATAAATATCACTGACATGCAAAGTGGGGCCCAAGATGGTCGCTATCCCCTACTAGCTGTCGCTAACTGGTGTTAGCGACAGCTAGGTAATAGGGAGATAATTTTATCTCCACTTTCTTGGCTTTTAAAGCCAAAAAAGCGGAGATAAACCCCCTTGATAATATGCCCCTCGGTGCCTCACTCACCCCTATAAAAAATATACTTACCAATTTATGTTCTATGTACGGTCATGTTCATTCCTGGGAGGTAAAGTATCTAAAATCTCATTATATCCTTGTAAACACAAAACAACACTAGAACACTGAAAGAGTCTTCAGTGAAGAGAACTGATGCAGTCACCTTGAAGGGATCAAGGGATTCCATCTTTTGTTTTTTCTCCAATTTCCCCTTCCACTGGGTGCTGGTCTTGCCTGGAGTTATAGGCATATCTCAGTTGGTTGACGGGCTCTGGTGGCAAAAAGAATCAGGTTCTGGCTTATATGTCTTACTCCTACAGGGTTGCACAGCCAAAGCAGTACTGGTTGTACCTAGACATTACAATTTGTTAAAACGGATTTTCCAGGACAACACCTGGCCATCCACTGCTACTGCAACATACTCCCATTGAATGTAATGGAGCCATCAAATAAACACAGACATATTTTGGAAAAAAAGAAACATTCTTTTTTAAATGCATTAATTAAAAGTAAACTTTTAAGAAAATCCTTTGTATAGGCATTTATATAGCGCACTACTTACCCGGAGGGTCCCAAGGCGCTTCGACCGCTGCGAAACCCTTCCTGGCTTCCCTGAGAGATGGTCCCTTAATGGGTATCTCCAGGGTGAGACCAGGCATCCCCGGCAGTCTGGTGGGGCTGTTAGTGAAGATGAGGCAAGCTAATGCCCAGAGTTGCCGAGTGTGATCGCTGATCAGAGTGGGCACCGAGGCGAGAGAATTATCGAGTCCGCTGACCCTGGTCCAGAAACCTGCCGTGCCAGGATTCGAACCCTGGTCCCAGGCCGTCCTCTGCTCTCGGGTCTGCCGCCTCTAACCAGTGAGCCACACTACTTCACCTTTGTAATGTTATTGCAAGTTTGTTTGACATACAATATTTTAGTCTTTAAAGCTAATGCTGTTCAAGTTAATAATAAGGCTTAGAACTCTTGCAACACAGCTGTTGATGCAACTAGTGATTGTTCTGAACTCCATCTCCCATCAACATCTGAAACACATTTTAACACTAACCAAAAGATTCCAAACTGGCCACATAACAAAAATGAACTCACACAACAGCCAACCTCTTCTGTCTTCTGTATGTTGATGACTGTGATTGCTGCTTTGCCCCTCATTTTGAGGAATACCTATTTAAGAAGGCAAGAGTGTTTACAGGCAAAGGTCCAAAGAATTAGTTATTGGCACACACCACGTCTCACTGAAATGATCCTTATCATTGTTGAAGGCTGGGAGCAGGAGCTTGATTAACCCATAGCCCACTTACAGCCTATCCCTGGCCATGTTAAAATACTGGCTGCACTCCACTTTATGGTCATTTGATGTTTTCAGATGGTCGGCTCAGACTATGTGGACATCTCACATGCAGTCTCTATGCTTGCATAAGGAACTGAGATAAACAGAAGAGTGCACCAGTTTTTCACCATGCCACAGTCACTGGTGGGAAGGCAGAGGCTGACAAGGGACGTTTATGCCCTCTTCTCTCATGTGGTAGGTGCCACTGACTGCATCTGCACAGCCCTGTTTCATCTCTAAAACATCCAACATCGGACTACACCATAATTGTGTCCGTTTTTTTGCCCCTCTAAGAATAATAGAGAATATATTAATAAATAAAATGATACCAAAACAACACAACTTCAATTAGTAGAACTGGTGACATTAATTTTTAAAGTTTGATTAAAAATAGTGTCACAAAGCGCCGGCTATAGCTATCTTATCGCCTAGACCAGGTTAAGGTCAAAAGTTAAGGTCCATCACAATGGAACGCCAGTTGGATATAGGGAACAAATGTGGAAAAGCTCCAAACAAGTGAAGTCTGTCCCCAGGAAGGCATCAATATCGACGGATACTTCTCTGAGATGCTCCCAGTGAAGCCCTCCATGCTAGGACTTAAAACCTTTTCTGAAAGTCAGATCTCATACAGTGTTGCAAACTGGCAAGTTAGGGCCGGCCAATGATTCAACATTGGTAGTTGCTAATTTGACTGCAACCCAGTCTCCTTAGGTTCTTTGGAGAGAAAGTTTGCAAAACATTTCTAAGGTCCATTTCTTGCAGTTTAGGGACAGTAGGAGTAGAGTCTAACACCAACTAAGTGTCCAGGACCTGGAGGACAGAGCTTGGGTATTAGGACTCACTCCAACCGAGGCCAACAGCAAGGTCCAGTTGGAACTGATCAGTTGGGCAATTGCAGGGGGAGAGGCCTATAGAAGCTTGTTATGTCCTTGTAGCTCAAACAGGAGGTCAGCCAACACACCCTTATTGGATCCTGGGTTCATGGCAAGTAGGTTAAGTCTTCCTTCAGGTTCTTCATAGAGAAGGATAGATCTTCTGATTCTTCACAGGTCCAACAGTGTTCTGAGAAGTGGACTGTGGAGCCCACATTATTTCCCAATTCCAGCCTGTGGGTGGAGGACAAGCCTTTGCCCACCTCTAAACCAGTTCTGTTCAGTCCCTTCCTTCCCTTTGGGTTTGGAGGCAGCCTGACTATAGAGACAATGGAGAGGCGGGCCTAGGTGTGAGCTTCAACTGCCAGTGATAAGATAGGCATCACTTGAGGCTCATGAAGGATTCAGGAACAGCCGCCAGGCCATCCGATCAAGGAAAGAGACCCTCTGCCCACACCCAGAGTTGTTTGGGAGTAGTACACATCTAACCACAGGGAAGCCATCATGGGTCAGATGACAGATGGTCACTTGTAGTAAGGCGTTTTGATTTTAGGCAGGAAAATGACATATCTCTAAAAGTGCAATTTCCAAAATAGTAATATATAATCCGACTTGACCATTAAGTTGGATTTTAAATTACTATTAAAATATTTGCTATTTATTGCGTTTGTAAAGTGCTCTGTTGCCCCAAAGGCCATCATGGCGCTTCGGAAATAGATGCCTCTAATATGCAGAGTGAGGAGCTTGAAAAGAGGGTCTGATGAAAGGAAAAGAGTCAGGTCTTGAGTTCCCTTCCCTCCTTAAGGAGAGTGGGAGCAGGTTCCATTCCAAGGGGGCTAGAACAGAAAATGGCCTGCCACCTCTGTTGGTCATCCTATGACTATGGACCTCCAGGAAATGGGCTTTAGAGGAGCGGAGAAGTCTCAGAGATATGTGAGGAACAATCTTCTGAGGTAGAGCAGCCTAGTGCCTTTCACTCTATTGAGACAATTAACTGGCTATCGTAAACATATGATATAACCATTATCCCAAAGGATTCGACAAGATGGGCCAAAGGTGTCATAAAGATGTTAAAGAGGGTGAGGCTAAGGGATGAACCCTGAGGGACCTCATAACTGAGGGTGATGGCTTAAGATGTAAAGTATGGCAACTTGACCGTCTGAGTTCAGTCTGAGAGGAAAGAACAAAACCATCTCAGGGCAGTTGCTACTATCCCCACTTCTTCCAGGCATCTCAGCAGAAATTTGTGGTGGACTTTGTTGAATGCTGTCAACAGATCTAATAGTATCATGATGGCATTCTTCCCCTTGTCCAACGTGATCTTGATCATCTCAGAAACCTTGACCAGTGTGGTTTCTTGCTGTGTTGTGGCCTGAAGCCAGACAGCAAGGCTTGATGTGGATTTTCCGAGTTGAGATAGTGTGAGAGCTGTTTATTAGCCAGCTTCTCAGTGCCGCTTGCTAGCACAGGCAGCAGTGATATGGACCTGTAGCGGGTCAAGATTTTGGGGCCCACAGTTGGTTTCTCAGGAGTGGCTTGATAAAGGCCTTCTTCCATATAGATGGAACTAATCCCATTGATTACGAAGTGTTGATCAGTGGGTTGATGTGAAAGTTTCACTTCAGGCAAAGAGGGACATAGTCATCAGGGGACCCTGATTTACAGTGTACTAGAGCGTATCTGAATCCTACAGTGAAATAGGGGAAAAAGTGTTGAAGTGGCGGGTCACCTGGGCTTTTACTACTGTGTCTGAGTGTGATACTCCATGTATGTATGCTTCTTCCTTATGGAAATTTGCATAGATGATATCTAGCTTCTTCTTGAAGAATCTGGCTAACTCATTACAAAGCTCCTGGGAAGGTGGGATGGCATTTACAATGGCTTTTGGATTGAGGAATTCTTTTGATATGCTAAATATTTCCCTAGAAGAGGTTTTTGCTGATTTGATCTTCTCAGCAAAGTTCACAGTCGTTGCATCTATTATAAATCTATGGTACCACTACTTTATAATTTTACTTATGAGGGTCAGAGTAATTCACTCTCCACTTTCACTGAAGTTTTCCAGGCCTTTTTCTCCTCTACTAGTGATGCGAAATTTGAAGAAGCGGTTTGAGCAGAACCTGAGTTCATGTACATTTTAATGGAGGCAAGTTTGTCTAGGACACCAAACATACCCTTACTGAAGGCAATAGTGTGCTTCTAAGGGTCATCGTGATTGAAGTGGAGGAATACCTTCTATTCCTTTGTGAATTTTGCCTCATTAATATCTTTTAGTTTAGAGTATTGCACCCAGTGATCTATAGACTGTGACTTAGTAGAGGGGTCAGGCTGTTTTCTGTGGAAGTGAACCAAGTAATGGTCCATCAGGGTACGAGTTTCAGCCTCCAGTGTACTCAGAGATGTGTGGCCTGCTGAATGAGTGGGGCCCTGTACTTTCTGCTCCAGAATCAATGTGCAGGCCCAATCCATCATGGTTTACCCCGTTTTGTTGTTGATTTGTTGTTGAGATTGCATACGTGAACATTAAAATCACAGAACATGGTGGAGTTAGACAACTGCATGCAGTGTGGAGCAATAGCATCACCTAGGGTGTCCAGGAGCTCAGCGCTAGGACCATGAGGGCGGAAAAGGAGTACTCCTGAGAATGAGAACTGTTCTGATAGTGTAGAGCTGAAGCCTACATATTCTAACCACTTTAGCTTATTCACTGTGACTCAAGCGCCTAGATAGTTAGCTCAGTGGATCAAGTCATTGCCTCCTCCTCTTCTGCCTGCCCTATCCAATCTCCTTAAGAGCATGCCCTGGCCCTGGCGATGTAAGGATTGAAGAGATCATTAAACCTAGTTTTGGTGAGGAATATGAACTCAAAGTTCCAGTCTCTGATGAGTTTATGAATGTTATTACAGTGTTTGGGTAGAGAGTTAGTGTTTAGCAGGCCTCCCGGCCAGAATTTCTCTTTCTTATGTAAGCTGAGGGATGCGAATGGGGATTTGAGGAAGGTGAACTAATGGATGCATAGACCCACGCAATGTTGAGGGTATGCAACCTTTACAACGCAACTTTTACCACGCAGTGCTGTTACAACGCATGTATTACAATGAAAACCATTACAACGCATTACACTGGGGGGCGCTCTAGGATAAGAAATAGTTTTAATTTACTATCCAACACCTTCTTTAGTGTCCACGGGGACTGGAGTTTGAATAGTAAATTAAACTATTCACTATCCAGCACCCCCAAGTGTAATGAGTTGTAAAGGTTACAAAGAGGGGTGGGGTCGCACACTACTCACACACCGGCGGAAGTTGCCCCTGAGGACTCTGGTCATTGTAGTAGAGTGTTCGCGATGCATCATCTTTCGATCTTGCTATCTTCGCTGTCTTCGCCATCCCTGGACACGTGTTTCGGGTTTTCAACCCTCGTCAGCAGGGATAGGCAGTGTTCTGGGGTCGCCGATGGCTGCCAATATCTGCCAGGTATAGTACCACTCCGGCGCGTAGGTGCGGGATCCCAGGCTCGTCAGCCCACTGCTCAAGGGAGCTTTAAGTTACAAAGAGGGGTGGGGTCGCACACTACTCACACACCGGCGGAAGTTGCCCCTGAGGACTCTGGTCATTGTAGTAGAGTGTTCGCGATGCATCATCTTTCGATCTTGCTATCTTCGCTGTCTTCGCCATCCCTGGACACGTGTTTCGGGTTTTCAACCCTCGTCAGCAGGGATAGGCAGTGTTCTGGGGTCGCCGATGGCTGCCAATATCTGCCAGGTATAGTACCACTCCGGCGCGTAGGTGCCCCTGAGGACTCTGGTCATTGTAGTAGAGTGTTCGCGATGCAAACTGAATTGAGCCCTCATTAACTGTTATAGTGTGAACAAGTATTAACCGATGAGCCAGCCTTGCCTAGGTAAAAACGGCTTTGGAGGTTTTTCACTGCCAGAACATGTAAAACATTAAATATATATATCCCTATGGGCTTTTAAGACCTACATTAAGAGTTACCTTCTGCCTAGATAGGAGAAGGCATGTCTTTTTGCATCTGTTAGCGGAGTGGTTGGAGAGGTATGATGGGTCTGTCCAATGATTATGACTAAAAATTAGACCTCGGTATAATGCACATGCCACTCCCAGAATTTTCGTATCTCTCCTGGAGGATCCGTATCTGAGTGTTGGCTTATGGTTGGGAGAATCGAAGGTTAAGGAGAATGGATATTGAAGTGCAATTGGCAGGCCTCTGATAAGTAAGGCAGCATCAGAACCTTTCTCTCCAGGCAGTGAAAAAAGGGTGGTGTCGGATGGAGGTGCTGTGGAAGGAAATGTGATGCTAATGAGGACAAAAAAAAGAGCGACTTATAAGTATAACAAGCATTCGCATAGCCAATAGGTCTTGTATTTGGGACCTTATAAGTGTTTAGCCATGCAACAGTTGGTGTTGTTGCACCAAGGATATTCTGCTGCATAACTAAATACTTATAGGGTTCAAAAAGCGAGACCTATTGGCTATGACAATGCTTGTTAGTATATGGTTGGGTCTCCCCCTTGAGACCACTGTATTTTGCGCTACTTACCTTATTGCAACTGCAGTATTATTGTGTATTTGTGTTGATATCTCTGGGTAGGAGAAATACTAATGTGTTAGTGAGTGTTGTGTAATAAATAGACATATTTTATAAATACACTGTGTGGTTCTTTTTCATTTAACCTACACTACACTACATGATTAAACTGGTAAGATAAGCCTGAAGGCTGCTCTCCACAGCTACCACTGAGAGCTTTCAAAAATCTAATCAATGACCAATAATATCACCATAAGGGTTGTCTGGATTATTTAGGTGTGCACAATACACTAAGCCAGCCTCCTACACCCCCACAACATTTTTCTCTTGTAACTGCCCCTCTGATTCCAAATGCTTGTGTTGTTCACATGAAGAGTCTTATACCCTACATATTTTTACCAAATGGTATTTAATAAATGTATTGACCTTTGTGATATGGAGTTGGCTATAATACAAAGTGATGAGAACTACAGTATCTGAAATCTATCTGGGAACTGCTGATCTCCTGTTTAAACACAATGGGGCAGATTTATAAGCCCCTTGCGCCCCTTTTACGCTGTTGTTGTGTCACTTTTGTGACACAGTGGCGACGCAAAAGATGCGCCATGGTTCGGGGTACTTACAACGTGACACATCTCCCAGATGCGTCACATTGTAAAGCACTGTGCAAGGAGGCGGTGTTCCTGCGCAGGGTGGGGAGGGGGGGGGGGGGCATTCCGGCGCAGGAACGCCTCCTAAAAGTGGCTGAGTGAAATCTACCAGATTTCACCCAGTCACCTTGGGGCCCTTGCTGCGTCAAAACCCTGCGCCTGCTTGAAGCAGGCATAAGAATTGATGCAGCAATAACAAGATAGGGCACCCCAGAGACTTTCTGGAGCTACGTTGCGCTTGCAACGCAACTCCGTTATAAGGAACAAAGGTCACTTAGCTTATTTAAGATTCAAACTGATGCAGTATAGGTACACAATGGAAGCTATACGAGTATCAAGTTTCCAGACCCAGCCGGGAAAGGAGTTTATTTTTTGGAGGCAATATCCAATCTTACAATATAAACAGTATAACTTGACACAAGCCTGTGCCGTACAAAACAGAAGGAAAAAAAACAAGGATAGCGTAAAAGTGAAAGGGGTGTCTTTCAGGCAAAGGAAAAGGAGCAAGGACAGGGTACTGTAAAGAGTTAAAAATTAATATCAGTATCGCCTGGAGTTGGGTGTACACAATCACAATTGAAAATAATACAAGTGTAACCCCACTCATGGGTGTCGACGTTTCGATCCCTTAGCTCGACTAAATACACGGGATCATCATCAGGACTTTTGTAATAGACAAAAACATGCCTGAATGTAGTCAATAACGCCTCAATGAGTTGAACTACTCCGTGTTTACATACAGAGTGAACTAAGAGCTGCTACCTTCTGCAGTTGAAAACGGACCTCGAGGTACCTGTAAACGCAGGAACTTTCCACCGGACCCCCTTTAATGCTCTCCATCACGTGTATCTACGTGCACCATTGCCATATTTTGAAGAGAAGGACCGTTAACCATTAGAGATTATTTTCTTCACCTCATTGAGGCGTTATTGACTACATTCAGGCATGTTTTTGTCTATTACAAAGTCCTGATGATGATCCCGTGTATTTAGTCGAGCTAAGGGATCGAAACGTCGACACCCATGAGTGGGGTTACACTTGTATTATTTTCAATTGTGATTGTGTACACCCAACTCCAGGCGATACTGATATTAATTTTTAACTCTTTACAGTACCCTGTCCTTGCTCCTTTTCCTTTGCCTGAAAGACACCCCTTTCACTTTTACGCTATCCTTGTTTTTTTTCCTTCTGTTTTGTACGGCACAGGCTTGTGTCAAGTTATACTGTTTATATTGTAAGATTGGATATTGCCTCCAAAAAATAAACTCCTTTCCCGGCTGGGTCTGGAAACTTGATACTCGTATAGCTTCCATTGTGTACCTATACTGCATCAGTTTGAATCTTAAATAAGCTAAGTGACCTTTGTTCCTTATAACGCAGTTATACCCATGGTACTTAGCTATCCGTTGGGTCCCCTTGTACTTTGAAAAGCAACGCAACTCCAGCAATGCGCCGCCTTTACGGTACAGATGCGTCACGCATCTGTGCCGTTTTTGCCCATTGGTGCGCCACATTGTAAATGAGGTGCATCAATGGTGGCGGAGTCATGGTGCACAATTAGTGGCGCATCCCTGCTAATACACAGGGATGCACCACTTATTGTAAATCTGCCCCAATATCCTTAGAACAAATGTATTGAGATATAATTAATATACATGATCTATTAACTCTTTTTTCTAATTAATTATTGGTATTTAAAAAATTTTAATTTTAGCTTTCACATGTTTTTGGTCTTTAATTTACATCTGAATAACATTTTTAAAAAAGCCCAAACACATGTCCTGAAGTGTAAACTGGCTGCACCCCTGATAGCTGTGCCCCTGGCACATTGTTAAGAGGAATATATATTTCAAAAAGTAGTTGTACTGGAACACCCATGCACCACCCATGGTATGCCCCCTTGACACAAAGTAGGGTGCTACTTTTGAAGTAACTTTAGAGCTACTTTACTTGTTTCTACTTGTTTTGTACGGGAAACTAAATCCCAATACAGCATTTTTCACTGGCTTCCGTCACTTTTCTGATGCAATCCCGGCACAAAGAATTAGTGAATCTGGGCCCATGTTCTGCAAACCTATAGTAGCTGCTACCAGTGAGTATGGGTGGAAGCCTAGACAAATGCAGCCTTTGCACCATGGTGCAGTGGTGTGTGTGTGACTGCCAGCACAGAATGTGTACTGAACACCTACCCTTCAGGTATAACATCCTATGCCTAGACACACTCTGAACCATTCCACAGATTGGATGTTTGCTGTACAGTGCAGCAAACATGCAATATGTGAAATGGTTGAAGAAATTACATTATTTCTGCAAGGTAGCCCCTTGTTTCAAGGAGGTTTTTCTTTACGCAGGGCCTCTTCTACTAATTTTAGTAGATTGGTCTTTGTGTCAAAAACTGTAGGTGGTTCCGCTGATCTGTAAAGTTATACCCATGCAACAGCCTTAGACTCCAACTGGCGAAAAGAAGCTCAAAGCTGTATTTGTGCTGTTAAAAGGCCTCCTTTCCAGTGCATAAAATACCTTTTGAACTGGGAAGTGAACATCCTTCCAAGGCTTTGCGTTGCTCTGCATTACCCTACCGTCATTGCCCCAGTGCAAATTCTTGGTAAATCTGCCCCTGCGTCTCTCTACGGAAGGATGGATGAGGTAACAGGGTTTGGCTGAGCTACGTCATGGATGTGACTGCAGGGGGGCGGCCGAATGTGCTTCCGTTGCAGCGAAGTCTACGTATGGATGCTACGAAAGATTCCAGAAGTGAGAAGAGGGGCAGTCTGTACAGAGCAATGAGTACAGAAAAGAGGCAAGGGCCCTTATACGAGATGAGAGGATGACGGGCCAGTCCCTCAGCGACCCAAAGACATGTTGGCGTACAAGTTGGGTCAAGAGATGGTGGTCAGAAGAGTGGCCATCCTGATTCAAGCCCATAATGAGATGGGAGAGGCAGAAGTTGTACCTTCTGTGTGGACAGTACTTGGGCAAGCCACAATGATCAATAGTGATAGGCCTCAAATCCTCAGAGGTTCAGCACTCCCGCCTTGTCCCTCAGAGAGGCGCACACACATGAGCTTCCTGTGATGAGCTTGAAACACAACCCACCTTTCTGCTGCATCTCACATGACTTAGATGGTCTGGATCCAGCATGAGCTCAGAGATCCGGTGCTGCTTCTCTGCACACATTGGTCAAGAGCGGGGCAGTGTGTGTCAGAGAGGAGGAAATCAACAAAGAGGGGGGAACCAAGGTGGGCGATTTTTAACGGGGTCCAGTGTACAGGCCCTGACAATATCTCAAACAAAGAGAGGTACACGGTTTCCCAAGGAAAAGGGAGGTTTATGAAAACCAAGCAAGGGAGAGAAAGGGGGAAATTCCCATTTCGGAACTAAAACCCTCACACACCCAGCAAGCTAGGTGTCATGCTTCATCATCTGGGTTTTGCTCCTCGTCAGACTTGCGCTGCAATGTCTGACGGGCACCCATGAAGGGGCTCTTTATCGGAGATCTTTTGTTCTTGGCAGTTGTTGCATGCGGGTGTGAGGGTACTAGGAGTAGTGTAGACGTGCAAAGTGTGTAAAAGTTAAAAAAGGTTAGGTAATCCACTAATTATTTTAATGATGTGATTAACTACCTTAGTAAAAACGGTGAGGGAGAGATACACACTGGTACTTTGATCCATTAGCATATCTACTGCCTGATGGTCGACATGTTTCATGCTATACTTGCAATTCGTCAGGACCTAAATCAAAAGAAAGAACTGTGCTACACAAGGAAGGGGCTATACTACCTTCCAATTGAAGTAACTAGGCAGGCCAGCCGGTCCTGCCTTCTTGGGTGTGACCTAAAGTAGGATGACAAAAAATATGTAAGAGGTATAGTACTAATCAAAATCTGCACATTGTAGGTCACAACTGCCTGGTTAATCAAACAGCACACATTTCTAAGTATGACGTAAAGAGAACATACTTAAATGGTGCAGTGTGATTAAAAATCCAAAATTGGGTGATCAGAGTTAGGAAGAGACTATAGTAACTAAAAATCAGGTCAGGGTGGTAAAAACAATGAAAATAAGGTACTGCTGCTAACCCTATTGTGTTCGCTAGTTTGCTTCAACGGTCTGCTCCCGTGTAATGGCACCTTAGTGGAGGTACCTTGGGGAAATTGGGAGAAGACGGGAAGTAATGAAGCCCAAACTAGCTAGCAGAGACTAGTAGCAGTTGTTCCCAAGCTCCGCTAAGGCTAAAATATAAAGGCAACCAACAGGTCGCTGTTGTCCTATAGAGATGCCAAACCGGCACCGGGTATACAAAGATGTAGTCTGCCACGGATCCCAGGACATGCAAGTTGAAATACGTGAAGAGCGCAGTGCAGGCACGCCTGTAAACAAGTTTGGTCAAGGTCACCCTGGCCTCTTCACATCGCTCGTTTACTCAACTATGCATGTCACTCAGAAGCCAAATGCAAAACCCTAATTGTACCCCAAATGGACTGAAGCGGCTGGGGAGAACATCCCCTGGTTGTCAATATACCCAGCCCGTCGGTGCTACAGTTACACACGCTACCAACATGAACGCCATGCTGAGAAAAGCACACAGCACGGCGTTGCTGCCACCAATCAAGCCTACCTGTCCGACGCGCAGACTAAACCTTCCACACCTACCCACACGTAGTCCCGATGTGGACAACGCGAGACCAGAGCGGCGAAGTAGCCGGAGTCCGGACTTTTAACCGGTCGGCGTCCATCGTTATCTCACCCCCGTCACGTGTCGGGGGTGCATCGCGGAGCCGCGCATGCGCGGTAAGGCTAGCATTGTTTTTACCACCCTGACCTGATTTTTAGTCACTATAGCCTCTTCCTCTTTTTAACTCTGATCACCCAATTTTGGGCTTGTAATCACACTGCACCATTTAAGTATGTTCTCTTTACGCCATACTTAGAAATGCGGGCTGTTTAATTAACCAATCACTTGTGACCTACAATATGCGGATTGATTAGTACTATACCTCTTCATATTTTCTGTCATCCTACTTTAGGTCACACCCAAGAAAGCAGGACACAGATAACACACTGAACCATAGATCACGCCCCTCAGCTAGAGAGGAACGGCAATGGCCGAGCTGTGCCATGTAAATGTGTAACTGCAGCTTTTTAAGATGCTGCACGAAAGCGACAGCATTTCAAATCACACTACAAACAAGCATTGGCCGAGCGACCCGGTTGTGAGTGGTGTGCGCTCGTGCGTGCGCAACAGGAAAAAGTTCTTTGCATTTTGCGCGAGCCTGTGCGCGTAATAGCAAGCTGGTGGCCGGCCTGGGTAGCACTTTTAAACCACCTACTAAATTTCTCGCCAGAGCAGTGCATGCGGTGGCTCTAGCGAGACCTAAAAAAGGAAGGTCTAGGTGTGGCAAAAGGTTTATTGTTCCTTGTTGAGTTGGCAGTTTAAAACTTCACACCAACACTGTAATGGTTTGCATGGAGATGTTTTACAGTGCTACTTTAGTGGGTGGCACAGTGAGTGCTTAATCCCACTTGTGGCATTAAATTTGCAGGCTGTGTATGAGTGGTACCATATACTAGGTAGGGGTAGGCAGAATTTGCGTAATCGCGTTACGCAAATCTCCCCCCCGAAATAGTAAAAAAACTCAGCGAACAAACAAAAATTCCGCGAACACGCGGAATTGCTTGTTCGCAATGCTTTATTACTGTTCACAATCGCTGTTTGCGTGCTCGGGGGGGGGGGGAATATCTTGCGAACACGCATTTTGAGAACGCAAACAAGCAAAAATTTCGCGAAGTCGTGGAATGCAGAATTTTGGGCAATTTTGCGTTCTCTGCGGAACGCGGAATTACCCAAATTCCGCATGCGGAACGGAATTTACCACCCAGGCCTAATACTAGGGACTTGAAAGTAAATTAAATGCGTCAATAGGTGTTTAACAATTGTAGCATGTTTGAATGGGAGAACACTATCTTTACCTCTGGTTAGCAGGCAATTGAAGGCAAAGATCTGGGGAATACTATACAATACCCCCAAACTGCACTTTTTATAGTAGCACAATAGGGTTACTCATGTACTACCAAATGCTATTCACACTAACCTATGTGCGGATGTTTTTGTCAACTCTGGCCCAATCTTTTCTATGTGGAGAGTTCTGCCATGGTTGTAAAGGTCTCCACGCATATAGGTACAATATATTGTAGTAAGTGTGGGAGAGACGGTGGAGTGACTATAAAATAAGGAATACTTATTACTAAATGATAGAGGTTTAGGGAGGGGTAAACAGGGTTACAGACAGAAAAAACACCCACACACAAAAGAATAAGCCCATTTCTATTCACACACAACTGCACTTATAATGTTATTATTGCCCAAAATGACCCAAAACATTGAGTAAATTTGCTCCAACTCACCCTTGAATCAAGTCTAGCTCCACACTTGGGCAAACACTCAGTCAGTTCAATTTTACCCGGTCTGTGAAATCCGGATGCAGAGTTGTCCTGGCTGCCCCTGGTACTGAATGGAGCTGTGGGAGAGATGCTTTTACTGCTTATATGGTGCTCCTGGAAACAAGATGGAAAAACACAACAACGGGGTGGTTGCTGATGTTGGTCAAAGGTCGGACGGAGTTTCCCCTAGATACAATGTTGAGTGCAAGGGTGAATTGCCGGACTGGCGACCAACAAGCCTTGGCAGCTGTAATGCTGGGAAAAAGGGATCGGTAAACAACACTCTAGGCAATCATAATAAAAATTCAATAATGAACACAAAATTATTGCTGGGAAAAAGGTACTTCAATGTCCAGTGGAACCGGGGAAAACTGTTGCTACCTGTAACTACTAAGGCAGGACTATAGTTCTCACAATGCACTAGACTATCTGAATTTGGGAAATCCCTCAAAGAGTCTGATGGCCAGCAATCCTTCGGATCTAGAGCATTGCTTACCTGCAGTTTTCAGGGGACTAGTGCCTCTAGTCCAGGGAAGCCTCAGGGGTCCCTCTGTCTGGGGTAACCAAGAGTTATCCTAGGATGAGTCTTGATCAGGTAGTTCCAGTGATGTTGCCACATGGACAGGGTATTGGTCTTTTGATTTGTGCAAGTCCTGTTGTCGCAGACATAGGTCTCTTCTTTGTCGTCTTCGATGCAGGTTGCTTAAAACTGAGGTTCTAGTGTCAGGGGTTGCCCTTACATCCCAGATTTAGTTAAGTTAGGGGTGTGGCCAATGGGCTGCTTGCCCCAGTGGTTAATCCGGCCCTCAGGTGTCCAAATCAAGGGGTGAGAGGTCACTGTTTCTCTCCAGAACCCACTATTTCTACCACTTTTTAAAATGGCAGAAGTCTTCCTTAACTGTATAGATCAGGCAACCCACCCAAGCGTTGTGGCCGGCTTTTTGGGGGTGTGCACAGCCTTCATACCTAATTTCCCAAGTGCCCGGGTTCAAATGTGCTTGGGGAAGGGCTGTTTTTTCATCCTGGAGTCAGCCCTGATGCATATCCGAGGAGGTGTAGCCTTTGAAGCTTGCAGCCTTGATGTGCCACTACACTATTCTTCCTGGAAGGGAGAAGGTGTGTTTGCCTTCTTGCCCAGGTGTTTGTTCCAGACTCCTGGAAGTGATCCCACTGCCTGGCAAGAGGTCAGAATTCTATCTCAGTGGCAGCATGCGCAGGCTACCAGCCAGAGCACATAGAAGCTGGAGCAACCAGGTGGGCAACTTTTAAGGTAGCCAACTGGGTGCATGCAACATTGCCCTCGACATGAGATTTGAGTTAGGGGTTAGAGGGCATGTTGTTTGATACCAAACATGACATATTTAGGTGGTACATAGAAGTCCACAGACCTCGGTCCTTGGATCTCACTCTCCTCAGCAGCTCTGCTTTGCCCTGCGTCACCTCTGAAGCCTGACAGCCTGACTCCCCACTGCAAGGTTCGAGTACCCCCTGACTCAGACTCCTGCTCTGTGTGCTTTGTGCCGATCGATAACAACGCACACAACAGCAAAGAGCTATTTATCAATGTGAAGGAACTTTCAAACCCCAGCTCCAGCTCCAACAGCATCCCGCCGTCACAAAACCTATGCGACTCCCTAGCGACCTTCTTTCACCGCAATATCACAGACATCAATGACAGCTTCAACGCCCAGACCCGCCTGACAGCCACCGACACCACAGACTCACCCCCCCCCAGCTGCTCCAACATCCTGCTCTCCTGGACCCACGTCAATGACGACGACACCATCAAATTCATGAACACCATACACTCTGGCTCACCATCCGACCCCTGCCATCACCACATCTTCAACAAAGCGAGCTCATCATCGCACCCCAACTCTGAAAGAGCATCAACAGCTCCTTCTTGACCGCCACCTTCCCGGAAATCTGGAAGCACGCCGACGTCAGCGCCCTTCACAAGAAACCCAAGGTGGACCGAAAGGACTTTAAGAACTTCCAGCCCATCTCCATGCCCCAGTTCCCGGCAAAAGTAATTGAGAAGATCTTCAACGAGCAACTGACCCACTTCCTCCAGGAATATCCTGGACCCATCCCAATCTGGGTTCTGCAGCAACCACAGCACTGAAACCCCCTCATCGCTGCCACCGACGACATCAGGACCATGCTGGGTAGTGGCAAAACCACTGCACTCATCCTCCTGGACCTCTGGGCCACCTTCAACACCATCTGCCACCACACCCTATGTACACGCCTCCATGATGCAGGAATCCATGATAAAGCCTTGGACTGGACCTCATCCTTCCTCACAGAGAGAACCCAGAGGGTCCGCCTCCCACCATTCCGATCTGAAGCCACGAAAATCACCTGCAGCCTACCCCAAGGATCTTCACTCAGCCCAACCCTTTTCGACGTCTACATGGCACCGCTCGCCAACATCGCCGGACCACACAACCTCAACATCGTCTCTTACACCGACGACACCCAGCTGATCCTCTCCCTCATCAAGGATGCCGCCACCACCAAAACCAACCTCCGGGAAGGAATGCATGCAATCGCCGAATGGATGATGAACAGCCGCCTGAAACTGAACTCGGACAAAACATAGGTCCTCATCATCGGCTCCACCCCCTCCACCTGGGATGACTCGTGGTGGCTGACCTCAACTGGAGTCGCACCGACCACCCACGCAACCTGGGGTTCATCCTGGACTCATCACTCTCAATGACCCAGCAAGTCAATGCCGTCTCCTCCACCTGCTTCAACACCCTCCGCATGCTTCGAAGGATCTACAGATGGATCCCCACCGAAACCAGGACAGTCACACAGGCCCTTGTCAGCAGCAGACTGGACTACGGAAACGCCCTCTACACAGGAACCATGGCCAAACTCCAGAAAATAGTACAACGCATACAGAATGCCTCTGCACGACTTGGCCTCGACATCCCTGCCGCACCCACATCACAGCTTACCTGAGAGACCTGTACTGGCTCCCAGTCAACAAGAGGATCACCTTCAGGCTCCTCACTCACGCTCACAAGGCACTCCAGGACACCGGACCAGTATAAATCAACAACCGTCTCACCTTCTACACCCCGAACCGTCAGCTTTGCTCCGCTGACCGTGCCCTCGCCAACATCCCACGCATCCGCAGGACCTCAAGAACTTCTGGCCCATCTCCCTGCCCCCGTTCCCGGCAAAACTCATTGAGAAAATCGTCAACAAGCAACTGACCCACTTCCTTGAGGAGAACAATATCCTGGACCCGTCCCAATCCGTGTTCCACAGCAACCACAGCACCGAAACCACCCTCATCGCTGCCACCTACGACATCAGGACCATGCTGTATAGGTGCGAAACCGCTGCCCTCACCGGCCGCAGATCTTTCTCTTACCTCGCTGCCAAGACATGGCACACCCTCACCACCCACCTGCGACAGATTCAGGACCTGCTGACCTTCAGGAGGCGACTCAAGACCTGGCTGTTCGAGCAGTAAAGGGGGTGGTGATGAACAGAGTGTCTGAATTAAGCAGACCACTCTTACCCAGTCCAAAGATCAGGGCTTGATCCATCACCGTTATTTATCTCACTGCCCCATCCCAGCTCAGAACCTGGCTATATGCAAATCAGTCTGTCCCTGGCCCAGTGCATCATGGGAAAAGGACAGACTAAACTACCAAGCCAATTCTTCACCAGAAAGGAGACAAGCTACCGGGGACCGGTTTCTGGCATTTCAGCCGTCTTCGGCCCGGCTTGCTTGAATCCGGATGGAGCAGTGAGAAAGGGACTCATGTCTGAGTATACCCTGCCACACCTATAGTGGCCAAAAACGATTCAGAAAAGAGGGTGGTGATGAACAGAGTGTCTGAATTAAGCAGACCACTCTTACCCAGTCCAAAGATCAGGGCTTGATCCATCACCGTTATTTATCTCACTGCCCCATCCCAGCTCAGAACCTGGCTATATGCAAATCAGTCTGTCCCTGGCCCAGTGCATCATGGGAAAAGGGCAGACTAAACTACCAAGCCAATTCTTCACCAGAAAGGAGACAAGCTACCGGGGACCGGTTTCTGGCATTTCAGCCGTCTTCGGCCCGGCTTGCTTGAATCCTGATGGAGCAGTGAGAAAGGGACTCATGTCTGAGTATACCCTGCCACACCTATAGTGGCCAAAAACGATTCAGAAAAGGGGGGTGGTGATGAACAGAGTGTCTGAATTAAGCAGACCACTCTTACCCAGTCCAAAGATCAGGGCTTGATCCATCACCGTTATTTATCTCACTGCCCCATCCCAGCTCAGAACCTGGCTATATGCAAATCAGTCTGTCCCTGGCCCAGTGCATCATGGGAAAAGGGCAGACTAAACTACCAAGCCAATTCTTCACCAGAAAGGAGACAAGCTACCGGGGACCGGTTTCTGGCATTTCAGCCGTCTTCGGCCCGGCTTGCTTGAATCCTGATGGAGCAGTGAGAAAGGGACTCATGTCTGAGTATACCCTGCCACACCTATAGTGGCCAAAAACGATTCAGAAAAGGGGGTGGTGATGAACAGAGTGTCTGAATTAAGCAGACCACTCTTACCCAGTCCAAAGATCAGGGCTTGATCCATCACCGTTATTTATCTCACTGCCCCATCCCAGCTCAGAACCTGGCTATATGCAAATCAGTCTGCCCCTGGCCCAGTGCATCATGGGAAAAGGGCAGACTAAACTACCAAGCCAATTCTTCACCAGAAAGGAGACAAGCTACCGGGGACCGGTTTCTGGCATTTCAGCCATCTTCGGCCCGGCTTGCTTGAATCCTGATGGAGCAGTGAGAAAGGGACTCATGTCTGAGTATACCCTGCCACACCTATAGTGGCCAAAAACGATTCAGAAAAGGGGGTGGAGATGAACAGAGTGTCTGAATTAAGCAGACCACTCTTACCCAGTCCAAAGATCAGGGCTTGATCCATCACCGTTATTTAGCTCACTGCACCATCCCAGCTCGGAACCTGGCTATATGCAAATTAGTCTGTCCCTGGCCCAGTGCATCATGGGAACAAGGCAGACCAAACTACCAAGCCAATTCTTCACCAGAAAGGAGACAAGCTACCGGGGACCGGTTTCTGGCATTTCAGCCGTCTTCGGCCCGGCTTGCTTGAATCCTGATGGTGCAGTGAGAAAGGGACTCATGTCTGAGTATACCCTGCCACACCTATAGTGGCCAAAAACGATTCAGAAAAGGGGGTGGTGATGAACAGAGTGTCTGAATTAAGCAGACCACTCTTACCCAGTCCAAAGATCAGGGCTTGATCCATCACCGTTATTTAGCTCACTGCACCATCCCAGCTCAGAACCTGGCTATATGCAAATTAGTCTGTCCCTGGCCCAGCGCATCATGGGAACAGGGCAGACCAAACTACCAAGCCAATTCTTCACCAGAAAGGAGACAAGCTTCCGGGGACCGGTTTCTGGCATTTCAGCCGTCGTCGGCCCGGCTTGCTTGAATCCTGATGGTGCAATGAGCAAGGGACTCACGTCTGAGTATACCCTCCCACACTTAGTGTGGACAAAATCGATTTTAGAAAAGTGGGTGGTGATGGACAGAGTTTCTGAATGATGCAGAATACTCCTACCCAGTCAAGAGATCAGGGCTTGATCCATCACCGTTTTTTAGCTCACTGCACCATCCCAGCTCAGAACCTGGCTACATGCAAATTAGTCTGTTCCTGTCCCAGTGCATGATGGGAACAGGGCAAACCAAACTACCAAGCCAATTCTTATACTGGGAAGGAAACAAGCTTCCGGGGACCAGTTTCTGGCATTTCAGCCGTCGTCGGCCCGGCTTGCTTGAATCCTGATGGTGCAATGAGCAAGGGACTCATGTCTGAGTATACCCTCCCACACTTAGTGTGGACAAAATCGATTTTGGAAAAGGGGGTGGTGATGGACAGAGTTTCTGAATGATGCAGAATACTCCTACCCAGTCAAGAGATCAGGGCTTGATCCATCACCGTTTTTTAGCTCACTGCACCATCCCAGCTCAGAACCTGGCTACATGCAAATTAGTCTGTTCCTGTCCCAGTGCATGATGGGAACAGGGCAAACCAAACTACCAAGCCAATTCTTATACTGGGAAGGAAACAAGCTTCCGGGGTCCGGTTTCTGGCATTTCAGCCGTCGTCGGCCCGGCTTGCTTGAATCCTGATGGTGCAATGAGCAAGGGACTCACGTCTGAGTATACCCTCCCACAATTAGTGTGGACAAAATCGATTTTGGAAAAGGGGGTGGTGATGGACAGAGTTTCTGAATGATGCAGAATACTCCTACCCAGTCAAGAGATCAGGGCTTGATCCATCACCGTTTTTTAGCTCACTGCACCATCCCAGATCAGAACCTGGCTACATGCAAATTAGTCTGTTCCTGTCCCAGTGCATGATGGGAACAGGGCAAACCAAACTACCAAGCCAATTCTTATACTGGGAAGGAAACAAGCTTCCGGGGACCAGTTTCTGGCATTTTAGCCGTCGTCGGCCCGGCTTGCTTGAATCCTGATGGTGCAATGAGCAAGGGACTCACGTCTGAGTATACCCTCCCACACTTAGTGTGGACAAAATCAATTTTGGAAAAGGGGATGGTGATGGACAGAGTTTCTGAATGATGCAGAATACTCCTACCCAGTCAAGAGATCAGGGCTTGATCCATCACCGTTTTTTAGCTCACTGCACCATCCCAGCTCAGAACCTGGCTACATGCAAATTAGTCTGTTCCTGTCCCAGTGCATGATGGGAACAGGGCAAACCAAACTACCAAGCCAATTCTTATACTGGGAAGGAAACAAGCTTCCGGGGACCAGTTTCTGGCATTTTAGCCGTCGTCGGCCCGGCTTGCTTGAATCCTGATGGTGCAATGAGCAAGGGACTCACGTCTGAGTATACCCTCCCACACTTAGTGTGGACAAAATTAATTTTGGAAAAGGGGGTGGTGATGGACAGAGTTTCTGAATGATGCAGAATACTCCTACCCAGTCAAGAAATCAGGGCTTGATCCATCACCGTTTTTTAGCTCACTGCACCATCCCAGCTCAGAACCTGGCTACATGCAAATTAGTCTGTTCCTGTCCCAGTGCATGATGGGAACAGGGCAAACCAAACTACCAAGCCAATTCTTATACTGGGAAGGAAACAAGCTTCCGGGGACCGGTTTCTGGCATTTCAGCCGTCGTCGGCCCGGCTTGCTTGAATCCTGATGGTGCAATGAGCAAGGGACTCACGTCTGAGTATACCCTCCCACACTTAGTGTGGACAAAATCGATTTTGGAAAAGGGGGTGGTGATGGACAGAGTTTCTGAATGATGCAGAATACTCCTACCCAGTCAAGAGATCAGGGCTTGATCCATCACCGTTTTTGAGCTGCCTGCACCATCCCAGCTCAGAACCTGGCTACATGCAAATTAGTCTGTTCCTGTCCCAGTGCATGATGGGAACAGGGCAAACCAAACTACCAAGCCAATTCTTATACTGGGAAGGAAACAAGCTTCCGGAGACCGGTTTCTGGCATTTCAGCCTTCGTCGGCCCGGCTTGCTTGAATCCTGATGGTGCAATAAGCAAGGGACTCACGTCTGAGTATACCCTCCCACACTTAGTGTGGACAAAATCGTAAAAGTCTAAACACCTGGTCGGTAGTGCTAACGTTTTTTTCTAAATCCCACTTGAAATGGTAATAGAATATTGTTTTCATCTTTCCTGTTACTGATTTCATTCAAGATCCGTTTAGCATGCACTTTTTGCAGAGTGTCTATTACATTTATTAGTCAGTAATTGTCATGTTCCTGTCTATTTCCCCTTTTAAATATGGGGACAATTTCAGCCTCTTTCCATGTATCTGGTACTGGGGCACCTGATGCCACTGTATTACATAGTAAGTTTACATGGGTTACCCATGACTCTCTGTCGTACCTTAACAGGTCTCTGGTATTTTATCAGCCACTGAAGCTTTTCCTAGCCTGTTGGCATCAATCACTCCCCTTGTTTCTTCTGGACTAAAATGTGAGGCGTATGTGAAATCACAGTCTACTTGGCTAAGGGTAACCAGAGGTCCTGATTTAGATCTCAGCGGATGGGATATTCCATCACAATGGTGACGGATATCCCATCTGGTGAAATATAAATCCCAATTATATCCTGTGGGATTTATAGTTTGGGAGACAGAAAAACCATCACAGTTGTGAATGGGTAACCCGTCCGCCAAGATCTAAATCAGGCCCAGAGTGACTGCAAATGCATTATAGATCTTGAAAATGGCATCTAGTTTGGTCACTATCAATGGCTACTTGACTGACCTTCTATGATTTATGATTAATGGTTGAAATGGTACCCATGTCAGAAATCTAGGTCTCAAATAGAGTTCCTGACAGTACTAGAAGTAATCGTAATGATCACTATCTACAATGATCACTACATGGAGAGAGGATGTGGTCTACTGGCTAGGGCGGTCGACCTCGAAGCTTGGGAACCAGCATTGAGTCTCAGGAGACCGCAGAAACAAAACTTACCTGCCACACCGCATCGCACAGAAGCGCTAAGAAGCCGCCACCGCCGAGAGTCAACCAGCCATAGAAATCCGCACCGCCGCTCCGGGAACCACAACACCCGGCAGGCCTCGTGGCGGCGCGTTGAGTGACGCGCAAGGAGAGCGCGAAGGCACCATAAAGGAGGGGACATACCGGCAGAGCGGGGGAGACCGCAGAAACAAAACTTACCTGCCACACCGCATCGCACAGAAGCGCTAAGAAGCCGCCACCGCCGAGAGTCAACCAGCCATAGAAATCCGCGCCGCCGCTCCGGGAACCACAACACCCGGCAGGCCTCGCGGCGGCGCGTTGAGTGACGCGCAAGGAGAGCGCGAAGGCACCATAAAGGAGGGGACATACCGGCAGAGCGGGGGAGACCGCAGAAACAAAACTTACCTGCCACACCGCATCGCACAGAAGCGCTAAGAAGCCGCCACCGCCGAGAGTCAACCAGCCATAGAAATCCGCGCCGCCGCTCCGGGAACCACAACACCCGGCAGGCCTCGCGGCGGCGTGTTGAGTGACGCGCAAGGAGAGCGCGAAGGCACCATAAAGGAGGGGACATACCGGCAGAGCGGGGGAGACCGTAGAAACAAAACTTACCTGCCACACCGCATCGCACAGAAGCGCTAAGAAGCCACCACCGCCGAGAGTCAACCAGCCATAGAAATCCGCGCCGCCGCTCCGGGAACCACAACACCCGGCAGGCCTCACGGCGGCGCGTTGAGTGACGTGCAAGGAGAGCGCGAAGGCACCATAAAGGAGGGGACATACCGGCAGAGCGGGGGAGACCGCAGAAACAAAACTTACCTGCCACACCGCATCGCACAGAAGCGCTAAGAAGCCGCCACCGCCGAGAGTCAACCAGCCATAGAAATCCGCGCCGCCGCTCCGGGAACCACAACACCCGGCAGGCCTCGCGGCGGCGCGTTGAGTGACGCGCAAGGAGAGCGCGAAGGCACCATAAAGGAGGGGACATACCCGCGTCGCGGGACGCGAGCGGGATGCCCGGGGCTAAGCCCGGGCAAAGGGCGGGCCCTCTACGGCCCTCATCGGCAGGAGGAGGCAGGGGCAGGGCCAGAAATGTTGCAGGATTTACTTCTGTGATCAACCTTCAAGTAAGTCTTGTTTGCACAAGACCCTACTTACAGTTTTACTTGTGCACCACTTCAATACTTTTTACATTCTTAGCTATGTCTAAAAAACTTGTTGGAGTTCAGCAAAACAAGATTAACAATTACCTTGTTCAGACTGTTCAGAAGATTAATATGCAAAAGAGGGAGTCATTGGGGCTGAGCCAATCTCCTGATTTGCGTTGTCCGTCCCCATCTACATCTGTATCTACTTTGACTGATGAAATTTTAATGCAAGATGCTCATAGTGCAGACACTATAGTTGACATTATTTCCCAAGTTATACCTGGCACACCGGATAATGCAACCCCGGCTTCTGAGGGTTTGCCCGCTGAGGGCAATACAGATAACGACAATGATAATGATTTTGACCAAGATACACAGTCTCAGGTCTCTGTGCATGACCAATCTCCTATAGGGCACGCACCCAGACCTAAACGACAATGCACAAAGAACCCTCCAAAGCGGGGTGGGTTACGCTCAGGGACAAGACGGAAGAGGGCTACTACCCCAAAATGCAAACAAGTGATTAGTGTTGAGGATCATCCTATCTGCTCTTTTGAGGAAGCTCTTTTTGATAAAATTGCAGATCTCATTGAGATTAAAATCAACACTATTGTCAAACCTCTCATATCTAAGATTGATAAACTGCAAGCAGAGGTTAAGAAGCTGGGTGGCCTCCAAAATACAGTTGCAGGTGGCATTGAAAATATAACCACGTTAGTTACACATTTGGGCAATAACTCTAGGGGAGTTGTCGCTGGAGGCGACGTGGGTGTTGGAGATGGAATAGAACTGCTTGGGGAGAATCCATCGCCACCAATTTTGACTGCTATTAATGAGGGTCCCATACTAGCATGTTCTTCAACAGACCCAACTCCTTCAGCTAACATTCCCCCAGCGCAAATACAAGTACAAGCTCAAGCTTTTTCTACGGACCCCCTGCAATTCATGTTGAAGCCACACCTGTGGTTTTAGTCCTCGCAAATGTACCCCCGTTGGAAGCGGGCATGGCGGAAAGTTCTAACTCACTTTGTAGCAAAGCCCTACATTGGCTAACTAGCAATATGCGGCTAGCTCCAGGGGGAAAGCATCACCTGGCAAGTGTAATTAAATCAGCAACTAGGGTTCCCTGGCTGGGAAATCGGCCGAAAAAATTGAAAGGGGACTGTGTGGCGGTGAGCTTTTCAAATCAAGACGTTCTTCCCAATATTCTTGCAAATATCTTTCCTCCCCAACGAAGACGAGGCACTTTGGTCCCCCTCACTTTGAAATTCTTTTACGGGGAACAGCAGAACGTATCTTTCCCAAGGACCCCTGCCCCAGGGTGGGACACCAACTGGGATTCTCACTTCAGATGGGGACAAGATTTAAGGAACAACGCAGCAGTTCATCGTCATCAACCTTTAATGCTTAACCCTGTTACACAGCCATTAGAACTGTTTAACCGCTTTGCGCCACTATCTTTTATGGACCAAAATGACTGACTTTTGCCAGAACGAGACAGTGATGTGGAGGGACCACAGTCCGCTCTTGGTCCATCAGCTCAGTCTTCTGCAGGTGCCAGGGTCTGCAGAATTATGAGCTGGAACATCGCCGGGCTTAGATCCAAATTCAAAGACAAGAACTGGTTGGACATAATCAGGAATTATGATATTCTTGCCTTTCAGGAAACTTGGGAAACGTCAGATTGTTTGGCCTTAGATGGCTATTCTTATTTTTATGTATCTGCAGACCCCAGCAAAGCAGGAAGAGCAAGGGGAGGTTTGGCTGTATATATTTCACTTGATGTACAAGGAAAACCTAGACATATTAAGTCTAAATCTAAAAATTGTTTAGTGGTTGAATTGACTTCATCAAACTCCCATCCTATTTTACTTGTTAACTTTTATAATTCTCCGGTCAGTCAATTTCCTACAGAGCATTTGGTATCCTTAGAGGATCTCTTATCCACTTACACTGAGAACAGTTCTAACGGGTATGAGGTGATCCTTATGGGAGATTTTAACATTCATCCATGCCAGGTGGGTTGTCATAGGGAATCAGAGGAATTTTTATCTTATTCCTCCTCGCCGCATTTTGAACACACATCAAGCGGTGAGGCTCTGGAATTGCTCTTGGCTACCTTCAACCTTCATGAATCATGTACCTGTTCTAATGATCCGAGGTTACCGACATACGTGGGTAATGAATCAGGCACAATTATAGATTATATTTTCGTATCTTTTAGAGTTCTGCCTGAAGTATTCGTTTATAAGGTAGAAACTTCTGTTTTTAGCGATCACAATCCTGTGATTTTAGAGGTTTTAGCTCAGGGAGTCTTGGGAAATAGGAAGATTGACGCCTTATGTGCGACAGATCTTGTGTTAAGAGATCAAAATCGGAGGCTCAAATGGGATCAAGTTACTCCAATAACCTTTTTATAGGAAACTTTGGCCAAAGTCGCAGGAGAGGTCGCCATCTGTTTAGATAATAAGAACCCTAGCGCTATTATGGTTGAGGCCTTTAGTGTTATTTGTCACCAAGTCAATTTAGATTTGACTGTAAAGGCAAAGTCCAATAAGCCAAAGGGCCCCAAATGGTTTGATACAAACTGTTCTAAGGCCCATTCAACTCTCCTTAAGGCCCTAAAGAACAAACCCAGAGACAGAGTGCTGATAGCGTCATTAAGGAAACAATACAACCTAGCTATCAGGAAGAGGAAATCTGAGATAAAAGACGAGGCTTGGAATGATTTGTTACTGCCTGAGACACAGAAAGACAGTGCTAAATTTTGGGCAGTTATAAATCACCCATATTTTGTGGGATTAGATAATCAAAGAGCTTACTGCATTATCCCAGACGAACAGTGGGTGACACATTTTAGCAATATTTATAGTCGCACTCATACCACTACAGAATGTGAAATACCTCTTTCACATTCGTCAACTCACATCTCTCCCTTCACTCAGGAGGAGGTGAAACAAGCAATTAACGACACACTCTGTAAAAAGGCACCGGGGCCAGATGGGGTCCCCGCAGACTTTTTTAAGAGCGCTCCTGAACTAAGCTCAAAGATTCTAACTAACATTTTTAATGCTACAAGGGAATTTATTTTCCCCTCTAGCTGGGCGAATTCGACCATAGTGCCAATTTTTAAGAAAGGACAGAGGACAGACCCGGCCTGTTATAGGCCAATTTCCCTTATCGACTCGAGTGTTAAAATCCTGGGGAGAGTCCTCTTAGGTAGACTGACCCTGATTTTAGAAAGTAAGGGTATATTATCTAACGCACAATATGGCTTTAGAGCCAAAAGAGGAACCTTAGATCAATGCCTAAACCTAGAATTAATTTTAAATAAATATGTAATCGCCAAGGAGGGCTCATTGTACATGGCCTTCATGGACCTCTCATCAGCTTTTGACCTGGTAAACAGGGCAAAGCTGTGGAGGATCCTCTTGGCCATGGGCCTTGACCCCCCTTTGGTCGAATACTTAGCTGAGCTACATAAGGATCTCATGACCTCGGTCAGAGTCACTAGGGAAGGAAGATGCACTTGTCACTTTAAGTCAGAGAGGGGGGTTAGGCAAGGGTGTATACTTGCCCCCCTCCTCTTTACTCTATACATCAATGACCTTGAGGCAGTAATGACAACATCCCATAGTGACATCCCGCGTGCAGGTGAGACAAAGATACCTGTCCTCCTGTACGCGGATGATGCCGTCCTTTTGGCACGCTCTGGAGTTGCGTTAAACAAACTTCTTTTATCTTTTGGAGTTTTTATGTCATCACTGGACATGAAAATTAACACAGAAAAATCACATGTAATGATTGCTGGAGCCGCAGGCAGGAAAAGAAAGTCGTTAACATTTTACTGTGCGGGGAAGGAGGTCAAGAGAGTCCCTTCTTTTCCATACTTAGGAGTGACTTTTGACGAAAAGGGCACTTGGGGCCCCCAGCTTTTGGTTAAAAGCAGCGCTGTTGCTAGAGCGGCTGCAGGGCTGCTAGGTTTTGCTAAAAAACTGGGCGCCCGTCCCATGGAAAGCATCATCAAAGTTTAGAAAGCAAAATGTTTGTCCGTCGCCCAGTATGGCTCTGCTATCTGGGGATATACTAGTTCCGCCAAAATACAGAATGTAGAAAATAAATTTTTGAGATCTCTGCTTTCTGTTCCCCAATCGACCTCGACCTTTGCATTGCATACAGAGTTAGGCTTGGGCTATATATCTGACATTTTAAAACTAGCCCCAGTGATTGGTTGGATAAAAACCTGGCTTAACCAGGAGCTTACTTTAAATCATATTATTTTAAAAGACTGTTTAGCCCTGGATAGAGCCCTTAACATCCCATGGGTAAGATACGTGAAAACGCAGCTAACTTTAGCAGGCCGCCCGGAGCTCTTCTCATCTCCAGATGGAATAACTTACGAGATCTTAAATTAGTCAAAAATACTCTGACAAATTTATATGCCCTGGAGAGGGAAGTTACAGAGCTAAAAAAACCCATGGTAAGGAAACACTGTATGCTCTCCTCTGTTCCAGGAATGGAACCATATCTCCTTCTGGTAACAAATTCTTATCATCGTTTTCTCTTGACGAGATTTCGTTTTGATCTAATTCATCTTATACTGGGCAACTTTAGAATCTGGACTAGACCCGATGATGCTGAACCATGTGACTGTGACAATTTTTCCATACAGGATACGATGCACTTTATCATGTTTTGCGGACACTATATTGAGATTAGAAAAAGATATCTGCTCCCTATTTTACGTAATCAGGGCTTTATTCAGGTAAAACCAGCCCTGTTGTTTTTGCAACTTCTCCCTAATGTTAAAGTAGCTTATTCTGTCGCTAGCTTTCTAGTTGCAGGAGCACGTTTAAATAAGCATCGCACAAGGCACAGGCACTTTATCTCTGAAAAATGAATTTCCTCTTTTCTCATTTATTTGAATGAGTTGTGTTTTAATAAGCCCTTCTTTTTATCTTTTTTAAATATTTATGTATGTTTCATTGTAAATTTAGTGTTCCTAATATAATGATTGTCTGTTTTTAATTTGTAAAAATTTGTGCTCTGATGAAATGGTGATATGTAATTTTGCTCGTTCTTTTATGATTTTTAATAATCGAATAAAGATAATTGACTGACTGACTGACTGAGTCTCAGCAGGGACACTCGACACCCTGTGGTTCCTGGCAAATCACGTAATCTCCCCATGCCTAACAAAAAAAAAGGTACTGATGAAACTATCTAACTCTTCCACAACTGGAGACTCCATATTAGTCTTACTTGGTCTAATATAAACATTAAACACATATGCTTCTATTTCATTCTGGTTTTTTTTCCTTACCCCTAAAATGTCAGGTGAATCTACGCTTAGTACATCAATAGAGGCATTTAAAGAGATCTTTATGAATCTAACTAATCCTTGAGATGGTGTACCTTTCGAAGAAGGAAATGCATGACAAATTACACATTCTATAACCTAGCTTGTGCGGTGGTTTTAATAGCCAGATTTCTTGAAATAAGCAGAAGTGGAATCGTTCTATATATTCTTGACAATCCAAGTCTATCAGTTTTTGTATTAATCCAGCTACATTCACATAGAATCTAATCAGGCGACACTTGGGTTGCTAGGCTTGGGCTCTGTCCCAGTATACCCTTTGGCCACTGAATGGTAGTTCCCTCTGTGACCTTCCAGGACCTCATGAAAACTACAGTATACTTGGCTAGCTAGAGGTTGGCTGGAGTCATGCAGTGGAATATCAGGAAAATTGTTGGGTGTCTGAAACCCAGCCAGTTGATCCACTGACTCAAGATTTACCTAAGCATTATTTATCACTAGATGGTTTGAACAGGATTAATGGGTTCTCCATGTTATGATTATGATGTTGATTGTCTGTTCAATTTGAACCTTAATAATGAACTTGACAATGTCCTAGATCTCAAGCCTGTAGCAATCCTACCATCAACTAGATTTTTAGCTGCAAGAACAAGGACAACATTATCATGGGTTCTATTTTCACTTGGTATGTGTTTACTTTTAACTATATCCCAGTGCATTACTGACCAGCATTGGTGCTCATACCTGATCCAGTGCATTTTTCAATGAATCCCCATCCTCCCTGGTATTAGGTCTTAATTTTGGAATGTTAATCATGTATACTCTATGTTCTCAATTCATTGCTGTTTTGAGTATTGTAGTGAGAAGGGATAAGAGCTCCTTTAGTAGGAGCGCAACTTGCTTGATTTTCTCTTGAAATAAGTTTGTTGTGAGGTTCTCTCAACAACTGCAGAATATTGGGGGACTACAAGGGGGTGGTTACATAGACACACCCTATGGTCAATGAGGCCCACTGGTCCTCTTAGCGACATAAAATCTCTATTTGGCCCAGTACCAATATATGAGTTGTTATGCTCAGTCCCTCTGATCATGTTGTTGTTGTAGTTTTAACTGTATCCAAAATTGTTAGATGGCAATTTGACAATGGATACAAGTGGTGCAGCCACCTGAGAGCTTAGTTTTGCCATCTGGTTATAAATAGGTTCAGTTAAAGTGGAGCATCTCCCTCAGGCCTCCCTATTCATGTTCAAGCGTACCCCGCCTTCCTCAGCTCTGGCCAGCAAACATTTACTCTCTTTTAGGTCTGTAACTTCTTTTGTGAGTATATCTATTTTTAAATGTAACTCTGACACTATTCTATCACTGTGATTACATTGCATCGCATTAGCAGAACTAGAGTGGTCACTTGTTCGTAGGGGTATTCTATGGAACGAGGGATTTGTGTAAGGGAACCGTTCACTATAGGGTAAACTTTGCGAGCTCTGGGTGCTTTCGGTAGAGCCAGAGGCAAGTATCTGTTGGAACAGGCTATAACTGGGGATACCTCTCTTTCTCTCCTATTATCAAGATTTGGCCGAGATTTAGGGGAATAGCAGGCAGTTTGGATACAATCAACAGCTATTGGATTACAAAATGCAGGGGAGGGATTCTTGGATCGTATTTCCTTACTCACTGTACCAGAGGATGTGATGCAGCTAATATCTTTTGTTCTAGGTGCACTTTCCTGTTTTTTTTATAAAAATGCAGTTATTTTTGAGGTTTGAGTATTGGCCGTTTTCTGCTTTTCACTCACAAAGGATTCAACCTCCTCAATTAGGTCTATCTTTGACATAGTACAGTTATCTCCTGTATTTTCCATTATTTTGGGACTTTTCCCACTGAAGCTTTACATTTACTCATACTAGTCCTTACAGCTAGTACTAGTAATACTCTAATGTGCAATTTCACATACACTGGACACAAATAACTACACTTCCTCTTGCATTTGGTAACAAACTCTCCCTGATAATCAATTTAGTGGTCTATAATCAATAGCAAAAGCACAAAGAATCATTTTTGCCAGAAAACAGCAAGATACAAGCCAATCAAACAGACAGGGGCTCAAGCAATTTAAAACAAAGTTTGCATTCAAATACCCAAAGAAGGAATAAAAATGTGAAGCTTGCAATGCCCACAAAAACTCTCCACATAACTGTTGTGTCGCTGTGAATACGGACACCATGTGCAGTCAGGTATAGGTACAACCTCCTTTATTGGTGTGCAACCCCTTTCTGCTGGCAGCTTCTTTGGGCTCCCCCCTTCCGCTTTCCCCTTCTCTTAGCCTCTCCTTCCGCCTGGTCTGAGCGCTGGTCCCAGGCATGACAATATTACATCTCCCCCTTCTTAAAGTCCAATGTTCACTCAGTTAAAGTTCCTCGATGAATCAGGTAGGTCTCTGAATTAGTCTATGTGGCCTGGGTGGAAGGGGTAGTTCTCCTGACCCTCTTTAGCTTGGTGGTGTCTCTAGTCTTTCTCAGATCTCGATTTCTTGACTCGAGTCATCTGTGTCTTGTTCTGACTCTGCTGCGCCAGTATAAGCTGCTGGATTGCACTTCTTGAAATGCGACACATTCCGTGTGATTCTCTTGTTCTCAGAGGCAGCCATTACCATGGTTCCTTTCCAATTCGTCACTCACAGGGGCTGGTCACGATATCGACTGTCCTTCTTTGCCTTCTGTTCTTGTCTGACCAGCACCCAGTCCCCTTCTTAGAAACGGATGCTCTGGTGTTGCGGCGTTCATCCGCACCTGGAGCACACAGCGGCATCTGTGCCAGGTATTCTGGTGCACGGTGTTCTTCCCAGCATTAGAGTGGCTGAGCATTTGTTAGTGGTGCTGTGCGGCGCAGTTTGATAGGCTCTCAAAACCTCGGTGAGCACAAGTTGGGTATCTCGCCGGTCCAGTTCTGCCTGTTGTATGGTCTTCTTTACTGGAGCCATGAACTGCTCTACTATCCCATTGGCTTGTAGCCTCATGGGAGTGGTCTTCCTGTGTTTGAAGTCAAGGTGTCTTGAAAATTCTGTGAAGTCATGTCCATTGAATGGCGAGCCGTTGTCTGTTTTCACTACCATGGGGATAACCCATGCAGCAAAGGCTTTGTCCAAAATCGGCATGATTGTGATGGCTCTTGTTGACGATACTAGTTGTGCGATGGGGAATCTGAAGTACTCATCCATGATACCAATAATACACTTCTCGGACTTCAGTGAAATGAAGAAATCAATGGCTACCTGTTGCCATATGCTATCTGGGAGATCAAACATCTGGGGCAGAGGCCATGGTTCTTCTTGCCCTACTAGTTGGCATTGATGGCAGTCTTGAAGCGTGGTTTCTACCATGTGATCGAGAGATGAGAACTAGACAAGTTCCCGTACTGCTTCCATTGTTGCCACTACACCTCAGTGTCCCTCGTGTGCCAAGTTGACAACACCTTGGCATAACTGTTGTGGGATGACAATTTGTCTGTCTCTTAGAAGTAGTCTGTTATCACTGATTGTGAGGTCGTCTTTTACATGTCAGAAGGACACCAGTTCTTGTGCATTGACGCTTTAGTTAGTTGGTGTTTCTTCCAGGTGCCTCCATAAATTCCTATGAATTCAGTGTAGGATGTTTTGCAGCGTGGCATCTTTTTGCAGATGCTTCCATGATCACTTCCAATGGGACAGCTGGTGGTCTTGCTTGATCGATTACGAAGTGGATGTATTCTTCTGTCAGTGAGTGCCTCGTTCATGTCGAGGCCTTGGGATGTCTCGATATATAGTCCGCTGGGTTTTCCGCTTTTCCTGGCTTGTGGATGATCGTGTAGGTGTATTCCTGGAGACAAATGCCCCAGTGCTCAATTCTTGGTGTCATCTTTGCTCAGGGGTTCCCGAATATGGTTATCAGGGCATGATGGTCGGTGATCAATGTGAAGTGTTTCCCATATACAAAAATGTGAAAATATTTGCATGCCCATATAACTGCCAGGCTCTCCTTCTCCGTTTGAGAGTATGCTTTCTCGGGGTCCGTGAGACTGCGGCTGGTGTATGCTACAATATGTCGCTGCTCCCCTTCATCTTCGTACTGAGCCAGGATGGCTCGGAGTCCCACTGGGCTTGTGTCAACCGTGATTTCAGTCTTCTTGAGAGGGTCAATGTATGCCAGGTTAATGGCAGAACTTACTGCAGTCTTGATTTTGTTGAACACTCGTTCAGAGTTAGTTGACCATTAGAATGGTTGTCCTTGTTTTGTGACTTCCCCTAGGGGATGGCTAATGGTGGCGTAGTCTTTGATATATTGGGTGCAGTAGCTGGTCATGTCCAAGAAGGATCATATCACACTGACATCACAGAGGCAGCTAGTGCCATCACTTTTCAGGGTCAGATTGCATTCCTTCACTGGAAAAGATGTGTAAGTGTCCATAAAATGTTAGCGTTGGTTTGTGGAATTCACACTTGTCCCGATTGAGAGTAGATTGGAGTTTAGAAGAGCATGACACACTTGTTCTAGAGCTTTGTCGTGTTCCTCGAGAGTGTCACCGAATACCAGGATATCATCGCTGTAGTTGACTGCGCTGGGAATGCTATGAATAATTCGCCTCACTGCCTCTTGGAATATTTCCGCAGCTGAGAAAATTCCAAAGTTGAGGTGTTTATACCTGAAAAGTCCTTGGCGCGTCGAGAAAGTGGTAATGTAATGGGATTTCTCATGAAGCTCAAGCTGGTGGTATCCCTTGTTTAGATCCAATTTTGAAAAGACTTTGGCCCCATTTAGGCAAGTGATCATGTCGCTGTTGTGTGGTCCTGAGTGTCTTTCTCATTCTATGGTTGTATTTGGGCCCTCATGTTCACGCACAGGCGCAACTTGTTTTTCGCTCCCCGCTTTGGTACAACCACTACTGAGGATACCCACAGTGTGGGTTTAGTCGATCTTTCAATAATGTCAGCCATCAGCAGGTCTTGTACCTCCTCATCCACACTTTGTTGGAGGTGGAAAGGTACCTTTTGTGGTGCTGAGCTACAGGTGGTATCTTCTCATTTATGTGTAGTCGGATTTTGAAGTGTGCCAGTTTGCCAAATCCTGTGAATAGCTTCGGGAATTTGCTGACGATGTCCGGTGAGTCATCGACTTTGTATAGGATCTCCACTAGTTATAAGCGTTTAACCATGGGGAGGCTAAGGAGACAGTTAGCTGCTTGAGGTCCTTCTATGACGTGAATCTGTGTGTGAACTATTCTGTCTTCGTATTTTAAAGACGTGCGTAATTGTCCCAGACAAGGTAGGGGATCTTTGGACATCCATGTAAACGCGTACAGCAGCTTTCTGTATTTTTGCATTCATTTTCTTGTACTCTGTCGCACATATGTAGTTCAGCGACGCTCCGGTGTCAAGACCGGTGTGTGGTTTGACAGTATACTCGATCTCGATGAGCTGGTCGACCTGTCTTACCTATCATGCACTGCTTTCGCGTGATGTGAGGTCCCGAGGTGCGTCTTGTTGGCGCAGCTTCTCTGCGGGTTGTTTGGCACACCAGTTCAAAGTGATTCTCCTTCCCATAGCCGTGGCAACGTTGTCCCATGGCAGGACATGGGCTGTGTGAGTGTAATCTTGTCTGCAGCAGTAGCAGTGCAGCTGTTGTTGCTTGTTGCTGCTAGTCTTGTTCCCGATGCAAGTTTGGCTTGCAGGCTTTAGTTTTTTTTGTAATCTGATAAGCGCCGCATGTCTGTTTGAGTGTGAAGTCGGAAGGCTTGTTCGCATTTTTCTGTCTTTCCAGCTTCCATCTTTTTTGCATGGTCTTCGGCTTGATCATTTATTCGCGTCAGCTTTTCGATGTCGTTGAGTAAGTAGTGTTTCTTTAGCAGCCGACGACATAGTGACTCTGACTGGCACCCCTCTGTAATTCGTAGGCGAGTGCATCTTCCATATTGAAGTTGTCAAATTTGCAGTAACGAGCGAAATGTTTTAGCCGTGTAATGAAATCACCCATTCGCTCATCTTTTTCTTGTGACGCCATATTGAAGGTCTACCGTTGGTAGTCCAAATTTCATTTGCGAAGTAATTACCTGTTCAGTGCTTCTTTCACATCTTGAGGTTGCGGTGGCTGGCGGTAGTTCTTTAGTGACTTGGCTGACGCATTTGCCTATCAGGTTGCACAGGGCAATGAGTTACTGTTGGACTTGGTCCTTCTGGCAGGTTCACCCCTGAACTTTTTGCCTTTTATATAGTGATTTCCGGTCTTTGCGCACTGTAGCACTGTGGCACAGTGTAAAGTGCGTGTGCGCTCTCTGAGTACGTGTGTGAGATTGGCCTGCCCTTCCATAGAAATGCATGGGGGATATGTGTGTCCATGGTAGTTCCTGATGTGTGGGGAGTGCAGGCTCGAGCTTGGTATGTGCGGACTTGTGTGATTAAATGCTGCGCGATGATCTGCACGGATTTATTGTGTCTAGTGTGGAAGTGCCTCTTTTAGAAGTTGGCATGTCTGTGCAGTTAATGTGAATTGACTGTCTGGCTTGTGATTGGCTGGAGCTGGCTGGTGTGCCTGGCTCCGGGAGTCAGGATGGGTCTGCCCCGGTGGTGAATGGAGAGATCTGCGTGCTGATGGAAGGTTGAAGTGCACCTGGGACCTGAATAGGGCTGGGCCTTCCCTACACAATGCTGGCTCCGCCCTCTGTGGTGCGACTGATGTCCCTAGCCTGTCAAAGTGCTCAAGAACCAGTTGCGTCTGGTTCACCCCTTGCCTGAACCTTTGACAACAAAGGATTTCTGTGTATAAAAAGAGGCTGTGACCTCATGTTAAATGTTTTTGTTTCCTGACTTGAATCTACCAGGGGCGTGCTGCTGCTGGGGCTCAGGGGAAGGCTTGCCTCCCAGGGCCCGGCCCAGCCGCTGGATTTCTAGAGGACGTCTTTCTGGGGCCCCTTCTGCCTGGCCTGAGGATGGCTCTGAGACTTTCCTTGCCCAGGAAGCCTTGTCCTGTGTTACTGGGACCCTTCTTGCTGTAGGGGTCATCTCTGGGGCCTTTGGTGCTGTCTATGCCCCCAGCGCCTTGAGACCGCTTTATTTTTCATTTCTGGGCAGAGCGCTGTAATTTTCCCTCGGAGGGAAGCGCTCCTGCCCTTTGTATGCCCCCGAGTGCACAGGTGCCCACCCTGCGTCTTCATTTTCGTGTAGAAAATTATTAAGGGTGCCACCCCTCCTGATAGGCACCTTAACGGGTGCCCACCCCGTTTCTACTTTTATTTTGTACCTCTAGGGTGCCTATCCCTCGTTATCCCCGAAAAGAGATTGCCGCCGCAGCCGCTGTGGTGCCTGGCGGCATGCGGGACTTCCAGTTTTGAGAGGAAGTCCTGCCCCGCCGCCGAGAGAGGAAGAGAAGCTGGCCGAGTCATGGCCTCCTGCGGCTCCCGTGAAGTGGGGAGAGCCCCGGGCCGCCAGCGGAAAGGAGCCCAAGTGTTACGGGGCTCCCGCATGCTGAAGGGAGCCCCGGTCGAGGAACCAGACCGAAGATATGAGGGCTCCGCTGTCCCAAAGTCCTGGTCACGAGATGGGGGACCGGGTGAAGCATGGTGCACGCCCCCGGATTAGCAGCCGGTGAGTGGAGCTGCCCAGAGGGTGGAGGGGGAGAGAGAGCGCCGAGTGAGTCTCGCCCGGAGAGGGGGGGGGTGGCCCCGGATGGCAGTGGGCCACCCCACCATTTGCAGAGAGCCAGATGGCTCCCACGGGGGCAACATTTCTTTCAATGGGCCCAGAGGGGCCCATGTTCATCCCTGCATTTTCGCCCGCAGTGCTCCCGGAGCCTAGAAGACTCCAACGTGAGGAATGATTATTTTCCGAGCGCTGGTGCGCTCCAGGGGGCATTTATTTCTAAAAGGGGCTCACGTGCCCCAGGGGCCCCCATTGTCTCACAGAGCCCCGTGGTGTGCCAAAGAGAGAGCACCGTGCTTAGTCCCGAGCGGCCCCAGATGGCAGTGGGCCGCTCTAACTTGGTATTCATGTTCCAGAGCTAGAGGGCTCCCACGTTTTGGGCGCATTGTTGTTCTAAAGGGCCAATGAGAGCCCATGCCGCAGTTTGATCCACAGCCGCCCAGCAAGTAGTGGGCAGCTGCTACATTTAGGTTTTCTTTCTAGGGACATGTCTTTGGACTCAGGAGTGGGGCGCACTCCTTCGCCCCTACCTTGGCCTTCCTCAGCTGTGCAGCACTTAGTGCCAGCTACAGCGTTTAGGCCCCTTGCTCTTGTCCTCAGCTGCCCAGCAAGTAGTGGGCCGCTGCTACGTTTAGATTTTGGTGCAGTGGCACAACCTGGACCTCGATGTGAGTAATGTGCTAATGCTTTGGGTGTTAGGAAATGTACTGTGTGTAGTATGTTTTGCACACCCTGTGTTCATATACCTCTAGACATGGCTTATGCATAGGAGGTTGTTTTACCTGTTTAGGTATGTTAGGGAGATTGTACTTCCCTGTATGATTTACGCCCCTAGTGTAAGGTTTTACTTAGGTGGTGAGGGTCTAATGTAGTTATACTGTGTATGATGGATTTCATGGCACAGACTGTTGAAAGTGCAGTGATTACCAGTTTTTACTGGTTGTACGTTTTATGGCCTATCTTACTTATACAAATTTATCTAATGTACTATTCCTTTACCAAGTGCTGATGCTGACAGTGGTCCATGTGGCCCTGTCAGGTGTACATAATCCCCTGTAAATTCTGCCCATGCCAGTGGCAGGGTGTAAATTGTGTGTTTATTATCTAATGTGTTTGGCATAATACAAAGGCTATTTTTATATATAGTAAAACACAAACAGTTGAAGAAGGGTCTGAGGGAAATTTAAAGACCTGCCCAGTTCGTATCCCCCTAACTGTAATCCTAACAACAAAAGAACCGGGGGTCTATAACGGAGCTTCAAGTACTCCGAGCTGCTGCAAAACTCCTACATAAGTGAGTTAGGCGCTAATAGAGCTATATAAGTCTCTATATCAGAATGTGTGCCAGGACAAACCTGTCGAAGGACCTACTGAGATTTTTGGTAAGACCCGTACAGAGATGTGTTGGATTCCTATCAAATAGGTATGTAGATCAAGTGTTCTCATTTGGTCATCCAAAAATGGGGTGGTATGTCTCTTGATCAATGAGACCCATCCATCGCCCTTACTCAATTGGGTCGCACCATCAATCGCTATGAGACAACGCCGGACAGGTTAGTGGATCATTAGGATTTATTTTTGGCCTTTTTTTTCTTTTGGGGTGGCATAGACTGGTTCACCTATGTTTCTGGGATATGAGACCAGGCTTGGTCTGTCAAACTTTTGCTAGCCCAGATCTAAACCTGCTACAGTTTAGCTCCATCCTATTGAGGACACTCATATTTAGAGGAAAGCTTTTTACATTAAGTGATGGATCTTGGGAACCTGGGACTTTTATGGGCTCTGTGACTTATTCCACCCTTAGGATTTTTTGTGGCTCTGTGAAGCTTGACTGTTATAGGGGCTATATTATGTATTGGAGGGAGAGATAGAGTAGTACTGTCCACCCTTCCGTTCATTACCCCTTCCTTGCCTTCACAGAGCGGGGCCTCCTTTTTCCTGAGCTGGGTTCCAGGAGAGGTGAGGTACACTCCATGTACTATTCAGGTGAGTAACATTAGTAAAATAAATTGGCTTAATTAGTAGAAGCCAGTGCCAGGTCTTTCCTGTTTTGATAGGACTTACTACAATTTATTTCTTGTTTCTTGTTAACAGATGTAAGAGACAACGTTTGGTACAGAGGAACACGATTTTGGACTATTTATGTATATCCTTTACAGATTGTCGTTACGTTCACTTTATGTATGCAGTAGCTAATGCTTAGAACTCTGGCCCTGAAGAAAGCCATGGGATCTTGTCCCTACTGGCTGAAACATGTTGGCCTTGTAAATGCAGTTATATGTTTAGACTGCTTCCTCTGCATTGTTCTTGTTTGTTTGAGGGAAAGGACAAATTACATTAGAGTTTTTCGCCTATTGATCCTTTTACCCCTTGTTTTTAACTCACACATCTTTTGATTTTTGCACTGCACTCGATCCCATCTTTATAAGTTGTTCATGGGTACCTTAGCGATTGATGGTGCGACCCAATTGAGTAAGGGCGATGGATGGGTCTCATTGATCAAGAGACATACCACCCCATTTTTGGATGACCAAATGAGAACACTTGATCTACATACCTATTTGATGGGAATCCAACACATCTCTGTACGGGTCTTACCAAAAATCTCAGTAGGTCCTTCGACAGGTTTGTCCTGGCACACATTCTGATATAGAGACTTATATAGCTCTATTAGCGCCTAACTCACTTATGTAGGAGTTTTGCAGCAGCTCGGAGTACTTGAAGCTCCGTTATAGACCACCGGTTCTTTTATATTTTTATATATAACCTTGTGTGGAGTTTCCTCTGTGGTGGGCCTTGGGTGTTGTTGCTGAGTGCGCGCGCAAACGCTTTACACCGCTCCGGAATAAGCCTGAATGCTCATGCCAAGCTATCAAGGGGGTGAGCAGGGGTTATCTTTGGCGTGTAACTTCCTTGCCCTGACTAGAGTGGTGGTTTCTGATTGGCTTTGGCGCAAGCCTGTGCCAACCAAAAACCCCATTTCTAACAGTTACTGTTTGGGGTCGGTGAACTGCGACCCCTTCATGAAGTCTTCAAAGTCTTCTAGCCAGCTTTGCCATCTTGGACCCATGCCGCTGCCAGATGTAAGGACCAAAGATTCTAGGGGGCGTAGGAAACATACGCCCAGCATTACTGGACCTGGCTGCGCATTTCGAGATGTGTCCGGGGCCACTGACATGCTGCCGTGTAAATGTGGTTATTGGCTCTCTCTGTGGTTCAGCATGTGCTCTAGGGCCTATGACCGGGGGGTGCAAGTATATATAGAGCCTTGATGGTGCCAGGAACTGTGAGTGAGCAGATTGTTGTGAAGTTTTGCCTGTTTTTAAGATGCTCACCATGGTGTTTGCAGGATCTGAGGCTGTATGGCCTGACTCTAAGATGGCCGCTCAGTAGGATACATATGCACGAGGCTGTGAGCAGAGCCAGTGATGAACTGAAGTCAGGCAGGCAGGGGCTTATGCTGGGCGCAATGAGGCAGCACACAGTGACTACCAGAGTCAGGATATAGGCAAATGGCAGCCTCCTCGGTGCAGTTCCACTTGCAGCCAGGGTTATATGCGCTTGGGAGCGTAGTCACGGACATCAGCTGGCACACACTGACTCACTGCTGCAGCTCGTGTTTACAGACAGGGATCTTCAGTTTCGGGATCCCAATTCATTGCCAGTTGTCGTGTCGCTGTAAATACAGATCAGGCACAGTCAGGTATAGGCACAACCTCCATTTTGCCCACTTTCCCCTTCCCTTAGCCACTCCTTCCGCCTCGTCCTAGCACCGAGCGACGGAGCCATGCATGACAATATTAAAATAACCATTGGTGAATCACACGTATCGTTCCTCTTCGGAGTCATAGGCCAAGAGAAGATAATGCAGTTTAGCTCTGCCTCTTCTGGGCTACAGTATTCGCAAGGTAAAAATGAAATGGAAAGCCTCACTGGGGCCTCCTCCTTGCCCTAATGACTCTCGGGTACTTAAGATTTCCAACAGGTGTCAAAAGTTAGGGATTACATTTAGCCGAGGTAGTGTTGTAGCACCAATCCTTCTGCAGGCAGGAGGTTTCTTCAGGGGCCAACGTGAAGAGCGCTGAAATTGATAAATAGCCAGTCCTTTATACACTCTCCAAAAATTATATTATGGGGCAAGTTTACAAGTCCCTTGCACTTCCAGTGCGTCACTTTTTGTGATGCACCAGTAGTGTATTTTTCTGCCCAATATTTACAAGGACGGGAAAAGTCACCCTGCGTGACTTTTCCTGTCCTTGTATATATGTCCCCTATATATGCAGAACTTTGCGTGAAAAGGGCGTTCCATGGGTGTTGCTGTGGGTGTTCTCACGCAGCACCAATGGAAACAGACACATTTCCAGATTTACAAGAAATCGTAACTCTGGAAATGTGTCTGAATACTACACATCCCCAGGGGGGTGTAGGGAGGTGCAACTTTTTCCTTGTTGTTTTCATCTTTCTATGTGTGCTGTATTCTGCAACACACATAGAACTGCTGTATGGTCGCTGTGGACATTGTCGACATTGCAAAGTTAGCATGAGCTCTGCTGCCATGATGCTGCTTTTGCGCACCTTACTACATGACTTTATTTTGCAGTCTGAACACGACGTGCAAGGTTGATAAACAATGCCTCTTGTTATTCTGTTTTTTGTCAGTCCCTAGCACAAAACATGCTACACAGCTGCAGCTGCCGGAAACCCGTGCTTTGATATTATGGGATGGCATGTTGGTTTAACACACAGTTGGATAGGGACCTTTGCAGGGAGAAGAGCTATGCTGTTCCTATGATGTTAAAACTACCATCTGGGCACTAAGGTATGGGGTCTGCTGAAAAAGCTCAGTGACCTTCTTCTATATAATAAAACTTCTTCTAGCAAAGGGGAGGGGGCCTTGTAGTCCTTTGTCCACTGTCTGTATAAGATGGTATACCCTTTCATAGTCTATAGACTTGCTACAATGCTAACTGTTTTAGGTTTATGCATTTTGCTGCTGGTAGCGGCTTGCATGCTGCATTATAGAGCACACTAGTTAAAATAAACATTTCTAAATATATCAGTGACTCTGTCTATTCTTATTGTGGACAAGTACGAGTGAGTGAGTGAGTGAAAGGGTACGTCCTGCTACCGCGATTCCTGAGGGAGTCGGGAGTGTTGTGTTCGGGGTTGTCTAATCATTCGTAGCTTCGTGAATATTTAGGAGAACTAATAAGACACTATAGCTTGTCGGTTCTGGGATTTTGGGCACTGAGGCGATAGGAAGGCTTAGCCCCTACACACTGAGGTCCTGTCCACAGCGTGGTGCAGCAAAATTACTTGCTGCCCCCCGCTGCCTTAGTCTATTGTAAATCTGCCCCTGTGTTTTAAGACCCAAACCAGCGGGTAGTTGGTACACAATAGATGAAGACCCACTCTTTCCAATAAGGGCCAAAAGGTAAGTGCAAGCAGGCCTCAAGAGAAAACCAGTTTATGCAGCAATTTTCTTCCCTAAGGATAAACAAACATGGGAGCAGGCATTACAACCCAAACAAGAGAGCCGTTATGAGGTACAATAGCATCAACTCAAATCATTTTTCTAAAGATCTTATTGTAGGAAATGTCGAGGAACAAATGTGTAGTTTGACTGTAGAGGCAGAACCAGACATATTATGGAGGGATTTGAGGGGTTATGCAATAACATATCAAGCATGAATACTGCAAAGAAACCACCGAAGGATCCACCTGCCTAGACATGGTTTGGCTCTGCCTGTACTGCTGCCTTAAAAACTCTAAAGCAGGCTACCAACATGTTAACACCTAACACATCAGCAATCAGAACAGCCAAATGCAAATATTAAATTGTCTTAGATAGAAGAGAATAAATTAGCTCAAAGGCCTGGGCTGACTTGAAAATCGCTTCGTAATCTAGAGACAACAGATTATTTTGGGAGATTGTTAATCTCCCCTTTTCTTCTGAAGACTCCCAACTGACTTGGTTTGCCAGATCCCAGTGAAAGACTGGGTATCCGATTTTTCAAACAACTTTGACCTAAACAACCTGGCAAGTGATTTTTCTAAAACCATGGACCCTCCTATTCTCAATCTGATTTGATTGACAAAATTAAGTGAGTCCATTGAGGTTTCTGTTGTATATCAAGGCTATCTTAGATCCCCAGCAGGGAAAGTGCCTGGCCCTGACGGAGTCCCCATTGACCCATTTAGGCGCAACTCTACTGACTGTCTGGGCCTCCATAAAACAAATGTATTTTGTGCTGCAAGGTCCTGATTAAATTAGGAGGTAGTCAATAATGGTGTTTATCTTCCAAAAAGTGGGCAGATATCTCCTGGGCTAACGTTACCCTATCTCATTGTTGAAAGCATCTGTTAAAGTACTAGGGCAAGCAATCCTTGAGAAGATAGAAGAGTGTGCCGAGGCAAACACTCTTTTCTCGGACATGCAATATGATTCTGGCCAGGATTGGGCACTGTCGGACAATCTCCAAATGTTCTTTTGTTAATGGGTAAATATGTCAACACCAGGAGAGGTCCTATACATATGGCATCTATGGGCCTTTTCTGTGCTTTTAACTTGGTGAACAGGCTTTGGAATTTGATGAAAAAGGCAGGAATTGAAGCATCTCTGATAGATCTGTTTAAGCGGCTGCATTGGGACACTACTGGCAAAGTGCGCTATGATAAAAATGTGGAGTTTACTGAACCTATCCGGTCAATCCAACAAAGATGTATCTTAGACCCCCTTTTTATTTTTATTTTATATTAACCTCATGCGCGCTATTGTTATTACGCTCGTATGCTGAGATTTTAAAAAACCCATGTAACATGACGAGCTGGGCTCGTCATCAGCGTGCGAGGAGGCTACACCGTGACGAGCCCAGCTCGTCATCAGCGTGGAAGGGGTTAATGCTCTTGACCAGGGCTTGGAAAAACAGGAAAAGATCTACCTAAGGTAGGGTGTTGGGTAGTCCCAGTCCTTCTATTCCCCGCTGGTTCGGTTTTAATTGCATGAATGGAAAATGGCCTTTAGATCTTGCTTGATTCTTTTAACAATTTTATGGGTGACCTGGATTTAAAGGTGAACAACCTAATAGCTTACATCATGACCTGTGGCCCTAAAAACACCAGCACCTGAAAATATACAATGGGGGATTCCAAAAGCTATGGTTCCCAATTTAAATTATTTAGGTTTACTATTTTATACTAATCTAAAATGAACAACTTACTTACCAGGGGACATAGACATTTCCAGGGGCTTGTGAGGCAGTTTTTGGATTTTCAGGGAAGTTAAGTCATATATCTATTAAAGAGCTGGCATTGCATAAAATTAAATGTCTCTCTATAGGGACATATGGGGCAGGAGTCTAGGGCTATGCCAACTCAAGAAACCTGCAATCCCTGGAAAAAAATATTTTTTAGGCTGTTAGCCATTCCCATATCTATTCCAAGTTATATTGTGCACAATGAATTGGGTGTTGACTATTTGGAGGACCATGTGAGGATTGCATTCTTGCTTTTATGGACAAATATATGGCCCTCTGCTGAGACAGGATTTTCCTTGTTTGGTTCTGGAGGACTCTCTAAGGCCACATAATATGGTTTCAATTCTTTGACTCACTTACGTTAGACAAGCCTTTCTAGATATTGGCAATCCCAAACTATTTACTCACCTCTTAGTATTGATGGCAACACAAAGAGTGCAGTAAGTTCTTTATTTTACAAGTCTCAAAACAACGCTTGAATAGCCAGATCCCAAGACGGGAAACATCCTTTACAACGTAACTTTTACCACGCAGTGCCTTTACATCGCATCTTTTACAACGCAAACCATTACAACGCATTGCGCTGGGGGGGTGCTCTAGGATAGGGAGTAGATTTAATTTACTATCCAACACCTTCCCTACTATCCACGGGGACTGGAGTTGGAATAGTAAATTAAACTATTCACTATCCAGCACCCCTCAACACTATGCGTTGTAAAGGCATGCATTGTAAAACTTGCGATGTAAAAGCATGCGTGGTAAAAACATGCGTTGTAATGTCATACATCCCCCAAGACATGGACACTGTCCTACGTAAGACAGCATCTGCACTCATGCACACTACAGCAAAGAACTCTTCAACATCATCAAGGAATTCACCCAACCCACCGGCGAGTCCACTGACATCCATCCCTCATAAGATCTCTGCGACAAACTCAGCACCTTTTTCCACCACAAAATCAAGAGCATCTACAACAACTTCGACGAAGACAACCAACACACTGAACCCTCACCAACCATGCCCAATACCCTAAAGCCAGCGATTGACAACTGGGCAGCCCTCACCACAGAGGACACACTAAAGACGATGAAGTCAATCCACTCCGGGGCCCCCACGGACCTCTGCCCCCACCACATTTTCGATACCAAAGGGGGTGATCTCTAGACTGGGGTGAATGTATGACATTATTCTGCATTCAGTCCCGTGGTCTCCATGCCACTGGAATCAAGCTATCCTGGTTGATGAGGGCTGAAAGCCCGAAACCGGTCCTAGGATGCTTGCTTCCAGTCCAGGGAGGACCTGGCTTGGCAGTTTGGGCTGGACTGTTCCCATTGGGCACAGGGTCAACACTGATTTGCATATGGCTAGGTTCAAACTGGAATGGCATGGTGAGCAAAAAATGATGGATTTAGGCCCAGATCTCTGTACTGGGGTGAATGTATGATATTGTTCTGCATTCTGTCCATTAACTGTTGTTTTTCCATTTGTCACCCCGAGTGGGACGGGTATGCTCAGACGTGAGCATGCCACTGCAATCAAGCTATCCTGGCTGATGAGGGCTGAAAGCCCGGAACCGGTCCTAGGATGCATGTTTCAGTCCAGGGAGAACAAGGCTTGGCAGTTTGGGCTGGACTGTTCCCATGGGGCACAGGGTCAAGACTGAGTTTGCATATGTCTAGATTCAAATTGGAATGGCATGTTGAGAAAAAAACGATTGATTTAGGCCCATATCTATGTACTGGGGTGAATGTATGACATTGTTCTGCATTCTGTCCACTAACTGTTGTTTTTGCACACACCACATTTTCAACAGACTTGCCGACACCACCGCACCCATGCTCTGCCACACTGTTAGCTGCTCCCTGGCAACCACCTTGTTCCCAGACGACTGGAAACATGCCAAGATCAACCCCCTCCTGAAGAAACCCTTGGCAGACCCCACCGACCTCAAAAACTACAGACCCATCTCCTTGCTCCCGTTCCCAGCGGAAGTCATTGAGAAAGCCATCAACAGCCAACTCGCCACATTCAAAAATTCAGGTGCCGTACAAGCCAGGGGACTCCCTTGTCGTTAACCTAATAACAAAAACTTCAGTAAAGTGTCTGCTCTGTCATAAGGAAAGACCCATTCTGTTTCAATGGGAAAATGTGCTTGTACATCTGGCTCTTGATGTGTTACAATTACCCATTCTTTCCTTATAACAGAGCAGACCCTTTACTGAGGGTTTTGTTATTAGGTTAACGACAAGGGAGTCCCTTGGCTTGTACGGCACCTGAATTTGTTTACTGGTGTTCTGAATCTGCGGACAGTGTACCCTTTTACATTATGAAATGGCTGTATATATGTAAAGAAATTCATTTGTACCTTTGTTTTATATAGTTGTTTTTAAATATGCTAGTATATCAATGTTGTTTATGTACTTTTATGGACAATGTTTGACCGAATATGGGGGCATATTATCAAGGTGGTTTATCTCCGCTTTTTTGGCTTTAAAAGCCAAGAAAGCGGAGATAAAATTATCTCCCTATTACCTAGCTGTCGCTAACACCAGTTAGCAACAGCTAGTAGGAGATAGCGACCATCTTGGGCCCCGCTTTGCTTGTCAGTGATATTTATCACTAATGATATGGAAAGTGGGCGTGCCAAGATGTTAGCGACTGAAAACAGTCGCTAACATCGCTATCTCCTATTACCAAATGTTGGAGATATTCGCGCTAAGCGCGAATATCTCCAAAAGCTAACACCTGCCCTGAGCAGTTCTTAGCCATGTTATCCAATGGGAGGTGGATAACATGGCTAAGAGCATTAGCTCGGTAATGCATGAATATCGCTGACTTTTCAGCGATCTTCATGCTTTGCGGCGATTTTTATCGCATTTGCGTTAAACCTTGGTAATACCAATGTTTATTTGCGGTAAAAATCGCCGCAGCTCAGCTGTAAATTTTTGTCTCTAACCAAGCAATAGCGATAATTATCGCTATTGCTTGGTAATATGCCCCAAAGTATTTTGACTGACTAAGTGTACACAAGAATCCACACAGTCCATACGTGAAGCCACAACACGCAGTTGGAAACTCAGTGCCATTGCCCCACTCTGCCTCCTAGAATCTTATTTTTTATCACGACATACAAATTCACACTATATAAAACCCCAAAGTTTAAGTCACACTTACAGCATTTAGGCAATGCAATTTCTTACTTTGCAGCAATGATCTTATACATTATCATTTCTAGATACATGCAATTTTGCAACAGTACAAAGATATTCATCACAACTAAGTAGGTAAGAGGTATCTGAAAGCCACGAAAGACGCCCACACTGCGCATTTATTTTCTTAAATGTTATGTTATGTTATGTTATGTTATAATGGCTTTTGTAGAGCGCACGGCTACTCAAAAAGAGTGTCCCGGCGCTTTTAGTAAGGAGGGCTACAGTATACTAACATAACACATTAAAAAAGAAAGTATCACAGACAGAAAGAACACAACAAGCAAAAAGGCCTACTGGGTAAACAACCAGGTTTTGAGGCCCTTTCTAAAAGCAAGTAAGCTGGTGGCTCCCCGAAGTATAAGCGGCAGAGAGTTCCACAGCTGTGGCGCCAGTAGTCCAAAGGAGCGACCTCCCAGGCGCGCTCTCTTCACTCGTGGAACAGTCGCCAAAAACAGGGATTCTGACCTCAGAGAACGAGCTGGACGGTAGAAGGCAAGTCTCTTTTGGAGGTACTTTGCTCCCGTCACATGGAGGGCCTTGTAGGTCAGGGTCAAAGCCTTAAAGGCGATCCGCTTGCGGATTGGGAGCCAATGCAGGGTGTGCAACAAGCCCGCTGCACTAGTGCGTCTATTCAAGCCAAAAATCGCTCTCGCCGCAGCATTCTGCACAACTTGGAGCCGCTGTAGCAGGTACTCTGGCAGGCCCAGGTACAGAACGTTTGAGTAATCTAGCCTAGAGCCTATCAGGGCCTGCACAGTCAGCTTCCTGTGCTCCTCCGATAAGAGGGGAAGAAACCTCCGCAGCATCCAAAGGAGGCCGAAGCAGATGCCCGACACCCCCAGGATCTGGGACTTCATAGTCAACCCCTTGTCCATCTTGACCCCCAAGTTCTTAGCCATTTGGGATGAACAAGTTGGGGGGAACATATTAATAGGCCACCAAGCCTGCCAGTCTGGCTCCGTGTCACACCCAAAGAAGAGTACCTCGGACTTATCGGAATTGCACTTGAGGCTGTTCAGTTAAAAGCATTGGAACACAGCCCCAAGGCAATCTCGGATACTCTCCCCATCAAAGTCTCCTCCTCTCTTACACGAGAAGAGGAGCTGGGTGTCGTCTGCATAGGATACGATCCGGGCCCCAAACGACTCTGCCAACGCCGCCAAAGGGGTCATGAAGATATTAAAGAGGGTCGGGCTCAGAATAGAGCCCTGAGGGACCCCGACTCCCAGAGGCAGCATCACGGCGGAATCTGGCGAGGCCCAGACCGTTTGCCGGCGGCCGACTAGAAAGGAGGAAAACCAGCTGAGCACCGTCCCCCGTAGACCAATCTCACAGAGTCTTGTGAGAAGGCCATCATGGGGGACGGTGTCGAAAGCCGCCGACAAATCCAGCATCACCAGCATGGCTTTGCCCCCAGTATCCAGAACCCCTTTAATGGTTTCTGAGACCTCGAGGAGCGCAGTCTCCGTGCTGAGATTTGGGCGAAAGCCCGACTGGGTGGCATGCAGAATCTCATTCGTCTCTAGAATGCATGTTATTACAATTCTGTGCTCTTGTAAAAAATCAAAAATCTAATATGTTAACTTATTAAACATTCATACACCGTAGGCATGCCAATTCTCAAACACATCTCAAATACGTGATTTACCTTCAGCAACTGAACGAATCTATGAATCTTAGAGACACACACATAAGATTTCCCACATGCTAAATGCATCACATAGTAGTTCATATCACTTGTGCTCTTAACCTTCATTCCCAAAGCTCACAATGAGCTTGATACAAGCATGAATAACGTACTCAATTTCCTTATCAATGCCACCCCAAGCTGATTGCAATCCTCCCCACAGTATACCCTTGAGTTTGCTGGAAGACCCCATTGCACCCTGGGCTTGTGGCCCATGCAGGTATGTGACTCAGTTTCTCCATTTACTTTGTTCATACTGAGCAGCAAAGAATGTGTGCATCTTCTTTGCTCATCAAAACGCTGATGAAGGGAGAGCTCATGCATCATACCACAGCATGAGAAGTAAGCTTGTCAGTCTGAAAGTATATTGAAACATTGTAACTGCCAACCCAAACAGCAGTCCATATTTAAAGATGAAGCAATCGTGATTGTCCCCAAAATGTGATACATGGTCTTAATTTGTTCCCAATCCAAGTCCCCACGACCACCTCTGCATACCTATTGTGCAGCTGCAAATGTATTCCTATCAGAAAAAGCACACCTCTCACTGTGTGACATACTGGCCATTTCTAATTATTGCCTCATAGTACAGACCTTAAGCTTTAGCGACTTCAATGAGAGCCATTACTAGTTTTAGCTCCACTGAGCTGACTTCTTGGCGTCTCCTCTTGGCCCTTGTCATCCCTCCTCATTAGGCTCCTCCTGCTCAGCAGCTAAACTGAAGCGACTTTCTGCGGGCTCCACTTCAGGGAATCCTACAATGATGGCCAAAATTCTTAGGCTATGTAAATCAAAAGGGTATGCAATTCCTAACAGGAGAAGAAAAGGTTGGATTAAGCATGAGATTGGGGTATCTGATTCCTCAGGAGCAAGAGCCCTCACTCACGCAAATGGGTGTAATGCTTCATCATCGGGCAGCTTCAGTGTAAAACCTGACCCGCCATTTCTTTTGTTGTTTGCCAATGTGAAGAGTGAGGTACAGTGTTGGGTGTAACAATGTGAGTAGACTTGTGTAATGTCAGAATAAAGTAACTAAGGGCTTAATTTGTTTAATGTGAGCGTCCAGTTGTTACCATTTAAAAACAATGAATGGCTAGAAATGGATACAATGGTCCAAACTAGCTCAATAAGTGATAATTCAAAGATAGTCAACAATGTTCTTGCTTACTTAATGTCAAAGCTGATCACTGCAATTCATCAGGACCAAGATCCTAATCTACTCATGGTTGGGTCAGTAAAAGGGGCATATTATGTCAACAATGCCCAACAGTGATCACAATAGTATGTAGAATACCTTCAGGGTTTAGAAAAACCGACCTGAAAGGAGAAAGTAAACAATGAATAAACATATTTACATTCAATGGCATGCTGTACAATTGGAACGCTGCATGCCGAGGTAATCTCCTCTCTAATGGTGCAGGTGTGGAATGACCAAACAACAAAATTAACCAAAAATGAAAGAATACACACATGGACAAAAAGACATGTGACACACAACAAATTCCAAATGCTCAGTTCAGGGACAATGAATAAAGCAAAAGCCTGTGTCCCAAACAGAGAGGCTTATTATATGAGGGTAAGTAGTATACCCCAACAAAAAGTAGAAGATGGAAATGCTCACAGGCGTTAAGCAACCTAAAGTGTGATAATTATGAGCATTACTCAGAATTGACTATATAAGTTGGAATATCAGAGGGGAGTTGGTCCACAGAAGTCAATACTCACAATTAGTTGAGAGCACATTTTGTGAATGACCTACCCCAATCTGCCACCACGGAGACAACTGATGTGCAGAGTGGGCGGCATTTAAGAAGCAGACCGCGAGTGTCCAAAGTGGGGACAGGTGTAGCAAAATGAGGCCAATAGACCATTGCAGGAGCGCCCATCCGGGTGCGGGCGCTATCCTGAATGCAGCGTGCAACATATTGGGAACATTTACTTCTATCCACGTAATGGACAAGAGCATGTGTCTCCGATAGAAAACCCAAGCACAAATAAACTTGGCCACAGTTAAAAGGCCCCAGAAGTCCTTAACAAAAAATAAGATCCACGTGGCTGTGGAGGACATATACTGCAAGGGCATCTCTGGGTTATATGAACAGCAATGAGAGCCATCTGGAAATGGTGCGCTGTCTTAAGAAAAGTGAAAACTACCGTAGTTACATGGCGAGTGCTGACCAGGTGGACATCAATAAATGATGTGTTCTACACAAAGTGCGTCTAACTAGTGGCACTTTGTCTTAAGTAGAAGTGAAAACTCCAGTAGTCACTGGGAGTCTGAAGGTGTTTGATATAGGGGCATCTATCAGTGATGTGTACTGCTAAAGGGCGCCATCTTATGTGTGCAACACTGTTGGGTGAAAGAGCCACGCTGTTAGGAGGAATAGTCAGAAATCAGATTATTGCAGGGAGAAACTGTCAGTGCTAGGCTCTCATACATCTATGGCAATGTTTCCGTCAGGAAGCCCCCACAGAGTAGTGGTGTGCTGTCTAGTACAGATGTTAAGACCAGTGGTAATCACAGGGAGAGGTTCATAAAAGAAATGTAGGGTGACGTAATACATGGCGGTCTAGGTGGGAAAACCGGCTAGGCCTCGTAAAGTGTATACCGGTCGGGAACTGGTCTTGCTGCAAGGCCATTTTGTACTGGCAAGAGATGCAAGCCAAGCGGGGTATTAGTCCCTGAAAAACGCAGTGGGTGACTTGGGGTGGTACTAGCCATATAGCCAACATAAAGTCCAAACCAGGGTGTGGGTGTTCCTGTCGATCTTCTGTCACCCTTGACACTGATGCTCTCAATACTAACATTCCACAAGATGCCTCCTTGGAGGTGATTGAGCACACCCTCCGGTCTGAGGTCTGGACATCACCCACCCCAGTGAATTTCATTCTTAAGTGTGCCACCCTGGCACTCAAAGAAACTTTCTTTCAATTTCAAGACCAGTTATATCACCAAACGCAGGGCATATCTATGGGCAGTACATTAGCCCCTAGTCTGTCTAAGCATGGCCAACTTTGAAAAGAAAAAATCCTAGTAGTGACAACCTCTTCCCTGCCCATGTCATTGTGTGGCAGAGATATGAGTGTGATGTGCCACTCATTCTGCCTGCATGGCCTCCAGTCTGATCTCCACGTTGGACTCATTCACACTGCAGTTATTATGCAGTTCCCTAACTTGACCTAGGGCACTACAAGCCCTTTTCATCTGGGTTGGAATGTGAGATCAGAATAGGGTGATTATCTATAGGTACTATTGACCTTTTTATCACCACTTGACATCATTAGAAATAACTGAGTCATTTAAGATTTAAACACCCTGCCCTGAGTACGGGTAGAGACACTTGATTCCTTTAGTCCTTAAGAAATGCCACGGATCCCTCCTGGACCACGTAGGAGTGAAACATGTCGACCCTTTAAACACCTTACATAAGATTGTCACACACATTTCGTAACAACGTTTTGACAATCTAGACCAAAATGCTTTTAATCCTGCCAAGAGGACTCTGATTAAATAAATCTCCTGGTGCCCCTTAAATATTTTTAAAACACTTTTTTTACTACACTCACTACTGAGTCCCCCCCACACCTGCACGCATCATCATGGCTAAAATAAAAAATCTCCGCTAAAGAACCCTTTCACGCGGCCCATGGGGCATTCAAGCGCCTGCCCCACAAGGAGCTAATACTTAACAAAGAAGGGAGGTAGAGTACAACGTAGGATTCCTACTCCACGGGCACTGATAAATAAACAAGGAGAATCCTACTCCCAGTGTGACAGGAAAAAGGAAAAAGGGGGGAACACTCAGTGTTGTGTAAAATACCCCTCACACACCAACAGGCCCCTTGGTGTCATGCTTCATCATCGGGGTCTTCGCACCCCGCTAAGGGGATGCGGCACGCTTCGACCTGCGACTACGCGGGAGCGTTGACAAATCAGACTATGTATGGTGTGTGTTGAGTGCGAGTGAAGGGGATTAGATGTGAGTGGGAGGTGTGGTGAAAAATTAAAAAGTACCTGGCTAGTGGGAAAATTGAAAAAAACTTTATTTCGTACCCCTAGCTGGTGCTGTTAAAAGGTGTGCAAAGGAACGAGGTTTTTTGTCTTAATTAGGGACAGAACCTCTGGTGTGCGTCGACATGTTTCGGTACAGGTGTACCTTCTTCAGGACGGGGCACAACTCCCAACCCTACTCACGTTTTTCTAAGGAAAATGGGTTTTGTTTTAATTTTTCTAAAAAGTGATAACACTCATTACAGACGGCTACAATGTGCCTACAGCGGTTCTCTGGACCATGTAATTACATGTCCTGAAAAAAGAAAAAACCATTAGATTTGGTTACCACATAGGGTTGGCTCAGACAGGTGCAGTCACCTGGAGCCCCAAACAGTTCATTAAACCTGTAAAGGAAAACAGACATACAAAACACACAACACACAACAACATGTAAGACACATTTAGGGTTTTTTTTGTTTGTTTCTTGACATACTTATGGTCTTTGTTGACTATTGCCTCATGAGCAAGTCCTGAGCATCAAGGTAGGTAGGTGGATCCACAATCTATAAGGATAGAGGAGTGGATTCAGTGTTGTTGCTTTTACTCACTTTTTAACTCCGTCATACACCTAGAGAGGCTGGACTTTGTTTGACAAATACTCACGAAATCCGCCTATATTGGCCTCCTTCTACCACCCTGTGCTGCTCCGCCGTGAATGGAGTACGGGTGAGCTAGGCGGTATATAAAGGAGGATAGGGTGTGTTTCCATTGGTTGATTAGCGGAAATGGCAAATGACCATGTATGGAGGATACCTGTTTTGCCGCCCCCTCCACGCATGTGGTCTGGTCACATGTGACATGTAACCCGCTGTTATTCGTTTACTACCGGGTTTTTGTATATCCAAATATGGGCTTTCCGCTTCTCAGCCACTCAATGGCTGTTGCTGTGACTCGCGCTGATCGAGAGCCCCTGTGATGCAGCTTCCGCGCGGTTGTCTCCCGTACGCGCATGTGCAATGATGGTTCTCTGGTGCTTTTATTTGCGCATGCGCGAAAGCCGAATGTCGACCGAGCATGCGCGATGGTGTTATATTGTTAGCGCTAGTCACTGGGGATGTATTGTCTTCATTCAACCAACATATATATCCTCATTCATGGTGCATTCGGTCGTTGATTACCAGATAGTTTTCTAAACAAATAAGGGCATTTGTTTCTGTTCGAAATAACCATGTCTGCTTTTTATTTTGCAAGGATTCAGTGCCATATCTAGGTTGTTTAGAAGGAGGTTTTCACTCAGATGTATTCAGTACTGTAACCACATGTTATCAGTACAAAGGGTAATACATGTAATGGCCCCATGATTTAGAATTGGTAGCTACTGGTGTGGGTTCCCAGGCTCACACTTGTTATTTCTCACGTATTCCGGCAGCGATCAGGAGATTTGGCTCCATGGTATGTCATCATTGAGTCCCGTGATATGAGTTGCCAGGCGGAACACCCAACGTTGTTCCTTTTGGAACAGGCCTGCTTCCGAGGGTAATCGTTCGATGACAGTCCAGCGTAGATCGTTGATGCAGTGCTGGTGTGACAAAAAATGTGATGCCATCTTGGTTGTTGTTTTCTTGCAGCGTATATTGCTCTTGTGTTCCCCTATCCTTATTTTGACGGGTCGAGTGGTCATGCCTACATATTCCAGTCCACATGGGCAATTTATTATGTAGATCACATTCTTCGTATTACAGTTGGAAAAATGGCGTTGTTCCCATGTTGTGCCATTTCTGAAGGTTACATTTTTGCTTTTCTGGGTTTGATGACAGCAGCTGCAATCCCCACATGGGAAGTGACCCTGTATGCCAGTTACATTGAGTCTTGTCGTCTGGTTTTCCCGTGGTCTAGTATGGACCACGATATCCTTTATGTTTTTGCCCCTCCGATGAGCATGCATCGGTTTCTCAAAGCTCAAGTCTCCACAGTTCAAAATGCCCCAGTGCTTGTTGATGGCCTTTGATACCTGGTTTGATATGGTAGAGTAGGTTGTCACACAGATCGGCCTCTTATTTGTTTCTTTTTCTTGGAGATTTTCTTCTATGAGTGCCTCCCTGTGATTATTCTTCGCGCGCTTCATCGCTTTCTCGATGGTTCTGGTGGGGTACTGCCTCTGCATGAGTTTGGTTTTTAGGTCTTTCGCTTGTCGATTGAATTCACTCAGCTCTGTGCAGTTCCTCCGTAGTCTCAGAAATTGCCCATAGGGCAGATTCTCCCTAAGATGTCTGGGGTGGAAACTGTCGTAACGTAGCAGACAATTCCTGGAGGTCGGCTTGAAGTGGGTGGTGCTTTTCAGCCTCCCGTCCTCACTGTAAATGTTTAGATCTAAGAAAACCATCGACGTGTTTGAAACGGTACTGGTGAATTTTAGATACTCGTTCTGGTTATTTAGCCAGGTTACAAAATTCATGGCGCTGTTGACATCACCGTTCCAGATGATAAAAATGTCATCAATGTACCGTTTCCAGGTGCCAATCCGTGAACGGTAAGGGTTACTTTCATGTAGAATCTTTTGTTCCTCTAGGTGGTAGACGTATAGTCCTGCTAAGCTTGGAGCAAAAGTACTTCCCATGCTCGTTCCGTGGGTTTGTAGGTATAGTGTCTCCTTGTACTGAAAAAAGTTATCTTTCAGGGCCATAGTGATACACTCTAGGACCAGGTTTCTTGGTGTCTGGTATTTCCAAGTGTGGCTGAAGAGTACTTCTTCAATGATCTCTAGTGTCTCTTCATGGGGCAGGCTTGTATATAAGCTCTCCACGTCGAGGCTTACTAAGAGCTGTGTGGTTGGGTCAAAAGTTTTATCTTCCAGGAGTTGTAAGACCGACTTGGTGTCCTTCAGGTACGTATTTGTTGCTTGTACCATCGGTCTAAGGAAGGCGTCTGAGAACTTTGATTTCTCAGACGCCTTCCTTAGACCGATGGTACAAGCAACAAATACGTACCTGAAGGACACCAAGTCGGTCTTACAACTCCTGGAAGATAAAATTTTTGACCCAACCACACAGCTCTTAGTAAGCCTCGACGTGGAGAGCTTATATACAAGCCTGCCCCATGAAGAGACACTAGAGATCATTGAAGAAGTACTCTTCAGCCACACTTGGAAATACCAGACACCAAGAAACCTGGTCCTAGAGTGTATCACTATGGCCCTGAAAGATAACTTTTTTCAGTACAAGGAGACACTATACCTACAAACCCACGGAACGAGCATGGGAAGTACTTTTGCTCCAAGCTTAGCAGGACTATACGTCTACCACCTAGAGGAACAAAAGATTCTACATGAAAGTAACCCTTACCGTTCACGGATTGGCACCTGGAAACGGTACATTGATGACATTTTTATCATCTGGAACGGTGATGTCAACAGCGCCATGAATTTTGTAACCTGGCTAAATAACCAGAACGAGTATCTAAAATTCACCAGTACCGTTTCAAACACGTCGATGGTTTTCTTAGATCTAAACATTTACAGTGAGGACGGGAGGCTGAAAAGCACCACCCACTTCAAGCCGACCTCCAGGAATTGTCTGCTACGTTACGACAGTTTCCACCCCAGACATCTTAGGGAGAATCTGCCCTATGGGCAATTTCTGAGACTACGGAGGAACTGCACAGAGCTGAGTGAATTCAATCGACAAGCGAAAGACCTAAAAACCAAACTCATGCAGAGGCAGTACCCCACCAGAACCATCGAGAAAGCGATGAAGCGCGCGAAGAATAATCACAGGGAGGCACTCATAGAAGAAAATCTCCAAGAAAAAGAAACAAATAAGAGGCCGATCTGTGTGACAACCTACTCTACCATATCAAACCAGGTATCAAAGGCCATCAACAAGCACTGGGGCATTTTGAACTGTGGAGACTTGAGCTTTGAGAAACCGATGCATGCTCATCGGAGGGGCAAAAACATAAAGGATATCGTGGTCCATACTAGACCACGGGAAAACCAGACGACAAGACTCAATGTAACTGGCATACAGGGTCACTTCCCATGTGGGGATTGCAGCTGCTGTCATCAAACCCAGAAAAGCAAAAATTTAACCTTCAGAAATGGCACAACATGGGAACAACGCCATTTTTCCAACTGTAATACGAAGAATGTGATCTACATAATAAATTGCCCATGTGGACTGGAATATGTAGGCATGACCACTCGACCCGTCAAAATAAGGATAGGGGAACACAAGAGCAATATACGCTGCAAGAAAACAACAACCAAGATGGCATCACATTTTTTGTCACACCAGCACTGCATCAACGATCTACGCTGGACTGTCATCGAACGATTACCCTCGGAAGCAGGCCTGTTCCAAAAGGAACAACGTTGGGTGTTCCGCCTGGCAACTCATATCACGGGACTCAATGATGACATACCATGGAGCCAAATCTCCTGATCGCTGCCGGAATACGTGAGAAATAACAAGTGTGAGCCTGGGAACCCACACCAGTAGCTACCAATTCTAAATCATGGGGCCATTACATGTATTACCCTTTGTACTGATAACATGTGGTTACAGTACTGAATACATCTGAGTGAAAACCTCCTTCTAAACAACCTAGATATGGCACTGAATCCTTGCAAAATAAAAAGCAGACATGGTTATTTCGAACAGAAACAAATGCCCTTATTTGTTTAGAAAACTATCTGGTAATCAACGACCGAATGCACCATGAATGAGGATATATATGTTGGTTGAATGAAGACAATACATCCCCAGTGACTAGCGCTAACAATATAACACCATCGCGCATGCTCGGTCGACATTCGGCTTTCGCGCATGCGCAAATAAAAGCACCAGAGAACCATCATTGCACATGCGCGTACGGGAGACAACCGCGCGGAAGCTGCATCACAGGGGCTCTCGATCAGCGCGAGTCACAGCAACAGCCATTGAGTGGCTGAGAAGCGGAAAGCCCATATTTGGATATACAAAAACCCGGTAATAAACGAATAACAGCGGGTTACATGTCACATGTGACCAGACCACATGCGTGGAGGGGGCGGCAAAACAGGTATCCTCCATACATGGTCATTTGCCATTTCCGCTAATCAACCAATGGAAACACACCCTATCCTCCTTTATATACTGCCTAGCTCACCCGTACTCCATTCACGGCGGAGCAGCACAGGGTGGTAGAAGGAGGCCAATATAGGCGGATTTCGTGAGTATTTGTCAAACAAAGTCCAGCCTCTCTAGGTGTATGACGGAGTTAAAAAGTGAGTAAAAGCAACAACACTGAATCCACTCCTCTATCCTTATAGATTGTGGATCCACCTACCTACCTTGATGCTCAGGACTTGCTCATGAGGCAATAGTCAACAAAGACCATAAGTATGTCAAGAAACAAACAAAAAAAAACCTAAATGTGTCTTACATGTTGTTGTGTGTTGTGTGTTTTGTATGTCTGTTTTCCTTTACAGGTTTAATGAACTGTTTGGGGCTCCAGGTGACTGCACCTGTCTGAGCCAACCCTATGTGGTAACCAAATCTAATGGTTTTTTCTTTTTTCAGGACATGTAATTACATGGTCCAGAGAACCGCTGTAGGCACATTGTAGCCGTCTGTAATGAGTGTTATCACTTTTTAGAAAAATTAAAACAAAACCCATTTTCCTTAGAAAAACGTGAGTAGGGTTGGGAGTTGTGCCCCGTCCTGAAGAAGGTACACCTGTACCGAAACATGTCGACGCACACCAGAGGTTCTGTCCCTAATTAAGACAAAAAACCTCGTTCCTTTGCACACCTTTTAACAGCACCAGCTAGGGGTACGAAATAAAGTTTTTTTCAATTTTCCCACTAGCCAGGTACTTTTTAATTTTTCACCACACCTCCCACTCACATCTAATCCCCTTCACTCGCACTCAACACACACCATACATAGTCTGATTTGTCAACGCTCCCGCGTAGTCGCAGGTCGAAGCGTGCCGCATCCCCTTAGCGGGGTGCGAAGACCCCGATGATGAAGCATGACACCAAGGGGCCTGTTGGTGTGTGAGGGGTATTTTACACAACACTGAGTGTTCCCCCCTTTTTCCTTTTTCCTGTCACACTGGGAGTAGGATTCCACAAGGAGCTAAGCCTGATGATGAAGCATTATACACACATGGGTGTGCGGAGGAAAACCTTCCAATAAGACCCTTGGCCCTGCTTCAGGCAGGTAGCTGCCCACGTAGAGCAGCTCCACTGGTCTGTGCCTGTTTCCTGAGCCCAGCTGCTGCTGAAAGTTCGAAGCCCGCCTCCACTCGCAGGCTACCACCTGTGCCTCTTCCCTGTTGGCCAGTGGTAGGCCCTAGGTTTGCTCATTTGCTTTTTTCCCTGTTTTGCTGTTGTTGCCTGTTATTATTATTTTTGTTTATTTGAGCTTGTTTTTCTCCTCCTTTCATCCCCCCTGCTTTATTGCGCCCATTTCTGTTATTGTTATTGTTTATTTGTGTTCGTTTTACTCCTCCTTTCATTCCCCGTGCTTTGTTGTGGCCATTTCTTTTATTGTTTATTTGTGCTAGTTTTCTCTTCCTTCATACCCCCTGCCTTGATGTGCCCATTTCTGCCTTCTGTATCCTTCGCCAGTCCCGCTTTCCCGCTGCTGCGTCCCCTGCCCCCCGCTCACAATCATCTGCTCCCCCCTCCCAGCTGCCTCCTCCCTCCCACCTCCCCTTCTTATGGCGGCTGCTGCATAGTGAAGGGAGCGACCCTTGACCCTGTTTCCAGGCAGGTCGCTGCCCATGCCGCGCAGCTCCACCGGTCTGTGCCCGTGTCCTGAGCCCATCTGCTGCTGAAAGTTTGAGGCCCGCCTCCACCCGCAGGCTACCACCTTTGCTTCATCCATGGTGGCCAGTGGTAGGCCATAGGTTTGCTTACTTGCTTTTTTGCCTGTTTTTTGCTGTTATCGCCTGTTATTTTTACTGCTTATTTGTTCTCGTTTTTCTCCTCCTTTCACTCCCCGTGCTTTGTTGTGCTCATCTCTGTTATTGTTTATTTGTGCTCGTTTTACTCCTCCTTTCATTACCCCTGCTTTGTTGTGCCTGTTTCTGTTATTTTTTATTTGTGCTAGTTTGGATTTTGGATTTGGATGTGGATTTATAGAGCGCATAGCTACCCTTGGGCATCCCAGCGCTAAGAGGACCTAGTTTGTTCCAAGTGGGGTCGGTGCGGGAAGATGTTTAGGGAAAGAGCCAGGTTTTTAATTTTTTTCGGAATGATAGTAAATTCTGCTCACTCCTCATGGGTAGTGGGAGGGAGTTCCATAGCTTAGGCGCGTTATAGGCGAACCTGCGGCCGCCCGATCTTGCCTTTTTTATTCTCGGGATGGAGGCCAGTGCAAGTGAATCAGATCTTAGATGTCGGTTAGGTTTGTGGGGTTTCATCAGGGATCTGAGTATTGGGGGGCCTTTATCCTGCAGGATTTTGTGCGCTATGCAGAGCGTTTTGAACGTAATGCGCTCTTTTACTGGGAGCCAATGTAGGCTCTTGAGGGCAGGTTTCGCCGAGTTCCGTGCTTTGGTTCCCGTGAGGACTCTAGCTGCGGCGTTTTGGGCCACCTGGAGTTTTTGAATGACTGATGCAGGGGCTCCCAAGTATAGGATGTTACCATAATCAAGTCTTGAGTTGACCAGTCCCTGCATCAGTAACTTCCTGGAATGGAAAGGGATCAGGTGGAGGATCTTACAGGCCATACGGATTAGGCCGAAGCAGGTCCCTGATGTTTTCCTGGCCTGGGTTTTGAAATTAAGGTCCTGGTCAAGCCAGATACCTAGACTTTTGACTTCTGTTTTGGGAGTAGGGTAGGTGCCCATGCAGGGTGGACAAGAAAGGTTTGCGGGTAATTTGTTTTGATTGCCCAGGAGGAGGATTTCGGATTTATCGCCATTGAGCTTAAGTCTAGAGTCCGACATCCATTGTGAGATCCCTTCTAGACAACTGGCGAGGTTTCCTAAGCTAGAGTCTGAGTGGTTGATGGACACCACCAGCTGGGTGTCATCAGCGTACATCACTGACTTGACACCAAAGGGAGTGATGATGTCTTCGAGGGGAGCCATATAAACATTAAAAAGTGTGGGGCTAAGGGAGGAGCCCTGGGGGACCCCACACTGCATAGGCAGGGGTTTAGACGTGGAAAAGCCGTCTGATACCTGGAATGATCTTCCCTCGAGGAAGGATTTAATCCATGCGAGGGCTGAGTCGGTGATTCCCACTTGGCTCAGCCGGTGGACCAAGATGGAGTGGTCCACCGTGTCGAAGGCGGCACTTAGATCGAGGAGGATCACTGCCACTGATCCTCCTGCGTCTATGATGGCTCTCGCCTCTTCGACAACTGCGAGCAAGGCGGTGTCGGTGTAGTTTTCTCCTACTTCATACCCCCTGCCTTGATGGGCCCGTTTCTGCCTTTGCCGGTCCCGCTTTCCTGCCGCTGAGTCTATTGCGGCCCAGCCCCCCCGCTCACAATCGTCTGCTCCCTCCTCCCAGCCGCCCCCTCCCTCCCACCTCCCCTTCTTATGGCACCCCTGTGCAGTGAAGGGAGCGACCCATGACCCTGTTTCCAGGCTGGTCGCTTCCCACGTCGCGAAGCTCCAGCTGTCTATGCCCGTGTCCTGAGCCCAGCTGCGGCTGAAAGTTTGAGGCCCACCTCCACCCGCCAGCTACTACCTGTGCCTCATCACTGGTGGCCAGTGGTAGGCCCTAGGTTTGCTTGCTTGCTTTTTTGCCTGTTTTTTGCTGTTGTTGCCTGTTATTGTTATTAGTTATTTGTTCTCGTTTTCTCCTCCTTTCACTCCCCCTGCTTTGTTGTGCCCGTTTCTGTTATTGTTATTGTTTATTTGTGCTTGTTTTTCTCCTCCTTCATACCCCCTGCCTTATTGTGCCCGTTTCTGCCTTCTATATCCTTCGCCGGTCCAGCTTTCCAGCTGCTGCATCCCCTGCGGCCTCACCCCCGCTCACAATCATCTGCTTCCCCCTCTCAGCTGCCTCCTCCCTCCCACCTCTCCTTCTTATGGCAGCCGCTGTGCACCCACGCCGCTGGTGTGCTGAAGGCACACCTAAGGCAAGCCTGTCTGTGCCCGTCCGTGCCTGGACCGCCTCCAGTGCCAGAATGTGGAATTTTAGTTTACAGGCTGAACATCGTCTGCGCCAGCTTGTCACCCACGTACAGCGCGCACGACGGCCATTTTAGGTATCATGGTCTCCCTGCCCACGATCTACCGCCAGCGCGCCCCTCTGACCCAGCAAGCATCCTCCGCGCACCCTGGCTCCCCCTCCCTCCCTCTCATGAGCATAACCCTTCTGCATGCCCCTGTCCTTGGGAGTCACGCCTGCGCCTGACCAGCACCTCCTCTCCTTCCATGAATGCCCCTCTGTTGACAAACCTTCCCTCCGCGTTCAATTGTCCACGCGGCATGAATACCACTCCTTTGATGACCCCTGCCCCGTGTCCGACTGTCCACACAGGTCCGAGGCCATCGCCTAAGCCGGGAGATACCGTTTACTGCCCCTTATTGTATGGAGTCGCTCCTCTTCAAAGGCTCCACTATTGATCATGGCCTCCCCACCCCATGGGATACGATCAGGCGCACACATCCTAAGAATCGGCGGAACACTCAGCCGCGTGATAGCCCCCTCCTGTTATCAGCAGGGTGAGGACCTCTATTGTGGATGTATGTGGGGGTGGGTTTGACACGAGGATTATGGGGACGTCATTCCATAAGTTTAAAGAGTCTTTTATGCAATAAAGAATGCTGACATGTCATAAACCAGGGTATAAGAGGCCAGGCCTCAGAGAGGCTGTTAGAGCACCTCGAGACGATACCTTGTTGTCTGATCTGATGTGTTCTGCTCCGTCGGAATAAAACTTCTGTTTCCTGCCTTCTGGTCTCCGGCGCCTGCCTCATTGCTTGGTAATTTGAATGGTACAAAGGCGGTTAGCGCCGGGCAAATCTTGAAAAAGGTCATAGCCTTACCTTATTTCACAATTGGCGTCCCAAAGCGTGGGGCCCATCAGCGACACGTGGATCCAGTGGGAGAGGTCCCGACGACAGAGTGAACGACTGCAACGATCGGGAGAGCTCGTGTCCGATAGACCCTCGTCTGACAGCCGATCATCCGACCTTCACTAGTTCCGAACAGACCTCTCTCGAGTGATCTACGGTCCTGACTGGGAACCATCAGGAGTGCCACGAACATCACGAAGAAGAGAGGACGATCGGGCGCTGGATTCGGAAGACAGGAAACCGGCCATGCGGTCCGGGTAAGGTCGTGTAAACACGACAAACTGAGAAATGATTGTTTGGTTTGGATAATACTAGTATTACGCTTTGTTGATACCTCTGGAGATTCACCGTCTGCAAACGGAGAAAACAACAGGCTCTCTCTTTGCAAGCAGTGAAGGATAGGTAACGCAGACTTTTGTCCCCATTGTAATCCGTCGTGCCTATCTTCCTCCCCCACTGTTGTCCCGAACTGTCGTTCGTGGATTATTGTCTGGAGATTCTCTGTCTGCAAACAGGGAAGAACAAGGTCTCTCTTTGCAGGTAGAGAAAGAGTGGGTAACGCAAAACTTTAACACGTCGTACCCACTTATTCTCCCCATTGTTTGTTTGATTGACCGTACATTAAGTGTTCGGTATTGGTTCTTTTGAGGTATTCACGGCCTACAAACAACGTAGAATAGAAATATTCTGTCTAGTCTTTGTCCGCCGTGATAAGATAGGTAGTGCAGACCTTTGTCCCCGTTGTAACCCGTCATGCCTATCTTCTCCCCACTGATTGGTAGCCTGTACAGCCCGGACCGCTTATTAGAGATGAACCATCCAGCTCCACTGGAAGGCACCCCTAATAAGGACATGTTCACCAAGCATGGACTAGTCACTATAGCTTATACTAAGCTATGGCATAAATATACACAGAAGAACCCCGAAAGTCAGTGGCCACTGATAGGTTCCTTTGATGAAAATAAAATAAAAACATTGGAAATAGCGCTCCAGAAAAATAAGACCACGCCCACTATGCTTGATAGTATTGGCATGTGGCGCAAAGAAACGGAACAACGAAAGAAAAGAGAAGAAGCAAAAATAGGGAAAGAATTACGAAAGGCAGCCCACCTAGCCGCTAAGCAACTAGAAGAAGAAATAGAAGAAAGAAAAGAAGCTGCACAAAACCAAGAATCAGGGTCGACAGGTCAATGCCCTATTAGGACCCCCTCTGCGCTCTACCCTGAATTACCCTCCAAACAACGGACGAACGATGAGTTACTACTAGGTCCCCCAATCATCTATATGCCCCCTCCATATGCCCCCAGCCAGCAAAGCTTGCAAGCCCCGAGTGCGAGCGAAAGTGACCTCAGCGCTAGTGCACCAGCCCTCACGGCCTCCGCACCAGCCACATTAACAACATCGCCAGATAACCCAGAGGCTAGCAAGCACCCACCAGCCAGACCAAATAGGTTGAGCAAAGATGAACGGGATGGGATTGACAAGATGGCAAAGACATTAGTAGAACGAAGGGAGAGCGAAGAATACACAATGAACATGTATAATTCGCATGCCGACAGCCACAGACGGCATTTCATTTTGCGATTTAGCTACCACACCCTGAACACATATGAGGATAGGTATCAAAGTAAGGGCCCCGCTAAACTGACAACGCTGTATAGGAAGATTGATGTTGGAGATGGGACTGAACATGAGGCGACGGAGCTCTTCATGCAGACGCTTGAGGTCTTCCGCCACCTCACGGAACAAAAACCAGAAGCCAAGGTTACAGTCCCCGAAACGACCTCAGTAGAAGTAGCCAACACTATGATGCCCATTAGAGAGGCGGCCCCTTACTGGATCCCGCCACGTGGCCAGGGAACTAGCGATGATATTAATCACACAGATGCAAAAGGAAGGGTTGTATACAATTGGGTTTACCAACCATGGGACCGACAAGATATCCTAACCTTTAAACAAACTCTGCCCGATTTAAGAAAGAACCCGACAGCATTCTATACCGAATTAGGCACAGCCTTGGGTTCGACGATAATGACTTTAGCGGACATTGACTTGTTTTTCGGGTTATGCCTGCCAGCTGACGTGTGGAAGCAAATCCGGAAGGCTGACCACACGGATCTGTTTGGACATACCTGGGACCAACTCAGTAAACTAGATGGACAGCGAGAGCCTGGAAGGAAACCAGTAAAGGACATATTAGAACTCCCAGACAAATTAGTTCAGAAGTTAAAAACACTAATCCCAGAGAAAAAGGTAGATTGGTCGATAGTCACGGCCTGTCGTCAGAAACCCCAGGAAGATGTGTCAGAATACTTCTCCCGATTCGAGACAGTGTTCTCCGACTACAGTGGCCAAGACATGACCACCGCAACCGGACAACACCTGTTTGTACAAAATTATGTAAAGGGCCTCTCACAAGAGGTCTCCCAAAAACTGCAGACGAGTGAAAGTAGTTGGGGGGCCTCCAAACCTGCAGCTATCCTTCAGATGGCTCAGTATTACGAGCACCAAAAGAATGAGAATGATAGGGCGTCCGAGAAAAAGAAGAAAGATTTAAAAGAAAGGGTGATGATAGCCCAGATACAAGGTATAGCGGTGGGACGGGAACACCAAAGGGGGAACTACCAATCGACCACCCCCAGAAATCCACCTCCTAAAGATCACACCCCAACACCCCACACTGGACGTAGGGACATTAGCGATGACCAATGCGCCTTCTGCAAAGGATTCGGCCATTGGAAATCCCAGTGTCCGGTTCTGCTAGAGATGAACAGAAATAGGGACCCCAGGGATGTGGCGGGTGGTCCGAGAAATAGAGGACAGGGACGAGGGCACACAAACGACACCAACAATGACAGATCAGGGAGATTGAACACCTTTGACCGCCCCCGACAGAACCAATATCAACTATCCGACGGTGAGAATGCCCCCGATTTTGCATAGGACTGCCAGGGGCAAGGGAGGGATCCAGTCGAGCTCTGTGTTGACCAGCAAAGCCCTTATGTCACCGCTAAGGTCCTGGGTACAGAGTCTCCATTTTTGGTAGACACTGGGGCGACACGTAGTGTGTTATCGAAACGACTGATTCCAAGGGCACCCTTGTCTGGCTCACACATTACATCGATAGGTTTCAATGGGACGCCCTCCACTAACCCCCTGTCCGTACCTATCACCTTTGACCTAGAAAACAACACCACTGACACAACATTTCTGCTCTCCTCCAACTCCCCTGACGCCATTATGGGCATTGACTTACTGAAACATTTTCGAGCCACCATTAGGTGTTCCCCAGATGGAATCCGAGTCATCCTGTACGACAACCCAGACATACCCAAATCTTGCCCTGCACTACACATGTGCCCCATAACTGATGCTGACCTGTCCATGCTTGATACCCTGCCTTCGTACCTATGGGCCAAAAATGACTCTGATGTGGGACGAATGATGATTGACCCCATTCATATAACAGTAAGACAGGACGCTATGCTTCCGAAACTCCCACAGTATCGGATATCTCCCGAGGGCGAGAAGGCACTGGTAGCAATCATTCAATCTCTGGTGGATGCAGGAGTGGTTGAAGAAGTGGTTAGCAATGTCTGCAACAGCCCAATCCTACCTATTGTTAAGAAGCAAGGTGAAGGAGATGAGAAGGCGTACCGCTTCATCATCGACCTACGAGAGATTAACAAAGTGGTTGTACCCCAATACCCCGTGGTCTCAGACATCACCACCATTCTGACCCTCATCCCGTCCACTGCCACCACCTTCACTGTTATCGACCTCAAGAATGCGTTTTTCTCTATCCCCATCCATCCAGACAGCCGTTACCTCTTCGGCTTCACCTTAAAATCCCGCTCGTACCGATTTTGTAGAGCTCCCCAGGGGTACACTGAAAGCCCCAGCATTTACAGCCAGGCCCTAAAAAGACAGCTGGATGCCTTCCAGCTACCAGATGGAGTGGTGTTGATCCAATATGTCGATGATATCCTTTTGGCGGCCGACACCACCCCACTTGCAATAACAGCCTCTGTCTAACTCCTACACTTCCTTGCAGAAAATGGCCATAAAGTTTCCAAAAAGAAATTACAGTTCTGCCAGCCACTAGTGACATACCTAGGCCATCTCCTGTCCAAAGAAGGGAGGAAACTCACACCTGACCGAATCCAAACCATCCTAGACACCCCCATCCCAAAAACACAAAAGCAAGTCCGCTCTTTGGTTGGCCTAACCTCTTTTTGCAGACAGTGGTTACCTAACTTCAGCCTCATTGTAAAACCCCTACTTGCCCTATTAACCAAAGATGCCTCCTTCCCGCTCCCTTGGACCCCTGAGTGTCAAGCATCCTTTAAAGAATTACGAAATGCCCTCTGTTCAGCGCCTGTCCTGGGAACCCCGGATTACTCCAAACCCTTTTCCCTCTTCACCCACGAAAGGGAGGGGTGTGCATTGTCTGTCCTGACTCAGTCTATTGGTCCTAAGCAGCGCCCTTGTGCCTACTTCTCCGCCACTCTTGATCCTGTAGCCAGAGCTTTGCCTGCCTGCCTTCGAGCGGTAGCTGCCGCTGCCGTCTCTATCCGTCAGAGCGAAGGAATTGTACTTTCAAACTCTCTGACCGTGTTAGTACCCCATGCTGTTGACACCCTTCTGAACCAAACCAAGACTCAACATTTGACTAGCGCACGACTGACAGGGTACGAACTGACGCTACTTGCACCCCACATCACACTAAAGAGATGCACGACTTTGAATCCTGCCACACTGTTGCCCCTGCCTGAAAATGACCCCGACGTGCCTCCCATACACGACTGTGTGACCCTCACGGACGAACAAACTAGGAGTAGAATTGACCTCCGAGACACCGCTTTCACTGACCCCGATGGAGAGCTATGGGTAGACGGCTCATGCATCAAACTCCCAGATGGCACCACTTCAGCTGCCTATGCAGTAACGACAGCCCGAACAGTAGTTGAAACAGCCTGCATCACACAACGATCTGCCCAGGCAGCAGAGCTGATAGCCCTCACACGAGCATGCATCATAGCCACAGGAACCACCGCGAACGTATATACAGACAGCCAGTATGCCTTCGGGGTGGTTCACCATTTTGGGCTCCTGTGGAGGGAGAGGGTATTCCTGACGTCCCACGGCACCCCTATCCTTCACGGAGATCTGGTTTCTGCCCTGATTGAAGCGGTTCTCCTCCCCAAACGACTAGCAGTGATCAAATGCCAGGCACACAAGAAGGTGACAGACTTAGTCGGACAAGGGAATGCGCTGGCCGACATCACTGCACGCACCACAGCTGAGAATAGGACGGTGACACGCATATATGTGACTAGGTCACAAGCAGAGAAATGGACTGACGCAAGGGAAATGATCAGAGACATCCAGTCGGCCAGCACCCCTCACGAACTGACTAAGTGGGCCGGGGTGGGTTTGAAGGATGATGAGGGCTGCTGGCGAACAAAAGATGCAAACAAATGGTTGCTACCTGACTCCTACCTGATCCCCATACTGACGATGGCTCATTCCCCCGCACACATAGGATCTGCACCCATGATCGAACTCATTTCCAAAGTCTGGCACAACGACAAAATCCCCGACTCAGCCAGACGCCTAGTCCAGCAGTGCCTTATCTGTCTGCAACACAACCCCGGGAAAGGAACTGTGGTACCCTGGGGAGGGTTTGGGACCCCCAATCACCCCTTTGAGGTCCTTCAGATGGACTACATCCAACTAGAGAGATGCCAAAGCTTGTAGTATGTACTAGTCGTCGTATGTGCCTTCAGCAAATGGGTAGAGGCCTATCCAACCCGTGACAACACTGCCATGACTACTGCCAAAGTACTACTGAAGGAATTCTTTCCTCGCTATGGCCTTTGTCGAATTTTATGGAGCGACAATGGCCCCCACTTCCTAGCCGAGGTTATCCAGCTAATCCTAAAGGGATTGGGGGTGAAACAGAGATTCCACGCAGTCTTCCACCCCCAATCCGCCGGCCTGGTGGAACGCCATAATGCCACACTAAAGTTGAAATTGTCGAAAATAGTGGCAACCACCGGGCTTAAATGGCCAGACGCTCTCCCTTTGGCCTTGCTATCGATGCGCTCTACTCCCACCAAACACCATTTGACCCCCTACGAGGTTGTATTCGGGCGACCGATGAACCTCTGGACTGCTCCCAAACCAACCTCCATTCATGACGTCCCGGACGTCCTACTGTCTGATTATTTGTGCAAATTAACTAAGACGTTGTCTGTCATTCATCAACAGGTGCAGCAGGCCATCCCCGATGCTTCCAGGGGCCCCGGGCACGACATCCAACCGGGAGATTTCGTTCTAATACGAAACTTCCAACGGACCAAGAGTCTGGAACCCCGGTGGACGGGCCCCTGGCAAGTGCTGATTACCACACGGACGGCGCTTCGAGTGGAGGGGAAGAGGCACTGGCTGCACGCACATCACCGCCGGAAGGTCTCTGCAAACCTGGCCACGACCGAAAACGTCAACACCCAAGAAGAGCTCCTGATCAAAGACCGACCGACATTGAACTGTTATCCCGATACTGGGGCACTTGAACTTGCAAAATTCTCCGACCCCACTGTGCCAACCAGAGAAGGGTATTTCCTGCGTCGAAAGGAGGGAGCTTCGGCTAAGTAGGCCACGGACTAAGTTGAATCTCAGAACGGTGACCTAAACACAACCAAGGGTTACCGGGAGAGAAGCTAAACGAAGTCTGTAGTTCTGCCCGCTACCGAGCCCCCTTGAAGATGATGGAAGCGCCAGATAAGAAGATGATGGAAGCGCCAGATAAGAAGATGATGGAAGCAACAGGAAATACCCACTATAGAAACCCAAAGACTGACAATTTGCACAAATCAAAGACAATCGCCCTCTTTATTGTCTTCCTCTTCTGCCTCCTCCTCATGACCTCCTTCTGGATCCTGGAGGAAAGCACACCGGCTCATGAGGCATTGCTGCCCACTGCACAACCAACCCCCCTGAAAGAGCATCACCTAATCTCCTTGTCGCCTCAGCTCCGAGAAAGGCGCAGGGAATTCTGGAACAATTCCTTCGTGCAACTGTTGCACCAACACAACCTTGCTGCAAACGCTACGAACTGCTGGATTTGCGGGCTGCTCCCGCATGCCACTGGACACTCCATCCCCTTCATCCCTTCTCCTTTCTCAGTTCACGGCTCCTGCCTCGCCTGGTTGATCCTCATGCAAGAGAGCCACAAGGACAACGCCACCTCCAGCCAGACAGTATCGCACTTCTACTCTGGGTTCTGGCTGAACAAAACCGGAAAGACCTCTGCTGCCCTGTGTCCTGCGCTCACGGGCGCCACCTTCCTTAAAGACATTCCAGCCAAAGAACGTGTCGAAGTACAGGTGCTCCACAATCCAGCTAGATCCACCTTCTCTCATCTGCAAAAACAAACTACCGCCACTCTGACCGTGGCTCTTTCTGTTATCAATGTCACAGGTCTTGTGTGTCTCGAAGGCCAGGGAACACAGCTGGTGGGTCACAGTTCCTGCCGAATCACCAGAACATTGAACTCGGTCGATCCCCCTTCCTTTGTTGCTTCTCCAAATATGTACTTTGTGTGTGGCACCAAAGCTTACACCTGGCTCCCGAAAGGTTGGAAGGGTATCTGTTACATTGCCTTCGTTCTTCCCCCCACGTATGTAGCCCCTGCCAACCATCACCGGCAGAGGCGTGCAGATGACATTGGACAAGCCGACTCCACTGGAGCTCAGTTCTTGGATGCAGCAAAGGGACTCGTTCCCCTGTGGGGCCCAATGGCAAACAGCCGCGCTATCCGACACCTGACCCAGGCAGTAGAAACAACGATCAACATCACGGCTGGCATCCTCGCTAACAACACGGCGGAGCTTCAGGCGGTCCGCCTTGTGGCCCTTCAAAACCGCCTGGTTCTAGATGTGGTCCTAGCTGATCGAGGAGGAGCATGCCGCATCATCGGATCTAGCTGCTGCACCTACGTGCCAGATAACTCGCCTTCTGTCTACAAAGCAATTGAGCACCTCCACAGACTTTCCTCGGAGGTTCACCAGGAACAAGAAGGATGGTCGCTTGGGAGCTGGTTTTGGGACACTTTGAAGGTCTGGGGTTGGAGGTTGCTTTCCTTCGTACTGATACCTGTGGTGATATTATGTGGGTGTTGTTTAGGTATCCAATGTCTGCCATCTTTGTGCAGTTTTGTTACTAACTGTATGTGCCCAAAGACTTTGGACTTCCGAAATGAGCACATGAGTCCCCTTTATGAAGTAGAAATACGTGGTCTTATGGGGATAAATCCGAACTGACAAGTTGGCGAGACATGTTAAAAGGGAGGACTGTGGAATTTTAGTTTACAGGCTGAACATCGTCTGCGCCAGCTTGTCACCCACGTACAGCACGCACGACGGCCATTTTAGGTATCATGGTCTCCCTGCCCACGATCTACCGCCAGCGCGCCCCTCTGACCCAGCAAGCATCCTCCGCGCACCCTGGCTCCCCCTCCCTCCCTCTCATGAGCATAACCCTTCTGCATGCCCCTGTCCTTGGGAGTCACGCCTGCGCCTGACCAGCACCTCCTCTCCTTCCATGAATGCCCCTCTGTTGACAAACCTTCCCTCCGCGTTCAATTGTCCACGCGGCATGAATACCACTCCTTTGATGACCCCTGCCCCGTGTCCGACTGTCCACACAGGTCCGAGGCCATCGCCTAAGCCGGAAGATACCGTTTACTGCCCCTTATTGTATGGAGTCGCTCCTCTTCAAAGGCTCCACTATTGATCATGGCCTCCCCACCCCATGGGATACGATCAGGCGCACACATCCTAAGAATCGGCGGAACACTCAGCCGCGTGATAGCCCCCTCCTGTTATCAGCAGGGTGAGGACCTCTATTGTGGATGTATGTGGGGGTGGGTTTGACACGAGGATTATGGGGACGTCATTCCATAAGTTTAAAGAGTCTTTTATGCAATAAAGAATGCTGACATGTCATAAACCAGGGTATAAGAGGCCAGGCCTCAGAGAGTCTGTTAGAGCACCTCGAGACGATACCTTGTTGTCTGATCTGATGTGTTCTGCTCCGTCGGAATAAAACTTCTGTTTCCTGCCTTCTGGTCTCCGGCGCCTGCCTCATTGCTTGGTAATTTGAATGGTACAAAGGCGGTTAGCGCCGGGCAAATCTTGAAAAAGGTCATAGCCCTACCTTATTTCACAAGAACCCCTAGCCCCCGCGAACACCATGGTGCTAGTCGCTGCTACGATGCCAGCACCCTCCATGCACTCAACACCGGACTTGCATGCTCCTGCTTCCAGGCTGCTCGAAGTGCACCCAAGGACCCTTCTCCTGCCGTAACTGCAGCTTCACCAGCAGAAGACTTGCAAATCCACTAACCAGGACAGCACGCAACCACCTCAGATGCAGTCTCCTGAACACCAGATCCGCACGGAAACGTGCTGTTGAACTCTGGGACCTGCTCAACACATCCTCCCCAGACGTCACCTTCCTGACAGAGACCTGGATGAATGACTCCTCGGCAGCCAGCATCGCCATAGCCATGCCGGACGGCTACAAGATCACCCACAGATACCGCACCAACGTAATTGGAGGTGGAATTGCCATCATCCACAAGTCCAGCCTCAAGGTCTCAACCAACTCCGACGACACCCTCAATACCGCCGAACACCTGCACTTCCAGATCTGCACTGATCCCAACACCCCCCTCAGAGGAACTCTGATCTACAGGCCCCCCAGACCCAGACTACAGTTCAGTGACTCCATCGCCGACTTCGTCAGCACGCACGTCCTTTCGTCCACGGACTACATCCTGCTTGGGGACCTAAACTTCTACCTCGAAAACAACAACAACACCAACTCCACCACCCTTATCGACAACCTCGGACTCAGACTCGTCACGACTCCCACCCACTACACCGGTCACATGCTTGATCTCATCTTCTCCACAAGCTCCCACGTCTCCTTCAGCCACACAACCGAACTCCACTGGACCGATCATCACTGCATCCACTTCACCTTCAAGAAGCCTACTACACATCACTGCACCCAACAGATCCCTGCCGCTGCTGGAGAAAAATCACGAAGACCAGCTACTCACCACCTCACCCAAAGCCCACCGACAGACCCCACCAACCCCGACGTCGCCGCCAGCAACCTAGGATGCTGGATCGACAACTGCGCCAACACCCTCGCCCGATCAAGAACCCCTCCAACAGTTCCACCAACAAGACTGCCAGCTGGTTCACCGCGGACCTCCAAGCAAAACTGTCAAAAGCTGGAGAAGAAATGGAGCCATGAATAGACACCAGAGAACCAAGCAGCCCTCAAGACCGCCATGCACCAACATCACCACCTCATCAGATCCGCCAAAAAGATCTCCTTCACGGACTGCCTCGACAACAACGCACACAACAGCAAAGAGCTCTTCAACATTGTGAATAAACTCTCTAACCCCGTGCTCCAGCACCAACGACATCCCATCCTCGCAAGACCTGTGCAACTCCCTGGCCTCCTTCTTCCGCCAACAGATCAAAGACATCCACGACTGCTTAAACAACCAGTCGACCAAAGCAGCCAACAACACCTCAGACCCTGCGGCCACCAGCCACTGCGATCCCCTACTCACCTGGACCAACATCAACGACGACAACACCATCAAAATCATAAGCACCATCCACTCCCCCTCCCTATCAGACCCATGCCCTCACCACATCTTCAACTAAGCCAGCACCACCATCGCACCACACCTCTGCAAAGCCATCAACATCTCCTTCGAGACTGCGACCTTCCCGGAGAGATGGAAGCCCGCCGAGATCAACATCCTGCTCAAAAAACCCAAAGCAGACCCCAAGGACCTTAAGAACTTCCGGTCCATCTCCCTGCTCCCATTCCCTGCGAAGGTCATCGAGAAAACTGTCAACAAACAGCTGACCTGCTATCTCGAGGAGAACAACATCTTGGACCTGTCCCAGTCCAGATTCCGCAGCAACTACAGCACCTAAACTGCCCTCATCGCCGCCACTGATGACATCGGGGCCCTGCTGGATAATGGCGAGACCGAGGCCCTCATCCTCCTGGACCTTACAGCTGCTTTCGGCACAGTCTGCCACCACACCCTACGCACTCACCTCCATGACGCAGGAATCCAAAGCAAAGCACTGGACTGGACCGCCAACTTCCTCTCTGGCAAAGCGCAGTGCATCCGCCTCCCCCCCCTTCCGATCCGAAGCCAACAAGATCATCTGCGGCGTACCCCAAGGATCTTCCCTCAGCCCGATGTTGTTCAACATCATCATGGCCCCACTAGCCCACGCCACCAGACTGCACATCCTCAAACATCATCTCTTACACGGACGATACACAACTGATCCTCTCGCTCACCAAGGACCCTCTCACCAGCAAAACCAACCTCCACCAACAAATTAAAGCCATCGCCGAATGGATGAAGAACAGCCACCTGAAGCTGAACTCATACAAGACGGAGGTCCTCATCCTCTGCTCCACCCCCTCTGCCTGGGATGACTCCTGGTGGCCGACCACACTGGGAGCAGCACCAACATCCACCGACCATGCACGCAACCTGGGATTCATCTTGATTCAACACTCTCCATGACCAAGCAAGTCAATGTCATCTCATCCTCTTGTTTTAACACCCTCTGCATGCTTCGAAGGTTCTACAGGTCGATCTCTACCGACACTAGAAGAACGGTCACCCAGGTGCTCGTCAGCAGCAGACTGGACTACGGAAACGTCCTCTACGAGGGAGCCCCGGCCAAACTGCTGAAACAACTGCAAAGCATACAAAACGCCTCTGCACGCCTGATCCTTGATATCCCTCGCCACAGCCACATCACACCCCACCTGAGAGACCTGCACTGGCTTCCCATCAACAAGAGGATCACCTTCAAGCTCCTCACCCATGCACACAAAGCAGTCCACAACACCGGACTAGCTTACCTCAACAAACAAATCACCTTCGACACCCAAAAAGCACCAGCTCCGCTCTGCCAACCTCGCCCTCGCCACCGTCACCCACATCCGGAGAGCAACCACCGGCGGCAGATCATTTTCCTACCTCACCGCCAAGTCCTGGAATACCCTTCCCATCCTCCTACGGCAGACCAAAGACCTACTTAGCTTCAGGAGGCTACTCAAGACCAGGCTGTTGAAGCAGTAGCAGCCCTGAGACCCTCACGGGTAAGAAGCGCGCTTTACAAATGTTTTGATTGATTGATAAGAAGGATTCCCTTATTTCATAAACACTTCAACCAAACATCTTCTGTAAAGGAACAGCCACCCCCTTTTGTTCATGTATATATTTCTTATTGGGAGCATGGTGCCTGGACTGTGAACTGCTCCCTGTCCCTTCCTCTTGTGATTAATGACAGCAATTTGGATACACAGTACACAGACTTTGGCCATGAGTAGCAGTGTCACAGTGTACAGAATCCTAATACCATGAAGAATAGGGTCCAGGAAAAGCCGAAAAATCTAGGGTGACCATGCAGAATAAGGGAATTTACTCCACTCACTCTCTGGGACATGGTGAGCACAGCTTGCCTGTTCTCCCTAGGGAGTTCAGGTCTTCCTTTTTTCAAACTGTACTTGATGGCTAAGATGCAGCCAAGTACATCTCGAAGGCCAGTGTGGATACAGTAGTCAATGGTAGCTAGGCCATGGGCATCAGAGTCATTATCAAATTCAGTTGGAAAATTGGGTTACTGAACTGTTTGCCTTTCACAAAACTTCTCCTGTGGTGAGCATTCCTACAAATATGTGTTTGTCAAGGAATTGGCCTGCAAACATGTTTAGCAAGACAGATCCTCAACATCAAAGGATATTCCACCAAAATATTGGGGATGATTGTGAGTATGGCGGTTGTAGGTTACTTCATCAGAATCGCAGAGGACATTGCTTCTACCATCTAGAAATTCCCCCGGCTACCATATTTAGAGTTGCTTGACAGCCATGGAGACAACTCTTAACAGGAAGACCGTCAAGGCAGCTTTAGTGAGTGTTGAAAAAGTTTGACGGATGTCTTCGCAGTCTTGGGTATGCAGGGTAAGCATCATAGGGCATTGGTGTGGGGCTGAGGTGAGGGGTAGAAGTCAAGATACGAAGGGGTAGTGAAAATAAATAAGTAAATAAAACCACTTAACTTTCCCTCACCAACTCGCCATTGGACTGATATGTGGCACAACAGTTATCAGTAACTGAGATCAATTTAAGTGTTATACACACAATTTGTCTGTTTTTCTAAGCAACACGACCTGCATGCTTCAGTGTGCACAGAGCTGGACCTGGCAGTTTAGTCTGGGTTGCTCCAATTGGAGAAGGGCCAAGTCTCATTTGCATAGGGATGTTCTGTTTTGAGTGGCACAATGAGCATTAACAATGGTCTTGAATGCAATCCAATTGATTAACAGGAGTTGAAAAAATGCAAATATTCCACCCCCTTATATTTATTTGGGTTTATGAGAGGGACACTCTTTATGTCCCTTAATATAGTATTATCTGTTGCTATTTCGAGTTGCGATGCATGCTTTTTTATCAGAATGCAGGCATTGCAGTATGACAGCTATTGCCATCTTGGTGCCTTGTTCTATTAGTTGTAGTGTATCTGTTATTTCCAAATATGCCTCACCCATGATTTTGCCGTTGAAGTTGCAATGAAAATACTTTACATGCTTTTGCGTGTGAATCAATATTTTGTGATGATTTAGTGTTTGCTTGTGTTTATTCTGGGTGGGAATATTTGTATTTGTATTTGTATTTATTTATTAGGCGCTGCATTCATCCCGAGGGATATCAAGGCGCTGGTAGCGAGTATCCTGGTTCGGCTGTGGGAGTGGGAATTAGTATTTGGGGAACAGGTGAGTGTTTAATTTTTTTCAGAACAGCACGTAATTGGCAGTGAGCAGAAGGTCCAGAGGTAGCTCGTTCCACTTTTTGGCTGCCAGATAGGAGAACGATCGCCCTCCTGGTCTCGCTTTCCTAATGCGCTTGGTTTTTGCCAGAGTTAAATGGAGTGAACAAAGGCTCCTAGTGGGGACATAAAACTCAATTTTTTCCTGGAGATTAAAAGGGCCAGTTCGGTACAGGGCCTTGTGTGCGTGACTGAGCAACTTGAATGTTGCTCTTTGTCATATTGGTAGCCAGTGCAATATCTTCATGCACGCAGAGGCCGAGCTTAACCTGTTTTTATTGCAGACAAGTCTGGCGGCGGCATTCTGAAGCACCTGGAGTCGCGTGACCACGAGCTTGTTCATGCCTACATATAGTGCATTCCCATAGTCCATTTGGCTGACTAGCAAGGCTTGTGTGACGGATCTTCTACAATCCAGAGGTATCCAGGGGAAGAGCCTGGCCAGGAGTTTCAGGGCTTCAAAGCCTTTGCCGCAGATGGCTCATACTTAGTCTTTCATGGACAGAGTGTCATCAATGGTGATGCCCAGGTTTTTTGTGCAATGTTTTGGGTTTGGAGCGGTGCAGAGTGTGTGTGGCCACCATGTGGCATCCCAAATTAATTTGGCACCCCCAAAGATTAGGTTCTCAGATTTCCCTGCGTTCAGCTTTAGGCAATGTTCATGCATCCATTGAGCCATATCCATGAGGCAATTGTGTAGTTTTGATTTAGTGACCGCAGGTTTTTCGTCCAGGGTCACCATCAGCTGCGTGTCGTCAGCATAGGAGCATATACCAATGCCCCACTTCCTGCTGATTTAAGCCAGCGAGGAGACATAGGCATTAAATAAGGTGGGGCTTAGGGATGCTCCCTGCGGAACGCCACAATTGATGTGGCTCGTTTTGGATTGATATTGGCCAAGATGGACTGATTGTGTTCGGTTCCTTAGAAAGGAGCTAAGCCAGTTCAGTGCTTTAGAATGGATTCCTTTTTCATAAAGGGTTTCTAGCAAACTGTTGTGTGAGTACGTGTCGAACGCCGCCGACAGGTCCAACAATATCAGCACTATTGCCCCTCCTTGGTCAGTACAGATCTAATATTGTCTGATATAGCCAACAATGTTGCCTCTGTGCTATTTCTGTGAAGGGTCTAGAAGACTGTTGGTTTCTAGGAATTTGGGGGCATATTACCAAGCAATAGCGATAATTATCGCTATTGCTTGGTTAGAGACAAAATTTTACCGCAGAGCTGCGGCGATTTTTACCGCAAATAAACCTTGGTATTACCAAGGTTTATCGCAAATGCGATAAAAATCGCCGCAATGCATGAATATCGCTTAAAAGTCAGCGATATTCATGAATTACCGAGCTAATGCTCTTAGCCATGTTATCCACCTCCCATTGGATAACATGGCTAAGAACTGCTCAGGGCAGGTGTTAGCTTTTGGAGATATTCGCGCTTAGCGCGAATATCTCCAAAAGTTGGTAATAGGAGATAGCGATGTTAGTGACTGTTTTCAGTCGCTAACATCTTGGCACGCCCACTTTGCATGTCATTAGTGATAAATATAACTGACATGCAAAGTGGGGCCCAAGATGGTCGCTATCTCCTACTAGCTGTCGCTAACTGGTGTTAGCGACAGCTAGGTAATAGGGAGATAATTTTATCTCTGCTTTCTTGGCTTTTAAAGCCAAAAAGGCGGAGATAAACCCCCTTGATAATATGCCCCTTGGATAGTTGCCTGTTCACCAATCTTTCAAGGACTTTGGAGAGGTAGGAAGTTGGGGTTATAGGGCGGTAATTCTCGGGATTGAGAACATCAAATCCAGCTTTTTTTAACAGAGGGATTACTGAGGCGTGTTTCCATTTGTCAGGGAAGGTGGCGGTTTTAAGGGAATAGTTAAAGAGCTGGGTGATTTATGGACAAAGAACGGAGGCAAGCTGAGCAAAGATGAAGTGAGGGCAGGGGTCTAGTGGGGATCCATATTTTACTTCACCCATGGCCTTTAAGACCTCGTTTTCTGTAAGGGGGGTGAAACTATCCATATTAGATGTGCATCTGGGTGAGGAATCGAGAGGTCCCTGTTCTTTGAATCAGCGTTTGTGGGAGTATTAAAGGAAGAGTAGATTTTCTTTTTCTTATCCAAAAAGAAGTTGCTTATTCTTTCGCATGCGTCCACTGAGGGGGGTAAGATTTGGCACATGGTGGCTGGTTTACTAAGCTCTCTGACTATTCTGTAGAGTTCTTTAGCGGAGTTGCAATTCTCATTGATTCGGAGGGCATGGTAGGATTTTTTTGCATTTTTTTGGGCGTGATTGTAGGATTTAAGTTCAGATTTGTACCTTAGTTTGTCCGATTCGTTTTTCGAAGGTCTCCACAGATGTTCAAGGTTTTGACATTTCCTCTTGAGTTTATTTATTGTGGGGTGTACCATTTTTCCATGTGAGGTCTTGCAGTTGCTTGTGTATCTGTATTGGGGCCAGTTTGTCCAGTGTTGTACAGATCTCTGACTCAAGGTTGGCGGCGCCAATGCATGCTGGGAAATCTCTTAAAGTCTTTGCGTTGGGGCATGTGACATGATTCGATGTTTCAGTGGGCATGCAATGACAATACTGCATTAGTCAAGTTTTAATCCATTAATTGCTGAGATGACTTTTTGGTGCCTGTCATCAGAGAAACAAACACTAGTTTAGGACACCCCCGCGCCGCACGGCCACCAGCTGCTGCGTGTGCCTCCCCGCCTGACTGCCTCGCTGCCCCGGCTGCTGCCGCGTGACCACGCCCCCTGCCACCGAGCGGCGTGGTCCGTGCTCGCCTGACCTGCAGGCTCCTGGGCCCCGCTTCTTGCCCTGTGCCCCTGTATTTATTGTATAGTATTGTTATTTTGCATTTCAGTAGTGCCTGTTTGCCTGTTTTGTTGTTGCCCATCGTCTCTTCCCTCCCCGCTCCCCGCTTCCCGCCACCGCCGCTAACCACGCCCCTTTTCTCATTCTGTACCCTCCCCGCTCCCGCCTCCCAGCTGCTCCGCCCCCCCTTGCACTTGGCCATATATGGCGACCGTCCGACGCAGGTGAGTGTGACCTAGTTTAGGACACCCCCGCGCCGCACGGCCACCAGCTGCTGCGTGTGCCTCCCCGCCTGACTTCCTCGCTGCCCCGGCTGCCGCCGCGTGACCACGCCCCCTGCCACCGAGCGGCGTGGTCCGTGCTCGCCTGACCTGCAGGCTCCTGGACCACGCCCCCTGCCACCTGACCTGCAGGCTCCTGGGCCCCGCTTCTTGCCCTGTGCCCCTGTATTTATTGTATAGTATTGTTATTTTGCATTTCTGTAGTGCCTGTTTGCCTGTTTTGTTGTTGCCCATCGTCTCTTCCCTCCCCGCTCCCCGCTTCCCGCCACCGCCGCTAACCACGCCCCTTTTCTCCTTCTGTACCCTCCCCGCTCCCACCTCCAAGCTGCTCCGTCCCCCCTCGCACTTGGCCATATATGGCGACCGTGCGACGCAGGTGAGTGTGACCTAGTTTAGGACACCCCCGCGCCGCACGGCCACCAGCTGCTGCGTGTGCCTCCCCGCCTGACTGCCTCGCTGCCCCGGCTGCCGCCGCATGACCACGCCCCCTGCCACCGAGCGGCGTGGTCCGTGCTCGCCTGACCTGCAGGCTCCTGGGCCCCGCTTCTTGCCCTGTGCCCCTGTATTTATTGTATAGTATTGTTATTTTGCATTTCTGTAGTGCCTGTTTGCCTGTTTTGTTGTTGCCCATCGTCTCTTCCCTCCCCGCTCCCCGCTTCCCACCACCGCCGCTAACCACGCTCCTTTTCTCCTTCTGTACCCTCCCTGCTCCAGCCTCCCAGCTGCTCCGCCCCCCCTCGCACTTGGCCATATATGGCGACCGTGCGACGCAGGTGAGTGTGACCTAGTTTAGGACACCCCCGCGCCGCACGGCCACCAGCTGCTGCGTGTGCCTCCCCGCCTGACTGCCTCGCTGCCCCGGCTGCCGCCGCGTGACCACGCCCCCTGCCACCGAGCGGCGTGGTCCGTGCTCGCCTGACCTGCAGGCTCCTGGGCCCCGCTTCTTGCCCTGTGCCCCTGTATTTATTGTATAGTATTGTTATTTTGCATTTCTGTAGTGCCTGTTTGCCTGTTTTGTTGTTGCCCATCGTCTCTTCCCTCCCCGCTTCCCGCCACCGCCACTAACCACGCCCCTTTTCTCCTTCTGTACCCTCCCCGCTCCCGCCTCCCAGCTGCTCCGCCCCCCCTCGCACTTCGCCATATATGGCGACCGTGCGAACGAGCAGCGGTCACGCGCAGCGGGCGCGCCGATTGTGCGCCGAAGGCGCGCCAAAGGTAAGCCCGTCTGCGCCTGGACCGCGCTCAGTGCCAGGACCCCTGGCCCTCGAGGCCCCCTGCCCACCCGCCTGACGTACACCGCCGCCACCCTCAACGCGCTCAACACCGGCCGAATCCCAGGATGCTACCAAGCCACCCCGAGACGCACCCACGGACCCTTCAGCTGCCACGCCTGCAAGTTCACCTGCATCCGGACCTGCCTCGCACCAGCACCCGCCAAGCCGACCACCAGCAGCAACCACCTCAAGTGCATCCTGCTCAACACCCGCTCCGTCCACAGACACGCCATCGAACTCTGGAACCTCCTCGACACCACAGCCCCGGACGTTGCCTTCCTCACGGAAACCTGGATGAACGACTCTTCAGCGCCCGACATCGCCATCGCCATCCCAGAGGGCTACAAGATCACCCGGAGGGACCGCACCGCCAACCAGATGGGAGGAGGCATCGCCATCATCCACAGGGACACCATCCGCATCACGACCAACACCGACGACACCCTGACTACCGCCGAACACCTGCACTTCCAGATCCACACCGACCCGAAGACCACCCTCAGAGGCACCCTGATCTACGGACCCCCGGGACCACGCACACAATTCAGCGAGGACATCACCGACTTCGTCAGCCCGCATGCCCTCCCCTCCGCTGACTACATCCTCCTGGGGGACCTCAACTTCCACCTGGAGAACAACAGCAACCGCAACACCATCACCCTGCTCGACAACCTCGCCAACCTCGGACTCAAGCAGCTGGTGTCCACCCCCACCCACCTCGCCGGACACACACTCGACGCCGTCTTCTCATCCAGCAAAGACATCGCCTTCAGCCACGCCACAGGACTCCACTGGACGGACCACAGCTGCGTCCACTTCACCTTCAGAAGAACGACGATCCACCACCACCAGCAACAGGTTGCCCGAAGAAGCTGGAACAAGATCACAGCCGACCAGCTCGCCGCTTCCCTGAGCCAGCACCCTCCTGCCAGCTCAGCGAACCCCAGCCAGGCCGCCGACAACCTCACGAAGTGGATCAGCAACTGCGCGGACGAACTCGCCCCTCTGAGGACCCCGCCCAGCAGACCCGGCAGCAAGAAAGCCCCATGGTTCACCGACGAACTCAAGAGTTCCAAGAAGAACTGCCGAGCCCTCAAGAAAGTCTGGAGAAGGGAACCAACACCGGACAACATGACCACCCTCAAGCTTGCCACCCGGAAGCACCACCAACTGATCCGCGCCACCAAGAAAACTGCATTCAAGGACCGGCTGGACAACAACGCACACAACTGCAAGGAACTCTTCAACATCGTGAAAGAGCTCTCCAACCCCAACGCCGGAAACAACGACATCACCCCATCGCAAGACCTCTGCAACTCCCTCGCCTCCTACTTCCACAACAAGTTTGCGGACATACACAACAGCTTCAGCATTCAACCGACGCACGCCACGACCGCAGCAACACCGCCCACCACCACCCTCCGCGCCTGGACTCCGATCAGCACCGAAGACACCGTCCGCATGATGAACTCCATCCACTCCGGATCTCCAACCGACCCCTGCCCTCACCACATCTTCAACAAGGCCGACGCTGTCATCGCACCCCACTTGCGGGACATCATCAACACCTCCTTCGACACCGCCACCTTCCCGGAGAGCTGGAAACACGCCGAACTCAGCGCTCTACTCAAGAAACCTACAGCAGACCCCACCGAACTCAAGAATTACCGCCCCATCTCGCTCCTCCCGTTTCCAGCCAAAGTCATCGAGAAGACCGTCAACAAACAGCTGGCCGCCTTCCTCGAGACGAATGGATCCCTCGACCCCTCAGAGTCTGGCTTCCGAGCCAACCACAGCACCGAGACCGCCCTCATCGCTGCCACCGATGACATCCGAGCCCTGATGGACAACGGAGAAACAGCGGCCCTCATCCTCCTAGACCTCTCCGCGGCATTCGACACTGTCTGCCACCGCACCCTAGTGCAGCGCCTTAGCAACGTCGGAATCCAGGAGAAGGCACTGGAATGGATCATCTCCTTCCTCGACGGAAGAACACAGAGAGTCCGCCTACCACCGTACAAGTCAGAGGCCACCGAAGTCATCTGCGGCGTCCCTCAAGGATCCTCGCTGAGCCCCACCCTCTTCAACGTCTACATGAGCCCCCTCGCGGCCATCGCACGCCAACACAACCTCAACATCATCTCCTACGCCGACGACACCCAGCTGATCCTCTCCCTGACCAACGACCCCGCCGCCGCCAGAGCCAACCTTCACGAAGGGATGAAAGATGTAGCCGAGTGGATGACGACCAGCCGCCTGAAACTGAACTCAGACAAGACGGAGGTCCTCATCCTGGGCTCCTCGCCCTCCGCCTGGGACGACTCCTGGTGGCCCCCCCGCCCTGGGCACCGCACCCAAACCGACGGACCACGCAAGCAATCTGGGCTTCATCCTGGACTCCTCCCTCTCCATGACCAGACAAGTCAACGCCATCTCCTCGTCGTGCTTCAACATCCTGCGCATGCTACGGAAGATCTTCCGGTGGATCCCCACCGAGACCAGGAAGACTGTCACCCAGGCCCTCGTCACCAGCCGACTGGACTACGGCAACGCCCTATACGCCGGAACCACCGCCAAGCTCCAGAAGAGACTCCAGCGGATCCAGAACGCATCAGCCAGACTCATCCTCAACATCCCACGAAACAGCCACATCTCCGGACATCTGAGAGACCTGCATTGGCTCCCCATCAACAAAAGAATCACCTTCCGTCTCCTCACCCACGCACACAAAGCCCTACACGATCAAGGCCCGAGCTACCTCAACAACCGCATCAACTTCTACGCTCCCAAACGCCACCTCCGATCAGCCAGCCACGCCCTCGCCGCCGTCCCCCGCATCCGAAGAGCGACAACAGGAGGAAGGTCCTTCTCCTACCTGGCCGCCAAGACCTGGATCTCCCTCCCTCCCGACCTGCACCTGACCCAAGACCACCTCTCCTTCAGGAAGGAGCTCTAGACCTGGCTGTTCGAGCAGTAACGGCACCCCCCCTTCCCCCCCCCCCCCCAAGCGCCTTGAGACCCTACGGGTAAGTAGTGTGCTCTATAAATGTCTTTGATTGATTGATTGATTGATAGAAAGCCAACTGGTCTCACTTTTGAAATCAAAGGGGACTTAAAGGCTTTGCGAGTGCTTTTTTGCAGACAATCCTCTGCATCTGAAAAAGGAGAGATAACAAACCTTCCTTGTTGAAAAAAATGCTTCCTTATCGGAAAAAAAGGCATCTTCTCCTATTTTAAAGTAATTAATAAAAAGTAAATATTGCAATGTGTGAGAAAGCACACAACACGAAAGGAGTGGCCTGGTACTATATTGTAGCAGCTATGCCCTCCCAAAACAAAATAAACAGACAAAATATATAAAATAAACAGAGCGTTACTGGGAATAGCTATCAGGCAATGGGGAGAGAAATTTCGTAAAGTATGGAGAAGAATACAAGGGGCTATGTAACGCAAAAAAGAGAGATCAAGAAAACACATTCACTTCCATGGACTGTGAGAAAAAAGAAACAGAACTGATTTCTAAATGCAAGTTGAGTAATTAAAATACATTGAAGAAGAAATGCTCCAGGTACAGAACAAACAAAGAATAGTGAAAACCCCATTGAAGCAGAAACAGAGAAATGAGATATACAAGAAAGTAATTGACTCAAGAGCAAGGAGCTGATCCAAATCCCACTGTAGTAGTAACAACAGCCTTCAACAACAACTAGCTAAAGCTGCGTGTTGACAAAACCTAGAAATTAAGATTTGAGCAATCAAATTCATGATATCTGTGCAAGCATCTTTTTGCAGAGGTGTAGCCATACTGCCTTTTTGCGTGGTCTTTGAGAGTTTTAAGCAACTACTGGATCCTATTCTTGCTGGCACTAGGGGGCATATGTACAAGCCCCTATCACTACCACAACGTCACTATTACCGACGTTGTGGTGGCGATAGGGGCTGTGCCTTATTTACAAGGCAGCGTAACGCTGACATGTAAATAAGGCCCCCTTTCATGCAATGTTAGTGTGAAAGGGGTGGACAGTGGGTGTTGCAGTGGGCGTTCCACCGTAAAACCCATTCATTTTGAAGCTGCTCCCTATGTACAAGTGTGGCGTACATATGAGGCAGCAGCAAAATGAAGGCCAGGTAAATCTTGATCTTAAGTTGGCAAAATGAGGAGAAATGCATTATTTCTCCTCCGTTTTGCTTTTTCCATGTGTGCAGCCTTGTGCAGCACACATGAAAAAGCAAATTGCTATGGTGTGTTTATGTACATGAAGGTGTCCCTTCCTGTACATAAACAATCTTTAAAGAAATGCCATTTTGTTACTTTCATGTGTGCTGCATGAAGCAGCCCACATCAAAGTGACAGAATGGCATTCTAGGATTGTTTATGTGCAGGAAGGGGCACCTGCCTACACAGAAACAATCCTCCCCTGCAAGCAGACACCCTTGCAAGAGCGTGCAAGGGTGCCTGCATTGGCGCTAAGTTGCTAAACTTAGTGCCATCGCAGAGGGAAACACAAGGCTGCATCACATTCTTGTAAATATGGTGCAGCCTTGCGTTTCAGAAGTGGTGGAGAGAGGCGTTAAACCAGGAAGGCTAACGCCTCTATCCGCTACTTCATTGTACATATGGCACTAGGTTTCTGTGCACTGTGACACTGCCGGTCAGTGGCACAGTATGTGCGTCCTGCCTTAAAATTATATTGTAAAATTGATTTCACTAAATTGGTGCATTTAACTCTGCAATAAGGAAGTTGATGCATACATTGCACCAGGTGTATGGAAGTTAAATGTTGAATGTTGGCTGTATATGTATTTGCTATGGGTAGGCACAATATTCAGTTCAACCCACAGAATTGACGAATTTTGGCAACTCCACATTACTCTTTTAATGTGGAGGTCTGGTCAAATTTTGCCAGTCGCCGTGTGGCAGAATGTATTCTCACGCATGGCCCCAGAGCAGTAAGTTGGCATGCGCGATTTGGCCTCCTACCTCGATTACCAGTCGCTTGGAGAATATGGCAGAGAGAGGTTTCTAACGTGGGTGATCGTGACTGTTCACAGTCAGAACGCTGCTGTTTGAGTGGCAGCAAAATTAACTCAAGTAGCTGTACCCTCTGGCACACTACATGGTGCCCTTCATACTGATTTTCAGCATGGAATGAGCTACCGGCGCTAAATCACAGTGCAAGGACCACAACATGCCTATTTCTGCCCATTGGTAGACCTCTGTGGAATGTCATGGAGTTATTATGTGACTCCATGGAATTCCGCTAAGTCAAATTCCGCGATCTCTGTTCACGTCTGGTATTTACACCTCCTAAATTTTAGGTTAGTGCAGACTGACATGGAAAACACAGGAACCCAACATAACCTTCATTTCACACATATCAGGGCACCATATTGACCAGCTCGCTAGAAACCACCACATGCCGATTTATTTAAGTGACCCTGCGGCACAGCTGCTTTAGCCTAAAGGTTTCTTTAACACACTGTTCACTTCATTCTGCCTGACAATTCGACTCGCTGATCCTTGTTGCAAAGTCATCCTAAGTGCCCTGTGCACCCCCATTATTTTGCTGACTTGTACTGGTGGTAAAGGACTCTGACTGTCCCTGGGCTCTGCCTAACCAGGCCCAGGACCAGTGCTATCTAGAAAACCCAGTGAAAACACACACATACATGAGGGCACACTATATATTGTGGTACACTTATATTTTGCATGACCTACTCTATACGTCCCTAGTAAATAATAGGGCATGGGCATTACAACTACCTTTAAGCCCCTGGTATATAATAGGACATGGCAGTTTAAAGTCCAGCAGTCCTTTCTGCACTTGCATGTGTGCACTGCTGAGAGCTTGAGGTCATTTTAGAAGCAGCCCTGTGTTGCAGCACTGCTTTTAAATATAAAGTGTGCCCAAACTCGACTTTGATGGTAGGGGCACTTAAAAAAATATTAGCCTACAATATTTTGGTATATTAGGTACCCCCAGGGTGTGCCAGGGGTGCATGTCAGGTCATTGTGAGGGGGTCCTTATAAAAGATGTTTTATATGCCCTGAGGATTGAAAAAATGCACTTTTCACTTCCCCCATTGTGGTAAAGTTCTTCCCAAAATCGATTTTGGTGCTAGGAGCACTGTGAAGTGAGGGTCTACACTTTTATTGCATATTCAGGATCCCTTAAGTCTCCCCTAGGTGTCTAACGGGTGGAGGGGGGTCATGTAAATATAAGCAGGGCCTTTATAAAAGATACCCTGGAGTTGGAGAAATTGCACATTTCATTTTCCCTATTTTAGATCCCCAGCCACATAGGATAACATGGCAATAGTTTATTAATGCCTTACTATCCCTAGGAATTAACAAACTATCATTCAATGACTTAGGAGAATGGTATTTGAAATCCAACAATATGCTATTTTTGAATTTATACTAAAGTATACAGAAAAGAAGTTACAAGACTTTTTTTGTCCGTAAGCCACATTTTAGCCTTCCTCTGGTCTCCCCTGATTGGTCAGAGTTAACAGGAATAGCCTGGCTGCTTTGATGAAGTGATAAGTGGCTCACCCAGAGAGAGACTATCTGGTAGAGAAAGTTCTGCTACACTGGAAAGAGTAGATAGAGTAGAGGGGAGGAGCTGTAAAGCATGGAGCTTCAAAGGGGGATAGGACAAGCAGGGAATACAAACCCCATCTACCCTCACCCCCTCTAACCCATCTAGATAGTTTCCCTTTTTATGCATATTGTATATCTTTAATTATGGCACATGCCTTACAGTTGTGTACGACATCACCTGGAACTGTATTGGGATCATTCTGATTGTGGTCCTGACTGTAAGAAGTACTGTGCTCCAGAAGATTAAAACTTCTTTCATTTATCCTGTATTTATGCCTCTTAATTGGAACTTAACAGAGAGCTATGGAAATTAGCCATACTGGAGATTGTTTAACTAGTTCTTGCTCCTCTGCTGGGATTTCAGCCATACTGAATTATGGAGGAATAGTGCTTTCTGGGAGAAGAATATGCCACTCTTTGGAGGAAGTGGTCATGCTCTGGGGTGTTTCCCTACACCTTTTGGACAGGCGTTCTCTCCTTCTTGACCCCAGAGAACACTGAATAAATATGTGAGAGGTGCAGAGGCTCTCAGATCTGCTCCTTGAAACTAGGAGAAGAAGCAGGCTTGCCAAGCTGGAAACTTGATTTGCACCATCAGGCCCTTCATTCTGACTGACTATGCCTGCTGAATTATCTGGAACTACAGCCCTTTGGCTGTACCTTGCTTCAGAGGAAAAAAAGAGTAGACTCATTGTGAGCTACAAGTTAACAGAGCTCACCTAGACTATCACCACCAAGAATCCCCTGCATGGAGTGCATCCAGTGAATTTGGAGGGGTTTTGTCCAGGTGCATTGTGGGAAGTGTGGTCCCAACCTTTCAAGGACCATCTTGGTGATTTAAGACCCTTGGATTGTGTTTTGGACATGTTGGACCCTCAGGAGGAAATTCAGGATGAATTTTCGGATCTTAGTAGAAGTTTTGACCAACTTTAGAAAAAAGCTCCATAAGAGCCTCGAGAGCCAAGCTGCCCACCTTCAACCTTGAGCCGGCCTGGCCTGCTGGTTATTCCCACTGAAAAGCTCCGGAGGTCCGATTTACAGAGTGTGACCGGGAGCTCCCTGGAAAGCAAGCCAGTGAACCTTCACCGAACCCGGACTGGAGGAGGACATCCATGGACCCCGGCAGAAAAAGCTCCAGAAATGTTTCTAAGTCAGGAGGTAAAATCTTGACTGAGGCCTACCACTAGGGTAATCCTAGAAGAGCTCTATTGTGATTGGCCTGAAGCTTTGACTTTGTCAAGCACACCCAGATGCCCCAGAGTAGCGATATAGGTTTCTAAGTGCTATTTAGTGCTAAATCCTTAAAAATTAATATCTCCTGTTCCATACATTTGATTGTTGTCATTTTGGTTTAATTCTAAAGCTAAAAATATTCCTGATTGTTATAAATTGGTGTGGGATTTTTCTTGTGTGTTGTGTCTTAATTAGTTACTGAATTGGTGTTTTTAAATACTTTACATACCTGTCTCTTAAGTTAAGCCGGCCTGCTCGCAGCTAAGCTACTAAGGGATGAGCATGGGAATAGTATACTGAGTCCTGTTCTGAGCCCTAGACTGTGTTAGTGCCCTATTTCTAGTGGCAGATGCCTATTTACCTCTACTAATAACCCACTTTCCAACAGTCCTGCACCTAGCAATTATAGTGATTTTATTTGTTTTAAAACATGTGAACAGTGGATATGTTTTGAACTTGTGCTTTTAAGGTTGCCTGCTTATGCTATTACACTTTTTGAATTTGCCACATTATATATATCTTCGTTTTGTTTTTATTTGGGATTACTATTTTAGTTTAGTGTGGGCTGGCATTGAGTGCACATCAACCCAAAGTTATCTTCTCCACTTTACCCATTTCAGGGCACCGTAATGGCCAACTCTCTGGACACGTCCACATGCCTGGCTACCTAAGCCACCCTGCTGTGAGGCCTTGCAGCCGGCGTGCTGCTTCCACACTGAAGGTGCCACAAAGGCAAGCCCAACGGCGGCAATCTGTACACTGGCCAAACAGAGCACCAGCCATGCTGCCCATTTGTCTTCTGACATGATGTGTGCGTTGACAGCCGTGCACAGATTGTGCTACTCCAAGGAGCAGCTCCTGACAATAAGAGGCAACTGTGTGTTTTTTTTTACCAATTTCCCATAAGGTTAACACCTCTCCATCTAAAAACCCTAAATTCGTGTCTGGTCCTATTTTCGCGGAAGGACTGACCCCCTCTAATAATTTGCCACCTAGTAACTCTATAAAATGTGGGTTAATAAATGTCTGTTCTTTAGTCAAGCATGCCACAGAAATTCATTATATTGTTACCTCCACCAAGGATGGATGTACTGTTTGTAACAGAAAAATGGTCCTCTAGTGACTATGACTCTGATTTGGTCGAAGTTTGTCCTGAGGGTTACAGAATACTACATCTCTCATTCCCCTAATGATCCACATCCTTCATCTTATTTATTTATTTTTAATACTTGTAAAGCGCTACATTTACCCGTAGGCGTCTTGGCGCTGCTTCCCTGGTGTTCAATTGTGATAAAGCTATTACATATCATACAAACAACTTGTCCAACACATTGCACAATTTTGTCTGCTGTCAGATGTCAATTTTACCAACATAGTTAACTTTATCACATCAGGGTCTCAGTTAGAGCCACTTCCACCAATAACGTGGTAAAGGCTATTCGGCCAGCTTGGTGCCCCTAGTTTTACCATCTACAATGTCTCTTTGAAACAACTGTAGTGCTAGTAGTGCTAGTAGTGTGGAAAAAGTCTTGAGTTCTTCCTCTAAAAAAAGCCTCTGCTGGTCCTATCATCCTCAACAACTTGAGACCCATATCACTTTTGCAATGTCATGGTAATGTAAATGTATGTATATATGAGTCTGTCATGAGTTCCTAGAAGAAGATTCCCTCCTAGAGGAAGCACAGCATGGCATACACCCACATAGGACTGAAACCGCACTGCTGGATGAAGTTCGTATGGCAGCTAATAGGGGGCATCAGGTAGCCTTTTGACCAGTCTGTTGCCTTTGATCCAGTCAACCATAAATTATTAATCTCCAGATTTGTAAAGGGTGGGGTCAGAGGCTCATTGTTAAGATGGTGCATGTCATATCTGAAGGACAGAACTTAAGCAATACATCTTCCTTCTTACCACGCGTTTTATTGGAAAATGTGGGGTAACGCTTCGATCTGCCAGCTAATGCGTGATTTCTCAAAAAAAAACCTCAAATAGTTGTTGGCAGAGAGCTTAGATGGATGGTTTCATCATCACGCTGAACTTAAGAAATTTTACAAAAATGGATCTTGGTGAAATTGACCATTACCAGCATTAGCAACCTTCTACAATCATGCATCAGCTGACAGATTGAAGCTGTGTTGACTGGATGATACATTTTGGAAGTGCCTTGGAATAAGTAGATTCATGGTACTAGAGATGATGTTGTGACTCAGACTTACCTTCTATCCTTGGTGGTTACATGAACAGGAACAGTGTTTTTTTCTTGCCACACATCTTAGTATACCACATGACATTTGTCCTGAGGATACCCTAACTGGTTGAAATGCCAATATATATGTCCATAGGTTCCCTGATTTTCTATAATCTACACTGTGCTATGTTATACGCAGGTTTGTCTAAATGAACCAGTGAGCAGTGTTTTGTGTCTTTTGTTTTTATATTTTGTATTCATGCACACACTTAAGCATTGCATTGCCTGCACTTTTGTTAATACTATTTGTTCCATTATTTGTATGTATGTTGGAGGATGCCAATATATATCAGCAACAAAAACCCTTTCAGTCACATTTTGACTATTTATGTGAGATGCAGCCTGAATGAGAACTGACCACTAGGATGTTGGAACAGTGCATCAGTTGTTAGCCCACCCAGACATGCAGGAAGGTAGTACTACTCATAAAATAGACCCATGGTGTACTCTGTTTATATAGTTAACTTTTAGAAAGTTGAAATTCTCCTACTCTTAGCCTTGTGTGCCTACAGCCTGTCTCCAATACACATCTGGAGAGGGTGACAGCTGGGCTTTGTGCACTGCCCGACAGTAGAGGCGACCTCTGACCCTACAAAGGGCCATTTGCTCCCGACAAACAGCGCCTCCTGTGCGCTCTCCCTGCTGCTGCCGCTCCCAGGACAGGCTGGATCCTCTTTGTGCTTAGATTTGTGTTTTGTTTTCTCTCACCCTTGCCAGTTCGTTTATGTGTTATTGCGCCCTTTTCATTCGCTGTTTGCAGTCCCCCGCTTGCTCCCACCTCCTCTTTGATTCTGTAACCCACTGGTTTCCCGCCATTTCCCCCACGGCCTTGCCCCCTCACCACCCTGCTCCCGCCTCCCAGCTGCTCCTCCCACCCTCCTCGCCTCCAATGGCGACCACCACCCTGACGCACAGCGGACGCGCACAGCGGGTGCACAGATTGCACGCCGAAGGTGCGCCAAAGGCAGGCCCGTCTATGCCCGTCTGCACCTGGACCGTGCCCAGAACCACACCGCCGGACGACGATACGATGCCAACTCCCTCGACGCATACTACATCCTCCAAACGCTCGACCCCGTCTACTCCACAAGCAACCATGTCACCTTCAATCACACCACTGAACTCAACTGGACTGACCACTGATGCATCCACTTCACCTTCAAGAAACCAACCACACACCACCGCACCTAACAGCTGCCCTGCCGCTGCTGGAGCAAAGTTTCCAAGGACCAGCTGACCTCCACCCTCACCCAGGACCCACCCACGGACCCCATTGACACAGACGCCAATGCCTGAAATTTCAGACGGTGGATAGACGACTGCTCCAACACCCTCGCCCCGATCAAGAACCCCCCAGCAACCACCTACGCAAGAAAGCTGCCTGGTTCACCGAAGAACTCGAGATCTCCAAACGAACATGCCGGAAGCTGGAGAAGAAATGGCTCCACGTCTGCACACCAGATAGCAACACAGCCCACAAGGGCGCCCCTCGCAGACATCAACACCTCATCAGAACAGCCAAAAGATTATCCTTCAAAAACAGACTAGATAACAATGCACACAACAGCAAAGAACTCTTCAACATAGTGAAGGAACTCTTCAACCCCAGCGCCAACACCAACGACATCCAGCCCTCGCAAGATCTGTGCGACTCACTGGCCACCTTCTTCCATCGCAAGATCTTCGACATTCACGACAGCTTCAACTCCTTTTCCACCATGACCACAACAAACGACACCCCGAACGCCACCTGCACCAACAAGTTGACTTCCTGGTCCCACGTCAACGATGAAGAGACACGCAAGGTCATGAACTCCATCCACTCAGGATCACCATCAGACCCCTGCCCACACCATGTTTTCAACAAAGCAGACGCAACCATTGCACCCCAATTGAGGAGGATCATCAACATCTCCTTCGACACAGCGACCTTCCCGGAAAGCTGGAAGCACGCCGAAATCAACGCCTTCCTCAAGAAACCCAAGCCGGACCCCAAAGACCTCAAGAACTTCCGGCCCATCTCCCTGCTCCCCTTCCCGGTGAAAGGCATTGAGAAAATGGACAACAGGCAGCTGACCCACCCCCTCGAGGACAACAACATCCTAGACCCATCCTAGACCCATCCCAGTCCGGATTCAGACGCAACCACAGCACCGAGACTGCCCTCATCGCCACCACAGACGACATCAGGCGCCAGTTAGACAACGGCAAAACTTCAGCCCTCATCCTCCTGGACCTGTCAGTCGCTTTTGACACAATCTGCCACCGCACACTAAGAACACGCCTCCAAGAAGCTGGCATCCGGAAGAAGGCCCTGGACTCGACCACGTCCTTCCTCAGAGAGTCTGCATCCCGCCCTTTCGATTCAAAGCCACCGACATCATCTGCGGCGTTCCCCAGGGCTCCTCCCTCAGCCCAACCCTGTTCAATGTCTACATGGACCCCCTTGCACAAGTGGCACGCCAGAATGACCTGAACATCATCTCCTACGCCGACGACACCCAGCTCATCCTCTCCCTCACCAAGGACCCGCACAATGCCAAAACCAACCTCCATGAAGGAATGAAGGCCGTCGCTGAGTGGATGAGGAGCAGCCGTCTGAAAATGAACTCGGACATAATGGAGGTCCTCATCCTCGGGCCCACTCCTTCGGCCTGGAACGACTCCTGGTGGCCGACAACACTGGGAGCAGCTCCAACACCCAAGGACCACGCACGCAACCTAGGATTCTCCTTCCTCACCGCCAAGAGCTGGAACACCCTCCCCACCCATCTATGACAGACCCAGGACCTGCTCACCTTCAGGAGGTCGGAGGTCCTCATCCTTGGCCCCACCCCTTCGGCCTGGAATGACTCCTGGTGGCCGACAACACTGGGAGCAGCTCCAACACCCACGGAGCATGCACGCAACCTAGGATTCTCCTTCCTCACCGCCAAGAGCTGGAACACCCTCCCCACCCATCTACGACAGACCCAGGACCTGCTCACCTTCAGGAGGCTCCTCAATATCTGGCTCTTCGAGCAGTAGCAGCACCTCCCCCCTCCCCACCCCCCGCAGTGCCTTGAGACACACATTGGGTAAGTAGCGTGCTTTTTAAATTCTCTGATTGATTGATTGTATTCCCCCTAGACAGCTGCAAATAATGGGTGCTTAGGTGTGACTTAACGGGACAGCCTGGTAGGATGGAAGGGAGGAGCTGGGCACAGTCTCACTCTTACACCTGAATAAGCTATGTCCTGTCCACACACAAAGGACTGCTACAAAAGTTGTAGTGAGTCTGGAGCCTTGGCACAGAAGGGACGCCCTCAGTACACTTCAAAGCCCTATTTAAAGTCTCCCCCAGTTCAAGGCACCCCTGGGCAAAAGAACAGCACTTCTGACCCTACCACTTAAGTACACTTCTTGACATGTGGGTACTCTGTAAGGAAGAAGGACTGATGTGCTGCTATAGGACTGTCACTCTGATGGACTGCTGCTCTGGAAAAATTGCTTTCTTATTGTGCTGACCTGCTTCCGGGTGCCCTCCTTACCTGGGGAAGAACTGTACCTGCAATCTCCATCTTGAACCTAGGCCCCAGAGTGACTTAAAGGGTTAGTCTGCTGGCCTCCTGATCTAAGCCTCAGGGGCATAACAGGCTTTCCACAGCTCCTGGATGCCTCTGCAATGAACTCCTGTCCCCCAATAGGCACCTTTCATGTCCTGGGCCCTTGGAAGTGGTCTTTATGCTCTTTAAGTCCAGCTTTTGGGCTCTTCACAAATGTGAATGAGCTAGTTCTCTCAGGAACCACATCACTCGCACAGAGAGCCGCAAGTTCATCTCTTTGCACTGCAAGTATCACTGTTTATGACTGCAAGGCTCTAGCGCAGCCTCTGCAATGGCCAGCAGCTCATTGCTCTCCGTGGACAATCACCTGCGAAGGTCTCCTTGCTCCCGGTGAACTCCTTCCCCATGAACGGGACTCTCGGCAGAATTGTTGTTTAGGTAAATCTTCAAGAGGACTTACCTGGAACCGTATCTGAAATGAACTCTATCACAGTTGGCCTGTAAGTTTGGATTTGACCCAGTCTAGCACAACTAGATGGCCCTGGTTGGCACTTTATGCGTTTAAGCATTATATTTCAGTTTGTTCATTAACAATTCATAACTCTGGTTCTAATTAATTGATTTTTTTTGTCATTTTGGTCATGGTTTGTTCATTCAATTCATCTCTATTTTTCTAACCTGGTCTGATATCCTTTTGCATGGTATTTTCACAGCTTTACTGTTTTAAGTGTTGAACAACTACTTTACACATTGCCACTTGGGTTAAGCCTGAGTACTCTGTGCCAAACTACCAGTGGGTGAGCAGAGGTTAATTTAGAGTGTGCTTGTGACTAATTCTGACTAGGACCTACTTATTGCAGGCCACAGCGCAACTGCATCAGTAGGTGCCTGGACACCTCGCCTCTCACTTGCCTGTGGCCTCCATTTCCTGCTTGTTCCAGACAGATCCAGTGACAGTACTGCTGTCAGGGTTTTCCTGCCCTGGTTTTCTGACCTGGGTTTTCCCACTCATTGTTCTTCCCACCAACTGAAGCCCCACATATCTGAGGACCTAGTCAATGCAGGCCTTAGTGTGACCACACCGCAGATGAGTGCAGCAGACGCACACACGTAGCAGATGTGTCAAAGGCAAGCCAGTCTACACCGTCCATACCTGCACCTAGAGCCACAACCATTGCTGAGCTCTACACTCTTGACCCCCGACATTGCAACAAACACTGCCACTGCACTGACACACTCTCCAAGGTAAAACTTCTCACCTCCACCCACTGACACTTCACCTGCCACAGCACACACACCAGCCCACCACCTCACATGTGCCCTTCTAAGCACAAGCTGACTTGCAAGCATTCCACCAAATTATGGGACCTCAGCACCATCCTCTCACCAAATATCATATTCCTCATCACAACCTAGCTCAATCCCACATTCACCACAAACATTGCCACAGCAATCCTCATTGGATATAAACTCACTCACCAGGACCACACCAACAAGCCGGGAAGGAGGAACAGCCATCATGCACAAAGAGACCATACAGTGCACCAGCACCAGTGACAACACCACCACTCACATGGAGCATCTCAACTTCAAGCTCTACACAGATGACAATACAACCATCATAAGCACCCTCACATACCAACCCCCAGGCCTGCGCTCCAGCTTCGACAATACCATCACAGTCATCATTGTGCTCCTAGTCTTAAACTCCTAGGACTACATCTTCCTCAGTGACCTAAATTTCCACATTATTGACTCCAACAACAACACAGCACACCTCCTCAATAGTATAAGAAGCCTCACATTGATCCAGATCGTCCACAACTCTACACTCACACAGCCGGACATATGCTGGGTCCCATATTCACCTCCAGTAATCACATCAAATACAGTCATGTCACAGAACTCACATGGACCTATCACTCTATTGACGAGTTCAGCATCTGCAGCTCCTGCAACACCACCCCACAGGATGACCAGCGCCCCTCACCAGAGGTGGAAATAAAATCTCACAGACCAGCTGTATGGAAGCCCTCAACCCCTCCAACCCCACTATCGGCACTGACCTTGAATGAAGAACAAAGAACTTCAACACTTGGATCACCAATTGCACCAACAGCATCATTCCCATCAAGAGCAACATCTAGAGAAAATATTCCAAAAGGCCAGCTGATACACCCAAAAACTCAGAATAGTGAAACGAGACAGCAAACAGCTGGAGAGGAGATGTTGTGCCACAAGGACACCTCAGACAGGGCAGCCTTCAAGACCTCCCTCTACCACCACATGATAAAGGCAACAAAGAAGCCAGCCGCTTGCATTGAAACCAGCGCAAGGGAAGTTTACCTGCCTGAACAAAAGTGGTTACGGGGGACTAGAACCCCTCCAAATGGAGGAAAGTATTAGCCATTTTGGATTTATAGCTTTTAGCAATGTGTAGAGTACAGTGAAAGTGAGTTTTGCAAAAGAAGGCATGCACTTGGTGAAAAAGTAGACATGGTCGGGTGTAGGCAGCTGTCCATTTACTTGCCGTCACACAGGATACCACTGACACCTCACCACCTTCTCAGAACACTCATGAACCTTGTAAAATAAAATCCAAAGAAAGATGATCTTGTTGGAAGACAGGGGCTACAGAAATATTGATTCTTACTGATACCAAAAGGCTGGAATTGCTCTGAAAGTGGCAGGTGGTTGGCTTTCTGTTTGTGTCAAAACCTGGATGTTGAGAAGGTCTTTTGAGTACCCTTCTAGTTTGCCTCAGGCAACGGGGACTATTGGAAAGTGGCTTATTAGTAGTGATAAGTAGGGACCTACCACTAGTAATTAGGCCACAAAAATAATAAAAGGCTCAGTCAAGTGCTCAATAAATTATTCTCTCTGCTCATCCTTTGGTAGCTGGCAATGAGAAGGCAGGCTGAACTTAGGAGACAGATGTGTAAGGCATTTAAACGGACCAATATGTTAAATAGGTAAAACACACCTATCTCCTAAGTTAGGCCTGCCTGATAGTTGCCAGCTACCAAAGGTTGAGCAAGAGAATTATTTATTGAGACCTTGAATTAACCTTTTGTGTTGGTTGCCTTAATACTAGTGGTTGGTCCCTATTGTCAAAACACTTTCCAATGACTCCTCCCAGTGGCCATGGTGTCACCCCACACAGAACAATATAGATGAACCATATAACGTCTCCTTTAACGGGACACAGTCACAGTGAAGAAATCACCAATGGGAAAATCGTTCTTTGGCAAACTTGCAATTCATTATTGAAGATGAAGATAGTGCTGGAGAAATCAGTAATGAAGAATACAAAAAAATGATTTTATTTGTATGAATTAATCTTAGCAATTTGTACTTACTTTGGGCTGCAATCCAGTCCACTGTTTTGCCCCCCATGCCTCCCCAGACTGGAACAAGCCATATGCAATTCAGGCTTGGTCTGCTCCAATTGGAACAATCCAGCCTGAAGTGCCAAGTCAGGTCTCCTCTGAATGAGAACACAAACAACGTCAGACCAGTTTCAGCCTTTTTGCCCTCATCAGCAGCCTGGGACCTATGGCACTGTAAACATGGGACCCACATCTGGGAATACCTGTCATGCTGAAAGTGTTGTGGATTCTAACCTTGCTTTATCTTCTAGCTTTACTCTGCTCGTGGATTTTGAGAACTAAAAATGTTAAGCCAGAATGTAAAATCTTGGACTTGGGCAAACTTATTTGAGCAGGAAATTGACCTTTGTGGCTATGAAATCCAGCTTTGTTCTACTCTGGATTTTTGGCACTAAAATCAATGGTTTCAATGAAAATTCGATAACTATATATCTGACTTCAAGGTACCTCTACTAGCTTTACCTTTGGACCTTGCCCTGCTGGAAGTCACTAAATGACTTTGTCCTAAGGCAAATACTTTGAAAGGGGATGAGCCACCTACTGTATTTCACCTCCACTCCATAAGAGTTGACCTAAAACCGAATTTAGGCTGTGATCGACTGTGAATGAATTAATATTTTTAAAATAGTGCTTTGCTTTTTTAGAAATTCATGACCTTGGTTTTAATTGTGTTAGTGTCTTTTAGCTTGATACATTTTTGTCTACTTTTCTGAGCTGGTTTGAAAATGGTATTACGTTTTTTTCTTGACTTCAAATTGTTTTTACTGCTTGAAATTAACATTAGTTTCTCTTGAGAAGTGCATGCTGCTTGTGTCATAGCAACCAGGATTTGGGAGAGGTTTCACTGACACATGTGTTGTGACCTAACCAGGGTCAATTTATTAAAGGGGTCAGTGCTGCAGCTTCGCATATTAATAGCCCACTTTCTGATACCAAGGGTCTGATTACAATGGCGGATGGACTTCTGTCTGTCCGTCATTTTCCCAGGGATAGGGACTGCCCGCCTATAAGAGGCGGTCCCACATATGGCATAACAATGGGGCAGCCAGCAGGGCAGCCGCAAGTGCCATGTTTTCCATTGTGTCAGGTGCGGCACCCACTGTAATGGAAAAAATGCAAGTTTTGCATTTCCCTGCACCACGTGGCAGGCATTATGCAGTGCCTGCCTAATGGTGCAGGGAAATGTAGGGGGGCACCATAGGTGCTTCTCAAGTGCAAAACAAACTGCCCCTGGTCAAGGGAGACCCGCAACTGGCCCCCTAACTCCATCCCCGCCAGTCTTTGCATAGCAGGTGAACCGCCATGGAAAGGCTGTCGGCATCATAATCACACTGGTGGTGCCTGCCAGACACTACTGACATGCATGTGTGCTGAAGGACTCCAATAAACCCGCCGCCGGCAGCCTGTTGGTGGCGGCTTCACCGCTATCTTAATCAGGCCCATAGTATGAAAATATGAATTTGTATAACTGACCACACTCCCAGTAATTTTAAACAGTGCATTATGCAGATAAATTTTACAGGGAGAAAAATACATGGCATACGGTGAGCAAAGCACCAATTTGCCATGCATTTTTCATTTTATAGAGGAAAAGGCACAATATGCATCCCCAAATATATGTATTTGCCATGGTGGCAATTCATTCAACCTTTTCCATCTATTTGTTATATGGGCCTTTCTGTTGCTGTTGCTGACGAATGAGTTTTCACCATCATCATTTATGTTTTGTCTGCAATATTTACACATTTATTTAGTCTTTTCTTGGCAATTTAATCACATTTTGCTTGGTGATGCATTTGCTAGGTCAAATCCTGAAGACAATTAAATATTTTAGCATGCCGCTTTGAAGTGCAACTTTTATTACAATTTGCTATTATATAAGATTTTGAAACACTTAAGGGATCTATTTAAGAATTCAGTTTTTAGATTTTGTCTAACCTTTAGACTGTACTAAAATGATGTGTATAATACATCTCCTTCCAGGAGCTTTCAGCCAGCCATCTTCATCTATTGGTCTGTTGTTGTGCCACACTTATATTTTTCTTATGCCCACTACAGCATACAGCGCGGGGCAAGTTGGTCAGCTTACTTAAACCACTTGCTAACTTCACTGTGATTGACTGCATTTTATTCTTTCACAAAGAACACAAACACACTAAGTATGGCCGAAATTTGCGGATTTTTTTTTGCGTGTTCGCGGGGTTTTTTGTGTATTCGCGGGCCGCTTGCAGCACACCGACCGCGAAGTTACCCATGCGGTCATACATGGGCGCGGCCATCTTGTGCGCGTTGCGTATTTCCGTTTCCAGGCGCTATTGGCAATCTCTCATTGTGTGTGGCGCAGTATTATGAGTTTGCGTGTGTTTTTGCGTACTGGCGGGGAAAATATCACGCAAACTTACCCACGCGGTCCTCAATGGGTGCGGCCATCTTGTTTTTCATTCATTGCTATGGTTCTGGCAATGCTTTTCCTATCCAGCTTCAATCTTTGCCATCCTTCGTTTGTTTGAAGTTGTTTTTGATGTTTTTTACTTATTATCCATCCCTAAATTTTTCTAGATCTATATTTTGTGTTTTCCTCTACTTTTGGTTACTTTAAAACTACTTTTTTTGCCTCTTCTTTCATTTACCTTTTCCCTATTCTCTTTCCTATTTATTATTTCCATTCCTGTCCAGGACCATGGCAAAGGGAGCCGGAAAGGAGAAGGGGAAGGGTCCCGCACCCCGTACCCGGCTCCCATGCGGGCGATTGTGGGGGGATCAAGTCACAGCCTGGGAGATCTTCAGCACGGAGGAGGTGGCCGCATTGGTTTATTATGTGCAGCGCCGCCTCCCCAAGACCATGGTGTCAGGTGGCAGGATCGCTAGCGGGTACGGGCTCCGGGAGCGTCGGAAGATGTGGGAGAAGGTGTGCCGGGCCATGTATAAACACTCTCGGGTCCGGCGCACCTACATCCAGGCCACTCACCGGTGGACCGACCTCCTGGATCGTGAACACGACCTGCTCGACCTGCTAGGCGTCGAGATCCCCGGGCTTGGTGAGTAGTAGTAGCTATTTATTCACTACTCTGTTTTCTCCTGCTCTATGTGTTATCATATTGCAAATTTTTGTTTTTTCCGAAGAGCAATAATGCTGCCGATTAGATTGTAGGTAAATTATGTTTCAAAATGTTCTGTGATTGCATCTCAGGTGCACTGCTCTCCTGCTCAGTGGCAGTGCAACTATGCTTATTTGTTTTCGATTTTTTGTGCTCATTTCATTGGCCTGAGTAATTATTTATGAGTGTACTTTACAGAACTGCGTAATGCTAGACACTAAGGGGCAGATTTACAATGACTGGCGCATCCCTGCAAATTAGCAGGGATGCGCCAGTAATTGTGCGCCACGCCTCCACCACCAATGGTGCGCCGCATTTACAATGCGGCGCACCATGGGGCAAAAACGACACAGAAGCGTCACGCATCTGTGCCCTAAAGGCAGCGCATTGCTGGAGTTGCGTCGCAACCACGACCCAGCTCCAACAATGCTCTGGGGTGCCCTATCTCCCCAATGCTGTGTCAAGCCGTACGTCTGCTTCAAGCAGGCGCAGGGTGTTGTGTGACGCAGCATTGGCCTAAAAGTGACGCCCCCGGAACGCCCCCTGATGGCGCAGGGCTTTACAAGGTGATGCATCTCCCAGATGCGTAACATTGTTAATATAACCCGCACCATGGCGCCTCTTTTGCGCTGTCGCTGCGTCACAAAAGTCACGCAACGACGGAGCAAAAGAGCCGCAAGGGACTTGTAAATCTGCCCCTAGAGACTCAAGTCAAGTCCTTCCTTTGTACACCTGCCACTAAGAAGAGATAATGGTGGTGGATTGATAGTTTGAGTATTTTAATGACTGGTTATGTAGTAGGAAACATACTTTTAGTGTTCTTACTGGTCTGCAATCACAATGGACTTTGTCACTTCCCGTGCTGAGGAGTGCTGCCTGCCCGTCCTAGACGAACTTTTTTGTAGTTGGTTTAGTGAGTTACATAACTTTCCAAGTCGACGGTCCGCGAATACAGCAATACTAATATCCTAGTAGACCACATCAGATAGGTCAATAAATGTAGTGCAATTTTTGTCTATTTGCTATTTCCCCGAAATAATTTTTTTATTGTTCTTTTGAAATGTTTGATTTGGTTGACAACAATCATCCATGTTTGGGTCTTTCTTTCATGTTGTACATCAGCTTCCCCCAGGGGCAAGAGGACAGAGGAGGCAAGGGCTCCTCTGCTGGCCCCAGTACGTTTTCATGTCAATATTAATAATTATACTTCCCTATCTTTTAGAGTAAATATTTTTTACTAACGTTCCTCATTCTATTTTTTCTAAATCGTCTTTGATCTTCTTGTAGACTGTTTCTAAATTCTTATCCTGCCTCTACTATGACTCCCTGTGGTACTACTAGATTATTATTAGTCTGTCTGTGTAGCTAACTAAGCTTGCACAGTTGGCAAAAGGTGTTAAACGAAACTCCCATTCTATTCAGCAATAGCTCTATGCACTGAGTGCATTCCTCTGGGTTGTCCATAATGTCTTTTGAAGTCTTCTAAATGTTTATGCTTTGACAATTCCCAACAATAAACTGTCAATGACCACCAAGAAAGAATAAGATACTAGTTTACTTGTTGATTGGATAGGAGGACAATCCATACTACTATTGTTGCAGGGACAATTCTGCACAAACAGAACTATGGACACTAAATAGTGCATTGTTTATCAATTATAATAGGCGCAGTTAGACTTTCCACATACCTCAGTCATAGCAGAATTTGAACCCCCAATCTCCTTACTGACTAGCTAGTGTGACAGAGTCATTTAGCTCCCTAATTCATCGATGATTGATCCCCAATGATGATTATCCAACCCAGGACATAAGACTACAGAGTCAAAGTCCAGAACTGTCAGAGCCATGGACTCATGCTTGCAAATTGCAAACCCTTTCGCTCACTCACTCATGACTAAAAACCACAGAGTCTATGTAAGTTTTAAAGCTTTATTAAAAGTAAAAACATTTATTAAAATCAAGTTCATCATACAACATAAACGGTGGTTTGAAAATGGAAAAGTGCTTAGTGATTTCACACATTAATTGTGGGCGAGCCCTCACCTGGTTGAAACTTCAAATCTTCTTTGCGGTGCTGAATTGTTGCTGACTCCGTCCTAGTGATGATGATCTGATCTTGCTCTTGTTCTTAGAAGGGAAGCTTCTGTCTGTTATGAGAAAAACGGTGCATGTTAAAAAGCAAGCATTCATCAGTTGTGCCAAAAAGTGTAGCAAGACAACACCCTTCCCTGAAAAAAGTGCAATTTTTAGTTTTGACTAGACAGTCAAAAATTATTAAAATTAGCTTATGTAGTCATAGTGGAATTTTTTCATTCCTAGACAAAATACTAGGGAGTAGTGTATATGGCATCTAAGAATCTGAAATGTATTTTCTAGGCGGAACATCGGCACAACCAGCCACCGGGGCCGGGGCCAGCGCGGAGGTTGGCACTCCTGGTGCAGAGGCGGTGCAACAGCCAGCAGAAACTGCTGTGGGGGATGCCACGGTAGTGGGGGACAGTGTAAGCTATTATATTCCTTACTTATTGAGATTGCAAACTGCAGAGTATGCTCTCTGCACTGGTGTATATGTTGTACAGTACAGGTATCCTATACTGTTAAGAAGACTTACACATTTAGAACTAAGTTTTTATCAACCAAGTAGTAGCCTCCTCTAAATTGACTTCAACTCAGCTGTGAAAGTTTTTGCGGGAATCCAAGTCAGATCAGATCAGCTCAATAATTTGCAATTTTTCGGTAATTTCGCAAGATTTGTGAAATACCGAAAAACAGCAAATTTTGCAAACATAACGGATGTTTGGCCCAAGCTTGAGGCAGTGCCATGCAGATGGTCAAGGCAGGCACCACTGAGTGAAGCAACCTGATGTAGCATACCTAGGCCCTTTGTCAGACAGACAAAGCATATCTAATTGTATGCAGCAAGCAACATAGCCCAAATTTTACATGAACTGCTGTCTGGAGTGGACTCTGCCGGGCATAACAACAACAGTACAGTACCTCGACCAATACATACCACGAATAGACAGACATGTAGTTCTGCTGTAGTAGTTGTTGTAGACTGGTTTACCTGTTTGCCACTCCCGAATTGGCCATAGTTCTTACGTAAACCGACGTTGATGATCCATCCATCCCAGTGAGTGACTGTAAAGAAAAAAGATATATTATTTAATCAATCATCATGGTATATTGGCAAGTGAGGCCGCTCCAAGGACATTTTGCATATTGTGAAATGCAATATAGTGGCCCCTGAATTTGAAGTACAATTTTAATTAAACAAGGTAAAAAAAACAGAGTTGTTGACATGAGTTACAATTACTGTCTAAAAGATTAAATAATAACTAAGACAAGACATATGAATCATCATTTCATGCACAAAAAACAAACAGCAATTGGTTTCATCAGAGCCAGACAGCCATTGCTGTCCACTGCATGCCATCTTCTCAATTATTCATTACCTGTCAATATCAGAAGTAACTCTGTCAGCAATCAGCATGTAGTCAGTCAGTAATTTCAGTCCCACTTGAAGGGACTCATCGTAATCCATCCATCTGCCTTGAGGAAAATGGATAGGGGGAGTCTGGAGGAGGAGTATAAAGGAGCATGATTGAGTTGTGAACTTGTGAACCTCAGAAATGCAGACTGTGGCACCTTCAAATCAAAACGGAATATAAGATGAAGACAGTGCTGCAGATGGACTTGTTGTGATTAGGTGATTAGAGTTTTGTTGTGGTAAATGTTGCAAAACAAAGAAAGACACACAGGAATAAAAGTGAATAAGGCCTAAAAAAAGGAAGTCATTTTTAGGGCTCGGTGTCAGGGAAGTAGAGCTCGTCCTCAAACTCCATGAATTGAGACGGGAGTAGGTCAGGTAACAGAGAAGAACTTCCATCACCTAAGTCGGTGTCCTCTTCTTCCTGCCGGCATTCACGTACTTTTTAATCTGGTGGTATGAAGTGCCGATTCATCTTGATCAATGTTAACCTCTCCACATTTTTGGCTGAGAGGCGGGACCTTTTTGAAGTTACAATGGCACCAGCAGTGCTGAAAACACTTTCAGAAGACACACTTGCGAGTGTGCAAGACAAATAATTTATAGCCAGGTTGGTGATCAGTGGCCAGAGAGCCATTTTCCTGTACCAATACAGCAATGGGTTCTTATTAACAAAGACCTCTGTTGGGTCATACAGATAGGCCTGCACCATCGACTCAAGGTTCTCCACGGTTGCTCCACTTTGCGTACCATCTGTGGCCTTAGCAGCACTGGAACGAGCAAACCCTTGATGAGTTAGCCAATCCGCTTCCGACAATATTATGGCTTGGCCTAGTGCAGGTGAGGATGATGATACGGTTGGTGCTGGTAACGTTAACGGTTGTGAGGGAAAGTGACTCCCTTCCCCCACAGATTCAGAAGTGGAATTTGATGCTGGATGGCCTGCTGATTCAGTTGGACTTCTGCCGGCTCCTTGAATTTTCTGCTGATCTTTTTCGAACTGAGTGGCTGACACAGCTAGCCAATGTTTGTACTTTAAAAGATCTGCTTCATCAAAAGGAATGAATGCTTTGCTGGCCACTGCCTTTTTGTACAGTGGATCCAGAATAGTGGAACAAATGTAACGTTGTTCTGTATGTATGTTTTTAAACCTTTCATTGGCAACTAGGCGGCTTAATAACCTCTCCACCAACGAATATGCGTCTTGCTTTTCAACACCATCTCTGAACGTTGAACACAACGCCTTCAGTTGGTGCTCTAGCATGACCAACAAAGGGATAGCTTTTCCCAAAGAACAGTCCTCCCTGCTGACTTCACGCGTGAAGTCCTCAAAAGGACGAAGCATGCCTGTCAGGCTTTTAACTAGCTTCCATTTCTCCAACTCTAGCCTCATGTCTTTCATAGTAGAACATAGTTGAAAGACATACTCATTGATTACCATGCACTGCTCAGACAGACGCTCAAGCATGTAAAAGGTTGAGTTCCAACGTGTTGCCACCCCCTGGATGAGTCCTTTGACTGGCACTTTACGTTCATGTTGAATGCTCCTCAGCTCCTTCCGGGCCTTAAAAGAATGGTTGAAATGTGTGCAGATTCTTCGGCAGGTGGTCAGTAACTTCTTGACTGTGTTTTCATTTTTCAAGAAATCTTGCACAACCAGGTTTATACAGTGCGCCAAACACGGCACTCTGAAATAGTCACCTTGCTGCATGGCCTTAACTATATTACTGCCATTATCCGTGGAAACTTAACCAACTATGCGATTTCTTGGTTGCAGCCGTACAGAGACCTTACTGTTAAACTCCTACAAAATGTTTTTTGCAGTATGAGTTTTCTCCATGGCAAACATGGCTAATGTTGCAACTTTCCGAGTAGCTGGAAAAACTGTGTCCAGGTCAACAACTGCACTTGACTTGTCTCTAATCCCTGCAAAATAGACCCAGTGTGCAGTGATGCACATGTAATCACGGGCTTGGCAACTGGTCCACATGTCTGTTGTCAAGTGGATAGTGTGAACAGCACTCTTCTGCAAAGCTGCCCCAATCACCTCCAGCACATCCTGATGTAGTGCTGGAACCACAACTCCGGCAAAATAGGACCGGCTAGGACCCTTCCATTTAGGGCAGACTGTTGCCACTAATTCTAGAAACCCAACCCCTTCCACAAAAAAAGGGAGAAGGTCCAGCGCTGGCATATTAGCCAGCTTTACGTTATACAGACGTACTGTTGGGTGGTTGCATTCTAATGGCGCCTCCGACCAAAACATGCTTCTAATGGTGGGCTGGACCATTTTACGTGATGACAATGATGATGATGATGCAGACTTCAAACCAGTTAGGCTCATTGATAGACTTTTTTGCATTGGTGTCTGTCCCAGACTCTTAGTGTGCCTCATACATGTTGCAGGGGTAGAGGGTGTGGGTGCTACCACTGCAGTGCTGCTGCCAGGGGTGCTGGGTGTACCAGAAAAAATGTTGCTCGATTCTTGACTTCCCCCTGAACAATCAGCCCCTCGTCAGGATCAGATGCAATGTGAATGGATACATTTGGATCAGTTCTACTTTGTTGGGCTTCCTCGCTCTTACTTAGGTGCGTATACTACTGGATAGGGTGGTGTTGCTTGAGATGACCTCTCTGGCTTCCGGTACCATAGTTGGTACCAAGCTTACCCCGACTACCTAATACTTTACAAATCGAACAAACTACCATGTTTTCCGCCTTTGTGCTAACAGTAAAGAAGTCTCAAACAGGGGACGGGTGATGTCTGCTGGTGGTGGAGGTGCTACTTTGACTTTCAATGCCAGATAAAGTGGAGGATGGGCGTGGCTGAATTTGTTTCTGTTGTTCACTTACAGCACCACTACTTGAGGTCGAGATGGATGGAGGTCCATGCCGACCCTTCTGACTAAAAAAGATGGAAGCTGTAGGTCGTGTTGGTGTTGTAGTTAACAGTGGTGGTACCAGTGCCACACCGCCCATATCCCGCTCAGCAGCCATTCAGGATAGGGTCAAAATGTTTTTCTGCTGCATGCCCGCTGAGGCTGGAGTGATGACTGTGAGGACTGGGTCGTCGTCAGACTGTTCATCAGCAGCAGAAGACACCACTTCTTGTTCGTCGTCATCACCCATAAGTCGAAACTTTGCGGGAGCCTTCCTTTTAGGCTTAGCTACCTTTGTCGGCTCATGGCGTGACTTACTCTCAGACTGCATTGCTGGGTTCCAATCATGATCAAGGTCATCAGAATGAAGGGGGCTTGAAGAAGAACTTGTAGTAGTAGTAGTATCCCTCCTTGACCTTTTTCTTGCTGGGGATCTGGAAGACAATGGATCATCATCAGGAGGAGTGGCTTCCTCGGATGATACCTCCTCTTGAATATCAATTTCCTGATGTGCCCCTACTTCTGGAGGAACAAGCATTGTAGGCAGTTGTGCCGCTCCATGAACCTCTAGTTGCACCTCTCCATGCCCCTCTCCATGCGCCTCTCCTTGCGCCTCTCCTTGCGCTTCTCCTTGCGCCTCTCCTTGCGCCTCTCCTTGCGCCTCTCCATGCGCCTCTCCATGCGCCTCTCCATGCGCCTCTCCTTACGCCTCTCCTTGCGCCTCTCCTTGCACCTCTACTTGCTCCTCTTCTTGCGCCTCTCCTTGCCCATGTACTTGCGCTTTTACTAGTTGCACCTGTGTTTGTGGCTGTGGTTGTTGAACACTCGTCAGTTGAGTTACACCCGGCGTTGATTGGAGGGTACTTTCTTGTGATGAGCCTGGTCGATCGTGATTGAACAACCAAAGTGGCTGCCGCATCAGCACTCATGTTCTTGGACCTAACTTGGCGTAGTGTCACTGAGCCCAATGAAGCGGAGGTGCTGCTTCCAGCTCGGTCCCCAGCGGACACCGCTGCTGCTGCAGGCGTAGTTTTTTTTCTCCCAAAAAAGGTGTCTTGAGCACACCTGTCTCCTTGGTAGGTGGTGCCACTTGCTTCTTCTGCTCCTTCTTACTGGCAGTGGCACCGGCCAACTTTCTTTAGGGCCATCTTCTTGAGATGTAAGAACAGCAGGCCGCAGTTGCATGAATTGCAAAGTTGTCTTGTCTGGTGCCACACGTGACGTCACGTGACGTTGTGCTGCACACACCGCTGCAGGATTTCTTCCTGGCACTTGTGGTTCTCGTGTGCACCTAAAAGCAATGGAAGTCAGAGGAATATCAGTTATACACCCCAAAACGTCGAAAAACACTCAAAAAATCACCACAATCCAATGCCATCCATGCCCTCAATGATGTTTAAATTCAAGACACCCCACAGACACTAGGCCCATGCACCACAGAGTACCCCTGGGCATAATGGTTGAAACAAGGCAAACTGGGTGCAGGCCTGAGCACACTGCCTGGCTTCAAAAAGGCCCCTTCACCCCCACCACATGGCCAGGCGCTCCCTGTCCCAGGCCTCAAAATGGCCCCCACCCACATGGCCAGGCCTCAACACCAACCCAAAAAGTCGAAAAACACACAAAGATCACCACAATCCCATGCCAACCATGCCCTCAATGATGTTTAAATTCAAGACACCCCACAGAAAGACTAGACCCATGGACCACTGAGTACCCCTGGGCATAATGGATGAAAGTAAGGCAAACTGGGTGCAGGCCTGAGCGCACTGCCTGGCTTCAAAATGCCCCCTTGACCCCACCACATGGCTAGGCCCTGCCTGTCCCAGGCCTTAAAATGGCCCCTATCCACATGGCCAGGCCCCAACAGCAACCCAAAAGACGAAACACACACAAAGATCACCACAATCCCATGCCAACTATGCCCTCAATGATGTTTAAATTCAAGACACCCCACAGAAAGACTAGACCCATGCACCACTGAGTACCCCTAGGCATAATCTATGAAAGTAAGGCAAACTGGGTGCAGGCCTGAGCGCACTGCCTGGCTTCAACATGCCCCCTTGACCCCACCACATGGCCAGGCCCTGCCTGTCCCAGGCCTTAAAATGGCCCCCATCCACATGGCCGGGCCCCAACAGCAACCCAAAAAGTCGAAAAACACACAAAAATCACCACAATCCCATGCCTTCCTTGCCCTCAATGATGTTTAAATTCAAGACACCCCACAGAAAGACCGGGTCCATGCACCACTGAGTACCCATGGGCATAATGGTTGAAAGCAAGGCAAACTGGGTGCAGGCCTGAACACACTGCCTGACTTCAAAATGGCCCCTTCACCTCCACCACGTGGCCAGGCCCTGCCTGTCCCAGGCCTCAAAATGGCCCCCACCCACATGGCCATGCCCCAACAACAACCCAAAAAGACAGAAAACACACAAAAATCACCACAATCCCATGCCTTCCATGCCCTCAATGATGTTTAAATTCAAGACACCCCACAGAAAGACTAGGCCATGCACCACTGAGTACCCCCGAGCCTAATGGTTAAAAGCAAGGCAAACTGGGTGCAGGCCTGAGCACACTGCCTGGCTTCAAAATGGCCCCTTGACCCCCACTACATGGCCAGGCCCTGCCTGTCCCAGGCCTCAAAATGGCCCCCACCCACCTGGCCAGGCCCCAACACCACCCCAAAAAGTTGAAAAACACACAGAAATCACCACAATCCCATGCCATCCATGCCCTCAATGATGTTTATATTCAAGACACCCCACAGAAAGACTACGCCCATGCACCACTGAGTACCCCTGGGCATAATGGTTGAAAGCAAGGCAAACTGTGTGCAGGCCTGAGAACACTGCCTGGCTTCAAAATGGCCCCTCGGCCCCCACCACATGGCCAGCCCCTGTTTGTCCCAGGCTTCAAAATGGCCCCCACCCACATGGCCAGGCCCCAACACCAACCCAAAAAGTATAAAAACACACAAAAATCACCACAATCCCATGCCATCCATGCCCTCAATGTTGTTTAAATTCAAGACACCCCACAGAAAGACTAGGCCCATGCACCACTGAGTACCCCTGGGCATAATGGTTGAAAGCAAGGCAAACTGGGTGCAGGCATGAGCACACTGCCTGGCTTCAAAATGGCCCCTTCACCCCCACCACATGGCCAGGCCCTGCCTGTCCCAGGCCCCAAAATGGCCCACACCCACATGGCCAGGCCCCAACACCAACCCAAAAAGTCAAAAAACACACATAAATCACCACAATCCCATGCCATCCATGCCCTCAATGATGTTTACATTCAAGACACCCCACAGAAAGACTAGGCCCATGCACCACTGAGTACCCCTGGGCATAATGGTTGAAAGCAAGGCAAACTGGGTGCAGGCCTGAGCACACTGCCTGGCTTCAAATGGCCCCTTGACCCCCAATACATGGCCAGGCCCTGCCCGTCCCAGGCCTCCAAATGGCCCCCACCCACATGGCCAGGCCCCAACACCACCCCAAAAAGTTGAACAGCACACAAAAATCACCACAATCCAATGCCATCCATGCCCTCAATGACGTTTAAATTCAAGACACCCCATATAAAGACTAGGTCCATGCACCACTCACTACACCTGGGCCTACTGGCTAGATAGGCTTTACAGGCACCCCAAAATTGTAAAAAAAATCAACATATAACAGTGAGCTAAAATGATATGACATAAATGAGAATTAAGTTAAACAAAAAATCACAGAAACAGTTGTATCATGCACCCATGACTAACCCTGGGCCTACTGGATACTGTGGCTACCCACAATATATATTTTGTTAAAGTTGTGAAAAAAGTTTTAGAACTGTAGTTGCCTCAACTGCAATGCCCCAAACAACAACACCAACGTACTTGTAAAATCTCAAGTCCAAAAGTGATCCAAACTCCAAAGTCCAAAAAGTCCTCAAATACAAATATCCAGCAGCAGCCACAAAAGTAATCCTTCCAGCTCCACATCCAAATCAAAAGTGACCAGGACATGGACAAAGCACTGGCAGGAGCCTGCTGGACAGGAACAGGAAGTTGGAGACTCTGGTGCACTTCCTTCCTCCCACCCCACTCCAAAAAATGGACTCCTGCACCAAAAAGTGCAGCCAAATGTCAATCTGAGGAGTTATTCTGATCAAAATCATCATTTTCACAAGGTTTATGCTTCCTGCGTGGATTTCTTGTGCAGAATTGCAATTTTTGCAATTTCGGGAACGCAAGCTGTTCAAATCTCCTGCCGGAAGTCAGCTGCGTGCCGCATCTACGTGTTTGGCATTGTTTACTCCCGCAATGCATGATCGCGGGCCTTTATGACGTACTCGCGTTGTCAAACTCTCGCTGTGTAAGATGGCAAGCCACAATAACTTAATTGCGTTCAAAAAACTATCGCGCGATCATGCATCGAAAATGGTGCATAAACGCAAACCAGGAGAAAAACAACTCGGCGGACTCAGAATCACGATAAGTTAACGCCGCACGCGCGATATTGTATTTTTCAAGCGCGACCAGGCAAAATAATTCGTAGCTTGCGAATTTGCGGATTTTTGGGCAAATTCGCGTGATTCGCGGATCACGAAATTGCCAAAAATCCGCAAATTCACCCACAAAACGGATTTTACGCCCATACTTAATACACACACAAAGTAGTTCCTTTCAGTGCTCGGGACTACTATGCCAATCAGTGCTTTTTGAGACCCCAAAAATAGTTATGATTTTAGCCAATGAAATTTTTTTGTAGAGTGACCAGGGCACAGCTGGGTGGCTTCCCGGCAGTAACGTTTTACAAAAACCATGAAAAAAATAAATAAGCAATGACATCTCCAAGGCGTTGGCATTCAAAGACAGACCTACTGGTTTAGCTAATACTTTATATATGACAGTATGCATCTATTTGTTCATAGCAGAGCATTAGGTAACGTTTTTTTTTCCCGTCAACCCCTAACCGTTTAACTTAAGCTGTATATTTCAATACAATGTCTTTGATGGTGGATCTAGATAGTTGTTAATAGAATTTTATGGGCTGTTAAGCTAGTTACTGAACATGTCATTTGAGGCTACATGATAAAGTAGCGTTTTGACGTGATGCAATCAACTGCTACATCTTGGCATGCTCGGGATAGCTGATAAATGTGAACACCTGGAGATATGTGAAGCCAAATAAATCACTTAAAGGGCTGGTCTTTAGCTTTTCACATAAATGGGTGTTCAAAACATCCTTTATAGGAAAATGGATCCAAAGAAAATGCAAATGAGTATGGTGCATTAAAAACAGATATTTTGTTCTATAACACTAACAATGTTAAGAAGTTGCAGTAACGCCCTGGCTATTGTCACATACGCTCCACAAGATAGACAGTGGCCCTACTCACCAAAGAGACATGACTGAAAGTGACATTAAGTCGAAAAAAAGCTCCCTTTGGGAAACCACAGTTGCATACCAGGACAATTAATTCTCAGTCAAACCATATTCACATTAACACTATAACAGTCGCCAAAGGACAATACATGAATGCTTTATTCACCAGGTGAATGCAAATCGTTAAAACAATCAAATGAATACAATCAACAAAAATTATTAAAAGTTCTTATATTAAAATGTAATTTGACAATCAGAAGTTCTATTCAATGTAAATCAAAACAACTTATGTACAGAATACTGCACAATTTGTAGATCAACATTAACATTTCATACATAATTTAAACATTTTTATAAAAATGAAAAACACTTTTTCAATAGTATCACAAAAAAAGTGTACATTGTGAATTGTTTGTTACGCCTCTTGGATTGCCATTTCCGCTGGCTTGATGGAATGTGGTGTACACTTATGCCCTTTAAAATTAATTTGCATTTTTAGGAATTACACAATTTGATCAGTTTTTTTTTCACAGATAAAGCACGCTCTGCGTGAACAAGGTAATTCACCCAATAATTTCCATGGTGGTGGTTTAAGAATACCCACAACACCTCAAATCTGTGGAACATCCACTGCCCACTACTTCAGTGGATTTACTCATGCCAAGCGTTACTCCATCCTAGGATTATACAGCCTGATTCATGTAGGTAAATTGCACTCGCAAAGGGCCAGATTCTCAGAATCTGGCCCTTAGCGAGTGTGATTTTTGCATTTGGTATTCATGATACCAAATGCAAAAATCGCTATGTAAGAATTCGCATATTTGCGTGGAATGGCATTTAAGGAATCTCTAATAGAGATTCCTCAAATGCTATTCATGACACACAACAAAATTGCGATTTTGGACTTTTGGGGCCGCTATTTACCGACAGGTCAGACCTGTCGGTAAATAGCAAAAACTCAGAAAAATGCTTTTAAAAGCATCATTCAAAGTTGCATGTAGCACACACACATGTCCTTTGGACATGTGTGTGCGCAACACCTGTCCAAAAGTGCATTTTAGGGGTGCTACAGGGCGTCCTTTGGACACCCCTGGCACCCTTAAAATCGCTATCTCAGTTGCGAGTTGCAAATTGCTACTCGCAAATCCCCATTCATTCCAATGGGCCTCTTGGCCCATAGGAATGATTGGGGAGTATTTGCGAGTAGCAAATTGCTACTCGCAAATAAAGAACATGTAGGAATCGCTATTTAAGTAGCAATTCCTACATGAATGCCGTTTTGCGTGTCCTCAATAGCGATTCGCTATGATTCGCTATTAGGGACACGCAAAACGGCATGTACATGAATCAGGCTGATAGTACGTATAAAAAACAATGCATCATTGTGTGCATACCATGCACTTGCAAATCGAGCCAGGATCACATGTCAGTCAGACACACATACACAAATAGCTTTGTAAATCTGGCAAAAGGGGTCTCTCTAAGTATTCGTTTCTACTAGGACGAGACATTTAATATCTGCAAGCATTTCATGAAGCTTATTTAGTGAGTATAGTTTGCTTGAAAATGTAACCCCAAAAAAGTAATGTTTGTTCTAAACAGGTCGATACATTGAAACAGATTGCGCCTCAATTACAGAGCTATCTGCAACGCAGCTGTGCACTTCTGGGCCTCAATATTAAGGTCCTGTTCTCCCTCGTTGGCGCACAATGAGCTGCTGTGCACCAACGCAGGCACCATGCACCATGATGCAAGGCTGCCTGCGTTGTGGGGATGATTATTTCTGTGCAGGAAGGTAGAAACAATTAGAAGAGTCTTTTTCCTCTTTCTATGTGTGCTACAGAATGCAGCTCACATAGAAAAAGGAAAAAGGAGTACACCTCCCCCGGGGAGGCATAAGGTTTTGGTGCTGCCTTAGATTTACGATTTCTCATAAATCTGGGGCAGCGTCAAAATGGCAAGGATGTTGCTGGGAACGCCCCCAGCAACACCCATTGCATGCCCCTTTATTACAGAAAACTGTGTTAACTGGGACAATATTTACAAGTCAGCATTAAACCAAAAAAGAGGTTTGGTGCTGTCTCGTTACTATGGAGCAGACTCCTGCGCCACGGAACATCACAAAAAGAGGCCCTTCTGTTTTTACTGTTTCGACTGAATTTATTTTTTAAAAGACAAGTGTTACTAATGCTCTACATCTCATGTTAAAGAGTAGACCCGGCCTGCAACGTTCAAAAGTTGGCGCCATTTGTCATTAAGATGCCTTTATAACAAACAAACTGTGTAACATTTGATTCGTACTCAAATCTAAACAAACCCATACAAGATTCATACGATTAATATGTTAATATTGGAAACAGTCAATAAATTAAATGGTAACATCTCATTAAAATGTTTTCAAACTGAATACTCAGTAAGTGTACAAGCAACCAGTGCATTGAGAAATCTCCAGAAAAAATGTGAGCGTCACGCACCCAACCTCCCTAACTAGTGCTTATTACTAGGGGTTTACTGTTTTGCAAGCAGGTTTTCTAAAAGTTTATTTTGATATACGCTCCAGGAAGTTTGTGAATTTAAATATAAAAAATAGTGTGAGAAAAGGTCCTTTTTGATTTGCAGTGGAAAGTCTCCGCAAACAAAACTATCAGCGGAATAAACTTCCTCATAAAAGCATGTGGTAGGTGTTACCCAGATTTACTTCTAGTCACCCACCTTTACAAAGAACATACCTCCATTGACTTTAATGGAGCCACCCATATTTCAAATCCATATCACTGTCAAAAAAGTATTCACACCACATTAACTCTAATGGGATCACCCTTTTAAACGCCTGACCTACCACTCATGTTTAAGGTAAGATTTAGACAGGTATGTGAAGGTTTTTAACAACAAAACCTTTCTGAAGAACTATTTTAATTAAATATTTCCCCCCTGGGGAATTTGCTAAATATTGCAAACTGTTCAGTGTATGTAAGGTTTGCAAACTTTCTCCACTTTGGAGTGAGAAATCTTAAACTTGTCACACTCTGTAACAGATACATTGCAAATGTAATTTTTATACAGGAATTGTTGCTTGCCTGAATTGCACATTTATTATGGGTTTCATGAAAAATGCACTATTCCATAAAAAGAACTAACAAACACAACACACACACACACACAACACACACTCATACACATATATTCAATAAAAGAAGGAGGTCTTTATGTATGCATGTATATTTAAAAATAAGAAAGTCAAATGGAGGTATTGTATAATGCAGCACAGATGTAACACTGCACATTCAGGGGGCAGATTTACTAAGGTTTCCTTTTTGGCATTTACTAAGCCTCCCAAAGCCATTTTGTGTGGTTTGAGTGGTTTAGTAAATACAAAGTACCACAAGGCAGCTATGCATTGGGAAGGCATTCCAGGGGTGGAGCATTGGCATTTCCATGCATCAACCCATGCATCCACCCATGGTTTTTGGCGTATCGCAAGATATCCATGCATCCACCCATCCACCCATGGTTTTTGCAATATTTCCAGATTTACTTAGCTAGTGAACTTGGAAATACTTCAAAATGCTACGTCTTCCCCAATGAGGTGTAACAAGGAGAAATATGTGTATTTCTCCTCATTCCTACCTCTTTCTTTGTATGCTGCATTCTGCACAAAGTCTGTCTGAATAATGTCCGTAACATCTATAAAATTGGTTGTCACTCAATTTCTCAAAAATCACAGAGCATATGCCAACAATTTGAACAACTTCGAAATTGCTTCCACAGTTTTCTTGCTTGACCAAGTATTGAAGAGTTGTGCCACAAAAAAACTGAATATGTCTTTAAGAACTGTATTCTTGATAATTGTTGATAATCTACAATTGGGATTCAAATCCAGCTGTAGTAACAGTACCCCTTTGACAAAGGAGAGTCATGCGTACTACTTCTCCTCAATCCATAAGCTGTGTTTGGCAAAAAAATCAATGACTACTAAAAATCAAGGAACATCTGATGGGAAGTGTCTTGAGCACTCTTTTTGGTGATGTTTTAATTGTATCTCTCTACTAAGAAAACTTGCAAGCTTCATCTCATTTCACTCTCTCCTTCAACAAGTTGTACCACAAGGATCCATTCAGTCTTTGATGCTCTCCAACATTTAGATGGCACCACTCTGCTCATTATTCAGTCGCTCATACATTTCGTTCCATCTAAATGCTGTTGACACCCCACCCAACTTTAAATGAAAGTCGCCTCACAAGACATTGCTACACTTTCTAAACTTTGTGAGATTCTTCAATCATGGATATCTCAGCACCACCTCAAATGTAGTCCTTTGAATACTGGGCTCCTTATAATTGCTTCCCCAAGCTATCTGGCTCAATTCTGGTAAGAAACAACCAATTTACAGAAGTGCAACTCCTCCATCGCTGAATGCCCAAACTTGCTAGGTTTATTTCTTGAAAAACGCTTAATCTGCAGTCCAACATGAAAGAGAAAGGACGATGGCCTCAAATTAGTCTCATCCCAGGAATTAATTTCCCATTACCAGCAGATGACTTCAGAAGGCTTGTCTAAACTCTCGTGCTCTCCAGGCTGGACTGTAGGAATACCCTTTGACAGGCATCCCTAAAACACATCTTGTACCCTTGAAAGCAGTCTTGAATGCAGCTGTGTGTTTGATTACAAAAACCAGAACATTTGGCCATATAACTCCTGTACTGTGCACCTTGTACTGGCATCTCATAAAAGCAAGAAGCAAATTCAAACTGGTATGCATTGTCCATAAAATTAGGCATGACAGCTATCCAATTTATCTAGTTGATAAAAAGGTGGAACATGCGAAAGATCGGACTGTCTCGTCTTAGAAACACCAGCCTTCAATAAATCAAAGACCTTAACACATTTATTTTCAGGAAATGTCCCAAGAGTCTGGAACTCTACATCAGAACCAATTCCTTCTACAAAACCTTCAAAAAAGAACGCAAGGTCCTACTTGCCAGATGTAAGACACACAAAATAGCGACTCACAAATTGCAAGTCTTTTGCGACTCGCAATTTGAGAGGCGCTATGTACAACAGTTTGTTTAACACTGTTTGCTATTCCCAAAGGGGTCGCAAATTGCGAGGTTCATGAATATTAGTGATCCTCTCACAATTTGCGAGCCCATTGGGAATGACAGGTTCTCTCAGTGATGGTGGCCTGCTGGGCTCAGCAGACCAACGTGTCTGGGACTGATTTTAAATAAAGCAGCTATTTTTTTAATGCAGCCCGTTTTTCTTAAAGGAAAACGGGATGCATTAAAAAAAAAAAAGAAACATTTTTGTTTCATTTTAACGGTGCAGGCAGTGGTCCCAGGCCCTTAAAAAATAATTTTGGAGCCAGTCAGAAAAAGGGTATGGGATTTCATTTGCGACTGTATCACCACCCTCTTGAAGAGTGTGGTAATTTGTGAGCTTTTTGTGAGTGTTTTGCGACCGCAATTGCGGTCGCAAAACATTCATCCATGGCTCTGCGGTCACTATTAGGAAGGGAACACTGTTCCCTTCCTAATAGCGAGTAGCAATACACTATTTTGCAAGTTGCAAATTATTTCCGACTCGCTAAATAGTGTAAGTACTTGGCCCAGACTAAAATTGCATGCGCAAATGGTTCGCAAACACGTTTGCGCATGCAATTTTACATCGTACATCTGGTCCTACAATTCCAACTACACTTCTAATTAGAAAAAGTAAGTATTTTTAGATCTCAAGTGATAAACCACTGACTGCATTATTATTAATCAGTAACTTATTGTTTTGGCTCTGGATACCACTGTGCATATGGCCGGGATGCCCGCCACCCCCTCCCAACACCAATTCCCAATGGGAGTAGACAGACACAGGTTTGAGCTTTTGGAAGGCGGGGGGGAGTTACCCCCCCTGGCCGTATTTATTAAAATATGAAACAAAATTTAAAACATTAAATAAAAGTTTCTTAAATTATGTACAATTTTACATTTATTACATTTCGATGAAGACATGTTCTTTGGCCAACCTTAACAGATGTCTAATACAAAGGTTTCCTAGCCGAGTCTAGCATCCTGTAAATGCATACATTCTAAATTAAAATTGTACATCCTAGCATTAAGGGCCAACGGCAAGGTCTTAACCGGTGTCAGATCCCTACTACCAAAATCCCGCCCTCACGGTGTGAGTGGCGCATGCGCAGAGGACTTTACCCTCATTGCCAACTGTAACTTCCCTTGTCGTGGGGGCCCCCTTTTCACTCGACGCCATTTTAAAGGTCGTCCGAGTTCCCGTGTGAGGTGTCTGTAGGAAGGACAGCGTGGACTCCCCCCCCATCCCTACACTCTCTATCCGCCGTCACGGATATCCGGCCCCCGGGAAATTCGTGGGAGGGGCATCTAACCGCCTCCCCTCTGGGAGGGGCCTATGGCCGTCTCCCCCTAGGCGACCCATCCTTAGTGGGTGCCGCCTCCCCGTGGAAGGGGCCAATGGCCGCCTCCCCCCGGGCGCTCCCATCCATTCTGGGTGGCGCCCCCCTCTAGGGACCTTGAAATTACTGCTCACCGATCATGACCTTACCGCCCGACCAAAAAATAAATACGACAGTTGTTTTACCTACTAAGGAAAAAAATTCTGACCTAGCCTTGATAAGTCATCAACTTCATTTTCCTACAAAGGGAAACATTATCCTAGAAACAGAAGCCACATCATTATGTGAAACATTCCTTTACTTCTCTACAAAGGAAAAAAGGCCTATACATTTCTATGTAATCAAACTTTATTTACACAAACTTTGCCATAAGGGGCTGGTGGGTGGGTCAAAATTGCCGCTTGTTCCGTCGAGGGCTCACGAGCAACGAGTTGGTGCAGCCTTCAGAGCACAGGAACAAGAGGACGCTTCTTCGGATTCCCGCTCTATTTATCCATCTGCGGGAGGGCGGGGACCCTCCTCCGGTACGCCTACTGGGGCGTGGTCTTCCGTGCGGGTGTCTAGGACAACCCCTCCTGGGCGGGAAAGAGCGCGGCCTGGCTAAGCCACTTCGGGCATACCAGCTGAGCCACGCCTCCTGCCCAAAATGGTTTCCTGGGGGGATCGGGGCACCCAACCATACGTTCGGGGGGACCGAGTGGTCGCCCCTTTCCATATGGCCGGGATGCCCTCCACCCCTCCCAACACCAATTCCCAATGGGAGTAGACAGACACAGGTTTGAGCTTTTGGAAGGCGGGGGGGAGTTACCCCCCCGGCCTTATTTATTAAAATATGAAACAACATTTAAAACATTAAATAAAAGTTTCATGAATTATGTACAATTTTACATTTATTACATTTCGATGAAGACATCTTCTTTGGCTAACCTTAACAGATATCTAATACAAAGGTTTCCTAGCCGAGTCTAGCATCCTGTAAATGCATACATTCTAAACTAAAATTGTACATCCTAGCATTAAGGGCCAACGGCAAGGTCTTAACCGGTGTCAGATCCCTACTACCAAAATCCCGCCCTCACGGTGTGAGTGGCGCATGCGCAGAGGACTTTACCCTCATTGCCAACTGTAACTTCCCTTGTCGTGGGGGCCCCCTTTTCACTCGACGCCATTTTAAAGGTCATCCGAGTTCCCGTGTGAGGTATCTGTAGGAAGGACAGCGTGGACTACCCCCATCCCCACACTCTCTATCCGCCGTCGCGGATATCCGGCCCCCGGGAAATTCGTAGGAGGGGCATCTAGCCGCCTCCCCCCTGGGAGGGGCCTATGGTCGTCTCCCCCTAGGCGACCCATCCTTAGTGGGTGCCGCCTCCCCGTGGAAGGGGCCAATGGCCGCCTCCCCCTGGGCGCTCCCATCCATTCTGGGTGGCGCCCCCCTCTAGGGACCTTGAAATTACTGCTCACCGATCATGACCTTACCACCACAGGCCGGATAGTTGACCGACTATCCGGCCCCCCCACTCCTCCTAAAGGTCATGCTTCCTCAAACCCCTTAACCATGCTATGAAGTCTCCTATGAGTAAATCATTTCCCTCCCTGGACAAGTGAACCCCATCATTCAGATACATGTGATCTCCCCGAATACACCCGTGAGGAATGATATGCAACTGCGCGGAGCGAAACAATTTCCCAACTTTATTGTTAACCCTTTTCACAGAGTGGTTCAATGCTGACACTGAAATGCCCCCCGCCAACTCTTCCTGGGGATCATGTGGGACCAGGCAATCGTGCACCCCGGGACTTTTTTAGCCAACCAGCTAACTGCCGACAGGATGTGTTCTAATAACACTCGTCTTCCCAGTGTCACCAAGTCATTGCCCCCCAGGTGTACTATGACTACAGATGGCGGTGACCTTTGCCGCCCTAAAAGACCCTCAAAAAACGATTGAAATTGGTCAAAACAGAGCCCGCCCTTCCCATGGAAGGTCACTCTGTACCCGTATTCCCCAGATGCGTGAGTCGCGTCACCTGCCTTGAATACGTCCCCGGCACGCCTCACATATGAGTGGCCCACGACCCATACCACTCTCTCTCCAGTCGGTGATCCTCGTCCGCTGGTCTCCTGGTGCTGGGTCGACTTCCAATTCCGTCCCGCGTGACAGGCTTGCAAAACTGTAATGTAAACAAAAGACAAGAAGCATGAGTGCATGTCAATTGATCTTTACAACATGTGCAATCGCACATACCTTTTGAAGCAATTCGAGGACCAACGGCCTAGCTGCTTTACTTCCTCTGCACTCCGACCCCGGGCTGTAGCCTCAGTAGCAGCCCCTATCCTAAATGAGTGGGTCCCAAAATCGCACGGGTCCATGCCTGCGGCAGTGATTGACAGTGCCAGCACCCTCTGAAATTGAAATCTCGTCAGTGGGGTGCCATCCTTGTGCCTAAGCAAACTCCCCCCCAGGTAACCGTCCTTAGTGCCAAGTATTCCTCTACACACTTTATCGGACACGTGGGGGACCCTTGTGCGCGCTGCACAATAACACTATCCCCCATAGCTCCCTGGTCAGTCTTGGACCTGGCTATAGAGATTACCATAGAATCACCCCATATTTGGACGTGATCCCTGCCCAGGCCTCCCTCTATATCCTTCTTGTTCCTTGCGACGAGTTCGCTCACCCGCATAGCCCCATGGAATGCCAACGCGAAAGCTGCCCGGAACAGAACTGCTTCGAAAAGGGAGGAGCACGTCTCATCTAGCTTTGCTAAAAGTAGAGACAATCTGTCTAAACCAATCGGGCGCCTCGTATCCTGCTTGCGACCCTCGAGGCGCTGCCAGCCACGGAGTGCCTTCCTAACCAAAAAGGAATCCGTCGGATCTCTTATGCCATGCACCTGTGCCATGAATGAAATGGCCGCCCTATGTCTATTGGCCGTTGCCGCTGATCGGCCTTCTCTGTGCAGCGCAACCAGGAACCCCAGGAAGGATTCCTCCTGACCCCAGCTCTGTTTCCCTGATGGACCCAAAAATGTGCAATAGGAACGAAACGCTCCTTCGTATGCCTTCCTTGTCCTGGGAGCTGAACTGGCTGCCACGAGGTCTTGTAATCCGGGGCACCGATTAGCCATAGTGCTTCGGGGAACGGTGCCGCCACTAGGTCCGCTGTGAGATAGCCCTGAAAGCCTGCATGTGTGAACGAGAGAGTGCATCAGCTGCATAATTCAGTACGCCTGGCACATGCTTTGCCCTGAACTGTACATTCAATCTCATGCAACGTAATACAATTTCTTTCAATAATCTCAAGATCCACTTGCAGCGGGCTGCCTGCTGGTTAATGCACTCAACCACAGTCATATTATCAGACCAAAACACCACAGAGCGGTCCCTGAAGTCGTCTGGCCATGCCATCAGTGCAACCCAAATGGGGAATAGCTCCAAGAACCCAATGTTACCTGTCAGACCGCTGGAGTGCCACCACGTCGGCCATACTTGCGCCGACCATCGGTTACCAAAGATGGCGTCGAATCCCACGCTCCCAGCTGAGTCAGTCCACAAACCTAGTTCATCCGAAGATGCTGGTGGCGTGTTCCACACAACTCGACCGTTGAAGTCAGCCAGAAATGCCAACCAAACGCGCATATCCTGGCGAACCTCTGCCGACAGTCTCGTACGGTGGTGTCCTTCCTTGAGACCAACCATAGCTTGTGCAATAGAGCGTGAGAAGGGGCGGGCCATTGGTATCACCCTTAAGGCAAAGTTAAGCTGACCCACTGTTTGCTGTAACTGATGCAGGGTCACTTTCTCCTTGCCCAGGCATTGTGTCAAGGAAGCCCTAAACTTGGCCACCTTTTCAATCAGTAAACGGAAACATCCCTCCACAGAATCGAGCTCAATTCCCAGAAACTCCAGTGTAGTAGATGGTCCCACCGTCTTACCTGGTGCCAATGGGACTCCGAACTCCCGCATGAGAATGCAGAAGTCCAGCAGCGCCTGAGCACATGTCGTATCGCCGGCTGCTCCCAGAAACAGGAAATCATCCAGGTAGTGCATAACATGCCTATGCCCTGTGGCCTCGGTGAATGCCCACTCTAAAAAACAGCTGAACATTTCAAAATAGGCACAAGAAATGGAGCAACCCATAGGCATGCATTTATCCATGTAATAACTCCCCTGGAATGCAAAACCTAGCAAGCGCTGATCTCGCGGGTGTACCGGGAGCAACCGGAATGCCGATTCGATGTCTGATTTCGCCATCAGCGCTCCGGGGCCCAGGTGATTTAACATGGCCACGGCATCATCGAACGATGCGTACCGCACCGAACAAATATCTGGGTCAATGGCTTCGTTCACCGAAGAACCCCTTGGGGCAGACAAGTTGTGAATGAGTCTAAAGTCCCCTGGGTCTTTCTTCGTGACCACCCCTAACGGGGAACACACAAAATCTGCCACCGGCGGGCGGTGAAAAGGTCCCGCCACCCGCCCCAAGCTGACTTCTTAGGAAATTTTTCTTGCAGCTACGCTTGGGTTATGTTGTACAGATAACTGATTCTTACAAAAGGAGTCCCCCCGAAAATCCCCCGCCGGGATGTTGAAGCCATATAGGAATCCCTTCCTCAACACCCCGGCGGCTACATGATCAGGGTAATTGTTCAACCAAGGAGTCAGAGCCATGATATCGACAGGTGTAGGCAATCCGTTACAAAACATCACCTCACTCTTGCTTAGACCCCCCTTTTCCTCCCGTTCCGCTGTTTTTATATCTACAGCTACTCTCCGGGTGTGAGGAGTTCCCACAGCCCGCACACGCATGCCTGAACCTACATGTTCCCTGGGGCCTGCTACAGTTGCCTCTATTGAAGCCCCAACAAACCCCCCGCTTGGCGCCATTCCCGCCGGTCTTGGGCTGATATTCCCCACCGGCGCCCGCTCGAAAGGGCACCGCAGGCTTTTGGCGAGCTGACCCCGACCCGCTCCCGCCCGGCGAGGACGTACCTGCCGCCCCAGGCAAGAGCTGATTGTGCCATGACACCGAGTCGAGGCAATCCCAGGTCAAAGTTGCATCAAACTCTTTCGCTTTTTTCGAAATTTCATATTGTAACCTTTCCACTCGTCCCCCTCATACATGGTATAAAAATCCATAATCCTATTCTGATAACAGGTCAACTCAGTCATAACTTCAGGCTTTCGTTCCCCCATGAGTGCCGTAAATATCGAAAAGGCCTTTACCCAATTCGCTACCGTCTCATCGACCCTAAATTCCGCCATCTTGGCCCGCCATACACTGGGGTGCCATAAATCTCTCTGGGATTTCGCATATTCCATCTCGCGATGGTCAGTCAACAATGAAAACATATTCACATATTTCTCCCCCCATATCAGTTCCTTTGTGGCCGCAGGGATGTGCTGGGCCACCCTTTCGCGCCTTGAAGGTAACGAACCCTCCCCTGCCATTGGCAATGTGTGCTTACCAGGTTCGACCGTCGTGTCTGCCACCTTTCCCCGGCTAACCGCAGGTCCTCCCGGCGCCACCTGTGGGGGAACAAGAGGAACATTCGCCGTTGCGGCCTCTCTCGACTGCCGTAACTGCTCGATTATTAGTCCAGCCTCCTCGGCCGGGTCCCCCGCGGCCACTGCCCCCCCGCTTTCTTCTTGAGCCATGGCAACACTGCCGCTAACTGGATGGCTAGTTCCGGGGGCATCTCCTCATCATTAACAGGAGTAATTACAACGGGGATTGGTAAACCTATATCTGGGTGTGGTACCGGGCTGTCTGCCGGTGTGATGGGGGCGATTGGGGGTACCTCAGGAACCGGATCTTCCCCAGAAACCGCCCTCCTCTTAACACGCTTTCCCCTACCCTCAGGGACGACTCCCGGCAAGGCCGGGCCTATTACCTTCTTAGGACGGCCTGAGCTGTTCTGGGCCGCTAACTGTTTTTTAACATCGGCCAAACCTTGACCGATCGAGTCAACTTTATTGAGTTTTCGGTCCATGATCGCCATTCGATTCGACAAGGTGCGCAGTACCTTCTCCAACTCGGAGCTCTTTCCTGCTTTCTTGCCGACCATAGCTACGTGCACTCTGCGCTAGTTGATCAACGAGGTCCCGGATCTTTCGTACTCCAAATAACTGAAAGAGAAACAACAAGATTACAAGTTCGCAAAATTGCCGCTTGTTCCGTCGAGGGCTCACGAGCAACGAGTTGGTGCAGCCTTCAGAGCACAGGAACAAGAGGACGCTTCTTCGGATTCCCGCTCTATTTATCCATCTGCGGGAGGGCGGGGACCCTCCTCCAGTACGCCTACTCGGGCGTGGTCTTCCGTGTGGGTGTCTAGGACAACCCCTCCTGGGCGGGGAGGGCGCGCCCCGGCTACACCACTTCGGGCATACCAGCCGAGCCACGCCTCCCGCCCAAAATGGTTTCCCGGGGGGATCGGGGCACCCAACCATACGTTCGGGGGGACCGAGTGGTCGCCCCTTTCCATAGATTATGTTCTCATGGAAATGACTACCTTATCAAACAGGGATTAAGCAATAACATCCTGCAAGAATAATGGGAGTAGCATTTCCAGGGTTTGTATAACTATCATCTTAGCCAGGGTGACTCGCAGACCCCAAACACACTATTAAGTATTAATCCTGTTATCTTCTCCTTGGATGAAGTAAGCGCAGGAATCAAGGCCTTGACAAGGAACAAAACCAGGGGCTAGGCGGGATCCCACTAGACCTCTTTTGTTGTAACACAGAGGTCTGGGCTCCCCTACTAACTAGGGAACTAAGCGCAGCAATAGACTCAGCTAAGCCAGCCTCTTTGTCTTCTGCAATCATTGTGCCTATTTCTAAGAAAGGTGATAGGGATAGCCTACACTGCTACTGACCCATTTCCTTGATAGACGTCTCAGCGAAGGTCTTGGGTCAGGTGACCCTAAACAGGCTGATGGAATGAGAAGAGGCCACACAAATTATCCCGGATGTTCAATATGGGTTTCGACCGGGGAAATCCACTGTAGATCAATGCCTCAACCTGTATCTCATCACTTCAAAATACACAATAGCGAAGCCTGGGGTATTATATTTAGCCTTCATGGCTCTCACTGCGGCATTTGACCACATGAACCACAGTAAATTGTGGGCAATACTGGGTGAACGTAGGGGTGGATCCGACACTAATAAAAATCCTCCAAGCACTTCATCACAATACTACAGCAGCTGCAATATATACGCAGGAGAGGAAGGTAACCGATTATTTCAAGTGCTCAAGTGGGGTCAGATAAGGATGCATACTAGCACCGTTTTAATTCACTTTATATATTAACAGTTTAGAAGCCACACTGCGTAACCCTGGTCAAAGAACTACGCTACGCTCGCGTAGTTTGAGCTACTTCGCACTACGCGAATTGCATATAGCAAAGTGCAAACATGCTTAGCAGTCATTTTTTGCTTGCTCATGGTCCTCAACGTCAAGTTGGCTACCGGGAGCGAGCAGAATGACATCCGAGCAAGACTTTTTCCTCGTTCACAATCAGCAACTTCAAGTTGTCAATCGCAAGCGTGGAAAATAAACCTCCCGGTGAGATTCTGAATGCAAGCAGGTCATGTTTCTCATTGCGAGTGGTCGAGTATGCTCGCGACCGCTCGCGATGAGAAACTACCAGTCCACGTTGAGTAGGCTGCCACTCGAGTAGAAATCCACTGGAGCGGCAGAGTACGATCGCTTGCACTGTGCAAGATGGGGTTTGCACTGATTGCACAGTGTGGACAAGCATCCAACACTGTGCAATCAGTGCGAACAGCATTTTGCACAGTGCACTACGTAGTTTGTGTAGTGTAAAGTGCACTTCGCGTGGCTACACGTAGCGCTACTACGCGAACTACACCTAGGGTTAACACTGCGTGACATCAAGACAGATTTGCCGAGAATAGGGGCAAGAGCGGTCCCGGTTCTGCTTTATGCAGATGACGCGGTGCTCCTTGCCCACACTTCTTATGGTCTGCAGCTTTTAATGAATGGCTTTGTAAAGTTTATGGAAAACCTGGATATGTCCCCTAATCTTACAAAATCATATGCCATGGAGATGGGGAAGAAGACAAGAAACTCCTACAATTACGATATAGGCTCTTACACCCTAGGCAAGGTCTCAGCCTTTGCATACCTGGTCATGATCGTTGATGGCCACCTGAACTTTAAACATTTATAAGAGGAAAAGTACCCATAAAAGGTCTACAGGTTCTTTTACAAATTTTGCACACATGCTAGGGTGCTGGACCCCGGATATGATTTTAAAGATATACAACTCAGTGTTGTGCCAAGGTGTTATATGGAAGCGAGGTGTGGGGTTTTGTCACGACTAACAATTTGCAAAGAGAAGAGAATAAATACTTGGGGTGTTTACTGAAGGTTCCCCATAGTACCCCGGGATTTACTGTCCATGAAAAACTGGGGGTCAAACATATCTCTGATCTGGTGGCAGTTAAGCTCCTCTTATGTTGGCTTAAGATCTGGACTGACAAGGCTGGTAATCCAGGATAGTTTATCCCTAGATCATGCCCTAAAAATCCCCTGGATAAAATATGTTAAGGATTCCTTTACCAAACTAGGGTGCGCAGACCTGTTTGCCATTCCAGAATCAATAAGATTTAAGGACAAGGGTGAGATCAAAGCTTTGCCCTTTAAGTTTGCCTTTGCGCAAAGTGAGGCCTCTGAACTCTTTAAGCATACAGTGAGAGATCATATTCTAGTGAGAACAACGTAGGGCATTGAGCCATATCTAACATTATTGATGAGTGCACATAATAGATTTTTAATTACTTGTTTTATATTAATTTGTATTCTTCACTGATTGGCAGTACCAGCAGGTTTCATAATAAATGCAGAAGAGAGAGGGCCCTGTGGCTGCGACAACAGGTCTCCTCAGGACACCATTCACTTAGTCCTTCTCTGCCCATATTACACCTACCCCAGAAAAAAGATTTTAAAGGGTCTACTAAGGAGAGCTAGATTTAGACAGGCTTGAGTTGCCTTGTTGTTTTTAAAATTATCAACTGACGTTTTTACTCTTTTCCGTGTGGCTAATTTTTTAAGAGCTGCTTTAAAGCTAAGAATAACAAGGGGGATTACATTTTGAGGTCTCCTTCTTATTCCCTTGCAATGTCTTGTCTATGTGATTAATTCATATTTGTGGTACCCCTCAAACAGCCTGATTTAATGAAATGTATACTTAGGAGATATTTTATGAATGACTTGTTATTTATATGTTTTTATGATTTAATGCTCAAATCAAATAAAGTTTATACTGAGACTACCTTGTCCTTGTTTTTTATGAATTCATATTGCAATTGTACTTTTGATTTCTATTATGGTTCCATATTATTTCAGATTCAATAATTATTCAGTTTTTATTCTTGAAAGATTGCTTTATTTTTGTAAAACATATTCCATTATTATAAATATAATGTATAACACTGATATTCACCAGTAATAGTTTACAGAGTTAATGCACTCCTTTTCACCTCACATATTATTTCACTCATGACATGTTAAGTTGGATCATTGATGACATCTCAAAAGACACCAATTACATAATTGATAACATCACTGCTAACACCAGAGTGATATATAGAGCATTGTTACATGTGGGTGCATAATATGGAAATGATGTATTCCGGCAGACAAGTGTTGTTGCGCAAGGTGAAAGATAAATGGGGCACCATTTACAAATCACTGAAGTTTGAGATGCAAGTAACTTCATGTTAATCAAGAAAAAGGCTGGGGCACATAATGTTTGATGCAGAAATATGTTTCAATGTAGGCTGTGGCTTGAAGTCAAAGCCTGCTCCAAATAATGTCTGAGAAAGGCCAAGATTCTTGTTGACAGTATATTATCCATTAGTGGATATCTGGGCATGTCCCATTTTAAATTGTTTTAATATAGTGCTGCAGACTAATCCTATGCTGCAGACTAATTCTATGTGCTGAGGACATTTATAAGGTGTGAATGTCTATGTCTAGTACTTCTCTGAAGTTTTGTGGCTTAACAGATTGTTGAAAAATCTAGAATGTAGCAGTGCCCCACTGAGAGAGGGTTTATCTTGCACTGACATGGCTGGAAGTTTGCATGCCATTGTACCCATCTCACAAATGTGTATAGTATATTTGACCAAATTATGGAGTATTGTCTACAGAGCATGGCAAAATGTGTCTTTTCAGTGGCAAAGGAATACCTTTAAAGCTTTTTTTTCAAATTATGGGTCAGGTGAAGTATTCAAGAATGCAATCCAATTCTGGAGAATAGAAAACTGGCCACAGATAGATCATGTTGAATTACTTCAAGTCCACATACCATACAGGACACTGTAACAATGACTGGAAGATTCAGTGAAGTCATCAATATTATCATTTAACATGTTATGAGTGATTTCATGAATGATGTGATAAGCAGTGCTCCTAGGGGCACAAGTTATAGTTAGCTCAGTAAACTGTGGGCCATATGTAGGTAATCTACATTTACCAATTCTAAAATACCAAATTTTACCGATTCTGTATTTCAGAATCTGTAAATGGTATGTAGGAATCAATTTAGTAAATATTATCGAATCGGTACCATTCGGTTTTTAAGAATCAATATTTACCGATTTGTTAATTCCCATTCATTCCTATGGGCCTGGAAGCCCATAGGAATGAGCCCATAGGCACTTTTAAAAAAGCACACAATTGCTTTTTTAAAGGTTTTCTATATGTACCACCAACTTGTAGTTGGTGGTAAATAACGAATCCTGAATGCAAGAAGGCACTCACTTGAGTGCCTCCTACATAGCTTTTTGGATTCGGTAATTACCGATTCCTTAAAATAAGGAATCCGTACTTTACTGATTCCTTAAGGAATCGGTAATTACCGAATCCTTAAACCTGCCTCCTACATCTCAAACCCTAAATACTGGTCGGTAACGGCCAAAATTCGGTAACTTCGGCCGTTACCAACCAGTATTGGGCTACCTACATATGGCCCTATATTTGGTGAATTTCAGTGATTTTTTTAGTTCATAAATGTTAGTTACAAGAGTTAACTATACAGTCAATTTACCCTTCGATTTTTACTGAATTTCTAAGTTTTTTTAACGTAAGCTAAGATCTTGCTTTCTTTGTAAGGTAAGATCTTAGACCATATATAACTATAACATCAGTTTAATTTTTGTATTTTCTTAGAGAATTTCAGTTTAAAAAAAAATCATATTCTGCCAACTCTCCCTTTGGCTGTGTTCAGCAGGGCTTGGCCACATGGTCTGGCCTTCAGTCACACCGAGCAACCAAAATATTATGGGAGGCCATCCCTCTTCCTGAACATGGCCTTTAGTGGCTTCTATTGGAGTGCTGTGTTACTTCATGGGGGGCTGCGCTGAGTCCTACAGGTATACCACAGTTCCTGCACCATTATACCAATTATTTTTATATATGTTTTGTTCACTGCGATTGCCCTCTGGGTTTCCGTCAGAGGTTGTTCAACAAAGGGGGGGACGGGGGGCTTTTTACAGAGGTCCAGCAAAGGTGCCCTATATGAATCTATGCAATGAAAGTTTGCTGTTCCTCAACAGGGTGATGCCTAGAAGATAAACAGACTCTGACCCACCAATACCAAGGATATGGTATAGAAGTGAGGCACTGTTAAACGAGGAGGGATCAGGAGGGATCCCTCTCTGTCCGAACTAGGGTCCACATATACCCAGCGAGCTAGGTGTCATGCTTCATCATTTGGACCTGCTCCTCATTGGATCGGCGCTGCAATACCCAATGGGCTCCCATCAAGGGGCTTTTAATCGGAGGTCTTTTGTTCCTTGCCGTATGAAGAAGTGGGGGGGGGGTATGGCATAGGAGAGATGTGTTAGTCGTAGTGTTCTTAGCTTTGGTGGGTGGGCGTTGATCCCATCTAGCCTTGTTGTCAGGTCGGCCATGAATAGATTGAAAAGATGGGGGGCCAAGACGCATCCTTGTTTTAATCCGTCATAAGTACTGATCTTGCATGTTAGCCGGTGCCCGTTATCGATCTTTACCTGCATCCAGGTGTTGGTGTATAGGTCCATTATTGGGTTTGGGATTGTGTCCGGCAGGCCATACTGCTTTAGTTTAGACCAGAGTAGTTGTCGGCTGACACGGTCGAAGGCCACCTTGAAATCTACAAAGCAGGAGTACAGTGCTTGGTGATTTTTCATACTTTTTTGTTACGGGCTTTTGAGGAAGCTGCGTACAATTTTTAAATGGCTACCCATTGAAGCCAGAAAGCCATTGATCCAAGGCCTAATTGTAAGCCGTATGGACTATGGAAATGCGCTATTGGCCTCCCTCAATTAAGATCTTTTCTCCAAATTGCAAGTTTTGCAAAATACCGCAGCCAGATTAATCTTAAATCTTTCACCTAGATCTCCCTCTGTCTTATGCCTCACTCATAAAAATATACATGGTACCAGTCCTGGCTATCTAATGAAAAAACTTAAAAAATATCAGCCTAACAGAACATTAAGATCTACTTCAAAATCTCTGCTCACGCCTCTTTGCGTCCGTACATCACATAGTAGCCGTTCATTTTCTTTTCTTGCTCCTCATCTCTGGAACAAGTTACCATCCCATCTTCTTTCCATTGTGGACCACCAGCATTTTCATAAAGCACTGAAAACATATCAATAATTATGTAAATCAATATCGGCCCCCGGGCTGCTGGAGCCTCTGCAAGCGCCATGAGACCTAGCGGTGATTTGTGTGCTATAGAAGAGTCTCTGACTTGACTTGACATCTCCTCATACAACTGCACGACAATGCATTTCCTTATGTAGACCTTGCATCGCCTATACTGCGTGATGCATCATCTATACGGGACATCCCTGTGATTAGCAGACCAAAGTGGGTCCCTGTAACCAGCCCACACTCTGTTGTGTCCGGCCTGAAATTGTGAGTTTGTTCCAGTCTGGCATGACAGTTTGCGCCTGGCATTTTCTGGCACTATTTTCACTGAAATCTTTAAGATTTCTTAGCTCTGATTCTACTGATTTAATTGTTTTAGTCTTAACTTAATTATTACATTTTTCTCTATTTTTCCAAATTGGTGTGGGATTTTTCTTGTGTTCTGTTTTCATATTACTGTTTGAAGTGCTGCATAAATACTTTCCACATTGCCTCTACGTTAAGCCTCATTGCTCTCTGACAAGCTACCTGAGTGATGAGCACAAGTTACTTTGGAGTTTGCTTGTGACTTCAACCTAACAAGGATAGTGGTTGCTGCTTAAGAAGGATGTCATCCCCCCTCAACCATTAACCCAATTTCATATAGAGGCTACATGGCAATACTAATCTCCCCCTCAATCGTGTTATTTTCTGGAGCCTTCAAAGTGGCTTGAAACTGTAGAGTAATATTTATCATTTTGAGTGCTGCCTTTCACAATGATGGAGAGGTTGAGGAAATAGTGTTGAGTATAGGTGTTTTTTCAGTTTTTTCTTATTCTGTTTTCTAGTTATCGGAGCCTCACTCTCGGAATTTTTAGAGAGTGGGGACAATCATGTTAGTTTCCCATTGAGGGATAGAGGCTCATCAGTGGCCTTACACAAGGAGCTGCTGCCTTTTTTATTAGGAACTCCTGAGGTGGTCCCATTCCCTTTCTGAACATCAGCCATGATCACATTGTCTTAGCACAATTGGTGCTAACAGCCCACATACATTAATAGTTTGTCTTAATTTCCCAGGACACATTACATTTTTCAGCTGAACAAGCCACAGGTCTCTTTACATCCCTTGCAGCACTACCACAATATCCTCTTGTGATAACACTATATGCTGTGCAATTTTAAGCAGTAATCAATATTTGAAACCAGTGGCGTCACTAGGGGGGTGCGGGGGGTGCGGACCGCACCGGCTGACACCCTCACATGGGTGTACACCATCTGGTAACACAGCTCTGCTCGAAGGTGAGGGCGATTGTGTCTTTTGTGTATATTTAAACGTATCCGCTGAGTGTCGCACGCACAAATCATGCGTCCATACTCATGAATACATCTCTCGTATTAAAAATGCAACACCTTTTAGACATCTTACAAATGCATGTTATCTGCGTGCAAGGGAACGTGCGCAGAATGAGTAAGAAATATTTGTTTGGAAAAATTGAATATAGCGCAACAGAGCATGGATTTTATTCGGCAAAAAAATCACTGTCTGCTAAATAAATGCTTCATAAGTGCCACACCCCACTGAACCCTGACTTTATAAGCAAAGCGGAGCGCAGAACCAACGCTCACTGGTATACATTTTATTCATGTCGGTGTTTTGGCTAAGGATTAATGTAGGACGCATTCTGTAAGTCTGCTTTATTATCTTAAGTACAAGAAAAAGTCCCCAAAATAACTGCCATGTTGACGAAAAAATGTTAATATATGAAAGTTGAGGGTGCAAAAATATTTTGCGCGTCAGGCAAAGTGATATTCATTTTTAACATTCACTCCACTGCCAATGAGTCAAGACTGGCAACTTGTAAGGGCAATCTTGTCCGTTCTGCCTGTGAGAACGTAGGCAGCAGTGTCATATTGTTTTAATGCCACTGCACAAATGCAAAAGCACATTTAATGAGTTTATTTCAGTCACTTTGTGAAGAGCCAAGAACTGTGAGGGGGAAAACATGGGGGGGAGGAAGAAGGCGACTAGGAAAGGGTTAAAAGAGCTTCAGGCGGGGGAGGGGAGGTGCAGGCGGAGGGGGAAGGACGGTGCAAGCAGAGATGGAGATGGTGCAGGTGAAGGGGAGAGATGGTGAAGGCAGAAGGTGAGATGGTGCAGGCAGAGGGTGAGATGGTGCAGGCGGAGGGGAGATGGTGCAGGCAGAGGGTGAGATGGTGCAGGCAGAGGGAGGGATGGTGCAGGCAGAGGGTGAGATGGTACAGGCGGAAGGGAGATGGTGCAGGCAGAGGGTGAGATGGTGCATGCAGAGGGAGGGATGGTGCAGGCAGACAGTGAGATGGTGCAGACAGGGGGAGGGATGGTGCTGGCAGATGGTAGGATGGTGCAGGTAGGGGGAGGGATCGTGCAGGCAGAGGGTGAGATGGTGCAGGCAGGGGGAGGGATGGTGCAGGCAGGGGGAGGGATGGTGCAGGCAGAGGGTGAGATGGTGCAGGCAGAGGGAGGGATGGTGCAGGCAGAGTGGGAGATAGTGCAGGCAGAGGTTGAGATGGTGGAGGCCGAGGGTGAGATGGTGCAGGCCGCGGGTCAGATGGTTCAGGCAGAGGGTGAAATGGTGCAGACAGAGGGGAGATGGTGCAGGCAGAGGGTGAGATGGTGCAGGCAGAGGATGAGATGGTGCAGGCAGAGGGGAGATGGTGGAGGCAGAAGGGAGATGGTGCAGGCAGAGGGGAGAGATGGTGCAGGCGGAGGGGAGATGATGCAGACAGAGGGAGAGATGGTGCAGGCAGAGGGGAGATGGTGCCGACAGAGGGAGAGATGGTGCAGGCAGAGGGTAGATGGTGCAGGCAGAGGGAGAGATGGTGCAGGCAGGGGGGAGATGGTGCAGGCAGAGGGAGAGATGGCGTAGGCTGAAGGAGAGATGGCGCAGGCAGAGGGAGAGATGGTGGAGACAGAGGGAGAGATGGTGCAGGCAGAGAAGGATATGGTGCAGGTGGAGGGGAGATGGTGCAGGCAGAGGGAGAGATGGTGCAGGCAGAGGGAGAGATGGTGCAGGCGGAGGGGAGATGGTGCAGGCAGAGGGGACATGGTGCAGGCAGAGGGTGAGATGGTCCATCCGGTAAGTTGTGAGGGGGTGACACCATGAGTTACCCGCACCGGGTGACACCAACCCTAGTGACGCCACTGTTTGAAAACAGAATGGGAGCGTACACCTCCAAATGCCATTGGAACACAGGGCCTGATTTAAAGTTTGGCAGATAAGACATTCCATCACACTCCAAATGTGACAGACATCCTGTCCACCGTATTACAAGTGCACTCTTTGCAGTTCCACTTTTAATAAGGTGGACAGGATTACATTACATTTGCGGCCGAGTAACCTATGCACCAAATCAGGCCCATGGTCTTACTGAAAATCAGCAATGTTCCAAATTTGGCACCAAATTGAAGTAACATACATGGGAAGCCAATTAAGCATAATCAGCTCCATCAGCTCTAGTTTACCTGATTGCCAATTTAAAGCATTAATAGCAACACACAGAAATGAAAAGCATTATAGGAACACACAGCAATGAAATATTATTGCTGTTAGTACCCAGTAATGGGCTACAGGATGACAAATTCTACCTTGTGGTCTATACACGATTCGGTAGAACCATCATGCTCATTAGAATCGCATATCATTTTCAAAACAGATTCTTCCAGAGATATATTAGAATAACGCCAAGAGCCAAGATGAGGCAACCTATATCACTGAGTCCTCACCTGTGCATATATCCTTGTCGGAGGACAAATAGATCTGTGCTTCCCTTGGGGTTACCTACTTAGGCCCTACCTACAAATGCCAAGGTACTGCCGCAGACTCCTCATAGGCAAGTTTACCATCACTGTGCTGCAAAAGCAGCCCATGCTGTACAATTACGTGTCCAGCCCCATGGAATAGGGAGTTACAGTTTGGAACCAATTTTTCCAGTCATAAAACCACACAAAATTCGCCATTAAATGGGGTTTCCCGCATACATTTACCAGCTGCTCTGAATAGGTGGTATATGTAGGTGGAAGGTGGTGCATGGGGTGGGGAGTAAGGAATGGGGTTGGGGAAAAGGGAAGGCAAGGAAAAAGGTTTGCTCAGAAGCATTAAAAAAATGGAGAATGAAACTTATGCCTCTGCAGCCATGGTCTTATTAATATGGGTCACCTTCTTTCGTATCTATAAAACTGGGTGCAGCAGAACAATCTAACCAGTAGTAATGAGATGGAGTAAAAATAATGCATGAATTAATGTTATTCTGCCTCACTTTTATTTAGGCCCTTGGTACCTCATTTACAAATCCTCATTGCGCAGCCAGTGCATTACTTTTTTTTGACGCACCAGCAGGCAATTGACATTCCCATATTTAAAAGGTCACATAAAGTCACCCTGTGTGACTTTTCATAGCCTTGTAAATAGTGGCCCCTTTTATGCATTAATCTTCACGAAAGGGGCGTTCCATGGGTGTTACTGTGGGTGTTCCCATGCAACATCCATGGAACCTATCACATTCCCAGATTTACAACGTTCTGTAAAGCTGGGAATGAGTCAGAATCTCATGACTCCCCAGGGGAGGAGTAGGAGTGGTGCAACCTGGAGGAATACTTTAATTTCTCCTTGTTTTACCCTCTTTCTAATAGAAAGAGGACAATATCATCAATTATTATTTTTGTGCGGTAAGGTATCCCTTCCTGCACAAAAACAATCATCCTCGCAATGTAGGCACCCTTGCAACAAATGCAAGGGTATCGGTGTTGGCACACAGCCGCTGTTTGTGCACTGGCACAGAGGAAAAGGACTGGCATGCGCTGTAACTTGTAGATACTGAGATTTCCTGACCTTTTATTTTGACGCATAATAGCAGAGCAGGAAGGCTTGCTGCACTGCCATGCGTCGAAAAATAGTAAATGAGGCCTTTATTGTTTGATTCTTTTAAATTTGTAGTAATAGGTGAGAACATTTGAAATCATGTAGAATTCTTCTTACCTAGCATACTTTAAGGGGAAGGATTATTGATGTGAAATGTAACAGTTATTTCAGAATTCAAAGAATCTGTGCGATTGTAAAATATCTTGTGCCTATCCCTTGTGTGCCACTTTTGGGTCGAGCGTGAGCCAGCGCCCAAGTGCTGCTCTGCTAAGAGCTGTGGTAGTTCAGTACGGAGAGAATATCCGCCCACTCCCCCGCAGTTATTTTTTATTGGCTTGTGTATTTGTTTTTAATAAATGATGTCTTCTGATTCAGTATGAGGATTGTTAGTCCCGCCTTAGTACAGCCATGTCAGCATTTGTATCCTCCCCTGGTTATTGGCCCCTTTACTTGGTTGTTACACAGGTGTGTACTTTTTCCTTTATTGCAGTGGTGCGGTTCCTCTGGAAGTCCAAGGCCTGAGGTCCACGGAGTGGCTTAAGCCAAAGCCGGCCGCAGGAGACGGACCAGGTAAATGTGGAGTTTCTTTTCCCTTCCCAGCCCTCCCTCTCATTTTACATGCCTCCTCCTCTGCTCCCTGTCCCCCACCTGTGCGTTGCCTGTGCCTCTAACCCCCCAGCCCTCCCTCCCGCTGTCCACGATCTCCCTCCCGTTTTCCCAACCAATAGGTCTTGCGTAAATTGGAGACCGGTTGCATTGCAAATACCTGTTATATGAACTGATTGAGTAAAGTTTTGTTTAATTACCATACTTGTCTGGAGCCTTTGCACACTGATTCGCATGTGAACGAGGGCTGTTCAATTTTGGAGGTCAGGAGGGAGTTCCTGGCCCAACCCCTCCAGCCTCGGAGTAATACTACAGACTACCTTTGGGCTAGTTTTGATAGGATATGGGCTACCATGCCAAAGCCATCCCTGGCTGGAACAGAAGTGGAAGCCGAGTTGTACAGTGGCCTACAGGGAAGACTTAGACGTCGCTGCACCAGAGTGTGTGCAGATGGATCAGGCTCAGTGGAAAAGAGAAAACATTGCTCCATTTTGGTGGTATTTTTTCTGTGGCGTTGGGGGCGCAAGTGAGATGTGGGAAGTGAGGTGGGCGTGATTTCCCGCCTCGCCTCCACTTTGGGGTATTCTGCAAGTGCTGCGCTTTTGTTGGTAAGGCAGGAGCCCGCCTTTCTTTAACGTGCAGTGCTGTAATGTGATGCTTTATGTGATAGAGCTAGAGGTAGGATTCCGCTTCTCACTTAACTTTACCGAGTGTGGGTTTTTTTCGGTGAGGTAGGAATAGGATACGATCATTTGTGATCTTTTGGGGCGCTGCAGATCATTGAATGTAGGACTTCCTATTGAGGTAGAATGTCTGAGCTTGCCTCACAACATCGGCACTTCAAGCTCAGATACATAACGTGCTCTATTGATAAGAAGCATGGGTGGTAGAGATTGAATGAGGAATTTTGTATTGCCATACCAGATCATTGGTATGGACTTACGGCACAAATGCAGACGTTGAAACTGGGGACCCGGGTTTAAGTCCCAGCGTCGGACACACATGCTGTGATTCTGGGCAAAACAGATAGGAACCAAGTTATGCTTAAGGGACTTATATGCAGAAAAGTTAAGATGATAGGATGAGCTGTTTAGTCTCCTAATAAAAACTAAGACTGCTTCCGAGGATTCTTTTCAATGGGACTTTCCTGGCGTTTAGCAGACAATGGCTTCTCACATAAAACCCTTGCAAAGCATTTAAAGAGCTTTAATCCACCATTAACCTCCCTATTCCACAGCCATTGCTCTGTCATTTGATGCATTTTACCTTCTAGGTTAATTTGCTCAGGGAAAAAAATTAAAACGTCACCAGGCCAGAAAAATAGTCAGAGAGAATTATAATTCTCTTTGCCTATTTTTCCTTTTTGGTGACGTTTTCATATTTTATCTCTTCCTATTTTTCCTTTTTTGGTGACGTTTTAATTTTTTTTTACCTGATCCACTTAACTAATAAGGTAAAACATGTTATTCAAGGCAGAAAACCTGGTCACAGTGAATAATTCACTAATGTGTGTCTGGGCAGCAGAGCTATGCATCAGGTGAAGCCCAGCAGTGATACAGGCCAGTCTTCCCTGAATGTTAGATATTTTATTTCTATACATATACATTATAAAGCAGAGGTATATACCCTTTTCCATTTCCTGCACTATTTTCTTCTCTTCCTTTCTATTTCACCATGCTCCTTTCCTATTATCATGTCTTTCATGCTCTGCTGTATGCTTTCTCTCAACTCTTTCCTCAGTAACTACTTTTCACCTTTTTATCTTTATTACTCACTTTCCTTTCTCTCCTTTTTCACGCTGTCTACTTAGGGCCTGCTTTTTTCCTTCCATTCCCTTTCCGCTTTTAATTCTCATCATCCTCCTTTCTCACACTCCAATGTCTACTATTACCAGTTCTCTTTACTCTTCTTGTTCCTTCTGTACCCTATCTGTCTTTGGCTACCGCTCTGATATCTCCTCCTTCCTACCTCTCCCTTTTATCTATTTTTAGATCTCGCCTAGGCAGCTCTTGCGCTGTCTCTGCAACACATTTTGTATTCTGAATAGGGCTTTAAGCTCCATCTATTTTTAAGGACTTCCCCTGTTACATGTGTTGTTACGCAGTTCGTTAGTGGCACTATATGTTTAAGCTAGATCACTCCAGACCAGTGATCATGGTTCACATAGCTCTACATTCATAGACCCTTGATGCCATTGATACTTCCCTTGTTCTTATGTTAAACTGATTAATAGGCCTGTTAAGCCTCGGTGCATGCTGTGGCCAATGTTGAAAATATACTTGCTCTCTCTCCTGTAGCCTCTTTCTATTTCCTTCCAACCCACCCCATCCTAATCCAGCCAGATGGCCCTCACATCTGAACGCTCTATTTCTGTAAACAGGGATCCAATTACATTGCTTTACGTTACTGCTAATACAGTTTAGCACATTTTCACAGTTTTGGCATTTCTCCTGCCGCAGTTGAAGTTCAGTTCTTTGGGGGGACCCAGGGAGAGCCATGCGCGAGCTGGTCTCTCCCTGGGTTTGTTCGCGCGAGAATCAGGTAAGCAGGTGGGGTTGATTGGGGGGAGGTATTAAAGGGAAGTCAGGCTGGCGGTTGGGCACGGCGTTAGAGGGAGGCAAGGGAAGGGAGGTTCTTTTTGCCCTGCTCGCTTACGGTTATCTGTCAGGGGGCCATGGAGGAGGCGGCGGAGGTCGGGCGGGCTGTCCAGACGCTTTGCGACGCCGGGTGCTAGGACCTCAGGTAGCCTGGGAGTGCCGGCGGTAGGCGTGGGTGGGTTCGGCTGGCCCCTTTCCCCCCCGCCCCCCTCGCAAGGCTGCTGAGGGCGGGCCGCGGGCGGCGTCTGCTGGTGTTGCCTGACACGGACGACGATGGCGACGGAGAGGCCGCCATGCCGGCGGCTTTACAGATGCCGGCCCAGGTTCCTGCGGACTCGGGGCCCCCGCCGGCGACCCGGGTGCCCACCAGCAGGTATGTCTTTGACTTTGTGAAGTTGCTGGTTTGTGTGGGGCGCCCGGGGGGGGGGGGCGGTGCCGCTCCGTGGGCCGGCAGGTCCCGCGTGTGTTTGGGTCCCCTCCTGGCAAGACCAGGAAGCCTCAGGTTGTTTATGGGGGCTCGGCGAGGGCGGAGTTTCGACCCTAAGGCCGCACCAGGTCACATGTTCCTGCTCCTTTCACCGGGGGCCCCTCACCCTTCAGTGCCTGGTTTGGCAGGCGGGGCTTCGCCCTATTCGGGTGATTGGGCAGCGCTACCTGCCGTCTCGCGCCACCCCTGTGCTTGGGCCAAGCCCTCCTACATTTTACCCAGCAATCTGGCCCAGGGCTGCCCAGAATTGCCCCCCCCACACCCCCCTCTTGTTGCTGCACTGCTCATTTCCCCCCCCCCCCCCCGGCTCCCTGTTTCATGGTTTCTGGTTCCGCTGCCCCCCCCCCCTGCTTCCCACCAGCCTCAGGCCTATGGTGGGCGCCCCCTGTCACCAGCCAGGTGTTGTTCCCGGCTCTCCGCGGGATGCCGGTTGCCCCCTAGGGTGGGTTTGGCGCCCGGGTTGGGTGGTGCCCCTGGGTTGGCGCCGGTTGCTGGGTCCTCTTGGGGTGTTTCCCTTGCCTCTGTGGGGGGGGAGGTAGTTTTTGCGGATTCTTCAGTCTGGTTTGAGCGGCCGCAGTTTTCGAGCTGTTCCTCCGGCTGAGCGGCTGAGGACTGGTTTTTCGGGCTTGGGAGCTGTCCCTACGGCTGTTTCCAGTGGTGGGATCACGGGAGAGGGATCTGGAGCGGATCTCTCTTCTGGAAGTTTTTGCGCGCGCGGAGCTTTCATGATGTTGACTGGCAGTTTTCTGATGGGGGAATTGGTGATGGGGGCTGCCAAGTGGCAGGGCAAAAGTTTCATTTTTCTGGGAAGCTTTCTATTTGGATGTATAAGATGATGAATTGGAAGGAGGGGAGTTTGAGGGATAAGGGGATTGGGCTTTTGGCAGCACGGGCCCAGAGGGGTGGGCTGGGGCAACCCCCTGTTTCTCGTATTTTCGCAGGAGTCATGTGGGACCACACGGCGGTACGTGAGACAGGGGGAGTAGGCTAGCTTACATGGATGGTTCAGCAGCAGTCGGCACAGTTGCCGAGAGGTAAGGATGTTTGGTGGGCCGTGTGGAAACCTAGGGAGAGTCTCCCTGTTAAGAGTACCAGATCAATCGGTACAGGGGATGGGGTTATTGGTGAGCGAGTCGCTCTGGCACCGAGGCTTGAGCGGCCTGTGAGTTTTTGAATGTTTCTGATGTGCAATCTACAAGGGATGTTTCTACAGTTGGGGATGGGGTGGCTGTTTTAAAAAAAAAAAAAAAAAAAAAACTTGTCACGCAGCAAGGGAGAGTCTCCCTGTTAAGAGTATAAGATTAATTGGTGCGGGGGATGGGATTGTTGGTGAGCGAGTCGCTCTGACACTGCGGCTTGAGCGGCCCGTGGTTTTGAATGTTTCTACTATGCAACCTACGGGGGAAGATTTTCTACAGTTGGGGATGGCGTGACTGTTCCAAACATGGTTACGGAGGATAGTATCCTGCCAGAACGATTGCCACGAGTGTGTGCAGTGTGGGGGGGGAGCGGCATGCTCTCACACAGTGTTTTCACGGACTGCGGGTTGCAGGACAGGGGAGGGGTTCAGGGGGTAGGTGACAACCTCCGCACTTTGCACATGAGGGCTCCTACCCCTATTGAGCAGCACATTCTGATTTTGCGGTTGGTGGACTATCCTGACTTTGAGGCTGCTGCGATTTTGTTCTGGGGTTTTTCAGGGTTGGGTTTCGGATTGGTTATCAGGGTCCCCGGGTGGGGTGGTGGTCTGACAATCTGAGGTCTGCGAGGGAGTGCTCTCAGGTTTGTACAGAAGAAGTTGGATGCTGAGGGATCGGTTTGCAGGTCCTTTTTCTGAGTTGTCCTCTCCCTGTGGATCGTCTCTCCACTGGGGGGTGGTCCCCAAAAGGCGATGGGGGAGTTTTCACCTCATCCATCGTTGGTCCTGGCCTGAGGGTGCATCCGTCACCGATTTCATTGACCCAGCTGCCTCAACCGTGCCATATGCTTCAGTGGATGACGCCTTACGGCTCGTTCGCGGGGCAGGCGTTGGGGGTTTTTTGCTGACAAAGAGTGACATTCAGTCGGCTTTTCGGCTCCTTCCTATCCCTCAGTGGTTTTGTTGGGTCTCTTTGGCATGCATTTTTGGGGATGTTTTTTATGTTCATAAAGTATTACCCATGGGCTGCTCGGTGTCATGTTCCCTCTTTGAGACCCTCAGTACCCTTCTGCAGTGGCGCTTCAATTTTGTCAGCGGCTGCGTCTTGGTCTGCCATTACCTTGATTACTTTCTTTTAAGGGAGGGGGTGGGGGGTCAGTCCGGGCAGTATCAGGCGGCTTTGGTAATCTTTCAGGCTATGATCAGGGTTTGGGCTTTCCTCTGGCGCCGGTTACGGCTGCAGGTTCCTGTACATCAATGAATTTCTTCGGGATTGAGATTGATACCGCGACTATGATGATGCGCTTGCCTGCTGCTACCGTGCGGGAGATGACTGATTTAATACGCTTGGTGTTGGGAGTCCACAAAGTGGGGCTGCGGAAAGTACAGAAACTTTTGGGGTGCCTCAATTTTGCTTGTTGGGTTGTTCGGGCGGGTAGGACGTTTTTTGTCGACATCTGGGCCTCTCGATGTCCGGCGCCGGCATTCCTCATCATTCGTGTGCGCCTTACAACTGCTGTCCGTGATGATTTGAATATCTGGTTGCGTTTCCTGCAAGATGTCAGTGGCGTGTCCTTGTTTTTTGCGGATGAGGACATGGTGTGGCAGGTGGCAGCTTTTCACGGATGCATGAGGAGCTCATGGCTTCGGCATATTGGGAAGGTCGTTGGTGCGCGGCTGGCTGGCCAGTGCACGGGAAAGAATAAGGTCGCAGCATTGCGTTTTTTGGAACTCTTCCCGTTGTGGGTTGCTCTGTGTATCTGGGGGGGGAATTCAGATTCGCGCCGTATTGTTTCACGTGGCCAATATAGCGGTAGTTGATCTTGTTAACAAACAAAGGGCCCGCGACTTGCGGGTGCTAAAGCTCCGGTGCGGCTTCGTGTTGCGGTGTTTCTAAACTGAATATTGCCTTTAAAGCTCGGCATGCTCCGGGAGCCATTAGTTGTATCGCTGCTTCTTTATCTCGCTTTCTCGGGTCTGTATTCCGCGAGTGGGCTCCCGGGGCGGACCTGGAACTAACGGCAATTCCACGGTACGTATGGGACTTTGGGGAATGAGGGTCCACCATTTGGTAGCACATTCCGTAGCTGCCTCTGCACGGCGGAGTTCTTTGAAGGCCTGGCATGAGTTTTTTGCAGTTTGGTGGAGATGGCAGGTCCGGTCAGGGCTGGGTTAGCTGATGAACATTTTTTATTGCAGTTTGTTTTTACATTTAGCGAACAAAGGCCTTTCCCTCACGATCATTTCAGGTTGGCAGGGGTGTCTTTTTATGGTCAGCTTTGGTGGGGGAGGGATTTCGGTTGGGGGGGGGTATTGTTTCGTACAGTTCTGAAAGGGTGGGTAGGCTCCGGGCTGGTGGTTAGAAGCTACGGCAGCCGGTGCCCTTTGATTTGCTTCAGTTGCTTTTATCGCACTGGGAGGTGTGCTGCTATGATGCTTTGGAGTGCCACAAAAATTTAGTTTGTGCTTTGTGTGGGTATTCTTCGGGGCATTTCGGGCCTCTGATCTGCTGGGTTTGAGGGGTTGAGTGGGGAAGGGTCAGCGGCGAGGTGGTGGGGGGAACATGTCAGGGTACGCCTGTGGCTGAGGATGTCCAACACTGATCAGATGGGGAGGGGTAGGTGTGGTGTCTCTGGGTAGCAGCGGTGTGTATGCATGCTGCCCTGTGGGGGACTGGGAGGTTTTTGTGTCTTCTCCTCGTCGTATCTCGGGGGACAAAATTTTTGTCATACTGATGGCGGTCCCATCCTTGTTTCTCAGTGTTAGCTGTCCTCCGCAAGGTTTTGTTGGAGAAAGTAGTCCGCCTTTGCTTTGCCGGACATCTCTTTTTCCCCATGGTCTTTGGCCCCAGTCGCTGGATACATAAGGTGGGTGTGGATCCTGGGCACTCTTTTGTTCAACTGGCTGCTGAAGTCGCTGCGCGTCAGCTTTGTGGGAGATCTCTTGGTTTCAGCAGTCTGACACATGAAGTCTCCTGGCATGGCGCAGGGGGCATGCGTTTTGGCGGTATTTTTCCTGCTTTGGCTTATATTGTTTCAAAGGGTTGGGGGGGGGGCCCTTCGGGTCTACTGGTGCTGCATGTTGGTGAACACGACTTAGTTTCTCTATCAGGTTTGACCTTGCTAAAGTTCATGTATCATGATCTCGTAGTCATCAAGAGCACATGGGTGAGCACCATGGTGATATGGACGGAGTTCGTGCCTCGATTGCGATGGACTGGGGCAAGGAGCTATTCCGCCATGGAGAAGGCAGGACGCAATGTGAAGAGAACAATACAACGTTTTGTAATCATTTATGTATATACAGTTTGGCTCATCATATTTGGAATATTTCAGAGACGTATGTATTCTGTGAGGACGGGGTCCATCTATCTCATTAGGCAGTTCTTTTTCCTTCTGGAGCTTAGAGATTTAATTGCCACAGTTCTTCAGGTGCAGTTGTGGGGTGCTCCTTCCCTTCCTTCTTTGGGTGGGGCAGGAAAACGCTAAAGGTTTTCCTGGGTGGCGGTTTTGGCTAGTGGGGTGGGCAGCCTGGAGCGGGTTGGCCATCCTGAAGGGTAGCTCATTGGGTAATCCTGGGGGTATTAGTCAAGAGTTAGTTTCGGGTTCTGTTAGGTAGGGAGTTTAGGCATAATGTGTAGATTGGAATTTTATGATATAAATAAATAATGAATGTGTTCAAGAAATGTATTATGCACCTGTCTTAAAATAAAGTGGCCTTTCTTGCTCCTTGAAGAAGTGTGGACAGTGATTTCTTGCGCGAGGGGGGACCCAGGGAGAGCCATGCGCGAGCTGGTCTCTCCCTGGGTTTGTTCGCGCGAGAATCAGGTAAGCAGGTGGGGTTGATTGGGGGGAGGTATTAAAGGGAAGTCAGGCTGGCGGTTGGGCACGGCGTTAGAGGGAGGCAAGGGAAGGGAGGTTCTTTTTGCCCCACCCACCCTCCCTTTATTCCTTAGTTAGGTTTTACTGGACGGTGCTCTAGGCGCTGCTCTGGTCTTCGGGCCTTGCCACTTTTAGGACAGGTGTTTTTTTTTTTTTTTAGGAGGCGGTTTTGGCTAGTGGGGTGGGCAGCCTGGAGCGGGTTGGCCATCCTGAAGGGTAGCTCGTTGGGTAATCCTGGGGGTATTAGTCAAGAGTTAGTTTCGGGTTCTGTTAGGTAGGGAGTTTAGGCATAATGTGTAGATTGGAATTTTATGATATAAATAAATAATGAATGTGTTCAAGAAATGTATTATGCACCTGTCTTAAAATAAAGTGGCCTTTCTTGCTCCTTGAAGAAGTGTGGACAGTGATTTCTTGCGCGAAATGTAGTTCTGAATCCTAAATTTCCTTTCAAGCCAATTGTTTCACTAATCCAACTCCAATGCTAACTCACTCTACGCAGGTGTACTCCTACAACTGCCCTTTACTCTACCCAACCCACTCAAGTCTATGCTTTACTCCAGTCATTCTGCTTCATGCCACTCTGCTTCACTCTACTATACACAACACCACTCCAAGCAACTGCACTCCACATATTGCTGCCCCTCTCTACACAACTGCACACCACACCACACTACTCAACTCAGCGGCAAAGACGCAATGCCACTTCTTGCAATCCATTCAACCACACCACACAATAGAATTACAATCCACATAATACCACTCAACACCACATAATTCAACTCCATCTAACTACGCACTTCTCAATACCACATAAATACCCCCTACCTACATCCACGCTACACCACATAACATTCCACATAAAACATGCCACATAATGCCACTGCACATAATTTCACTCTATACCACACTTTTCTATGCCACACTACTCAACTCCACAAAAATCCATTCCACACTGGAGGGCGGATTCACAAGCCCCTTGCGTCACTTTTGCGCCATCGCTGCACCACTTTTGTGACGCAGCGACAGCGTAAAAGTTGAGGCCCATTTACAAAGTGACGCATCTAGGGAGATGTGTCACGTTGTAAAGCCCTGCCTGGCATTATACCTGTGTTAGGTATAATGTATGCAGGGTCGGTGTTCCCACGAAGGAAAGCCTCGTAAAAGTGACACAGTTAAATCTACAAGATTTCACTGCGTTACTTTTAGGACACCACTGCGTCAAAACCTTACGCCTGCTTGAAGCAGGCGTAAGAAGTGATGCATTGTATTAGGAATTTGCCGCAACAAGCTCTGCTGGAGTTGCGTTGTGCTTGCGACACGACTCCAGCAATGCGTGACTTTTCCATCAACAGATGCATCAGAATTTCTGATGCATCTGTCAATCCTTGCACTATGGTGCACCGTATTGTAAATACGGCGCATCCATGGTGACGCAAAGGTTTTGCATGGTGGCGCAGGGAAAGTGACGCATCTGTACAGATACGTCACTTTCTTGTAAATGTGTCCCCACATATTTACAAAAAATAAAGATTATTCCACCACATATCATGTATTTAAACTCCACTGCATAACGCTCCACAACACAAAGTACCATTCATCATAATTACACTCCATTAATCACAACCCCACTCCACATAATTGCAGTACACTCAAACACATATAATTACTATCCGCATAATACAAGTGCACACCATGCCACATAATTCTACTATACAAATCCAATCTGCACCACACCATTCTATGCCACAATTAAAAATGCCAATCCAGCCCACATAATTCGACTACACACCACATACATCCAGTTCAATCCATAACAGATAGGTAAGAGACATTTACAACACCAATAGCTACAACTCTCCTTCTCGTATTTTAACACACATCTCAAGTTTAGCTCCTACCTATTTCCTCTTACTGGTCACCAAAAAGGTAAATCTTTGCACACAGATCCACACAATTCTACTCCACACATTTGCAATTCACACCACATAATTCAACACCAAACCACATAATACAACTCAACACCACAATTACACAACCCACCACATACATCTAATCCACACCACACAATTCCACACCATGCCACAAAATTCAACACCACACCATATAATTAAATTCCACTACACAAAATAACATTGACCATAATTAAACTCCATGACGCAATCCCACTCCACATAATTCTAGTAAACTCAATACCACATCTACTATCCATATATTTTCACAGCACACCATGCCACATAATTCCACTTCACAAATCTAATCCATGCCACATCGCACAATTCCATGCCACACAATTACACAACTAACTAATCCAATCCAACACATATAATTACACTACACACCACATACATATATTCTATAACACATAGGTAAAAATCATTGTAATTTACAATGCCAATAGCTCTAACTCAAACAAATGTGAGACCAATTGTTATGTTATGTTATGTTATGTTAATGGGACTTCTAAAGTGCTCTGTTACCCTGAGGTGTCCTGGTGCTATGCACTGCCTACCTGAACGAAGCTGTAACCATTGACTGAGATAAGTATTTATGTAAGTAGCCATGGTTTTAGTTCTTTCCTGAAAGAGAGGAGCACAGTTGAGTTTCTAAGATGGACAGGCAGGCTATTCCATGTCTTGGTAGCACAGTGATGAAAGCTCTTTCCACCCCAACTGGCCTTATTATAACGGGAATAGATCACTTGTTTGGCTTGTGCAGAGTGCAAGACTCTTCCAGGAACATACCACTGAATCACGTGTTTCAGAAAGTCAGGGCCAATGCCATTGAGGGCCCTAAAAACTATGCTCAAGGCCTTAAACTGTACTCGTTGCTTGACGGGGAGCCAATGAAGAGTTCTGAGTCCCAGCCTCACCGAGACAACCCTGGGTGTCCCTGTTAGCAGCCTGGCTGCCACATTCTGCACAATCTGGAGTCTAGTCAAATGTCTCTTCTGGATGTTTATATAGAGACTATTGCATTAATCCAGTCGTGACAGAATGAGCGCTGTGACTACTGTCTTCAGGCTGTCTTCCGGAAGGAGAAATTACATTTTCCTCAGGGTTCTGAGAATAAAAAAACAAGATGAGACGACCCTACTGGTTTGATCACTAAAGGAAAGTTTTGAATCAAGGATCACTCCCAGATTCTTCGCCCACCACCACAGGGACTGGAGGTGTGCCCATTGCAGTTGGCCACCAATCCGTTGTCCAGAGGTTAGTGATGTTCCCAAATGTAATCACCTCAGTTTTACCTGCATTGAGTTCAAGGCACTTAGATGCCATCTAGGCTGCAACCGCCTGCATACAGTCGTGGCATCTAGAACCGGTCTCAGCCTCTGACCCTTTCTGAATGGACTGCACAATTTGCGTATCATCGGCATAGGAAGGTAACTGAAACCCGAACAATCTGATCAAAACTGCCAGTGGTCCCACATACACATTAAACAGTGTGGGACTTAATGAGAACCCTTGCGGCACACCACACAGGAGGGAGAAGGGCCTAGATCTATCTCTGCCAAGGTCCACAGTTCGTGTCCTACTGGCCAGAAAGGATTTCAGAAGGTCCCAGGCCTTGCCTTGGACCCCGACCGCAGATACCAGCAGATAAACGGTCCATCAAAACTTTGTGAAGTATTTTCAATGCTTGTTAAATCTAGCCATTCATCATCATCAAAATATACTTCTATCGGCTTAATAAGCCAAAAAAGCACATCGATATGAATACAATAAATACACAATCATTCATTATGAAAATAATAAAATATATTCTATTTATTATTAGGAAATCTAAAATCGCATGACATATGATTAGACACAAATATCTACACATTTTCTATCCCGCAGGCATTTTGATTAAAATTAATTACCGCTAAACAAATTACCTCAGAAGATCGTTATTGAATTGGCAAATAAGCTGGTTCACAGTACCTAAAGTTTAAAGTGAGTATTATGGGCAACGGATATATTACTTATGAGTAAAGAATGGAATATTTAGAAAAACATAAGATGTAATGTGCTTGCGATCACAGATTGTCACAAGAAGAGCACTGGAGTTGGGACTTCAACTACCCAGGGACCACTTGTGGGAAATTCAACTAAAAATGCACAATCGTTTGAAATAATCATGTGTTCTTACAGTGGGTTTCTGGCTTTCACTCGGGAATCTGAGCTACTCATTGTATGAAAAAGCAGTTCTTAACCAAGCTTTTAGTATATGCATTTCTAGAAGCAAGGTTATCAAAAATATCGCTGGCACCAATCTGAGGGGAAGCCTTCTTAATATCTGACAACCATGGGATTCCTAATGAAGCCAGACAGTCTCACAACATATTCCCGAGTAAAGTTGCTTCTTTTTTTGCTCAAAACAAAACCTATTAAAATGGTCATAAATTAAATATATCTTCTAAATACTTTGGGGCAGATTTACAAGAACTGGCGCATCTCTGCATATCAGCACAGATGTGCCAGTTAATTTGTATCACGCAAAAAAACCTTGCGCCGACATGGATGTGTCGCATTTACAATGTGGCGCACCGTGGAGCAAGGATTGATAGATGCGTGACGCATTTCTGGAGTTGTGTCGCAAGCACAACGCAACTCCAGCAATGCTTCAGAATGCCTATTTCTTTTATGCTGCATCACTCCTTACGCAGTGGCATCGTATTAGTGACTCAGTGAAATCTTCTAGATTTCGCTGCATCCCTTTTAGAAGGCTTTCTTACGTCGAAACGCCCACCTCGCCAACATTAGACCTGATGCAGGTATAATGTAGCGCAGGGCTTTACAAGTGACGCATCTATCAAGATGCGTCATGTTGTAAATATGGAATTGTTTACGACGCTGCTGCATCGCAGAAGTGACACAACAGCGGTGTAAAATTGTCGGAAGGGGCTTGTATATCTGCCCCTTCATCCCCAACTCATCATGATAGATATACGTCGGGCAACACTGGCCTACAGAGAGTAGCCTATGCATGAAGTGACTTTCCAGCTCCTGGACGGTACTCTGTCTCAATACCCCGAAATGCCTGCACTATATGTTGCCACATAAATATACCACATAAATATATTTGCTTCTGTAGACCATGATCAATTCATTGACCTGCTATGCAACCAGTTTGGAGGTAAATCGAAAGACAGCTTCTATTGTTCTATTAAATTGTTGTGACCTTATAGTGCATAAATACCCCCAATTTAGAGATGAGTCACAAGGTATACCAAGATAAGTAACAGTGTGCACCGACCAGGTTGTCATCAATATTCTACAGTCAATATTTGGGCAGAAAATCATTGTGCTTTGAGCTGTTTTGTAGGCTAATAAAACTGTAATTTGCATAGAAATACAGGTATCGGCTGCCCACTCACCTCCAGCATTTTTCACCCTTTGTTATTAAAGCGGGCTCCAAGCCGTTAATGTACCTCACAAATGAAAATGGCGCCAATACCGACCTTTTTCTAATGCCCTTAGTAATTTTAAATGAGTTAGTGCATTCGCCTTTTGGCCCATAGCACACCCTGGCTGACAAATGAGCTGGAGCTGCCTCCGAAAACTAACTATTGAGTTCTTCATCCCTCTGTAGGCTGGAGTGGACTATTAATAAAGGGAAATCCAAATTGATAGCAGCAATAAGAGAAAAGTCTATTGTGCAACTATGGGTAGCAGCAAAGTCTTGGGTCCAAATTTACAATGGTTTTGTTTTGGGTTTGTGTTACTTTTTTAATGCAGACCCAATGCAAAATCCTGTTTATGAATTACAAACCAACACAAATTGTGATTTACATTGGTTTGTTACATAAAGTAATGCAGTGTAGCGCAATGCACTGCCTTGTGTTACTTTGAATCAGGAAGGCTTTTGGGCTTTGAGGTCCATCAACCCATGGATTTTGACACAAATCATGTACTACAAAGATTTGCAGACATGGATTTAAGCCACAATCCTGCACATACCTGAGGCTGACATAACAAGGAGAAATATCTTATTTTCTTCTTGCTTTTTCCTCTTTGCATGTGTACTGTATATATAGATAGGAAATAGCCTTAAAGCAAATATTTTGTGCTTGAAGGGACCCTTCCTTTGCCAAAACTATGCAGACCACAATGCAGACACACATGCACTATGGCACAAGTTTGCCTGCGTTGGCGCATGGCTGCACAAAGTTTGCCAGCGCATGGAGAAAGCACAACTGCGCCATTTCTTTGTAGATATGGTGATTTCTGCTCTCTACAGTTCAAGCAGTGGAGGAACTTTACTTGATGCCCTGTGTTGCGTAAACGTTTAGTACATCTAGGCCTTTGTTTTTATACTGTGCTACATTCCACACTTCTAATAGTTCTAGGAACTTCAAGTTGTAGGTTTCACTATTTCCCATTTACTGGTATTCAATTTCTGTCCACAGAAAGATTGAAACCAGGCGGACTTGCTAGAAAACAGGACCATCAGACCATTCCAAAGAGCATCCAACCAACTAGGCCATCTTTCCAGAACATTAAAAGGCTGCAGTATACATTGCAGAAACTCAAGTACCCTATGTACTAAGTTATGGTTTGAGTAGCCAATAATCCATCACCTATAGACATCTGGACCTGGATTTTGCATCGACTGATTCCATCAGGTTTAACTGTCAACCAGAAAGACTATCACTGGTACACAACCATCCACAACTTAAAGGGATGGCCCTGTCTCAAGTGGTATCTCAAACTTTAAATCAAAGGAGGGAGTTGCCAGACCAATCTGACTTGTAGACCATACTTTCAACCTGCATCTCTAGGGATAGCACCCTCTAAAGATGGATAGATTACAAAATGTAGACTGAACTATTTCTTGAAAAACTACAGAATTGTTTTCCTTTAAGGGCCTCTGACCTCTGATACAAGGCTTCTCATATGACTGTTGAATGTAAAATGTATATATTCCAGCCACTTTTACCCCTAAGTAGGCCACGCTTGAAAGGGCAATTTGTTATTGACATTCACGATGGTGAACTTGATAAAAGTGAACCGTTTCCATATAGCCTAATGTTTTGTCTAATGCATCTCGCTTAATTACCATGTTTGACGTTCATGCGGTTTTTGCTAATGCATTTATTTACAGAACAGTCAACTCTTATTCGCAAAACATATAGCAGAGAACTGTACACGGAGGAGTCTGTAGGCCACTACATTTCCAATAAAACAGGATAGAGTATTTGACATTTTCCCATGTCACCTTTTTGAGCTATTTTAAAAGTTTGTAATGTTAACATCTGTTTAGCGGCACCACTTCCTGTCTGTGAATGAGATCTTTAACATTTGCAAATTGAAAATGACATTTGCGTTCTACTGTCAGAGGGAGTATTACACCTCTTTGAACGCCTTTGGCATTTGGGTTTATGCTTTTTAAAGAACACCCTGTTGACGGTAATTGTAGGGAATAAAAAATGATTTGCTCGTGAAATAAATTATTTGTAATAAAATGCAAAGCAAGGTTGCTTACATTACAGGTGTTATAGAAAAGGTATGAATTACAATCACAAGAAATCAATTTAGTGAGCCATCTGGCAAGCACCTTCTAAAACGGTAGGAAACGCGTCACTACAGTTTTGAAAACAACATGCTCCGCACATGCTCACTAGACTGCTCGATGTCTTTAATTATTTTTCTGTTGTTCTACAATGAATTATCCACAATGTGTTAGTTTGTTTTGTCTTAAACGACGCTAATTTCTGTAAAAGATCATTTATGTTTAATTAAGTGAAATATTGTACGCCACAAATACTGTTGCTGATTACTGTTTCACTTTGTCGCAAAATGCCAGATTTGGAAATCATCAACCTTCAGCCATGTTGAAATAAAAAGCGATGGTAAGGAAAGAACAGAAGACAATTTGTGCTGAAAACGAGAATATTTAAAACAGAGTTAAAGCCAAACGAGCTTAATGATAATTGGAACAGAAAAAATTAAAATATATTATTATGTAATCGTCAACTTATTCAACAAAAAATAGTTAATGAAATAACAGCAAAAGAAGCATGAAATGATGTTCCTGTAATAGGTCAATGTATAGGTGTGGTGGAACCAAACGCAGCACTGGCAAAAGTGCTGAAAGCAGCCCCTGTCTCCTCACTATCAGCCTGATTCATGAACGGGCCGTTTTGCGAGGCTCAAATAGCGAATCATAAGGAATCGCTATTTGAGACTCGCAAAACGGTAATCATGTAGGAATCGCAATTTTAATTGCGATTCCCACTGATTCCTTATTTGCGATTAGCTAATTGCTAATCGCAAATAAGGAATAACTCCCCATGCATTCCTATGGGCCAAAAGGCCCATAGGAATGCATGGGGAGTCATTCCTCATTTGCGATTAGCAATTAGCTAATCGCAAATGAGATTGCGAGTACAAGGGTGCCAGGGGTGTCCAAAGGACACCCTGTAGCACCCCTGCAATGGAAATTAACACAGGTGTTGCACACACACATGTCCAAAGGACATGTGTGTGTGTAACGTGCAACTCAGAAAAATGCATTTAAATGCATTTTTCTGAGTTTTCGCAATTTACCACGAGGTTTGACCTCGCAGTAAATTGCGGCCCGAAATTGCGATTTCGCAATTGTAAAATGGATGATGAATTACATTTAAGGAATCTCAAATAGAGATTCCTTAAATGTAAATCCTCGCAAATATGCGAATTAGCAAATAGCGATTTTTGCATTTGGGATGTTGAATCCCAAATGCAAAAATCGCACTCGCAAAGGGCCAGATTCTCAGAATCTGGCCCTTTGCGAGCGCAAATATGAATGATGAATCAGGCGGTATATCTCTCTTTTCATCCACCCATTCTGTCTCTGACTTCCTCTCCTCTCTATTCTCCCTCTATGATCTCCTATTCCCCACGTCCCTGTCTATCTCTAACTCTCTCTCTTGAAGCCTCCCTGTGCCTGCTGCAAGTAACCTTGGGGAGCTGAGGAAAGGGGCAGGAGCACTGGGAGAGGCCCAAAGCTTCCAAAACCACCCTACAAGAATCCAGCCCACTGGGGAATTGCTTCTGGGCATACATGACCATTCTGTTCTCCGTAGTGTCTAGGCTCTTGGAGAACAGGAGCCTTCCTGCTAGGTGAAACTTAGGGCCCAATCAGAGATATGTGCCCTAAAGAAGATTTGGAAATGTGAGAAGAGAAATTATAGTGCCTCAACAGAATTTTGTTCTGAGTTCCACTCCATCCCCCTTTCCCACTTGGGGCCTCATTTACAAGCCCATTGCACCGTCGGTGCATCACTTTTCTTGATCCACTTGCAGTGCAATGGTCTCACCCATATTTACAAGACCACGTAAAGTCACAATGCATGGCTTTTAATGGCCTTGAAAATATCTGCCCCTTTTGCTTATTACTCTGCGTGAATGTGGCATTCCATGAGTGTTGCTGTTCATGTTCCCAAGCAATATCCATAGAACATGACAGATTCCCAGATTTAAAATGTTTTGTAAAGCTGGGAATGTGTACGAATGCTACACCTCCCCAGGGGAGAAGTAGGAGTGGCACAACGAGGAGAAATACTTTTATTTCTTCTTGTTTTTCCTCTTTCTATGCATACAGCATTCTGCAGCACAAATAGAATGATGAAAACGCCATAAAATGTTGTTTTTCTATAGGAAGGTGTCCCTTCCTGCACAATAACAATCCTCCCTGCAATACAGGCACCCTTGCAGCATCACGCAAGGGTGCCTGCGCTGGCTCATTGCAGTCAATTGCACACTAGCTCAGGGGAAAGCACAAAGATGTGTCACCCAACCTTCCGAGACATTCTGGCCTCGACTCAACCAACATCTGCTTCAGACATAGAGGGCATCCAAACCAAATAGATCTTTCCCAAGAACATGAGTGGTTTGACGAGTCACTTGTAATGGCTAAGAAAAAGTGTAAAACTCTTGAGTGCTGCTGGAGATGCCCCTACTGCCCTACGGCTAAATCAGAATATAAGGCTGCCAGAAAAATCTACCATAAACAGATCTGGAAAACCCGAGCCGCCTTCTTTGCCAACAAGATTACCACCAGCAATAATCCATCTAAAACTATCTTCTCCCTATTACAGGATATGGTGAAATTACCAACGCCCAATAAAAGCTCTATCACCTCCAATGATCACTGTGAGGTGCTGGCTACTTATTTTAACAATAAAGTGGCAGACATCTATGACCGCTTTCATGTGGCATGTGAAGCCGCAGATGTGCAGAGGGAAACCCTCACAGAGAATGGGGCTTAGTCCCTGTCCTCTCTACCCCCAATCACTATAGACGGCTTCAAGGTGCTGATTGTCAAGAAACAATCAGGGTACCCTGATTACCCTCTTAAATCTGAAACATTTGTCAAACACCAGGAGTGCCTGCTTCCCAGTTGTTTAAATCTTATCAACCTCTGCCTCTCCAATGAGGAGATCCCTCAAGCCTGGAAACACACCAATGTCATTCCCCTATTGAAGAAGCCATCTCTTGACACCTCCAGACTGGAGAACTACTGCCTGAGCTCTCTGCTACCATACCTGGCGAAAGTTACCAAATCCTTTTTGAACGGCCTTCTGACGCAGTATTTTAAGTCCAACTCCCTACTGGATCTGTCTCAAAGCGGCTTCCGTGCCAGACATAGAACAGAGTCAGCCCTATTAGCTGTAACGGAACAACTAAGATCGTCCATGGATGAAGGCAATATGATGGCACTCATCCTGTTGGACCTCAGCGCCGCCTTTGATACAGTCTCACTTAAAATCCTTGATTTGTGCCCTTCCTGCGGAACGGGTCTTTTCAGGTGATCTCTCCTCCCTTCCACTCCCAGAGTCACCCCCTGTGCTACGGGGTCCCGCAGGGGTCAGCATTAAGCCCGACCCTGTTCAACATTTATATCTGTCCATTGGCTCTGCTGGCCAAAGCCCGTAACATATCTCTGGTATCATTTGCAGATTATACGCAGCTAATCTTTTCTTGCACTAAGAACCCCAACCAGGATGCAGGCAATTTCCAGGAAGACCTGTCTGCTATAACAGGCTGGATGGAGGTTAATTGACTCCAGCTTAACGGATCTAAAACGGAGATTCTCCTGTCAGGTAGAGACTCCCATTTATGGGGAAACAGGTGGTGGCCTCAGGGGTTGGAACCTCATACTGTGCCAAAAACCACTGTAAAGAACCTCTGCATCAGGATGGACAGTCCTCTATCTTTTGAGAAGCACACCAAGACTGTGGCAGGTACCTGTTTTGGCATTTTGCGTGACTTCAAACCTATTTTGGGACTGTTTGACCCCCACACCCTCCTGTTGGTAGTTCAAGCCACAATTTTGGCAAGGCCGGACAACTGAAATAGTCTCTTGCTTGGTGCCAATGAATCAGTGATCAATAGGCTCCAGCGCAACATAAATGATGCAGACCGCACTCTACTTGCAATACCGAAGCACAACTCTGCCTCTGGTGCACTGCATCACCTCTATTGGCTTCCAACTGATCAGAGAATCCAGTTCAAAGCATGCTGCATCATACATAAAATACTGGCAGACGTTGGTTCAAAGATTGCAAAGCAAACGCAAGGAGATGATGGACAGAGCGCTGAAACCTTTCAGACACTCACCCCCACTCACAGATCTGGGTTGAATCCATCATCATTCTTTAGCTCACTTGGCCACCCCGGTTCAGACACAGCTTTATGCAAATGAGTCTTGACCCTGTGCATCATGGGAACAGTCCAGCACGAACTGTCTAGCTATGTCTTCCCTGGACCGGTAACAAGCATCCTGGGACCGGGTTCGGGCTACCAGCTCTCATCAGCCTGGCCAGCTTGAATCAAGTGGCAAAGTGAGCAAGGGACCCAAGTCTGGGCATACCCTGCCAACTTAGTCCAAACAAAGCAAACACAAGGAGATGATGGACGGAGCGCTGCACCTTTTTAGACACTCATCTCAGTCACAGATCTGGGTTGAATCCATCATCATTCTTTAGCTCACATAGCCACCCCTGTTTAGTCACAGCTATATGCAAAAAATTCTTGACCTTGTGCCTCATGGAAACAGTCCTCCCCGAACAGCCAAGCCATATCTTCCCTGGACCAGAAACAAGAATCCTGGGACTGGTTTTGGGCTAACAGCTTTCAACAGCCAGACTAGCTTGAATCCAGTGACAAAGTGAACAAGGGACCCACCTCTAGGCATACCCTGCCAACAACACCCATGTATTTTGACGATGCCCCATATTTGCAAGGGTGTTGTAAATAGACGTAGGTGTCAAAATTTAGACCAGGGAAAACCTGGTCTTAACATGGCGCAATGAGGAGAAAGGCATTATTTCACCTCATTTTTGCTGTTTTTATGTGTGCTGCATTGGGCAGCACACATAAAAAGAGCAAAATGTGGTGCATGATTGTTTATGTGCAGGAAGGTGCCCCATCCTGCACATAAACTATCATTTAAAAAAATTACAAGTTGTAACTTCTAGGTGTGCTGCACAAAACAGCACACATCAAGGTTATACATTGCTATTTAAGATTGTTTATGTGCAGAAAGGGATACATTCCTACACATAAACTATCATTCCCCACAATAGACAACTTTGCACTATGGTGCAAGGGTGTCTGCTTTGGCACTAAGCATCTAAATTTAGCCCCAGTGCAGGGTGAAACACAGGGCTGCACGTATTGTTGTAAATCCGGTGCAGTCCTGCATTTCAGAAGTGGCGGGCGCGCGTTAAGCCAAGAAGGCTAACGCTGCGCTCAATCACTTCCTTGCACGTATACCCCTAAAAGAGATGAAATGTTTGTTAGACCTGGCACCATTGGCGTGGGTCTCCCTTTCATTTTTTGCTGTTGCCTCCTATGTTTTTGCTGGTCTAGATGCTTTTGGACACTTTGCCACTGCTATTCAGTGTCAAAGGTCAAGTGCTCCTTATTGTGAATTATTGTAATGGATTAGTGACTCCATGATTTTCTATTTGATTTACTTGTCAGAAACTAGTACAGTGCACCATGTGTGCCCAGGGCCTGTAAATCAAATGCTGCTGACAGGCTTGCAGCACTGCTTGTGCCACCCACAGAATCAGCTTGTAAAGTGTGGGTCAGGCCTGCCACTGCAGTGCCTGTATCCAGTCTAGTACTGCCATGTCGATTTGGCAAGTACACCCACTTGCCAGTCCCTAACCTTCACTTTTCTACATGTTAGTCATCCCTAAGATAGGAACGAGGTACCCCCATGAGCAGGGTGCATTGTATGTAAAAGGTAGATCATGCCCTGATGTATGTGGCATGTCCTGATAGCGAATTACAGCCAATTTCTTTTTTCACTATTGCAAGTTACCTTTTCCTATAGGCCAAAATGGGCAGTTTGATTATAACATTTTATAATCCTAACTGACCCAGGGAACTAGGTAGGAATATAAAGTTTAGTATGCCTGAACTCAAAATGTTAAAATACATCTTTTAGTGAGGGTGATTTTTACATTCTGGGTTTGAAAATTCCACTTTTTAGAAAGTAAGTAATATCTTGCCTAACCATCCAGTTGTGTATTCCATGTCTGGTTTGTGAGTGACAGGGGGCTGGATATTGCCATGGCTCCAGCAGTCTGATGGGTCAGGGCTAGGCTGAATAGGACCTACATCGAATAGAAAGTAAGGGGAGGAGATTTCCTTTCACTGACCTGAGCCCTCATAGAATAGGGAGTAGGGGGGGGTGGAGATTTCCTTTCACTGACCTTAGCCCTCATAGAATAGAGAGTAAGGGGAGGAGATTTCCTTTCAGCTACCTGGGCCAGGTCTGCTCTCAAACAATGGTGTCTCCAACTCCTGCCAGGAAGCTGCACCCAGGAGGACAGTACTGGTTTTGACTAGGTACAGACACTCTCTGCCTTCAGAGAACAAAGGATTTTGCAATATAAATATTGTGGCCCAGGCCCAGAACTTTAGATCACTTCTAGGAATCAAGACAAACCCTTTGCCAAGGAGAGAAACCAAGGAAGCTGAAGGAGGAGACTGCCCCTGCGCTGTATGCTGTTTGGGGTCAGCCTGCAGTGGTTACTTATTGCCAAGGAAAGGAGAAAAGGAACTTTGTGTCTACTTTTTACTATCTTGAGGAAGATCTCCAAAGGATTGAAATTGAGCTTGCCTCCTGTTCTGAAGTCTCAAGAACCCAAAGACTTCACCCCTTCTGGCTGCCTGCATCTAGAACTGCTGTTTTTGCTGCTACGGAGGTAAATTGCAACACCGATGCCGGCGAGCGACACCGTAATCTGCACTGAAGCCGTGAGAGCTGCTCCTACTTGCGAAGTTCATCCGACGCTGGCCGCCATGCTACATCAACGCCAGCGAGCTACGCTGTAACCTGCCTGAAGCCATGAGTGCTGCTCCAACTTTCGACGTGGCCCGACGCCTGCTGATGTGCTGCATCGACTCCGAAGCCGACTTCATCATCGTGGAGCCAATCCTCGACGTGGGTGACTCCCCGAATCCATTGACATCGAGCCATCGTAAGGAACAGTGGTATCGGCGCCATCATGACATCATCTCCCCTAAGCAGTAAGGAACCGTCGTCTCACCTCCTCTGCGCTGCAGTAAAGAACCGAGGCTGCGCCTTCCCTGGGGTCGTAAGGAGTCGAACGCCACGCAGCACCAGCGAAGCTGCACCTCCCGACACCATGAACTATCTTTGTTTTCATCAATTACAAGGTATTGTTCTTTATGGATCTGCTAGACTACGGGGCCTACGCCGCACACCTCGCAGTAAGCGCTGTACTTTGGGATTTCTTCTGTCACAACGTCATAATAACTCAGAGTGGAGTTATTTGTTGCTAGAAGACTGATTTAATCGATTGACCTATTTTTTAAGTATACTTGAATACTGTATTGTGGATTTTTGCTGTTTGGTCTTGTTTAGATACTTATTTTTCTTAACTGATGTGGTGTCCATTTGTAGTGTTTTTACTGTATTACTGTATGTGTTCACAAATGCTTTACACACTCCCTCTGAGATAAGCCTGTCTGCTTGTGCCAAGCTACCAAAGGGGTTATTAAGGAGTGTATCCCCCTTTCCCTGACTAGAAGCAAGGGTCCCTATTTGGACAAAGGTGTATACCATTGACGACTAGAGACCCCCATTTCTAACAACAGCCAATTAGAAAGCTGCAACACACTTGGCTCAAAACGAACAGTAATAAAGACAAATTTCACCTACAGAAACTTAAAAGATTATGCAAGCCAGCAATAAAAAAGCAAAAAATATATTATTCAGACAGAATTTAAAATGCTAAATGTGCAAATAATTATTTTAGACAATTCTCACTGAATTTCATAAAGCTACATGCATGCAAGGAACTCATAACATTACTCAAGAATTCACAAACAAACTGGCAAATCATTACACAACCAAAGCAGACACAAAGAAAAACCACCAACCCCTTTCCAAAAAAACTCTCCAATAGTAGGCTAGCCCAGCCTCTGCATTCCTTCAAACAAATATCACAGAGTGAATTTATCGATCTGGTCATAGGAGGCAGGCCTTCTGACCCTTGCCGCCCACAAACCTTCAAGAACATTCTTCTAACTACTTCTGCTGTCACACCAGTAAAAGTATCATCAATAATTCCTTAACTATGGAAATCTTTCAGGAAGACTGAAAAAAGGTATACATTCACCCATTATTGAAGGAAAACTGACCTGGACCCGCTTTACCCTGACAACTACAGACCACTTAAAAATGGACCTTTCATGGGCAAAGTGATAGAAAGAGCAGCATTCACCCAGATGTCACAATTTAGTGAAGATAACTCCAAACTTTCTGACTTCCGAACAGGATTCAGTGCAGGAAGAGCCATCTGGCATGACTTCAAGGACATCGCAGACCGGAACTAGGTTGCTACACTACTTCTCTCGGACATCTCAGCTGCCTTTGACAAAGTTGACCATAACACTCTAATACAAAGTCTATACAAAGCCGGCATAGCAGGGACTGGTCCTGACTGGATCACATCCTCCCTTCAAAACAGAACACGCATCCATTCTCCGTCTTTACCATCCAAAATGTACTTCACAAAAGCAGGGGTCACTTAAGGCTCTATCATCCCTTGCTGCTTTTGAACATCTACATGAAGTTATTACCGGCAAAGATCAATTAATTTCACCTCACATTCTATAACAATACAGATCGCACACAGATTCTTTAAACTGAAAAGTTGCAAAGAAACTGGAAACTCTCAAATTTTCAGTTGCATCAGAGCCGTTGATCAGTGGATGACATGGAGTCTTCTCAAAGGATTGCTTCCGAAACGGAAATACCCACATGTGGCGACTGGAAAAATTATGACCCACTTGACACCTGGCCTGATTATCAGGGAACACCGCCTAAACTATCTAAGGAAAGTAAGACATCTTGGAATTGCCATGGCCCTCAAGCTATCAATTACTTCCCAAGTGGACACATTAGCAAGATCAAGCTTCATTACCATGAAAACTCTGCGACGCATCTTCCCCCATTTGGGATTTCCACACAATGGCTACTATCTCTCTTCTACTGTCTAAACTTGATTACGCCAAAGGCCTCTACCACGCATCATCTTTATCAACTATGAACAGACTCCAATGGATTCAGAACTCTGCTGCCAGACTACACCTACACGTAAAACCACAATCCCCTTTCTCTGTTGCCTTGATTGACCTACATTGGTTACCTGTTGCCAGAAGGTCCACTTTCAAGCTGCTTTGTAGCACCACAAAGCAATATATGGAACAGGGCTGCTTTTCATTAGGAATAAAGGGCCATATGTCTCAAGCAGAATTGCATTCGCAAATGCCGAAATTAGCAGAATTTTGCTGTTTGCGATCACAATTTTGCCAAATGGTATGTATGAGGCAAATCTGCGTGCAAAATAAGGACTCGCAAAATTTGCGATTCCTTATTTTGCGATTGCATTTAAGGAATCGCAAATTTTGCGATTCCTTAAATGCAATTTAAGAAGCAACAAAAAAGTGCAATTTGGCCTTAAGGAATCGCAAATTACCACCAACTTCAAGTTGGTGGTAATTTGTGATTTCTTTGAAAAATGCACTTTTTTTGCATTTTTCGAAGTGCTATGTGAAGCACATACATGCCCTTAGGGCATGTATGTGCGCCACATGTGCACCTATGCTTATTTCAGGGGTGCAACAGGGTGTCATTTTGACACCCCTGCACCCTTGAAATTGCATTCTCAATTTGCGATTTGCTAATTGCTAATCGCAAATTAAGAATGTCTTCCCATTCATTTCTAAGGGCCTCTAGGCCCATAGGAATGAATGGGGAGGTATTTCTTAATTGCGAATCACAATTTGAGATTCCCAATTAAGGAATATGTAGGATTTGCTAAATTTATTGCAAATCCTACATACATAGCATTTTGCGATTGTCATATAGCGATTTGCAAAAAAACATTATTTGAGAATCGCAAAATGACTTTTTGATACATATGGCCCAAAATCACCAAATACATTCAACAAAGGAGTATCTGCTCTAGATTGGCACCTGGCCTCAAAATTCCACCACACAAGAAAAATACATGTGTGGCACATCTTTCTCTTTTCAATAAGCCAAACTATGGAATTCATTACCCCAAAACATAAATCCACGGATAATTATCTTATCTTCAGAACCCTACTCAAGAGTTGACTCTTCCCTACATAACCAACATACTCAAATGCCAATGTACAGCATATCCCTATGTATAAAATCATTTAATTTGAATATATGTATGTATCTAGATGTGCGTATTTCTTGGTATAAATATGTATACTAATTATATAGATGTTCTTTAAGCCTACTTAAAAAAGGACATATTACTTATGAATTTATTATTCTATGTTTAACCTGGATATAGATCTCTATAGTTTTCATGCAAGTTATTTGATTAGCTACTTATGGTTCTCCATTTATCTGTCTATCACAGTATGTAAAGTGTATCATAGCTAGTGATCTACAATTGTTTCACTACTGAATTATTGAAAAGAAAAAAACACATATAAATAAATTATCTTACAGCACGGCAAAACTTGAAGGTCTGATTTTATTAAGAACAACTTGAATTGTGATACATTACCTTTCTTATACATTTATACCTTCCATGTACTTATGTATCTATATTTATAACTTTACTCCTACTGTTAAAAAACACATTTGCATCTCTCCAATGCACTAACCGGTGTTTCACCCTATACCTCTCTCGGTATACATCTACCTCCACTCTCTAAGTCATCCCAAACCTCATTCTACTACTATGAGCTCCAAAATAACCCTTTACTCATCTCAAAACCTACTACTACTATGATCTCCCAATAAACACTTTCTAGACTATTCCCTCTTCTATCCCTTCATTATCCTTTCAAATCCAACTGACAGATTTCCAACTGACAGATTCACATGTCCGACACTCAAATTAATTCATATTTCCATATACTTATTCACCACTAATCCTTTCTAGGTTCTAGTGTAGCGTGCTACTCAACGAAAAGCGCTTTGATGCCTCCTCAAGTCAAGTCAAGTCAAGTCAAAAATTTTATTTGTGTTGGTACTCAACAGAGGACCACAAAAGAAATTTTACATTTTATAAACAAAAATGCAACAGTATTAATACAGAGATAAGAATTGTTTTAAAAATTTATACAAATTGTAACAAATAAATTCATTCAAAGGTAGATGACACATATCTAAAAGTTCTCTCCCCCTAGTAATTCTGCAAAAGCGTGATATCTCCTCAATGTTAGTAAGCGCTATATAAATGTAATTACAATTGCACGCAATTGTAACTGGTTGGCAACTTACTGTTACTATTGCAACTTGAGTTAGTAACTTATATTTAATGGCTTATATGTAATGACTAATTAGATAGCACAGGTATATTTTGTCTGGCAAGGGGAGCTCTACATTTTAACATCACACTATAAACCTCAGCTCAAATCCAGAATTAAAACAGCATTTCACATTAGGTTGCATGCCCGATTCTGCGTAATATGCGGTCATTTAATACTTTGTAGGATTTTCAGGGTTGAAAGGCAGGATTGATATGGATATATTATTTCAACAAGAAGCTAATTAATAGTTTACGGATTATGTAACATGGTGCAACTAAACTGTTGTTTTATTATCTACGTAGATAAAGAGAAACATAAAAACAATTGGGAACATTAAATGAAACACATTTACAAAGATGAGGTTCAGATATTACAGTTCTGTGGTCTCTTCCTGTATTTGCTCCAGGTTTTAATAGTTAATCCTTAAAAACCAACTAAACAGTAAGTTTCTTAGGACAGTTTTAAAATTATTGATATGAATCATATTCCACCGGCTACAGATGAAAAGAGAAAGCAGATTAGTATTGCAAGAATGATTTCTGGGGAAATGAGTATCATGCTTAATTAACCTGTTACATTTGCTCTATGAATATTAAAATCACTGATGCCAAAGGGGATGCAATATGCGGTGTTTATCATCACATATATCAGATCTATAAAAGCTTGACGAAGTGTAACAGAAGGTTAATACATGTAATAAAGACCTGGGATGTCGGAAAGTAAGAGTTCGCATTGAAGCAGAACGGGAAAGTAGTTAAAAGTTGGAGGTGTACTATATGAAACTACTGAATAGAAAGAAAATGCCCTGAAGTAAACCTCTTGCTTCGGAGATTAGAATTGTAAGATAAATTAAAATGGGTAAATATGGTTTGATAGACAACAATGCTCACGGCGGATAAAGAGGTGCTCTGAAATCAATCTGAGAACACATGTATAGGGGCCTCAGGAACAAGAGGGTGTTGCTTTACAAAATCACATGATTTGTGACCAGACGATACAATTTTGTGAAACTCATTCTGAAACGCAATCACGAGGAGGCCTGAGAGAGGTGTTCCCTCCTAATTATGATTCACAGTTACATGTAGCAGTGGCATGCCACAGCCAATTACAATCGCAACTTTTGATCTAGTAGAGACACCAAAATTAGGGTGAAATCTGGTTTACAAAGGGCAAGCTATTCTCTACGTCAGTTTATCCTTGGGACTTGTGTCGGTCGGCCTCGGTGGGAGCAGACAATGGCCAAGGGGACCGTCGGTGTCTTTTAAACAGGAAACATTTATTTTTTTTCAACAGAAGCTGCCCTTTTAATGGTCCCGGGCGGCTTATAAAAAAAGGAAAAACATTGGAAACGCGAGTTGAGGGATCGAGGCCTTCATGTTATAGTAATGTATAAGGAAGGAATTTGGTACTGTATGCAATGTGTTTTTTTTTAATTGTTAGTGTGTTTTTGTGGACCTCCGTTGGAGTTCCAAAACAAAATAAATAAATTAAATTGAATTGAATTGAGGGCTTCAATCACGTCCATGAATTCATAGCCAATCGCAGGGTGTCGCATGTAGTGACGTACCTCATAAATATTTCTTTTGCGACCTTCTCTGAAATAATACATAGCTCACATCGCAAAACATAAGGCAGATTGCAAAAAGTTGGTGCACAATTTGTAGCACCTTTTGCGATTTGCCTTTACATACAACATGACCTAAATGCATTATCTAACAAATATGACCAGCCACGTTACGTAAACGAATTCAAATTATGTCACCATATGCCATGTTGTGTTATAGTATGACATAGTCTGACATCTTATGTTTTGGTCTATTATAGTATATTATGTCATGCTAAAGGCAACGAACGGTGGTACTAGTTGTGGTTTTTCTTTGGTAAAAATGTTTTTTCTTTACAGGAAGAAATGTGATAAATACCTGAACCAGGGGCAGTCAGTGTATAATCCTAACAGTGGTTCAAGAAGCAATTTGCTGAAAATATAATATTTGCACACAAATGCAAACCACAGACATGACAGATAAGCTACAATATAGTGAAGGTAGAGAAAAAGAAGAATGCCCATAAGTAAAAAATAATCTGAAAAATTATCCCAAATTTATTACATATTATAAAACATTTAAGACAGTAGCGCTCAATACGGTATGGTGGTATACGAACAGAAAATATTACAAACTAGACAAGTGTCAAACGAAAAAATGCACGTTACAATACAGGAACAACATATACAAAATTAATGTGTCCTTTAGTTTTACGGCCACATGAGCGGCGATGGCGGCAAGCACTTCAAACCTCACTCTTTGGATTTGGGGTAGTAAACCCTGACCATATTTATTACAAATTAAAAAAAACATTAAACTTATTATTTACATAATGTACAATTACGTAGAAATTCCAGTTACATTGATAGGTAAAAGATGTTACTTGGCTAACCTTAACATTTTTTAGTACATAGCCATTCCTACTGTAATCTAAAACATAATATAATTTACTTTCTGCTTACCTCTGCTAGAGCCTAAGGCAAGGTCAGTGACTGGCAACCCCAGATCCCGGTAACTACAACGACTCCCCTGGAGTAAGATTGCGTAGGGGGTCCAGCTTATCGGATGGATGGCTCCCCCGACCCCCCCCCCCCCCATGCCCTCAGGCTTGACTCCATAATGGGGTGCTGCAATTCTGCATCCTTGCACCCTGTTGCAAATGCGCGTGCTGGGTTGGCCAACCAGCCTACTGGAACGGTGACTCCCTGGCCCCCGCATCTTTGCAGCCTACCGACCAGCTGTCACTGCCCCTGGAGTTCCATGGTGCTGGCCCCTAAGGACTAAAAACTATGCTTACCAATCATGACCTTACCGCCACAGGCTAGACTAATTGCCCGACTAGCTTTCCTCCCCCTCTGCTACCCAGAAGGTCATTTCCTGCGCTTTGCACCTTCCATTGAGAGGTAAACCCCATCCTGCAAAAAGAACCGCTCATCCGGGATGTATCCATGTCCTATTGACTTCAGTTTTGGGGTCCTTGGTGTTGATCCGCTTTACCGCATGGTTCAGCGCTCGTACCGACTCACCTCCTCTCCACTGAAACCTTAGAATCATGTGGGACCAGACTATGGTGGCATCGGGGCACCTCTTTGCCAACCATCTCACCTCGGTGATCAGATCCTCAATGACCACCCTCCTCCCCAGGTGTACCAAGTCATTACCACCTAAATGTAAGATCCAGATTGCAGGTGGTCCCTTACTTTCCTTTAAAGCGTGGTTCTCCAGCTCCCTGATTTGCCTAATGCTTAAACCCCCATGACCATGGTACACTATTTTTGCTCACAACTGATGCGCTCTGGCCTCCTGAGCCCCTGCAAAGAAAGCTTTTAATCGGCGGACATACAATTGACCTATGATCCAGATCTCCTGGTCTGCTTGGACCCAAGAGTGAACTTGGGCCAACACCTGTGCTGTAGTTCTTGACCCGTTGACCGTCGTCCCCCTGCATGACATGTTGACGTTGTTTCCAATACCTGCTGGACCGCTGCAAGCTTCTCCCCTGAGTCACAGGAAGAAGAAACTGCAAAATCAGGAAAGGAAGAAACGGGTTAGTGCACCGCCCTCCCAATGGCTAAAGCATATGCAGTCGCACATAGCATTTGTAACAGTTAGAGGACCACCTACCAATCCTTTTTACCTGCTCCTCCCTAAAACCTCTGGCCACTGCTTCCGTGGCAGCCCCAATCCTAAAAGAGTGAGTCCCAAAGTTAGCTGCATCCCAGCCAGCATTCCGCATGGCCAAACCCATGACCCTCTTAAACTGGAAAACAGTGAGAGGTGAACCACCCATATGGACTAAGAGCGGCCCATTGTGTCCCACGTTCTCTGTGCCATGAAGGCCTCCAGTCTGGCAATGGGGCATCATGCACCACATGCAGCCCAACGAAGTACTATACCCTCGCCCCTTCCTTCCTGATCAGTCTTGGACCTAGGTAGGAAAATCAGAACGAAGTCCCTGTTTATCTGAACATATCCTACTTGCAATCCCCCCTGCCAGTCCCTCTTGTTCCTTGACATCAGCTCCCCCACCATGAAAGCGCTATCAAAAGCCAGGCAAAACCCTGCTTGAAACAGAGAAGCATCCCAAGCAGAATTACAAACTTGCTGCAGAGCTTCTATCAGTTTAGTTAGTGTATGTAATCCTATGGGTCTACTCTCATCAGGCTGCACCCCTTGTAAGCGTTGCCACCCCTTCAAAGCCTTTCGCTTTACAAAAATGCCTGTTGGACCCCCCTCACCCTTAGTCTTAGCAAAAAAGGAGATGGCTGGAATGTGACGCCTAGCCACTGCCACTGAGTGTCCCTCGCCCTTCATGAACCTTAGATAAGCGACCTGTGGTAAATATTTGATTTACCGTCTTAATTTATATGCAGGTAAGTACTTAATCAATAATAACTCAATTGGAAAGAAAAAGGCAGAGTCCGTGGTGTTAGAGTTCTTAGGGGTTTTATTCCTTAAAAAGGAATGGTCATGACCTGGATATCATATTCCTGCAACCACAGGGGTTCAGGAAGGGATAGAGCAATATTTTATTGACAATACATAGCTTATATACTTAAATCACATCATAGAAACCAATATAGTAGGCGTAACAGCTGAGAGAAAACAAGATAACAGCATCCACGTGTTAGTAATACGTAATCAGAAGGCGTGAACTAGGCGTGAACCAGAGGTGTGCGCTAGAAACGTCATGGGTGGGTGTCACAAATGGGTGGCACAAAGCAGAAATCTTGTAATGTCAGCAGAAATCTGAGGCTTGGATGCGCGCGCAGCTGCATGACGTGTGATTGACGTGAAACTGGAGGGTGCAGGGGGACTTGACATTTACACGGGCGGGAAGAGACAGGAGTCTGGCATGTCAGATCAACTCGTACTTCTATCATATCTGATATCTGATGTTTGGGAACCATATTATCTAAACGGAAAGGTCTCTGGGGCAGAAGCTTATTCTATACTGACTGTGAGTGCGTGTATAAGCGCCTAAGTGTCTACATGAGAATGCGAGGGGCATGGGCCTTCCATGGTAACAGTGGCTATGAATTACTTGCACAGAGACAGCGAGGCCGGGCCCTTCGCTCTACAGCTGGGGGGATGTTTACTTAAACTAGTAGGCAGGAATGTATTTTCGAGGAGCGGAACAGATAATTCGAAGGTTGAAGTCAGTCTTGGCAGGCAGCAGGCTGTGCTAAGCGCCAGGAGCCGCACAGAAAGTAAGTCAGAGGTCACGGGTACAGAGACAGCCTGGGCTGAGGCTTTCAGAGTCAGAAGCCAAGAGGAAAAGGCTCGATGGCAGAATTCAGGGCCTACTTTGCCAGAGCTGAAAAACGTGTAAAGTATACCACAAAAAGATGTTGGCATAGCATACTTAGGAACGGACTATTCAACCCATTCAGGGTGGGTCTGAAAGAGGACATGTTAACGCTGGACGCAAATGTATTTGCGTCTTCATAGCTGGCACAGGAGGGAAGTTACATGCACTTTAAGCTGGTACATGGAGTCGGTGGGGTACACGCTAGGGAACACAACTGGACCATAAAATTTATATTTCCTCATTCCCTCCTTGTTCCCTACGGACCCTTCATGATATATCGATCCTCATGAATCGATCAGTTTGTTCTTGTAACATCATTTGCTCTTTTTTCTTCCTCTCACGTTTTGAGAGAAAACTGGAATGTTCAATGCATGATGTGGCACACAGTCCACAAATCGCTGGCCCACACTGTAGGCACAGGCAGCAACTGAATACTAGGACTAGGCCGATGCCTAGGAAGGATAGGATTTTCCATCCCCAAGCAGTTAACGTTGTCCAGAACCAACCGGACCAAGTCCAGGTGCCTGGATTCTGATGTATCAGATTTGCAATTTTATGAAGACGTGTAATAGCTTGGTATACCGTTGGCGCGTTTTCTGGGATGAAAACACAGCAACTTGACCCGATGACCTTACAAGCTCCGCCTCTATCTGCCAAGATGACGTCAATAACAAGACGATTCTGAAGAACAACAACCCGCATGGCGGACTGCTCCTCTGTTAAGTTACCTAGGGCGGAGGCAGTTTCATTTACTACTGCTTCAAGTGTTCTAGTTAATCTGCGTATTAATTTACTATTTTGGACGGGGCCTGTGAAGAAAAAGAATCCTTTATTGAAATCTGTGTACTGCTCCCATGCCGTTTCAGTGTAGTCGACAATCGGGAGATCTCTTCGGAGTCTACTCTTTACTAGATGTGTATTTCTGTGATAATCAGGAGGGGCTAGAAAAACGGGTGGTAGAAGGAATGCGATGTAACAGGTACCATCCCAATCTGGAGGTAAACGTATGTATGCGGTATGACCACAAACAAAGTAGGAATGACGGGTGGCTCTAAAAGAAGACTTGCCTTTATCACTGAATTCGACCACAGTAGTACATTTACTATGACCTAAATGTACTGAACCCTTCTTACTGACACATAATTCACCAGTGACTGGTAATACTGACATAGCAGGGAGAACTGGTGCAGCTTCGGATTCAACAGTAAGTATCATAAGGTTAATTGTGTAATTACCTAATCCATATACTTCATTTTCTAGATCAGTTCCTATTCTAATGGGAAGTCCCTTCTTGTCAGGGTAACAGACGTTAAGCAGAACTAAGTTCAAGTTTCCCCAAACCCAGCTTCCTTTGAAAACAGCAACATCAGGATCTACGGAATTAATTATTCTGAACCATGCACCACAGGAGCCATTGTGAGTGAACGGGTACGGAAAGAGGGGCAGAACTCCCTTGTATTTCTGGTAGGGAGGGAGTCGGCCACATATCCAGCAGTTTGTAGCGTTGTTAGTCTGGTGAGAGTGATGTAACATACTAATGAATGTGTTGTTGCGCAGCGCAAGTCTGTAAGAAAGTTCGTGTGGAGGTAATTCACTAAAAGAATGTTCAGCAGTGACATTGTAAGCAGATTGTTCACGCTTGAAAATAGGGTAATATATAGGAAGGAGTATACTTGCAACAATAATCAGAAGACTTAGGAAAAACATAATCAATAATGTCACTATACAGTGACTGCGGAGTGATTTGCAATATGTATGTTTCTTGAGTTGTCTCTCTCTCTCTCTATCTCGATCTAGGGGATACATGTCAGAAACTATTTAACCGATTCACCTAGGGGAGGACTTAAACAATTAAACTGTCTGACTTGCTAGATCGGAGTTTCATGCGGTATTCTTCTTGGGGAGTTTTCTCTTGTTTCAGAACTTTAAAGTCACTAGGTTCGATACAGTCTTTGGAAGGGGTGGATGTGTCGGTATCGGGTAACAGTTCGTTGCACTTCTTGATATGGCTGGTATGTATCCACCCCTTTCTCCCCTCCACCTTTACTGCTGTCCTCGTTGTAAGAAGAACAGTCTTCGGCTCTTTCCAGCGGGGCTCCAGCGGACTTTTCCTGTCGAAGTTCCTAATTAGGACCAGATCTCCTGGACGGACATCATGCGGCTTTACATCAGTGTTGTCAGGGAAGGCTGCGGCAACCTGTGAACGACATGATTGGAGTGCAGACATCAAGGAGGCAAGGTAATCTGTCAGCATATTACAATCAACATCGGTAATTTTCTTAGGTAAGGGCGTCCCCCACATATTCGGTGGTCTGCCAAAGACCACTTCATACGGGGATAGTCCTGATCTCGAATGGGCAACCATTCTCATGTAGAACAGTGCAACTGGCAGGGCGACTATCCAGTCGATCCCTTTCTCTTTACAAACTTTAGCAAGACGGGTCTTTAATGTCTGGTTATGCCTCTCTACAAGGCCAGCGGCTTCGGGATGTCGGACACAATGGAATCTCCACTGATATCCTAGCAGCAGGGAAACTTGTTTCATTAATTCGGATGAGAATGGCTGTCCGTTATCTGAATACACGACACGAGGCAAGCCGTACCGTGGGAAAAATTCTCGAACCAGCTGTCTTGCAGTGGTCGGAGCAGTGTAATCTGGGACTGGATATGCTTCGGTCCAACGGGAAAGTGCACAAACAATTACGAGGACATATTTGAATCCTCGACAACGGTCCATCTGGATATAATCCATCTGGAGGACTTCAAAAGGGTGGTCTGGAGGATGAAATCCACCTTGCTCTACGGGGACACTTTTTCCTGGATTGAACTGACAACAGATCATGCAAGTACGCACTTTCTGTTTTGCTGCTGCTCGTAAGTGTTTGTTATACCAGAGATTCTGTAAACTGTCTAACATCGCTTTCTCTCCTAGATGTGCAGGACTATGTACTGTATTAATTATGACTTGAACCATAGAGTCGGGGAGAAACCATGTAGATTTTCCCTTCGTCATCCAACCTTGATCTGTCTGGATCCCTCCTAGTTCGGTCCATTTCTTTATTTCATCTGTAGTAGCATGTGTCTGAACATCGATTACATCTAGTGTGGGATCCCTGACTGTCATACAATGTGTCGGTACTATTGTCTTTGTCACGTCAGTTATCTGAGTATGAGTCAATGCTGTATGTTTTGCTGTCTGGTCTGCCAGGTCGTTACCCTGGGAAACAGAATCTGTAACTTTAGTATGTGCTTTACACTTCATGACGGATATGCCTGAAGGCAGATGTATTGCTTCTAGCAGTGCTTGAATGAGGGGACCGTGTTGAATCTTGGCACCATGAGAGGTCAAGAAACCTCGTTCTTGCCATAACATTCCGAAGTCGTGTACAACTCCGAACGCATAACGGGAATCAGTGTATATGTTAACATTTCTGTTCTTGGCTAGTATACAGGCTCGGGTCAGAGCGATGAGCTCTGCCGCTTGAGCAGACAGTGTGTCAATACGATGTGTTTCTTTAACTTCGGTTTCAGTGGTCACTGCATACGCGGCCACTAATTCTCCTGTACTTGTTCTCATACATGAACCATCCACATAAAGTGTCAGGTCTGGGTTTGTCAGTGGGACATCTGTTAAGTCTTGTCGGGGCTTTGTTACTGCATTAATGATCTCTATACAATCATGCGGGGCTGGATCTGTCATAATGGAAGGTAACAATGTTGCGGGGTTCAAAATGCTGCAGCGTCTGATTTCTATGTGTGGCTGGAATAGCGTCAATTCATAACCTGTCAGTCGTGCTATAGTCAAGTGTTGAGTCTGGGTTCTGTTTAAAAGAACCTCTACAGAATGTGGAACTTGTACTGTTAATTGATGTCCTAAAACAATTGAGTCGCTCTGTCTGATTGCTAATGCTGTCGCTGCTACGGACTTCAAGCACGCAGGGAGTGCCTGGGCTACTGAATCCAATGTACTTGAAAAATAAGCGCAAGGCTTATGTGAACCTGCTTGATCTTGGGTGAGGACAGACAACGCTGTACCATCACGTTCTGTAACAAAAAGTGTAAAAGGTTTGCTGTAACATGGTGTCGCTAAAACTGGTGCTTGGCATAAAGCTTTCTTTAATTCTTCAAAGGCTTGTGTGTGTTCCTGAGTCCAAGGAAGGACAGTCGAAGTCGCTGCCTCCTGTGTTGTTAACTGGATGAGTGGTTTAGCTAGACATGCATACTGAGGAATCCATTGTCTGCAGTACGAGGTGAGGCCTATAAAGGCCCGCACTTCCTTTTGTGTCTGGGGTTGTGGCATATTTACAATTAACTGAATGCGATCGGGAGTGAGCTGTCTCCCCACTTTGGACAGTAAGTGACCCAAGTACACAACTTGCTGAACACAGAATTGAAGCTTCGAAGGAGACACCTTGTGTCCCTTGTCGGCCAGAAAATGTAAAACTGTCAGTGATGCTTGTTCACATTCGGGCTCACTTCGTGCGGTGATCAGCAGATCATCGACGTATTGCAGTAAAGCGGTGTTAACTGGCATCTGAATACAATCTAGTTGCCTTTTCAGTGCTTGACTATAGATGCTGGGGCTTTCTGTGAATCCTTGAGGTGCGCGTGAAAATTTGAAACTTCGTCCATTTAAACTGAATCCGAAGAGATATTGGCTCTCTGGGTCAATAGGTACACTAAAGAAGGCGTTCTTGAGATCAATTACAGTAAAGAACGTTGCTTCAGAATCAATAGCAGTCAATAGGGAAGAGATGTCGGGGACCACAGGGTACTGTGGTATGATGCATTTATTCAGTTCTCGTAAATCAATCACCAGCCGATATACTGGCGGTGCATTGGGATCAGTACGTTTAAGAATCGGAATGATAGGGGAATTGCAGATATTGGAGTCGGTCTCTACGACCACTCCTTGGGCAATGAGCTCTTCAATGATTTCCAGTAAAGCCACTACAGCATCGGGTGGTAACTTGTATTGTCTGATTCTTGGTAAAACAACACCTGGTTTCAGTGTAACACGGTAAGGTGTGATATGCATACAGCCTACATCGGTTGGGCCTTGTGCCCACAAGTGATCTGGTACATTTCTTAATCTGACATCAAACTCTCGTAATACATAGTGACCCTTGAAATCCCGCAGAAAGAGTCTAACTCCCTCCGGGGAACAACATATCACTGCTCCTAGAGCCTTCAATGTTTTGATACCTAACAGATTTTCTGGACATGTTTTCGTAAGTAACAAGTCTGTAACACGTGATAATGGACCCACAGCCAGGGGGACGGGTTCTGATACCTCATTTACAATAGGCTGTCCTGAAAAACCAAGGGAAACATTCTGTGAGCCTGAGAGGGGTGCCCCTGGGACTTCGTTATGGCTGATTGTAGTGCGACTTGCCCCTGTGTCAATTAAAAACTTTCTGTCTTTTCCCAATACTTGACTGTGTACATAAGGACCCTCTTGATCTACAGGAATTTCAATAATAGGCAAGCCAACCTCCCTCTCCAGGCTGTTTCATGTGTATCGTGGATAATCGGGGTAAGCAGATTGGGCATACTGGTACATCTGTTGTGAAACTTGCTGAGTCGCGGCAATGGGCTGTGGCTGTGATACCGCTACTGTCTGTGCTGCATGTGATGAAGCATGCATAGGATGTGTATTCTGCATGGGCTGTACATTCTGTGAAGTCTGTTGCTGGGCCTGGTCTTGTCTTGGCGGATGCGGTCTTTCCTTAGTTTTACCTGTTGCTATGTTATGTTTCAGAACTGGACATTCATGTACGTAGTGACCTGGCTGCTTGCAATAGTTGCATGTCCCTTTAACAGGAGCTGCGGCGTGACCTGTCTGGGTCGTACCCTTTCTCTGACCATCGGCTGGAACTGATTGGGCCACTAACATTTTCATTTTCGTGTCTTTCATGCGTTTCTGTTCATGATCCTGTTCTTCTCTAATTCTGTTCTGATGGTATTGTAACATCTGTAACATCTGTGATGGCGTATTTGCTTGCCATGTACTCTCAACTTTGTATACACGGTTTTTAACTGCTAACAGAGAGTTCTCGACTAACTTCGATACAAAAAGGTGCGGGTACGACTCGCTACTTGGTTTAAGACCACTATTAATAATGAAACATTTCTCGAATCTTGAATAGAAGTCACTAGTATCTTCATCTGGTTTCTGTTTACAGGCCGAAATTGCGTCCCAATCTTCCTTTCTAGTTGTCAATAATCTTGGCAGAACCTGTACTATTAAACCTGGTAATGCTTTAGTTTTCTCCCCAAGGCCTAGCCCTGGGGTACGTTTTTCCTCCTCGTCTTCTATTTCTGCCCATACAATCTTTTTGTCTCCCACTTCCCATTCTTTTTCCTTGAGTTTCTCGTAAATGCCTGTGGGCAGCAATACCTTTAACATTTTCATGATATCTTCATATGTGTAATCCCCCATCAGTAACATGTCTTTAAGTTCTCGGTGAAAACCTGCAGGGTCTTTATCATGGCAGGGTACTAATTTCTTCATTTCTAACAGTTCTAACTTAGTCAGAGGCGTGTGTACATACACGCGTTTCAAGGTCTGATCGGCACCCATAACTGGATGTACTTCTCGTAAAGGGTTCTGACTTTCAAGACCATGCAGACGTTCCATATGATACATTTTTCTTTCTGGGGGCGGAGCGGGAACATATTCGGAGCTTACGAAAGTGTTGTATCTATGTCGTTGTTCTAGAATTATTTGTATTAACTTGGTACTTAAACCTCTCCATCTATCCATGAGTAGTGCTTCTAATGTATCGTGTAAGGGACCTGGATCGGAATGTTGGTTTCTGTATAACGTGAGGAGGTGCTGAATCATGTATACACCTGCTAATTTCTGTTCGTCTGGGGAAAGGTTCAGAAATGTCTGCGCTACTGTGTCATCATTGTATATGTTCGGATTGTCAGCCCATAATACTGCTGACCGGGCTAGTTCTTGTTCATCCATAGAATTGAGTACGTGGTACCCTATTCGGTCTCGGAGTCTTTTATCAGTCTCCTGGAACTGATGTTCAGGAGAATTCGGTTTTGATATGCCAGAGAGAAAAACTCTCTTGCTTTCTGGACGAATGCCTTTCCTAAGGTAAGTTCCCTTACCTACATACGCTATCGTATCTGTAGTCTTTTCTGGTTCTTCAGGTTCTTCCTCCTCCTCGGAGGAGGCTTTTTCTTTCTCTTTTTCGTGTATTTCTATCACTGCCTTTCTTATTCTTTTGTACATACTGGCTATGCAACTTCCTTTATCATGTTTTCCTTCGGATATATTTTGGCCCCACCTATTGAGTCCCTCTAATTCCTCTTGTTCTGTCTCAGGCCTGTCTCGTTCTCTTATTAGACAATTTATGAAAAAGCGTAGTATATATGCTTGAGTGTCAACTTTCTGATGTGCCATGGCATCCTTAATACTTTCAGGGTCTTTCCCAGTCTGAACAAAGTGATATATTCTATCTAGGTGCTCTTTCATTCCTGAGAACAACAGTAGGTAATCTGTAGCATGTCGTAAGCGTAGTGATGCTATCATCATTCTGTCGTCTTTATCGGGTACTGGATCATATCTGCAAACTGAAAGCGGTTCTTTGAGTATGTCGAGATGGGGTGATTGGAATGCAAAAGGATTCTGCATATCCCTAAGGTGTAATCTGTGTGTTGCTGGTGGGGTCCGAAGACCCCCTGTCGCACCTCCTGAGGCGGAAGCTTGAACATTATCTCTCTGTGGAGTCTGCACGTGTACTTGAACTTGTCTTTTAGTAGGATCAGGTAGAAGCGGTTTGGGTATATCAATCTTAGGTGTGGGAAGTGGTGGGGGAGGAGGAATGACAGGCTGTCGGACGGGAAAACCTGATTGCAGTAACGGCGGGATATGGTCTGGAGGCGGGTTGCCACCCCCGTCACCGTCAGTAGGCGGGACGTGGGCACGTGGATTGGTGTAAGCGGGTGCTACATCCTCTAGATAGGAATTCAGAAATATGTCTTTAGTAGTTCTGTGATTTACTTTAGTTGGAACCAATGGTGGCGGCAGATTTTTCGGTATTTCTGAAGTGGCTTCGGACGAACCCTCGGCCACTAAATACATGCCATTGACAAGATTGTTTCGTGCGCGGTCTATTTGTTCTGATTTTACTCGGATACCTTCAGTAACTAATTCGTTTTCTTGGACTTTATCTGATTCTTTAAGTCTGTCTTCTCTACGGAGTGCTTTCTCAGCACGCTTATGTGATTCCTTACGCCAAAACTCTATGGCGTCTTTCTGAGATTGTCTGGCTTTCTTTTTCCATAGCGCTTCTTCTACCTTCATGATGCACTCGGCATCCCATGTTCCGGTAACAGGCCATCTGTGTCTCTCGTCTAGATGCTTAGTATAATCGGCCCATAAATCTAGATACAATATGGCATCTAAGCCATGCTTGTGGTACATAAAATTTCCAGGAGTGTCCCTAGGGGGGATAGGAATTTCTTCCTCTAGTATCCCTTTCCTAGTTCCTATCTGCTTTAACTTATTGAAAAACGGCATCTTGTTTACTTTAATACTGAGTGCCCAATCCTTACTACTTAATACAGCTAGTTACACAAGAACACAATAATGCACATTAAAAACAGTCACATTCATACCACGACATTAATCACATGAAAGACATTTGAGACATATATGACTACCCCCTATTCTGATGTACTGCTAAACAACACAGATACACTGTCAGAGACAATGCAGAAACTTGAAAAACTGATGTACTGCTAAACAGTACAGATACACTATCTAAAAACAGTGCAGACCGAATTTGTGTACCCAAACCCGTCTTGATACGTCCCAGCAATGGTACTCACCGGGAAGCACGGAAACAGAAGGCCTCGGAAAACTCAACTGGACTGGACCGGACTCGACTCGACTCGACACGTGGATACCTCGAAAACTGGTGGGCCTCTTGACACCTCGGACCTTGCTCCTTTCGGCTAGGCTCTGGTCGGGATCCTCCGCACTCCTCACCGCCTCGTCTGGGTGCTGATCGCAGTCTTCGTCACCTCCGTGGGCCAGAGGGAGATACAGGAAATCCTGCCAGTACGCGTAGTTTCCGTCTAACTGATGGCAGGGGACAGAGCTTGCAACGCACCAACCGGCGCGTGGGGTGGGGGAGGGGTCCCTATTCGGGCGCCAGAATAATGTGGTAAATATTTGATTTACCGTCTTAATTTCTATGCAGGTAAGTACTTAATCAATAATAACTCAATCGGAAAGAAAAAGGCAGAGTCCGTGGTGTTAGAGTTCTTAGGGGTTTTATTCCTTAAAAAGGAATGGTCATGACCTGGATATCATATTCCTGCAACCACAGGGGTTCAGGAAGGGATAGAGCAATATTTTATTGACAATACATAGCTTATATACTTAAATCACATCATAGAAACCAATATAGTAGGCGTAACAGCTGAGAGAAGACAAGATAACAGCATCCACGTGTTAGTAATACGTAATCAGAAGGCGTGAACTAGGCGTGAACCAGAGGTGTGCGCTAGAAACGTCATGGGTGGGTGTCACAAATGGGTGGCACAAAGCAGAAATCTTGTAATGTCAGCAGAAATCTGAGGCTTGGATGCGCACGCAGCTGCATGACGTGTGATTGACGTGAAACTGGAGGGTGCAGGGGGACTTGACATTTACACGGGCGGGAAGAGACAGGAGTCTGGCATGTCAGATCAACTCGTACTTCTATCATATCTGATATCTGATGTTTGGGAACCATATTATCTAAACGGAAAGGTCTCTGGGGCAGAAGCTTATTCTATACTGACTGTGAGTGCGTGTATAAGCGCCTAAGTGTCTACATGAGAATGAGAGGGGCATGGGCCTTCCATGGTAACAGTGGCTATGAATTACTTGCACAGAGACAGCGAGGCCGGGCCCTTCGCTCTACAGCTGGGGGGATGTTTACTTAAACTAGTAGGCAGGAATGTATTTTCGAGGAGCGGAACAGATAATTCGAAGGTTGAAGTCAGTCTTGGCAGGCAGCAGGCTGTGCTAAGCGCCGGGAGCCGCACAGAAAGTAAGTCAGAGGTCACGGGTACAGAGACAGCCTGGGCTGAGGCTTTCAGAGTCAGAAGCCAAGAGGAAAAGGCTCGATGGCAGAATTCAGGGCCTACTTTGCCAGAGCTGAAAAACGTGTAAAGTATACCACAAAAAGACGTTGGCATAGCATACTTAGGAACGGACTATTCAACCCATTCAGGGTGGGTCTGAAAGAGGACATGTTAACGTTGGACGCAAATGTATTTGCGTCTTCATAGCTGGCACAGGAGGGAAGTTACATGCACTTTAAGCTGGTACATGGAGTCGGTGGGGTACACGCTAGGGAACACAACTGGACCATAAAATTTATATTTCCTCAGACCACCCTCCCTGGATCATGCCATTTGTGTTCCCAACTGTCCCCCAAAAACTGACAATATGACCAGAATGCCTCTTCATAAGCTCTCCTGGTCCTAGGTGCTAGGCTAGCTGCCACAAGGTCCGATAATTGGGGGCACCAAGCTGCCAAAGCTGTTATGGAAAAGGTGTTGGGTTCTCTGCTGCTTCTGGGTGGTGGGACCTGAATACCTGCATCTTGAAACAAGAGAGTGCATCAGCAGCATGGTTCAGTATACCCGGCACGTGTTTAGCTCTAAAGAGCAAATTCAGTTTCATACACCGCAATAGCATCTATTTTACCAATCGCAGAATCATTTTGCATTTTGCCGTTTGGATATTAATACACTCCACCACTGCCATATTATGTGACCAAAATATCACAGAATTTCTTGGCCAAACACACAGTGCCACCAGGATGGGGAATAGCTCAAGGAAACTTATTTTGCTTGTGATCCCTGATTCTAGATACCAGCCCGGCCAGCACTGCCCAATCCATTCTGACCCCATGAATAGCACCGAACGCATCGGCCATCAACCCCATCTCGGAACTAGACCTGGGCGGACTAGGCCACACCACCCTACCACTGAAATCTCACAGAAACGCCTTCCAAATGAGCATGCCCTGCTTGACCTCGACGGATAGCCTGGTGTGATTGTGCTTCTTCTTGAGTCCTGACATGGCCTGTACGATGGTGCGTGAAAAAGTGGGCTTCCTTGGAATTATGCGCAGTGCAAAATTCAATTGTCATACCACTTGCTGTAATTGTTGCAGAGTGACCTTCTCTCTAGCGAGGCAGTGCTGCAATGCTGTCCCAAATCGGTTACCTTCTCAGCAGGTAACTTATACACCCCCTGCACTGTCTCCAGCTCCATGCCCAGGAATTCAATCTGAGTGCTAGGACCCACCGTCTCTCCTGGTTCCAGTGGCACACCGAACTCCTGCATGAGTGCACAGAAACTTGCCAATGCTGCACTGCAATCCCCTGAGCCTTGAAGGACTGGGTTCTTTTGGACCCAGCGGTGCCAGGGCACAACACCTGAAACCTTCGTGGGTAACCTGCTCCGGCGTACAAGTCACAGAGACACGGGACACTTCCTTCGGCGTCAAAGAGTCAAGGTTTATTTACTGCAGGGAACACAGAAGTCACAGGAAGTACATCGAGTGTAGTTCGGGGAGACTGCTTCAAATTGTATTTGTGGATCGCTCCTTTTATACAGTTTTTACCAATAGGATAACATGCTACACAATAGTTTACAACCTGGTTCCCACAAGTCGCTCTCAGAGGGGTCGCTTTGGTCACTTTGAAACACACAAGGTCCAGAACATAAGTGCGGAAACATTTGGCGGTTCCCAACTGTAAAAACCCATCTTCCCACCATTAGCAAATTCCAATCAGCAGTAAAGTAGATCGAAATAGGAACGAAGACAGGTGCAGAGGAAGACGGAGACAGTAGGGAGATCGGAAAGGGTGTAAAAAGGGAGGTATCGAGAAGCACGAGATACAGGCATCAAAGGGACGTGCCTAATGAGATGCACGGCTGAGACAATAAGTCCGTGCGGCAAGATGAGCCTCGAGCGGCATCATCTGTCTTACAGCAGCAATCCCCTCATCATAAAGACACTTTCAAAGAACATGTGTCTTCCGCAAATATCTTGGGAGTCCCAGGGTCGCGAAGCGGACAGCGTCCGTTCGCTGGCTACTTGAGGGCAAGAGACAAAATGGATGCCGTATCTAAGATGGAACCCGTGGGTACAGATGAAAAACCCACGTAACAAACGAACGGTTTAAGTTAGCACAGCGAAACTGCGCACACTTACTAAACTCGTCATTTGCGGTTCATAGATACTAGACTCGCCCATATTCGTGCGAGTCGAAAACACCACTTACAATTGTCACGGAACCTCAGACGCTCCTTTTGCCCTCATGTAGGCAAGCACTAGTCGGAATCATATTCGATATTCATCAGACCATCAAGATGTCGTTGTAGCATAGCTCTGTCCGATCGAGTCCCCTTGGTAACAGATGGTTGTCTCATACACGTTGTAGCACAGAGGCCACATAAGGCAGGACCACACTGCACACAAAGGCAACACGTGAACAGGAACACTACCACAACCCCGATGATCGTCAGAATCTTCCAACCCCAAGCCGACACCAGGCCCCAAAACCAACCAAGTAGCGTCCAATCCCCTACATCCACGTGTATGGATTCGGAGATCTTATGCAACTTCGAGATGGCTTGATAGACAGTAGGAGCATTATCTGGAATGAAAATGCAACAGCTCGAATGGATCACTTTACACACCCCACCACGATCTGCTAGGACAACATCTAAAACCATACGGTTTTGTAATGTCATAAGTCTCTCCGCCTGAAGTTCTGTGGTGATATTACCAAGGGCACTGGCAGTAATATTAGCTGTCGATTCTACCACTCGAGTCAAATGTCTCAGGTTCCTACTATTAACCATAGGTCCCCAAAACGGGAGGAAACCCTTGAAAAAGTCTCCTGCCTCTTGACCGGCAGTATCCTCTTCGCTAATTACGCCTCGTACAACTCTAGTCTTATGATAATCGGCATCTACAGTAAACGTCGGAGGCAACAGATTTGCAACGAAACATGAGCCCATGAAGTCTGCGGGCAACCATGTGTATGCACGATCATGACAGATAAAGTATGTACCCTTGGCAGCCAGGAACACAGGGGACGGGGACATTGGCAGAACGTAACTTTCAGTGCAAGCACTTACTCCAAGTGAGGCTTGCGAGCCACGACCCACAAGACAAAGATTACCAGTGTGGGGTACGACCCATATTGGAGACGAGCTTTTAAGCTGCTTTTCATTAGTGAACATACTATATTCCCCTCTACTTAGGACCTTATAGGCTTGTACCTCTTCTCTAGGGATAAGAAAAGGATCATGGATCTCATCTTCCATATCCTCTATAGCCATCGATAGCAGCCTCTGATACGAGGTAGGACCAAAGTTGGGGGAACGTTGTTCTTGCGTGGGGTGGGAACCCAGTGCGCTTCGAAACATTGTTTGGAATGCTCGAGCTGACCCTTGGGAACTATACGGTAACACCAGATATGGAATTCCCTTACCCGTAGTATGTGGCATCAACCCACACACCCAACAATTAGTAGTGTTAACCACTAACTGATGCTGATGGAGGAGCTGGATAAAGGAATTATTGCGGAATTCTACACGTCTAGCCTGTTCGTGTTCTGGTAACATATGAAAGGAATGAGGAGAAGCAGTAGAAGTAAGGTTAGGGTAAGGAGTAGGAGTAGCAAGGAAAACGTAAGATATAGCGTAATATACCCCACCCGCCAAAAATGCAGAAGCAGTCAAAAACAAAACAAACAATTGGGATACAAAACATTTCGTACGACTAAGTTTCTGCAGCTTGACTCTATACGCCTGAGCTCCTTCCAAATCATTCAGCTTCGAAAATGCCATTTCCCTACGACCGTCCGCAACGTTTCTTGACGCACTTCGTTCTGTGCAGCAATAGTCAATCCCCAGGAGTTCCTAGGAACCGACGGTCTTTAACCTAGCGTCAAGACCTACTGTCCAGAAGGAAGTACGCGCGCGGCCCTACGGCCCTCAATACACAATATGTATTTATTTAGCACAATATTTCTCAGCTGTGGAAGAAAAAAAGATACAAGGAAGAAGCTTGATATATATACAAAAACTTTCAATGATACGAATGTTCAAAATTGATCATGGGAAACGAGGATATTGCAGTTATCAATCTCAGCAAAGCAAGCAAATTTTATTTGTCCTTAGTGTGAGATCGCAAAGAATATCGATGTTTCCCTGGACGTGTCTGCTCGTCGAACAAAGGATCTGTTGAAGAGACAGCGTCCTGCTGATCAGTTCGTTGATCTGGTCTTGAGTCTTTTGCTGACAAATGTTCAACAGTGACTTTCTGCTGCGCTGAGGGTTCTCCAACAAGCTGTGCGTCGCTAAAAGGTACAAACGCCGGCAATGTTTCTGTTTCTGTTGACGCGATGCCTTTCCTTATCCACGGGTCTGCCGGCAAAGGAATAGGGACTCGCTTACAATGGGTAGCATGTACCCAATTTTTCCGCCCCTCAAGACGAACGGCAGTCCTCGTGGCCAGGAGCACCTGGTAAGGTCCGGTGAATCGGGGGTCCAGATTGTTTTTTCGTGAGAAGTTACGAGTAACCACCCAGTTCCCGGGCTGGAGCTGGTGGCCTGGACCCTCCGTCTGCGTCGGCAAGGCGTCGTAAACCTGTTGATGAATTAACCTCAGTTTAGCAGTCAAGTTATGTAAGTAATCGATCAACATCGGAAACTCAAGATCAGAGAACATTCCTGGCCTAGGAACCCCCCACACATTCGCAGGACGGCCGAACACTATTTCATAGGGACTAAGCCCTATTCGGGAGTGTACAGTCGCCCTAGTTGACAGTAATGCTAGGGGCAAAGCATCAGGCCACGAAAGTCCAGTCGTAGCTTGAATCTTCGCTAATTTTAGTTTAAGGGTGCCATTGTACCCTTCAACCAATCCAGCTGACTGAGGATGATTGGCGCTATGGAATTTCTGATTGATTCCAAGGCCCTTACACACACTCTTCATCACACTTCCAACAAACTCACTTCCGTTATCTGACCACACGACTCTAGGCATTCCATACCGAGGAAAGTATTCCTTCAGTAGGATTTTCGCAGTAGACAAAGCAGTATTGTCTTTGAGGGGATAGGCCTCAATCCATCGGGAGAATGCGCAAACCACAACCAAAACGTATTTCAGGTTATTGCATCTCTCCATATGGACGAAGTCCAATTGGATCACCTCAAAGGGATACGAAGGAGGAGCAAAACTGCCAGGAGGAGTTGGGGTTCCTTTGCCAGGATTGTACATTATACACACCATACAATTCTTCACCAAACGTTCAGCACACTTAGTAATTCCATCATTCTTCCACACATCAGCCAGCAACTTGCAAATACCTTTCGCGCTAATATGTGCTAACCCATGTGCCATTTGCACAACGGCCAGTACATACGCATCAGGCAACATCCATCTTTTCTGATCCGACAAATCAATCCAGCAACCATTCACATCCAACCTTCCCGTACTTTCTTTCCACTTCATCTTTTCAGTGTCGGTGGCCTCATTCTGAATAGCTTTCACACTCTCTATGGTATTTTCACACATACTTGATTCTGTAGGCCACCTAACCGAACTTGTCACATACATTCGAGTGCTAAGGTTCCGAGCAGTCTCCTTAGCAATCTCATCTGCAAACGCATTACCACGACCAACATCATCCGTCACTTTACGATGCGCACTACACTTAATAATTGCAATTTGAGCAGGCAAAGTCAATGCATCCAAAAGATCGTTCACAAGCTGGCCATGCTGTATTTTCGTGCCATGCGACGTCAAGAAACCACGCTCTCGCCACAACCGTCCAAAACTATGCGCTACACCGAAAGCATACTGACTATCGGTGTACACATTCACACGTTTACCTTTTGCTAATACACATGCTCTAGTGAGAGCAATCAGCTCTGCAGCTTGGGCAGAATTCTGATTCAATCTCGCAGTCTCAACAACAGTATTCAATGTCACCACAGCATAAGCAGTAGTCACATCACCATTCGGCAACTTAAAACATGACCCATCCACATACAGGGTGCCATCCGGGTCTTCCAATGGGGTGTTTTTAAGGTCCACACGACCTTTTGTTTCCTCCTCTGTCCGCAAGTAACAGTCATGTTCTGCTACTTCATCTGACTCTGCACTAACTGGTAACAAAGTTGCCGGATTTAGGACATTACAACGTTTTATCTGAATGTGGCTTGCCAAAAGCGTCAATTCGTACCCAGACAACCTCGCACTCGTCAAGTGCTGAGTTTTCGTACGATTCAAAAGAGTATCGACTGCATGCGGAACCATCACCGTAAGCATATTATCCATGACCAATCCTGCTGATTGTCGGATGGAGACCGCAGCTGCCGCAGTTGCTCTCAAACAACTCGGCAATGCTCTAGCTACTGGGTCTAAGGTCGAGGAAAAATATGCACATGGACGTTGTTTACCTCCAAAAGGTTGCGTTAAGACACTCAAAGCACAACCTTCCCTCTCGTGAACATATAACGTGAACGGTTTACTGTAATCAGGAGTACCTAACACAGGAGCCGAACACAATGAATCACGTAATTCAGAAAAACTATTCTGGCATTCTTCCGTCCATGGTAAAGGAGTCGAAACATCCTTGCACGTAAGAGCCACCAATGGTTTCGCTAGCAATGAAAAATTAGGAATCCACTGCCTGCAGTACGACGTGATACCTAAAAAGGCACGCACATCTCTTTGGGTTTGTGGCACAGCCATGCGTGCAATCGCTGCAATTCTCTCCGGGGTCAACCTCCTTCCCTCCTTTGACAATAAGTGACCTAGGTAGGTGACTTCTTGACAACAATATTGGAGTTTAGAAGGTGACACCTTGTGATTTAACTCACAGAGATGTTGCAGCAACGACACTGTAGCGATTTTGCAGATGTCCTGAGTATCAGCCGCCACCAATAAGTCGTCGACGTATTGGATTAAAGCCGCACCAACCGGCAACCTAAACGCATCTAGTTGACCCTTCAAAGCTTGACTGTAAATCGATGGACTTTCACAGTAGCCCTGAGGAGCGCGTTTGAACCGGAAGCTACGTCCACCAAGAGAGAAACGGAAAAGGTCCCTACTCTCTTCGGCAATCGGGATGCTGAAAAATGCATTTTTCAAATCAATCACCGAAAACCATGAAGCAGTAGCTGGAATCAGAGTCAGTAGCGCCGTGATGTCAGGCACAACAGGGAATTGAGGAACCACAATTTTATTTACCTCCCGTAAATCGATAACAAAACGATAAACAGGCGGTTTGGTAGGATCAGTACGTTTAAGAATGGGCAGTACAGGACTATTGCACACGTTTCCCCGAGTTTCTTCAATGACATCTTTCTCGATCAAATCATAGATGATCGTTAACAAAGCTCGTTCACCATCAAGGGAGATACGGTATTGGGGAATACGTGGCAAGCGCACATTAGATTTCAACTGAACAACATAAGGGGAGATATCAAGGAGGCCCACATCATTTGGACCCGTCGCCCACAAAGACGCAGGAAGAGAATCCAATTCCGGTGGAAGCCTATCGAGAGACAAGTACATGGGAGAGACTACTCTCTCTCCTAACGTAAGCTTTACACCCGCAGGAGAACAATACAAAGTTGCATACAAGCGTTTCAGCAAATCCAGACCCAAAAGATTTTCGCCACAACCAGTAGACAAAATCAATGGAGCTTCGAGCTCACGAGGCCCAATTTTAAGGGGCAAAGGGCGCGAAACTGGATTGCTAACGGGGGCGCCAGAGAATCCAACGGAAACATTTGTTAAGCCAGACAAAGGTGCGCCAGGGAGTTTCGAATGCATGATAGAACTTTTCGCTGCACCAGTGTCCAACAGAAAAGGCTCAACGACGCCCGATGTAGCAACTGCGACGTAAGGCCCTCTCTGATCAACCGGAACTGATACCACTCCCTTTCCTTGTCTTTGGCTGTCCTAGTAATTACTATCGTCAGTTCCCTGATCGACGTAATAATCGTCTACATTGTACTGCGCAGATCGTCCTTGCGATGATCCACGTTGATCGAAACAGTTATTAGAATTTGATGAATGGTCAGAGCGATCATTCTGAGCACCACGACCTCTACCACGTGATGCATGCTGTGCACCACCACGGCCTCCTCTAGACGAATTACCACCACTACGGTCATTTAAAGCAGGACAATTGAATTTAATGTGTCCCTCCTGTCTACAATAAGCACATTGGTTGTACCCTAATGAAGATCTTTGGAAAGAAGAATCATTACGCGGCTGCGATCGATTCGATTGCGACTGCGATCTATTCTGCTGAGGCGCATTCTGATTAGAACGCGGCGGATATACTTGTTGTAACAACACTTTAGTTTTTAGCTCCTTCGTTTTTTTATCGGCACGGTCATTTTCCTCTTTTTCTCTATTTTCGTAATATTGTGCCGTAGCCAATATCTGAGCTGAGGTAGAAACGGCCCACGCACTTTCAGAATTCCTTAATTTATGGCTCAAGTCGGGCAATAAGTTTGACACAAACTTATCCACAAACAACCTCTGTCCACCCTCAGTACCCATATCCTGTCCACTATGATCAACGAATGCTTCCTCGAACCTCGTAAAGAAGTCCGAGACACTCTCATCTTTCTTTTGCTTACAGGCTGACAACTTATCCCAATTTACCTTCATAGCTGGCATAAGCGTTTTCATTAATGTAATGATTCGCTGAGGAAGTTCAGCAATCAACTGATCGGGTTTAGTGGCAGCCACTTGTCCAGCGTCTGCCGCTGTAATGGCATTCCAATCACCACCTAATTCATTTGCGTGATCTTGGTGACGAATCTTCGCCCATACCGGTTGTGGTACGATATTACCGAACAACATGTCGATATCGGCAAGATTCATTATCGTAGCGTCTACGAGCTGCGATAATTCCTTGTAATACCCAGCAGGATTTTCGCGAGGATCGGGCAAAGTTTGTTTCACCTGAAGCACTTCCGATCGTTTCCATGGGAGGTGTATCCACACTCTCTGGAAATGTGCCGGAACTGGCTGGGCACCAGTATTATCAATTGGTATCCAAACTGGCGGAACTTCACGCATAGGATATTGGCCAGACTCGGTTTGTTTTTCAATGTCCTCAACGAACAATGCATGAGGAATAGGAGCGGGACGAAGAGATAGTAAGTGCTCAACAGCACGTCGAACATTAGTGTCGACTATCAGTCCAGTTGCGAACTGGAGCCGAAGTTCAGACAGGGCGGTCAGCACCTCGTCAGGCGCATTAACCACTATCTGATCATGTAAAAACTTGCACATTTCATCAAACACATATCTCTGAGTTGGTATGTTGAATTGATCAAACGTTTCGAGGACAACACGAGGTGGATTTCTAACAGGGTTTATCATCCAACCCATCGCCATATTGTATAGCGCAACACGTTCTCTATTACCAGGAAGCTGGCTACGTCTCTGAGGACCATCAGAACCAGCAGACCCAAAAACAGGTCCGAGCGACTGGAAGAAGTTTGTCGCAAGGGGAGAATTACGATTACGAGTAGAGGGAGAAGAATAAGACACAGGACTAACAAGAGAAGGAGTAGAGACATTAGCAGCAACAGGGGTTAACAACACAGGAGCAGTAGCGGGAACAGGAGTATGTGGAAGCGGAGGAGCAGTAGGAATAGAAATAGGCAAAGGAGCAGGAACAGGCGGAAGAGCGGGTGCAGGTTGAGGAACTGGTGGAGGAATAACAGGTGGAAGAACAGGTACGGCAGGGACCACAGGAGCTGCGGTACCCTGTACGTACGGAGGTGGCGACTTCATAAGATAAGACATTAAAGAATCCTCAACTGCCTCTTCCTTCTTATCCGTCTCCGTAGGCAAAACAGGATAGCATTTGTCTATGGACATACGCTGTAATCTCTCAAACACTTCCTTATCCTTATCCTCCTTATCACGCTGAAACTGCTCAGCTTTCTTCACTATAGTAACAACAGTATCTCGCTGACTACGTTTATTTTGTCTGATCTCTTTCTGTCGGGCTTCTTTGCGCCAGAACCGAAAGGCATCAAACATGGCCGGCCTAGATTTGCGTTCGAACAACTTTATTTCCAAATTATCTAAGATCGACGCTTCGAAGCTACCGTGAGGTGGCCAACGAAGATCGCCGTCTTTCTTTGTATATTTTATCCAATAATCGTTAAAAGCAATCGGGCCTAGCCCATGTTTGCTATATAAATCATAAGTAGGAGTTCCAACCGGAGGTATCGGACACGAGTCCTCCAGCAGGGAATCCGCACCACAAGGTCTAAAGCAACTGAACAAAGTACTACGACCAGGCATCTTGCACACTAGCCGAGTTTCACAAACTTCAAGGGTTACGGGATTTCGGGATTTACCAAGTCCCAGCAAAGAACTAAACCCTCGGTCTTTGGCGGCTGCAGTCGTCAAACAAATACAACAACAACAAAGTACGCTAGCAAAGTGTCACCGACAAAAACACTCACACAGCGTGTACAACAAAGACACCCGCTAAAGTGTCTACAACAAAAACACTCGCTAAAGTGTTTACAACAAAGACACTCTGGGAGCGACCCACAAATACTTAACTCAAAGATCAATGGCGTCCTCAGGAAGGCCCGTCAATCGTCTCGCTATACCAAGGTCTACGCCAGGCGCCAAAACAGGTCTACAGTCAGGGCAGCAGTCCGTCGCAGCCGTTAGGAGGCGGGAATCTTCGCGGGAAAAGTCTTCGGGCCACTTATTTCGACAACAGGATCGATGAAGCGGGGTGCACCTTCCCTCGGAGATTTCACACGAAGTTCCTCACGATCGTCGGGCTTGGACCGATACCACTGATGAAGCCCCACGTTGGGCGCCAACTGAAGGACTGGGTTCTTTTGGACCCAGCGGTGCCAGGGCACAACACCTGAAACCTTCGTGGGTAACCTGCTCCGGCGTACAAGTCACAGAGACACGGGACACTTCCTTCGGCGTCAAAGAGTCAAGGTTTATTTACTGCAGGGAACACAGAAGTCACAGGAAGTACATCGAGTGTAGTTCGGGGAGACTGCTTCAAATTGTATTTGTGGATCGCTCCTTTTATACAGTTTTTACCAATAGGATAACATGCTACACAATAGTTTACAACCTGGTTCCCACAAGTCGCTCTCAGAGGGGTCGCTTTGGTCACTTTGAAACACACAAGGTCCAGAACATAAGTGCGGAAACATTTGGCGGTTCCCAACTGTAAAAACCCATCTTCCCACCATTAGCAAATTCCAATCAGCAGTAAAGTAGATCGAAATAGGAACGAAGACAGGTGCAGAGGAAGACGGAGACAGTAGGGAGATCGGAAAGGGTGTAAAAAGGGAGGTATCGAGAAGCACGAGATACAGGCATCAAAGGGACGTGCCTAATGAGATGCACGGCTGAGACAATAAGTCCGTGCGGCAAGATGAGCCTCGAGCGGCATCATCTGTCTTACAGCAGCAATCCCCTCATCATAAAGACACTTTCAAAGAACATGTGTCTTCCGCAAATATCTTGGGAGTCCCAGGGTCGCGAAGCGGACAGCGTCCGTTCGCTGGCTACTTGAGGGCAAGAGACAAAATGGATGCCGTATCTAAGATGGAACCCGTGGGTACAGATGAAAAACCCACGTAACAAACGAACGGTTTAAGTTAGCACAGCGAAACTGCGCACACTTACTAAACTCGTCATTTGCGGTTCATAGATACTAGACTCGCCCATATTCGTGCGAGTCGAAAACACCACTTACAATTGTCACGGAACCTCAGCCTGGCGCCCCCAAAAAGAGGAAATCATCAAGGTAATGTAACACCCATTGGTGCCCCATGTCCCAACTGAACACCCACTCCAAGAAACAGCAAAACTTCTCAAAATAAGCACAGGAGACTGAACAACCCATCAGCATATGCTTGTCTACCTAATACTTCCCCTGGAATTGGAAACCCAACAAGTAAAAATCCAGTGGGTGAACCGGTAGTAGGCGAAAAGTCAGACTTTGCCAGCAAAGCCCCTTGTCCAAGCCCTCTCAGCATGTCTACTGCCTGATCAAAAGATACATATTTTACACTACACAATGTATCTGCAATCACCTCATTCAGAGAACTCCCTCTGTGTGCTGAAAGATTATGAATCAATCGGAATTCGCCATGCACCTTTTTGGGAACCACCCCCAGTGGTCAGCAAACAAAGTCTTCCATTGGGACATCGTCAAATGGACCTGCCACTCTGCCCAACCTGACTTCCTTTTCAATCTTTTTAGCTGCTTCACCCTCATTGCTCCTGACTGCAGCTGGTTCCTGCAATGTGCCACCCAGGTGTAACCCAGCGCCGGGATCCTGAAGCCATTCAAAAATCCTTCCCTGATTATGTTGGCAGTGTCTGGGCAATTGTAAATGTTCAACCAAGGCATCATGGCACTGATACTTTTGAGTATCTGGCTTTAGCAAAGGGCACACTCTCATTCCTGTTTTTTACCTCCCTTCTATCGGGACTTTTGAAACACTTGGGGGCAGATTTACAACAAATTAACGCAGCACGGAGCAGCAAGTCAATTTGCTGCGCCGTGCTGAGTTAGTTTGGAAAGCACAGAGAAGCGACATATTTACAAGAATATGTCGCATCTCTGTGCTTCCCCTGACCTGGCGCACAAACTGCAGCCATGCGCCGGTGCAGGCACCCTTGCACCATGATGCAAGGATGCCTGCGTTGTGGGAGATTGTTTTGTGCAGGAAGGGACACCTTCCAGCACAAAAACAATCACAAGAGGTTTTTTCCTCTTTCAATGCATGCTGTAGAATGCAGCACGCATTAAAAGAGGAACAAACGAGGAAAAATGAAAACATTTCTCCTCGTTGCACCTCGCTACGCCACCTCTTGGTTGGCATAGCATTCACGGGCATCTCCAGCTTTACGATTTCTCGTAATTCTGGAGATGTGTCTTGTTCTATGGGTGTTGCGTGGAAACACCCACAGCAACAACCATGGAACGCCCCTTCAACGCACTGTGCTGCATGTGAAGGGGCCATATTTACAAGGAGAGGAAAAGCCTCACAGGGTGCCTTTTCCTCTCCTTGTAAATATGGAGGAGCCACCTGCACCACCAGTAAGTCATGAAAAGTGACGTAGTGGTGGCGCAGGGGGCTTGTAAATATGCCCCCTGGATTTTTGGGTGTGATGTGTTGCCACAAAATGCACAATTGTGCTTGAATCTACATGTGCCCGCAGCTCTAGTACAAGTTTGCCTATTGAAGTCAAAGCACAAGCCTTTCTTTCCTGTGCCCACCACATTCCCTGAGGGGCCTACACGAAAGGGCTCGAACCTAACATTGTCCTGTGCTTGTCCCCGGTGATTCCCTTGCTCACTTTGCCACTGGATTCAAGCAAGCCCGGCTGAAGACGGCTGGAATGCCAGAAATCGGTCCTCGCAAGCTTGATTCCAGTCCAGGGAAGACATGACTTGGCAGTTCGGGCTGGACTGTTCCCATGAGGCACAGGGTCAGACTGATTTGCATATGGCCATGTCTGTACTGGGGTAGCGGAGTGAGCTAAAGAACGGTGATGGATTAAACCCAGATCAGTTGACTGGGGGTGAGTGTTTGTATTGTCAACGCTCCGTCCATCATCCCCTTTGGTTTTTCTTTGTCCCCAGTGATTGTCAGATGACCCTTGGACTAAGTGATCAGTGGTCGTTTACATGTCATATTGCTTTGATATGCAAATGATTCTGGACTGGCAGCCGCAAATCTTTGTACCATCTTCATCACTTCCTGTCAAAAGCTAGAAGATGTGAAGAAATTCTTGTAAATCAAAGACTAGATGCTCATACTTGTGAACCCATACATCTTATCCGGGATCAGCATTTCAGAAAGAACAAGGCTCAAGGAAACCATGGCACTGTAATCTTGCACTGCTAAAATATTCAACTTTCAGTATGGTGGGTGACATTTTAAAAAACACGCAGGAAAGTGTTGGAGTTATTTTGTTACTTAGCGATATATAATGCTGCTTTCTGCAGATGTCTACATAATTTAAAATTATGTATTTCACAGACTTCATCAAGAAATCCTAAGTTTCCCCAGCTTTGCAGACTTTGGGAAAATAAAACGGAAGAAAAATTATTGGAAAGATCCCAGCAATAACATATTGTGGAAGAATTCACTTGCATGTTGGGCAAAAAGTATTCTGCAAAACATTTTTTGCAGGAATTGTATACGGAGGCAAAGTCGGATTTGACAAGACCTCACCACCATTATGAACTAGGAACTTTACAGATTTAGTAACATTTTGAAGGTACAATTTACATTAAAATTCTGTGTCAACACAGTTATTCCCCATTCTGAGGTTTCTTACAAACAACAGAAAGAATTCCATATCAGATACCAGCTATTTACAGTAATTTTAGCCACTGAGTATCTTCTCATGGAATTCCACCTACGTCTAAATCAGGGCTTAACATAGATTGAAATGTGGGAAGAGCCATTTCAAGGGTAGAAGCGGGCCTATATAAACATACTTAACCTAGATTTGAGAAGTAGAGAGACCCATTTAAAGGGTAGCAGTGGACATAATCCAAGCCACAATGCAGAATACCACAGGGTATGCCTTATTCCAAGCAGTTTAATTCTCCCATTTGCCTTGTGCTCTGTGCAGGTTGTAAATGGGAGCAGTGCATGCAGTGGAGTGGAGACAAAGCGAGGCGGGGGAGAGGGAGGAAGGAAAAAGAAGAATAGAATTGTATGCTCCTGTCTGGTGAAAGACAAGCTTTATCTGGGCCCTTGGACGAGGCATGGCTGCTGTTGCAGCCAAAATCTCAAGTGATTTTTCTGGATGGACTTTTCAGCCAGTAAAATCTGGTCCAGTGTTCCCACATTGGGAAAACTGGCTGCAGGATCACCAAACTATTTTTTCATTACAGTAATTCTGCTCCACCTGATTCTTTATTAGGGCCTGGTGTGCTTTCACTCTCGTTTTGCCATTTACATTTTTCAGTTGATCACCACAGCTCATCTATTTCTCTGTTCTCTCTTCATCCTGCGTGTCCCTCCTTGCCTCAGTCAGCACTCTCTGCTTCTCCAGAAGTTCCACTCATGTCTCTGCTTCAGCAAAGTCCACTTTCAGACATTTATTTCTCCTGAAAGTTCTCTGTAGTCTTTAAAAAAGGCTGATTGCATCTTCTCTCATCACCATACACAACTACATTTTAGGGTGCTCTTGGTGGGCTGTGCTGATGACGGAATGGTTCCGTCACGACAACGCCCGCAATTAAAATGTCAAGCACAGGGCTGGAATTCCTGCTGCACGGAAGCGGTTACATATGGTAACTTCTCCAAAATCAATTCTCTCATAAACCTCAGGTACATTCAAAATTGCTATAGACCTATTCAAACAAGTCATTTTATAGTAAGTTAAGTAGTACTTTTGTAGTTCTATTTTATGTACTCTTACCAGCTTTTGTTATTTGGCCCGCAACATCTAAAAATATTAGAATAAAATGAGACTGTTCGTATCCAGGAAGCGAAAATAGAAATTACACTTCCGTGTTTGCACTTTTGCTAATATTGAATGGGCCTTTTCAGGGTTGAATTACAGAGGCAAATAAGAATATGTAAAAGAGAACTACTGTAGTGAAATAAAAAGGGAATTTTCAGGGAGTATTCATACAAATTAGAACAAATAGAAAGAATTATTCAGTTTTTGTACTTTTACTTATTGGGAACAGGACATTTTGGGGTTGATTCACAGAGCATGTAAAAGCATGTAAAATAGTACTACTGTCATACTACCTCCCATACTCATAAGTGCTAATGACTCAGCCCCCTGATGTTCCTCTGGCGCATTAGCAGACCTTCATTGGTTACCCATCCAAGAGAGAATCTCCTTCAAGGCGCTCTGTCTCGTCTTTGAGGCCTTGCACGGACAGGGGCTGATACCGCTCCAAAACCTTTTCTCCTGGTATCGTGCTGCCAGACCCCTAAGATCCTCCTCCGCGTTTCTGGTGACGGTCCCCAGGATCAATAGAGTGAGGATGGGTGGGCGTGCTTTTAGCTTTACGGCCGCCACTCTCTGGAACACCCTCCCGTTGACACTGAGGGGTAGACAAGATTGTATCCCTTTTAAAAAGGATCTTAAGACCTTTTTGTTCCCTAGAGCAATGTAATTGGTAGCATGCCCGCAGGACAGACGCAGGCTCAGCGCCAGGATACCCTTTGGGTGGCAGACGCGCTTAACAAGTAATTAAAATAAATAAAATAAATAAATGTTCAGTAAAGTACACACAGTGACTACATCTTTCAAGCAACATCTATTGATGCTCTCCACTGGCATAACAAAACTTGAGGGAGCCCCCCTGCAAGGTTTGTAGAGTGGCCCCCTATGGAGTAAATCAGGAACTCTCCTGCCAGAGATTTGTATTGAGAAGGCCCCTGCAGCTATGGCCCCTCCACACCGCAGGGGCGGCGGGGGCCTGTGTTACGCCACTGATATTCTCCTTTATAAATGCTCAAGTGCAAAAGGTCTCTTTTATTGTCCAAAAAGCAAATTCTATTGTGAAATATCATATTATAGAAATGCAGAATCCAACACTTGTCACAATTTGCTTTCAGGTCCTTGACATTTTAAATTATTATGTTACAGCAGTATCTGCAATGTAACTCTGGAGTAATTAAGAGTGACCAAGCAGTGCTGCCCATATTAAGCTATCAAACTTCTCATAGTCTAAAATGATCCAGCTTTCAAATCTCTGTAAATAATTTTATTTCTTGGCTTCTAATGAAAACATAATTTGCCATAATATTTGGCTTACAATGAAAGTGCTGGGGAAGAAGATTGGTGTCCTATCAAGGTCTAAAGAGAAGATAGATAAATAACAAAAGAACTGTATGCAATGCTTGGAAGAAAATAAGGTGGATGAAAAAATTAAAGGAGAAACAAGACCATCTACAAGTAGTTTACACAGGGAGTATAGTAGTATATGGTAGACTTAAGGGTGGTAGATGTCACTTGAAGTGAAGTCCATAATTTTTGTCTCTTTCAGTACAACTCTATTACCCGAAGGGGCTGTGCTGCATATAGGGTGGTTTGGCCTTATGCAAATTAGGTAATTATTCACAGTTAAGCCTACGCCATATTACTGACACGGGCACCAAGGGAATCAACCTATTCAGGAGACAATCTGACTGTGCACCAAATATGAAGGTTACAGAGTGGTTACACATTCTGTGTGCCTTATTGCAATTTATGCCACAGTTCTCTCTTCTTAGTGTCACCCAAAATTGCAGAACATTTCTGCCCCTTGAAGAGACTGCAGACCCCGTAGGTGTCTGTATATGGAGATGAGCAGACCTACAACAAACTGCCTCTAGGACCAGTTCCCAATCCCCCTGTAATGATTAAGCACTGGCTACAGTTGGCCCTCGGATCAGGGGACATCTGTTCACCACATCTTAGATTATAGTTATCTATGGACTAAGTGCAGGGGAGAGAGGTCCTGCCAAGATCCTCGACTAGGAGGTCACATCCAGTTCTGGTTTGAGTTTGCTTTGCTGTGCAATAGACAGACATGCCTTAGAGTCCCACTCCTGGTTGTAGGGCAGGAAAGGGGACTCTGTCCACAGCGTTCACCGATATTTTTTTAGCAAGGGAGGGTACAGTGGTTGCCATCTACCTGCTGTGGCTTTTCAGCTTCAAGGTTCGAGCTGCGATAACCTTGAGGGCAGAGACAGTGAGAGAAGCAGCCCGAGAGACACCTGAGGCTATTGGAGAAACATTAAAAACGGCTGAATGATTCATTGAGCTACTGAGCCTACGCCAGAATAGATGGTCGGAGAGGCATAGGGCATCAAGGGGGAAAAGGGAGTGAATCGTAAGGAAAGCATTAGGCAGTCCTTGTGGGGGATGCAGTGTTCAAGCGAAAGCGGCCCTCCCAGGTGTAGGGTTTGGCTTGCTACTGCCTGCCTGTTCTGTCCTGTCCCCCCTCCACACCGCAAAGCACATTAAAAACAGAGAAAGTCCTCAAACTGTTAGCATTTAGGAGAAAGTACGCTACCTTAAAAAAGGTTGAAAAAGATAAAGCATCTCACATCAAGAGCTGGGGCAGTAAAGTTCTGCACTCCGGCAAAGGTCTTCAGAGCTGCTAAAGTGCCTAGAGTTCATAACAATCAGGCTGGGCAGAGTTGCGGGCACGTTGTGGGCCTCCAGGGTGTTGGGGTTGCACATGGGGGTTACATATGGTACCTTCCTGCATTTGCATGCACAACGTGGCAAGCACTGCGTGGTGCCTGCCACGTTGTACATGCAAATGCACAAAAGCCTTTTTCAGCATTGCGGCGGGTGCTGCTGAAAGCACCACCCACCGCAATGTTAAAAATGCGGGATGTGCTCGCCAGTGTGGCGGGTGCATCCTAATTGGATTTCTGAGACCGCCGCACACATATTTCGTGGTCCCATTTGCCGAATCGATGGCGGTTGGACATCGTAATAGACCCCCTAGTGTCCATCAGAGAAGAGATCAGATTTGATCCAGGCCCTTAGGAATGAATGGGAATTACCGAATCGGTAAATACTGATTTGGTAAAATGGGGAACACATTCAAGGGTGGCAGGGTGTCACTTTGACACCCTGTTGCACCCCTGAATAGTGCATGGGTGCACATGTGGCACACATACATGCCCTATGGGCATGTATGTCTGCCACATGGCACTGTTATAATTTGCAAAAATGTGCTTTTTTTTAGGGTTTTCGATATTTACCACCAACTTGTAGTTGGTGGTAAATAACGAATCCTGAAATGGGAAAAGCACTCATTTGAGTGCTCCCTTCGTTAAGTATTCGGTAATTTACCGAATCGGTATTTTAAGGAATCTGTAATTTACCAATTCCTTAAAATACTGATTCAGTAAAATGGGGAACACATTCAAGGGTGGCAGGGTGTCACTTTGACACCCTCTTGCACCCCTGAATAGTGCATGGGTGCACATGTGGCACACATACATGCCCTAAGGGTATGTATGTCTGCCACATGGCACTGTTATAATTTGCAAAAATTTGCTTTTTTTAGGGTTTTCGATATTTACTACCAATTTGTAGATGGTGGTAAATAATGAATCCTGAAATGGGAAAAGCACTCATTTGAGTGCTCCCTACATTAAGGATTCGGTAATTTACCAAATTGGTATTTTAAGGAATCGGTAATTTACCGATTCCTTAAAATACCGATTCGGTAAATTACCGAATCCTTAAATTAGGCCCCTACATCTCAAAAGCCTAATACCGGTCGGTAACGGCCAAAATTTGGTAATTTTGGTCGTTACCGACCGGTATTGGGCAACCTACATCTAGCTCCTAATCTCATCCCTGGCCATGATCTGCCTCAGTGTCAAAATACCCCGTCGCTCCCAGTGTTTCCAGCTACCATCGTTGCACAAGTTAGGGAATAGGCCAGAGTTCCAGAGGGGAGTATGAGGATTGAATCTGGAAATTCCCAGGAATTTCTGCACTGCCACCCAGACCCCCCAAATACTTTCCATTGTTTTATACCTCGCTTTTTTATAGTACCGTCTCTTTGTTCTCCTTAATAATACACCAGTTGCCTCCCTGCCTAATATCAACTCGAAAATAGAGGGGATGACATCCTGCCTATTGAGAATGTTTGATTCGTTTACCACAGGATCGAATAGAATTGCCATCTGCGTCAGAAGACAGGACCAATGATAATACCTGAGATTCAGCAACCCTAAACCTCCTCTTTCCTGTGGCAGGGACATACATTTTAAGGATCTTCTGACCTTTCCTTATTGCCACAGGAAATTCATAAATATGGCTTCTATTGCTTTGATAAGTTTTTCCTCTATCAAAAAGGCGATAGCCCGAAATTTATATAAAATCTTTGGGATCATAGTCATTTTAATGATGTTGGATCGCCCTATTATTGAAAGATGCAGTGTGTCCATTTTTTTTAGATCTGCCTCCATTGATTTTATTAGAGGGGTGAAGTTATCTCTGATAATGTGCTCCGGCTGAGCAATAATCGTTACCCCTAGATACACCACTGAGTTGACAAACCTAGAATCTGATTTGGCTATATTCTTAGAGCAAAGCACCTGGGTCTTTCCCTCATTTAAACGATATCCTGACTGTCTCCCAAATAGCTTTGTGAAATTAACCACTTCCCGCAAAGCTACATCGGGTTCTGTAGAGATGACCGCCAAATCATCGGCATATGCCAACATTTTTGTTTCAAATCCCTTAGTAACTACGGGTTTAATTACAGGGTTATCCATTATCTGATGTATTAAGGGATCTATATAAAGCGCAAATAAGATGGGTGAACACGCGGGCACCCCTGCCTCGTCCCACGTGTGATATAGATCTTCTCAGAGCTTTCATCCATCATTTGTATCTTGGCAACAGGACTCGAATACATTGCCTGAATAGCCTTCCGGAATCTTGGTCCAAACCCCCTTTCCTCAAGCACTCCCCACAGAAAATACCACCTGACGTGGTCTAATGCTTTCTCTGCATCGAGGAGGATCATTGCAACCCCCCCTCCCCAGCAGCATGGATGTCGAACAGCGTACTTGCCCGTCTAATATGGTCCGTGGTACCCCTACCCGGGATGAAGAAATGCTGCCAGGGGTAAACCAGAGTCCCAATGATCCTGCCCAACCGGATTGCCAAAATCTTGGCATATAGTTTGTTATCCGTATTTATCAGGGATATGGGCCTATATGAGCCTGGATTTTCTTTGGGCTTCCCCTTTTTATGAAACACCACTATATTGGTGCTCTTCCATGATTCTGGGATTTCTCCCATATTTATAATCCCATTAAATAAGTCGAGGAGGAGTGGGGTTGTTTCCTCTGATAACTTTTTATATAGCTCCAAGGGTATGCCATCGGGGCCCGCCGCCTTCCCTGCTGCTAGATCTTGTAAGGTCGCTGATAACTCGTCTGGGGTGATATCTTTTTCAAGGGTTTCTCTATCACACTCCTTCTCCCCCCGCTTTGCCATTGGAATCTCTGCAGTTAATTCCTCCTGATACAGTACTTGATAATACCTTTTAAAAACATTCACGATTTCCATCGGCTCCTCATAGATCCGGCCCTGCTCTTCAATGCGTGTAACAACATTTTTGGAGGCAACCTGTCTAATACAGAGTGCAAGTGCCCTCCCTGCTTGTTCCCTTGTTTCATAAAGCCGGCCTCTCTGCGCTTGGTATTCCGCAGCTGCTTTTTTTGCCAATTGATTCTGTAACTCTGCTTTGATCAAACTTACTCTTTCTAAGCTCTCTGTACCCCCACTCCCTTGAGATATATCTTTCCTATGCTGTTCCTCAGCCTCCATCAATTTATTCATTAATCGTTCCCTCTCTAAACTGATCTTTTTCCAAATTTGGGCGGTATAGCTGGTGGTTTCTTCCCTTAACGCTGCTTTATAGCTATCTCAAACAGTGTTTTGTGATGCGCTGTATCTGTTGGCGTCAAAGAAAGCCTGTGACCAGTTCTTAATATACTCCACATAGGTACTATCTGTTAATAGCTTGCTGTCCAAGGTCCAGGGTCTGTATTTTTTAGCCGGCCTATTGGTATCCATCGTTAGTATCAGAGTATTATGATCCAATATTATCATTGGTAGTTTACAAATTTTAACCCTGCTCAGCTCTGTAGCGGAGATCACAAAGTAATCTAATTTGGAGTATTTCTGAAATGGGTGTGAAAAATAGGTAAACCCAGGGTTCCCTGGTTCGCTGTTCCCCCAGACGTCCCTCAATCCATGCGATTGCATCATTGAGCAGACTGCACAGAAAACCCTGGGTTTACGTCCGGAGTATACGGTTCCCCCCACAAAATCTGCTGCTATATTCAAGTCCCCGCAAACCACAATCGGGGCTGGAAACCCCGTCAGTTCCTTTTCCATACAATCGAAGATCTCAGGATCACCACTATTAGCCCCATATATCCCACAGATGGTGACACCTATATTCATTTCACATAATGCCCATCTGCCCATAGTATCTGCCTTAGACCGTTTGACTCCTCCCAGATCCACCTTTCCTATAATAGCCACCCCCCTGATAGTTGAAGTTTGGGAGGAACAGGAGAGGATCTCATAGCCCCTTAGATTTAACCAATGTTTTTTCCCCCAAGGCAAGTGAGTTTCTTGTAAACACAAGATGTCCATCTGTACGGATTTTACAAATTCCTCAAATCTTCCTCTTTTTTTTCAGTCATTAAGGCCCCCTATATTCAGAGAATAAATCCTAAGTTTGGACATACTTCTGTCTACATGCTTCCTTCTCTTCAACCAACCAGATTATCGTACTGGAAACATATTTGGAACATGGATCTTGTTTTAACTGTCTGAATACAATTACATTCACATTTGTGTCATAAATTCTCTTTTTTGCGTTTGCCCCCACCACCACCCAACCCCCTGCCCCCGCCTACACCCTCCCTCCTTCTGCCCTTCCACCCCCCCTAGCCCCCTGAACCTTGCACCCTCCCTCGTGAAGCGATCAGACAAAGTCTGTGCACATGATGGATTGCAGTAAAGCAGTGAGGACTACCTAAGTTACTGCTTCATTAAGAAACCTTGTTACCCCTAATAGCATTATATTAAAGCAATCAGCCATACTTCTAAGCTTGCGGATTATACTATATCATCCTGAGGACATCCAAAAACAAGACAAATAGAATGAGAAAAAAGCATAAGGAGGAGACAGCTAGAAGGGATTATCTGCCCAAAGAATCCAAATACTCCTGGCCTTAATTTCTGACGCAAAATATTGTGTCCGCCCTTCATGAATTATGTTCAGCTGTGCTGGATTTATCAGATATGCCTGCATTTTCCTATCCTGGAAAGGCTTGATCATTTGTCGCAGTCTCCAGCGCCTCTCGACCGTGGTATGACAATAGCCCGGACGGACAAAAAATGACACACCTTTGCTGGTTCTTTTAGCATCTGGTCTTGCTTTTTTGGCGATAGACTGTCTCAGAACGAAGTTACCCAGGAAGATTAAGATCACCCTGGGTTTATCACCTTCCTTCGTATTGCGGCGTATCTTGAAGGGAGTACGATGAGCCCTCTGGATTTCTCCAGACCAACTCCAACTGGCTAGCTCAGGGAATGCCTGCTCAAACAGTTTGATGACATAGGCTCTTACATCCGACCCTTCTGAACCCTCAGGTATACCCAGGACCATTACATTTTTCCTCCTGAGCCTATTTTCCATATCTTCGAGCTTCCTTTGAATGTCTGTTACCTGGGCATCATGGGACTCGACCTTACATATAGCGACCTCAGCTTCTGTTGAGACCACCCTTTCTTCCAGATTCGACACTCTGTCCCCGACATTGACACAAGCTTTGGATAATTTCCTCGCCACGCCCTGCATTTTCCTCATCGCTGCTTGAGACTTGCGGTTATCCTGCCGTGTTTCCTCCCTGTGCGCTATGATTTCCTGGTGAATTACTTCAAGCAGCTAGAGTTGAATTGTTTCCAGAAAAGGGCTCCCCTGTAGCGGCATTGTAGATGAGTGGTCCCAGCTTAGACCGTTTTGGGGTTGCTCCTGCACTTTCAGCAGGGTAGTGGATTTCACTGCCGTTGCCAGACGGTCCTGCTCCGGATCGCTCTCTGATTCCACATTGCTATCGTCTATACAGGAACTGCGTTCCTCTTCCTCCTCCGACCAGTCCGCCTCCTCCGACACTGAGAAGAAGCACTCACTGGGGACCTTCTGCCTGTCCATCTCGGGAGCCAGGGTTCCTTTAACACTTTCTACGCCCAGGGGGCCTGTATTTCCTATAGGGGCTTCTCGGGTATGCAGTAGGTGCTGGGTCTCTTGGTTCATTGTTAGTATCGAGACCGGGGCAGCCTGTACTTGAATATTGACTCCATCTCCCTTCTTGCACTTATCTTCCACTCCTGCAACCGGCTGCCCAGTGACCAAGCCAGATGCGACCTCCAGCGGGTTATCAATCCCTACAACGGCTATGGGAGTGCCTTCGGCTACCAGGATACTGGTACATTCACCATGTTGTTGGGGGGCTTGACTACCAGCACTGACGTCAGTAATTGACACCATCACCAGGGCAAGCTATAGTTCCTTTGCCAGCCCCCTCCACCTCCTGAATATCAACACTGTCCCCCATATTCAGAGCCTCAGTTATTTTACCCCACTTCTCCTTACCGCTTCGGGTAAACATCTCCACAATAGACGCTGTAGCCTGGCGGGTCCTGACAGTTGTTTGTTTGCCTTTTTTCCCGGCGCCTGTGAGGGCGTCTGTACTTTCAGCGGTGCTTCAACCTCCACTCCCGCTACTCCCGCTGCCCCTATCAGGTCATTGCCAGCCTTCTTCTTTGAAATTGCTTTTGCCCCCGCAATCACTTTTGGGGCCATAACCCCTCCTCCCTGTCTCTCGCTCCTCCGTGAACTCAGCGCGCTCCTCAGGCTCCGTTACCTCCGCCCGCTCCGCTTCGCACGGCTTCCTCTGAGCTCCTGTCCGAACTCTGCTTCCAGCCCTCTCCAGCCGCTCCGCCCACCAGCTCTGCTGGAGAGCCAGCAGGATGGAGATAGAAAAGCCTGGACCAGAGCTGCTGCTTTGCTGAGACGACGCACCGGACCCCGCAAGATCACCCAGCAGGTAATGGCTACATACATCTGATCCCCAGTATGAGAAACTCCCGTACGGCTCCCTACACGGCGTGTTCCATCGGGGTTATCACACACATGTCCTCACTGCTTGCTGCAAATCGGCCACAACTAGGTGGCCGCCATCTTGTTTCTTGGCGGCCTTCAATCCAGACTGGTGTGGCTCCTTATGCAAAGCTATTATCACGCTGCTTTGATGGATATTCTCTCTAGCTGTTTAAATCGTTGCTGAGCATTTTACACTTTTTTTTATCAATAAGATGATTCAGGAATCAGAAATCAGTCTACCAGTGTTTATTGAAACAGCTAAACTATAAAAAAAAAATGATAGTTTCTATGAGATACTTTTGAGTGGATGGGCGCTCTAAACAAACTTTTTAAGACACCTTTTGATGGTTAATATTTGTTGCTGCAGGATGTTAGGTACCTGTGGCTCTGTTTAGCGGATGCTGAAGTGAATTTATGGAACTCCATGGCAACTTTATGAAACAAGGTAAATCTATCTCCTGGGCAGAACTAATAGCTAGGAGTGGTACACAATGTAAGCATATTTTTAAGCTTCAGCCAGATCAAGCATTTTCTGAAGGCTACAATAAAAAGCGCAACTCATGAGCACAATCCAATTAATAGTGCTTTGGTTAAGAGTAGATTGCTATGAATAGGAAACTGGTACAGAATGCTGAAGGATCTCTCCTTGTAGTTTTATCTCACTAGTTTTCTTTCCAGGTTAGAAGATGTACTGATGCGATAAGCATGGGGCACTGGAACCTGCACGTCCAAGCCAGAGAGGGAGGGACTGCAAGCCAGGGGAAGAGGAGGAGCCAAGCTAGAGTGGGCAGTAGTTAGCTAGTGGGCAGTTGGAGCGATAGAGAAATAAAGAGCTCCTGAAAATAAGCTCTGGTGTCAGCGTGGTTTGTGGGCCCCCACAGACACTACAGCTGGGGACGAGGGTCACCGAATCCCTCGTGCGGTGTATATACGCTGCGGAGGTCTGGCGCGTCACGAATGCTCATCGGCATCCAGAAAGGTGCAGCATGTGGAGCAGCGGAGAAGCGCTAATCGTCGCTGTCCGGGATGCCACCCCGGCCTTATCTGCCCTCCTGTCCTGTGTGGTGGCCTGAGAGCCCCCCGCTGGAAAAAGAACGTGTGTGGCGACGCGCTAATCGTTGCGGGCCGGGAGTCCACCCCGGCCGCATCTGCCCTCCTGTCCTGTGTGGGGGCCTGGGATCCCCCCTGCACCGGAAAAAGAACGTGTGTGGTGACGTGCCTTACCGTGAGCTGGGAGCCCACCCCAGTCGCGTGTGCTGCCTTAGAAGTCGGCCCGGTGAGTGGTGACCGGTGCGAATGTGGTCTCGAGGGCTGTAAAGGCTCCGTGCAGAGTAGACAGTTCAAGTCTCGTGAGAAGTGAGACTTCCTTGGCGGCCATCTTATAGTCAGGCGGCAGCAGCCAATCCCCTATGAGAGACTCCTGGTGGCCATTTTGAAGTCAGGCAGCCTGTAACAAGGTACAATTTTCATCAAACATTGGTAAAATCAACTTGGGATATATGTCGTTCTGAGGCTGAGTGATACTATTATGTACTTTCCGGAGTACATGTGAAGCTTGCAAATAAGACTGGTAGAGGAGCTCCTTCCCGGCAATATTTCAGTGTAATCATAGGCAGCCCCAAGCGCTAACTGCAGAAGTGTGACCCATTGTTGTGCGTGCGTGGTCGTTTCTGCTTGCCTTAACACAGAGTGTTTCCTCTGCCTACACGATGTCTGGGTCGCCATCTTCTCGACGGGATCAGGCGTCCTCCAATGCTGGCCACATGGGTGTGTTGTGAGTATTGTTTCTGTGCCCACCTGAACCACTGGTCCTGGAATCCAGAGGAGGCATGGCCCTTCGATGGAAAGAGTGGTTCGAAGATTTTGAAGACTTATTGTATGGGTCGCACATGACTGATGAAAAACAGAAACTGATAGCACTGCGGAACTTGATTGGAAAGGTTGTTGGTCAGATCATAAAGGAACACCCCCCGGCGGTTGCATCCGTGTATGCTGATGTGTGTGAAGCACTTAATCACAAATTTCTACACAAACGGAATGTTGAGTACGAATGATATACGTTCAATTTAGCTTCTCAGGAGAAGGAAGAACCCTTGCATCACACGCCTCAGACGCTTGGCTCGCTACTGTGAGTTCGACTCCTTTTCAACAGAAGATGCCCTTCGCCTGAGAATCATTGAAGATTGTCAGTCAGAGTCATTACGCAGGAAGCTGCTAAAGAAAAGTTCCTCTCTGGACGACATTGAAGAAATGACATACCTACAAGATTAAGCTGAAGAACACGCCAAGAAAATGGAAGCAAGGCGGAGTGAAAAACGGGAACAAGCTTTCAGGCTTCAATCTCGTAACACACGCCGATATTCTCCTGTGAAGCAGAGGTCATCCAGGTCCAATGCGAAACATCAGCCGGCTAGCAGGCGACGTCGCAGCTCAAGTCGGACCAACAAACGACAAGAGCGGCCACTCAGATGCTATCGGTGTGGATATGATTTCCCTCACACGGACATGTGTCCTGCAATGGGCCAATCATGCAGGAGGTGTGGGAGAGAAAATCACTTTGAGAATGTCTGTGGCACACAAAGAAAAGAAAGACACCGAGATCAGGGAAGGCAATCTCGACCCTCGAGCAGTAGTCATCACGCCAAAGCAGTACGTGATCAGAGAGACTCTACCACTGGATTGTCACCCTCCAGCCGTCAGTCCCACAGAAGTTATCGATCCCGACCCTCATCCTCACAAGATTCACCCATCTCTCAAGACAGTGATGAATACATCTGTATGGTTGCCGACCCAAATCGATTAAAGAAGTACCCCCGGCTGAACATCAGAATTGGCACTCACTGTGTGGTAAATAAATATTACCCTTTCATGATTTCTATACTTAAAGGAAAGTTCATGCATTAAATGAGAGGCAGAGTCCGTGGTGTCCGATTCAAAGGGGCTTTATTTACAATAACCCGGGTTAGCGGAGAATCTGTTCCATCACCACTAAGGTTCAGGAAGGGTCTTCTGAACTTTATTCACAGAGTACAATATTTATACATTGAATCTCGTACATAGAGAAGGAGGAGCGCTCCAGGCAGAGAAAGAGAAAGAGATAAGAGCATGTGGGCGTGCATGAGGGCGTACACTTGAGATGTCATGGAGGGTGGATACATGGAGGGGGTTGCATGGGCAGCTGGAACCTTTAACCTACTTGTGCGCGCAAAACTGGTCATGACGTGTGACTGGGGAGAGCTGGGGGGCGCTGACTTCTAGCACTAGGAGGAGAGTCTGGGATGTCAGAGCGACCTGTACCTTTGGCATTATCTGGTATCTTATGTTTGGAGTACATGTTGCTTGATTTAAAGGCCATCAGGGCAAAGGCTGCTCATCACTAAGAGCCAGTGCGGGCATACATTTCTTGGTTCATTACATGGGGGCCATGGGCTTTCTATGGATGCGAGCTCTGTAAATCACTTAAATGGAGACAGAAAGGCTAGGCCCTATCTTCTGCAGGCGGAATATGTTTATCCTTTTCATTAGGCAGGAATGTGTTTCTGTGGAACAGAACAGATAACTGTAGGCATAACACTGTCTTGGCAGGCAATTGCTGGGCATCTCTCGGCTGTGGCAGGAAATGTGTGAGAGTTCAGGGATAAATAACTAAACTGCAGCTTTCAGAGTGTTTCAGGTGGCTTTAGGCCTGGATTCGTGTCCTGGCCCTGCGGAGCCTCAAAATGGGTGCTTCTCGATATTTTAAACGTGCACCATGTAAAGTCGTTGGCAACATAGGCTTAAAAGCAGAATTATCCTTTCTTTCATGGAGGGCCTGGTAACTGACATGTTAACGTTGGACGCAAATGTAAACACAGAGGCGTCATCATTTCGGCCATAGAGGGAAAATGCATGGATGTCATGCACATACACTAAACGTTGGGGTACACGATAGGGGACGATATGGGACACATAGGCCATATAAAATTTCATTTACCTCATTCCCTCCTTGTCCCCTACGTTCCCTTCAAGTCACATCTATTTGCATAAGACCTTGTATATGGTCAGACTGCATCATTTGCTCTTCTTGTCTCTTCTGGATACGTGGATGGGGAATACAGGCAGTGGCACACAAGCTGCAAAACGCTGGGTCACACTGCAGACAGAGACAGTCTCATGGCAGACTGCTCCTGGGTCAAGTTAGCCAGGGCAGATGCAGTCTCATTTACTACTGCTTCCAGAGTTCTTGTTAACCTGCGTATGAGTTTACTGTTTTGGACGGGACCTATGAAGAAAAAGAATCCTTTGTTGAAATCTGTATATTGCTCCCAAGCTGTCTCAGTCTGATCAACAACTGGGGAATTTATCTCCCTCTTGTGTCTGACATGTACTAGTCGTGAATCTCGATGATAATGGGATGGGGCTAGAAAGATAGGGGGCAGAAGGAAAGCTATATAACATGTTCCACCCCAGTCTGAGGGCAGATGTACATAGGCTGTCTGACCGCAAATGAAATAGGTATGGCGTGATGCTTTGAAAATGGACTTTCCTTGGTCATTAAACTCTACTACAGTATTACATTCACTGTGTCCCATATGTACTGATCCTTTCTTTCTAACACACAAATCACCTTTTGCTGGTAGGACTGAAATAGATTGTGGTCCTGTATTTTGCTTGGGCTGAACATTCAGTATTATAAAATTGAGGGAAGCATTTCCTTGCTTGTACTCTTCATTTTCTAGGTCGGTCCCCTTCCTTTGAGGGAGCCTGTCTTCGTCTGGGAAACATGCCTCATTCATTACTTTATTCAGGTTTCCATATATCCAGTCACTCTGGGAAACTGTGGACTTTCTGTCAAGGGATGTCATTAAGGCAAACCATGCTCCGCACGAACCATTGTGGGAGAACGGAAAAGGGAAGAAGGGCAGAACTCCCTTCGTTTTCTGATAAGGCGGGAGTTGGCCACATACCCAGCAATTTGTTGCATTGCTGGTCTGATGAGAATGGTGCAACATACGAATGAAAGAATTGTTGCGCAGTGCTTCATGGGGTGGCAGATCACTAAATGTGTGCTCTGCAGTGTCGTTAAAAGAAAAGTGTACATGTGAGGTAATAGGAGGAAAGAAAACATGTAGTGTCAAGCTGATACATATAATTGTTATGCTTAAAAGGAACATAATAATCAGAGTTATTATAAATCGACTGCGAAGGGATTTGAAGTACGTCTCTCTCTTATCTCTCTGTCTACTGCTATTCTGATCTACGGTCTCATACATGTCAGGAACCTGTCTAACCGATTCACCCGAGAGGGACTTAAACAATTAAACTGTCTGACTTACTAGACCGTAACTTGGATTAATACTCCTGATGCTGAGTTTTTCTAGAAAAGGGGGTTTTGAGTCACTGGGGTCATTGTCATTTTTATTGTCATTGTTAAAGTTCCAAATTGTCCATAAAATTTCCTTTTCTTCCTTCGAGCCGGATAGCAGTCCTCGTGGTGTGTAGCACAAGCTTCGGCGTCCTCCAATGCGGCTCAAGGGGGCTTGATCGGTCAAAAGTTCTGCTCATAGATAACATCTCCAGGGACTATGGCAGGCTCCTGGACTTGGGTGTTGTCAGGGAAGGCAGCCTGTGAATGAAAAGAGAGTGGTGCAGACATCAAGGAAGCCAGGTAATCTGTCAGCATGTTATTGTCAACATCAGATATTATCTTAGGCATAGGAGATAGGCCTGTTCTGGAATGGGCTACCATACGCATATAAAAGAGGGCAACCGGCAAGGCTACCATCCAATCCACGCCTTTTTCTGCACAGACTTTCGCTAACTTTGGTCTTAAGTGTCTGATTATGGCTTTCTACAAGGCCTGCTGCAGTATAATCTGGGACTGGGTACGCTTCTGTCCATCTAGTTAGTGCACACACTACTACTAAGACATACTTATAACCTTTACATCTGTCCATTTGGATATAATCCATCTGGAGGACTTCAAAAGGATGGTCAGGAGGATGGAATCCACCTTGTTCCACCGGAATGCCTTTACCTGGATTGAACTGGCAACAGATCATACAGGTATGTACTTTCTGCTTCGCTGCTGCACGCAGGTGCTTGTTAAACCAAATGTTCTGTAAACTGTCTAGCATTGCCTTCTCTCCCAAGTGTGCTGGACTATGTGTTTGTGTTTATGATTACTTGTACCATGGAATCTGGACGAAACCATGTAGCTTTGCCTTTAGTCATCCACCCTTGGTCTGTCAGGACCCCTCCTTGTTCAGTCCATTTCTTTATTTCGTCTGAAGTGGCATGTGTCTGTATGTCGAGTACATCTTGTGAAGGATCCCTAACTGTCATGCTAATCGTCAGTAATGGTACCTCTGTCTTTGTCGTGTCTGTTAGTGTCTGGACTGTAAGTCTAGAATTCGGTCTGCCAGGTCATTACCCTGGGAAATGGTGTCTGTGACTTTGGTATATGCTTTGCATTTCAGGATAGCTATGGCTGAGGCAAATGTATTGCTTCTAACAGGGCTTGAATAAGTGGGCCATGCTGAATTTTGGCCCCATGAGAGGTCAAGTAACCTCTCTCCCTCCAGAGAACTTCGAAGTCATGGACTACGCCAAAAGCGTACTGTGAGTCTGTATAAATGTTCACTTTCAAGTTCTTGGCTCTTATGCAGGCTTGTGTCAGAGCGATGAGCTCTGCTGCTTGTGCTGACAGTGTGTCTATTCTGTGGGTCTCTATGACTTCAGTATCAGTGGTCACGGCATATGCGGCCACTAACTCTCCTGTGCTTGTTCTCATACATGAACCATCAACATAAAGTGTCAGGTCAGGATCTGGAAGTGCAACATCTGTCAGATCTTTGTCTTGGTTTCGTCACTGTATTTATTACTTCCACACAGTCATGTGGTGCGGTGTCTACTGTACTTACGGGCAAAAGTGTGGCAGGGTTAAGAATGTTACATTGTCTGATCTCTATGTGTGGCTGAAATAACGTCAGTCCATATCCTGTCAGTCTCGCTACAGTTAAGTGTTGTGTCTGTGTTCTGTTAAAGAGAACTTCCACTGCATGTGGTACCTGGACTATCAGGGAAGGTCCTAACACTATGGAGTCTGGCCACTTTGTCTAATAGCTAGAGCTGTTGCTACAACTGCTTTCAGGCACACAGGCAGAGCCTGGGCCACTGGATCTAATGTACTAGAAAAATAAGCACAGGGCTTGTGTTTTCCAGCTTGATCTAGGGTAAGGACAGATAATGCTGTTTCATCTTGTTCAGTCATGAAAAGCATAAAAGGTTTGCTGTAACTAGGAGTCGCTAAAACTGGCGCTTGACATAAGGCTCTTTTTAATTCTTCAAATGCCAAGGTATGTTCTTGTGTCCAAAGGAGGACAGTCGAAGACGCTGCCTCCTGTGTTGTCAATTGTATGAGTGTTTTGGCTAGATAGGCATACTGGGGAATCCATTGTCTGCAGTATGAAGTGAGGCCAATGAAGGCCTTGTGTCTTGGGCTGTGAAAGATTGGCAATTAACTGAATACGTACTTGTGTCAGCTGTCTACCCCTCTTGGACAGCAAGTGTCCAAGGCACACACCACTTGCTGTGCACTTTGAAGGGGACACTCTGTGCCCCTTGTCTGCCAGGAACTGTAAAACTGTCAGTGATGTCTGTTCGCAGTCTGTCTCTGATCGTGCTGTGATCAGGATACTGATCAGTACTGTGTCGGTAGGCATGTTAATACTGTCCAGCTGTCTTTTTAATGCTTGACTGTAAATGCTAGGGCTCTCTGTAAAACCTTTAAAAATTTAAAGCTACGTCCACTTAAACTGAATCAGAAGAGATACTGGCTGTCTGGATGAATTGGAACACTGAAAAAGACATTTTTCAGGTCAGTTACTGTAAAGAATGATGCTTCAGAATCAATAGCAGTCAGTAATGAAGAAATGTCTGGGACCACTGGGTATTGTGGTACTACACATTTGTTCAACTACTAGTCTGTAAACTGGTGGTGAATTAGGGTCTGATCGTTTAAGGATAGGAAGGACAGGTGAGTTACATACATTTGAGTCAGTCTCTACTACTACTCCTTGTGCAATGAGTTCGTCAACAATCTTTAATAAGGCTACTATGGCATCAGGTGGTATCTTGTATTGTCGTATACGTGGGAGTACTACTCCTGCTTTGAAAGTGACACGGTGTGGTGTTATGTTCATGTGACCTACGTCAGTCAGACCTTGTGCCCATAGGTGCTGTGGTACATTCTGTGGTCTGCGGTCAAAATCTTTCAGAACATAATGTCCCTTAAAATCACGTAAGAACAGTCACACTCCTTCCGGAGAACAACAGATAACTGCTCCTAGTTCTTTTAATGTCTTTAAACCTAGCAAGTTTTCTGGACATGATTTAGTAAGTACCAAGTCTGTGGTACGTGACAGTGGACCAACTCCAAGGGAAACTGGCTTTGACACTTCATTAACAATAGACTTTCCTGAAAATCCCAAGGAAATATTTTGTGAGCCTGAGAGAGGTGCCCCTGGAACCTCGTCATGGCTGATGGTAGTTCTGCTCGCCCCTGTGTCAATCAGAAACTTACTGTCCTGTCCTAGTACACAACCTCGTACATAGGGACCCCTTTGATCTACAGGAACCTCAATAAGGGACAAGCCATCTACCCTCTCTAGGCTGTTTCATGAGAAAGATTGGTATACCGTGTAGTCTGACTGTGTGTACTGCCTCACTCCTCTGAGAAGCAGCCCCCACCTCCAGAAAGATGTTCGCGCTCAGAGTCTTGAATCTGATCCAAGTAGGAGCCAAGCTATACTGTGATGTAAAATTGAATCACTGCCAACACTGAGCTCATTGCAGGAGCAAAGCTTCCTGCCAATTTATTCTGCATGTGCAAGGATCCCTTTATCTGAAGTCAATGAAGCTGTCTGCGCCGACAGCAAGGAAGAGTGACTTGACCCCTCCCTTACATAAACATCTCTCTCCGCGGAGAGAGATTGGAACATAGCCAATAATAACAAGACAGGCACTGCTAGGTGTTTCAAGAGGGAAAAAGCCCTCCCCTCACAAAAAATCTTTCGCTGGGAACCAGGCTAAATCCAAGGTCGAAAAACACATTCCTTGGAACTCTAAACATAACTGTTCCTACGTCAGAATCAGTATTCTCTAACTTAACTAGAGCAAATTTAAAACGTGATAAAAAGCAAATTAATCTGTAACACAGTCACATGCTAGCATTTTTAAAATAATTCTGTTATAAAGTACTGCTACTTAAAAGCTCCACTTTCTAAGAAAACACTTTTGTCTAACTAATGCAGCTAGAAGGCAAGACATTTGAAACATGGGCATTTATTTAGTATGCATATTAACACACATAAAGGGGGCAATTTGATTCTGAAAAAAACGAATTATCATGGACTGTTGGGTTTAATATTTCTCTGTACATATCAATTGAAATTTCTCCACTAAATGTTTTATCTGAAACCTCCTGTGTGAGCATTACAGTCTAACTGACCTCTGAATCAGACATAATAAATCCTATTTTCAAAGGCTGGTGGACATATATCAGACAGCATGTTTAAAAAGGTTTGCATTGTATAACAAAGAAGTCAAAATTTAGTGTGCAAGCCTTTCTATTCTACCTATTAAAAGGGCCTGGTTCATTAATTTTCAAACAGCCATTTTTACTAACTAAGTGAGTGTGATAACTGTCACACACTGGTCTGCTGCATGTCAGAAACATTTACATTTTGAAAAAAAAATTCAGCTTGCAGTAGGAAAATATCCATATATATCTTCTATAATATTATTTTCTATAAAAGCACACGGTTGCATTTCACTAATTAAAAGCACATTCTATGATGGGTCTGTTTTATAAATTCTTCTCTACCATTAACGCACTAATTCTAAGACACTGGTCCATGTGCCATCCACAGCTGAAAACTCTTATCACAATCCGACTGGTTGATTTATAACATTCCGACCTCCGGAAAAACACATTAAATCATGTGTTCCAAGGCAAACCCACACAAATTCGTTGCCGCATTTCAAATAGAAAGTTAAATGAACACTGCTTTCTGTTCTCCATGCAAGATGTTACCATGCTGTCAGAAAGCTTTGACAAAGCACATAGGCAGAACCAGTAACAAATGAAAAAGTGAAATCAAACCATCATTCATCTAAACACTCACTGACTTTTAGTGTCAGCTCACATAACCATGCATGTTAAACAGCATGTTAAAACAAATACCGCCGTCTCAATCCAAGATATTAACCCTTTGGCAGCTCAAGTACAATCATTCCCCAATGACTGCAGATACATGGGAAAGTCATGAACTCATCACTCCACGTTTTCAAATAACACGTACGCACATCTTCAAAACATTTTCTCCAAGCAGTTGAAAGAGATCCAGCTCTCTCCTGACTAACGCAACAATATCATGCTCTGTACAAGCCATATCCACATGGCGCTATTCACAAGCCATATTTACAAGAAAGTCAACAAGTCCAAAAATGACACGCTATTCAACAGGCATATTTACAAGGCGCAATGCACAAGGAACACAACAAGTCTAAATGAGAATATGCTCCTCATAAGCCATATTTACAAGGAGCTATTTACAAGAAACTCCACAAATCTTCCTAGTCTTAGTGAAATCACGAGCATTGAGCCCTTTCCTGGTTCTGGATCGTATATACAGTGGGGAATTGCTACATCTACAATAGGCCTCCCTCCCCCTACTGCCCCTGGCCCTACGTCGTCTTTCACGACCTGCTGAAGCTGTTGGAGCTGGTCTGCTGATGGGGGCGGAGGGAAATCTGCGTTTACGTAGTCCGGTGCGGGCTCTTCTAGATAGGCGGAAATAAAAGCCTCTGATGCTGTCGGCTTCTTTCTACATACTCTAAAGGGTACAGGTGGTGGCGTTCGCGACCTACGGGGTGTTTCTGAGGGGGTCACTTTAGCTAGTTCTTCTGAGAGGACCAGTAACAACGGCATTTCTTTCTCTATCAGCCTGTTCTGCCTTGACCTTGTCTAGTTCTCTCTGCTTGATGAATTTCTTTCTCTGTTCTCCTATGTGACTCTTTGCGCCATAACTCAATGGCATCCTTCTGTGAGGGTCTTTATTTCTTTTTTCATAGAGCTTCCTCTACTCTCATAATGCATTCAGAATCCCATGTTCCCGAGATGGGCCATCTGTACTTCTCCTCTAAATCCTTCGTGTAATCTAAAGTCTAAAAACAATATGGCATCTAGCCCATGCTTGTTGTACATATAATGACCAGGTGTGTCTCTAGGTGGGATGTTAACTGACTCTTCTAATATTCCTTTCCTGGTCCCTATCTGACGTAACTTTAAAAACAGTGGCATATTTGAACTTACTAGAACGTGAACATAATAAACACAGTAATGTATTGCAAACAATCATTCATACCACGACATCAAAACACATTAAAAAACATTTCGAACAGATACTACCTAGTACATAGAAAAACATAATACTGGAAATCTCGAGAGACAATACTAGAATACTGAATTACTGGATGCACTGCTAAAACAGTACAGAACATACCGGTCCCATAAAGAGACACGTCATACCGTATCCACCTAAGTGAACACGTCTGGACCGGGTCTGTGTACCCAGACCCGTCTTGACCGGGCACAAATTAATGAACCCGTCTAGATGCGTTCCCAACAACGGTACTCACCGGGAAGCAAAACTGAAGGCCTCGGAAACTCGACACTGGACTGGACTGGACTGCTACGACGTCTGGCTGCTGCTGCGCACTACGCATGCGCTTCGGAACAGGTGGGCCTCTGGAAACCTCGGACCTTGCTCTCTCACGGCTTGGGCTCTGGTTGGGATGATCCGCATTCCTCACCGCCTCGTGTGGATGCCTGGTCGCTGTCCGTCCTCCTCGTGGGCCTGAGGGAGTAAGCGGGAAGTCCCGCGGCGTGCACTCTGAAGTCCGTCATGGCTGTAGAAGGGGGACAAAAGCTGGACTTACATCACCGGAGAGTGGGGAAAGGGACCAGTCCTGGTCGGGCGCCAAATTAATGTGGTAAATAAATATTACCCTTTCATGATTTCTATACTTAAAGGAAAGTTCATGCATTAAATGAGAGGCAGAGTCCGTGGTGTCCGATTCAAAGGGGCTTTATTTACAATAACCCGGGTTAGCGGAGAATCTGTTCCATCACCACTAAGGTTCAGGAAGGGTCTTCTGAACTTTATTCACAGAGTACAATATTTATACATTGACTCTCGTACATAGAGAAGGAGGAGCGCTCCAGGCAGAGAAAGAGAAAGAGATAAGAGCATGTGGGCGTGCATGAGGGCGTACACTTGAGATGTCATGGAGGTGTCATAAGTGGGTGGATACATGGAGGGGGTTGCATGGGCAGCTGGAACCTTTAACCTACTTGTGCGCGCAAAACTGGTCATGACGTGTGACTGGGGAGAGCTGGGGGGCGCTGACTTCTAGCACTAGGAGGAGAGTCTGGGATGTCAGAGCGACCTGTACCTTTGGCATTATCTGGTATCTTATGTTTGGAGTACATGTTGCTTGATTTAAAGGCCATCAGGGCAAAGGCTGCTCATCACTAAGAGCCAGTGCGGGCATACATTTCTTGGTTCATTACATGGGGGCCATGGGCTTTCTATGGATGCGAGCTCTGTAAATCACTTAAATGGAGACAGAAAGGCTAGGCCCTATCTTCTGCAGGCGGAATATGTTTATCCTTTTCATTAGGCAGGAATGTGTTTCTGTGGAACAGAACAGATAACTGTAGGCATAACACTGTCTTGGCAGGCAATTGCTGGGCATCTCTCGGCTGTGGCAGGAAATGTGTGAGAGTTCAGGGATAAATAACTAAACTGCAGCTTTCAGAGTGTTTCAGGTGGCTTTAGGCCTGGATTCGTGTCCTGGCCCTGCGGAGCCTCAAAATGGGTGCTTCTCGATATTTTAAACGTGCACCATGTAAAGTCGTTGGCAACATAGGCTTAAAAGCAGAATTATCCTTTCTTTCATGGAGGGCCTGGTAACTGACATGTTAACGTTGGACGCAAATGTAAACACAGAGGCGTCATCATTTCGGCCATAGAGGGAAAATGCATGGATGTCATGCACATACACTAAACGTTGGGGTACACGATAGGGGACGATATGGGACACATAGGCCATATAAAATTTCATTTACCTCAACTGGACCAAATTTGTTCTGGATAGTGGGGCCTCTCAATTACATTCCTGTGGCAGAATAAAGCAGAAGAAACCACCACCCCAACTGAGCAGCGCTCATATGAGGGTTTACACCTGGATGTCCAAGAAACCACTCCCATGCCTTGGCAAATTTGCAACTGATTTCGCGTATCAAGATCGCTTGATCCCTGCTTACATCCACGTCATTGATGGCCCTGAGGTGGATTGTCTTCTGAGTCTCCCCACTGCGGAGCGACTTAAGTTAGTCGACATATTATACAAAGTGGGTGACAAACCTGAAATCCTTCAGAAGTTTCCAAAATTGTTCACTGGACTGGGAAAATTGTGTCACTGTCAAATTCGGCTACACATAAATGAGCAAGTGACCCAAGTAGCCCAACATCACAGAAGAATCCCTTTCCATCTCCAACCTGCAGTAGAGCAGGAACTACAAGATTTGCTTAAAGCTGACATCATTGAAAGGACAAGTGGACCCACGCCTTGGGTCTCCCCAGTGGTGGTTGTACCAAAGAAGGGTGAATCGGACAAAGTCCGTCTGTGTGTTGACATGAGGGCGCCCAACACGGCCATTGAAAGAGAACGTCACCCAGGACCCCATATTAGCAACATGATTGCTTCACTCAATGGCGCAAAGTATTTTCCAAATTAGATCTCAATAAAGGGTATCATCAACTAGAACTACATGAGTGATCCCGATACATCACTACTTTTTCAACTCATATTGGCCTCTTCAGAAATAAAAGACTTAGCTTTGGAGTCTCCTCTGCTGCTGAAATCTTTCAAGAAGCAATCAGGAAAACGATTCATCACATTCCCAATGCTCTAAACTATAGTGATGACATCCTCGTGTATGGGGCAACAATGCAAGAACATGACACAGCACTGGACCGAGTATGTCATGCATTGATGGAAGCCAACCTCACGCTAAATAAAGAAAAGTGTGAATGTTTTTTCAAGTGCAGGAATGAGACCAGATCCGGACAAAGTAGCAGCACTAAATGACAGTCCCAGCCCTCGAGATGCAGGGGATGTACATTCATTCCTAGGAATGGCCAGCTACTGTGCCCAATACATCAAGAACTATGCGACCATTAGCTATCCATTGAGAACTCTCACCAAACAAGGTCAACCATTCCAGTGGTCTACGGGGTGTGAACAGACCTTTCAAGAAATTAAAGCAGCTGTAGAGTCCGCGGACAACATGGCCTACTTTGATCCGAAGAAGAAAACCGAAATCACTGTCGATGCCAGTCCAGTAGGGCTGGGAGCCATTCTAGCCCAATATGATATAAAAAGTGACCAAAGATACATAATCGCTTATGCAATCAGGAGTCTGACAGACACGGAGAGAGGGTACTCCCAACCGGAGAAGGAAAGCTTGGCGGTGGTTTGGGCCTGTGAAAACATCCACATTTTTATATATGGGAAACACTTCATACTTATCACAGACCATCAAGCCCTGATCACCATCTGTGGCAATCCTCGTGACAAAATGCCACTGAGAATAGAGCGTTGGGGTCTCCTTCCCAAGAGTACACATATACTATTGTGCATAAGCCAGGCAAAGCTGCCAATCCTGCCGATTACATGTCCAGGCACCCCAAGGAAATAACCAAATGCCAACCATCATTAGCCAAAGAATACATACACTTTGTAGTGGCTCAGGCTAGACCTCCAGCAGTCCCGCTTGAAGCCATCTGTGATGGCACTCATGAAGACAGTACTCTGCGAGAGGTAAAGCGTTGCATACAGGATAATAGTTGGAGACACCTGGAAGACAGTGATCAGCATAGACAAATTGACGCTCAAGAGTTGGCCTCCTTCAAGCATGTGAAAGAGGAGCTATCAATTTCTGCTAATGGCCTAGTATTACAAGACAATCGGATAGTTATCCCAAAACGATTGCGTCAAGGAGTCATCAATTTGGCACATGAAGGCCATAGAGGCATTGTGGCTACAAAGAGAGCACTGAGGGAACAGTTCTGGTTCCCGTTATTAGACCTCATGGTGGAGCTCACGCTGAAGGACTGCCCCCAGTGTCAATTGGTGAGTCGACCTGATCCTCCTGCACCACTGCAAATGTCTCAATTGCCGGAAGGTGTTTGGCAAAACATTCCAGAACCTTCTGGTCCCTTCTGGACCTTTGAGGGTCAGCCTATATAAGGCGGAATGCTGGGCAGCCATTTTAGAAGGTGCCTGGTAGTAAAGAAACCCTGAGGTCTGGTTGGAGCACAGACTACTGTGGATAAGGGAAGAGAGATCCTGTCAGGGTTGATAGCCCATTTTGGTCTGCTGCCCGAGCTGTGAATCTGCCTTACTTACGGCCGATCTGGCCCAGCTGAGGGAGTCTTCCCTGTGGTAGTTTGCCAAGTTAGAGTACCAGGGAAAACGACAGCAGTGAGCGCATTCTGTGGACTTGGCCTGGTGGTGTAGGAGGAGAAAAGGGGGCTGAGGTATTTCCCTCCCTTGCTCACCCACGACGTCCGGTTTGCCAAGAGCGCTGTGCGGGGGCAACCCTCCTTCACTTACCAACGTCTTTGGGTCTCTTTGAAGGTAGGGAGCTCACCCCGTTGCTGAGCCCAGCAGTATTTGCCCTCGCTGGAGGAAATGTGGCCCCATCCGAGTCGGAGAGTTCTGGTAATCCACTGCAGCCTGCTGGTGAAGAGAGTGTGCCGGAGAAGTGTCCCGCCGAGTGCGCAGGCCAGGAAGCTAGTGAGGAGTTCCCCTCTGGCGGTGCAGCACTGAAGCGGACCTACTTCCGCGCATGCTCCGTGAAGTGAGGCTGAAAGATAGCGTTTCCTCAGCGCCGCGGATCGAGTGAGAGTGGCATCTGGTCTTCACTCATTGCGCACCACGTTGGGATCAAAGGTTTCATGACGAGCGAATAGATGCTCTGTTCCATCCCCTGGCTTAGCGGAACCGTAGCGGTGGTGACGCTGCGGCAGAGGGCGGGTAAACGGCCTGCCTTTTTCTCCACCCCCGGGAGGCTGTGAAGTGATCGGAGGCTCCTGGCGGCAGGAAGAGGGTGTTCACGCTCGCGCCTCTCTCAAGTAAGCCGGGAAAGTGGGGGGTCTGGAGGGATAGTCCAGCAGGGTGTCCACTGACGATCCAACTGCCAACCCTGAGGAAAGAGGTGACGGGGGTTCAGGGGGAAATCACCAGAACCCCACCCAGCAACAGGGGACGGTCCAAGTAGGAAACGGACCTGGTAATCAGAGGTCAGAGGACTGGGTGAAACCTGCTTAAAAGACTTTGCCGTGTCCAGCTTCTCTGTGGGTCCCTCTAGGAGTACCTGGAACCCACACTGACTAGATCTCCTCTTGTATCCGAGCTACAGACAAGGGCCTGTGAGGGAACCGACCCATTCAGTCAAGGCATCAACCCTGGTTTACAAAACAGAAGCAGGGTAGAGAAGGTTATAGAGTATACAGGCTGTCTGTTTAGGAACCTTAGCGCTGTATGAGAGTCTTGAGAGCTAGTCATTGGAGGGAGAACCTCTAATATCATCCACAAGTCAATGAAATGTTAAAACCTACTTGTATGTAAGTAACAAAGACCAATGGAAAATGCTTGTTAACTACAGAAACTCAAACTAGAGCTAGAGTGTGTGGAAAAATCTATTTAAACCATAGGAGCTTAACCCAAAGTGATTGCTAATGTTTTGACTAAGAAAAGAAAAGTAATAATGACATGTGAGAATATTTGATGTATTGAAACCTGATAATAAGTCATCAAACCAACAAAAGTATTATTTTTATAAAGCAGCACGTACTTTCATACAATATTGTGGTGTAGTGTCCTTTTTGTGTGGAAGTTCATTGAGTTACTTCTGGGTGGTGTGCAACCTTTATACATGTGCCTCTAGTAACTGACTATCTTACCCTAGGCCAGGCTACCCTATGTGACCTGGCAACTCTAGGTCCAACATATTGGTGTCTAGCGGTGGGATGAGAACTGTGGTTGCGACATCTCTGCAGTAACTAAGTGTAATCCACTGACCTACACCAGGAGTTTTCTCCTGGCGGACTTCCTAATTTTTACTTTTACTTTTTCCAAATTCAATCCTGGTGGTGGGTGGAGGTAGCTTCAGAGTGCCCCTTGTAAATCTATTCTTTTTGTGTGCTTGTCCCTACATTGCCTGTAGCAAAATGGAATTTGCTCTGGAAGAACTGGACACTTATTCTGTGGCCCAGCTTAAGTACATTTGTCAACAGATGGGAGTGTTCTTTAAGCTTGGTGCCAAGAAGGGGGAACTCCAGACCAGTTTGAGGGCTTGGGTGGAAGCACATGGAGAAGGGAAGGAGGAGGAAGAAGGGACTGACCGGGACACGGTCATAGAGGTAGAGGGATTGTTCCATCCTGAGGTGGGAAACCTACTCCCAGGACCAATGACCTACTCTAGGAGGGGCAGTAGTGTCTCCGGAGGAAGCTTGACCGAAGCGGAACTCACCGACAGGAGGGAAAAAAGGCAACTGAAGTGGGAGTTAGCCAGGTTAGAACAAGAGAGGGAAGAACGGAGGATGGCTCATGAGTTTAAACTAAAAAAGCTAGAACTCCAGGCTCTGCAATTAGGACCCTCCCCTACTCCAAATGGTGGCAGCGAAACCAGAGAACCAACCAGGGAGTCCAGACCCTACCTGCCTAAGGACATAGTTGCCAGCTATAGTCAGGGGGACGATATAGCCAAATGGCTGGCTGCCTATGAGGTCTCCATAAGAGCCCATGGGATCCAGGAGAAACACTGGGGGGGTGGGTTGTACAAATATATGCCTCCTACTGGTCGGGACACCTTGTTAGCCTTAGCACAGGAGGAGCAGACCAACTACCCCACCATGAAGTTAGCATTAATCAGAAAGTTTGGGCTAACCCCGGAAAAGTATCGCCAAAAGTTCAGGGGGAGCCACAAGTTAAGCACCCAGAACTGGGTGGATTTCCTGGACTATGCGAGGAAGGCATTGGAGGGCTGGGTACAGGGCAGCGAGGTGAAGGACTATGAGGGGTTGTATGACCTTTTTCTTAAAGAGCGTCTACTCGAGAAATGTTTTCCCGAGCTGCGCCAACTAGGCGTGGGCGGAAAATCCGTTCCGCTCGCGGATTTTGCGGATTTTCGGGAAATCCGCAATCCGCGAGATTTGCGAATTTCCCGCAAAATCCGCAAATCCGCGAGCAGCGGATTTTGCTCGCACTGCTCGCACTGTTCGCGTGAGTTCGCGCCCCGCGAATAAGTGCAAAATTGCAGAAATACGATTTTAGCAAAACTGAAAGTAACTACTTACCAGGTTCAAAAGTTCAGGCTCATCATTAGTAGCCATTTCCTGGAGTGCTTCCTGAGGGGCCCCTCCAGAGTTCAGTTGCCAGTTGAAACTAGTATGTGACCCTGCTCTGAACCTCAGAATAGTTACACATATGCCACAAAGGTCCTGAATTACAGCTAAGGGAGACAAGCAGGAGCCAGGCTGGAAGTTAAAATCCATTAATCAGCCCCTAATTCATTATTGTCAGTTGGGGCAGGGCAGGTGTTGTAACTAATTTTGCAACAATGAAAGCACTTAGCAAGTGCAAAAGATCACTAATCAGGGCGCACTAAGGAAGCAGGTGCCAGCTAAAAAAATATTCTGTGACACATGAATCAGCCCCAAATTAATTCAGGTCACTTGAGGCAGGGAAGGTGTGCTTTGCTTTGCCGAAAATAATGTACACTGGACAACCAGAGGGTGTGGTGATGAAACAGAGGGTGGCATGGGTGGGCCAGAGGGTGGCATGAGTAGTCAGAGAGTGGCAGTGGTGACAGAGAGTGGCAGTGATGAAGAAGAGTGTCCCAAACAGGCTGGACACGTAGAAACAACAAGTTCGCGAAACTTGCGACCCGACAGGTAAGTTCGCAATTTGCGAAAGTGTACAAAACCCTCGCGAACTGGCAGAAACACGGGCGAACACAAAAAAAAAAAAATCCGCAAATTCGCGGGAATTCGCGGATTTTGCGGATTGCGAATCCGCAAATCCGCAAAATTCGCGAACGCGAGATCCGCAAAATTCGCTCATGCTTAGCGCCAACACCTGGTGGACAGCAAGCTGACCAACCCCCGGAAGCTTGCAGAGGAGGCGGACATCTGGGCAAGTACCCGGGTGTCCTCAAAGGGGACTGGAGGGGATTCCCAAAGGGCCGGACAGGGCGCCCCTCAGAAGAAGGAGGGGGGAGATAAAAAACGGGAGTTCTCTAAAGGTCCCTAAAACAGTTTCCAGGGAAAGGGAGCAGGTTTCACCCCTAAGGCTAACCCGCCCAGAAACCCTCATCCTGGCCAGAGCCAGCAGCCAAGGGTTGTCCACTGCTTCGAGTGTGGTGGCGTTGACATTATAAAGGAGATGTCAAATGCCCAAAGAGACCACCCCCTCCCACCAGAGGAAAAGCCCCGGGAGTAGCTAGTGTAGTGCTCGGGGAGGAGTTGCCCGTAGATAAGGGGGGTGAGTGGGCGGGTGTCACCTTAGTGTCCCTGGGGGATCGGGAGATGGTTCCTAAGATCCAAGTGCCCCCAAATACTACCAAGTATGGGCAGTGGATCACCATCAACGGCCAGAGAGGGGAGGCTCTGAGAGATACAGGAGCCAGTATGACTATGGTGAGGAGTCTACTGGTGTCTCCAGAGCAGGTGATTCCCAATGTACTCCACCCCGCCGCGATGGCTGATGGCAGAATGGGCCACTACCCTGTGGCCGAGGTTCCCTTTGAGTGGAAAGGAGTTGCAGGTTCACTTTGAGTTGCCGTAAGCCCTGCCGTGCCAGTTGATTGTCTGCTGGGGAATGACATGGAGCATAATGCTTGGAGAGAGGTGGAATACCGGACGCATTCAGAGATGCTGGGTACACCTGACTGGGCCTGTGTAAGCACAAGGTCTGCGACTGCCCAGAGAGGGAGTTCGCCCGGGTTGGAGCCTGGAACAATGGCCCAGCCCGCTGCCAAGAAGGGACAGACCCGAAGACAGGAGAAGCCTGCTTCGGCTTCCACACCCCACGTGACAGATCGGCCACCTGCGGTGGTGGACCAGGAGTCCGTGGAGGGGGAAGTAGTCTCCCTGAAGGACCTACCCATCCCTGCTGAGTGGCATGTGGAGGGAGGGCCTACCAGGGAAGAGTTCTGTAAGGGCCAGAAGGAGTGCCCTACCCTTGAGGGACTGAGGCGACAGGCTGAAGCCCAGGCAGCAGGGAACGTTGCGGGACACTTCCACATTTACTGGGAGGACGGACTCCTCTACAGTGAACCTAAGGTACCCTTACCTGGTTCATCAAGGCCCTTGGTAGTCCCGCAACGGTACCGAGCCTTTCTGCTGGAATTGGCTCACGAAATCCCCTTGGCAGGACACTTAGGTCAGAACAAGACCTTTGCTCGGCTTGTCCCCCACTTTTACTGGCCTCAGATGAAAGTGGCGTCTGACATCTACAGTTGGACATGTGTATCCTGCCAAGCCAGTGGGAAAGCAGGGGTGAAGCTGAAAAGCTCCCCTGGAACCACTTCCTGACATTGGCACCCCCTTTGAAAGGGTGGGCATCGACATTGTGGGGCCATTGGATCCACCAACAACGGCTGGTCACAGGTTTATCCTGGTTCTGGTGGATCACGCCACACGGTACCCAGAGGCAATTCCTCTCAGGACTGTTACTGCACCTGTAGTGGCTCGGGCCTTGATGGGGATCTTCACCCGAGTGGGTTTCCCCAAAGAAGTTGTGTCCGACAGGGGGACCAACTTCATGTCAGCATACATGCGGGCAATGTGGAAGGAGTGTGGAGTGACCTACCGGTTCACCACTCCCTATCACCCCCAGTCAAATGGACTGGTAGAAAGGTTCAACAAGACCTTGAAGGGCATAATCAGAAGTCTGCCTGAAAGCCTGCGTAGGAAATGGGACGTCCTCCTACCCTGTTTGCTATTCTCCTACAGGGAAGTGCCACAGAAGGGAGTGGGCTTCAGCCCCTTTGAGCTTCTGTATGGGCACCCTGTACGCAGTCCTCTCAGTCTGGTAAAGGATGGATGGGAAAAGTCTCCCAGGAAACCTCCCCAGGATGTGGTGAGCTACATGCTGGCCTTCAGGAGCCAAATGGCGAAGTTGTGGAAGCAAGCTTCTGACAACTTGGAGGCCAGCCTGGCAGTAATGAAGGAGTGGTATGACCACAAAGCTCACCCTGTGGAGTTGGAGCCTGGCCAGAAAGTGTGGGTGATGCAGCCTGGAGAGCTAAGTGACCTCCAGGATCGCTGGACAGGCCCCTTTGAGGTGGTAGAAAAGAAGGGTAAGGCCACATACCTGGTGGACCTTAAGACCCCTCGACAGCCCCTACGGGTGCTACATGCTAACCGCCTCAAACCCCACCATGAGAGGCCCGAGGTCATCTTGATGATGGTGACTGATGGAGGAGAGGAAGCGAAAAGCGAACCTCTCCCAGACTTGTTTTCATCTCAGGAAAGGATGGGTCAGTGGAGGGAGTGATTCTCTCCCCAACCCTAACTCCTGAGCAGCGGGAGGACTGCCACCAGATACTGGAGCAGTACTCTACGATGTTCTCCCTTGTCCCGGGAAGGACCCACCTGTGTACCCATGATGTGGACACAGGAGACAGCCCACCAGTGAAGTCAAAGACCTACCGGCTGTCCGACAAGGTGAAGGCCAGCATCCACGGTGAAGTTACCAAGATGCTGGAGCTAGGAGTTATAGAACCTTCCAGTAGCCCCTGGTCCAGTCCGGTGGTTCTAGTGCCAAAAGCAGCTCCAACAGGCACCATCCAGAACTGAGGTTCTGTGTGGATTACCGGGGACTGAACTCAGTTACCAAAACTGATGCTCATCCGATCCCTAGGGCGGATGAACTAATTGACCGGCTGGGAGCTGCCCAATACTTGAGTACCTTTGACCTCACTTCAGGGTACTGGCAGATCTCCCTGACAGATGGAGTAAAGGAAAGGTCAGCCTTCTCCACGCCTGAGGGACACTTCCAATTCTGAGTGATGCCCTTTGGGCTCAAGAATGCCCCTGCCACTTTTCAGCGGCTGGTGAATCAGGTCCTCTCCGGAATGGAGGGTTTCTCCGCTGCTTACCTGGATGACATTGCTGTCTTCAGCAGCAGTTGGGAGGACCATTTGCAGCATTTGCAAGCAGTTCTTCAGGCCCTGAAACAAGCTGGCTTGACAATCAAGGCCAGCAAATGACAAATTGTGCAGGGGTCGGTTGTGTACCTTGGACACTTGGTGGGTAGGGGAACAGTGCAGCCCCTCCAGGCAAAGATTGAGGCAATCATGGCCTCGGAACGCCCAAGACCCAGACTGAGGTCCGAGCTTTCCTGGGCCTTACAGGTTACTACCGTCGCTTTGTGAAGGGGTATTGCACTATTGTAGCGCCCCTCACAGAGCTTACCTCAAAGAAACAACCTCGACGGGTAGTTTGGACAGAGGCTTGTCAGCAAGCCTTTGAAAAATTGAAGCAGGCAATGTGTGCAGCACCGGTCGTGAGGGCCCCAGACTTCTCCAAGGAGTTCATTGTCCAGACAGATGCATCAGAACATGGCATTGGGGCAGTGTTATCGCAACTTAATGAAGAGGGTCTGGATCAGCCTGTAGTTTTCCTATCCAGGAGACTGCTTGTCCGGGAACAGAAGTGGAGTGCAATTGAGCGGGAGGCTTTTGCGGTGGAGTGGGCTCTGAAGAAGTTGCAACAATACTTGTTTGGTTTGCACTTCCTGGTTCAGACTGACCATCGACCCCTTCGTTGGCTGATGCAAATGAAGGGGGAAAATCCCAAGTTGTTAAGATGGTCCATCTCCCTACAGGGAATGGACTTCCGGGTGGAACATCGGCCTGGAGTGGACCACGCCAATGCAGACGGTCTCTCTAGGTATTTCCGCCTTAGTGATGAGGACTCCCAAGGGGTTAGGTAGCTCTCCCCACTTTCAGCTGGGGGGGACGCGTGTTAGACCTGTCTGGCCTTTTGCGTAGCCCCTCCTATTAATTATTTATTTTGTCCCCTTTTTGCCCCTCATACCCTTTTTATCTTTTTGTGTCCACTGGATTATTTTTATGGTGTTGTCTTAGGGGTTAGATGCTCTTTGGCCCTCATAGTTTTTGCCTGGGGCCTAGGTACGTTTTCTGACTGGAAAGTCAGACAGACTACAAAATGGTGGTCCCCAACTGCCATAACTGTCACCCCTGAGACCTGACCCATAGGATAGAATAGGAGCATTCCAGAACCTTCTGGTCCCTTCTGGACCTTTGAGGGTCAGCCTATATAATGCGGAATGCAGGGAAGCCATTTTAGAAGGTGCCTGGTAGTAAAGAAACCCTGAGGTCTGGTTGGAGCACAGACTACTGTGGATAAGGGAAGGGAGATCCTGTCAGGGTTGATAGCCCATTTTAGTCTGCTGCCCGAGCTGTGAATCTGCCTCACTTACAGCTGATCTGGCCCAGCTGAGGGAGTCTTCCCTGTGGTAGTTTGCCAAGTTAGAGTACAAGGGAAAACGACAGCAGTGAGCGCATTCTGTGGACTTGGGCTGGTGGTGTAGGAGGAGAAAAGGGGGCTGAGGTATTTCCCTCCCTTGCTCACCCACGACGTCAGGTTTGCCAAGAGCGCTGCGCAATCCAGGCCTCTTATTTTAAAAAAATAGAAGCTCTGATTTCCTCTTTCCTATGGGCAAAAAAATCCCCTAGACTTGCACTGAGCACTTTATATTTATCTTCCATACAAGGAGGGCTGTCCCTCCCAAATATCAAAGAATATTATTTTGCGTCTTTTGCACATTACACCCATAGGTTTTTTTTTCTTCTAGATTGTCATGAGACAGACAATTTTTTTATGAAAAGGATGTTGTTGGAATTGAAAATCTATGATCCGGTCAGAACCACGAAAGACCCCAAAAAAGTACGATATAAAACTTTGCAGTGGATTTTTAAGGTCAAAACTCAGTTTTTTAAATTTTATGATTTACCCAATGTGAGTAATAAGACGAATTTAATGAATTTTAGCCTGGGAGAAGCAGGACATATGGATAAAAATATAATAACTCTTTGGAAGCAAAATGGTTTTGAAAAAATTGAAGACTTCCTACTGGGAAATAGGTGGAAATCCGGGGATGAAATTTACGGCCAGTTAATTCATTCGCACACAATTCTGAACTGGTCATTTATTACCATAAATCCAAAACTCAGGGAACTCAATATAGGAAATTTATCCCACAAAGAAAATATTTCCATTTCCCTTAATAACAAAACACAAAAGAAAATGAGTATCTGGATTAAAATATTAACAGAAAGTAAGGACCAGAACTTTTACAACAAGATAATTGAACGATGGAAAAAAAGGGAAGATATTATAATTAATCAACAGGTATGGGACAAAATAAACAAATTCAATAAAGCCATCTTTCGAGGAGCAAACTTTAAACGTATGCAATTCTACAATAAATGGTTATTATATAGAACCCCGTCCTTTTTACATAATATCTTCCCCCTAGTAGCCGATAAATGCTTTCGTTGTGAAGAAAAAGGCACTTGGAAACACATTATCTGGGAGTGTCCAAAAATCCAGGTTTTATGGAAGGAAATAGAAAAATATCTTTCAATCGTCCTTAAAACAAATATTATATTTAACGACCTAATTCCCCTCCTAGGCTGCTCTCCTGTCCACACCCAATATGATGAGCCCCTTTTCATAGCTTCTCTAATAGCTAAATCCCTTATATTACAGTCCTGGAGAACAGATTCTGTCCCATCCTTCCAGGCATGGAAGGCAAAATTACAGCGAATCCAGGGAAGGGAGAAAAAATATGCCCTTAGATCAGGGGCTCTCAAAAAATATGATAAATATTGGAGTGTGTTCGAAGTTTAGATTTCTCTTGTTATTACTTAACCGAATTTATGCTTTATTGAAATTATTTATTAGTCTATCACGACGGTTCTACCTCCGCACGCTGCACTTTAGAACTTAGCTTTGGAATACTAAATGTGAAAACGTTTATTGTATATGTATGCTATGTACTTTTTCAATTCTAAACAAAATCTTTTGGTTATTTGAACGAGTTTACTAACTGTCTGCTCTTACACAACTTTGCACTTTATAACTTAAATGTTAAAACAACAATTTGTATGAATGCTTTCCAGTATTTTCCTTCCTCGTACTATATTAATTGGATTTCAATTGTATTGCATTGCTATATTTGAACTCTCAATAAAAAAAAAAAAATTTAAAAAAAAAAAGAGCGCTGTGCGGGGGCAACCCTCCTTCACTTACCAAGGTCTTTAGGTCTCTTTGAAGGTAGGGAGCTCACCCCGTTGCTGAGCCCAGCAGCATTTGCCCTCGCTGGAGGAACCGTGGCCCCATCCGAGTCAGAGAGTTCTGGTAATCCACTGCGGCCTGCTGGTGAAGAGAGTGTGCCGGAGAAGTGTCCCGCCGAGTGCGCAGGCCAGGAAGCTAGTGAGGAGTTCCCCTCTGGCGGTGGGCAGGGCAGCACTGAAGCGGACCTACTTCCGCGCATGCTCCGTGAAGTGAGGCCGAAGGATAGCGTTTCCTCAGCGGCGCAGATCGAGTGAGAGTGGCGCCTGGTCTTCACTCATTGCGCACCAGGCTGGGATCAAAGGTTTCCTGACGAGCAAAGAGAGGCTCTGTTCCATCCCCTGGCTTAGCGGAACCGCAGCAGAGGTGACGCTGCGGCGGAGGGCGGGTAAACGGCCTGCCTTTTTCCCCACCCCCGGGAGGCTGTTAAGTGATCGGAGGCTCCCAGCGGCAGGAAGAGGGTGTTCACGCTCGCGCCTCTCTCAAGTAAGCCGGGAAAGTGGGGGGTCTGGAGGGATAGTCCAGCAGGGTGTCCACTGACGATCCAACTGCCAACCCTCAGGGAAGAGGTGACGGGGGTTCAGGGGGAAATCACCGGAACCCCACCCAGCAACAGGGGACGGTCCAAGTAGGAAACTGACCTGGTAATCAGAGGTCAGAGGACTGGGTGAAACCTGCTTAAAAGACCTTGCCGTGTCCAGCTTCTCTGTGGGTCCCTCTAGGAGTACCTGGAACCCACACTGACTAGATCTCCTCTTCTATCCGAGCTACAGACAAGGGCCTGTGAGGGAACTGACCCATTCAGTCAAGGCATCAACCCTGGTTTACAAAACAGAAGCAGGGTAGAGAAGGTTATAGAGTATACAGGCTGTCTGTTTAGGAACCTTAGCGCTGTATGAGAGTCTTGAGAGCTAGTCATTGGAGGGAGAACCTCTAATATCATCCACAAGTCAATGAAATGTTAAAACCTACTTGTATGTAAGTAACAAAGACCAATGGAAAATGCTAGTTAACTACAGAAACTCAAACTAGAGCTAGAGTGTGTGGAAAAATCTATTTAAACCTTAGGAGCTTAACCCAAAGTGATTGCTAATGTTTTGACTAAGAACAGAAAAGTAATAACGACATGTGAGAATATTTGATGTATTGAAACCTGATAATAAGTCATCAAACCAACAAAGTATTATTTTTATAAAGCAGCACGTATTTTCATACAATATTGTGGTGTAGTGTCCTTTTTGTGTGGAAGTGCATTGAGTTACTGCTGGTTGGTGTGCAACCTTTACACATGTGCCTCTAGTAACTGACTATCTTACCCTAGGCCAGGCTACCCTATGTGACCTGGCAACTCTAGGTCCAACAACAACTCATTTCATCGACTAGAGCTTCCAACACTATACCTGTTCTGGATGAGGTATTTGCAGCCTGGGGTATTCCAAAGGTAGTGAAGACCGACAACGGACCCCCATTCAACAGCCAAGATTTTGCAGAGTTTGCCAAGCATCTCAACTTCAGGCTTCGCAAAATCACGCCATTGTGGCCGCAGGCCAATGGCATGGTGGAGAAATTCATTTCTACGCTTAAGAAAACCATTCAACAAGCTGAACTCTCCAAGAAAGATATCCAAGTGGCTTTAAATGAAGTCCTGCAAGCCTACCGAAACACGCCTCACTCTACCACTGGCAAATGCCTGGCCACTTCGATACTGGGTCGGCCAGTGAGCACCAGAATACCCATGGTAGACTGGACTGATGGTGCGACATCTCCTGATTCTGAACTTGAGGAAGTAACTGCTACTGACCGACTAAAGAAGGAGAAGAAGAAGACATATGCCGACAGTGTCAGGAAAGCTGCTCCGTCATCGATTCAGGAAGTAGACTGGGTGCTAGTTAGGCAAGAACAACAGAAGAAATCGGACAGTCGATATCATGAGACTCCCTTGATGGTCACCAAACAAAAGGGAACAATGATCACTGCTGATGACAAGAAAGTTACCAGAAATGTAACGCACTTTCAAAAGTGCAGTCCAAAGGTCAAAGAAATGCTGACCAGCCCTGGCAGTGGAGAAGCAAGAAATGATAGGATGCCAGCTAGCGATCAGCACTCCATGGTGACCCCTGAGGAAAGAGATCCGGACAATCAGGCCGTCCATTTACGACCACGACGAACTATTAAAAGACCGAGTCGTCTACTTGAGGAACTGTGACTATTCTATATGGTTTTATCAACTACAATGTTGTTTGTATATATGTTCAGTTGCTAAGAAAGGGGGAGATGTACTGATGCGATAAGCATGGGGCTCTGGGACCTGCGTGTCCAAGCCAGAGAGGGAGGGACTGCAAGCCAGGGGAAGAGGAGGAGCCAAGCTAGAGTGGGCAGTAGTTAGCTAGTGGGCAGTTGGAGCGATAGAGAAATAAAGAGCTCCTGAAAATAAGCTCTGGTGTCAGCGTGGTTTGTGGGCCCCCTCCGACACTACAGCTGGCAACGAGGGTCACTGAATCCCTCGTGTGGTGTATATACGCTGCAGAGGTCTGGCGCGTCACAAATGCTCATCGGCATCCAGAAAGGCGCAGCGTGTGGAGCAGCGGCCAAGCGCTAATCGTCGCTGTCCGGAGCCCACCCCGGCCGCATCTGCCCTCCTGTCCTGCTCCACCGACACTACAGAAGAATAAACACAATTTTATATTCCAGAGAGAGATTGGCAATATATTGCAGAGATAGGAAATAAATGTCTTCGGCCTACACATTTTATAAGACTGTTGTTCTTGTCCAGATGGATGGCATACTATATACCAGAAACTACATAACATGTATCCAGTGGTATTAAATAATAGTGTTTGCTGTCAACAACAAAGCGAAGTAGGATGGCTCCACACGTTTTATTCATGCCTGCATCTTTTTGGCAGAAGCTGTTTGAGGCAATTGGTCGGGCTATTGAGTTAACAGTAGTTCCAGATGCCACCCTTGTACTATTTGGTGTCTCACAAATAAGCCTACAACTAGTGAAAGGCTACCTATACTTTATATCCATACCTTTGATGATTGCACGCTCATTCATCCTCCAGAATTGGAGGACTGCTAAGATTCCGACGGTCCAGGGTTAGAAGAATAAAATGTTTTGTACTATGAAGTTTATGGAGGCATATGCAAAGTATGAAGGGGTCTCAAAAGGTTTAACGCCATTTGGCAATACTTGAAATAAGGTGGAAGGTTATTTTAAAGCTCTGTACCGTACCATGAAGGAACAGTCCAGCAGTACCCTCCTTCAAAACAGCAGATTTGGTTCCTGGTGTAGACTATAAATAAACATCCACTCAGTAATAGCTTTTGGAAATTGGAGGTAGAGTTTGCTAGAAAGTGTCCAGATTCAAATTTCTTTCTTTGCTCTGCAGTCCGAAGTGCACTTTTTATTCACTTATGCACTAAGACACCTTCCGTTCAGGATAATGTACTCTATGGAGAATGCATTTGGGAATGCAAATTACGTTTGAGTGATATTGCTGCACCTCAATATTTGTAGTACTTTTCATGCACTGAAGCGCTTTCTTTCTTTAGGATAGTGCATTGTTTTGAGAACACGTTTAGTAATTTATAATATTTCTAAGTATTACTGTCGCACTTTAATTGCTTATTGCACATAATATGGATGATGAATCATGACTTTTGCAAAGATTGGATAGCGCTTTGCTTCTGAACAGATGCTCTAAATCAGGGTTAATTGAATATACCGCACTTTACCTTTTACTGCAAATTCACTAGCTTACTGTTCTAATCAAATGAATGTGGGATGTGTCAGGCATTTAAGAACCTGTTTATAGCATCAGAAATATCTGTTGCACTTTGAATAGTTTAAAATTGATAATGTCTATTTTTTATACATATTACAATAATGATCAAGATCAGATTGGCATTATCTTTTATATATATTCCATCTATATCATTTTTTGTTTTATTTCACGCAACTTATCAATGTGTTTATTTTCTTTGCCCGATAAAAATAATTTAAGAAAAGATGGAAGTGCAGGCTTTACCCTGGTCTCTTTCAAGGTTATGAAGTTCCTGAATCATCTACAACCGCCCCTCCCAAGTATAAGACTGAAAAAGTCATATACTTCACACCCAGGTCTTCCTACAAAAAGGCCAAGTCATTGTCTCTGCTCTGGGAGTAATGTTTCCACGTTATCAATGGGAAAGAACTGAGGGGGCAGTTGATAGCAGGCTAACAAGAATCAGCCCACTGGAGCTTCAGGCAGGAAAAGTCTAACTTTCTTAAAGTTACTTTTTCTGCATAATTATCACAAATCCAACTTCCCCATTCAATTGACTAGTAATAAATATTAAAGCTGTGGTTCAATGGAATCTTTTGTATATTCCAAACCAAATTAGCAGTGCCCCGGTGTGCAGAGTTCACAAACCAGTAATTCCATGCACCATGCACAATGAGGCATTTGCTAACAAGGGACATAGTCGGAGACCATTGCACAATACAGCATATTTCTATTCCATATTCAAAGCTTTCATGAGTAAGTTTGTAGTTATAAGTGTCATTATTTTTAAAATTGACTTTTGATTTCGTTCTGGGGTGTACAGTGTGGAAAATATCTGCTGTGTCAACATAGAATGCCACCAGAATGTTGAGAATAGAGACTGCAGATAGTATAGCACCTACTATATAAATTAACTGTATTAAAATGGTTGCCAATATGCCATAATTTTACCTGAGGTACACTAAAGATATGACTGAAGCTCCCCTACTTATAATGGATGCATTGGTCATGTTTTCTCTAATAATAAAAGGGGGTGAATGAAAAAATAAAGTAGACACATTGAATTAATTGCCTAAACAAGTTGCTATAGTGTACATCCTAAGTAATCATGTTGTAAAATCATACTTAAATATAGTTATTGTAAAGGTCAGGATTGCAAAATGCTGACAGAGTTTGCTGACTACAAAATTAACAATCCATAAATTGTGACTTGGTGTTTAATATAACATTTTTGGCAATCCTAAATTCTGAAGACATTTCTGTTTTCTAAAGCTATATGGAGAATCATCAAAGGTATCAAAAGTCTCATGAATGAAAATTAAATTAAACAAGTGATTTAAGCCTTTCATTTGTCCAAGCTGAACTATGGAAACTCTTCTAATAGATATTCCTAAGCTTCACCAAGACCCCACCATAAAAACATATTACATGCCGAGCTAGGTGTACCTCTTGATTAAGGAAATCTGACCCTATCTCTCCATGTGTAATCATTCTGAACTTACTAGCCAATGAAGCAAGAAATGTCTATATTTTAGCCTGTTTAATTCTTAAGGCACTCTACTTCCTCAGTAATAAAGAGTCTAACCATCTCAAGAAGCTCATTCTAAATTCGGAGATTAGACTCTCTGTTTTTGGAAACCCCATCATTCAAAAATTCTCTTTCACATCTGAGACACACTTCAGGAAATGGCCTTATGTTTTGGAAATTCTCATGGTATCCTTCTAGTTGTATGTCAGAATATTGTATGTCAGAGTATTTAGCATAAAATTATTGTTCTACAATATTGTAGCCAGAATATCATCTACCAAGATAAGGTCAAGGAGTATGTTAGCAAGTAAATACATATTTGCTATTTTTACTACCATCAATGTACATATATTAAGTAAGTATAGTACATTTATTCTTATCTCAATATGCTAACATTTTAAAAACGTTAGTACTCTATTCTGGAGATAATGTTTCTGCTGCACAATATTCAAAACTCACTATTTTGATAGTGTGCCCATCAGGATATTCCTTTCCATGAAACATTTAAACAGCATTATGACCTAAGATAGTCCCTGTTTAATTTTACCTTTCTTCTACTATAAAGTCAACTTTTCCTCTCAAAACTGTCATATAAACACATCAATTTTGCCCCACCTTTATATGTTGTTTTAATGTGTCCATCTTATTCCATGGTCCATTGGTAATAGTCATAGTCTGCCACTATATGTATCCTCTTTGAATTGTCTATGAATTACCCTTACACGCACAAAATAATTAATAAACTATAGTTTAAATAGCAAACTGTAATGTATGTGATATTCAATACTCTATTTTTATGGTATTGGCTGTTTTTTGCCATGGTATGTAATCTCCTGCTCAGGATATGTATTTGGTAAAAAGGGGGTTTACTTTGGGAAGCTAACATTTCTGGTTTTCAGTCAAACATATTCATGTATGGGAGCAATATCAGCAGTATTAACATTTTTATCATGGGAAACAATAATAGCAATCAATTATCTTGTTGTGATTAATGTTTATCAAATATCACAAATTTTGTACAAAATACTTGTGAACATTTCGTACTATGGAGATCTACATCATGGAAATTCTACACTGTACAAAGCAATCTTTATTTACTTTTTCTCATCTTACAAGTACAGTGTACAGTTTAATCTACATAAAATGACCACGCATACTGTGTATCATGGTGATAAGTCAGTTAGGTAGGGCTGAAATAAAAACATATGATTACAGACAATATTAACATTTTGATGAACTGGGTAATTTAGGGGATGATTAGGATGTGGTTTGGAAAGACTCCGAATTGGATTCGGGTCTACCAAATCCGATTCCGAACCCTTCTTTCCGACCAATTCGGAAAGATTTTGGGACGACCGATTACGATGTTCAGAAATTGTTCAGACTCATACAGGTCCATGGACCGCGTTTCCGACCAGGCGATTACGATGTCGGATTAGGACAGCCTTTCTGATTCAATGGTTACAACATCAGAATCTGACTTGGCAGCCTGCAGCAGGCCCCCCTTCACCCAGAGTCTTTTGAATGGGGCCGTGGTGCTACCCAAGTGATCCCCTTACAGACCATGACAGTGCGGCAGGCACCAAGGGGTGCCCACCGCAGGGTACACGATTTTCCCCAGCCACTCCTTTCTTCAATGGGAGCCAGTGTATTTCATCGGAACAGAGGCTCCTATTGAAGTCAATGGCAGTTCGACTGAATAGTATCCAGAACCATTGTAATCAGTCGGTTGGACTCCCCATATCCGATTCGGTCAGAAACCCTTCCAAGACCAATTCGGTTGGAAACTTTCCGAACTACATTGTAATCGACCTCTAAGTCTGCATTCATCTAGAGACATCAATATCCCTCATATTAATGTTTTGACATAGATCTGAATCGATGCTAAGCAGTACATATCTCATATTTCCATGTAATAAACAACTATATTATATTTAACCTTGGAACCCATGTATTATACTTGTTTCTTTCCTGGAAGGACTTCTTTCATATATAATGCCATTACATTTAATGCTCTTACATATAATATATATTATATTAATATATAGAGGCATGACAACCTTAATATTCTTCCTTCAAAAGGAGCATATACATTGATTGCCATTATTGTTTCACACGGAAAAAAATGTTAACACTGTGGATAATATTTTCCACATATGCAGAATATTTGACGGAAATGATCTGTCTCAAGGGTTTCTGACAGAGTGGGTGGTAGCAAGTGCAGGGCCATTTTCATCAGACAACTCAAATTACAAATTGCTAGTTTTCACATTCTATATCAAAGATGCATGTATTTTATTCTCATATTACAAAAGTACAAAACAGATTTACGATACAAAAATCATTAAAACATAATTTTATGTTAATTATTTTCATCAGTTCCATATGGCCTAACATAGTTTCACTATCTAAAGTATAACTGATTTCAACTTTCCCCATATTTAGTGACCTCAATTTCAGTCCTTGCATTCAATTAAAGCACACTAGATCACAATTATTTTCACAGCCAACCAGTCATTCTGTTAATTTGTAGGCCATTAGATCACAATTGAACTCATAGCCAGCCGACGTATGTTTCACTGACTCATCCAGTTCTCCAGGACATAATTCTTATTCTTATGCCATTCTTTTGGCCATTAGTGACACAATTTCTCAGTTTTTTACATATTGTTTTCCTCTAAATATACCACCTCCAACATTCTCATCAATTGGATGGAAAAGCCTTTCTCTACTCAAAAACCGAGGAACATATTTACAAGGAGCTAATGCCACTAGAACATAATTATTTTCCGACATAACGCCGCCTTATCAATAATGCCCCTATTCATGCTGCACTTAGTGTGAAAGGAGCATGCAATGGGTGTTGCAGTGAACAATCTCCCACAAAAACCATAGCTTTTTTAGGCCGCTGCAAATTAACAAGGTTTGGGCCGGCACCCAAAATATCGCCAAGGAATAACTGATCTTACCAGGCGATACAAGGAAAATGTCTAATTTCTCCTCGAATTTTCCTCTTTCTATGTGTGCTGCAGAATGCAGCACACATAGAAACAGCGAATCATCAGTAAAGATTGTTTATGTGCAGGAAGGTGTAACTTTCTGCACATAAAAAATCACCCCTGCAGCCCATGTACCCTTGCAACATGATTCATGGGTACCTGTGTGGCGCTAGGCAGGTTCTTTAGCACCAGTTCTAGGGGAAACATAGGGGTGCGCCGCATTCTTGTAAATGCTGCACATCCCTGCATTTTGAAACTTACGGAGCGCGGCGTTACCAATTTTGGCTTAACACCGTGCTCCACTAGTTTGTATTAAATATGCCCCCAAGCTTCTATTAATCCTCGGACTTCCATTATAGGATGTCCAACAGTGCATAGGTTCATGGCCCTCAGCTAGCGCACAGGGATACATCCTTGTATGCATGTTGGTAGTTCTCAAACGTATGCAGTTTTGGACTTCCTATGGACAGAGTTTCTATATGAGTAGATAGACAAGAGATAATCCTTCTCTTAGTCCATCTGGCCTCCAATACTCTTCCTCTACAGCTGCCATCAGTGGCCCCTACAATGTTTTTCAAAATCCAAGATAAAAAGTTGTCATAACTTCAAATTCATAAACCCATTGTGAGCTCAAATCGCGTTATTCTTAGTAGTTAAATAAGGCACTAAATGAGATATAGTGGGTTGAAGTCTACTAAAGCCTAACCTGTGCCTTATTATTATGTATTGCAACAGCAAATATCGTGCGTCTTATTTTCATGCTAGCAGTCAAAAAGGGCCTGTTCAGGATCCCAAATGCCACTCATAGAGTTTCAGGATCAGAGACAGGACATGTTTCCATAATCTTCAGCCATATCTACATAACCCTGAGAGTAACTATCGCGGCTTGGAAATATTCAATTGAACTTATTTTACAAGGTGTGATGCCTCATAAACAAATGCTATCATTATATTTTACTCCCATAGGGACAGCTTTCCTCAAGCTTTTGATGGTTAGTATAGGTTCTATTTCTAGCAGCTCTACAGTCCATCTATTGACCACTCTGTCGCTCAGTCCTCTGGACCCCAAATTTAATTTGCAAACTATTATTACTAATTTAATTTATAAAACACAACTTTCACATTAATGAATCCAATTAGGATAGGGCTCTAATTGTAGAGACAATTTTAGAACAATACTTTAAGAGGATGTTACATTTGAATGACATGGAGCTCCATTATTACATTATTATTCTTCAAAATAAGTGCATATATTTTTTTTTATTTTACAAATACATATTATTCCAGTTTGACTTTGAAGGTATTTTATCAATCCAATGTTGCATTATTGTTTGTTCCCACGTATTTTGAAATCAATAGAGTCACATGAGGGGGAAAGCTAGTGTGGGATATTTGTATTTGTATTTGTATTTTTGATTTGTAGAGCGCCTTATCTCCCAGGGGTCTCTAAGCGCTTAGCGGGGTGTAAATACAAGTGGGCACTGTTTGTAAGGTAAGATGCTAGATGGTACCCCATGCCTCCTGAAATAGCAGGGTTTTTAGCTTTTTCCTAAAAGGCAGCAAACTTGTTTCTTTGCACAAGTTCTCAGGCAGTTTGTTCCAAGCACTAGGAATTGTGTAGGAGAACGTGCGGCCTCCTATGGAGGATAGTTTGAACCGAGGGCAGATCAGTAGTGCGGCTTCTGATGAACGAAGGTTCCTGCTAGGGGCATACGGGACAAGACGTTCCTTGATGTATTTAGGAGCTTGCCCGTATATGGCTTTATGCGTGATGCATAGGCCCTTAAACTTGGCCCGCTGATTTATTGACAGCCAATGAAGTTTACGAAGAAGAGGGGTAGTGTGAGTCCTTCTTGGTTTGTTAAAAATGAGTCTGGCTGCGTCATTCATTACGATCTGGAGTCTGTTCATAAGTTTTTTTGGGGTACCGACATACATGGCGTTGCCATAGTCCAGCCGAGCCAGTATTAATGCTGATACTGCTCTCCTGAGAGTGTCCATCGTCAGAATGGGCGACAGTTTGCGCAATTGTCTCATTAAGCCCACACAGGTGCCCACTACAGCTGAGACCTGGGCTGCCATAGTGAGGTTAGCATCTACAACTATGCCGAGACTTTTTACTGATTCTGCCGGTACTGGAGGACTTCCTAATTCAGGAGGCCAGAGGAGGTCACTCCAAGGGCTAGAAGATGTCGTAATTGCAAGTACCTCCGTCTTATCAGGGTTGATTTTTAGGGAGTTTGCCGTCATCCAATTGACGGTAAATTTTAGGATGTTTTGTAATTTATGATCTGCTGTTGGAGTGTTACTGATTTGAATGATGATCTGGGTATCATCAGCGTAATTGTATATATTGCAGTCCATCTGGTTCAAAGATGAAATGAGGGGCTGCAAGTATGCATTGAACAGCAAGGGTGACAGAGCCGAGCCCTGTGGGACTCCGCAAGTGATCCCTGCTGCTTCTGATACCAGGTCATCTAGTTGTACTCTCTGAACTCGTTCAGTAAGAAAGGAAGTCAGCCAGGCATGGGCTGTGCCCTGGATGCCGAAGTCCCACATCCGCGACAATAGTAGGTCATGATTGACCGTATCAAATGCCGCGGAGAGGTCTAGCAGCACCAGGGCACAGGGGTCTTTCCTGTCTGCTTTAAGTCGCAGGTCGTCTACTACGGAAAGCATGACCAATTCCGTGCTATTGTGGGCCCTGAATCCGGCTTGGTTGGGTTCCAGCAAGGAGTTGAACTCAAGATGGTGGGAGAGGCTGGGCAGTACATGTTGCTCAAGTATTTTAGCTAGGAAAGGCAATTGGGTAATGGGCCTGTAATTTTTTAAGATCTTGATGTCAGCCCCTGCCTTTTTTAAGAGCGGTATTAATCGGGCTTCCTTGAGGTTCAAAGGAACCTGTCCGGAAGTGAGGGAGCTGTTGAGAAGCGATAATATGTCTTCCTCCAGTCCTGGCCATGCTTGTTTGAAGATCCTTGGAGGGCAAGGGTCTGCCGGCGATCCAGATTTGACTTGATTCATCACTCTTTCCAAGGTTTCTTTAGTGATTAATGGTAGTGAAGTTAGGGGCTGTACGACAGTAGGGATAGGTATTGGATTAATTCCTGGGCATTCCAGTCTAGGGGTGGACTGAATTTCTGTCAGGAGGGCAGAGATCTTGGTGGTGAAGAATGACTGAAATTTATTGCAGTCTTCTTGCGTGAAGGAGGGGGGCTGTTCCTTCTTTTTCCTCAGTTCTGTGAGGACTTTAAAAGTTTCTTTTTGGGGATTAGGTGCTGTCGTAATTCTGTTTTCGTAGAACGTACCTTTCCTAGTCCTGATAGCTTGTTTATAGGTGGTAAGATTTTTTGCGTACAAAGCTTGGGAATAAGGATCATACCCCTTTCGCCATGCTCTCTCGCTCTGACGTAGGGAGCGTTTGAGGCGTCTCAGGTCATCATTAAACCAGGGGGCCCCTTTTCCTTTGTCTTGGATTTTTACCCTACGTGCAGGTGCCACTGTATGTACCAGTCTTATATAAGGGGTGTGATCATCAATGGGTGTTGGATCAGAGAAGGGAAGAAAGGAAACTGTAATAAGCCCTGCAATAAGAGATCCAATGATTAGACAGTTTGATCAGTGATCTGAGTAAGAGTAGTCTGCATGAATCCCTGATCCCCGTAAGCAAGAATATAGATTTCAGTTGGTTTACCTGGTAACCTGAAACCGCCCCAAACTTACTTATAATACCTACTATTTTTGGAAGTGAGCTGGTTAGGTTGCCTGTGAATATCATTAAGTCATCAGCAAATAAAGCTACTTTCTTCTCCCCTCCTTGATATGTGAAAGGTATAATCTCTTCTTCTTTCCTTAATAGGCATGCTAAGGGCTCTATATAGAAATTAAATATTAAGGGAGACAGGGGACATCCCTGTCTAGTCCCTCTATTTATCTGTACACTATCCATGAGTGCCTCATTGACCAATATTCTGGCTGTTGGCTTTTTGTATATGTTTTTACAGTGTTCTCAAATTTATTCCCAAGATCAAACTTGGCCAGAGTGGCGCTCAGGAAGGGCCAATTGACCCTGTCAAACGCTTTGGCAGCATCGAATGTTATGACTGCCAAAGGTGTATGATATTGGGACGCGATGTCTATAGAGGCGGTAAATTTGTGTGATAATTCAGATAGCTGCCTGACCTTAATAAATCCCTTTTGATTTGGATGGATCAGGGACCCTGCCACTGCCCCTAATCTTTTTGCCAGAATCTGTGTGTAGATCTTGTAGTCACAGTTTAAGAGTGAAATGGGCCTATATGACTCGCATTTAGTTGGGTCCTTTCCTGGCTTTAGCAGAATGCTTACAATTGCTTCATTCCATGAGTTGGGGAGTTCACAATTGTTTAGGAATATTTCATTGAAGAGCTCAATAAGTGGGGTCAAAACAGTTTCTTGAAGAGCCAGGTATGTTTCATTTGGTAGAGAATCTGGGCCTGCCGCCTTACCCTCTTTCTCAGTCCACATTTGGACCATAGTAGCCCACCACTGCGTATAAGTTATTATAAATTTTTGCTCTTACGCTTACCCATCTTCCCTTCTTATCTGCTTCTGATCTCTCAATTACTGCTCACTGTGGAGAGATGTGGCTCACTGGTTAGAGGCGGCAGACCTGTAAGCAGAGAACGGCCCGGGACCAGGGTTCACTTCCCGACGCGGCAGGGTCGTGGATCAGGGGTCAACGGACTCGATAATTCTCACCTCAGTGCCTACTCTAACCAGGAAACACACTCGGTAACTCTGGGAATTAAGCTTGCCTCATCTCTACAGCGGCCCCCCACAGACCCCAGGGATGCCTGGTTTCACCCTTGAGATACCCAGAAAGAAACCATCTCACAGGGAAAACCAGGTTGGGTTCCCCAGCGGTCTGCAGCGCCAGGACAGTCGGTTAGAGTAACAGTGCGCTTTACAAGTACCCCACATTTACATTTAAGAGGTTTCTTGAATATGACTGCCACTCCTTTTACAATGCACTTTTGGCTTGTGCAGATGCAATGCTCTATCCAGCTTTGACTTTTACATATAGGTTCCCATTCTTCCTTGGTTAAGTGAGATTCTTGGATTATTATTATCTCGCAATCCCTGTTTTTTAAATATTCAAGAATTTGTAATCTACGTTTTCTTATTCGCAGCCCATTTACGTTCCATGTTAAGACATTAAGCTTTTTTTCTTTCCTCCCTTTATCTGTGTTAATCATTCTCGGTCGGTTTTCCACATCTTGCTTGATGGTCACCGAACTCCTCTTGGCTTGCTTTTAGGACTTTGTTATTTTTTTATTTTTTCCCCAATTTGCTCCCCACCCTGTGACATTATTTTTTTCTTTTATTGAATTTTCTTGGTGAGCGATTCTGTGGTGAGTTCCCCCTCCCTCCCCCCTGGAGAAGCCTCCCTTTTCTTGCTTCCTCTGGGCATCAAAATGCCCATTTTTGATCTCCCTGCCCCTTATTTTAGTTCAGTTTTCTTTTTTTTCCCACCTTTATGTGTCTGCCGAGGTCTATCAGCATTTGGTTTTGTTATTCGGTTGTTAGGAGTGAGAGTGAGCGTGGGAGCGGTCTTCCTGCTGAGTCTTGATTTGCTCCAAGAGTTTCCACTTCTTTTGGATCTCTTATATTGTAAAAAGAAATCTTCCCTTGGCGGACTGACTCACATTACACAACCTGTATGGTTGTCAAGGCCACCCAAACTATAACCACTGAATCCTTTTACTCTCTAATACACTCACACAATAGTAATATACGGCCACATGCATCAAAGTCCGGTTTTGCGATTCCTTATTTGCGAAAATTAGGGAATCGCAAATAAGGAATCGCAAAACGGGATGCAACAATTTATTCGCATAATTTTTGCGATTCAGTAAAAATCTCAATTTTTACAGAATCGCAAATATTATGCGAATTCAAATTTGCGATTTCGCAATTCCCATTGATTCCTAAGGGCCAAAAGGCCCATAGGAATCAATGGGAAGGCATTGACATTTTGCAAATTGCAATTAGCGATTCGCAAAATGTTAATGCATTCCATGGGTGGAGGGGGGGTCCAAAGGATCCCTGCACCCTTGAAATGTATTTTAAAGTGCATGTTTCACACACACATGTCCTAAGGACGTGTGTCTGTAACATGACAGTGTTTAAAATGCTAATTTGTGCATTTTAATAATTTTTCGCAAATTACCACGAGGATCACCCTCGTGGTAATTTGCACCCCCTAATTGCGAATTCGCAATTTTAAAAGCAATCATGCATTGCTTTTAAGGAATCGCATTTTAGGAATTCGCTAAAAATAGCGAATTTCCCAAAACTGTTTCATGCATCCCAAAAACCTATTAAGGAATCGCAAACGGCAGAGTTTACCGATTCGCAGCGTCTGCACTTCCTAAATAGGTTGATGCATGTGGCCGATAGCTCATTACTTATTTTCTTAATTTTTTTTTTCAACAAATACACTTTTTGTTAAAAACAACACATTGCGCGCCTGCATTAAAAACACATTAACAATTTAATTAAATACAATTTTGATACACATGAAAATTAAAAACACAATCAATTTATATTGACATTCGTTGGCTGTAACTGAAAGAGATTACACAAAAAAAGGGAGAGACATACAGAGACATGCGTTATTTGTCAGTGAGTTTTGCACATTTTGAGACCTAACATAAACATGACCAGATCCTGGACTTGCTTAATTCTTTATCTACAGGCTAGGTTCTGGTCCCTTGATTATGCGAAGAAGGTGTCGACGCGTTTTGATGGTTTCTATTGATACTCTACCATCTTTGTCAAGATTAAATAATCAGTCTCTCCTGTTGTTGGGCACTGGTTGGTTGCCACTGACACAAATCTCCTGCAGATAAACATATTTCCATCAGTATCTTACATAGATATCATCTTACTATTGTGTAAACATCCTACGTGTGGTAGATACATTCACAACAATCCATAATGTATGTAGTATAATTTTCATATTAATTTCAAGACAGTCCTGACATGGTCATATTGTGATCATATTATCATAATACAATGTAGTAGGATTGCAAGATAGCAAGGCTGCACAAACGCTTGGCGCTTCATTATCGCGCTTTTCTTTTAAACGCTCCCTTCTCTCATTTAATTTGTTTTTTGTTGTTTAACCCCTGATTTTAGCTGGTAGTATCTAGGGCCCTTTTACCTGCATTTTAATTGGTATCCACCGCATTTCGCGGGTCCGGTTCCCGGTTCCGGGTGGTGGGGTAAGAACGGGCGCCATCTTGGAGTGGTGTTAGTACGAGGAACACCAACAGTGAGCGGTCTAGCGCTCCGGATGTCCAGAGTGACTCCTATTTAAGGCGAGCATATGGGGGAAAGCCCTTGTTGGGACACTGAAGGCTGCACAAACGCTTGGCGCTTCATTATCGCGCTTTTCTTTTAAACGCTCCCTTCTCTCATTTAATTTGTTTTTTGTTGTTTAACCCCTGCTTTTAGCTGGTAGTATCTAGGGCCCTCTTACCTGCATTTTAATTGGTATCCACCGCGTTTCGCGGGTCCGGTTCCCGGTTCCGGGTGGTGGGGTAAGAACGGGCGCCATCTTGGAGTCGTGTTAGTACGAGGAACACCAACAGTGAGCGGTCTAGCGCTCCGGATGTCCAGAGTAACTCCTATTTAAGGCGAGCATATGGGGGAAAGCCCTTGATGGGACACTGAAGGCTGCACAAACGCTTGGCGCTTCATTATCGCGCTTTTCTTTTAAACGCTCCCTTCTCTCATTTAATTTGTTTTTTGTTGTTTAACCCCTGCTTTTAGCTGGTATTATCTAGGGCCCTCTTACCTGCATTTTAATTGGTATCCACCGCATTTCGCGGGTCCGGTTCCCGGTTCCGGGTGGTGGGGTAAGAACGGGCGCCATGTTGGAGTGGTGTTAGTACGAGGAACACCAACAGTGAGCGGTCTAGAGCTCCGGATGTCCAGAGTGACTCCTATTTAAAGCTCCCTCCTCCGCACAGCGGACCTGCGCAGCGGGCGTGCCTTCGCTGTGCCGGAGTCGTGCCAGAGTCCTGCCCGTCTGCGCCTGTCAGCGTCCCGGAGGCGGTCGGAGCGACGGGAGGTCTGGATCTGGTGGGTAGACTTTACCTGGAGCTATCATGGTCTGTTATTCATCCTCGCAACTGCGGTCTTTACAAAAGGCATCGTGTGTCTACTTTAAGGTGTTTCCAGGTCTTCTATACGGGTAAGAGGAGATGCCCGGGTTGTGGCTGGTCGCCTGGCAAGGTTTTACGGACACTCCCTGATCGGGAGGTGGCCTCTGTGAAGCATCTTTGTATGCTGTTAAACACCAGGTCAGTGCGCAGTCACGCTCAGGAGCTCTTCGACCTCTTGACCACGGAAAAACCGATGTGCCTGATGCTTACAGAGAACTGGCTAGGAGCTTCTTCCTATCCGGATATCGCTTCTGCGATCCCACCTGAAAATAGTATCTACAGGCAGAATAGACTGGAAGGAAGGGGCGGTGGTGTAGCTCTCGTGGTGAAGAAATCTGTCGTATGTTCTATTATTCCCACTGAGGCTATTAAAGGCTCTGAATCCCTTGCCTTTTCTTTATCATTGGCGCCGCATCAGTCAGTGAAAGGGCTGTTAGTGTACAGACCCCCTGGCCCAGCTGGTACTTTTTTCGATGAGCTCCAGTATGTTATGTCATTGTTGGCCATGAGAGCTGACCATTGCATTTTGGCTGGTGACCTCAATTTTCACATGGACGATGCTTTGAACCCTGACGTGATTAAACTATCTGAAATCACGGCTCCCTTGGGCTTAGCCCCCTATCTCTTTGAACCAACGCATGACAAAGGCCATACTTTGGATCAGGTCTTTTCTACATCCCCCATAGAGGTGACGGCACTCCTGCTGGTCCCGTGGACAGACCATCGGCTGGTCATCTTTCACAAACTGGGCAATAAGAAATTCCTGAGCAGTGCCCTTGAACAGCAAGGACCAGCATCAAGGGCATATCATCGGGTGTCTCCAGAAATGTTTTCACAGGCACTGTGCGAAGATCCTTGCCCTCTTACAGGGGTTTTGGACAGGGATTTGGAGTCCTTGCAGGCCTGGTTTGTGGACAGGCTGAATGATCTGGCCCCTTTGAGGGCCCCCCGTTCATTGCCTAAACGGGTTTCTGCTCCTTGGTTTACTGGAGCGCTGCTTGCCTCTCGCAGGCAGTGCAAGGTGGCGGAAAGGGCCTGGCAAGCTCAGTACGATCCAGTTGCCAGGCTCGAATATAGAACCGTGGTCAAGGCCTATCACCGAGACATTCTTCTTGAGAAGAAGAGCTACTTTGCTAGGAGGATTGAGGATGCCTTGAATTCCTGCAAAGAGATCTTCACGATCGTTAGGGAATTCATTGCCCCACGGTCGAATGTGACCCAGACTGTCCCCACCGAGACGTGGGCATCGGATCTTGCATGCTTCTTCACTACAAAGATTAAGCTTATTCAGGACTCCTTTCCACCGCGGCCGGCCATTGCCTCCCCATGTTTTGTGGTTGGTCCAGTGCCTTCGGTTCCCCTAGGGCCAGTCCTGTCAGACTTTCCGCCTATTTAAATTGCTTCGTCACTGACATTTTTGGCCAATCTTAAATCTGGATCGCCGCTTGACCCATGTCCGGACACATTTTTGGCGAAGATGGCGGTAGTGGTAAATCCGCTGGTCAATCCCCTCCTGAATCTTTCTTTGAGCCAGGGTGTGGTCCCTTCGGCTTGGAAACAGGCCATGGTCATTCCCCTTATCAAGAAGCCTGGTCTGGACCCAGAGGTCTTGGCCAATTACAGACCTATCTCTCTCCTCCCTGCATTGGCTAAGACCCTGGAGAAGCATGTGCATAATGTGCTTTCTAATTTTCTGTAATCACACGATCTGCTTCATTCCACTCAATTGGGCTTTCGTCCCAATCTCAGCACTGAGACGGCGCTACTGGAGGTGTCTGAGGCCATTAAGGAGACGCTGCATTCGGGTGGCAGAGCCATGCTGATCATGCTAGACTTGTCGGCGGCCTTCGACACCGTCCCCCATGAGGATCTGCTCATCAGACTTCATGAGATCAGTCTGAGGGGGACGTTGCTCAGCTGGTTTACATCTTTTCTGGCCGGCCGCCGACAAACGGTCTGGGACTCCTCTTGCTCTGCTGAGATGCCGCCATTGGGAGTCGGAGTCCCGCAGGGCTCGGTATTGAGCCCGACTCTTTTTAACATTTTTATGACCCCTCTGGCAGCTCTGGCTGAGTCTTGCGGGGCCCAGATCGTATCCTACGCAGATGACACCCAGCTGCTCTTTACCTGTCGGAAAGGAGAGGATTTTGATGGAGAGAGCATCCGTGAGTGCCTTGGGTCTGTTTTTAACTGGCTCCAACTGAACAGCCTCAAGTGCAACTCAGATAAATCGGAGGTGCTCTTCTTCGGCTGTCAATCCGATCCGGACTGGCAGGTATGGTGGCCTGCTGACATGTCTCCTCCGGGGCGGTCGTCTCAGTCAGCTAAGAATTTGGGGATCAAAATTGACAATGGCCTGACTTTAAGATCTCAGATCCTTGCCCTCACTGGCACCTGCTTTGGTCTTCTCCGTATGCTTCGGAAGTTTTTCCCTTTGCTTTCTGAGGACCACAGGAGGACTACAGTACAGGCCTTGATCGGTTCAAGACTGGACTACTCCAAAGTCCTATATCTTGGCCTGCCGGAATATCTCCTGCAACGGATGCAGGTGGTCCAGAACGCGGCAGCGCGTTCCATTTTTTGCCTGCATAGGCGAGTCAGAGTTTCTGGCTTGTTGCAGTCGCTTCATTGGCTGCCTATCCGACAGCGGATATTTTTTAAAGCCTTAACTCTTGCACACAAGGCCTTTTATGCCACAGGGGCTAAATACCTTCAGAAGAGGCTAGTCTCCTATCATCCTTCCCGATCTCTGAGGTCAGAGTCGCTGTTCCTTGCAATCGTTCGGCTTGTGAGGAAGGCTCGTATGGGAGGTCGTTCCTTTATGCTCCGGGCCCCACAGCTTTGGAACTCCCTGCCCCTGGCATTACGTAGCACCTCAAATCTGTTGTCTTTCAGGAAGGGCCTGAAAACCTGGCTTTTTGCTTCCTAGATCTCCGTATTCTGCTGACCCTGTTTCTTTTATTCTGTGTGTTGTGTTTGTCTTTCTCAGGTTGTCAATAAAGCGCCGGGACACTCTTTTGAGTAGCCGAGCGCTATAAAAGACACAAAATAACATAACATAACATAACATAACATCACATCTTTCGCCTGTTTATTTGAACCCACTATTATCACACATTTGTCCTTTATCCCTCATTTAGAGGCATATCCTGTTACCTCTGACATTGGTATTAGGCTTAATGGACTATTATGTCAATGACTTATTTCTCTAGACCTGTGACCATACTGTGCATGATAAGCTATTTGTGCATTTCTTAAATTCAATTGGACACTAGTTGCATTACCTGATCACATAGCACAAGATCCTACTTTCGCGGATTTTCTAGTACAGAGTGTTCAAACCTTCATATTATTCTGTTCATTCTGAAACAGGGATACATGTTTTATTATCCTATATGGTTGTGGATTAAACTGATATTACTTGTTACTACCACTCTCTCTTATATTTACTTTCTTGTTGCTGTTCTTTTCTCCTAGAAGCCACCTTTTTCTATACCCTGTGTATCGCACCTTACTTCCTATGAGAAAAAACGGATAGACTCACCCTACTTGGTGACCTTCATACTATACTTTTCTTCTATGATTTTGAGACATTATTTGCCATTACCTGCTACTTTTATATTCTGTATTTATATATGGTCCACTGATAATTCTTCTGTTTAGTTTATAAAGTCCGTCTCTAATTTGATAATATTCTTAGTACTCTGGAATCAAAGAGAGGAAACGATCTATACATTAGTTTTGAACAAATCGGTCACTAAACTGACAGTTTGTTACAGGGCAGTCGCACACGTCTTACCGTGGTTCTGCAACTCAAAAAGCCTTTTTATCGGGGGTGGGTCCTGTTGGCTGCCTTGATCATTATCTAATTGAAAAGACGTATGTTGGACTGGGCCGTCTGGCAGGTTCACCCCTAAACTTTTTGCTTGTTGAATGTGAATGGGTGGTAGTGATTTTTGGTGTCTGCGCACTTTCACTGTGGCCCAGTGGAAAGTGCGTGCGCTCTCTGAGTGCGTGGAGTAAGGTTGGCTTGCCCTCCCCCAGGAATGCATGGGGAATGTCTGTGTCCCTGGTAGTTTCTGATGCGTGAGGTGTGCAGGCTCGAGTTTGGTATGTGCGAACTCGTGAGATTGAATGCTGCGTAATGATGCATGCGGCATGAATGTGTCTAGGGTGGAAGTGCCACTTCTAGACATGGGTGTGCGTGTGTAGTGAGGGTGCTGGAGCGTGATTGGCTGGAGCTGGCTGGCAAGCCTGGCTCCAGGAAGTCTGGATGGGTCTGCCCAGGAGTGAGTGGAGAGATCAGCCTGAGTGATGTGAGGGAGGGCTGCACCTGGTTCCTGAATGGGCCTGGGCTTTCCCCACACAATGCTGGCTCCACCCCCTGTGGTGCATCTAATGACCCTAGCCTCCCTAGTGAATGAAAGGGGTGTTTGAGCCATCAAGGGTGCTCCAAAACCAGCTGTGACTAGTTTCTCCCCCACCCTCCACCTACAGACAAAGGATTGTACAGTATAAGAAGGGGCTGTGTCCCCATGAATATTGTTCTCTTCCAGGATCCTGCCAGAGGGGGCTGCTGCTATTGCTGGGGCCAGGAGGACCCCCACTTGGACTGCCTCCCTGCCTGAAGGCCCAGTGAGCTGGTTCTGGGCCCAGCCTTGCCCCCCCTGACTTCCTCAAGGACTTTGTCTGGACTTTGCTTCTGCTAAGCTCCTGGGAGCGCTTTACTCGGGCCCCTAGCTCTTGAGAGCGCTTTCTTTTTGTCATAGCTGTTGTTTTCAGCCAGTGCCCACCCAGCGTGTGCCCGCTTGATTTGCCGATTTTGAAGTCCTCTGGCGAGTGCCCACATCGCCAGGGACCTGGCCGCCATAGCGAGAGCCCACCTCGCTTTATATTTAGTTCCTGGAGGGAGCCCACCCCTTGTTTGCCTCCTCGAGAATCGCCGCCGCCCGGCCCGCGACCAGGAAGTCAGGCAGGCCGGGGGCGGTACTTCGGGACACCTCCGTGACATCATTCCCGGGCCGTGCTCTGATTGGCTGCTGGCCCGGGACCTGACGTGCAACCAGGAAGAGGAAGCCTGAAGCTGCCCGGTGAACAGGGAGAGCGGCACCTGCCTTCCCGGGGCTCCCGGACCGAGGGAGAGCCCTGGAGGAGAGTAGCCCCGCCCGCGGCACTAGCGGGGCCGCCGGAGGAGTTCTGCAGCGGAGCGAGGCTCCCCTGAGTCCAGCCGGTGGAGAGATGAGCCAGGAGAGAGGATGCCGCCACCGGAGCCGGGTGAGTGCAGCCAGGTCCGGTTTTGTGCTGGCGAGGGCTGTTGCGGGCTGCTCCGACCTCAGAGGCATGCCAGATTGAGCCCTGAGAGGCTCTGGGACATCCAGGTTGCACGCCCAGTACCCACGAGTCCCCGAGCAGGACTGCAGCACCAAGGGGCACAGTTGTCTTGGGCATAGAGCCTGCGAGGCTCGAGGTGGCATTGGGAAAGAGCCCGAGAGGCTCTTGAGGGCATTTTTAATTCGAGCCTAAGAGAGGCTCCAACGACGGGGCAAGTTGGTCTTAGAGCCCCGAGGCTCCAAAAGGCTGCATTTTCTTGTGAAGAGTCCAGAGAGGCTCTAGGGGGCATTTCGTAATTTTAGAGCCCAGAGAGGCTCCAGGGCCCCATTGTTGTTGTAGAGCCCCAGAGAGGCTCAGGAGCATTGCGTGGTTGAAGAGCCCAGCGAGGCTCCAAGGGGACAGTGCTTTTGGCCAGAGCCTGCGAGGCTCCAGCGTTGGCCCATCATGATGATTCAGCTGCCCAGCACTTCGTGGGCAGATGCCACATTTAGGCCTCTGACACTGGGACACAGGGCGTCCTAGCCCCAACAAGGCCAGAGGGCCTAGGGACTGCCACAGGTGGTGGCTCATGTGAGTTTTGCGCACTTGCTTGTGCTTGCACCTCTGAATGTGTTTTGATGCATCATGTGTTTTCCTTCCTTGCACCTCTGAATGTGTTTTGATGCATCATGTGTTTTCCTTCCTTGCACCTCTGAATGTGTTTTGATGCATCATGTGTTTTCCTTCCTTACACCTCTGATTGTTAATGCATCATGTGTAATGTTCCTATGCTTATACCCCTAAATGTATGGTGATACTTAGGTGGTTGTTTTTCTCCTAGTACAGGTGTAGGTAGTGAGGTCTTGGTTCCCTGCGCAATATTTTCCTAAGGTGATTAGGGTTGCGTAGGAGGTACTTACCCTTTACCAGTAATCACTGGTTGTGTGCTACATTTTCTATTTTGGTTCTACAAGTGTTCTATGTGCTAATTACTATTCCTAAACAGTGATGTTTCCTGACAGTAGTCCAGGTGGCCCTGTCTTGTACATACCCCCTGTAAATTCTGCCCGTGCCTGTTGGCACATTGTAAAATGTGTGTTCTTATCTAATATGTTTTGGTATAATACAAAGGCTATTTTTATATAACCTTGTGTGGAGTTTCCTTTGTGGTGGGCCTTGGGTGTTGTTGCTGGGTGCGCGCGCAAACACTTAACCTACATAGCCTCCAAGTTTAGCCTTGCTGCTCGCGCCACGCTACCTAGAGGGTGAGCATTCGTTTTGAACAAATCGTTCAATAAACTGACAGTTTGTTACAGGGCAGTCGCACACGTCTTACCGTGGTTCTGCAACTCCTGGGTCCTGTTGGCTGCCTTGATCATTATCTAATTGAAAAGAAGTACAAAAGATCGGGCTAAAAATTCGTATCATTTTTGGGACATAACTATATTTTAAAGTGGGGGATCTCAGGGGAGAAGTGTCCTTACCTATTGGCAGCAAAGCTCTCGTCTTCCACACCCCGTACTCTGATCGACAATCCCTCCTGTCACCAGCCGTGTCACATCGGAACAAAAAGTCAGTTCATTGCTAATGTGGCTCTATTTAGACCTACTGCCTCAGTCTGTCATTGGCTCTTACAAATTATTGTCAGGTGAGCCTTTTTGCTTATTTGTGTGCTCCAATCATTGTGTACTCGTGTCTATGGCGGATTGTGAACTTCAGGTTACACTACATCACGAGCGGATTCCAAGCCTCGCTTTCACCCGCAGCCATCTTGCCTTACCAAGCTTCGTCTTGGAAACGCGATTTCCCAGCAGAATGTGGAATTTTAATGTGTAATGGATTAATGGCATCAGTCTAAATAATAGAATTGTGTAAATACGGGCCAATAAACATCAGAGAGAGGCGTGCAACGCGGTTTCTGAAATTTCCAAGACGAGTTTAAAGTATAAACTTAACTGTGTTCGGTCTACCCAGTCGTGACAGTCTGTTAAGTTTTCTTAAGGGATTTAAAGGGCTATGCTAGAGGTATTAACTCCAGGCTTTGTCTATAACCAGTTGAATATTGTGACCTCGGTTCAGTATACAACCGTTGTCTCAGTATGCAAAATCCAGGAAAAATGCATATGTTTAAAGTTGCGGTCGCTGGGTATAACGATTAACTTTACTTTGCCACTAAGTTGGAAATTCGAAAAGTTTTTAAGTAGCGGTGGCGCGTATTTATTACTACGCTCGATTTGCGCAAGCTCATGTCTTCATAATTTTAAGATAGCTTATCTTACCTTTCGCGGTTACAATCATGCTCGGACCTCTTTCCCCTCTGCCGTTTGTTTGATGCAGTACTTACTGCCTTCGCTACGTGCCATATATGCAAAATATGTTTTAGCCGTACCACGTGATAGAATCCACCCCCGGGTTTCCGTTTTTTTATGTGGACAAAGCCTAGCTAGGCTTTGTTTCGCTATGACGGTGGCCATCTTAGCACTACCCATTACAAACGATCATTTTGCACACAAATAGCCATAACGCACGGTGATAAAAAGAAACAAAGGTCTCTCCATATCTCATAATGGGCTCATAGACTTTCTATATTGTCAGAGGTATACTCTGTGCATTTAATATGAGATGAATATACTGCCTCTTCTAGAAAACAATGTATATATATTTGCAAAAATACACTGTACATATGCAAATTCGGTATAGCTATAAATACCACCACATCACGCCAGAATAACTGATGCCCTAAATGTATTCAAATGTACAAAAACAACTTGCAATGACCAAAAAAAGTACTTTACATCGTCCTTTTTTCTTTACCTAAACAGCCTTGAGAAAGTCGTGGGTTACATTCCCGCAACGACGAAACACGTGTTGGCTGTGACGTCTCCAGAAATTAAACAACATCAACAACAATCCAGACTAAAAGGATCAGATTTGTTTATGAGTGAATGATTGGTGTATGGTGGAAACACATGTATACTGCTTAAACTAAGAGATACAAAACGTGTGCTAAGGAGTCTTAAGTACTAAGAATATTATCGAATTAGAGACGAACTTTATAAACTATACAGAAGAATTATCAGTGGATATATATAAAAACAAAATATAAAAGTAGGAGGTAATGGCAAATAATGTCTCAAAATGATAGAAGAAAAGTATAGTATAAAGGTGACCATGTAGGGTGAGTCTATCCGTTTTTTCTCATAGGAAGTAAGGTGCAATACAAAGGGTATAGAAAAAGGTGGCTTCTAGGAGAAAAGAACAGCAACAAGAAGGTAAATATAAGAGAGAGTGGTAGTAACAAGTAATATCAGTTTAATCCACAACCATATAGGAATATGAAAACATGTATCCCGGTTTCAGAATGAACAGAATAATATGAAGGTTTGAATGCTCTGTACTAGAAAATCTGCGAAAGTAGGATCTTGTGCTATGTGATCAGGTAAACGCTACTAGTGTCCAATTGAATTTAAGAAATGCACAAATAGCTTATCATGCACAGTATGGTCACTGGTCTAGAGAAATAAGTCATTGACATAATAGTCCATTAAGCTTAATACCAATGTCAGAGGTGACAGGATATGCCTCTAAATGAGGGATAAAGGACAAAAGTGTGATAATAGTGGGTTCATATAAACAGGCGAAAGATGTGTAAAAAATAACCAAAGCCTGATAACAATCCTACTAAATTGTAATATGATAATATGACCACAATATGACCATGTGAGGACTGTGTAGTCTTGAAATTAGTATGAAAATTATACTACATACATTATGGATTGTTGTGAATGTATCTACCACAAGGAGGATGTTTACACAATAGTAAGATGATATCTATGTAAGATACTGATAGAAATATGTTTATCTGCAGGAGATTTGTGTCAGTGGCAACCAACCAGTGCCCAACAACAGGAGAGACTGATTATTTAGTCTTGACAAAGATGATAGAGTATCAATAGAAACCATCGAAATGCGTCAACGCCTTCTTCGCATAATCAAGGGATCAAACCTAGCCTGTAGATAAAGAATTAAGCTAGTCCAGGATCTGGTCATGTTTATGTTAGGTCTCAAAATGTGCAAAACCCAATGACAAATAACGCATGTCTCTGTATGTCTCTCCCTTTTTTTGTGTAATCTCTTTCAGTTACAGCCAATGAATGTCAATATAAATTGATTGTGTTTTTAATTTTCATGTGTATCAAAATTGTATTTAATGAAATTGTTAATGTCTTTTTCATGCTGGCGCGCAATGTGTTGTTTTTAACAAAAAGTGTATTTGTTGAAAAAAAAATTTAAGAAAATAAATAATGAGCTATATTACTATTGTTTGAGTGTATTAGAGAGTAAAAGGATTTAGTGGTTATAGTTTGGGCGGCCTTCACAACCATTCAGGTTGTGTAACGTGAGTCAGTACGCCAAGGGAAGATTTCTTTTTACTGTCAAAAGTACCCTATTCCCCTGGCTGTTAAGGGGTCTCTCTCCATTTTTGAAACAACAGATCTCTTATATTTAACATTTTGTTGTTCCACATGATCCTTAGTGAGGCCGGAAAGAGCATGTGAACATTCGCACCTAGTGTCCTCAATTGTGGCATATGTTGGCCCAACTTCCACTGTCTGTCCTGGGTAGTTTTTGATATATCTGATATAATCCTGCATGACCACCCATCTTTAGAGAAAGACACCGCTTTCAACCCCTCGCTCAGAATCCTTTCCTTTAGTGAGTACGTCATGAAGTTGATCAATATTTTTCTGGGATTTTTCCTTTGTTTGCCTTTCCTGAAGGGGTCACAGTGTATCCTTTGGATGTCTTTGGCGAGGTTGATTGATTTAGTCCAGGGAATTAGTTCTTCCAAGAGCTGGATTGTAAATCCCTTCATGTCGCCCCCTTCCAAACTTTCCGGAAAGTTTAAGATTTTAAGATTGTTTCTTCTAGCATGGTTTTCCAGGGACTCCATTCCCTCACTGATCTCTGATTCTCTACCTTGGAGTCTGTTTCTCTCTTTGTGTTTCGCTTCTGTTTTTCTGTTCAGGACTTCTATTTCTCCTTCTACATGTGTGACCCTATCTATGAAAGTGTTTATTTTTTTGATCGAGCGTTTCACACGCCTCCTGGATCTTAGTCTTGTTTCTTTCAGAGATTGCGAACTTATCTCTTAGTTCTTTCATCATCCCTCCCATCTCTCCCAAGATCTTTTCCACCTGAGATCCACTCGAGCAATCTGCGTTGGTGCTGATAGTATTGTTGTTACTATTGTTTTTGCTGTTAGTGTGGGTTGGTTCTAGGCATGGGTCTGTTCTGAAGGAAGATGCTTGATCCTGCGTGATTCTAGGACGATTAGCCACTTCTGAGGACTCACCACCACTCTCTAACTCTTGAGTTTCTTGAGTTTCGAGAGCTTGATATTTATTACTCGTTGGTACTCCAAAGCCTCCTTCTTTTGGTTTCCCTGCCATCGTTGTGCCCTTTAGTGTAGTAGGTGGTTTTTGAAGCTCTCTGATTCTCACTTCACTGTAGCCCCTCTTTTCCTGTACCTTGAAGAAAGATCAGAGTGATGGTGTGATTTTCTGAGCACTACTAAGCCCAGGCTTTGTTAGACTAAGCCGGGTCACATGTGATAGGGGTGCGGTACACTTCTTATTTCTCCTTTTGGACTCTCTAGGCGTAAGGTGTGTCTTGCATTTACCTTCATCCTTGTCCTTGTCCTTGTCCTTATCACCGACCCTAGCCTGGCTTGCGTCTTTAATATCTTTTGTGCTTTTTAATTCCTTGGTATCCTTGGTATCCAGGTTTATTTTTCAAGCTTCTCAGGCTATACTCCCCTCCAGTGTGTCTCTCTTCTGTCAGGCTTTTCTTTTCTCTGGGGGGGGGGGGGGACCTTGGTTCTTTCCAGTTTTCCTGGTTTAAATGCTCTCCTCTCAGTTTCTTCCCCCTCTCTGTTTACTGCTACTACCTTCAAACCACCCTTAGAGCTCCCAGCCTCCCAAACATTTGGTTGAGAACAATCAGAGGTATCGCTTACCGAGACTTGCTGTTGATCTCTTGTTTTCTTCCACCTTCTCTGCCCTTCAATGCTGCTATTATTTTCAGGCACAATGGCTTAGTTTTTCGCGGTGCAGCCCTTCCTTCCTGCCACTTCCTTGTGTTCTGATGCTGCTCCCCCCCTGAAAGAGACGCAATGTGCATTCTTTGTACATATGCGGCGGGCTCGGGCTGCCTCTCCCCACACCACCGGCAAGCTCCACTGGGTTCTGCAGGGCTCCGCCGGACTCTGTCTACCTGGCACCTCCAGTGCAGTACGCTCTCTTTCTCACTGACAGGTGTCTGCCTCGCTGTGGCGCTGTCTGCGCTGTCGACCACGGCTCCCCTCTCGATGCTCTCAATGCTCAGCACTCCAACTCGATACCCAGTGACTGACATCCACTTCCACGCCGAGCCCCTGCGCCTTCCCGTCTTTGCTGCCACCGCTATCTCCACCTCCAAATCAAGCTGCAGAAAACGGCAACGTCCATACACCGTGAAGGAGAGACAATCTGCAGACGCCGATGCTCAGACTGCCGTTCGCAAGCCTCCCAGGCCCACAGCCGGCCGATTAGCAGGCGGATACCGCAATCAACGGCTGCAGTACACAGCTCGAGACACTCCCCAGGTATGGCTCTGCAGAGCACAAAATTTTTCCTCCTCCCTACCTCTCCGACATTCCTCAGATTCTGGTGGGCATGCATGCTAACTCCACCTCCACATCAAGCTGCAGAAAACGGCAACATCCATACACCACGAAGGAGAGACGATCTGCCGACGCCGACGCTCAGACTGCCGTCCGCAAGCCTCCCAGGCCCACAGCCGGCCAATTAGCAGGCGGATACCGCAATTAACGGCTGCAGTACACATCTCAACACACTCCCCAGGTATGGCTCTGCAGAGCACTAAATTTTTCCTCCTTACTCCCTCTCCGACATTCCTCAGATTCTGGTGGGCAAGCTGTGGATTACGGGTCTCTCCGGCAGGGAGCTCTCGACTGAGCTTCTAGTCAGCCACCATCTTCTCCTGGAGAGGAACGACTCATCCGGAAATTCACTAGTGAAGGATAAAATAAAGTACCTAGGAATCTAATACATCAAAAATATTGAAGGGATAGCCAGCCTCAACTTCAAGAGAGTACACAAAAATATAAGAATACTCCTTAAGGCTTCGTCTGGTTTATATCTTTCCTTTCTAGGGAAGTCAAACCTAATAAAAATGACAATAATAGCAAAATGCACATACCTGTTTAATTCTCTCCAACTGGATTTTAACAAGGAACAGATCAAAAAGCTGCAAGGAGAGATATCTAGGTATATTTGGGCTTCAAAGGGAATAAGGATCAGCTGGAAAAAATTAAGAAGCAAGATACAAGGTGGCATTGCCAGTCCAGACATATTGGAGTACTACAGAGCCTTTCAGTTAAGAAATATAAGGATTTTACTAGGCATAAGCAAAATGTGGCCCATGCACTGGAAAGTACTAATTGGACCTGGAGGGGATCACTATCTATATAAATTTGCCCACCCCAAATCTTTCAAAATAATCAAATTAAAGACGATAAGATCAGCAGCAAGAACCTGGTATGATATAAGAACTACCCTAGTAATACCCTATTATAGCAAATTGTCACCAATCTGGGAATCCCCCGGCACCCCGGATTCCCTAAAAGATAGTTTAATAAACCCCTAAAGGAAGCTAATATAAACTACTGGGGTCAGTTGATAAACGGAAACAAGATCACAGAATGTGAGATCCTATATAGAGAAACCCAGGGGACATTATCTAGATTTAAATACTACCAATTAAACAGCTGGATCAAAGGAGTAAAAGAAAATCTACAAGGGGACGAAACTATCGAACAAAAACGTTTGAACACAGAGCCTTTCAAAAAAGAAATATCATACTGGTACTGGGCATTGATAAGATCTGGTGAGGAAAAATACAGAGCCCCCCATGACATCTGGGGAAAGACAATGCCAGACCTCGACATTATACATTTCTTGGAGACCTCGAATAACATTGCTGGCCGGGTGGTAAAGTATGCTCCACTGAAAAAAAATCACCTATTCACAATTGACAGAGCGTATTGGACCCCAAAAAAGCTGTCAAAATTCAAAAACACTACAGTAAAAAAGTGTCCCAAATTTGGGACAGAAAGAGCAGATGACCTTCATATGTTTCGAGAGTGTGAGATGCTAGAGGAATACTGGGACCAGATCGATAAGACACTTTCTGAGGTATTAGAGCAACACATCAAGGTAAGCGTTGAATTGATTATCTTTGGGGTTAGAAATAACGCGCACGCTACCACATTGTCCAAGGGCCAAGAAAGTATCCTTTTCTTATTAATTCTCTTAGCCAGGAGGGAAATTTGTATCAATTGGATAAAACAAACACCACCAAGATACCCCGATTGGCTCAACTCAATATTAGATAAACAGGGGAGGCAAAATAAGAAAAACAGGTTCTGGAGTATCTGGGAAAAATACAATATGGCAACACCTAGGAGGTCCAATGATTAAGGCAATGGTAACAACGATTTCAAGTTGGGTCTTGAACCAAGTAGTCATCATGACTAGCTCCCCCTCCTCCGATAATCGTGTACCTAGATATTAACAAAAAGGGGCCCCAGAGGACAAGGCAAACTGCATCCCCGAAAGAAAAAAGCGGCCGCAGTGGACTGGTTAACGGGGCATCTGACTCCTCCATATTCTAAGAAATCTGTTGCTTGATGAGGACTAAAAAAAAAAAAAATGCAAGAATATAGAGCTATTGTGCGAAAGAAACAACAAGAGAGTTGGGAAGGTGAAATGTCTCAATTAGGAGCAAATGATTGGTAATCTGTTAGCATTACATGCAAGAACACAGACACTCCATAATGTCATTAAAGGTATTTCAGTACATTTTCATAGAGCAAGCTGGGAAGGAGTAAGAACTAAGGCAGCCAGAGATCATCAGAGGTGCTTTTCAGAAATTGTTTCAGGTTCAATATAAAAATGACTTGTGGTTCAAACCACAATTTATCAGAGAATGACTTGAATCTATACATTTGCTGCACCTCTCAGATAAATACTGTGCAGATTTAGTACAAGAAATAATTGAGGATGGGGTGAGGCAAGCATTTAAGGTTATTAGTTGTGAGAGGTCAGCAGGACCAGATGGGATACTAGGAGAGCTATATAAGGCCATTAGCAAAGAGATCATCCCTGTTTTAAAAACACTCTCTAGCGATTTTATCCTCTAAGGGTAATCCCCCCTCAGTCATGGTATGAGGCAAACTTCTCAGTAATTCTGAAGTGTAATATAAACCCAAGAAAATGGAAATCATATTGTTTCATTTCATTGTTACATACAGATTATAAGATCATGGTGGGGAGTCTGGCAAATAGGCTTGGTCAGGTTGCTAACAAGGTCATTCACCTGGACCAGCAAGGGTTTACAAAGGGTCATCAAATACACAATCTAACCTGTTTGTTGATAGGTACTGTTGACCTGGCCATCACTAGTAACATCCCACTAGAGATACTGAACTTCAACTTGGTCAATGTCAGGAGTCAGGCTACTTGTACTGTGCTCCCAGAATGCCTTGCGAGGCAAAGGGAGTTGTGTGCTGTCCCATACTGCCTTAGCACTGGCCAGGTGACTAGGAGGTTCTTAAGTCTTCCACCACGGTGCCTCAGTGCTTGGCTTTCATTGTGAACACTGCCCCGTTGCTTGGGATCTCCTTTGCTGATACCTGCTCCTGGAATTGAGCTATTGTGTCTGCTGGAAACTTGTTGCCTCTGGAACCCCTGACTTCCGTTTTTGCTTGGAGCATATGGTAATGCTGGTAGGAATAGCGGAGTTACTTTCTTCCTGCTGACTCCCCTTGCACTCCTATCTCTCCTCAGTGCAATGACGCGCTGCTTTCCGGCACCAAGTATTTTTCTTTGGGCCTCGAAATTCCAACTTTCCTTTTTTTGGCTCTCTTTTGTTGTGTTCAATGCGAGGACGCATTGACTTCTTCCCCGTTGCCTCCATTTGTATAAATCACAGCTGCTTGTTTTGGAGCAACGCGTGGCGCTTTAAATTGTTTTCTTTCACCGTACTTCCATGTGGGGAGGTCTACCCTAAATCTTGGAAACGGGCCATCGTTAAACCCCTCCTGAAGAAATCTACATCAGACCCTCGCATGCTTAAGAACTTTCGCCTCATCTCCCTGCTCCCTGCCCCTGTGAAAATATTGGAAACTCATTTAAACACCCATCTGAGTTCCTTTTTAGACCAGGCCAGCCTTCGTGATCCATCCCAACATGGCTTTCGCAGGGCCCATAGCACAGAGTCTGCCCTGACAGTTGTTTCTAACAACATACGTGCTAAGGTCGGCAGTGGCCAGACAACCATGCTGGTACTGCTCAACCTTACTGCCTCATTCGACACCCTTTCCCCAGCAATTCTGGCGAGGTGGCTGGGGGAGATAGGGGTGGATGGACTGGCGCTCAGCCTTCTAACATCTTTTCTTACCCAGCGGGAACGGAGGGTCAAACTGGGGGATCACCTCTCCCCAGTACAGCCTGTGCAGTGTGGGGTTCCTCAGGGCTCGTCCCTGAGCCCCACGCTCTTTAATATATACGTAACACCTCTGGCCAGGCTTGTTAGATCCTTTGGTCTGGAAGTCGTATCCTACGCAGACGACACCCAGATCATGGTCTCCATCTCACACAATGCTGACATCTCTGCCCTGAATTTTAAGATCTGTATGAAGGCATTCGCGGTGTGGATGGTAAGAAACTACCTCAAACTGAATGGCAAGAAAACAGAGGTCATAATTTTCGGAGGAAAGCAGGAGACCTGTTCCTCGGACTGGTGGCCATCGGAGCTTGGAGCATGCCCAACTCCCACGCATTCAGCTCGGAACCTGGGTGTTATTTTCGATTCCTCGCTTTCCTTTGAAAAACAGGTCAGTAGGACAGCCTCAACCTGCTGTGGGGTTCTACGGATCCTTAGAAAAATTGTTCACTACCTTTCAATGGAAGCTCGTAAACAGGTCATGGTAGCCCTCATAACCTCCCGCCTGGACTATTGCAATGTCCTTTACATGGGAATTGCCAAGCAACTGGTTCAGCGGCTCCAAATTGTACAGAACTCGGCCGCAAGGTTTGTACTTGATGCGCCCAGGCGCTCATCAGGCTCAGCCATTAGAAAAAATCTTCATTGGCTCCCTGTACAATCTAGGATTGACTTTAAGGCGCTGTGCCTCACCCATCGTGCCTTGCATGGGCTTGGGGCAAAAGATCTTGGCTCCCTTGTCTCCCTCTTTGTCCTCTAGGTAGAGATCTTTGATCAGCAAATAAAAACTTCCTCGCAGTTCCTAGAATCTGGAAGGCTAGATGGGGTGGGAGGACCTTTTTTGCCCTGGTCCCAAGGTTGTGGAACACCCTCCCTGTCGAACTTAGGGATCAACCGTCGCATCCCCTCTTCCGGAAGGCCTTGAAGACCTGGCTATTCAGGAAAGCTTACCATTAGCCATCATCTCTCTCCCTCACACATCAGACTGTTTGTTACCATCCCCAGCGCCTTGACGCCCTCGGGCAAAGTTGCGCTATATAAGAACCAAGTCAGTCAGTCAGTCAGTCAGTCAGTCAGTCAGTCAGTCAGCCGGGAGTGTTACCATCCACAGAAGCTCATTAAGAGCAGGATACATTTTCTTCAGTTTTGTCGTTTTTCTTCTGGCAATAACATACTGTGTATTCTCACTCCGGATTCTTCTACTTCAGTTTTCACTGGCTAAGGATTTTGCTGAAGGTTCATTTTTTTATTAAGAACAGGATTCCGAAGAAAGAGCAGGAGTATGCTCTGATAATTTTTTGTGTGATTTACAAACTGGATTAAGAAATCGTTAACCCACCAGCATTGCTACTTTTTATTTAAAGAGACCTTCTTCTGGGACAAATGTGAATCCTCTTACGAGACAATATCCTGTCCTGAACCAAGTAAGTGTGGGATAGTAGACAACTACAGTTTGTTGGTTTAACCCTTAGGTGGGCTGTATATTTTCTAGACTTAAGACTCCCATCTTCATTGTGTTTGTTTATTTCTTGTCTTTTCAATAGATTGAAATCCTGCTTCTATAATTGGACTGAACCTTCTCCCTGATGGTTGCATGGGACCTTTTTGGGATCGTCCTTGTTGGTCTCTTCATTTTCTGCAGATACTCCCATTCCTCTAGTGTGTTCTGTTTTTTTGGCACTGTGGAGGCTGTATCTTTGGGAAAGGCAGGGGCTCACTCTTTGCTCCTGGGGAACGTGTACTTCTGCCTGGGTAACCAGTCCACGCCCCGACAGCCAAGGAATTTAATCATGTTCATTCAGCTTATCTGTGGCTTTGTCTGAGAGGTTTGGTATTCCTAAATTATATATAGTCACTCTGAGGGCCTTATACTCAAAGCCCTTGGCTCCGGTAGTGGTTAACAGGACTTTCACAGACTGCTTCCCTGTAACTAGAGGCACCCGGCAGGGATGCCCTGTGTCACCTTTATTGTTTAATCTTTATTCTGAACCCCTAGCCCAGAAGGTTAGGGAGGATCATGATATAATTCCCATTCTAGCCCGTGGATGTACAAAGAATTCTGTCACTGATGAATTGCCATTATGCACGTCTGAACCCAGATCTGCCCTGTACAGGTTCAAGACATTGGCTAATGAATTTGGGGCATAATTAGAATATCTTATCAATCAGGATAAGACAGAGATAATGGTGTGTAATTTAGAAATGAAGAATATGTCAGTGAACGAGGAAGTGTATCACAGAAGTTAACTTGAGTAAAGGGTCTGTAGAGATCAGTAAAACTCTCAACAGATGGCAGAAATCATCCTTTATGAATATGGCAGAGTCAATTTGATTATTCTCCCTAATCTCACAAATGTATTTAAGTGCATCCCGCCAGCATTTCCAAAGTGATTGAAACTAAAAATTCAGTGGACCATAAACAGCTTCATTTGGGGGTCAAGAGTAGCTAGGATATCATGGGAGAAGCTGATACAAAACGCAGGGTTTATGGTTGCCAGATATCCAATATTATTGTATGCCGTTTCACCATAGGTTTTTTAGAGTCCTTCTAAATCCTTTAATAGACACCAGAAATGAGGATATGGATAGGATGCTTTGGGCTATTCTAGGCTCTTGAATTGATGAAGTTGGGTTCCTTTACAAGTTTGAGGATTCTAAATATTACAAAAAGGTCAGGCTGAAGACCTTGGTAATGGCAACAATTGTGTGGATTAGGCTATGGAAAATATGGTCAATGCCATACTTTTCTTCCTATGCACCAATCTGGGACTCACTGGGTTCCTCAGAATGCTTACAGGTTAATGTGCTCCGCTGTGAGTTGCAGGGATCCAATAATGGGGTGATTTGTTGGATGGCAGTACCCTAGAGTCCTAGTCGGAGCTGAACGCTAAGTTGGGTGGGAATTTGTCCAAATTTAAATAATTGCAACTAGCTTCATGGTCAGCGGCACACAAAGATAAACTGCAAGCCAGAAGATACTCTACACCTCCTCGGGATAAAGAAAGAAACTGCAAAGTGGTATGGACTGATTTGTGAAGCAGATGATCGGGAGACGCCACCATCTTATATGATCTGGAACAAATGCTTGGCAAGGGACCAGCTAGAAACTTTATGTCAGGTATTCTTTTGTACTTTATGTTATGTGGTCAGTTCTACTGTGCTTAAATGAAATCACTTATTTACATTGTACAGGGCTTTCAGGACTCTGCAGCAGCTTTTTAAAATCACTTTAGTGCCTGAGAGGTGCTGTATGAAATTTAACACGGCCAGTGCAGATGCCTTTCATATGTTTATGGAATGCCCTGGTTTGAAGGTATTCTGGGAGACAGTAAGTAAGCTTATCTAAAGCGGAACTGATCAACAAAGAAGTCAAGGTTAGTGCCTATGTGGTTCTGTTTGGGATATCCAAATAGATAGAGGAAGAGCATATTAACTGGAAAATAAGGAACTTCAGGCCAGATGTAGGTAAATCCTTTTTTCCGACTCTTAAATACCAATTCATACCGAATCGGTATTTTAGAATCGTAAAACGGGATGTAGATAAAAATTCGGTAAAATATACCGATTCGGTACCAATCGGAATATCCAATCGGTATTTACCGAATCGGTATTTACAGATTCTGTAAATACCAATTTGGTAAATCCCTTCTGGCCCATAGGAATTAATTTGATTTACCAAATTGGTAAATCCCATTCCTTCCTATGGGCCTTCTGGCCCATAGGAGTGAATGGGATTTACCGAATAGGTATTTACAGAATCGGTAAATACCGATTCGGTAAATACCGATTCGGTAAATACAGAATCTGCAGTTCGAAATATTGACATGGGAGCCTGCTAACCAATCAGGGACACCTACCACACCCCACAACAAAGGCCCAGAGTAACCAACCAATCAGAATGAAGCACCCCTCCCCAGTACCTGGGAGTGGCCACACCCATGCAGGTGCAGAGCAACTGAACAATTTGCAGAGCAGGAGGAAACTGAGAGGAGCTGGCTGTCCAGAGCTTGCCTGGTACAAAGAATGGAGTCTCAGGAAGGGCAAAAGGATGGTTGAGAGCGCACAAGAAAAATAAAATTCAGCCCAGCAGAAATGCAGGTGCTTGTGGAAGAAATTGTAAAACACAGCACACACATTTTTGGGAAACAGCCTCTGCATGTTGCAGAGTCTGTTAAGAGAAACACATGGCTTGACATACAGGCAAAGGTCAATGCCATTGGGGTGACGCACAGGGAGATCGACGACATCAAGAAAAGATGGTACAACCTGCACGTCATCACCAAGAAGAAGATTGCTACCAAAACAAAGGAAGCTGGTGTAGCAGGAGGTGGAAAAAACAGAGCACCAAAACTAACTGAGCTTGAGGAGCTGGTCGAATCAACCCTGGAGCCAGAATGCATACATGGAATTGGTGACTTGGATAGTTCTGCCAGAGCAACAAAGAAACAAGTGTCATATGGTTACTGCGTTTCAATATATTGTGTTAAGTTAGCATGAGTTTATTAAATGTTTAAACAACATATTTTTCTTCGGCTTCAGTTTGCACACGACACCTAATTGTTATTGTAGCTTTCAACCTAGACGAAAGATGTGATTTATTTGAGAATAATATGTTATTGCTCCGATATCAGTTGTGCTTGGTACGTTTGGTACAACTGTCTGCACACTGAGAACTGCACCCTCTAAGAATAACCTAACACAAGGTTGCTGAAGGCCTGATCCTCGTACCACATTAGACATAACACAAAAAATGTTGCTGCCAACATTGGGCTCTACGCGGGTTTAAGATAGAGTTACAGGGAAAGAATCAACACACTTGATGCTTCGCATGCAGAGAGCTGGTAGCTGTTGATGTGATCTTCTACTACTGACATTTAGAGGTATGGGCCCGCCCTGCTAAAAACCCAAATGAGACCTTCTTAGATATAATATAGTATGCTAAATAGGGGGCGCGAAATATAGGTGATACAGATTTCTATAGATTTTTGCATTATAATATGCTATCACCATTTGCTTACTATGGATTAGTGACTATGCTGATAACTTTGATTTTTATAATATGTATGTTGGTATTATATAAGATACTGCGTTTGAGAACCTTGCATTGAAAAATTAATTTTTCAAACTTGCACGTGTGTTCTTTGACTCCCAGTTTTGGTTTGAAATGATTATATAACGAAAGAGTGTTCATGTGTTCCACGATACCTGAGGTACCCTAAGTTCATGTTCTGGATTGTCTAAGTCTTTGGGAGTTTGTTATGACCAATGAGACACTGTAGCTAGCTAGGTAAGGGGATTTCTGATACTAAGGTGAGTTTTGGGTCATCCTAATTCACCCAGGTTCTAGATCTCTGTGCACAGTTCTGTTGGAGAACGGAAACCCTGCTACATGGCGCCCATACGTTGTTGGCCTTATATCATGACACTCGAGTAGTATATCATTCAATCCTTAACCCCCTTCATTCCCGTTTCCGGTAAATGGCAGTGTCGGAAAAACCTACCTATTTTTGAAATAGGTCTTTTCAAGCTTGAATCTATCTAAAAACGGTTTCCTTGAATTACTACCCAGTTGTGCTACAAAGTATTCTTTGTTTTTTCGAGTTCCTGTGCTACTATGGCACAAGCCGTGGACATCCCGCAGCATAGTCGCATTGCGGTGCGTGACCACTTGCGGGCGTTTAATGTTCCTGTGGAAGGCTTGGCTGTGGTTCTGGTGGTGAGTGCGGAACATGCTTACCCGTACGAACTGTTTTATTCGTGGGTGACATTTCCGGCGGTGGACGCTAATTCTGGAGTGTTCCATTCATACACTGCTTCAGTTCATTCATACCGGTTGCGTATTCTCCGTACAGGGCACTGGAGGTTCCTATTGATGCTTGGCAGCATGGAGTTTGGTTTGGTGGCGCCCTACCACACGCTTTAACCACTCCGAGGTTAGGTCCTTTGTCAATTCCGGGCACTAATTGGCCCGCTTTGGCTGGATTCACTCCTCACCCTAATCGCACCACTTGCAAAGTGGCTGATCTGCGGCGACTTCATGAGGTCGCAGTGTCCGTGATTAGAGCGCTTGTTCATTACACAAGCCGTAATGTTCAGGACGCAGCCCCTAGGGGTGCGCAGCTTCGAGCAGAGCAGGCTGGTTTAAAAATCAATCCTGTCATGGTGAATTCCATAATGGGCAAGAAGTCCCAGGATAAGGATAATTTTCCTTTCTGGCTTGCGGAGAAATTCGGCCAGCTGGAAGCTGTGTTTCCTAATACGAATCCTGGTGACAAACACCGGATTCTTACGCTTAGTTTACCGAAAGATTTGGCCCTTGAACTTGTTGACTGTGAGACCTGGGGTAAGACTTTTGCAGCGGTCTATTCGAGGTGCTATGGCACCCCGTCTATGACAAATCTGGGTGCGGTCCTTAAACGTGTTCAAGATGATCACGGACCGGAGTCGGCGGTTGAGTTGGGTATGCGCCTGTGTGGCACCTTTGATATAGTTTGCGATCTGATCCTTGCAAATGTCAAGGGGGATGCAGTGAACTTTCAGGTTGCTAACGCTTTGGCGTTAATTCCCGAGGCCGAAAAACCCCGTCAGGTAGCAAGGATAATTGTGGCGGCTTATAAAATGGTTGGCCGCAATGCAAAGGGTCTTAAGACTTTTTCTGATAAAGAGAAAAAGCAGCCCCAGGGTCAGTCTACGGAAACTAGTGGTCAACCTAAGTCCAAGAAACAGAATTGGCCTAAAAAGCAGAATCAGGGTAAGCAACAACAACAACAAACACAGGTTTCTGCTCCTGCGTCTCCGTTGCCTGCGCAGTCGGATCGAGTTTATGATTTGCGCGATCGCGCGATGATTAAATCACCTGAAAGGTTTCAGGCTTCTGACCAACGCTCTCCTCGTTCCTTTCAGGACTCATCGGCTCCGTCAACCGGTGATGGAGGGGGCAGCAGGGGCCGGGGTGGCCAGCAAGGACGTGGTCAGCCCCGCCCGCGTAACGGTGGAGATCAGCAGGAAGGCGCTACGCCCAAGAGTTTGCCACGAAAAAAGTCGCCGCCCTGACAGCGCATCGATATGCCCCAGATAGTGAGAACGCGGCTTCGGAATCTGACGTGGGCTCTGACCTTGCTGGGCAGCGCGGCGGAGATTACCATAGTGAGAGAGGCCCTCCGTCCACTGTTGAAGGTGACAGCGACTGACACTTATGTTGTAATTGAAACTGCTGATATGCATGTTGCTCCCCCTAAACGTCTTTTTGAAATTGTCCTGTTAATAGAAGGTGACATGCAGCAAACTGTAAAAGGGGTATTTTGGGAAAATCTTTCATCTACGTATGACATTTTGCTTTCGGAGGCTGACTGGCCCCCACCTTTTGTTCTTGCAGCTCCGCGAGGGGAGGAGGTGATCCTCCCCAGTTTCGCGCACACTGTATCGAGAGTGGAAGCGCTGCATTTTGCAGAAGAGTGGGCTCTGGCACTTGCGCCGGCTGTGTACCGCAATCAGTGTGGCTGGGATAAATTGTCTCCAAGCCACGAGATTCCTTTACGGTCTCAGCCGCAGCGTCAACCTCAATATCCCATACGACATGAAGCCAAAGCTTCAGTCGCGGCTATCCTTGAACAATTGGAATATCAAGGTGTAATTGAAACGTGTGTGTCACCAATGAATAACCCCCTTTTTACTGTGAACAAGCCGGACGGCTCATATCGTTTGGTTTTGGATTGTAGGCATTTAAACTCGCATTGCCGTAACTGCGCAGTACAGAATACTCATGGCTCTGCTTTAGTGAATAGTCTTGAGCGTAAACGGTTCAAAACCACGCTTGACATTTCCAATGGTTTTTATGCCCATAGATTAGATGGTCTAAGTTCCCAATGGACCAGCTTTACTTGCGGCGGTGTGCAAAAAATGTTTTGGCGTCTCCCAATGGGCTATAAGAATAGTCCTGGAGTATTCTCCGCCTGCATAGTCTCTCTTTTGGAGGGTATCGACCCAGTTGCTTGTTCGTATGTGGATGACATTTATCTCACAGACGACGATCTTTGGGAGCATCTGTGTCGAGTTAATAGCATAATTTGTAACTTTGCAGACATAGGTTACAAGTTTAACTTTGCAAAATCGCACATTGCAGAGTACACAGTGTTGTTTCTCGGCTACGAGCTTAACAACGAGGGAAAGGGGTTGGCACCTCACTTCCTGGAGAAATGCGCACAGTTGCGTTCTCCGACAACACTGAAAAAATTACAATCTTTACTGGGCTTTTTGAATTTCGGGAGAACTTACATTCCGGAATATGCCCAGCGTATCAAGCCTTTGTATGCTTTGATACAACCATCTTTTTCCAAATCATGCTGGCTGCCTGAGCATTTAGCCATTCTGCAGTCTTTGCAGGCTGATTTGCTCGCTTCTGAATACTTACAGACTCGTGATAACCAGACCAACCTGGTGATAAGAATTATCCCTGGGGCGGTGGGTTTCATGTACCTGACTTTTAATGAAGGAGATACAGTACCTATTGCTTACAAGTCACACTTGTACACTTCGGCTGAACTGCGTTTTTCCACGGTGGAGAAAGTTTTAACGGCTGTACAGATGGCAATTCTTAAGGAACGTGCCCTGTCACAAGGAAAACGCATGTTGGTTGTTACCCCGTGTCCTGCCTTGGAGGCAGTTACGAAAGCCAGTGTACCTAATTCCAAAGCTTTGCACCTTAGGTGGATTCAGTGGGCTGCATCCTTGACATCCCAGGATGTCATGTTTATTTTTGACGCCACTTTACGGTCGCAGGAGTATTTACAATATGAATTTGTTCATCCTGCTCCTTTAGCAATGCGGCCGTTGGAGGATTTCCATTGCATCATTTACACTGATGGTTCGGCGCAGGTTGCGCATGGCTCTAAACATGCCCACGTTTCCGCATGCGCCATTGTGGTCGGTGCCATGGTGAACGATGAGTTCAGGTCCAGTGTCGTGCACACGCAGACGCTTGGGGACTGCACCGCACAATTAGCAGAGCTTCGTGCTCTGATGCTTGCATTGGAGTACGCAGATCCTAGTGTGACGACTTTGATCGTAAGTGACTCTTACTACTGTGTCCAGTCTTACAATGAAAACTTGTTCTTTTGGATTCAGAATGAATTTCGTGATTCCAAAGGTAGCACAATAAAACATAAAATGATCTGGGTCCGAGTGGCGGAACTTAAAGAGAAGTTGCCACTCGTGTTTGTGATTCATACTCTCGGCCATCAGCGCGTGGGGGTCCACGCTGTTGGTAATTCGCTTGCTGATGAAGCAGCGAAGTCAGCGGTATCAAAATACTTAGTTGCAGCAGTCACGAGGTCCAAAAGCAAGATAGATGATGACATCTTGGCAGCTGTTGCTGCCACCGAGAAGGGAGGTAAATATCCTGCGGGGTTCCCTTCTAAATACACATACCACTTAAGTCCCGATAAGGTTCCTTATGTGAAAATTCCTGATGTTGGCGAACGTCTAGTTCCCAACTCGGATCGCAGGGCTGCTTTGATTGCAGCGGCTCATGAAGGTGTGGCGTCTGCGCATGCGGGCGTCTCAGCCACTGTAACTCAGCTACAACAAAGGTTCTGGTGGCGGGGACTGTACAAACAGACGCGCGATTATGTCCTTCAATGTGACATTTGCCAGCAGATTAAACCTTCAACTGCTGCGCGTCCGCCTCAGACACAGTTGTACATCTCTAATAAACCGCTTGGTTGCGTTTATTTGGATCACTGTGGTCCATTTTCTTCTGATACTGCATACAAGTACATCTTAGTAGCAGTTGATTCATGCACACGCTTTGTGTGGGTATGGCCACATCGGAGCGCTGATTCACGGACTGTCATCAAGGATTTGCGAGTCTTTATAGGGATTTTTGCCTGTGGTACCTTCCATTCGGATCAGGGTCCGGCTTTCGCCTCTAAGGCGTATAAGGATGCTATGTGTTCGTTGGGGGTCCAAGTCAAGTTTTTGAGTCCATACAGTCCCGAGGGTAATAGTGTAGTGGAACGAATGAACCGTGACTTAAAGCAATCTTTGACAGCCCGAGTTATAGGCACTGGCAGAAATTGGTTGGCCCACCTCAATGTCGTGCAGCGTGCGCTTAATAATCTCCCTAGAAGGTCTCTGGGTGGGCGGACCCCGTACGAAATGCTCTTTGGTATCAAGATGCACGTCCCTGACCTCGACGGTCTAGACTGCAAGGCCCAGGCCACGGCCTTTTTTTTTTTTGTCCTCATATTTGCCACCAGAATATATTTGCTCTAGATGGGTCTCGCCTTTGCCTCTTATACTGTTGTTTTTCGAGTCCGCCATGGAGACAGTATCATAGCATACAGGGATGTCCCAGAGGTAGGCTGCTTTCCTTATCCTACTCCTCCAGGCCTATATTAGGCACCCTAGGCCTGGTGGAGGACAGGACCGACACAACCTCTTGCATAATCACAGGACCGTTCACCTATTTATCCAGACCACCAATTTAGACCAAACGTTCTCAGTGTTCTCTTTTCGACCAGCCAAATCCATTTTACAGCTTTCCATTATATACTTCAGGCATTCTGCAAACCTAGGAGGAGACACTGACTTCCACTCCATACAAATTTGTCTCCTAGCAATAATTATTATATAAAAAATAAACAGTGAGTCCAGACTATTAATATCATAATCTTTCGATAAACCAAAAAAAACAAGTCTACGGGAACAAATAATAGTTGTTGAGAGTACATCACCTAAAAAATCCATTACCGCTTTCCAGTAGTCTTGAATGACTGGACATTCTAAAAAGATATGAATATCGTCAGCTGCATTATGTTTACATCGGGGACAATAATAGTTGCGGTCCATTTTCTTCTGATACTGCATACAAGTACATCTTAGTAGCAGTTGATTCATGCACACGCTTTGTGTGGGTATGGCCACATCGGAGCGCTGATTCACGGACTGTCATCAAGGATTTGCAAGTCTTTATAGGGATTTTTGCCTGTGGTACCTTCCATTCGGATCAGGGTCCGGCTTTCGCCTCTAAGGCGTATAAGGATGCTATGGGTTCGTTGGGGGTCCAAGTCAAGTTTTCGAGTCCATACAGACCCGAGGGTAATAGTGTAGTGGAACAAATGAACCGTGACTTAAAGCAATCTTTGACAGCCGAGTTATAGGCACTGGCAGAAATTGGTTGGCCCACCTCAATGTCGTGCAGCGTGCACTTAATAATCTCCCTAGAAGGTCTCTGGGTGGGTGGACCCCGTACTAAATGCTCTTTGGTATCAAGATGTACGTCCCTGACCTCGACGGTCTAGACTGCAAGGCCCAGGCCACGGCCTTTGACGTAGATGAACATTGCAATGTTTTACAGGATCTACAAAAGACCAGAGACAGTCTAGCTAAGGAACATTTGCCCTCCACATCGGATGATGCGTTGCAGATCCCGGTAGTTGGCTGGCTACCCCAAGTTGGAGAACTGGTTCGAGAGAAGATCGATAACAAGAAAGAGTTTGGTCCCTCACATCGTGCACCGGTTCGAGTTCTTGGAGTGAAGGGGACAAGAACCGTCATTTTACCACCACTTCCAGGTCGTAAGGAAAACAGATTTATCTAAATTGACAATGTCAAGACACACAGGGTGGCCAATTCTTCATAGCATGACACCGGCTTTATCCTGTCCTTCCATGGTGAGGCACTCTGTGCTGGCTATTACTTCTGGTGCAGAACCGGAGGTGTCCCTCGAGATGCCTGCAATTTCCAGTCCTTTATTAAATACTATTCCTGTTACTAACATTGATGAGCTGAACTACACCTATCCTGCTGATTTATCAATGCCTGATTTGCAGACTCGTTTGGCAGAACAGTCCAGATTATCTTTTGACTCTGTTTCGGAACTTTCAAAGAAACCCTCAACTATTGCGAAATATGCCACGTTGTTTAAAAAACATTTTTTAATTCCCCCTTGGACATACATTTGGTTGATTCTATCCGCCTGATTCATCAAGCTTTTTTGCGCTCGCAAAGGGCCAGATTCTGAGAATCTGGCCCTTTGCGAGAGCGATTTTTACATTTGGGATTCAGCATCCCAAATGTAAAAATCGCTAATTGCGATCTCGCAATTTTGCGAGGAATTACATTTAAGGAATCTCTATTTGAGATTCCTTAAATGCAATTCATCATCCTATTTTTTTTGCGAATTCGCAATTTCTAGGCGCAATTTACCGCGAGGTCAGACCTCGTGGTAAATTGCGAAAACTCGGAAAAATGCATTTAATTGCATTTTTCTGAGTTGCATGTTACACACACACATGTCCTTTGGACATGTGTGTGTGCAACACCTGTGTAAAATTTCATTTGAAGGGTGCTACAGGGTGTCCTGTAGACACCCCTGGCACCCTTCAAATCGCTATCTTATTTGCGATTAGCAAATTGCTAATCGCAAATAAGGAATACTCCCCATTCATTCCTATGGGCCTTTTGCCGCCTGATTCATCAAGCTTTTTTGCGCTCGCAAAGGGCCAGATTCTGAGAATCTGGCCCTTTGCGAGAGCAATTTTTACATTTGGGATTCAGCATCCCAAATGTAAAAATCGCTAATTGCGATCTCGCAATTTTGTGAGGAATTACATTTAAGGAATCTCTATTTGAGATTCCTTAAATGCAATTCATCATCCTATTTTTTTTTGCGAATTCGCAATTTCTAGGCGCAATTTACCGCGAGGTCAGACCTCGTGGTAAATTGCGAAAATTTGGAAAAATGCATTTAATTGCATTTTTCTGAGTTGCATGTTACACACACACATGTCCTTTGGACATGTGTGTGTGCAACACCTGTATACAATTTCATTTGAAGGGTGCTACAGGGTGTCCTGTAGACACCCCTGGCACCCTTCAAATCGCTATCTTATTTGCGATTAGCAAATTGCTAATCGCAAATAAGGAATACTCCCCATTCATTCCTAGGAATGAATGTGGAGTTATTCCTTATTTGCGATTAGCAATTAGCTAATCGCAAATAAGGAATTGTAAGGAATCGCATTTTTTTTGCATATTCCTACATGAATCCCGTTTTGCGAGTCCTTAATAGCGATTCGCTATGAATCGCCATTAGGGCCTCGCAAAACGGGAGCATGATGAATCAGGCGGTTGGCCCATAGGAATGAATGGGGAGTTATTCCTTATTTGCGATTAGCAATTAGCTAATCGCAAATAAGGAATTGTAAGGAATCGCATTTTTTTTGCATATTCCTACATGAATCCCGTTTTGCGAGTCCTTAATAGCGATTCGCTATGAATCGCTATTAGGGCCTCGCAAAACGGGAGCATGATGAATCAGGCGGTATTTTCATTTTATCTTTTTATGTCAATTGGTTTTGTGTTTTATTTTTTCCGCCTGATCGATGGTCATTATGTCAAAGAAAGAACAGGAATTCGGTACCTTAATGGAACATTGGCCCCTCTTTCCTCCTCACATTCAGCACACAGACTGAAACGAGAATTGAATACAGTCAACATTACTGCTTGGCCTGTCCTTGATGGGATTGTGTGGGATGCGGTTAGATTTCAAATACATGGCCCCACTGAAGTGATTAATGTTCCGAATGTGCTTAGAGTAAACATGGGGGATGTGAATAAACAAAATATACGTTCTGATGATTGGGATATTCAGGCCGTAGAAGCATTATTCTCTGATTTAAAATATTATGCGGCTTTTGATGCTGAAGACTTATATTTAGATTCTGTTAATTATGGTGATTTGTTTTGCTTCCAACATTATGGTAATCATTTTCTCCATAAGACGAATTCCAGGAGGGTTGCTGTGAATTACACGCAGTGGGAGCACTGCCCAGCTCCTTTAATAGGAAGCTCCAGTACATTTCTGAAAAAATACAGTTATTTTACAGATTTTAATCAATCAAATCCTGAGTCATTTTACTTCAGAATGACAGAAAAGTCCATGTCCAAAGTTAGACTTATCGATACAAAGTTGCTGTATTCGAAGTCCTTTCTAGGCAAATTTGCTGTAGATGGCTACGAGTTCTGGAAGGGAATAATTGACCTTAAATCGGTTTGGGGTACCAAAGATTGGCAGGTACAAGGCACTGGGGCTTTGCACCGTGCATGTCTCATCCCGAATCACGTGTTGTTTCTAAATTCTACTATTTCCCAAACAACATGCTTTGGATTGGCTACTTCTAAAAAATTAAATACACCAATTATCCCCGAATTAGAAGAATATTCAGGTTGGGGTAATTTTTCTGATTTGTCTATTCGTGAGATACAGTCACTAATACACAATTCGTCCTTTAATGTATCCAGTTTGGATCCAAAGGGTTGGCTGTTGTGGCAGAGGAGTGCTGATTCTTGCCAACGTCGCTTTCTGGAGTTGGCTAAAGGGTTCACACAAGTAAGACCAGATCCCCGTTTTGAAACTGATTATACTGTCACCACTTACTCTGTGGGGAAACTGTGTCAGAATTGGTTACAACATTCCACGTTAGCTGCAGTTAAACTACATCTGTCTCAGTTAACTGAAAATGTGGATTTAAATGATTTTATAAAAGGCCCGGCTAAGGGTAGATCTAAACGGTGGATTTATGCAGTTTACAATGAAATTTGGAAAGTTTCTTAAATTGAGGCTGCTAAGCGCCTAAGGGCAATTGACCAAGCAAATTTGGAAAAAGTACTTGCAGTTGTCGATAACAGTATTAACATGCTTTCTTCCTGAATTTACACATTGACCAATATTGTCTCTTCTGTTGTTGACATTGTGCATGATGAAGTGTCCGTGTTATATCATGGTCAAAATCAATTGCGTTCTGTTATGCAGTTTGCTTGGACACTACAGACTCTGAAAGCTGGTCGAGTGCCTTGGAGTTACATGAACGTCTCATCGCTATTTGCCCCATTTAATTTGACTGACAAGCAGCGCATGCTTTCCATGCGAGATGCATCATTTTCTATGTTACACATTGAAAAATTAGAATCTTTGTCCTTTTCTGTTGCTGAGGCAGCTGCTGCTACATGGCTTATCCATGGTATTATTACTTTACCATTTGCTCTGTATAAATTTACAAATTGTATGCGATATATTGCTATAGGGCGATATGAACCACTAGGCAGTGCTTTCCTACATGAGACATGGTCTTTACCATACACATACAGATGTCTGAAGGAAGGGAAGGAAGTGAATCCGAATGGTGAAGAATGCACACAGTCGCCTGACCGTTCACTGATATGCAGACACATCCAGTTGCATGGTTCTTGTAATCAGGACCGGCCTAATTTAGCCTGTGTTTTAAAAGGCACACCGGTTCCTGCAATAGTTCCCACATTCACTTTATTGACTAACGGTAGTTATTTACTTTTGAATAACGAGGAGTGTTGTGGGTTAATAGTCGGTATCCCCTATGTGGTTACTGTATCAGAACGTGTGGTGTGTTGCAACAACGTGTTATATCCACCCACGCATGGGAATTCAGATGTTTCCATCTGGCCGCGCATCCCAACCTTGAGAGCGGAGTTCAACGGTTTGAGCCGAATAAGAGCCCTTTTGTCTCAAAAAGAAGTGGCCCTGAGCTCGGCCCGTGAAACTTATGTCCTTCACATAGCTAACACACGCACAGAAGTGCAGGCACTTTTAAATACTGACTTGCCGTTTCATTTCTGCGAGCTGGTTCATCAAATCTTTAATGCCTCCTCCACGTCTGGACTCGCACATTTTTTTAAATTGGTTAGCAGTGGTCTTGTGACTACGTTTGAAAAAGTATTGGGTATTATCCCTGCGTTCTTTCATTCTATATTCGCAAGTTTGTTTGGCGGATTCCCTGTTTTGCTGGCTTTGGCTGCAGGCGTTTTGGTGATATTTTGCCTTATAAAACATGGATGCCCATCCTGCGCAAGAAAACGCTCAGCCCCTTCTGACACAGTTTCGCAACCGGATGCTTGATTACTATGGCACCTTGCCGCTTGCGACTTTAAGCACGGCTTTTGGATTATCATTTCGATTTTCCTATTTCACATGTGTCCAGCCTGTGTTTCATTGCCTGAGCTGTGATTTCGACTGGGCCATTGATTTGTGTCTCTGCTTGCTGATCTCTCCTGACGTCGATTTTAATCACCTGATGGGCCCCGTAGTTGCTCACGAGTTGGTTTGTTCTGGCGAAAGGGTTATGGCCGTGGCAGCGATGCATGGACTAATGGGTCAGTGGGACATACCCGCAGCAGCGCATGACTTTCTGGCACATAGCGTTCTCGAGAACCCACTGAGTTGTCCTCTGATGTTGCTAGAGGATTCGGTGCTGGAGGAGCACGTATGTTCTTTCCCATTGCTTAATTGGATGGCTGAACTGTTTTCGGATGATGACAGTCATATTATGTTGGAGGCTGTGGCTACCTATTTTGCATATTCTATCCACCCATGAGTGGCTTTGGAGACTTTCACTATTATGGCACGTGACTTTTTAGTAATTCTGAATGGTGCCTTTTCTGTTACGAACATTCGACTTTTATATGTTCTGGGCCTATGATTTTATAATTGGCCTCAAGTTCAAGTTTTTTTTATATTTTTGTGTGGCCACTATAGGCATTCATACATATTTTGTATTATTGAATTTTATATACATTTACATACATTTAGCGTGGCTCAATATTGTTGAACTCTGCTTTCATGTTTTGCCTTTCTTATAGTATTGGCTTGTTTTTTCCTTTTTTGACCGTCCTCGGATCATTGGGGGGGTGTCATATGGTTACTGCGTTTCTATATATTGTGTTAAGTTAGCATGAGTTTATTAAATGTTTAAACAACATATTTTCCTTCGGCTTCAGTTTGCACACGACACCTAATTGTTATTGTAGCTTTCAACCTAGACGAAAGATGTGATTTATTTGAGAATAATATGTTATTGCTCTGATATCAGTTGTGCTTGGTACGTTTGGTACAACTGTCTGCACACTGAGAACTGCACCCTCTAAGAATAACCTAACACAAGGTTGCTGAAGGCCTGATCCTCGCACCACATTAGACATAACACAAATAATGTTGCGCCAACATTGGGCTCTACGCGGGTTTAAGATAGAGTTACAGGGAAAGAATCAACACACTTGATGCTTCGCATGCAGAGAGCTGGTAGCTGTTGATGTGATCTTCTACTACTGACATTTAGAGGTATGGGCCCGCCCTGCTAAAAACCCAAATGAGACCTTCTTAGATATAATATAGTATGCTAAATAGGGTGCGCAAAATATAGGTGATACAGATTTCTATAGATTTTTGCATTATAATATGCTATCACCATTTGCTTACTATGGATTAGTTACTATGCTGATAACTTTGATTTTTATAATATGTATGTTGGTATTATATAAGATACTGCGTTTGAGAACCTTGCATTGAAAAATAAATATTTCAAACTTGCACGTGTGTTCTTTGACTCCCAGTTTTGGTTTGAAATGATTATATAACGAAAGAGTGTTCATGTGTTCCACGATACCTGAGGTACCCTAAGTTCATGTTCTGGATTGTCTAAGTCATTGGGAGTTTGTTATGACCAATGAGACACTATAGCCAGCTAGGTAAGGGGATTTCTGATACTAAGGTGAGTTTTGGGTCATCCTAATTCACCCAGGTTCTAGATCTCTGTGCACAGTTCTGTGGGAGAACGGAAACCCTGCTACACAAGGTAAGATGCATGTACCTCAATCCCCACTTATTACCCTGACCCCCTTCCCCACTGTGTGTAAGCACTCCTGAACACCTTTTACTGGGGGCCAGCAATGCATCATGGGAGACGTAGTCATAGTCACATACATGCAATGCATACAACATACAATTCAGCAAGGCATGCCACACACAACTTCAAGCACACAATGTACACTAGGCAAATGTGTGTAATCAATTTATTGAAGTAATACACACAGGTGAACAACACCATTGACCCAATGTCCATATGGTTTCACAGGAGAGTCCTCACGCAGTACAGTACCAGAAAGGGAGGAGAGGGCACCAGCACCTAAAAGGAAAGAGAAAAAAAAAGTGCAGGTCATAGCGCTGTAGAGGGAGACAACAACACATCCCAGGAAGCCTCAACACCTGAGCAAGCCACAACATCTCTGCAGCAATCCCCTCTATTGTTCGGAATCCCTGAGTTGGAAGCACCACCGCTTTTGCAAACACCAACGACCAAGTTGTCCATGCAGGGAAGGGCAAGGAGGGCTGATGTGCCCCCTCTGAGGATTCTGCAAACCTCAGATAAGGAGGATGAGGAGGGCAAAATACAAAGCATTCCACCTGTGGCTGAGAAGGCCAGGCAGCAGAGATCAGCAGGCGCTGCGCGGACCGGTGTCTTTGGCAGAAGGGCATGTGAGAGTGGTGAGGGGCAGGAAGGAGAGAGCGTCTTCTGTGGGCTGGAGTCCACAATGGTTAAAGTACAGCGCCTGCAGGCGAAGGCAATGTTGGCCATGCTCAGGCAGGTGCGCAGCGTCAATTACAAACTGTCACACATTGACAAAGGAATAGGCAACATTGCTGGGAGCATGAAGACAATTGCCAAGGGGATGTCAGACATAACTCAGTACATGGCTGCACTGTCTGAAAAGTTGCACAGGGACCACTTTTATGCGTCGCAGAGAGCGGCAGTATATGCGGCAGCAGTCCAAGGCCCTTAACCGCTTTGCCACAGCAACATCACTGCTGTGCCGGCGTTCCATAACCATGCAGGATGCAATAGTGCACTGCTGCACAGACTTAACAAGGGGTATGGCTGGAGTCACCTCTGCAATGGAGCAGATGCTCACAAATCAAACAGGCACTGCTGGTGACACAGGTGTGGAAGAGACAGAAGGGTCCACCAGCAGGAGTGGCTCCAGCACACCTGTACCAGAGATGCGCAGGAGCGTCAGGCGCAGCAATGCTGAGTCAGCCCCCAGCCAAGATATGGATACCCAGCCTCGTAAATCCCGCAATGTAGTGCGTGGCCGTAAACATTAAACAATGCCTTAACCCAACAGGACTGCTCACAGTGAGGGTAACTGTGCACACGCAGTCATGGACACAGACATTGTAGGACAATGGCGTTTGTTAATTTGCATGCTGTAGTGAAATTTAAACCACATTCTTCAACCACTACACCTGTCTGTGTCTCATTAAATACCTAGAAATAATGACGTGTGATCTCTGCCCGTCTCAATCTACCATCTGTTGCTGCTGCTCCTGTTGCTTGGGGCTCTGCCTGTTCTTGGTCATCATCAATGTCCTCGTGATGTGTCACCTCCACCTCTGTGCCTTCTTTGGTGACAAGATTGTGCAACATGGCACAGGTCACTATTATCTTGCAACACAGGATGGGGGTGTACTTCCGTGCACCTCCACTATTGTGAAGGCAGCGGAACCTGCTTTTGAGTAGTCCAAATGTGCGCTCCACTACATTGCGAGTTGACCTGTGAGCCTCATTATAACGCCTCTCACTCCTGGTAGTTGGATTGAGGTAGGGTGTGAGCACAAAGGAACGCAGGGCATATGCACTATCGCCTATCGGGAAAAAGAGAGCGCCATTAGTTACATATGCATCACACATACATCTGCAATGACTATCAGGGTGTGACACTGTTGTTTACCTAGCAGATATCCATCGCCAAAATCTCCAGCAACAAGCCGTGTGTATATCCCACTATTCTGGAAGATGTAAGAGTCATGGCTACTACCTGGAAATTTGGCCACTATGTCTGTGATGATGGTGGCAGCATTGCATATCACCTGCACATTGATAGAGTGCGTTGACTTACGGTTTCTGTAGATGTGTTCAGTGGCTGCAGGTGGACAGAGTGGAATGTGGGTTCCATCTATGTAGCCTATCACATGAGGGAAGTGTGCCAGTTGATAGAAATCAGTTTTTGTTTTAGCAAGTTCCACAGGTGTGTCAGGGAACTGGATGTAATGTTCCATTCTCTGCGTCATGGCCTCCAGGAACTTCCGAAAGAATCTTGATAGGCAGCTCTGGGACACACCACCAACTGCAGCAATCACACTCTGGTAGCTCCCAGAGGCAAGCAGGTGTAGGCTACAGAGCACCTGCACATGTGGTGGGATGGGGTGGGCCCTGGGTGTTGGTTGATCCAGGTATGGGTGGAGGTCCCTAATCAAGTCCAGGATGGTTCTGGGGTGTAGCCTGTACCTCTGCAGTATCTCTGGCTCAATCAGTAGGAATAGGGTGATCCTCTGCCTGTAGACCTGCTCCTCCCTTCTCCAAACCCTCTCTCCTGGTGCCTGTAGCCGTTGCTGCCTCGCAATCACATAGAATGCCGCCATTCTTGAAAAACTGTTGCCTTTTTGGCCCCTTTTTAAAGGCTGCACCTGGTTACCACCTGCTTTCAATCCATGGTAAATACCGACTCTTAAATACCGAATTTCATTGAATTCTGTATTTTTTCCCTTTGCCTTTTTTACCATTTCTTATTTACCGATTCGGTAAATAAGAACTCGGTAAATGAGGATTCGGAGAATTCCGATTCTGAAAATTACCGACTCTTATTTACCGAATCGGAACATTTTTGGCACCTACATCTCTAATTCAAAATACCGGTTGGAAACGGCTGAAATTACCGAATTTTGGCCATGACCGACCGGTATTAGCCTACCTACATCTGGCCCAAAATGTTTTACTTGGTGACAGTAGCAAGGCATGTAAAGGATCGCTTGTTCCTGATCCTCTTATTTTGGAGGACTGGTTGCCACAAGTGAAGAGAGTATATTTAATGGACTAAAAGAATCAAAAGTGCAAGAATAAAGCTGATCTATGGTCCCTGGTAGTTGAATGGTGATGTGGTAGACACAAGAGGTCCAATGGACGAGATCACCTTTTGAGTGATCTCCCTCCTCTAGAATGGTTAAGAGCAATTCCGAAAGTCCCTTTGGAAAAAGGAATGGTCCCTGCATCCTATTCCTTGGTTGGGGAAGAAGTGTGTGCAGTGCTATTATTGATAACTGGGTCAAGTGGGTGTGGTGATAAGGATTAAACAAAAGATAGTTGCAATATTCTGCCTAGAAAGGTAAAATGCTTTAGATTTATTTTAGCTTGGCATGCATTACACTTGCTAATCCTATGCTTAAGGATTTTGCTGAATACTTGCAAAGGGCTTTGTCACAAACATAAGCATCACATACCATTACGTTATCTACTTCAACTTGTTTATTACATTTATGTTACACCATTTCATTTACACACCCATTATAAAGACTGAATTAACTTAAGGTAAGTAAGGTCTAGAGTTAGAGAAAAGAAACGAGTAAGAGTAAGAGTAATTGGGAGGTTTAGTGTTAGGGTAGGATAGTGTTAAGATTGAGTGAAAGTTAAGGGAAGGGTTTAGTGTTAGATGTAGGTGTTGGGTTATGTTAAAGGTTAAGGCTTCAGTCCTGGATGATCTTTGGGTTAATGTGATGTAATAAGATAGAACAGGATTCTCCAACCTGTAGCTCGCGAGCTACTGGTAGCTCTCCAGCTACTCGTAAGGAGCTCTCCTGTGTGCCGCCTTGTCTAGAAAAGTAAAAGCTTCTCCTTAGTTGACTTATATTTGTTTACTAAAATTAAAAAAACATGTACTTGAGATTAAAATGTGTGTATTTTCAGAACTCATAAGCTGATGTTTTGAGAAAAATGGTTGAAGTTCCAAAATATACTTAAAGTTGATAATTGAGTAATAAAAATCAAAAGGTGTTAGGATGACTTATTCGTAATAATATTAACGTGGTGCTTGGGTTATTGTAGCAATGACTGTCATGTATTAACCATGTAAAGGCATTCCACATTGACAAACCATTTTTACATTACTGCTGGCAACAATGCTTGATGCACTGGATTGATCACTGCTGGTAATCTTTGCATCCTGTGGCCACTAACAAAATCTTATCTGATGTGATAACTATTACATTACTTATAATATTAGTAGCTCAGGAGGATTTTCATTGAACATAAATAGCTCTTGTTACAGAAAAGGTTGAAGACCCCTGGGATCGAGGAAATGTTAAGTCAGGGTAATAGAAAGGTTTAGAATTAGGGATTAGGTAACATTCACAGTAATGGATACATTTAAATTTGAAGTAGGTGTATGGATCAGGATAAGATTGAGAAGAGCTTTAGGGGAATCCTTAGGTTAAGTGTTATAAAAATGATAGGACACAAATATGTAATGGAAAAGCCTTAATTTAGGTCTACTGGTCGGGTAAGGGTAAAGTAAAGAATTATGGGACATATTATCAAGAACAGCGGTAAAAATTATCGCCGGTTTAGCAGCAGAAAACTGCTACTAAAGCGGCGATAATGGGCTTGATAATATGCCCTTGAGAATTCCAATAGAAGTCCATGTTCTGGTGTGAATGTGGGCTTCTATTGGATTTCTCCAGGGCATATTATCAAGCCCATTATCGCCGCTTTAGCAGAAGTTTTCTGCCGCAAAACAAGCGATAATTTTAACGTCGCTCATGATAATATGCCCCTGAGTTCGGGTCACGATAAGCTATGGATTCAGAGGTGGTGTTATTTCATTTGCAAGGGTAAGGGCAATTGACATGTTTAGAGCACATTATTGCATCAGGCAAGCATAAGGATTGGTTAGGGGAGATTAAGGGAACAGTTTGAGGTTTAAGGCTACAGTTAGAATAAGTTCTAGGGAAGGTATTTGGGTTAGTGTGATGTAATAAGGTAGAACAGGATTCTCCAACCTGTAGCTTGTGAGCTACTGGTAGCTCTCCAGCTACTCGTAAGGAGCTCTCCTGTGTGCAGCCTTGTCTAGAAAAGTAAAAGCTTCTCCTTAGTTGACTTATATTTGTTTACCACAATTAAAAAAAATGTACTTGAGATTAAAATGTGTGCATTTTCAGAACTCATAAGCTGATGTTTTGAGAAAAATGGTTGAAGTTCCAAAATATACTTAAAGTTGATAATTGAGTAATAAAAATCAAAAGGTGTTAGGAAGACTTATTCCTAATAATATTAACGTGGTGCTTGGGTTATTGTAGCAATGACTGTCATGTATTAACCATGTAAAGGCATTCCACATTGACAAACCATTTTTACATTACTGCTGGCAACAATGCTTGATGCACTGGATTGATCACTGCTGGTAAACTTTGCATCCTGTGGCCACTAACACAATCTTATCTGATGTGATAACTATTACATTACTTATAATATTAGTAGCTCAGGAGGATTTCCATTGAACATAAATTGCTCTTGTTACAGAAAAGGTTGAAGACCCCTGGGATCGAGGAAATATTAAGTCAGGGTAATAGAAAGGTTTAGAATTAGGGATTAGGTAACATTCACAGTAATGGATACATTTAAATTTGAAGTAGGTGTATGGGTCAGGATAAGATTGAGAGGAGCTTTAGGGGAATCCTTAGGTTTAGTGTTATAAAAGTGATAGGACACAAATATGTAATGGAAAAGCCTTAATTTAGGTCTACTGGTCGGGTAAGGGTAATGTAAAGAATTATGGGACATATTATCAAGAACAGCGGTAAAAATTATCGCCGGTTTAGCAGCAGAAAACTGCTACTAAAGCGGCGATAATGGGCTTGATAATATGCCCTTGAGAATTCCAATAGAAGTCCATGTTCTGGTTTGAATGTGGGCTTCTATTGGATTTCTCCAGGGCATATTATCAAGCCCATTATCGCCGCTTTAGCAGCAGTTTTCTGCCGCAAAACAAGCGATAATTTTAACGTCGCTCATGATAATATGCCCCTGAGTTCGGGTCACGATAAGCTATGGATTCAGAGGTGGTGTTATTTCATTTGCAAGGGTAAGGGCAATTGACATGTTTAGAGCACATTTTTGCATCAGGCAAGCATAAGGATTGGTTAGGGGAGATTAAGGGAACAGTTTGAGGTTTAAGGCTACAGTTAGAATAAGTTCTAGGGAAGGTATTTGGGTTAGTGTGATGTAATAAGGTAGAACAGGATTCTCCAACCTGTAGCTTGTGAGGTACTGGTAGCTCTCCAGCTACTCGTAAGGAGCTCTCCTGTGTGCAGCCTTGTCTAGAAAAGTAAAAGCTTCTCCTTAGTTGACTTATATTTGTTTACCAAAATTAAAAAAAAATGTACTTGAGATTAAAATGTGTGCATTTTCAGAACTCATAAGCTGATGTTTTGAGAAAAATGGTTGAAGTTCCAAAATATACTTAAAGTTGATAATTGAGTAATAAAAATCAAAAGGTGTTAGGAAGACTTATTCCTAATAATATTAACGTGGTGCTTGGGTTATTGTAGCAATGACTGTCATGTATTAACCATGTAAAGGCATTCCACATTGACAAACCAATTTTACATTACTGCTGGCAACAATGCTTGATGCACTGGATTGATCACTGCTGGTAAACTTTGCATCCTGTGGCCACTAACACAATCTTATCTGATGTGATAACTATTGCATTACTTATAATATTAGTAGCTCAGGAGGATTTCCATTGAACATAAATAGCTCTTGTTACAGAAAAGGTTGAAGACCCCTGGGATCGAGGAAATGTTAAGTCAGGGTAATAGAAAGGTTTAGAATTAGGGATTAGGTAACATTCACAGTAATGGATACATTTACATTTGAAGTAGGTGTACGGATCAGGATAAGATTGAGAGCAGCTTTAGGGGAATCCTTAGGTTTAGTGTTATAAAAGTGATAGGACACAAATATGTAATGGTAAAGCCTTAATTTAGGTCTACTGGTCGGGTAAGGGTAATGTAAAGAATTATGGGACATATTATCAAGAACGATGTTAAAAATTATTGCTGGTTTAGCACCAGAAAACTGCCGCTAAAGCGGCGATAATGGGCTTGATAATATGCCCTTGAGAATTCCAATAGAAGTCCATGTTCTGGTGTGAACATGGGCTTCTATTGGAATTCTCCAGGGCATATTATCAAGCCCATTATCGCCGCTTTAGCAGCAGTTTTCTGCCGCAAAACCAGCGATAATTTTAACGCCGCTCATGATAATATGCCCCTGAGTTCCGGTCACGATAAGCTATGGATTCAGAGGTGGTGTTATTTCATTTGCAAGGGTAAGGGCAATGGACATGTTTAGAGCCAATTTTTGCATCAGGCAAGCATAAGGATTGGTTAGGGGAGATTAAGGGAAGAGTTTGAGCTTTTAGGCTACAGTTAGAATAAGGTCTAGGGAAGGTATTTGGGTTAGTGTTATAAGTGAATAAATAAGCAAGATCATTAGGGTAAAGAGAACTTGACCAAGTAAATGAATGTGCATGGTATTGAGGCACAGTAAAAAATCTATCTCAGTGATAGACAACCTAGTGATAACAAGGTATTCAGGAAATGGTAGACAATGTATCAGTGTTTTTTTTTATAATTTATTTTTGAATAACACATTGGACTTATTTTATTGGTGAATTGTTTTCTTTTTTTTCAGGTAAAGGCAAGGTATTCAGGAAATGGTAGACAATGTAGTGGTAGGTAAGACACTGATATTGTCCTGTAACAAGTTCATTTGATTACCAAGACATACAAGACCCTTGTAAATCAGTAAGCTTTTCTGTTAACTTTATTATATTGTCCAGCTTTACATAGCCCATGTTGAATAACAATGTCCTAAATATAGGCCTTACATGTTTCTAAAATGAGTGTGAGAACAACTGTGCACATCAGACAAATGTAAAGTTGCAAAGGTATGTTTTGTAGCTTTGCCACAACTGTACGACCATGATGACTTTTGATTTATGTTGAATATTATTATAATATGAACAAAATGATTCTGCATGTAGTTCACATTCACACCTGCTGAGCATTACCAATGAGCATTGATAAGCCCAGCAAACTATAAACTTGCAGAGAAAACATTCTGCTTACATGTTCCGTTCCTGTTTTGCTGGGTTTGCAGGATTTGGGTATAATGAAAATGATTCCACTATTTAATATCTTATCCTTTAGGTAGTGAAAAACCTTCTAAATTAAACTGCAAAACGTGCTACGTTTCTGAATGTCTTAAATTGAAAACTACCCATACTTTCATAACTGAGCACATACTTGGAGTCCAACTATATTATTTTTAATAATTTATTTCACTTTGTTCTACATATGCTCACAAAACTCCTTGCCGCTTTAGAGGGTAGACATTTTTGTCTGTCCTTCCCACAACACAGTCTTCTATAACAATACACAATCATAATAATCCTAAATGGTAAATTGTCTTGAGTTTTGGTAGTCAGTAAGAATCTCAGCGGTAGACCAAGGACAACAGTATTCAAGGTTTTGTTAAAAAGTTCCAAAGCTGTGATGCAAGTTATACACAATGCACATGTAGTAGATTTAGATGCGCAAATAGTGCACACATACAGGCAAGTCATCTTAGAATCCTTGACATGTGGGCAGGGGGACAAGGGCAATGGAGTTCTTTGAAGATGACAAGACTGCCTCAAGTGCTTTATAAAGTCACAAGACTTTGAGATGTTTTCAATACACTTTTATGTATCCTTTGTATATTATATGTGTTTATGCTGTCCCCCATCACTTACATGTTTGACATATGACCCTGTATCATGTTTTACACTTTTATCAAGGAAAATCAGTACATATAATGGCCTAAAGCAAGGTTGTGTTTTTGCCCATTTCCTTTTTAACTTATTTTTATCAGATCTTCTTCAGCATCTGGACTCTATAATGCCCATGCCCCAAGGTTGGGAGGGATGCAAATCAGCTACCTCCAATAGGCTGATGATACTATCCTCCTGAGCCACACTCCTATTGGCCTACAAAGACTTATAAATGCTTTTGATGACTACATACATATAAATGGCCTTGAACTGAATGTAACAAAAAACTAAAATCATAAAAATTGGACCTGCAAAACAGAAGTTAAAACATGGAGGACCAGAGCAGACATTTAGGAGTGGTGTTCGATAACGGGGTTTCTTTTAAATACCATTTTAAGGATCTAAGGGCAAAAACTCTGATTTTAATTCATGCTTTTAAAAGTTGTAAAAAAATCGTTGAATTGTCAAACATATGATTATAGTCTTAAAGTCATGAAAGCGAAGTTACTGCCAATCCTTTTATATGGCTCACTCATTACTAGAGGGAAAGATGCAAAGCTCTAGATTTATTGGTAGTTAAGGCCTTCAAATCAACTTGTGGGATCCCCAGATCAGTAGGCCAAGCAGGAAAAAGATTAGAGTTTGGTCTCCAAAGATAGTGTCTGGTATCAGAAGAAGCTTTTTTGAAATGTATGTACTCTATGTTTTCTTCTGCTCCAGCTTTCCTAGGCAACAATTGCTAACTAGAAATGAATAAGTCTGCTTATGCTGTTAAATGGAGATCTCATATCTTAACCTGCCTAAGGGATATTGGTCTGCAAATATCGCTCCAAGATTTGAGAATGACCAACTTAAAGTTAATCTTAAAAAAACTGATCAAAGCGGAATCCCTCAAATTGGATAAAAATGCACTTGCAGGGAAAATGTATGCATGGTATTTGATTAACTCATACCAATTTTTACGCTTTCAGCTTTGTTGCTCATTTCTCGACAAAAATTAAAAATATTTTCTTACATTTACGAATGGGAACAAATCCAACAAAAGAGGGCAAACAGTCTTGGATTCAGCAGTGGCTGGATTCCAATTGTAGACTATGCGGATGGCCACAAGAATCATTAGTAAATATAGTGTGTGTGTGTCCTAAATTGATTACATTTCGGCGTACCTCCTTGAAACCCCTATTCATGAAGATCGGGGTTAGATCAGCTCACCAGGCACTCATTAGGGCCTTATCTGGTGAATCGGTCCTGTTATTATGCCAATTGAATTTTTATTTTAATGCAGCTTAAAAATGTTTGGTATAATCAGTTGGACATGTATTATATCTATGCCCCTTGAACTTAAGAGCCTTTTTGCACAGTAGGATATTTTGTAGAAGTTAGGGGGTCATTAAGATGGTGGAAGAACCGCCACTGCCGAGCCGGTGTTGGCGGTCCTTCCACCATCACCAAGCCTATTACCCAGCGCCAAATTAGGATGGTGATGGGTATCGTGGCAGGCACCATCCACCAAAGTAGGATGAGGGTTTAGAAAGGCCTTTCTATGGTGGCGATGGAAATACTTGCAGGGATTTGGTTTGGGGGCCTGTTGTGGGCCGCCCTTGTTTGGGGTGGGGGGTTGCTGCACTGGGGGGAACCCATGGTACCCCCCTGCATTTCCATGCACCAAGTGCCCGGCACCACATGGTGTCTGCCACGTAGTGCAGGGAAATTAAGTGCAAGCATTTTTAACATTGCGTACGGTGCTGCAGCCTGCAGCACTGCCCGCAATGTTAAGCGCCATGGATGTGCCAACCAGTATGGCGGGCGCATCCTAATCACAGTGGTGGGACCGCTGCATGTCTGGCAGGGGGTCCAAACACCACAACCACAATTGCAGTCAGCCCCTTAGTGTTCATGCTGCTAGGGTAATAATTAGAAATGTAAAAGTTGACGCTACTCTGTTATAGTAATGCAATGGTATTACTAATTATTGCACGTTGGCAATTTAAAATGGAACATGTGCAATATCTTGTTATAGTAACTATTGATGCATTTTAATATGTGCTTAGAATGGAATTACTTTTTCTGCATGAGTCCATGTTTGATTTATTTTATGTTCTTTTTTTATATGCACAATATATGGTTAAGTTTTCTGGTTTCAAGACATAATTATGAATGTATTGGTAAGTTTTTTATGGAGAACATGCAGAGTGTGCATGATGCTTTGGCTGGCCCAAGATGGCCCGCCACAGCGTTGTGCGCACTTTAACTGCTGACACCACTCATGCCCCTGTGATGAGGGGAGCTCAGGTGTCTTGCCTGGCTTCAGCTGCAAGCTGAATACAAAAAACTAAGTGAAGATAGCAAACGTTATTATCATTTTATTTTTTGTATTCAGCTTGCATCTGTATTAGTTCAGCAAGGCTCCTTTGCCTTAGTGGAGGAGCCGCCACTGAAAAGCAGTCTGCATGATGAGATTTATAGGTCAACTATTTAATGTTACGTTTTTACTAGAAGTCCTAAAACGTCAAACGTCATAGGTTAAAAGTCAGGAATGGCAGAAGTTATCAAAAAATCTTCTTTAAACTGATCCCCCAATATGTACTCATCCACAACAGCAGAAAACTACATGTACAACAAGAACAGGCAAAGCCAAATAGGTGTGGTTATAGCAGGCTGGTCCCATGGTATTTTTAAACACAAACGTATACAACAAAAACACATTTTAAAAAAAAGAAAACAACTGATCACTTAAATATGTCCATTGTGTCAGTTAAAAATAAATGATAAACAAAGTCACTGTTGCAGCTGTTTCACTAGTTATGTTTCTTAAACAACAAGCCTTTCAGTTGCACAGTGCATTTTATCATAATTATGTGTATCATTTTTGATGGAGACAAGAATGAATCACCGCCTAAACAGGCACTTAAACCGCAGGCAGCTAATCTACAATGTCACTTAAACACTTTATAAAATATATTTTAAAAGAGACAGTAGCAAAATAAATAGCCAGTGTTTAAAGTTAAAATAACATACAAATGCACACTTTGATCAGGCTTTATCATTGGATTGGATGAAGTTACTAATGTTAAGCAGATGTGAACACTGTGCACAGGCTTTGAGTAGTCCCCTTGTGCATTTTAAACTAATGGGTAGAGTGCCTGGCCATTTGCTCCATGCTGTCTGCTGGGATGGATGGAAGCAAAATGTGAATGATAAAGTCTGATAACCAAAAGTATAAAATTCTTAGAAAATCTATAGCCAAGCGAGACAGCTAAAGACGTATAGAAGGTTAGACCTAAAAAACCACACATGCAACAGGTTCCAGATTATCTGCCAGTCTACTTTTGTTTCCCAGTCAGGCCCTGAGATTAATCCATTCAGGAGAAAAAAATGAGGAATGACTAAATTTGTTCTAGGTAACAATTAAGAGTTTGAATTTGAAATATGATCACAATAAATGTATGCTTTCTTAAAATAATCATTTAAACATTAAAATCAAATGTCAGTAAAGGAAAATGGGAGATTGAGGTGGGAATCTGTTTATTTAGTGTAAGGCCAGTCTATTCTACAGTATTTTACATGAGAGTTGCCCATCTCAGTATGTCATATTTTCCAGAAGGAAGGGGACATTTTACAATATCTTTCTATTAACTGGTTCAGGTCTTTTTATTTGTAAGGCACAGCTTAAGTGGTATTGGCTGCATGACATAAAAATGGTTAACCAAGTTCAACTTGAAGTAATATTGCAGATATTTGTGATGATAAATTTGAGAGTGGTTTACATGGCTACATTCCCATTGAGTAGGCATGAGCGGAACTCTCTGAGTTTCACTTTGCGGATTTCTGAAAAGTTCATATAAACTCCACAAGATTCCAAGGAGTTCTGCCAACAGGTGAAAAATATTCATGTTGCACTGCTTGCGCTGCAATTCAGCATCGGTATCGTGAGCCGCGCTGAAAATCAATGCAAACGGCCCCATGCAGTTAGCAAGACCACATAGCCATTCAAGTTGATTTTACTGATGCTCAGGTACAAAATGTACTTGAGCAGGAAATCTAGCCAAGAAGCAGTATTCTGACAGTGATCGCTTGTGACTGGGCACATTTGAAAATTGCGTTTGAGGACGCAAATTCTCACTTCCTCTAGCAGTTCCCATTTCTGGAGCCTTGAGGGAAAAAAAATTCATCCATTTGGTGACAGACGCAATTTGGCCATATTTGGGTCACCAAATTCCTCCAATTCCATGAGTGGAATTAAACATTTCGCACACCCCAAATATTGAGTGGTTCCATAAAATCCTCAACGTTCCACACAATACCACTCAGTTTGTAAGATTTGCAATGCAGCTTCATCATTAGTATTACGTTGCAAAGGCTTTCTGTCCTAACATTTACTATTATCTCACACAAATTATTTTGTACCTGTTCTGTTCTTTGTAGTATTTTGACAGTTTATTGTGGAGCCTGTGCATCTGATCCTGGGGTGTACCAACAACAGATACTCCAATACCATATACTAACCTGGGCCCATAAACACACACACACACACACTATTGGGTAAACTGCTGGAGTCAAACTTTATTAAATTTCATATTTCAAGATTGATTACCTCTTCTTTCTAATCACCCTTTCACTGATCAAAAAGTTTTTTCCTCTGGTCTGTGGACCATTAATTGAACTAGTTCATGGTGAAAATGCTAACTTAATTCTAACCTTTATACCTTAAAGTAAATATCCACAGACTCTGGTAAATTTTAAGTCTTTTTCTAAATTAATTTCATGTGAAACCACTCCAAAGTACGAAACAGCCACTGTCATTAATAGGAGAGAAGATTCAATTAATCAAACCATCAACATATTCTCCAAACTTGCAATGACTTATGCTCAGAAAGGAGAGAATGGAGAGAAAAGAAAATCTGCAAATTCACAAAATTTATAATTAGCTAGGATGGTGTGAAGACCAACCCTCTGGCCAAAGGGCCCCCAGGGTTAGTTCAGGAGACAAGACTTCAGGACAGGATTCAGTATACATGACCTCTCTAACACCGACAGTCGCGACACACCCCTCTCTGACACTCTCTTCCCCCTCAAGATTCTTCAGCGATCTTCTTTCTTAGCCGAATAATTTAGGATATTAAGCTCTGCATTCATTTCTTCATCAGCATCTCTAGTCACTCTGACACCATCTCGAGCTCTGCAGCATTCAGCATTTACATCTCACTAACTAACCAAACACTACCCCAATTATAGCTTTTCGTTCCTCATGTACCACCATTAATGTTTCAATATCATAAAATTACGAAGTCTGATTGGTCAGGCAAGGGGGGGGAGATCATCACACCATGCTTACATAGCACTCTTTTCAGATAGCCCTTTGTTAATAAACCCATCTCCTTAATTTTCATTCATGTTTTATTTTCCCACCTGCATTATCTGTTACAAATGTGTAACTCTAACCGCTTGCATGCGGCAGGAATTCCAGCCCTGTGCTGGACATTCCAATCGCGGGCGTGGTCGTGATGGAACCATTCCGTCATCCGCACAGCCCAACCAATACTCATGACGGAATGGTTCCGTCACGAGCATGGAAGGGGTTAATACGTTGTCTTATTCATTCAGGTCTTGTACTGCAGGTCTCAGGCTTTAGGCAGGCTGTGGCCTTGTACTCTTCTTGAACGACATGTCATCCTTCCGGGCTGACTTCCGTTTGACATGCACGAAAACCATGTGACACGGCTCACTCCAGACATACCCGAGAGGCCCAAATACGCACTAGTAATAAAGTTAGAAAGACAGAGGTTACTTTCAAGAATAAATGGTTTCATTGTATACCACCCATCTCCACTCTAATCCCCTTTACTTATTAATACTTTCCCAGCAATAGGATTAGAAAATGTGCTCATTTTAGTTTCAAGCAAGCAGATGCTAAGCACGTGAGTCTTCAAGACTCCATAGTAGTATCTTCTGGTCATGCGCAAGAATTTCGCTACATGCAATAGTTCATCATACTTCGTAGATGCAGTTGACGCATGCACAATAAAGATTTCCAGTTTACCACCATTTTAGAAAGCTGCTTGAGCTATTCATGTTAGCAAACAAATAGGCAAGCTTCACTAACCCTTGTTATTAATTTTTTATGTGGTGTATATTAGTTTTACACAATATGTTATTAATAACATGTTAGGGAGTTAAATGAGAGGATTGCCTCCTAGCAAGTCTCTTTTTTATGAGTCCTTGTTCCTTCACATCCACACTGTGCATTTCTTGTATAAACATACAGAATTTTGCCAACATATATGTTGCTAATTTGTATTTCATTAATTAAAAGAGCCACTTTGAGCTTTAACTTGCTTGGAATGGGTGAAGGGCTCGGTTACATAATTGTGTCATGAAAATGTTTTTGGGAAAGGTAACTCAATAAATGTTCAGAAACAATTTGCACTTTGTGTTCTTTGTTTCATATGTTTGTTTGCTTGGGCTTTTGCTCACAAAGTTCATCCCTGTACACTGCAGCTAAATGCACATGGGGAAAACAATAATAATGGAAACTTGAAGAGCTGAACTATGCCCTTATCAGGGCTTGAGACTAAGGGTCTGATTTAGATCCTGGCTGGCAGGTTACTCTGTCTCCACTGTGATGGATATCCCGTCTGACAAAATATAAATCCTATTATATCCTCGCCAAGATATAAATCCTGCTCTAAGCCTTCTACTGCATGTGTTGCTCATGGCAGGAGAGCTTCTCCAGAGCGTAATATCCCTTGCCTTTTTTTGTAAAATTATGTTTCATTTCATGGTCTGATACTTGTCCGCAAACACATCAAGATGCCGGCAGTTTGACACAATAAAAGCAACCTCAACAATGCTTGCCTTAACAACAAAGAACATAATTCAATAATTTTGCAATTGAAGGAAAGCTATTAGGGCTCTATCACTACCTTTTGAGTAAAGTAAAGACCAAAAACAATAACATGCACTTTAACTCACTCCGTCGCAGGTAAGTGATGACTTTAAAGTACATAGTTAGACATCTTATTGACTGAGGCCAGACTGAGCCTGCACAACAGAATGTCTCGTCGGTCTCCATGGTAACAAATTAATGTGCCTACCAATGAATGCACAGAAGAGACCCTGCAAACTAGAGTTCAACAAGGAGCTACTGGTCATGAATGCAGGGTGCACATTAATACACTGCTGCTCAATCGCTACTTGTCTGTACAGTAGGAGATGGTTGGGAAAATACAGCGGAAGGTGTTGGGACATGGTGGTGAGAGGAAAAGAAAGGGTATGGGTAAGTGAACGAAGAGTAGACAGATCATCTGACAAGGAATGATTTACCTGTTTGTGCTACTCTATACACTCAAAAGGGTATACAACCTTTAGCACGCATCTTTTAGCACGCACTACCATTACCAAGCATCTATTACAATGCATACCATTACAACGCATAGCGCTTTGAGGCGATCTGACTTAGGGAATGGCTAGTGAATAGGTTAATTTACTATCCAATAACCTTCCCTAATGTCCACGGGGACTGGTGTTGGAATAGTAAATTAAACTATTCACTATCCAGCACCCAAAGCACTATGCGTTGTAAAGGTATCGCGTTGTAAAAAATGTGTGGTAATGGTATGCGTGGTAAAAGTGTGCGTGCTAACATCATACATCCACTCAAAAGTAATCAGGCAAAATTAAGTCACTCACACTGAAGGCAGCTAGTGTTAGAATTGGGCTGATCTTTTCCCTCATACAGTATGCTAAGGCGTACAGAAGCAAATTTTGAATGACACTACAACGGACCAGTGGAGTAGGAGGGATGATGGCAAGCCCCTCTTTTTCTCTGTGTGTATGTGAATATGTATTTTTTAAGAATGCTTTTTAAAAAAAATAAAAGGCGTTGGCTAACGCCAGGCTTAAAAAATAACTCTCAAAGATGAAGCTAGATAGTTTCACGCCTTGTCAAGTTGACTGGACAGAATCCAGGGGCTTGCACCACATATCAACAATAGGTTAAATACCCACATTGAAAACAAAACAAAGATAACCTGACAACATTGCACCCTTCTTTACAAGCTGTAGCCCTGCCTTCAAGAAACGGACTTAGGAATGTCTGTAGACTCTCTGGTCCTATTCTATATCAGTGGTGCTATGGTCTTGACTGCTGGGCTTCAAGACACCCACCAGCAATGCTTAAGAGTATTTTGCATGCTTCAGCTTGACAGAATTACTCAAAAACTGAAAGAACTCTATAGGCAACCAGTCAGTGCTTGATTTGAGCCGGAGGTTGCCGGTGGGGCCCACCGACACTCATTTTTGGGAACTGCCACTTATGTTTCTTCATTAGATATTGACTGCAAGCAACAGGAAAGAAGGGGGAAGAGAAAAATGGAAAAACTGGCACAGCGGCAAGAGTGAGATAAAGGAGAACAGTGTCCAGTAGTTGATCACAGAGGCGCAAGAAGAATTTAAGAACGTGCACTATTCGGTGTGCAGATTTTAATAATACAGCCAGAGCAGATAATTGAGCACCAGCAGACATTCTTTTACAAATTAAGCACTGCTCCCCAGGGTTGGATAGGGATCAAAAATTGACCCGGGCATGCCAAAAAAAGGGCCCCACATTTGCATATTGCACCTTTTCACACAACACTGCTTCAGTGGTTTAAGTAATGTAAGGAGAAGGAGAGGTTGGTGGTTCTCTAAAAGAAGCAGGCTTTCTTAACTTCAATGAGATTTTTTTTTAAACAAATGCAGACAGGACTATTTGTGCATGGGTTAGTTCGCAATGGTGAATCACACCTGAATATAAGGGAAGCCATTTCTGCTTGAGCCTCCTGCTCAACCTGCATACATTAATGTGTCCATAGCCAGCCCACGTCAGTTTTTTATATCAATGGGCCAGCCCCGTAGGGCCAGGCAATGACAACTCAGGCCCTTTCTAGAAAGGGGGGCAACAGTGGCCCATCTACCTCCTCCCACAGGCCTCTAGAAAGGCCCCCTATCCCCCCTCTGGACCCCTGATGGCATCTGAACAGAACAGACAGATCCCAAATTGGCCATCACGCTGCCCAAACAAATCAGCCCACAGCTACAACTCAGATACAGGCTATTCGGGGCGTGGCTACGCGTCGGAGAGGATGGCCGCCTGACCGGGAAGCTCCAGCGCATTGGGTCCCTTTTATGATCCAAAGGTGCGTTTCCTGAACACATTTTCGCCCGAAAATCAGCTGCATTTAATTCCGAACATGCCAGGACTGTGGTGAGATGCTTTTGAGGCTGCAGCATGCTGCACTCACGTTTATTTTTAACGCTGATAGTTTCTTCAGCACGTTCGCTATTTTACGTGGCTACTGGCTCCTCATAACAGCGAGCTTACACTATTATTCTGTTCTCTTTACTTCAACGCTATGCATAACTATTTTATCAATCGCAGCAAGATTGGCTATAATGCGGATTTCTCTACTCTCTGCACTAAAAGGCTGTGGATATCATATATACTATTTCCCTTGCCTCAGAACATCCACCATTTTGTTGTCTTCAAAAGAGGCTGATATGTCTCAAATGTAGTGCCCTGATTTACACAGCACGCATTATGTGATGATGATGCTTTTGAAGTTCCTATGAATGTTTATTGTTGCAAAGGTTTCCCTCGCTATTTTTCCTCGTAGCTGGAGGCTTGCTATAACATACTTATTGTGACCTATGTGGCATTTCATGCTTTGCGCTACAGATGGAAATTGTGCACTGTTTTTGTTTTTCAATTGCGCACGTCCCTCTTGCCTCCTTCACTATTACTAGTAGCATCTTCTGAGAAGTGCTCACCATCAATTTGCACTTGGCGAAATTTAAACCTCCAACAGCATTGTGCATCTCAGTTCTTTCCAATGGTCTTTCATAGTCTTACAATGTCTTCCTAATAGGAAGTTCTTCTCAGGTTTCTCAATGTGATAAAGAACTCTTTCCTACTGATGTACTTATCAACATACAATGCAGACCATTTTTGCATTTCCAGTAAGTCTCTGCATATGATTAACTTATCAATTGCCTCTATTGTTACTGAAGACTATGTGAGGAACTAGTAATACTTTCTCCTATGAATTGAAGCCGCAGCTTTTCTGCAATTGCATTCTCCTATCAGCTTTTCCGGCTTCTGTAGTACTACAATTGTTGTTTACCATCTGCTTTTACCTGACTTCTGTCTTCCTAAGATTTTGTCAGTATATTTAGGCAGTAACTCTTCTGGGAATCTTAGTTATCACGAATCCCAAAAAGTTTGAACAACAACTACTGTACTGCATTCCGGACCGCCCTTTATGGGGACATTGAGCAAACCAAAATTAGTTTTTGTACCCACGAAACGTACCACCTTCGCAATTTCCCCTGCTCCCTCAGTATTAGACTCTTCTCTCATTCCTGACCAGATGGCTGGGGTGTCTTCAAATCACATCTCTTCCTCACAGCCTACCTCTAACAAATCATCTGCAGCTACTTCCTCATCTAAACATCTGAAACACGACCCTCCTTCTCCTGACAAATCGTCATCTCCTATCTCTATGGAGTTACTCTTGGAGGAGATACACACCCTGCACCCATTTGTGGAGGAAACCAAAAATAAAATGCAATTTCTTGAAGAAAAATGGTCTACAATGGAAAGCAGAGTGTCTTCAATGGAAATACATATTTTAGAGGTACAAGAAAACTCTTGAAGACTTTCTTCTTTGGAAAAAAACGGTTCACAGCCTTCAACAACACAGCGAAGATTTAGAAAACAGAAATAGGAGAAATAATCTTCGCTTCTATGGTTTGCCGGAAGCCTTGGAAGGTGATGACCCTGTCTCTTTTTTCTCCTCCTTTCTTCCAAAACTTTTGGATATGCCTCCCACAACTTCCCTTAGCATTCAAAGAGCCCATAGACTTGGTCCCCCTCCTTTAATCTCTGAAACTTCAGTTAAACCTCGAGGTGTCATCATTCTATTTTTGAAATTTACAGATTTACTTTCAGTTATCTCCGCTGGCAGAGCTAAACAACAAATTACTTGGTTGGGGCAGAAGGTGTTTCTTTCTCAAGATGTTTCCAATGTTACGGCGAATAGAAGAAAAGAGTTCTTGAAACTTTGTGCGCCTCTTCGAGCTCTTGGCGCCAGATATGGGCTTTTCCACACCTGCATTTTCAAAGTGACATTTCAAAATCAAACATGGTCTTTTCAAGACCATGCGGAGCTTAAGAACTTCATTCATATTCACAATGCTACTGTTATGGATACTGCTAGTTCCTTAAATGGTTTATTACTTAATCTTTTCCTTTACAGAGTTCCAGTAGACTTCTTTATTTATTTATTTATTTATTTATTTATTGACATTTGTGGAGCGCGGCGAATACCCGTGGGCGTCTCGGCGCTAAAGTCTTATGGCCTGACTGTCTGGTTTAACAATGTTTCTATTGGTTCTGTTGATTTTTAAAGTTTCTGCTGTCACTCTCAAATAGTTTGTTACTTATTCATATATTTTTTTCCTATCATAAAGCAGTTCTGCCTTTTGGTGTTTCTTATATAGATTTAGCAATGTTCCCTTTATTGTTTATTCCTTTTCTATCTGTTCACCTAAAGTAACATACATTTATTAAGTCTATTATATTTCTGGCTGCATGTTAACTGGTCGTATTTTCCCTTATGTATTATCCTCATGTTAATTTTTTTGTTTGTTTATTCATATAGATCTGTTTATGTCCCTTCAATCCAAATACTTCCCTTTCCATTTCCCTCTCATCCTGATGTGGTCCGGAGTCCCGGTCTCGGTGGCTTGTCTTGTTGTGTGTCGACACTGCCCGTTGTCCTTTCTTTGTTCCCCTCAGGTATGCAATTTTCAGTCATCCTTTTTGGATATGTACTGTCTCTTCTTATACTTCTCTTTTCTTTTCCTCCCCTCTTTTCCTTCTTTCTCCCTTCTTCCTGATGGAGCTATTCTTCTTTCCGTTGATTCTATCTCTCTCCTTCATTTCTTCATTGCTTTATCCTCTTTCTCTATATGCTATCGCATACTTGGTTTTGTATAAGTCTTTTCAATTTTTTATGTTTTTACATTCAGAGCTATTTCCTGGAATGTAAAGGGTTTTATCAATCCTATTAAAAGACAGAGAATCCTTTCCTACCTAGCTTCGTATAATCCTGATATAGTTCTCTTGCAGGAAAAGCATCTTACAGAAACTGAATCACTTAAGTTAAAAATAAGCTGGGTGGTTACAGTCTTATTCTCTCCAGCTACCAATAAGAAAAATGGTGTTATCATTCTAGTCATAAAAAATTGAAATGTAAAATTTTATCACAAGAAAATGACACAGAAGGTAGATGGGTTCTAGCAAAGTTATCAGTTCATTCTGTTCCTTTAACCGTTTTCAATATTTATGTCTACACAGCCTGATTGTACTTTTTGGCCTTTGATTACGCAAAAATGGATTCAATTTCAAGATGATTTCTTCATTCTAGGTAGTGACTTTAACCAAATTGTTGATCCATTTCTTGACCACAAATCCACAGTCCGTTGCATTCCGCATTCGACTCACAAACACTTTTTAGATACCATTTCTCAGACACATCTCATGGACTCTTGGAGATTTTCTCCCCTTGACAATCTTTATTACTCTTGCTTCTCTCCTCCTCACGCTTCTGTCTCTCGCCTAGACTATATCTTTTTTTCTAATTCCTTGTGTCAAAATTTACTGTCTTCCTGTATTGAACCCATTGTTATCTCTGATCATGCTCCAATTGTTACAGACCTTGCCTTACTTCCTCCCCGTCCACAATCCTCTTGATGGTGTTTTAATAATTCCCTACTTACCGACCCTCTTTTCTCCTCCTTCTTTCGCTCTTTTGCTAAGGAATTCTTTGAGCTCAATTGCAACCCTGATTCCTCCCCCCCATATCATATGGGATTCCTTTAAGGCTACGGCAAGAGGATTCATCATAGATTTTGTCTTCCAAAAAAATAAATGTTTTCTTCAAAAGCAAACATCTACTTTAGCACATATTAAGCATTTGGAGCATGAATTTTATACTTCCTCAATAAACTCTATTTCACCTGAATTGATTTGAGCTAAGATTGAGTTCAACAAATCTACTACTGACAATGCATCATCAGTGCTCCTCCATAGTAGCCCTCGTTACTATGGTAGTTGTAATATGGCAGGGAAACTCTTATCTAAAATCCTGTAAAGAGCATACGCTTATAGACTCTATTTGCTCCTCTAATAATTCCCTCTGTATAAAGATCAGGAAATAGTTAATACATTTAAACTGTTCTATCAAAAGCTCTATATACCAGAGTCTCCACCTTCCTCTACTCTCATTCAGACTTATCTCGATAAACTTCCCACTCCTTCTACTTCCCATCTCAATCTTTTTTCTCTTGAAAACGATCTTTCACTTAAGGAACTTTCCACCGCTTTAAGCACCCTTACTAAAGGGAAATCACCTGGCCCATATGAATTATCTATTGAACTTTATTTACATTTTTCTGATCTACTACTCCCCAAACTCTTAACACTCTTTCATTAATTTATTCAACTGGTAAAACAGAAGGCACCTTTCAGGAAGCCACTATTTGCCTCATTCCTAAACATGGTCGTGATTCTCAATTCTGTAAAAATTACCGCCCAATCTCCCTTGTTAATGTTGATTATACGTTATTTGCTTAGATGCTTGCGTTACGTGTAGACCCCTTCATGCCCCATCTTATTGGTAAAGAGCAATGTGGTTTTGTTAAAGGTAGACTAACTTCCAACAATTTTTAAGCATGGGCGAATTTTGCGAATTCGCGATCCGCGAATTTGCGGATTTGCGAATTTGCGATCCGCAAAATTCACGAATTTGTGCGAATTTTTGTTTTTTTGCGTGTTCGCGGGGTTTTTTGCGTGTTCCCGGATTTTTTTGCGTGTTCGCGGGGCTTTTTGCGTCTTCGCGAGCCGCTTGCATAGCGAAGTTACCCATGCAGTCGTTTATGGGAGAGGGAGAGAGAGATAGATAGATAGATAGATAGGTAAATAGATAGATAGATAGATAGATAGATAGATAGATAGATAGATAGATAGATAGATAGATAGATGGATAGAGAGAGAAAGAGAGGGAAAGAGAGAGGGAGAGAGAGAACGAGAGAAAGAAAGAGAGGCCGGATCTCTGAAGGGCCAGATTCCTGAGTTGCCCCTACAGAACATACAGCTTTTTATTTTTAGCAAAATGCATATGAAAATTGTGCTGTAAAGGTCTTTTTTAGTTTAACCCCTCCTGACAACTCAAAATGAGTGTATTTGCCATCCTCTCCCTTCTTCCTGTTTTTTATATCTGTAAGTGCTTCCTGATGAGGTTTAATTCCTTGGACAGGTGCCTCGTAGCCTACTTGTAACTATTCTCTGACCCTGCTTCAAGGGTCAGAGCAGGGTCAGAGAATAGTTGCAAGTAGGCAACGAGGCGCCAGGAAGCAATTAGCAGCAGGTGTCCAAGTTGAAGTTAATTTGTTTGTAACCCTTTTATAAAAGGTTACAAAGAAATTACGTTCAACTTTTGCACCTGCTGCTGTAACCCTTGCTTGGCTGAAAATTCGTCCCCGCTGATTCGCAGATTTTTCCGCGATTTCGCAAGATTCGCGGATTGCGAAATCGTGGAAAATCCGCAAATTCGCCCGCGAAACGGATTTTACGCCCACCCTTACCTCAATGTCTTAAAAAAAGCTCCATCCCTCTTCTCTTCTTTGGCTGCTATTTCAGTTGATGCAGAGAAAGCTTTTGATAGGTCTTTTGTGTTTGCATCATTACACAGGCATGGTTTTGGTCCTAAATTCATATCACTCATTTCCTTACTATACTCTGCTCTGAAAACCTCGGTCCTGGTTAATGGTCGTGTCTCTTCCTAATTTCATCTTCAACGAGGTGTTCGACAAGGCTGTCCTTTATCCGCTCTTCTTTTCATTTTAGCCCTTGAACCCTTTTTGACTTCTATTCGTAACAATGATTCCATTTCCGGTTTTCCTTACGGTGATCATCAGCTGAAGCTCTCTGCGTATGCAGATGATATTCTTTTATTTATTTCTTCCCCTGAAACCTCTATTCCCCCTTTAATGTCTGAATTTGAATCCTTTTCACAGTTTTCTGGTTATAAAATTAATTCAGACAAGACTGAAATTCTTCCTCTCACAAAATTCTGTCTTCCCCACTCCTTCTCTTCCACTGGATTTGCGTGGAATAGTTAAAAAATTAAATACCTAGGCATTTGGTTTTCCAATTCCATTGCCTCTTCCATCAAATTAAATATGTCTGCAGCCTTATCTTGTATTGAGAAACTAACATCTTATTGGAACCCTCTTTTTCTTTCTTGGTAGGGTTGTTTAGATTTGATTAAAATGATGATTGCTGGGGGAGGAGCTACGCGGGCGACCAAGATGGCCGCGTAAGCTTGGAGCTCCGCGGACCCTCCGACCCTCCGCAAATATCCTGCTGAAAATCCTGATCCACGTTAGTGGATTCTGCTTGGTGAGAGGTCGCAGACGCGGGAACTGCTTTCCGCTTTTAAATCTGTAGCTCCTAGGCGAAGTTACGTCGAGCTGAACTTCGTGCCAGTGATGCGCCATTGTCTCATGGGTGGCTGCCGCATGTACCGACGCTCCGCATGATTGGAATGCGAAGTGGACAATTCTGATCCCTGCTGGCGGAGGGCGTATAGCTGCGGAGTCGCCTGCTACCGGCTTGGCTTGTTTGCTGACTTCGCATCTGTCCTACGCATCTGCTTCTTTGACGGGCGCCGTAGCCCTTTGTTCTCCTTGGGTCCATCATGGCCGGCAGAGGGGACCCCGACAAGACATCGAACAGAGGTGTCCATAAGACGACTCACACGCAGCTGAATAAGATTGATCGCTACGCTCAGCAGCGGACCTCGCCCACGGTGGTGGCCTCCTCTAAAGACTTGCAACGTGCGGGCTCGCCCGAAGGTTCCGAGCTGACTCTGAGTGACATTATGGGGGCCATCACGGGCATTCGGTCTGAAATGCAGAAGCAACACGAGGTCCTGACTCACAAGGTGGACACTCTGGCCGTGGATCTCAACCTGATCAGGGCCGACCTGGGGAAGACCAATGATCGGGTGAAATCCCTTGATCTCAAGACCTCCAGCCTAACTACTGACGTTTCGGACCTGCAGGCGGAGGTCCGGACCTTAAGATCAGTCAACGATCAATTTTCCAGGAGGTTAGAGGATTTTGAAGGGCGTGCAAGGCGGCAGAACGTCCGCATTATTGGTATTCCGGAGGGAGCGGAGGAGGCGGCAGTGGACCTTTTCGTGGAGGACTTGGTACAGACGCATCTCGCACCTTCTGGCCTGAGCAACTTCTTCTCTGTGGAGCGTGCCCATCAGATACCTGGCGGCCCTCCGAAGTCGGGTGTTGCGCCTAGATCCATCATTGCCCGGCTCTTCAACTTTAGAGACCGGGATGTGATCTTTCAAGCCTCCAGGAGACATGGGCCGCTCAAGTTTCAGAACTCTGAGGTGCACTTTTACCCGGACTTCACCAGGGCCGTTCAGAGGCAACGTCAGAGCTTTGCAGGGGTGAAACGACGCCTGAGAGACATGGGTTTTAAATACTCTATGCTGTTCCCTGCTAAACTGCGGATTGAGTACGAGGGCCGAGCCATGTTCTTCGATGTGCCGGAGAATGCGAGCGATTGGCTGGACACTTTGCCACAACACCGGGAGGAACACGACGAACATTCCGTTGGAGCAACTGGTGGTTCTGATCTCTAAGACTGGGTTCTGCCGTGCTGATTATGGCGGTTGGTGTCCCTATTGTCTGTGACTGCTAAAACCAAAGCTATTCCGATTTTGGTAGTTTTCCTGTTTGTACACGGAGGGTGGCGGGAGGGGTTTGCAGAGATTCCTTACTCCTCTAGGGGCTTTTCGTAGATTAGTTTATGGGGCGACAGGCACACTGCTGGTTGGGAGGGCTTCTTAGTCTGCTGCAGGGGTGCAGGGTGGTGGGTGGTGGTGGGGAAGTTTGTTTGTTTATTCTCTTTTCTCTCTTTCTATTCCGTAGGCAATGGGATGTATATACTGCTCAGTTTCATTTGTTGTTGAGGCTTGTTGGGGTTGGGTGGGGCCGGGGACATGATGATGGGGGGTAGGAAACTACGAGTCCTCAGTTGGAATGTTAATGGGTTGGGTGACCGTATCAAGAGAGGGGTTGTGATTCAACTGATTAAACATCATATGCCTGATGTCGTCCTCCTTCAGGAGACGCATCTGGTTGGAAACACGTGCAAAGCACTTAACCGTAAAGGGTACAAAATGGTGGCTCACTCGGGGTTCTCCTCGGGATCTCGGGGGCGGGAGTTCTTGTTCGTACGTCCCTTCCGCTTGAGGTCGACATCACTGTGATCGATGATAGGGGGCTGTATGCCGCTGTGGCGGGTCGATGGGAGGGGCGCGCCCTGACATTACTTTCAGTTTACGTTCCCCCGGGTCTGCAATCTAGCACCTTCCAGGACCTTGGTGGTGCCGTTTTGAATTTGCCTGCTGGATTGCTGATAGTGGGGGGTGATTTCAATTCGGTTTGCTCCGGCTCCTTGGACCGCCATCCGCCTAGAGACCTGCGTAGCTCCCAATTGTGGTTGCCATCTTTCCTCGAGACCATGGGGCTGATAGATAGCTGGCGGCTTCTACATCCCACGCTCTGTCATTATTCCTTCCACTCGGGCGCCCATTGTAGTCTTTCTAGGATCGACTATGTTCTTACACTGGCTGCACACGCGCCTGCTGTTTCTGAGGCCCGTTTTTTGGCACGGGGTATTTCTGATCACTCCCCGTTGTGGGTCTCCTTTGACTTTGACGTCGCCGTGTCGGACCGACCGGCGGTTGTTAACCCGTGGTACTTCCGCAATCCCAAGACTCGCAATCTCCTAGCCAAGGCCATCGACCTCTACTTTACTGAAAATGAGGGTTCGGTTGCGTCGGCCGCGACTCTATGGGAGGCGTTTAAGACAGTTTTGAGGGGTGAGGCTTTCGCCCTTATAGCGGAGGCCCGTAGAGTCAGAGATGCTGATTTGTCCGCATCGAGGAGGAGATCATGGAGCTTGACTCCCAGTTGGAGGCAGGGCCCGATCCCGCTCTTTTGCACGACCTCTCCCTCAAACAGTCGGAATACCGCGACCTTGCTACAAACGCCGCCCTTGCTTTAGCTAAAGAACAGCAGGGTCGGATATACGAGGTCGGCGACAAGGCCGGGAAGTTGCTGGCTTGGCTGGACAGAAGAGAGATGGCTAACCGTGTTGTGCCCGAGATAATGGGGGAGGACGGAGTTGCCGTCACTGATCCAAGTGCCATTGCCGAGTCCTTCGCTGATTACTTTCGAGGCGTCTATACCTCGGTTTCAGACCGGTCTGAGACCGATGCGACAGAGTTTCTTTCGGCTGTCGATCTCCCGTGCCTTTCGGACGAGGAGCACGACGACCTGGATAGGGACCTTTCGGTGGATGAGGTCGCCCTCGCGATCCGCTCACTGCGATCAGGCAAGGCACCTGGTCCCAATGGTATCCCGGTTCAACTATATAAGATTAGGCCGGATGTGGTTTCCCCCCACCTGCGTAGCATGTTTCTAGAAGCGCGGGAAACTGGCCTACTTCCCCTGGACCAGAAGTTGGCCACCATTGTGGTCATCCATAAGGAAGGGAAGCCGAGAGACTTGTGTCGTTCCTACCGTCCCATTTCTCTCCTGAATGCTGAGCCTAAGATTCTCGCCAAGATAATCGCTTATCGACTGATTGGTGTTATCGGCGACTTAGTGCATCCGGACCAGTCGGGCTTTATTCCACACCGCAACACTGCCCTTAACTTGCGTAGACTACATGGCGCCCTGGCCAGGGCCCAAACCCTGGAGGAGCCGGCAGTCCTTGCGTCCTTGGACGCCACGATGGCTTTTGACTCTCTCGAGTGGAGCTACCTTTGGGCGGTGTTTGTGAAGCTCGGTTTTGGCCCGGTGTTTGTGGGATGGGTGAAGCTTTTGTATGCTGACCCACTGGCTAACGTTGCCGTCAATGGCCGCATCTCGGCGACTTTTGCCCTTCATAGAGGCACCAGGAAGGGTTGCCCCTTGTCGCCACTTTTGTTTGCGCTCGCTCTTGAGCCGCTTGCGGCCCTGTTACGTACACACCCGGATCTGCATGGAATAAGCTGGGCCCCTGGCTTTGAGGATAGAGTCTCTCTTTATGCAGATGACATTCTGCTTTACCTCACTTCCCCCTGCAAGTCACTTATTGTGGCATGTGACGTGCTTAGACTTTTTGGCCGGTATTCTGGACTTGTTATCAACTGGGCCAAGTCTTCCCTATACATACTGAAAGGGGACACACCGCGCCTCCCCAGAGGCTGCAACATCCAGGTGGCCAGCCAGGGCTTTAAATACTTGGGGATTTATAACTCTGGTAATGTGAGGGCGCGCTATGAGCACAATTTGCTTCCCCCTCTTCAGCGCCTCCGGCGTGACGTGGAGGGTTGGCGCAAACTTCCGCTTTCTCTACTCGGGCGCGCGGCACTATTTAAGATGATGTCTTTGCCCAGGTTTCTGTACGCCCTGCAGAACACCCAAGATCCGGTCCCCGCCCGATACTTCCGAGAGATTGAAGGCCTTCAACGAGCCCTACTCTGGGACGGCCGACCCCGCGTCGCTATCACGAAGCTCACGCTTCTGTGATACGACGGGGGTATAGCATTGCCAGATGTACGCAGATATTATTGGGCCTCCCAACTGGCGGCTATCAATCATGGTTTCTATGGTCCGGAGAATAATCCCGGATACGCGATGGATAAGTGGCTCTTGAGTGGCGGCAATTACTACAGGGCGCTGTATTCGAGGTCTCTGGACAGGCGGATGTCGGGTCCAACGAAAACTGCGGTCCATATTTGGAGGTCAATCACCAAGGCACAGGGTTGGCAAGGCAGGTTGACTAGGTTCACCCCATTGTACGATTCGGATATTTTGGGCAAGTTATGGCACACCAAGGGCTTTGATAAATGGGACCTCATAGGTATCTCCAGGGTGGATGATATGGTATCGAAGGGTGAGATCAAGACCTTCTCCCAGCTGCAGGCTGAGTACCAGCTGGGTAGCTCGGAGTCCTTCCGATATGCCCAGCTGCGGCACGCACTGCTCTCTGCTAAACCAGCTGAGGGGGCGATTCCCGAAAGCTCCCCGTTGGAGGACAGGGTGCTGGATGGCCATATGCCTGACAGTGCCATCTCACTGTCTTATAAGAAACTTATCAATGTTTGCACTGACCTCCTCCTGGGTGTGCGGGATCAGTGGGTGCGTGACGGATTGGAGATCGATGATGAGGATTGGCAGAGTGCAGTTTCTTCCCCTAAGGAAGTCGCCATTTCCTCTCGTCTCCGGCTGGTGCAGCTCAAAATCCTCCACAGGGTGTACGTGACTGGCCCCCGGCATGTGCATATGGGCTACTCGACCGATGGGCTTTGTCGCCGCGGCTACGGCGCCCTTGCCACTTTTATGCACATTCTTTGGGAGTGCCCCGCCATAGCCTCCTACTGGAGACGTGTGCATCAAATTATGGATGAGGTGACTGGGGTGGTGGTGACGGCGGAAGCAAGGAGGTGCCTCCTCAACATTTGGGGTCCGACGGATCACAATGTGGCTCAGACGCAGTGGGTGACCCTCGGCAACATGGTGGCCAAACGCGATATCGCACAGAAGTGGGGAGCTTCGGCGGCTCCCATGGTGGTGCAATGGAAAGCCAACATGGATTGGTGTATGTTCAGGGAAAAGACGGTCTATGTTGCCAGGGGTAAGGCCAATAAGTGGTTGAAAGTGTGGGGGGCCTGGAATGCTTACAGGGGAGATATTTGTGTGCCCCCGGAACCTGTCTCTTTAGAGGAACATCTGTCGCCATAACCTGTGACGCCAACTGTGACACGCTGTACTGTTGTATCCTGTTTCCTCTTCTCCCCCCCCTTCTACCCTGTTCTATTCTCCGGTATCCGTGCTTGTGTTCCCTGCTGCTCCCCCTGCCTCACTGCCAACGCTTCACTGGTTTCTTCTACCCCATTGCCACTCTTTATGCGCCTTTTTGGTGTCTTCTTCTTTTCTTTCTCTATGTTCCTTATGCAACAAAATAATAAAATCAACCTTCATTGTGCTGTGCCATTTATTCTTGCGCTATTGCTCTCCTGTCTTTTATGCTGCCTTGCCTCCGGGATGTTAGGCTGAATAGCTGTGTGCACTTTTCTAAATAAAGGTTTTAAAAATTAAAAAAAAAAAAAAATGATGATTGCTCCAATTTTAATTTATATCCTCTCCATGCTTCCTGTTCACATTCCTGCTCTCTTATTCAAACGTTTTGACTCATGCTTTTCTAGATTTCTCTGGAAGAATAAAAAATCCAGAATTGCTTTATCCTCTCTTCGTAAGCCTAAGTCTAATTGCGGCGTGAACTTCCCAAATTTACGTGTTTATCATAAATCCTTTTCCCTTCGCCAAGCCTCAAAATGGCTTAAATCGGACCCTTCCCCCTTTACTCCTCTTTGGCTCCTCATTGAACAAATCTTATTACTACCCCACTCTCTTAATTACGTTATACGCTTTTCTGCCAAAACCTCTCAAACCTCTCTTCCCTTATTTAGACATACCAGTTTCTTATTGAAACCTTTGATCCGCCCTATTGTCATTTCTCGTGAATCTTTCTTTGAATCCCCTATTTGGCATAACTCGATTATCCTCTAAAATAACAGGCCCATTTTCTGGAAGGCATGGAGATTAAAAGGTATTATATGGGTTAAACATCTTTTCAACTGTGTCTCTCCTTGCTCCTTTCCCCAATTTCAATCCTTATTCCATTGTCCTCTCTCCTTTCTTCATCCGTTCACTACATCTATGGCAATCATCACTGACATTGACCATTCTCTTCCCTTCTCACCCTAATCTGATACCCAAAACTCTCTCCTGAAAATCCTCCATACTTTACCCAAAGCCTCTCTGATATGCAAATTCTTTTTAGCCCCCAATCCAAATCATGGTAAATCTAAACTGGAACTCTCTTGAGATCTAGGATGCGAATGGTCTATAGTTTTTTGGGACAAACTCTGGACCAGATCCATAAAGATTTCTCGCTCTGCCTCCCTTACCCAATCTATGTTTTTTCTTTACCACAGACTTTATCTTTCCCCTGTTTCATTAGCTCATTTTACTTCCTCCACTGACTCTAACTGTTGGACTTGTGGCTCTTCAAATGCTGACCTCCTTCATCTTCTCTTCCTCTGCCCTTCGGATTCTGACTTTTGGGAGAAAGTGTGGTTATACATTTCTCGTCATTCCTTATTCTATTCCACTCCTCTTTGCTGGTAGTCTCTCTGACTCTATAGAGTTTACCCCATATACTCATGGTCTTTTTGATCTCATGCTTGCTCTGGTTTTTCAGCACATCTCCTTTAACGAGAAAACCCTCACAAAACTGTCCATACAACATTGGTGGAACACTCTCTGTCAATTCCACAGACTGGATGTTGCTTTCGCCTACTCGTGTAAGCCAGTATTTAATAGAGATCTGTTCTGGTTGTCTCTCTCCACCTATTTGGACCGAATTGTACTAAATAATGTTTCGCACTTAACCTCTGAGAATTTTAAACCTCCTTGAATGATATTATCTCTGTTTCTTCTTCTTTTACCCTGTTAAATTGCTAAACATTTGATTTACTTGACAAACTACTTTTGCTTATGTATGATATGTAATCTAGTATGCCTTCTTCTGCTTTATTTTTACTATTTCATAATGTTAGTATTCCCTACCCTCCTCTTCCCCCTCCCACTGCTTCCCCTTCCACTCCTTCTCTTCCTTCCCTCATATATAAAATCTAAAAAAAATGCTTTTATGCTTCCTTTACAGATAGCAGCTTATTCATTTATCTTATCTATGGTTGTTTCTTCTACATATTGCTGATATTTTTGTACTCTATTAAATGCTAATAAAGCTTTTCAAACATAAAAAAGATACAGGCTATTTGCCCATTTACCAAGTGTCCGCTTTACCAATCCGACCCTGCTGCTCCCTTCCTCACAAATACTGCATTCAAACACTGTTGCATTGTCTGCCAGCTAACTAATGCTAGCCATAGATTTGAAACTAAATATAGACCTCCAGCTGAACATTCACATCGCACAGAGGTACCACCACCGTACTTGAACAGTAGAAATGAAAAGACAAAATGACAAGCCTTCTTCTTCTGCTCCATGCCTGGTGTATGGAGCACTGTCCCCGTTCAGACTTAACACGTTCTAGAAGGAGGTATGGGCATAACCTTAGCACAACCTCTACAGTAATGCACTGTCTGAGGAGGACCCCTCCAGGCCCACCTCAAATGTTCCTTGCTCGTGCAGGCCTTCTATACCTCTCCATACTCCACCCTCTACCTCCTTGCCCTAATCATGATGCCTGTAAAAGCACTGAGTTGCCCAACAACTGAGTTCGCTTTATATAAATTGCATGCATACACACGTATAGGTAGAGGCCCACTTGAAACCTATGGAACAGCAGTTTCGAAGCGAAGCAGGCCTTATCTAGAGTATGGTGCTGGCTTTTTGCTCAACAAAAATTCAAATAAAATGAAATGCTTCAATAACATGTACATGTTCAATCCTCCAGGCCAAAAAGTTCATGGTACATTTTTGAGAAGCCTTCCCTCTGTAGTAAACCGCTAACCAACTGAACATTTTATTTTTGAGGGTGGCCTTTTAATCCCTTCTTGACACCTGCTCAGCTCAGCTTGTTGAACCTTCTTCTGTAGATAGCAAAGCAGAGCTGTGATATTCACCTTTTCAAGACATGAGAGCCAAACCTCCCCTCAGGTTTTCTCGAGGGCAGATGGTGCACGGACACCTGAAGGATTTTTGTGTCCTGAGAGAAGGGTGATAACTTATTTTTTTATGGGTTTTGACGCACAGAACTGTGTTTGACGGCATAATCTATTTTTTATGGGTTTTGACACACAGAACTGTGTTTGACGGCATCTCTTGTCACTATCTGAGCACTAGAGGCTACCCACTCTCTGCTGGCCGAAGAAGGGAGCAAATTATTTTAAATGCCTTCTTGCGTCATGTTTTTATTTACAAGGGTGTGTAGGAGCTCATACAGAGACACTGAAAACCTATACATTAACAACCTATACATTAATTAAAATCATTTTGAATATTGTCAAATTTTTAGATCTATATTGAGCATTGAAGGCAAAAAGTTTGCAGATTTCATCGGTGGCTGAGCAATTTTGCACTTGTATTGGACCAAAGGTCAAAAAGACTTTGGGGGATATTCGCAAGAATGTGCGATAATCATTGGCAAAATGGGTTAATGCAATGTTTCATATCACCGTATATTGTGGGAAAATAATTCTGTGTTAACGTCCTAGTCACAACACGGGGGTAACTTGCGATAGTAGGCGATAATGCGTCAAATGTCCGTGATAAAGTCACGCGGACGGCGATAATAATTTAAACCCCAATGTGAAAAGAGTTCCGATGTACCTAAACGCGATAAAAAAATCAACAATAAGCTGCGCCAGGCCTGCAATTCACACGTCAGGTGGAAAAAATCACTATAAAAGTAGAAACAAAATACAAACCAAAGCAAAACAACTACGAAGCACAATGGAGGGAGCCGGAGCAAGTACAGAGGACAACTAGAACCCCTCAAGCCCCCCGGAGGCCTAGACCGGGACCTCGGGGTCAGGGAAGGGCAAGGACAAGAAGAAGAGGAAGACGTGGTCCAGTTTACAGGAAAGCAGGATCCTGATAACGGAAGCGATAGAACACCATCAACTACTGTTTTTCATGTCCACTGTGTCACTGTGTCATTGGCCACAAAAAATAGAATATGGCCGTCCATCGTGGACAAGGTAAATGCAATCGGAGTGCAGAAGAGGACAATGGAAGAGGTCAAGAGGCACTGGAATGATGTGAAGAGCAAAACCAAGAAGAAACTCGCCAACAACCATAACGCACCAATGCAGACTAGAGGTGGGAGTCCAGCGCCACTGCAGGAGCTGGATGAGATGGAGGAAATGGTGTCCACAGTTATCAGTGTGGAGACGGTGGCGGGAGTTGCGGGACCGGACACTGCTCAACATGACCTGACACAACAGCAACAGGGTGAGTAACGACCAGGGACTGGGGGGATGGGGGAGATGGGCACAATGGCACACATTCACAATTAAGTATAGCACAGTGCACACACACAATGACTCTGGAGCATGTCTCTGATCCCCTTGGCACACTGCTGCACACCTAGAAACAGCAAGTAGGCCCCCATCGAATATGTGCCCAGAGGAGGCCCTTCCAACACACCACCAATCTCACAATCAACCCATGCACATGTGTTAAACCCAGCAAAGCGGCATGTCTGTGAGCAACACTGACAATGCAAGCGACACTGCATGATGAATAACATTGCTGCAGTCAACATATCATAAATTGTTGCACACCACGACACTGAGGTGGCTGAGTGTGGATCCACATTCGTAAAGGAGCAGGTCACACTCTGACACATCCATGTGCACGAACAACCCCTGACGTCAAAAACACATCTGTGGACAAACCATGCCCCAAACCCCCAACTCCCACCAAGATACCAATGTACACAAGTATGCAATATATTAGCACTGTATAAGCACAGAAGTAAAACGCACACCGCATGAAAGGGATAAGGGGCAGCAAAATCAGAGCTTCAGGGGTGACTCTCCCAAAATGAAGCACACACACATAATGCAGAGCACATCAACATTGACAACAATGTGCTATAAACCGCAACACTTCCACAACAGAACAGAAGATACAACTGGTGCCTCTTGTGTGTACAAACTAGCCAATCACATTTGGATTAGCAGGGAAATGTGAGATGATAATGTACAAGTACAAATTCACATCTGTGATATCATCAAAATGTCAACTGTCCCGCATCAAATAGGCAGCTCCTCTCAACCGTCACAATGTACCATGTCATGCAGTCTGTATGTAAACATGTACAATGCGTCACCATACATGTGAACACGATGTTGAACTGCATCTCCCCTTCACACTGCAGAGGGAAAACCAACACCTCATGCAGAACAGACCAAATCTCTCTTCTATGAGGGCCTCCACACCTTCGACACCGAAGCCCTCCAAGAGTTCAATGACAGCTATGCAACCCACCTTCAGGAGCAGGACAGCCCAGCTGCATCAATGAGACCCCATCCCCTGCACAGACCACACAGCAGGCAGCACCCACCACCACAGCTGCCTCCCAGGACCCCCAGGAAGAAGACATGGCCTTCCGACACCGTGGTTGGGGTGCCAGGAGAATCTGGCTGAACAGGTGCGGGTGCGGTTCGGCCGCATGGCAGCCAAACTAGACAACTCACAGTTCCTAACAGACACCCACAGTCCGCTCCATGCTCTCCAACGATCGATGGCTGACATCGCTGGAGTCCAGACTCTGAGACAAGAACAACTGTCTAGTCAGAGTGGCTCCAGCAATGTCAGCCAGGAGTTGAGACACATGCGGAGCATCATGGAGAACATGGAGCGGACGCAGGCGGAAAGAGTGGCTGCCACGGCTGCACACCAGCGAGAGGTAGCTGGGTTCCTCAATGCCCTGCAGACCCTCCTCATGGCATTGCTGCCACAAGGCCTGGCGCAGATGAATGCTGCTGCTACCACTCCATCCACATCTCCACCCCCTGAAGTGTCAGTGCCACACAGTGCGGCAGACATTCCACCTCCAGCCTTGAGGTGTCACTGCCACACAGTGCTGGAGACAGAACACCAACACCCACATGTAAGGCACATGAAACAGCAGAGGACGAAGATGCAGATGATTCTGCCTTAATTGTAAGAAGGACGAAGTAGCATTCATCTCGGTCATGTGGCCTGTTTCTGCTTGGTTCTTCCCTCTACATAATCACCTTCCACTGTCCCCCGATACATTCTGCAACACTCACCTTAGACCTCAACATGAACTGCCATATTCTGTTTGTTTACCAATGACACAGCAATCAGACTGCAGGCTGAACTCTTCCTCTTCCGATGAACTTGTCATTGCCTAAAGGACTCTGGCTGGCTGTCCACCGGCCAACAATGTAAAGTGGGGTTTGCATGGCTCTGTACTGCTCCAGCTACAACACTGAATGTGCATTAAACAGGGGCGTGGCCTACGCACCGGCGAGTAATGGCGCTGCCTCCGTGAGCTCCGTGACGACGCGGGAACTGCAGCTGTTTTCCCGATACTTTCCTCGCATGCGGAGAACAGCAAATCGCATCCCTGCACGGCGGAACATGGTCCCCGTGTGTTGCGCGATGCAGCGGCTCTCCTAATTGCCGCTCTCGACAAGTTTTACCGCTGAGTATCCCTCGGCTGCTGCGGGACGCGAGCGGCCGCCATTTTGTGCCGCCGAGCTCGCGTTCCGTTTTCCTTTCACCTTTGCCGCCTCAACAGCCCGTTGTCCTCCTGCTGCAACCAATGGACTTACTTTGATAAGGTATGTTGTAGGGAACATCCATTATGCTCCTACTCTACCTCCATGACTTTTGCCGCCACAGTTCTCTTCATAGCTTCTAATTATATTAATTCTGCATAGCGGCGGCCATTTTGTGGTGTTTCCTGCGCAATGTTCAACACCTTCCTCTCATTTACTTACAATCCTCTGTGGAATATCAATTGATCCCCTTGGGTCTAATTTAATATGGACGCTTTGCTGTTTCTATACTGCCATATTCCTGGATGCTTTTTGACTGCGTATTGAATTATTTTCGCTCCATTTCGACGCATGTCCTGTGAGTTTGAATTATTGCTTCTCCATTGCTCCTTATTGCCACTTATATGACCTCTTCCTTCCAGCGCCTCTTCTAGCTCTACATACAGGGTCTCAACTTTTTGGCTATTGCGGTGTGGCTTACATCCCTGCGGTCCTCCTAGTTTGCCCCTCTGCTGGCATCATGTCTCAGGACGCGGGTCATGCAAGATCGTCTGTCACCGGTACCAAACCGAAACGCCTTAAGAATGACCCTCCATCTCCAATTCGCACCTCTCCGAACCCTGTGCTGGATTCCATTCTAGAAGAGGTTCGTGGCTTACAACCATTTATGTTAGCAACTAACGAGAAGCTCAAGCAGATAGAAGATCGTTGGGTTGTCATGGAGAACAAGGTTCTGCAACTAGAACAACGCATCAGTGACGTCCAGGATGTATCTACGAAAATTCCTATTCTTGAAAAAGAGATACAGCAGTTGAAACTTCATACAGAGGACCTTGAAAATCGTAACAGGAGGAATAACCTCCGTATTTATGGTGTTCCGGAGTCCCTTGAGGGGGCCGACATGGTGTCCTTCGTCCGCAAATTACTCTATGAACTTTTGGAACTCCAACCAGAATCTACTCCTCTAAACATACAGCGTGCTCACCGTTTGGGTCGTCCTACGTCCAACCCAACCAAACCTAGAGGTATTATCTTGCTATTTCTTGAATTCACCGAATTGATGACTGTTCTTAAAGCTGCAAGACTAAAACGTCGCCTCATTTGGACGGGCCATACCATCTTTATTGCCCAGGACTTATCAAACGCCACGAATGCACGTCGCAAGGAGTTCCTTAATCTACGACCACGTATGAGGGACTTGAACATTCAATATGGAATCCTACATCCTTGTCTCTGCAAAATAACTCACAATGGTCGTTCCCGTACATTTGATGATCCTCAGAAGCTTCAAGAGTATCTCCAAAATGTCTCTGCTTCTGCTTCCACTATGGACACCAATGACTGAAAATAATTCTTTTCTATTTTCTGCATTCACTTATCTTATGTCTTGACGACTGTTGTGGCCTTGTCCTGGTATCTTCCTTGTAATTCTTTACTACGACATCTCTTCTTTTTGTTTATCCCCTATCTATATTCCCGCGTTTTCCTCGCTCTGTGGGGTTGGCGCCTTCGCCGGCGTCTCCATGCTCCTAATGTCTCGGTATTCTCTTTTCTCTCAGATCTGGCCTCTTTGCCCTGATCTGTTTGTTATCTTTCTCCTTCTCTTTCTTTCTTCTCTCTTTCTTCTTTTCACAGGCCATGCATGTTTTCCCCTTGTTCATTTATGTTCCGTGCTCTTCTTTGTATACCTATCTTCCTTTCTTATTGTTACCTCCCGTACTTTTCATTGCTCCCCTTCTTTTTTCCTTATGCTTGAAATGCTCATTCGTCTACTGTCTCTCTATATTTACCCGATTTTCCTTGCCTTTGTTCATATTCAGTATTTGATTCTCATTTCTAACATGTTTGTCTCCACTGTCTCTCCTTGTAGTTGTTCACCCGCAGTGTATTGGACCCAGATGTTATCCTCCTACCTTACCTCCCATCATGTGTAATTTTGTAACGTGGAATGTTCGTGGTCTTGGAAACCCTGTTAAACGTCAAAAGGTACTGTCCCACTTATCCAAGTTAAATGCTCGGATTGCTTTTCTCCAAGAGACTCATTGTACAGATGTTGAATCGTTGAAACTTAAGAGGGCTTGGGTGGGTCAAGTTGTATTTTCTCCTGCTGTTGATAAAAAAGGTGGGGTTGCTATACTATTTCGTAAAGGTTTGGATGTTCAAATTCTATCTTCTCAATCGGATGCTAAAGGTCGCTGGGTTATGTCAAAAGTGGTTATACAAAACAAAACGATGGTGCTCCTAAATATTTATGGGCCTGTCCGACCAGATCCTAAATTTTGGTCTGACATCAAAATCCTCATCTCCTCCATTGACTGCCCTAACATTATCATAGCTGGTGACCTTAATCAATGGTTAGATCCCTTTTCAGATAGACTATCTTCCTCCAAATTCCAGCCTGATAAGACACATAAATCCTTTCAATCAGCCATTGCCTCACGTCCCCTTTTCGATGTGTGGAAAACATGCAATCCGAACTCACTTGAATATACATTTTACTCCAATGTTCACCACACCAGGTCCAGAATCGACTATATTCTCGTCAGCAAATCCCTTCTCCCTGCGATTCAGAAGTCCGAAATTGGTTCTATTTTTTTGTCGGACCATGCACCTGTTTATGCCACTTTTGACCTAACCCAAACCTCCTCCTCTTTTAATCGATGGAAATTTAACACTTTCCTTCTCTCCGATTCTGTTTTTATGTCTAAAGTTCAAGATTTCATCTCTGAATACTTTTCCCTCAATTTACCTACTGACACGTCAGTATCGAATAATTGGGATGCCTTTAAAGCTGCCTTACGTGGTTTCACAATTTCTTATGTATCTAAAAAAAAGAAACTCAACCGCGCTAAATATATCGCCCAACTCTCCAACATCAAGACCCTAGAACACTCTTACTTTTCTTCCAAGAATCCTGACGCTCTCCTCCAACTTATCAAAGCCAAATCTGACCTCAATCAAATTGCCACGGTTGAAGCTTGTAACACCCTTTTGAAGATTAAATCTAAATTTCATGGGGGTCAGAATAAAGCTGGAAAAATGCTAGCAAATTATCTCAAAATTAAATCTGAACGAAAATCAATTAGCCCCATTCTCAACGAAGTAACCAACACACTGGTTTCTTCTGATGAGGATATTGCACAAGTATTCCATAACTACTATAAACTCCTGTATACTGATGATACGCATCCTGATGATGATGACCTCTCCCGTTTTTTCAAAGACCTACCCCCTACCCCATCTCTCCCTACCGAATTCCATCAACTAGAGACTGAAATTGCTCCTCAAGAAATTCTCAAGGCAATTACTTCCCTAAAGAAATCGAAAGCCCCTGGCCCAGATGGTCTCCCAATTGAATTTTACTCCACCATGCACTCTATTTTTGTTCCTCATCTTTTACAACTTTTCAACTCCTTTATTACTAATGCCAAAGCCTCTGGATCCTTTTTGGATGCCCTAATAATCATAATCCCCAAGCCTGACAAAGACCATTCCTTGTGTAAAAACTTTCGTCCCATCTCCCTCATTAATTACGATTGTAAAATTTTTGCCAAAATTTTAGCTGCCCGCCTTGAATCCCTTATCCCTCTGCTAATCAGCACTGATCAAGTTGGTTTTGTGAAAGGTAGACTTGCTGCTGATAATGCCCGTGTTTTTGCCAATATTATTTCACATAGTAAACGATTTAAAGCCCCTCTTGCTGCCTTATCCCTGGACGCTGAGAAAGCGTTTGACCGTATTAATTGGAATTTCATGTTTAAATCATTACAATGGTTTGGGTTTGGCCCCTCTTTCATTTCTTTAGTTAAACTACTCTATTCTGCTCCTCGTGCAAGTGTTTTTGTTAATAATCAATTCTCAAAAATGTTCCCCTTATCCAGAGGAACGAGACAAGGCTGCCCCCTTTCCCCTTTACTTTTTATTCTTTGCCTTGAACCCTTCCTCATTAAAATCCGCTCTAACCCCCTAATTAATGGGTTCAAAATGTCATCGTTTGAGACAAAAATTTCGGCCTATGCCGATGATGTCCTGGTTTACATGGCTAATCCTGTTTCTTCCCTCCCTCCATTTTTAGAAGAAGTCTGCTTATACTCCTCTGTTTTTGGCTATAAGCTTAATCTCTCTAAAACGGAAGTCCTACCCTTAAACTCATCCTGTTACCAATATATGTTTGCATCAACTGATTTTGCCTGGTGTCCCTCCAAGATCAAATACTTGGGTATTTGGTTCTCATCTACCTTAGGTGAAACACTTAAACTGACCTTTACCTCTCTTACTCAAAAAATTCAATCACTTCTTCAATCATGGTCTCCCCTTTTTCTTTCATGGTGGGGTCGTTTAGACACCATTAAAATTATGATTTCCCCACATATTTTGTACACTGTCTCCATGCTCCCTGTGAAAATCCCTAAATTATATTTCAACCGGCTGAACTCCATCTGCTCCAAATTTTTGTGGAACAATAAAAGACCTCGTATTGCTTTACATAAACTTATACGCCCGAAATCTGAAGGTGGGGTTCGCTTTCCTGACTTTCAGTCATACCACTCTGCCTTTTTAATAAAACAAGCTTTCTCATTGGCTTTCAATTTTAATGATACCCCTCTGCCCAGATGGATTGCAGTCGAACGGTCCTTATTAAAAGATTTTACTTTCCAACAATCTCTTTTTATGTCAAATTGTTCATTCATGACTACTCACCCTGTACTGAAATACTCACATACTCTACTGCACACTGTATTCTCGAAAGATTCATCCCCCTTACAATGTTTTCTTTCCTCTAGTGTATGGTATAACAAATATCTTAAGTATAAGGGTAAATCTTTTTATTTCAAGTATTGGAAAGAAAAGGATATTATGTTTGTTTACCAATTTTTCTCTGATTCCTCCATTATTTCATTTTTTGTAATGCAAACCATGTTTGATTTACCTGTACATTTTCGCAAAGAATATGACATTATTACTTCTGCCATTTTATCTCATTTATCTACCCTTCCTACTTTTGATCTCCTTCCTTCCCTTACTCCTTCTACTCCTCTATATCCTTTTTTTACTCAACAAATCCCCAAAGCTGCTCTAATTTATAAACTGTTATTAGATAATGTTGGTCTTAGACCTAAAACCATTACTGAAACTGTTTGGGAAACTGATTTATCTTTCTCGTTATCTGTTGATGTTTGGGATCGCTTATGGTGTAAATTGTTTAAGACTTCGATTTCAGCTCGTATTACTCAATCACTTTTTTTCCTATACCATAGAGCTCTTATTACCCCTGTAAGCATAACAAAATTCTCCCCTTCATCCTCCCCCCTTTGTTGGTCCTGTTCCTCTCACCCTGGCACACTCAAACACCTCTTGTTTGATTGCCCCTGGGTTCTTACTTTTTGGAGCTCAGTTTGGGATTATTGCATGCGTATTTTTCATTTTTCTGAACCATTCTCAGCGCTGCACGTTTTTTTAGGTTCCCTATCTGATGTTTTAGACTTACATTCATATAATGCTAAATTATTTGATCTTTTCATTGCAACTGCTTTCAAAGTAATTTTGTCTTGTTGGAAGGATAATACTAAATTGTCTGTGCATACATGGTGGAATTTCATATGTGATGAGCACAGAATTGCAATTGCTTCTTCTTCTTCTGTCACTTTAAAAATTAAGTCTGACCTTACCTGGCTGCCTTTCTCTACCTTCTTATCCTCCTATCCCCCTCCCTAACCCTTCATCCCTCTTTCTCTCTCCCCCTCTTTTTTCTTTTCTTTTCTTTTCTTATCTTTCTCTCTTTCTTCCATTTTCTTCCTTTTCATAATTTATCTGAACCATTTTTCCTCTCCATCTATCTCTCATTGTTCTCTCATATTGGTTCTGATTTTTGTCATGCTGTTATATTATGCTGTACTTTTTTTTTAAACAAAATAAAACTTTACTAAACTAAAAAAACAAAAAGTATGGTTGGTCCTGCACGGTATGAGTTCCTGTGATATATTTCCATTTGTGTAAGCAAGTGATTTATCTTTGTCCATTCGAAAATAATTAATTGTTATTTCCTGTTTTAGCATCTGCTTACAGGTCGCTCTAGTCATCTTTGCTAGTTCGTTCAATAATAAAAGATTAAAATGTGAATGTGCATTAAACATACATTTTCACACAGATGGGTCATGTCTATGATCATTCAGGTGGAAGTATGGATGAATGTAGGGTTAGTGATTCCCCCTTATGTCCATGTGGCTCATGTTGTGGGACTTGAGTCACAGAGTATTAGTTACTTCCTTGTCCTTCCCAGGACGGAACCATGCCCAGAGCCCCAGGGTCAGTGTTCACACCCCTACGCTGGACTGGCATACGCTTTGCCAGCCCACTCTGCTTACGCTTATAGGTGGGTAGGACAACGCTACATGTCCCAGGTCTTCCCTGCAGTGATCTGCTGATCACAGGTCTAATTTTCAGCATACCACAGCTACTCCCTCACAGCTGGTTTACACCCACACCACACCCATCCAGCATACACATCGCAGGACATGTGACCCTGCCAATAAAACCGGCCGGGGCAAGTGCTCAACGCCATTTCCATCCTCTATCTGGGTGTATCCGTGTGGTTATTATTTATACATGAGGGCCTAGGGCCCTACCACATCACATTCCCCACTGGCGGAGTTGACATGATGGTGTCCGCACCAGGATACTCAATAATAGAAGGTCCATGACTTGCATTGCACAGACTTGGTGGCACCGGAGACACTGTGGCTGGCAAGGGCCTACCGCCACAGGGCGTTGACTTTTGGTGCACTGAGGTAGGGGCACCGTAAGTGCTGAGTGGGTGTGCATCCTGCGATGATGCACCTTACTGGCGGTCCGGACTGATACGGATTTGTGTGAGCCCTGCTGGACCGCAATGTGGGTCAGAGCCAGCGGGCAGCGTGGGCCCACCGCCACGTGGTTCACAGAGTTAGTGGCACCTAAAGAGCTGAGCGGGTGTGCAGCCTACGATGATGTTGTGTGCACTGATATGATCTCAGCCATTGCAAAATCAAGACTCAGAATCACATGTGTGACCTGGTGGCCCACGGTGCAGGGCTTCATGATGTGGAGGCTGGTAAGGTCGTGGGCCCCGGGCTTGGAGCTTGCTCTGCCCAATTGGAGACACACTGGTGGGGGAAGGTGAGCAGTGAGGCCTGGGTGCGTAGGGGCGGGCAATCACTGCTGGGCAGCGGGAGGGGCTGGGGTACAGCAGCCTGTGTGCAGGGGCAGGCAAGTGATGATGGAGTGTGCAATTATATGAACTCTGCCATTCTTGAACCTGGACTCTGTTTCAGATAAGGGACCTAGTGGTCTGCAGTGTATACTGGCACGTGGTTGGAGACACACCGTTGGCAGCAGATGTGCAGAGAGGCCTGACTCCACAGTGTCGCCACTCTCTCTCCCTCTCTCTTCCTTTCCCTCCCTTCCTTTCACTCTCTCTCTATTTCTCTCTATTTCTCTCTCTCTTTCTCTCTCTCCCTCTCTTCCTATCACTCTCTCTCTCTCCCTCTTTCTCTCTATCTATCTATCTATCTCTCTCTCTTTCTCTCTCTCTATTTATTTCTCTTTCTCTCTCTTTCTCTTTCTCTCTCTCTTTCTCTCTCTCTTTCTCTCTCTCTCTGTCCTTTGATGAGCGCATGACACACCTTCTTATCTTGAATTTTTATTTGCAGGCTGTGACAGACTGTCCAGCGACGACCGCCATGACTCTTCCAAATGTTTTTTTTTAGTTTAATTTGAATAAAATGATTTGTTTGGAAATTCAGAGATGATTGAATTATTCTCCTTTTTCTGACCACACATGAAAGTTGATTGTTGTAATTGTGAGACAATCATGAATTGTTTTGTTCATGATTTCGTAAAGTTGATGTAACATATCTTTGTCCGGGGGAGGGTCCCAGAAAGGGGGGGAGGCGAGCCTGAGGGCTGTGGCGGTGGGTGTTGTGGCCTTCTTGGGTGTCCGAGCTGCATGATCAGTAGCACCATAGCATCTGTTGTTCATCAGGTGTGGCTCTGGGATGGGCTCCCTTTTATGGTGCCGGTTGTCATACGACTTTACACCAAGTAAGAGCAGGTGTTAAATCCCAGCTGCTAAAGCGCCTGATCCCCTGTTTTGGGATTCTATTGATGATCTGGCTGGTCGTTGAGAGCATTGCGAAGTGGTGTTTTCATGGCTTTTTGCACAGGAACACCTACTCTGCATATCATTAGCGTTAGTTGCCGGTGTCATCTGTGGCGATGTTTTTTGCGGCTGCTATCGCAGGAAAACTGGTGATATCGGCTGTTGGCACCATCTTGTGAATTGGGCCATAAATTTATTGCCACTTTGGCTGCGATAAGGTGCCGATAACTCGGCGATAAGTCTTTAAGAATATGCCCCTCCATGCGGCTTGAAGCAAACCATAAAATCAGATTCAACATACAAACAGTTAAACAGCGAAAGAAGCAGACTTTTACAATAGTAAAATAGCAGTGGTCATACAATATGTCCTAGAGTTGTGATTAGTCAGGGGTTAAAGTGACAATTTTGCACCAGCATTCACCTTGACTAATAAGTGCAAAAAGAAATTTTCTGTTAGAACAAATATGTCTTTCCTTGGTTAGTCTGAGCAAACCCTTGAGCAAACTTGCCAGGTTTCAGGTGCAAACGTTCTCACACACTGGGACGATACCTTTCATTGGTCTGCTGTTTTACAACTAAGAAAAATCTGGAAATATTTAATTAATAATTAAACATTTTTTGAGATGCCCAGGCAGAAGCGGATTTGAAGTTTCTATCAAGTGAGCCTGTTTGTGAAATTGTACAAAATATGCTTCGAAAGCTACGCTCATATGTTCTTCGCAGAACCTTTATTATACACCAGTGTGTCTACAGCACGGTAGCGCCCCTGCTCTGAATGCTCAAGTGATGGTGTTGCCAGCAGGCCCTGGGAATGATTTATTACGTCAAACTAAAGCATCAGAATCAAAATGTTATTTATGGACCTTTTCTACTTTGATCCAAGACTGGCAAGTCTCTTGAGCGAATATCATAACACCGTAAAAAAACATGCCGGTACAGCTATATTAGTGGTGGTGCCCAGAGGTGTCAAAAGGTAAAAACTACATTACAGAGAGAAAAACATACAGAAAGAGAAAGCATGAACATTGAGCGAATAAATAAGTGAAAGGGAGTAAGAAAAGATGTGAAGAACAAATTGAAAATACGACGGAAAAAGGAAGAGACCTGGAAGGAGGGAAGAAAGTACGAGGACGAGGAATAATGGGAAGAATGAAGAAAGGGGAGAAGGAAGTACGGAACGGAAAAGTCAAGCAGGGAGGGCAGAAGACATAGGGTAGAAGGAGGGTGTTGGGGAATAAGAAAGAGGAAAAGGAAGGGAGGCAGAAGGGACGGAAGAATGGAGGAAGAGAAAGAAGGGGAGATAAAAGAAAAAAGGAATGGGTGAAGGTAGGAAAGCAAGAAGGAACATAGTGGAGAAGAAGAGAAGGAAGGGAAGAAGAGGAAGAATGCAGAGTAGGAGGATAAAATGAAGGGTAAACAAAGATGGAAGGTGAGGAGAAAATGCAAGGAACTGAAAAAAGAAAGAAGAAAGGAAGGGAAACAAAGGAAATACGTAAAGAAGAGTAAGAAGGACACACTGCAAATGTAAACAAGTTGGCAGAACTTCAGACTGACTGGTTTATCCCCATCCTTATGGATGTGGTAGCGATGTATCAAGATCATAGTATCGTCCATCCCTAAACCAACCGGACCTTTTAAGGCATTGCACATTGCACATTGACCTTATCGACATGATTGATTGATGTGCTAATTACAGGTATTTGATTGTAGTTCTCTGTATATACTCTAGATGGATCGAAGCCGGCCCTTGCATGCACTGTGATGCCAAAGCAACAGCAACCTTTCTGGTTAAAAATGTAATACCCCGCTGGGTGGTGCCAGACGATATCCAATCAGACATTGGCAGGCAAGTTGTCAACACAATGTTTGACAACATCAGTACCCTGCTAGGAATAATGCATAATGTAGCATTGTCATACCACCCCCAAAGTAACGGCATGGTAGAAAGGCTCACGGACCTGTTAAAAAGCAATATTAGTAAAATGTCACCACCCTTAAAAATAAGTGACTCCACTGTTTGTACCTAGCTTTATGTGTGCTAAGAAACACACCTAGCAGCGATCACCATTTCACACCGCACCAGATCATGACTGGTAGATTGATGGGGACCACATCCTGAAAACTAGGACCAGGTTAAATTCCGAAGCTATCTCCAAAGGATTGGGAGATGAATTCTATGTGTGTCTTTCAGAACTAACCAAAACCGCTAGGTTCTTATCCAAACAGGTCAAACACAGAACAACTATCTACACCAATGCCAAACTATCAAATCAAAGACCCCAGCCTTGACAAAAAGTGTATATTCAAAACTTTGTAAGGAAATGGAAGGATGCCTAGTTTGAGGGGCACTATCAGGTGATCTTTGCAACTCTCACGGCCCTCGAGGTGGAGGGAAAAACACGTGTCCACCTCGCTATGGCTGTACCCTTCCACAACTAATCATTCATTGACTAAAACTTTATGGAAATTTTCCAATTGGGCAGAAGAAATCAATCAATCAATCAATCAAAGACATTTATAGAGCGCACTACTTACCCGTAGGGTCTCAAGGCGCTTTGGGGGGGGGGGGGGGGGTGCCGTTACTGCTCGAACAGCCATGTCTTCAGCTTCTTCCTGAAGGAGAGGTGGTCTTGGGTCAGGCGCAGGTCGGTCGGGAGGGAGTTCCAGGTCTTGGCGGCCAGGTAGGAGAAGGACCTTCCTCCTGTTGTCGCTCTTCGGATGCGGGGGACGGCGGCGAGGGCGTGGCTGGCTGATCTGAGGTGGCGTTTGGGAGCGTAGAAGTTGATTCGGTTGTTGAGGTAGCTCAGGCCTTGATCGTGTAGGGCTTTGTGTGCGTGGGTGAGGAGACGGAAGGTGATTCTTTTGTTGATGGGGAGCCAGTGCAGGTCTCTCAGATGTCCGGAGATGTGGCTGTTGCGTGGGATGTCGAGGATGAGTCTGGCTGAGGCGTTCTGGATCCGCTGGAGTCTCTTCTGGAGCTTGGCGGTGGTACCGGCGTAGAGGGCGTTGCCGTAGTCCAGTCGGCTGGTGACGAGGGCCTGGGTGACGGTCTTCCTGCTCTCGGTGGGGATCCACCAGAAGATCTTCCGTAGCATGCGCAGGATGTTGAAGCACGACGAGGAGACGGCGTTGACTTGTCTGGTCATGGAGAGGGAGGAGTCCAGGATGAAGCCCAGGTTGCGTGCGTGGTCTGTCGGTTTGGGTGCGGTGCCCAGGGCGGGGGGCCACCAGGAGTCGTCCCAGGCGGAGGGTGAGGAGCCCAGGATGAGGACCTCCGTCTTGTCTGAGTTAAGTTTCAGGCGGCTGGTCGTCATCCACTCGGCTACATCTTTCATCCCTTCGTGCAGATTGGCTCTGGCGGCGGCGGGGTCGTTGGTCAGGGAGAGGATCAGCTGGGTGTCGTCGGCGTAGGAGATTATGTTGAGGTTGTGTTGGCGTGCGATGGCCGCGAGGGGGCTCATGTAGACGTTGAAGAGGGTGGGGCTCAGCGAGGATCCTTGAGGGACGCCGCAGATGACTTCGGTGGCCTCTGACTTGTACGGTGGTAGGCGGACTCTCTGTGTTCTTCTGTCGAGGAAGGAGATGATCCATTCCAGTGCCTTCTCCTGGATTCCGACGTTGCTGAGGCGCTGCACTAGGGTGCGGTGGCAGACCGTGTCGAATGCCGCGGAGAGGTCTAGGAGGATGAGGGCCGCTGTGTCTCCGTTGTCCATCAGGGCTCGGATGTCGTCGGTGGCAGCGATGAGGGCGGTCTCGGTGCTGTGGTTGGCTCGGAAGCCAGACTGTGAGGGGTCGAGGGATCCATTCGTCTCGAGGAAGGCGGCCAGCTGTTTGTTGACGGTCTTCTCGATGACTTTGGCTGGAAACGGGAGGAGCGAGATGGGGCGGTAATTCATGAGTTTGGTGGGGTCCGCTGTGGGTTTCTTGAAACACAGTAACTTAAACGCACAGATGGCTCCGAAGGGAATCACACCTCGGACCATTGTGCAAGGGTGTCTATGTTGGCGCTAGAAAGCAAAATGTAGCAAAATGTACACCAGCACAGGGGTAAAGAACAGGAATGCACTTCTATTTCAATAACCCAGCAGCGTTGTGCAACCAGTTGGACTGTTTTTGTGCAAGAATATGCCCCTTCCTGCACCAAAACAATCCTGCCTGCAACATAGGCATCCTTGCACTATGGTGCAAGGGTGTCTATGTTGGCGCTAGGCAGCAAATTGTGCACCAGCACCGGGGGAAAGGACAGGAATGCAACATATTTAATGAATGTGGTGCATTCCTGCCCTCTCCCATTGGCATAGGGCAGTGCAGCAGGAAGAATTGCGGCACTGCCCTACACTAGCTCCTCATAATGAGGCACTCAGAGAGGTACAGACATCTTTCTTACAGTTCCGTTGAGTGGCTTTCTGCTACGCAGTGTGTTGTAATGTACATGTCTTGTACATCCTCCCTGTGTTTTCCCCCTGCTGTCCTGCTTGGCCCTTGATGATGTAATTGGAATGTTGGTGGGTTGTTGAGTAAGCAGATGTCAGTTGGCTTGAAGGGCTGAGCAGTGGAACTGCTCCTGGTGGGGTCTCCTGATTATCTCTAGGTTTTGGGGAGGTGTTTTCCCTAATTTTTTTGTATTTTCCTTTGGGAAGGAGGTGGGGTGAGGATGGTTTGCCTCCGTTGTTGTGTCTGTAAAGTCTGAAAAATCTAGTCCTTGTCTTTATTTAAATGTGTTTGGTGTGTTAGAAGATTTTGTACTTAGATGTCGAATCGTTGTGTCATTTGGCTCTTTGTTTCTTAATTTTTCTTAACACTCTCTTCGTGCTTTTACATCTTTGCACTTTTACTTTCTTGTGATTTGTTTTGCATGTTTGCTTATTTTACATTTGTTGATTTTGATAAAAGGGGGATGTGTTGTAATGTACATGTCTTGTACATCCTCCCTGTGTTTTCCCCCTGCTGTCCTGCTTGGCCCTTGATGATGTAATTGGAATGTTGGTGGGTTGTTGAGTAAGCAGATGTCAGTTGGCTTGAAGGGCTGAGCAGTGGAACTGCTCCTGGTGGGGTCTCCTGATTATCTCTAATAAACTTATGATCCTAATATACCTACAGACTATGGATCTTTCATCATTGTAACACCGTACTACTTAATTTGGAGAACGTCTACAGAAGTCTCTGGAATTCTGATACCTTCCTGCTTTACTGGATCTGATTAGAGTTTCCCCAATTAGTGCTACTTAGTTTAGATAATTTATATTTGCTCATTTATAGGCAGGAGGACTGGAAAGCATATACTGATCATCAGATTTTATTTCTTGTTTTTTGCGTCACCATTACTGAATTCCTTGTATGCTTTATGTTACTGAGGTTAAACTTTGTTAGGCGATTTGAACTACCCGTAGGGATTCTGTATTTTTTACAATATATTCTTGAGACTTATAAACTTCAGTTTGACTTTAAATGTGTAATAAACCTACATTCAATCTCCTTTAATGACTTTGGGTCCTCACTGTGTAGCCAAATGAGTTACACTGTAGTACTCAGGCACCTAAAAGGTCAGTTGCAGGGAAATTTGGATAAGTGGGTCAGTGCTTTGGCAATTACGAAAGACTTACTTTGACATTTAGAATGTTTTTACCCTCATAATTAACATTGTTGCTTCCTGCCCTCTTAACATGCCTTAAAAAGGCAACTCAGTGTGTCTTATCATGATGGTGGTAGAAACTTGGGGCTCCTCGAATCTAGATGATGGTAACACTGCATGTTTTAGAAAGCAGCACCTCGGTAATGGTCTACCTGCTCAAGGCCTGCAGAGGAAAAATGAAATGATAAAAAAGTATATATTTTCATTTTATTTTTCACTGATGGAGCCGATGCAAGTCTAGGGCAGGGAGGAGCAGTGGTGGGCACTTGCAAGTGCGCATGCCAGTTTGTCCGGCTGTCTTCGGCCAGCCAAACTGCCATGCGCACTTCTATTTCTCCAGTCCAGCTGTGTTGTGCAACCAGGTGGAGAGATGCACAGGCTCCCTGTCCCTGAGCGAGCTTCAAACCAGCCAACTCAGGCCAATTCAGATACTTCTCTCATGCTTGGTAATAGCATGAGACCAGCTTCTGGATTAGGTGGAGACTCTGTAAGCATCTGCTGTGTGGCCCATGGACTGCCGGAAGCAGAGAGGTGGCAAGCAGCGTCATCGAATTGCAAGCCCCTCTGCGCCAGTTAATATCCCGCGCTTCCTTGTTCCTTTTACCTGATTCACTAGGGGGAGGACAGTACTCTGGGAAGTTGGGGAAGCCTGGGTTCGATTTCCACTCCTGCCCGCCCCGGTCGGACGAGGTAGCCAGTACGTTTGTGCGGAGGGCGGGTCAGGGAGAGCCAGACACTTCCTGTTGGTCGCTGGAGCAGTTAGTGCTCTTGTTCTTGCTTTTTCTGGGCTATTTAGGCTGAGCCCTGCTATCTGCGAGCTGCAGTAAGGTGACTGTGGCAGAGTCGTCCCGAGCCGCTTGCTCGCTTGAGGTGCCAGAATCGCGCTTCGCGCTGTGGTAAACGCTGTGCTCAGACAACAAAAATCTTCTTTTAATCACTGCTGACAATTTTAAAATTGATGTTAGAATTTTAAAATATTCGAATTACAAGCCCCTCTGCGCCAGTAAATAACCCGCGCTTCCTTGTTCCTTTTACCTGATTCACTAGGGGGAGGACAGTACCCTGGGAAGTTGGGGAAGCCTGGGCTCGATTTCCACTCCTGCCTGCCCCGGTCCGACGAGGTAGCCAGTACCTTTGTGCGGAGGGCAGGTCAGGGAGAGCCAGGCACTTCCTGTTGGTCACTGGAGCGGTTAGCGCTCTAGAGCTTGCTTTTTCAGGGCTATTTAGCCCTCGCCCCCTCCTGAGCGTGCAGCGGTCACGCGCAGGGGAGCCGAAGACACGCCGAAGAGCAGCCAAAGAGTAGCCCGTCTGCGCCCATCCGCGAGCGGACGGGGCCAGCGGCTATCGATTCTGCTCGATTGAATATGGATGCTATGAGAGACTGCTGTATCAGGTATTCAGCCCAGACCCTAAAAAGCATTTAACTAAAGCCGCTAGTTGGCTGTGCACGCAGCTCCTGGCCATGCCCAGAAGGCCCTTTCTCATGCATACACTGTAGGCTCCAGGCCTCACATACCGGCATATCAAACGGTTATATTACGGGGGAGACTCCAAAATCAAAAGGTCTACAATGTTTTCTCCTGAACACCCGTTCCCTACCAAAGCACCATTCTGAACTTTGGGACCTGATTAATACAGTCAAACCTGATATATGCTTCTTAACTGAAACTTGGCTAAAACCTCACACCATCCCCACTATCACTCTTGGGATTCCTGTAGGATATAAAATCCTAAGCCTTGACCGCCCGAATAAAATCGGAGGGGGCATTGCCATAATCTATGAAGAAGAGCTGAAGGTATCTATAATAGAAGAAAGAAGCAGCCCCCTTATGGAAATTATGATCTTCAGGATTAGCGCAGGCTTCAAAGATCACTGGAAGGGAGCACTGGTCTATCGTCCGCCGGGGTCAGACACTGGCTTCACTCTGTCCTTAACTGAGACACTGGCTCAACATTTTAAAGCCAAGGAAAACTTCCTTCTCCTAGGAGATTTTAACTTTCACGTAGATACCCCGAATCTTCCTGAGACGGTATCCCTACAGTCCGACCTTTCTTCACTAGGACTGGAGTTACAGAATAGTGGCCCCACTCATACAGGAGGTCACACCTTGGATTTAATCTTTTCTAATTTCCCCAAGATACGGTGTCGTCCCTCCTCCCGAATAAGTTGGTCTGACCATCTTACGACCGAATTCTCCCTTCTTGGCCTTGAAAAACCTGCTAAACAGCTCCCCCTCCCCTCCCTGTGGCGCAGACAATGGCACAAGGTAACATTGAATGAATTACAGGAAGTATGGAGAGAACCCCCCATTTTAGACACAGACAATGCAGAGTCCGCCCTATCCAAATTCAACACTGCCCTTTTGGCGGCTGTTGATCTACTGGCTCCTATGAAACTTCATAAACAGTACCCCACATCCAAACAGGAAGTTTGGTACACAGAAAAACTTAGACTGGAAAAACAAGGATGCAGAAAACTGGAAAAAGCCTGGAGGAAAAACCACTCAGTGGAAAGTATGAAGGAATATCACAAAGCCTTGTCCTCCTATCATAAAAACATCAGGCTCGCCAGGAAAAACTGCCTCGCTTCACAGCTGACTGAAGCAGGCAATTCCTCTAAGGAATTATATAAGATCCTACAGACCTTTGTGAAACCCACTGCCTGCGAAAGCCCAGATGACTTTTCCCAGTCTCTTTGTAATGACATCTCCCTATTTTTCGAAAATAAAATAGAGGCTATTAACGAAAAAATTACCAAAACCACTAATCTCAAGGATAACACTGCTAACCCCCCCGAGCCCTTCTACCAGCAATAATGGTACATTAACTGCCTTTCCAGAGACCAGCCAGGGAGACATAATCTCCCTAATAAACCACATCAAAACAGGGTGCCCTCTGGACTTTCTTCTGGCCAAAATGGCTGCCTCTCTAAGCAGCCTACTCTGCCCTATGGTTCAAACAATCGTGAACCTCTCTCTTAAGGAGCGTCAGATACCCAAAGACTGGAAAAGAGCGATAGTAAATCCAATTCGGAAAAACTCGGCCATGCCATGGACAGACTTATCCAACCTCCGCCCCATCTCTCTCCTGCCATACTTGAATAAACTGACGAGAAACACGTTAACACCCACCTGTCTAAATACATCGAGGCAACGGGAGGTCTTGACCACACCCAATCTGGGTGTAGACCTAACTACAGTACCGAATCAGCGCTCCATTCTGTGTCAGATAACATCAGGATGGCACAGGACAGAGGGAGCTCTATGATTCTGGTGCTGTTAGACCTGTCCGCTGCCTTCGACACGGTGTCACATGATATTCTACGGGATCGTCTGCAGAAGGTGGGGATAGGAGGTTTGGCCCTGTCCTGGCTTGAGAGCTTCCTCTCCGGCCGCTCACAAAGCGTCAGCATAGGCTCCCATCGTTCGACATCGAGGGAGCTCACCAAGGGGGTTCCACAGGGCTCATGTCTAAGCCCAACATTATTTAATGTGTATGTGGCCCCCCGTGCTGACATTGTGAGAACATATGGATTTACGCCAGTCTCGTACGCTGATGACACTCAGCTCTTGTTTCCATTCCACACCCTTACCCCAGCAATTAAACACTCCTTTGCTGAGGGTATCAGAGCGGTATCCAGCTGGATGGCCTCTAATTGCCTACAATGCAATGTGGGCAAGATCGAGGTCATGCTTTTTGGGGAGGCTCCCCTCTTGTGGTCACCGGACTGGTGGCCTTTGGATTTGGGACCTGTTCCCATCCCCAAGCAGACAGTAAAAAACTTGGGCGTACGAATGGACCAGGGACTGCTACTGAAGGAGCATGTGAACCAGGTGACTGGCTCATGCTTTCCGACAATCGGTCTTCTGAAGCATGTGTTTCCATTCCTGCCAAACGTCCATAGAAAAAGCCTTGTCCAGTCCCTTGAAGTCAGTAGGCTGGATTATTACAACGGCCTACTGATATCTGCTAATGAAGACGTGCTTAGCAGACTACAAGTGGCTCAGAATACTGCAGCACGACTGGTCCTAAACGTTCCGCACAGAACACCCTCCCGTCCGCTCCTGGAAAAACTTCACTGGCTGCCTATCCGTCAGTGGACGAGGTTCAAAATCTGTTATACTATACACAAATGCCTTTATGGCTTAGGGCCACAATATCTGACCGAAAATTTTAAGTTTTACAAACCTGCGCGCTCTCTGCACTCTAGCAACCAATCCTTGTTAAAAATCCCATCTATCAAAAGAGCAAGGCAAGGTGGCCGAGCACTCTCGTATATAGGCCCAACCCTATGGAACAAACTTCCCCTCAACCTGAGACAAAACCCAAATCATTCAACTTTTAGGAAGACATTAAAAACACATCTGTTCCTGACAGCATAAACCTTTCCCGCACCTCTCAAAGCTCTAGTCCAGACATATATGGCGAACCAAGCGCGGAGATACCCCTACCGGGGTCGAGTTCTGCGCTATATAAGAATATAAATAAATAAATAAATTGGCAGATAACCCCAAAATACAGGAATGTATTCTCTACTGATGACGGTTAATAAACCAGAAACACGTGGACGAGACTGCTTTTCATAGAATGCTAGGGCCGAACCTTGCCTGAGAGGTCAGCAGTCCCACATCCTGTTGTCTATTTAAAGTACTCCTGTGAGTCATTGATAAAGCACCTGCTTGCCAGTGAGAGGTACCGGACCTGATATAATGTTTGGCAGCCTACTCAGCAAACCCCAAAATACAAGACTGTATTCTCTACTTATGACGGTTAATAAACCAGAAACACTTGTCTAGAGATCAGCACTATCTGCACCAACCTTGGCGAAACACTCGAAAATATTGGAGCGAGCTACAAGAGACTGCATTTCCCAGAATGCCAGGGGCGAACCTTACCTGAGAGGTCACCGGTGTGCTCCCACATCCTGTTGTCTAGGATGTGTGAATGTGTTGCTTGTTTTTCTGCACTTCCTGTACTCCATATAAATGTTTTTGGGTCCTCTTTAAGCCAAGTGTTTTTTTTTTTTTTTTGTTTCAAAAACCTTTATTGAAAATGTAGTTATACATCTCTGCTTACTGCCTACAACCATGTTCTGGCCGGCATAGCGACATTGCAAATCTGTGAGGTGGATGTATTGTTGGGGCAGGGGAGTATACAGCAAGCCGCCTACTACCCTCCTGGGCCAGCCTCGTTAGTTGGAGTGTTCGTCTACGAAAGCAGGAGTATCATTGCATTCATATGATAACAAAACATTAATAAACAGCTGAGGCATCATTAAGAAACCAACTCCACTCATGTGGTATTCACAAGAGAAGTTTTACCACAATGAGGGGGTGTATCCGCCCGTGCAACTGTGGCATTGACACATATCGTCCCAAATCTTCCAGGGCATGATGAAGTTGAAGTTAAAATACTTATAAAGCGCACAGCTACCAGACGGTTTCTTGGCGCTAGGGATGCAAACCCTGGATAGCAGAAGTGCAGGTGCTAGGGCGAGAAGGCTTGTGAGAAGAGGAAGGTCTTTAGCGACCTGCGGAACACAGAATAGGAGGTGACAGATCTGAAGGTGATAGGAAGGGTGTTCCAAAAAGTGGGGGCCAGGACAGAGAACTTCATGGCCCCAGATTTTTTTTTCCAAAAGCGAGGTACAGAGAGAAGGAACTGGGAGGAGGAGCTCAGCTCTCTGCTGGGTGTGTAAATTTTGATTTCGGAGTTGATGAAGGCTGGAGCCGTCCCAGCGCAGGCCTGGAAGGTCGTGCAGCCCAACTTAAATAGGGCACGTTCTCTGATTGGGAGCTGAGGAGTGACGTGGTGTGATTTAGAAAGGCCATAAACAAGGCGAGCAGCTTGGTTTTGGACCAATTGAAGGCACCGGAGGGCATAGACGGGAACACCATTATACAAAATGTTGCCATAATCCAGGTGCGACAAGACCATGGCCATGAGAATGAGTTTCAGAGCCGGGAGGGAAGAGAAACGAGATATCTTACGGATAGTGCGGAGGATAAAAAAACAAGATGAAACCATTGTGCTAATCTGGGAGTGCAGAGTGAGGTGTTGGTTAAGTGTTATCCCCAGAGTTTTAGCTGAGGGGGAAGGTGAAGGGGGGGTACCAAGGGAAGGGGGCCAAAACAATGAGGTCCAGGGACTGGAGCTGCCACCTGTTAATACCAGCTCCGTTTTGTCGGGGTTGAGCTTAAGGTGGTTGTAGTTCATCCAGTCCCTGATGAAGGTCATTACTGCTTGAAAGTTGTGAATGGAGTCAGGAGAGTGGGAGAGGTTGAAAATGAGCTGGAGGTCATCGGCATAGTTAAAGACCGTGACCTCCATCTTCTGTAAAGCAAAAATGAGGGGGAAAATGTATAAATTAAACAAAAGAGGGGAAAGGGAAGAGCCTTGAGGAACACCGCAGGAAACCTTATGTGGGGGTGCAGAGAAGTCGGCCAGGTGGACAGCCTCTATGTGGTCCCTCAAGAAGGAAGTGAGCCAAGCCAAGGCGGGGCCACTGATGCCGGCCTCCTCGACACGGGTGAGAAGGATGGAATGATCAACCGCGTCGAAGGCGGCCGTCAAATCTAGGAGGACCAGTGCTTGGGGTAAGTTGGCATCCATCCCCCCTCTGAGCTTGTCCATGACAGAGATGACTACTTTTTCAGTGGAGTGCGACGGACGAAAGCCCGCCTGGCACGGGGCTAAACAGCCGTTGTTCTCGACAAATGTGCTAAAAACCTTGGTGACGTGGCACTCCAGGACTTCACCCAAAAATGGGAGGAGGGAAATGGGGCGATAGTTCGGGGGGGAGGACGGATCAGCGCCGAGTTTCTTTAGAATGGGAACTATTATCGCTGATTTATGGGGGTCGGGAACTATGCCCTGCTTGAGAGAGTCATTGAGAAAGGTAAGAGGAGGCAGAGGACAAGCCAGAAAAATTTCTCTCAAAACATATGCAGGGCAGATGTCAGTGGGTGATCCTGACTTGACACGAGCAAGCAGAGAGAGAAAAGTTTCCCTAGTCAGGGGGGGTATTTGATCCATCTGAAAGGCATTGGGCGGAGGCTGAGGGTCAATAAAAGTGAGGGAGAATGGTTGTATGTTAGACTTAATTACCGCGATTTTCTCAATAAAAAATTGTTGAGAGAATCACAGAGGGATTGGGAAGGGGAGGGTTTCAGAGTGGCTCTATCTGAGGAAGCCAACTCATGGACAGTGGCAAAAATTTCCCTAGGTTGGTTTTCAGCCGAGAGAATTTTACAGGAAAAATAGTCGGTTTTAGCTAGAAGAATGGCTTTTTTATATTCATTCAGGATAGATATGTATTTTGATTTTAGGGTCGGACAGTAGGTGTGCCTCCAAGCGCGCTCAGCCCGACGCACTGTAAGTTTTTTGTCCCTAAGATCTGCATTGAACCATCTATTGGTGTTGTGGGCACGTTTAATTCTGATACGCCTAAGCGGGGCCACTTGATCACACGCTGTGGAGAGCCAGTTGTTGATGGCGTCCGCTTGGGATGACGGGGTTAGGTCTTCAAGGTTGGGGCAGGAGGCTGAAAGGGAAGAACAGAGGGAAGGCACGTCTACGTGATTCCAGTTATGGGACCAAGTGTTCCTGGGAAAAGAAGGGGTTTTTTTTAGACTTAGATCAAAGAAGAACGAGATCAGGAAATGGTCGGACCAGGAGCAGGGCGTGACAGTGGGGGGGAAACCGGGATATTAAGTGACCAGATTTGATCCAGGATGTGACCTCGGACATGGGTGGGAGTGTGAACATGTGACAGGAAATTTAAACTAAGGAGAAGTTCAGTGAAATCTTTCGACATGGAGTCCTCAGCGGGATCAGAGAGCCAAAAGTTGAAGTCCCAAGCATCAAGACAGATGAATTGTTGACTGCTAGGGTTGCCAGCAGGTCCTGGATGGCCGAGATGAAGTGCAGCATTTGCTGAGGAAGGCGATAGATTAGAACACAGGTGATAGGAGTTTGAAAGGAGGCAGATCGCACAACCAAACAGTCGAGTGCCGAGATAGATGGAGGAGATAGCAGTCCTGAGCGGACAATCAGGGCAACACCGCCTCCTGTCTTCGCCGCAGGCCGATCGGCGCGTAGAGCATAATAGGAGAAAGGGAGAGCCGCTAACACATTAGGCAAGGAGTCAGGGCAAAACCAGGTTTCTGTGAGGTACAGAAGGTCTGGTTTATAAGTGTCTAGGAAGACAAATAGTTCGAGATGGTGTTTAACTGCAGACCTGGTGTTAAGAAGAAAGGCTGAAATGGTGGGCGCGGGACAGGGTGGAGGAGGGGATCCTAGTGCAGTGGTAGCAGGGGGGAGTGATGATGGTATGTTAGCAGGAAAAGAGGGCATATGGTTGGCTCGACCCAGGCCAAGTTTATCCATGTGGGCAAGAGTTGGGGCGCTCAGCGGCCAAGGGCCCTGGCATGAGCAAAGTTGTTCGGGAAAGTAAGAAAAACAATTGGGCATAGTGGGGTGCCCATAGCCCCGGCCTGTCGGGGACGGGCGCAGACGGGTTTGCCTTTGGCGGGCCTTTGGCACGCCTGCTGCGCGTTTCCGCTGCGCATGCGCATGGGGCGTCCCCTAAGTAGGTCAAGAGCGTGGAGGATAGAGCGCCGAACTCTAAAGCCTATAGTGTCCCTCTCCAATATGGCGCCAGCAACCCCTTCAGCCCTCCGTATTCAAGCGGCACTCAGCCGTGCCGGAACGGGTCTAGGGGAGCTGGCCAATGACAAGTGAGGCGAACAGTTTAGGTGAGCAGCACAGCATACAGTTTAAAAATTAGCAGTTTTAAAAGACAGTTGCAGAGTTAGCCGCCGCACACAGCCACAGCGTCCGCGAACCCTCTACCACCGGGTAAAGTGCGTCCGCTGCGCGTGCGCATGGGGCGTCCCCTAAGTAGGTCAAGAGTGCGGGGATAGAGCGCTGACCTCTAAAGCCTCTAGTGCCCCTCTCCAATATTGCGCCAGCAACCCCGTCAGCCCTCCGGATTCAAGCGGCACACAGCTGTGCCGTAACAGGGCTAGGGGAGGTGGCCGATGACAAGTGAGGCGAACAGTTTAGATGAGCAGCCCAGCATACAGTTTAAAAATTAGCAGTTTTAAAAGACAGCTGCAGAGTTAGCCGCCGCACACAGCCACAGGGTCCGCGAAACCTCTGCCCCGGGTAAAGTGTGTCCGCTGCGCGTGCGCATGGGGTGTCCCCTAAGTAGGTCAAGAGCGCGGGGATAGAGCGCTGACCTCTAAAGCCTAAAGTGCCCCTCTCCAATATGGCGCCAGCAACCCCGTCAGCCCTCCGGATTCAAGCGGCACACAGCCGTGCCGGAACGGGGCTAGGGGAGCTGGCCAATGACAAGTGAGGGGAACAGGGAGTGCGCTCTGCCAGGGGGTAGTGTTAGAGGGCGGATAGTATTTCTCATGAGGTGTCCGCATTACTGTTTGTGGCATGTTCCAATAAATAGGTTTGCAACGGGCCCCAGATATCTCTCGGGCGTGATGAGGGAGGTTGGAGCTTTGCATAGGTGTGTAGTTGCTCTTGACAATATGTTAGGTCTCGGAGCCAGCCCTTAATTTTCGGCGCTCTCCCTCTTCCCCATCTACAAGCGATTTTCCTTTTGGCAAGTAATAGTGCCATGGAGATGTATTTCCGCATTTTTGTGGCAATATGTTCAGTGTAGCCTAGCAGGGCAGTAAGGGGGTCTGTGAGACATGCAGGCCAGTCATGAGATCCAATACAGCAAGTACCTCTGCCCAGTAGCGTTGTATTGGTGGACAATCCCAAGCTAAGTGTCTAAAGTCAGCCCCGTCCCAGCCGCAGCGGTCGCAGCGGTCGTGGTCACATAGTTTTAACCTGTACAGTTGCGCTGGTGTGTAATATAGACGATGTAAGTATTTGTAATGTATTATCTTTAATCTACTGCTAGCAGAGATTTCGCCGGTCTGTGCACAGCAATATGCCCACTGTTCATCAGTTATGGGGTGACCGAGCTCTGTCTCCCATTTGCCCCGGGCCGGAGGTGGGTCGTATTCTCTATTGGTTTAGACGGTTCGGTATAATTTCGATAGTACTTGTGCAGGGGCTTCTTGTTGCAGCAGTACATGTAGCGGGGGCATCACTAGGGGTTCTAGGGGGAAAGTGGGTGTGGCAGCTTTCGCGTCCTGTTGAAGTCTAATGTAGTCAAAACGGTCTAGGGGGGTAGGGTCTGCTTGTTTAAAAAAATTGTCACTGGTGCTGAGCTTTCCATTGGTGTATAGCTGTCCCCAGGTATGTATAGAGAGTTTGCGGAGGAACTGATGACAGCTGCCCTCCTGTGTGACTGGTCCTGTCTCCCACATGGGGGCAGATGAGGAAAGTACAGTGGTGTGCAGTTGGTTATTTTGGCTAGTTCATGCCATGCACTAACAGTACATTGTACAGTGGTAGATGCAATATGTCTGGGGACCGTCGGGGTAGCAAAGTGTGCCTGTGCACAGCTGAAGTATAATTCGATGTCTGGCACCAAGACCCCTCCCGCAATTAATGGGCGCGTGATTATTTCCCATCCGAGCCTGGCCTGTTTCCCTACCCAAAGCAGTCAGGTAAGTTGAGTCTTCACAGCGGAGAAAAAGTGACGGCTTGGGGCATATGGAATGTTGACAAGCAGGTACAGGAGTTTGGGTAGAACAACCATTTTGATTAGTGATGCTCTTCCAGCCATGGGCAGGGGTAGCGCTATCCATCTTGTGACTTTATCGGTTATGGAGTCTAAAGCACGTCCTTAGTTAGTTGTCATGAGTTCGTTGCGTGCGCGAGTCACAGTGCTACCCAGATAGGTAAGAGTATCATCACACCATGCAAGGGGGAAATCAGGGGTAAACCTTGTGGTAGAGTCAGTAAGAGGATATATCTGGGATTTGGACTAGTTGATGTTGACCCGGGATAGGCACCCAAACAGAATGAAGAAGCGCAGTATGGGATTCAGGCTAAGGTCCGGGTGTCGCAAATATAAAGTAATATTGTTTGCGTATAATCATATGAGAATCTGCCGCTCTGGGTAGGTGATGGCGTGTTCTCGATGGTGTTGTCTGATCTTAGCAGAGAGGAGTTCAATAACCAATGCAAAGAGGAGGGGGAGAGGGGGCAGCCCTACCTGGTGCCTCTTGCCGGCGGGAAGGAGGAAGAGCGCAGGCCATTCACCATTACGGTGGCACGGAGGCCATTGTAAAGTAGGTTAATCCAGGCTAAAAATGGTGGGGGGAAAGACCATGCATATCAATCCAAAGGAGAGGTAGTCCCATTCCAAGGAGTTGAATGCCTTGGTAGCATCGAGGAATATGGCGGCCACATTTTCTTCGGGATCATTATCGTGAAGTAGAGCGAATAGCGTTCTCAGGTTGTGGGCTGTGCTCCTAGTTGGGACAAATCTCGATTGGTCCGGGAGGACCAGCACTGGCATAAGGGGGCTAATACGGTTAGCAATTAGTCTGGGGAGAATCTTGGCATCCACATTTATAAGAGAGAGGGGCCTGTATGAGTTTAGTTGCGTGGGCGATTTACCTGGCTTAGGCAAGGATATAATAAGAGCTTTGAGCATTGTTCAGGGCAGAATGCCGGTCTCGGGGGCCTCTTCGAACACATGCCTAAACACCAGAATAACGTGATGCTTATACAATTTATAAAATTCAGCCAGTAGGCCATCCGGCCTGCGGCCTAACCAGAATGCAATTGCATGATTGCTGTGATGATCTCATCATCCTCATGGTGGGCCAGAAGGAATTCTCTTTGACCGTTCCCCAGCCAGGCTATGGCGGTATCTTCAAAAAAGGATTCAAATTCTGCTGGAATGTGGCAATGGGTGGAATATAGATCTTTATGAAAACGCTTAAACACAGATAAAAAGTCTGAGGAACTTCTGTGTGACAGTCCGTCCTCATCCTCAATTTCTAACACCGTGTTGGTGAAGTGTGGGGGCAGACAAAGGAGGCCATTGCTCTACCCAGTCTCTCGTCCTCACCATACTGTCAAGCTTGGTGGTATTTTCCCCCTGAATTTACACTCACATTCTGCAATGTCTTGGTAGTCGGTTAGTAGTTCGCATAGGTGTGCCTGCATTGTAGGAGAAGTTGCAGACTGGAGAGCAGACTCAGTTTGCTTGATTTCTGCCTCCAATTTGTAGAGCATGTTTCTGATGGCTTTTTGTACCCCACCACTTTTTGCCAGACTGATACCCCGTATGGTGACTTTAAAAGCCTCCCACACAGTAGAATATTGAGGAACGGAGCCAGTGTTATGAAGGAATAAGTCTGATATTTCTTGTTCTATTTCATCTTTAAAAACAGGGTCAAGTAGTGATTGCGGATTGAGGCGCCATGCAAAAGATGGGGGTTTCCTCTTGCGGTGGGGTGAGGGCCAGCAATACTGGAGAGTGATCCGAATATGTGCGTGGCAAATAATTGGTGTGTGCAGTCCAAGTTGTCAATCCCCTATCGACCAGCAAGTAATCTATGCGCGACCAGGAGGCTTAGGCCGAGGAGTAACAAGAGCCCCTGCGTGTCTCTGGGTGGTGGGTCCTCCAAGGGTCCACAAGGCAGTGTTCCCCCACGATGTCCCTGAGTGTTTGCTGAGCAGCTGTGTTGTCATGTGCAACCTATCTAGGCTGGGGTTAAGTGTGACATTGAAGTCTCCTCCCCATATCAGGTGTGTAGTATCCACATCCTGTACCTTTCCCCACAGTACCCGGAAAAACTCTGGATCATCTGAGTTTGGGCCATTACACGATACCATGGTAATGGATTGCCCTGATAGCCTACCCCACAGTATGTTATACCTTCCCTGAGGTTCTGCATATGAACCTATGGGAGTGTATGTATGTTTTACTAGCACTGAGGTGCCTCTGGCATATGAGGAGTAACAGGAGAAACCCCTGTGAGCAACCCATTGAGAGGCGAAGGTGGGGGATGAGTTGGGAGATAATTGTGTTTCCTGCAGCATGGCACAGTGGATGCTATGGCGGTCAAGATAAGTTAGGATGTGACGGCGTTTCCGGGGATCTCCTAAACCATGCACATTCCATGATAGGAAGTTATATTTGAGCGCCGTGGGACGGGTCTCTGTCATATCCGAGTGGAAATGATCGTGGTAGGCCAGATTGCGTGTGGCTCTATGAAATTTCAACAAGCAGTGGAGTTGTATCGATGCCATAACTAAAGTAAAAAAACCTGGAAATCAGTCCCCGATCCCTCCCACCTCCCACAACAGCAACCCCAACCTGCTGTGCTGTGCTCCCTCCCCCACCCCAACAGTCCAACAAGTCCCAGTCTCAACCGGGGACAGTAAGAAAACATTGTACCCATAATAAGGGTTCACCTGATGGATGGGTTCCAGAGGGCGACCAGTACCTCCTCCCAGTAGCGAGGGCGTAAGGGCATCAGTAGAGGGTCATCTTCTGCCAATGCACATATTAGGTCTAAGGCTTAATAGGTGACCATTGCAAGGATGTGCAAATCTTCCAGGATACTGTCATTACCAGCTTGCAGGTCACAATAATGAGATAGTAGACTTACCAATTAAATCCCGTCCAGAGCATTGTGTACTCAGCATCATTGGGCAGAGGGGAGAGCCCACATCCAGAGGCAGTGTAGGCCAGTTTGTTCAGTGTTTGTGCTTTAGTTCTTCCCCTCCTTGCCCAGCATCGATGTCAGGGAGGATGCGTCCAGAGAAGGGGGATTTCATAACGGCAATTTCACGTTTATATCACAGCTATTGGTGCAGGTCCGGTGCAGCATTTCTTCATTCTATGTGGGAAGCTCCGGCTTGTTTATCCAGGGGATGAGGAGGGGAGGTGCGGACCATTGGCCGCTTTGACAGATTTTTTAGAAAGTCCTGTGCCTGTTGTGGGGTATTGAAAAATACTTGTTTCCCCAAGTGTGTGATTTTAAGCCATGCCGGGAAGAGCATAGCGTAAGGCAGGTTGAGCTACTGCAGTTTCTTTTTGACTGGGAGAAACTTCCTCTGTTTTTGCACCGCCAGGGTGAAATCGGGGTAAAGGGACACCTACATTCCCTCAAACCGGAGCTGCCTGTTTTCTCTTGACAGGCTGAGGGCGGTGTTGCGGTCCCGATAATTAAGTATCCTAGCTATGATGGGGAGGGGGGTGGCTCCTGAGACAGGTCGAGCAGAGAGTGAGCAGTGTGCCCATTGCACTACCAGTACAGGCGAGAAGGCATCCCTCCCAAACAGTGTTATGAGGAGGCGTTCAACATAGTCCTCCTTGCATCCTGTAGCTGTTGTCTCCACCACGCCCAGGATGCGGAGGCTATTGCAGCGAGAACGGGATTCCAAATCCTCATTTTTGGCAGCTATTACCTTGAGGACTCTCGCCATGTCTGACTTTTTGGACACAGTGGCAGTGGCGGTGTCCTCAAGGTCCGAAATACGGCATTTTGCCTCCTTCAGCCGGTCTTCATGCTTGTCGACCCTATGTGTTACCCTGTCCAACCGGGCGTTCATGAAGTCCATCTTCGACTCGATGGAAGCCAATCTAGACTGCATGGCAAGCAGGCGCTCCTTCAAGTCCAAAGTGGAGGGGGCTGAGGGTCCACGTGCTCTTCCTCCTGGTCCATCTGCGAGCGGGTGGTCTTTCGCCCTTCGAAGTTCAGCTTCGGTTGGTAACCTTCTCGTTTCCCCATCGCTTAAGAGTTGGTCGTGTGGTCTGGCACCAGATCGCAAGGAAGGGGGTCCATCAGCGAGCTTTGATTCAATTCCTCCCGGTTCTCTGTCAAAAATGGAGTGTGTGAGGACGTTCGGCGTGGTGTGCAGGCCTGCAGGACAGTAGTAGGTCCAGAGCCGTCAGAAGGGACGGTGTCTCAGCACGATCCAAGCCAGGGAGAGCCCTCGTGCGCAACAGCTCTGGGCAGCAGTACAGTGGTATTCACGTGTAGCCAGCAGTAGTTATCTGCAAAACAGTGCACCGTTCATGTATTACCCCACACAGTCTTCCGGTAGATGGGGGGAAAAAAGGGGACCGACCTCAGAGTGCCCTCAGCGACACGGCAGTAGTCATGCAGTCCCAAGCTGTGTCTTGTGTCTGCAGGAATTTAAGAGGGGTCACAGGCTTGGCTAGTGATTGGCTGCAATGTTTAGTTTCTCTAGCGGGCGTATTTATAAAATTGGACTTATGCATATATTTGTAAAGGAGTCTCTGTCTCGGCCCACAAATACGTCAATAATGAGTCTCAGAAACAGACCAGTATTCCACTCCTCCGGAGGCTCGGCCGGTCGGCGATGACAGCTATACTCACGGGTCTCGGATCAGCCCAGTCCTGGTCTGCCGCCCGGAGCACGTTTCTGCTGCCGCATGCAGACAGCAACCAGTCTCGTAGGATGTGCGGGGGAGAAACACCCAGGCCAGACCCATAAGCGGCCACAGATTTCCCCCGGTCCGCGTGCTTTACAAAGGGTCAGCTCCTCCCGAAGGAGCAACAGTGGGAGTCAGGTTCCTCACCCACAAGAGCCTTCCGGACTGTAGCGCTTTAAGGGGGATCCTCACCAGCACGATTTTCTTAATGGAGGGAGAGAGTATCAGGCAGTCCACCCGTCGGCCGGGTTCAGGGTCTCTTCTCACAGAACCAAGCGCTGCGCGGCCCCCGCCACTCCGAGGTAGCATAGCGACTTGCTAGCAGGCTAATTGGTGCCTGAGTCCACAGGGGGATGGGGCATCGTAGCGTGCTCCGTCTCTACTTCGCCAGCTCGCCGCTAATGTGTGCTGTGTTCCCCTTGTCCGCAGCTACGACTCCACAGGGCAGCTCACAGGGCTCTCTCTTTCCCGGTGTCCCCATCCAGCCGCAGCACTTGTCTCACCTTGATCTCCTGCGTGGTGTCCCCCACTCAGTCCAGCAGTAACGTGGGTCCCGAGCAATCGCTGTCAGTCGTGTGGAAGCTGTGATTGGCAATAGCCGCCTCAGTGCCTCTGCTGCTTCAGTACCGAGGCGGCCTCAATCTTACGGCCCCTGGCCCTGGAGTCAGACGGTGAATCTTCGGGTGTCTGCCATAATTTCGTCGTTGTAGCAGTCTCTGCACTGCGCTGCACCATCTAACATGCCATATCAGTAGTTTTTAGCCTTGTTTCTCATGAGATGGCACTGATTTCAGATGGATGGTGGCCCGAACAGCATGAGCCTCACACAAGTGCGGCCATCTTGTTTGGCGTCGTCTAGCGCCCCCGAGCCAAGTGTTTTTCCTGATTTTTTGGGGGCGGGCAGATGTGATAATGCTGCAGGAACAAGTTTGTGAGGTGGAAAGGGCTTCCTGAGAATGCATCAAATGATACGCATCACAATGATAGGCATCTGCAGGCGAGTTGTACCAAGAAGAAATATCTTTATTTCCCCTCGTATTTCATCTTTCTCTGTGTGCTTCATTCTGCAGCACACTTAAAAAGAGGTAAATGCCTCTCAGGATTGTTTTTGTGAAGTAAGGTGTCCCTTTCTCCACAAAACGAATACTGTCTATAATGCAGGCACCCTTGCACCATGACACAAGAATGTTTGCATTGGCACTAGGCAGCCTAAAGTATGCCAACGCAAGGAAAGGATAGGAATGTGCTGTATAATGTTTCACCACACAGGTTGCCTGGCTTCCTGTTTAAGCCGGGCTGTGTCGGTGATCTCGGCAATTCCTTCCGGGCACAATACAGGGTAGGCTCCCGTACTTCGGCATGAAGTCCCTGGGGGGGTGTGCACCTGCTCGGCATATAAAAGCAACACAAAGTCCCTAGTGGGGAGGGAAACCCGCAAGGGGTATAAAAGCGGCACAAAGTCCCTGGCGGGGTAGGCACCCACTAGGGGTATAAAAAAAACGGCAGATATGCGGGGTGGGCACCCGCACCGCAAAGAAGCACAATTGCGGGGGAATCTCCATGCCGGGGGTCCCCCCACCCAAATCAATCGCAGCCTCAAGCTGCTCCTCAGGACAGCAAAAGCGACCTTCAGTCATTAACAAATAAAGCGCTTCTTTAGGCCACACAGATATAGCACTTCCCAGGCGCTGTAAAGGCAAAGTCCAGAGAAAGTCTTTCAGAATGCAGGGGGGGCAAAGGTCTGGACCCAGGGACCAGATCACAGGGCCCTCGAGCAGGGATGCAGTCCCCAGTGGCGGTACCTCCTGGCACCCAGCAGCTGCAGGCCCCCCTCAAGTTAGGAACATCGAGAAAGAACATTTTCATGAGGTCACAGTCCCTTCTTATACACACATTTTCTTTGTCACCTAGCACAGGGTTTAGGGAAAACCAGATGCAACTGGTTTGGGAGCACTTGAGCCCTTTGTTTTGCTCAGCTCCTCTTCTTCTTTTTACAGGATGGGCCAGGGACATCAGATGCACCACAGGGGGCTGAGCCAGCATTGTGGAGGGAAGGCACAGCCCTATTCAGGACCCAGGTGATACTCCTCCCTCCCATCTACATGCAGATCTCCCTATTCACCTCCGGGTAGAACCATCCTGGCTCCTGAAGCCAAGCACACCAGCCAGCCCCTGTCACTCACAAGCCAGACAGGCAATTCACATTCACTACACACAGAAATGCCAACTTCTAGAAGTGGCACTTCTCCGCTAGTCACATTAAAACTGCACACACCATCGCACAGCATTTATTCCCACGAGTTCGCACATACCAAACTCGCCCCTGCACTCCTCTCACACCAGGAATTACCATGGACACATATATCCCCCATGCATTCCTATGGGAGGGAAGGCCAACCTTACCACACGCACTCAGATTGCTCACGCACTTTACACTGGGACACAGTGTTAAAGAGCGCAGAAGCCAAAAACAACTAAAATCAGGTCATATTTAAAAGCAAAAAGTTTAGGGGTGAACCTGCCAAAAGGGCCAAGTCCAACGGATAGCCAGTCAATATGGGTAATATATTGATATTGTATATCATAGATAGGTGTGCAAATCATCGCTTGTATTGAGACCACCTGGTTGCTTGGAATCAAATTGTAAGATATAACTGGTTTCGAGGCGCCTCAGCTTAACTTCCCGATTTCCCCCTCTTTTCTGTATGGGTATAGCATTTATAACATAATATTTGAGATGCTTGTGATAGATGGTTTGGTAGGTAAGAATGTGCCTATTATGGGGTCATCCAGAAGAATCGACCAATTTCGTCTCACTATGGCCCTCCGTTGCTTTTCCTGCCTAGAAAATGTAAGAATTAATCTAGTAGGTTCCTGGGCATCTTCTGGTGGTCCTATTTCCTTCCCTTTTGGTTTAACTCTGTATTGCAAAAAGTCCTCCCTTGGCCTCATTCTTGACCAAGCGATCTTGACTTTCTGATTGTGTGACTACAGTGTCTGTATGTCACTGCATATGCGTCTGATGCATAACGTTTCTCCATATGGGATGCTATTGATAAGATGGGGAGGGTGTGCACTGGACGCATGCAACACTGTATTGACTGCTGTCATTTTACGATATAATGATGTTGACAAACTGTTATTAGTTATTTGAACTTGCACATATAGGAACGTTACTTGATTTTTACTGATGTCTGACGTAAAATTCAAGTTCACATCATTGTTATTGATTTGGGCAATAAAATCTGTCGCACTTTGCTCATTGCCACACCACACTAAAAACAAATCGCCAATGAATCTGAGCCAGCAGACCACCCTGGAATTATAGATATGCTCAAATTATTTTTTGAGGATAACCTCCTTCCACCAGCCCTTGAATAAACAGGCATAGCTGGGGGAGAAGCTGGCCCCCATCGCTACCCCTTGAATTTGCTGATATATTTGGTTCTTAAATAAAAACACCTTTTTTTCTAAACAAAAAAGCAGCATATTGAGTAATATTTTGTTATGTTGAGCGTAGTTAATGGGTCTATTGGCTAGAAAATATTCGACAGACCTAATACCATCCTGGTTCCTAATAGATGTATATAATGATGATACGTCCAGGGCTATTAAAAGGTACTCTGGTTTCCAATGTATATCTCAGACCTTTCTTTTTTGTCATCAAGAAGGGCAAATATACACATCAAATTAAACTGAACGTTTGGATTGAGCATCAGGCAAGAACATAAATAGAAGAAAAAACTAAGAAAAACTAGAAACAGTCACAAAATTGATTAATACAACACTGTCAGCAATTAAGGTAATACAACCAAAGCTAATGGTCTCCATTTTGCTTCTAGCTTAATCAAGGAAAGGGCTCCACTTGCTTTAGCCAGGGCTGCCTCCAAGCAATACTTCTCCCTAATAATGATCCACCAATCCCCGACCAATGGCGGTGTCGTAGAGACCCAAACCCGGGCAATAGGCAATCGACCAGCAGACATATATATTGAAAAAAGGCGTGCAAGCACTGGTTTATCCCCCTTGTTACCCAACATTGCTTCAAAATCAGTGAATAAGGGATCCAGTCCCAATTTAAGATGTAGGATCTGACCAATCTTCTACCAGTAACCCCTCAATTCTGGACAATCGATGAACATATGTATGAGGTTAGCAGCATATAGCCTATATTTAGGACATTTTATCTTATCCCCCGTCTTGTTCCCTTGGGCCCATTTAGCTATTTTTTCTGAAGTATAATACAACATACATGTCGTACGGAGTTGCTGAAGTTGCAGAATAACAAAGTGGACAAAGTCCCCTATATGACCTAGAGCCCGTTTGATCACCCTAGGTGTAACACCTACCTCCAAGGTTTGGCTCCAGCGCTGCGCTAATTTTTCGCTGCCATCTAACCTAAAGCTATGCAATTGTTTATACATTTCCCCTATCAAGGACTTTATTTTCCCCCATATAAACAATCCCAAATATTTGAGTGAAATTGTCGCAGTTGAGGCCAGATTTTGCCCCAAGTAGTCCCTGATCTGTAAATACTTAAAGAAAAAGTGGGCAGGGAGTTTATGATGTATACGCTGATTTTCAAACAACTTAATTCCACTCTCATCATACAAATCCCTTAAGCATGTAACTCTATACTAGGCCAAAGATTTACCTGCTTGATCATGGACCACTTCAGGGAACAAAGGATTCCCCCACAGTGGAAGTTTTTCATGAAATAGCGATAGTTTACATCTAGCAGACATAGCTCACTATATATATATATATATATATATATATATATACAGTGTCCCTTACTGTCTTGAACCTGACTTGCTTAAAGTAATTTGGATCTCTAATCCCGTATAAAAACTTTTCTCTCATATTGCCTAAAATCAACCTAAATATAGAGTCTGTCTGGTCAAGACCAAGCAGACTAGGAAAGCATCCAGTGAAAGCAGCCCAAAAATAAATTTAAAAGTCTGGTAAACCAAGTCCACCTTGATTATATGGAGATTTAAGAAAATCAATCGCCCCCCTAGGTTTTTTATATCCCATATAAAGCTACTAAAAATCCCCTCAAATGAAAAAATATATATATTAGAAACCCATAGAGGAATGGACTGAAACAAATATAAAAACTTAGGAAGTATTTTCATTTTTATTAAATTGCATCTGCCTAAGATTCCTATAGGAAGCCTATGCCAAATTTTAAGCAAATTGGCAGTTTCATTAATAAATCGTACGTAATTAAGATTAATAATCTGATCAACCTTAGCTGTTCACTTTACCCCAGATATGTGACAGTAGTACGGACCTCCATAATTGGGGCTTAAAATTAATAAGCACTTGTGTTTTATTAGCATTTAGTTTATATCCAGAGACGCCCCCAAACTTAGCTGCTTCTTCTTCTATAGTTGCCACTGCCGTGTCTGGATTAATTGCAAAGACTACGATATCATCAGCGTATGCTGTGATCTTGAGTTTAGTTGTCTCGGATACCAACGGTTTTATATGCATACAAGATTGCAGGGTACGTATAAATGGCTCTATATATAAGGCGAACAATAATGGGGAAAGGGGGCAACCCTGCCTAGTCCCACATAGAATTCGAAATGATGTTGAGTGAGACCCCATATAAGTCAATTTAGCTTGAGGGTTAGAATATAAAGCCTGTACCTAGGACCTAAACTGCACTACAAGGCCGATATTAGCTAATACAGCCCATTAAAAATCGCACCTAACCCAGTTGAAGGCCTTTTTCGGCGTCCAAAAGGATCATACCGAGGTCAATCGGTTTCTTCTCAGCAAAGTCAAAGGCTACAATAGCCATACTGACATGGGCAGTAGTGTCCCTGCCCATAATAAACCCATGCTGATTATCAGATACTATTCCTGGCATTAGTGAGGCAAGGTGGCTCGCCAAGATTTTCGAGAATATCTTGGCGTCCAGGAGAAATAGGCCGATATGATCCGCATTCCGTCGGTGGTTTGCCCTTTTTTAGAAAGAATACAATCTGTGTCATACACCATGACGCAGGTGTCTGCCCGCTTGTACCAACATATCATATTACCTTGCTGAGGGGTATCAGCAAGACCTTTTTAAAGGCTTTATATAATTCTAAAGGTATAGAGTCCTCCTCTGCAGCTTTCCCTGACGGAAATGCTTCTTCGGTCAATACTGCCCCATCTAATAAAGTCGCTTCCTCCGCACCCATTACTGAAAGACGACTGTCTTCGTGGTATTGTAGCATGTCACCCCTATTTGATTCCCAAGTGTGTGAATAAAGTTTGTGGTAAAATAATGTTTTTTTTGCTTAAATAGCTACCTCTCCATCACGAAATCTTGCAAAATCCCTTATGGCTGGAAGCCATAACCCCTCCTTCCTCCACTTTCCCTTGCAAAATCAATATCACTATTTTTAAATCCTGTTCTAATTCCTACAGCCTCACATTCACAAGAAGTCCTCCCGACTTAGCCTCTTATAACTCCAATTCCATCACTGCTTGATACCTCTACTTTCTCTGAAGTCTCCCAATCCCTGACCTTTGATCCATCCGCTCCCATAGCATCCTCTCCTTCGCTTGACACTTCCACTTCTAACTTATCCACCCAATCCCTCTCTCCCCCGCCACATTGCCCTCTCCTCCTTCACCTGATCTTCCTTTCCCCCTCTCTCCCCCGGCCCCATGGTCCTCACCACCTTCGCCTGACTCTCCATCCTCCCTCTCGGCAATCATAACCCTCTCCTCTACCTCTCATACTCACTCACACAACCCCAATCCCTCCATTCTTTCCTCTCACTCCTCTCATCCTGCGCAGACTGATACTCCTATCCTGACCCCCCTACACTCTAAGTCCCCTATCATCATCTCCCCTTCTGCTCCACAACATTCTCCTCCTATCTTAAGGACGCCCCACCCCAAACAGATGATATCACCTCTCCTCACTTGCTACTTCCCCTCTCATCTTCTCATAGTGCACACCAGAACTATGGGTATGTTGATTCCCACAATACAATCCTTCCTCAATCGATGATCCCAATCACCCCTCTCCCCCCTCACCCTGGGTTTCCTCCATGTATTCTTCCCACTCCTGTATCCCCGGCGAATGCGGACCATACCCCTCTACTCTTCGGCCTCTTCTCCTCCTTACCTTTCATGCTGCTATCCCAATTACTTCTTAACATCAACCTTCTCCTCTCCATTTTGACGTCAGAACTTTCATCACTCAGGAAAGACTTTAGTGCACTCTTGGTAACTATTCCAGGAAATCACACACTCTCACTGGGCGTCCCACCTACGAACACTTCTCTCCCGCCTCAAGGATGTACTTCTTCTTATGAAGAACTTCCTGGTAACTGTCTCCATATACCTTCCCACGCTCTGAACCTTCATGCCTCCCTTAACCCTGACAACTTACCCACCACGTAGCTTGACTGTGGCCTCACTTATGCCTTACACCACTCTACCGATGACACCGGGGTTTAACTTCCGCCCTTCATCCAACGGCCCGCCCATACCTCTTCCACAAAGCACTGTTCCTACCGATCTGCTGATACCTCACTCCACTATTCCCGTGATCCTGGGGACAAACTGTATACCTAAATCCGCTGGCTCGCGAGGCCCACACAACAACTCACCACTATCCATTCAGGCTGCTCCCCCAAAATCAACCATATACCCCTCAATTGCATGCTGGTCAACTGTAGATCGGCTGCTCGACATGCAATTGCAATCTCGGAAACTAACCTTAAAAAATCTATCGACATTGCTTTCCTTACAGAAACCTGGCTCAAGGCTCACTCCTCCTCTATTCTTCACATGCTCTCCCCCCCTGGTTACTCTATTCTCAGAAAATATAGAATGGACAAAATTGGGGGAGGACTAGCCATTATTTATAATAATGACCTACCACTCTCCATTACCAAGAACTCTGACCAAATCTCCTTTGAATACATGGGAGCCAAACTAAAAGTGAAGGGGGCCCCTCTAATTGGCTACACATCATTTAACATTCCCCTGGTGACCCTTTACCCTTTGTCGAGGAACTTTCTGACCTTCTGTCCCATGCCTCGATTTCCAACCCCAATAACATATTCCTCTGTGACTTCAACATTCATTGGAACAATAAGACTGATCCCTCAGTTTGCTCCCTCAATGACCTCCTGGACGTTACAGACTTGACACAACTTTGCCATGCTCCTACACATTCCAAAAGGGCAAGTCTTGATGCTAACATTACAAGCAATAACCTGGCCTCCCTTTTGAAAATTGTCCAGATTGACTGGTCCGACCATCACCTCATCCTCTTCCCGATAAACAAAGCTGCTCATCTCCCTTCCCCATAAATATTAAACATAAGAAAATAATCAGAAACCTTCACTTGATTCCTCCGGGTGAGCTGGAATATAAAATCAAAGCAAAACTTCAACTTCCTCCTCCCTCACTAAATACTAATGACCTTACTGACCACTACAACAAAGCCATCATTGAGGTCCTTGACCAAATTGCCCCGGCCAAATTAAAGTCCCAAAAAAACATGCCCTCCAAATCCTGGTTCAACGCTGATCTTAACAGTGAGAGACGCTCGCTCAGGAAGACCGAACGCCTTGGAGACATCATCCCTTCCCCTCTCATCTTGTCCTTTTCAGAAGTGCTAGGGCCAATTATAAGAAACACATCTTCAATGAAAAGGCCTCCTTCTTCCGTGCCCAGCTTGACCGAGCCAAGTATAGACCCAGGGAACTATGCAGCATTATCAAAAATCAAACAGCTTCTGCCCCTCCCAAACCGACTGTCTCTATCGATCGATGTGAGGAAATTGCTTCTTTCTTTTCTGAGAAAATTGCCAAGATTGATCTATCCTTCCTTTTTTCCCCCCACCACAGAGCTCAGGTGTGTGGCGCTATTCGTAGAACTGTGTGTGGAGTGGCAGCTCGCTCGTTTTTAAGCTCCCGTTTTGTATTTCTTTTTCATTGTACTTAGGACATTTATTCCTCGTTTTTAAAATTGCCTGGCCCACATACCCCCACCTCTGCCATCCTAGCTTGCACCCTAATTGGTCAACTCACCGCTCTTTGCGGGTCCTTCGCCCTGTCTCGAGGCGGCCATCTTTGTTGAGGGGAAGCAGCGCGCAGTCAGTCCTTTCTCTACCTTGCTGTTTCAGTATATAGGTAGCCATGCCAACGCGCAGCGGTCACGCGCAGCGGGGACGCCGAATTGACGCCGGAGTTACGCCAGAGTTCAGCCCGTCTGTGCCCGTCCGGGCCCAGACGGGCCTAGGGCCTGCCACCATGCCCGACTCTTTGGCGCCTTCTACTACCAGGCCCCGATATGGGAGGGACGCCCTTATCGCCTTACGTCCGCCCCACCCTACTAGTTGTAGCTTTGCACAGATGGGAACCATTCCATTTTTACCGTGTAGAGCTTGTTCCTCCGGCCACAATTCAGTAGCTGTGAAATCCGTTCTTTCCATGGCTTTACTAAATTGCCTGTCCTTGCCGAGCCATGCCATTGAAATTAACTCACTTATCCTAGACCACGAGCTCGATGTGCTGTTTCTTACTGAGACCTGGCTCTCCCCCAGCTCTGGCCCTGACATGGTCAGAGCACTCCCCCCAGGCTTTCACATACTCCACCTTGATAGACCTAAAGGGAGGGGAGGAGGAATTGCAGTTCTTTACAGAGACACGCTCGCTTGTAAGATTCAGAATGGAGGGGTGACTGATTGTGAGAGCTTACAGTTCTCCCTTCGGTTGTCACCTACAGTGTCTTTGGTAGGCTTGTTGATTTACCGCCCTCCTGGACCCTTGGGTAGCTTCCCTAACTCTCTCTTAGAAATTACTGCACTTCTTGCCTCTTCAACTGCCAACTTTGTTGTTCTCGGGGATTTTAATATCCATCTTGAGGACCCCACTAATGCCGCGGGAGTCGATTTGCTTGATGATCTCAAATCTTTCGGAATCAATTTGGTCAACTCGGCCGTGACCCATGAGAAGGGCCACCTGCTTGATCCCATACTCTCTAACCTGGACCATCTTATTCCATCTCCGGCTCTTGCCCTGCCTTGGACAGACCATTTTTTGGTGTCCGCGACATGGCAATTCGACAGCCCAGCTGCGGTGGTCCCACGGGTTCACACCCTGGAGAGAGCCTGGTCGAGGCTCCCAGTTGACACTTGGGCGGCACACCTGGAGGCCACGCAGCCCTCTCAGGGAGCTAACCCGATAGTTGCTGATGCGAATCTCCATACCTGGCTCGTGGATTCTCTGGACACTCTCCTACCCAAAAAGAAACAACTTACGAGGGGGAAGAGAGTGGGCTCTGCACCTTGGTATTCGTCGGAATTGAGAACCCTGAGGAAGGGATGCAAGAGGCTAGAGCGGTCCTGGAGGAGAGGCTGGAGTGAGGCGAGTCGTAAAGAATATCATGCGGCCCTGAGCAGGTATAAATCCGCTATTCGGGTGGCAAAATCAGGATTCTTTGAAGAGCGTATAGGCTCTGCGGCCAACTCTTCCAAAGAGTCATTCAGGGTCATTAAGGAGCTACTGAATGCCCCTGAGCCTCAGGTTTTCCACGAGGACCCTCGCAAAAAATGCACAGAACTGGCCTCGTTTTTTAAAAGCAAAATTGACAACATGTTGGCTTCCCTTCCCCGGCTAGGTGAGGTCTCTTCCTTGGAGGATAATTCCAGCTCTCAACTTAAGTTGCAATCGGTGGAGCTGGCCTCCCTTGGTCCGGTCACTAAGGAAGAAGTTCTGGCGGTTCTGAGGTCTATGAAGAGCGGCTCCCCGAAAGACCCAGCACCTATTAAATATCTCAAACAGGTGTCATCTACAATCGGCGGCCCTGTGACGGACCTGATAAACCTGTCTCTCGCCCATGGGGTAGTCCCCCCCAGTTGGAAAGGGGCGGTGGTTAAGGCCCTTTTGAAAAAGCCTAACCTCGATCCCGCCGATCTCGCCAACTTTCGGCCTATCTCCTTGCTGCCGGGTATCAGTAAGGTGGCTGAGAAGCTGGTGAACAGCCGCCTTTCGGACTTCTTGGAAGCCAATTCCCTCCTGGGCGACTCCCAAACGGGTTTTCGCCCCGGTCAGGGGATTGACACCGCCCTGCTGGCGGTTGTGGAGAACGCGAGGAGCATGCTGGATTCGGGGGGATCAGTGGCAGTGATCCTCCTGGACCTCAGCGCTGCTTTTGACACCGTGGACCATCAGGTGCTTCTCCAACGGCTGTCGGGGGTGGGGGTCACGGGTCTGGCCCTCAAATGGTTCGCTTCCTTCCTGGAAGGTCGTACATTTGAGGTGTGGGAAGGCCAGGAAAAATCATCTTCAACCCCTCTCCAGTGTGGTGTGCCACAGGGCTCTTCACTGAGCCCTACCTTATTCAACGTTTACATGGCCCCCCTGGAGAGTGTGGTACTGCCGCTGGGTATTAAAATCATCAGTTATGCTGATGATACTCAGCTGGTGGTAGGCCTCTCCCAGTCGGCGCACCATCCCGACCGGCTGCACACGTGTCTTGAAAAGATCTACACGTGGATGTGCAGCTCAGCCCTAAAGTTAAATGGCTCCAAGACGGAATTGATGCTGCTGGGGAACTCTTCTCCATCTCTGTCCCCCAGCAGCTAGCCAGACTGTCTGGGACCGGTACCCCCCCCCCAAGCAGGAGATCAAGAGCCTGGGGGTATGGCTGGAGCAGGACCTATCGTTTAAAACCCATGCCAAAAAGACTGCTGGCGTGTGCTTTGGCCTGCTCCGCTCAGCCCAGAAGATTCTGCCTCTGCTCCCAGTGGCCACTCGAAGGCTTCTCATCCAGGGACTTATCATCTCGCGGCTGGATTTCAGCAATGCGCTATTCCTGGGCGCACCCGAATCTACCCTGAACAAACTGCAGCAAGTGCAGAACGCGGCTGCCAGGCTTTTGACGGGTCTCCCTAGGCGTCAATCTGCCCGCCCGGCGTTGAGGGCACTGCACTGGCTCCCTGTGAGGGACAGGGTGAAATTCAAGTCACTTTGCATCGCCCACAAAGTTCTGCACGGGGTAGGTCCACCTATTCTGGAGGAGATGGTCCAGCCTTACAAGGCCCCTCGTTCTCTTCGCTCTGACCATCAACATCTCCTTCAGGTTGGCAGGGTGAAAAAGGCAAGAACCGGTGGCAGAAGGTTTTCAATAAATGTGGCCTCCTTGTGGAACTCATTGCCCCTACAACTGCGCTCGGAAGCTAGTCTTCTTCGGTTCCGTAAACTTTTTAAAACTTTTTTGTTCTCCGTTTAATCCCTGCATTCTTTTAGTAGTGTTATGTTCTGGTAAGCGCTGGGATGCCTATTGGTAACCAGGCGCTATACAAAACTCAGAATAATAATAATAATAATATGTCCACTCCATGTCCTCCCACCCAAGTCTCCTCTGACTCCTTCACCCCCTCCTGACTATCTCCCTCTCCAGCACTCCAGTGCCCCCCTGGAACATTTCCCTTCCTGCCCTCAGCTAAAAAATAACGCACATTGGCTTCATTTTAGCCCAGTTACCAAGCGAGAAGTCCTCAACATCATCACTAAACTTAAACCCTCCTCTCACACCATTGACCCGCTCCCCGCCAACCTTGTTTAAGATTTAAAGCACATCATTGCGCCTTATTGGACTTCCATCATCAACTCCTTCTTGGCCACTGTCTGCGTCCCTATCTCCCTCCAGCTCAGCCAAATCTCTCCAATCCTCAAAAATCCCAATGCAGATCCTAATGACTTCAACAATTTACTCCCTATCTCTTCCCCTTTTATCCAAGGCCCTCGAAAAATGCGCCTTGCTCTACACATTGACTCATTTAATCTCTTGGACACACTACAGTCAGGCTTCCGTAAGGGCTGCAGCACTGAATTCGCGATGCTCAATATTGTTGATGACATCTATCACTCCCTTGACAAAGGGGAGGCATCCCTTCTCATCCTTCTCGACCTCTTAGCTGCTTTTGATACTGTCAACCACTCTACCTTACTCAACACCCTCAAGGATCGGTTCGGATTCTGTGGTCCTGTTCTCGAATGGTTCACCTCCTTCTTTCAGCACAGATCACAACAAAGTAAAATCAACAATTGCCTCTCTAAACCTATGCCTGTTTCCTTGGGTGCGCCCCAGGGATCTATTCTCTCTCCTTCACTATTTAACCTCTTTATGGAACCCCTCAACGTCATTCTAAAGCAAGCAGGTATTAACTATCACCTCTATGTGGACGATACCCAACTTTACTATAAAATCAAATCCCATGCAGACATTCTGCACCTTAATGATACCTTGTCTAAGATTCAGCAATGGTTCCATCACACCCACTTGAAACTCAACCCTAAAAAAACTGAAGTCATTCTCTTCTCCCCCAAAAACAACCAGCTCCCATCTAACATTGGTTCTCTGACCTTAAAGCCCTCAGGTGCTCCTTGTCCCCCTTTAACTCAGTTAAATCTCTCAAAATAAGCCTTGACCAAAACATCAGCCTCTCCCCCCAACATAAAAAACGCAGCTAAAACCGCTCTCTTCTCCATACATCACCTTAAAAAAAATCTTTTATTGCTGCCGATGACTTTAAATCCGTTGTTCAATCACTTGTCCGCTCCAAATTGGACTATGGCACTGCCTTCCTTGCAGGAACACCCAGAGTCCATCTAGCCCCAATGAAGTCTGTCCTCAACCTCGCGGCCAGGCCTATTTCGGATTACAAGAGGTTAGATCACATCTCCCCTATCCTCAAAGATCTCCAATGGCTTGTCATTGAAGGCAGAGCCTCCTACAAGAACATGTGCATTACACATAAAGCCTTACATCTTCAAACCCCACTGTATCTCTCACAAAAACTTCATAAATCTGACTGCTCTAGAGACTCGAGGTGCTCCAATTCCCTCATCCTGGTTCCTCCCTTGGTTCTAAAGAAATCCACCCAATATCGCTCTTTCTCCGGCTTCGCTCCTTCCAACTGAAATTCTCTCCACAAGGAGTTACGTTGCAACCCTTCATATGCCAGCTTCGAAAAAGATCCCAAGCGTCACCTACTCCCCAAATACCGGGGTCCTTAATTCCGGCCTCCTTTCAGGTTCCCACAACATGCCCAGGACAGTATGACATTTCTCTCCACATCATTCCTGAATCACTTCCCTCGCCTTTCGCCTTCACCCATTCCCTATCCTCCTCCACTTGCTCCCTTTCAATCACTGCCTTTTCCTACATGCCTGCGCCTCCCCCTCTCCCTCTTCGTTCTTTCCCTGCCTCCTAACATTCCCCCTTCAATCCCTGGTCTCCCACGATGACACATCTATCCTTTTCCTGTTATTGACTAAATGTACTGTTGATTTTTCTGTTTATCGATTTATTGTTAATCACATTTGGCTCATATTTGTACTAAATACCATTTTGTAACTTGTTTTCCACTTCTTACCCTGTAAAGCGCTCTGATACCCTCGGGTCTAGCCAGTGCTATATAAAACCGTTAAATAAATAAATAAATATCCTGAATACTCTGATCCTTCATTACTGCTTCAGCATGTTGTTTTTCTATAGTACGCAAGGCACTAACCAACAACTCCATTTCCCCTTTTGGTTGTTTATTCTGTTGTAGTATGTATTGTTGCGTAATACCTCTGACGTACGCTTTCATCGTATCCCATACTATCAATGGGGATGCTGTCCCTGTATTTTCTCTAAAGAATGTCTCAAGTTGTTGAGCAACATTGATCAAATATTCACTGTTAGCCAACGAGTACCTAGGGAAGAAAAATGGCCTAACTACCCTCTTCTCGGCTTTGGCCCAAAAAGAAAAAATAATAGGATTATGGTCTGAAGTAACCCAAGGACAAATTTACATACCTGATACTGATATTAAATTATCTGAAACCCAGGCCATATCTATTCTAGAATATGATTGAAGGGGAGCTGAGTAAAACGTACATCCTGGTACTCCTGGATATAATTGTCGCAATGCGCCCTTTACAGACTGACGTCTTGCCATTTCAAGTATTGCCGCCCGTGTCTTCCGCATTCTGGGATTAAGCCGCTGTCTGGAAGAATCTATGTCATAGTCCATAACACAGTTAAAATCTCCTATAAGCAGCCTTTCCCCCTAGCAGTTCAACATTTCCAAATTGAGAGATTCAAAAACAGCGGAATCATCCAAGTTAGGACCGGACACTGAGCAAACCACAAACTTTTGGCCTCTTATTTTGAGCTGAGCCAATACCCAGCACCCTCGATGATCAGCCAATGTCTTAACCATTCCACAACTAAACCTCTTTTCCTTTAAAATAGCAGCTCCCTTTATAGAAACAGTTTGAGTAGTACAGATAATAGTTTCATACCCCAAATGTTTTAACAAATTTCGGTCTTTATATGCAAGATGAGTTTCTGGTGATCAAACTAATTGAGGTTGATACATTTTCAGCTCCTCTCTCACTAGTTGCCGCTTATTTGCGCCATTGAGACCAGCCACGTTCCAAGCCATGCATTTAACCCAATCCACAGTAAACTTTATTTCTGCCAAGTCACCTTTTTCTTTTCCAAGGAATACTATTGAATAATAACCTTTAACATCTTGCCTAATAATCTGAAAAAAACATTCTAATAAACATCCTCTTGCCATAACCCTAATGTGCCCCCATGATGACTTTATTTGCCCCGTTGTAGAACCCTTCCCCCTACCAGCCCTGAAAGTGCTTGAGAACCCAAATACCACCCTGTCCCATGGAAGAGGACTCCTCCCCTTTACCTGCTGCAGCTGAATAGGCAACCCTTCAGAGTCACAGCCACTACGACAGCCAGCCCCATACCCAAACATCCTAATTCAACCTGATGGGGAATAGTGCCACAGTTAAACATAGAAGAAAACACAAATAAAAGAGAGAATGGATAAGAACGGTTACATAAAGAATACAGCCCCACAAGCTGAAACCCACATTCCCTTTAAGCTTTAGACTTGTACACATAATTATAGTCCCTTGCTTCTTAGTAGCGTCTGT